>NC_069386.1:73797500-76197500 GCF_027475565.1 Acinonyx jubatus
AAACAAATGAACATAAGGGAAGGGAAACAAAAATAATATAAAAACAGGGAAGGGGACAAAACATAGGAGACTCATAAATATGGAGAACAAACAGAGGGTTACTGGAGGGGTTATGGGAGGGAGGATGGGCTAAATGGGTAAGGAGCATTAAGGCATCTACTTGGGTAAGGAATCTACTCTTGAAATCATAGTTGCATTTTATGCTAACTAATTTGTATGTAAATTAAAAAAAAATTAAATTAAAACTTGTAGATTTCCAGCTCTGCTCCCAGTAATTCTGATTGAGTAGGGGGATGTGTTTTTTTTTTTTAATTTTTAAAATGTTTTTATTTATTTTTGAGAGGGAGAGAGAGCACCAGCAGGGGAGAGTCAGAGAGAGAGGGTGGCATAGAATCAAAAGCAGGCACCAGGCTCTGAGCTGTCAGCACAGAGCCTGATGTGGGGCTTGAACTTGTGAACTGCGAGATCATGACCTGAGCCAAAGTCAGAAGCTTAACCAACTGAGCCACCCAAGTGCTGCAGGGAAGTATTTTTGACATGTGCCCCAAGCGATTCTTATGCAGGTAGTCAGTGGAATGCACTCTAAATATGCACGGCATTGAATGGGAGAAGCTTCTCTGGTCAGAGAGAGACACCACACGGATGTTCCCGTGTTTCGACATAGAAGTTTAGCTGTAATTTCCAAACATGTTTTTCTGCTTTGATCCTCTTCACATTTATATAGTCTTTGGCTGTTACCTCATTACATAGGAATTTGAAAGCTATGGGGGGAGAGACTGGGAGAGTGGGGTGACAGTGTGGAGGGGTCACACATCATAGTCTCCACATGGGCATGTGTGAAGGTCTTCCAGGTTCTGATAATATTTTCTCTATTCCCCACTCCACTCACCAGTGAGTGATTCTTAGCTTGGAGAAAAGCAAGTGTCCCCTGGTGGGGAATTTCTGGGTGTGAGGAAACTTGCTAACATTTAAGGCACTGTGAGACTTGCATGTTGGGCAAGTAGCAGACATGACTTTGCACTTGGGGATGTTCCTTCCTGTTGAGGCTGGGGAAAGATGATCGGGTCCTTTCTTCACGAGGCCTTCCTCTCCAAAGTCTAGTCTTCCGTTAATCCGGGCTGGGGGTAGAAGATCAGGGCCCTGCCTATGGTTGTTCAGGTTGTGTATTCTTTCCTGAAGGGCAAGGGTGGCTGGAATGCAGTACAGGTCCCACTTCCCAGCTGCATGTTGGAGCAAGGACAGTGGCTGTACTTGGGCTGAAGAAGCGTTACCTTTCAAAAATCTACACAAGATCTCTGCTAGGTGTGACCCCTCCAGGTGGCACATCCATACTTCTCTCAGTCTTAATGTCCTCCTTGACACCAGTGAACTGGGTATTGGGCAATAGAAAGAGAAAACAAGGGGCGCCTGGGTGTCTCAGTTGGTTAATGTCCAACTCTGGATTTCAGCTCAGGTCATGATCTCACCGTCACGAGATCGAGTCCTGTGTTGGGCTCCATGCTAGGCATGGAGGCTGCTTAAGATTCTCTCTCTCTCTAAAATAAAAAAAATAAAAATACTTTGTTAAAAAAAAGAGAAATAAATGAAAACAGAATGAAATTTAGGATGAACTGTTTACTGCTGCATTTTTCAAGAGTTGGAAGTGTCTGCTTTCCTGACATAATTGAGCCTTAAGAAGAGCCCACCCTTATGACCTCCTCCAGGCTCTGCCCATTATCCACTGGAAAAGCAAATTCCTAAGTAAGTGACACATTATCCTCTTGTGTCCTGTCAATCCTCTTATTTGCCAATTTCCAGCTTATCAGCTAGACTTGTTTAATGCCTGAGGCCAAGGTACTGCAGTATCTCTTAATTAACTAGTTGCACACAGCTAATTACTTCACTGCAGTATCTCATCAGTATACAAAGTATATTGACTCCAAGTTGGAAAATGCCTCAGAGGCATTACAAAACTATTAGAAGAGACGCCTTCTTAAATACCACCCATCCAAAAACTCAGAAGGAGGAGGAGGAGAAGGAGAAGCTGGGAGGGAACCAGGAGAAAGAGGTGTTGGACTTTTCACTCCAACCCCTCTCCCCTCTGTGTTTCCTAATCAAAATGATCTCTCAAGAGATTTTGTAGAACTATTCACCTTCTCACAACATACTCCGCTCTCCTAGTGATAAAACAATCCTTAAAATGCTGCACCCCACCCTTTCTGAGTGGGTTCACATCCTGAATACTCTGACTATAATAAGATTTAGATAGTGGCCTGTTGCCCATCCTCCAGGCCATCAAAGCTGCAGGAAAGCTTTCTGATTCATGGTTTCCTTGCTTGGCTTTCTAGCACCTGGCCACCAGCCTGCTTGGTCTGGATCAAACCTTGCCTTGCTGGCTGCAGTTATCTGTGGCTTCCTGTAGAAAGCTGGACATACTCACTCTCCTTTAAGGGAGATTAACAGGTGCTCAGGAGGGGATTACAGAACATTAGCTATGTAATCATTAAAGCTCCTAATTGGGGAGTTCTCCCAGGTAGACCATTTATTGTGCTTTCTCTATGTGATCAGGCAGGCATTGGGCTTGTCATACGGAATCCAACTCAGTGTTCACACTCTATGGGTTAAGGACTAGTCTTGATTTCCAGTTGAAAAACTTGAGGTACAGAGATTTGGAATAATTTGCCTAAAGTCACACATCTTATTAAAACAAAACTAAACCATACCATATGTTTTCATTCATATGGGGATCTTGAGAAACTTAAGACCATGAGGGAGGGGAAGGGGAAAAAAAAAGTTACAAACAGAGAGGTAGGCAGGCAAACCATAAGAGACTCTTAAATACAGAGGACAAACTGAGGGTTGATGGGGTTTGGGGGAGAGGGGAAAGTGGGTGATGGGCATTGAGGAGGGTACCTGTTGGGAGGAGCACTGGGTGTTGTATGCAAACCAATTTGACAATAAATTATATTAAAAAAAAAATCTGACATCTAGTAGAAAAAAAAAAACTAAACCAAAAAAGGTATAAAGAGAAAAAGTGCTTTGGAGGGAAATGAGGCAGTAGTGAAGAACTTCATCTTGAGAACTAATACTCGTTTGGGAAAAGGATATTTCCTGACTGCTGGATCAGCACATCGGTGCTGCAGTAGTATTTGCTGGGTTTAGAAATGATTTTATTTTGTTGGTCTTGTTTTATTCTTCAATCCTTTATAATTTTGTGAGAAGTAAGGGAGGTAATTCATTTTCAGAAACACCACATAAAAGCTGTGCTGTCTGGTCAACAATAGGTTTACAACCTATTGGAAATATGTACAACCCCCCCCCCCCCACCTCCTCCCTCCCCAACAACAGTGGAGTCCCCAAACTCTTAGACACTTCACTTTCTGGTTCTTCTGTTATGCCCAGAATTCGTGATCCCCAAAGACCACCAGGGAGCCAAGTCCCATGCAAAAAGAAAAGAGCCTTTATTTGAGCTAGCTCGAGCTCAATCCCCTACCTGCACTGTCGCAGCGGTGAGATACCAGGGAGAGAGAGCGAGTTTCAAAAGCACAAAGGTTTTATAGGGGTCTAGGGGCAGTTGGTGAGGTAATGGCTGTGGCCTCAGCCGATTGGCTGGGGAAGGGTCGGAGTCCTATTACGCAGGTCGCCGGGCGTATTTTGATCGGGAAGTTTGAACGGGTGAGGGGGAGGGTACTCAAGGGGAGGAGGCGTGGTCTGAGGTTTCTGCGATTTTCCCGGAAAGGGGCCATGTCGGAGACATAGTCACTCAAGGTGGGGGACACAGAACAAGATGGAGTCGGCGGGCATAGTTCCGCTCTTTCACTTCCCCTCTCTGTTTCAGTTTCACAGGCTTATTTTCACCAGCTCTGCAATGAGCAGGTACCAAAGAACAAAGGAGGGACTGAAATTCGTCTCCGTGTCACCTCAGGGAATGTACACTTGTTCCAGTCAGACTACTTTTTGGCTTACATGGGCATAGGGGACTTCTGCGTAAGGATGTAACCTCTGTGGCACTCAGCCAATGAGGAATCATGGGAGGGACTTGCATGTGAGGAGATAAATTGTCTGCTGTAACCGCCCCTGAGTGTGCCTGTCCGTCAGACACTGGCTCTGGCAAGAACGTTGAGTAAAGCCTCGCTTCACTGTGCTCCTGGTCTCCGAGTCCCTCCTCTGATTGTGCCAGTGGGCTTATGTCTCACAAATTTGAAGCCTGTTTTAACCAACACGGAGATTTCAGATATTAAGGTGTTTCTACTTTTTCTCTTCTTCTATCATTTTAATAAATATTATAGAGAGCACCCCTTTTCCTTTTAGAAGTACGTACTTTGTAAATGAGTTGTGGGCAAGAGAAAAAGCGCATGGATTGGCCAAAGTCGGCACCTCCGGATCAATGGTTCACAACCTTGGCTGCACATTGAGAGCCCAGGGTGGGGTGGGACATGCCCAACCTGCTAAATCAGCATCTCTGGGTGTGGACTGGGCTTCAGGGTGTTTTGAGTGTATTTCTCAAAGGACGGTGTATTTGTGAGGACATGTGGCTAGTTGAGAACTGCTGCTCCAGCAATGCTTCTCTAACTTCACTGAGCACAGAAAGCACCTGGGCTTTTGCGAAAATGCAGCTTCTGATGCAGCAGGATTATGTGGGTGCTGAGCGTCTCATTTCTAGCCGCTTCTGCCGCTCTCCACATTTTGAGGAGCGAGTCTCTAGATCAGTGGTTCTCAAAGTGTGGCCCCTGGATCTGCCTTATCAGCAGCGCCAGGGAGTTTTTAGACATGCAAATTCTTGGGCTCAATCCCATTCCTGGGAGTCAGTAACTCAGAGAGAGGAGTCCGACAGTCTGGTTTAGCAAGCCCTCCGGGTGGTTCTGATGTAACTGAAGTTTGAGAACCACTGCTAGATGGTAGTTTTGCATTTACATCTGTGTTAGGCTTTGGAGAAGCAAGAGAGATCCCCCAGCTTGTATCCAAAGTCATGGAGAGGGCACAGTACAAGGTTATTTGTGGCAAAAAGAGAGCAGGCCTCATAGGAACCCGGGAGAAGTCACACAACAGTATGCTGGTGAGAAGCTACTGTGGCACAGCTAGGCATCCCAGGAACGGGGGTGGGGTCTGGAACATGGAGTGTGATTCAGGGTCTGGAGTGGCTGCCCGGGCTGACTCATTGTTTGCCCAGCTGTTCCCGGTTTCTTCCTCTAGTGCCTTACTGTTATTGTGACTCAGTGATTCTCTCTGCCGCTGCCTGCAGAAGTCCTGGAATAAGGCTGCTTGAGTTAGAATTCTGGCTCATTATCTGTATGACCTTGGGCACTTAATCTAACTTCTCTTGGCCTCGGTGTTCTGTCCTGAAATATGGGAATACCCATTGTGTCTATCTTACAAATCTATAAGAAATCTTACAAATCTGTTTGTAGGATTACATGAGATAACGGGCGTATTGTGTTGGGAGCATTTCCGGAGACCCAGTAACTGCTGAAAAACTGAAGCTGTCATTATTGCCTTTGTGTGGCTTCATGCTTCTAGATACATCTACCAGAACTGACTCTTGCTCTAAACCCTGAGTTCAAGTGCTTGAGAAAGAGATGCAGATTGCTGTCATGAGTCACTGTGGTAGTTCCTGGGCCAAGCTCTCCCACTAAGCATCTGTGGATGTCCCATGTATTTACGGTTTGGGGCTTAGATGCTCTCCCACGGGCTATAATACCTCACTCTCTCAGAAGATCCTTCCATGCTATAACCAAAGGGAGGAAGAGAGCGTGTGCACTATTGTGCCAGCAGGACACTTGGGCTAGTCCAAGGCAGCGTGAACTTCCAGGTGACTTATTCCTTCCCTTAGCTTGGTCCAAACAGTCTAACCATCCGTCTACTGACGGCATTTTTTATCGGGCTCCAGAGGCTGGAAACCTATTTTTACACGAATAGATCAGATTTGAACTTAGCATGTGGATTAGAGGTGGAGACCCTGCCACCCTATGACTGTCACTTCTGCCCCCCCTGTCTGGGGTTGCACAAGCAGCAAAATAGGGCATTTCAACGCAAGAAAAGACATGCTGCTCGTTGACAGAGGCAGAGGATGCCAACCTCAATAAAAACTGCACATTTAAACAGTTATCCCCAGCCTCCCTGGAGCCTCCCTGGAACTTTTACAATAAATGCCTTTATCATTGTTTAGGCTTGGAGAAAACGGGAGCTGACATGGGTCACTTCAACACACTTTTTGGCTGGCTTCCTGCAACGAAGTTGCTGGGTTAATCTGTTCAGATGTGTGGACTTTGTAGTTCACAAATAGTAAAAGGAGTTTTGTGATGACTGCTCCACAGGCAAAACGGTTCTTATTTGACTAAGCAGTAAGTATGAGCTCTTTCCCTGTTTACTGATTTTGGAGTGATGAGATACAGCCATGCCAAGTGTGAGCTGCTTCCCTTTATAGTTTTGAATTTGCATGATAGCATTCCATTTTCGATCATCTAGAATGTCTCTGCTTCTTTTCTTTCTCCTTGCGGGAAAGCAGAGAGAAAAGTCATATAGTAATTATAATGGAAAGTCTTATAATGATCTGAGCCCCCCCCCCCCCCCCCATGGTTCCTCTCCTGCCCCCGACCTGCACCCTGCAGTCATTAGCTTTCCGATCAGAAGATTTTAGACCTGGAAGAGCTGTCTGCTTCAATGTCTGACTGGAATAATCAGGGCATATACAGATTCCTTTGAGAGGAAATGCGTTCTTGCAGATTTCTAGCAATACCTCTTAACACTTTTTATCATAAAATTCCTTACATTGGGGCGCCTGGATGGCTCAGTCTGTTAAGTGTCTGACTCTTGACTTTGGCTCAGGTCATGAACGCACAGTTGTGAGATCAAGTCCCGTGTCCAGCTCTGTGTTGGGCATGGAGCCTGCTTGGGCTTCTCTCTCTCTCTTCTCTCTGCCCCTCCCATATTGCCATCTCTCTCTCTCTCTCTGACAAAAATTCCTTAAATAGGCAAAAATATAAAGCTAGGTATACAAGCATGTGTTGTACAATCATGAAAACCAAAAATAACTTACAAGTTTAAACAAAAGTACAACCAGGAATTTCAAATTAATAGCATTAAAGAGCAGACATTGGTTGAACTTAGACTGCCAAACCTGGATGTATTAATAGAAAAATGTGCTGGCATAATTGTTTTATTTACGACTGTTTTCTCTTTAATCATTGCCAGACATTATTTAAATGGTAGTAACTTTCATTATTATTATTTGCTATTTTGACAACAAAATCATGTTAAACTTATTTACGGGTTGGTCAGTTTAGAACACACACCCCCCATGCTGAAGAAAAAAGTATCCTTTAATCAAAGAATGCTTACTGTTTATTTATGGGCAACATAAACACAGCACTTGACGGCTACAGCCGAGGTACTTGGAGGCTTTGCTTTCCAACAGTCCTGTGCCATGTAATGACTCAGGCTCCCATCACTTTCCTCTGTTCAAGTTGCTACAAAGTCTTGCACAATGTGTGGTAACACCCTTTGTCCTTGGCTTGGTATACCCTCGATTATAAATACAAGCGACAAGAGACAGTCATTGGAACCTCATATTCATCCAGATGACACGGGCTATGTCTGCATTAATATTTATATTTCAATTACCATCAAAATGAAAACACAAAATTACATTCTGATAGGCTTTTTGGATTTGGGGGAAATCTGAGGACCTTCAGAGGTCCTAAGACTCTGAGTTGCTGCCTAAGTTTTACCTCTTTTAATTCTCACAAAAACCCTATGAGGTAGACCCTTGGCGTCAACCTGGCTTCACAGATGAGGCTCTGGTCTGTGAAAGGGTTAAGGAATTTGCCCAGCACCACACAGGCGGTGAGAGAAGAATCCGGATTCTGTCCCAGGTCCATCTGTCTCCAAAGTCTCTCTCCTTGAGATCCCTCCAGACTCTCACCCCTGGATATCTGTCCAGAGTCCTCAGGCAAATGTGTAGGAATGATCATTGGGCAGGCAGGGCCTCGTGCCTATCTTTTTACATACAGTTCCTTAAGGAAACTCAAGGCGAATGTGGCACTCATCAGCTGAAGTGATGCAGTGCCCGTTTTGGGCCCTGCATCTGAAGCCCGTACTAAGTGGTACTATCGCATGAGAACTGCTGTCTGTCCCTTCAAGTCTGGCGGTTTGTTCGTTCGTTGGTTCATGAACTCATTGAACCGAGTACCTGGATACCCTCCCAGGACTTCTTCTTCTTCCTCTTTTTTTTTTTTTAAGTTTATTTATTTACTTTGAGAAAGAGAGAGCATGAGCAAGGGAGGGGCAGAGAGAGGGAGAGAGAGAATCCTAAACAGGCTCCGCACGGTCAGTGCAGAGCCCAAAGCAGAGCCCGGTGTGGGGCTTGAACACACGATCTGTGAGATCACAACTTGAGCTGAAGTTCAATGCTTAACTGACTGAGCCATCCAGGGGCACCTACCTACCCTTCCAGGACTTCTATCAGTATAAGAAAGGAACTCACAGGTCCCAGTCTTCTCATTTATAGACACCAAACTTTAACCTGTTTCCCTTACCATTGGGCATGAGTGCCTCTTTCTTTAAACAAGGAGAGGGCTTGGACTTCGACAGAGTGGTAAAAAAAAAAAAAAAAAAAAACAAAGCATTGATTAATTTTGGCCTCAGAAACTCTGGGTGGAGGTCCTACTTTTATTGCTAAAGGCTCTGTCACTTTGCCCAAGCCACTTACCTCCTGTGAGCGCACATTTCCCATCTTTAAAATGAGAATATTGATAATGAATCCACAGGCTTGTGGTGAGGGGTCCATGGGACCATGTGTATAACAACATTATACTTTGAAGCATTTTCAACAGCAGGTCAGGTTATTATTCATTATGTCCCCCAAACACTTGCAGAGCTCCCAGTAAGTGTCAAGATGTGTGTTGGCACTGGAACTACAAGAGTTAGACTTGGTCCCTGATCTTAGTGAATTCATAGTCTAGTAGGGGAGGCTGGCATTAAAAAAAAAAAAAATCCCGAGCTCCTGAGGTGTACATAGTTGCAGAAATATGTGCAAGAGACGCAGTTGTCAAAGTGCTCTGAGTGAGACAGCAGAAGTTTTGCGGAGCAGAGACATGAGTTTATCCTTTGACTATCAATAAAAATTATAAAAACACAAGGCGGCATGGTGTGCTTGGGAATTAGGTCAATGAGGTGGGGCAGCGTATGAGGTCAGTGCCACTCGGTCACAGAGAACCAAGGCTCCAACCTTGGTTCTGCTTTCATTGTATCCCAATCGGATGCGGTTGTAATGCCCACCCATGCTATTTCCTTTCTACCCAGAATGGTAGAAAGTAATTACTTTGTGCCAGCTTAGAATGTACTTGCAGGATGAAAAACATCAAACACAGTCTCCATTTAATTGGCTTTTCCTGCTGTTTTTGCACTTGGGCTGCATGACCAGCTCTGAGAACTACAGGGGCACCTTGACATGGCATTTCCTCCTGCTCTCTTGGAGAGGGCTCCTTTCCCTTTGGCAGGCCCTTGATTTCCTCTGAGTATATTATTTGACCTCTGCATTGTTGCTTTTTTAAGAAAAAAAATTTTTAATTTTATTTATTTTGAGAGAGAGAGAGGGAGAGCAGAAGTGGGGAGGAACAGGGAGAGGGGGAGAGAAAGAGAGAATCCCAAACAGGCTCCACCCTGTCAGTGCAGAGGCCAATGTGGGGCTCAAACTCACCAACCATGAGATCATGACCTGAGCCGAAATCAAGAGTTGGAGGCTTAACTGACTGAGCCACCCAGGCGCCCTGCATTGTTGTTCTTTTGATGGCCCACTTAGCCCCCCCAGAGCTACAATACATTTGGCCACGTTTACTATAAACAATAGGTTTTATCCCTGCAGTTTTTCAGGAAACTGCTATTCCCTCCAAGGAAGTCAATGCCTGCAGCACTGAGTGCATTAACCTGTCTGTTTGCCTCACTGACTTGGACAGAATGTTTGGCATCTTTCGGCCCCGACTCCTGTTGTCATTATTGCCTTGTGACTTTTGTGGAGAACATAGTTCCTATTACATTATTCTACAGATTCAATCAAACCGTGACTCAGGCAGTGTTGCTATCTTCGGAGTGACATTTTCCATGAATGCTCCTATCTCTGCGGTTGGAGGAGCATGACCCATGGCGCTGGGGCAGTGCTGAAGCAGACCGTGTTACTCTCCATCCACTGTTAGGAACCCTGGGGAGGAAATAAATACTTGTGTATCCGAGCCAACAAGAAGAGGAAGGAAGAGCCATAAATGCTATGGGCTCTTTTGATTTGGTTTGACTTCAACATGATTTTACAGACTACGTTGTAGCCAAAGGCCCTTCTTTCATATCACTTTGCCAGTCTGAATATGAAATGTGTGGGTAGTTTCTCCAAAGTGTGGTCCAGGTAAGAGGTCTCCCCTGTGGAGATATCAGATATTAGGTATTAGAACCCATATATTTATTTAAAACATTAAAAAGAATGAATTGGTTAAGTGTCTCACTCTTGATTTTAGCTCAGGTCATGATCTAACAGTTCGTGGGATTAAACTCCGTGTCTGGCTCTGCATTGACAGTGGGGAGCCTGCTTGGGATTCTCTCTGCCTCCCCCGCCCCCACTCCTGGGTGCTCTCTCTCTCTCTCTCTCTCTCTCTGTCTCAAAATAAATAGTTAAAAACTTAAAAAAAAGAATGAATTAGAGTTTTATTCTAGGCAATAAAGAAATTAGTGGTGACTTTAACTGGGCTAGATGTTAGACGGTCAGGGTATCATGAGGGAAGGGTGTTGGTCACACAGCAGGGACACCATTCATTAGTTTATTTTCCAGCATCTTGTGATGTTTTGCACTTTCTGTGAACTTGGTTAAGTGAGCAAGGACCTTAAGATACTTATGTTGTGAAAACTTGTAATAAAGGTAATATTAGGTCATAATTCAAAGCCAATGGTGGAGCTGATCCCTTCTGACATGAAGTTGACCCATAACTTCAAAATTATGAACCAAACGATTTGAAACACAGATTTTGTTACAGGCGGCGTTGTGCCCGTCCCCCAGTTCATATGCTGAAATCCAAATCTCCAGTCCCTCAGAACGTAGCCTTATTTGGAGATAGGATCTTTACAGAAGTAATCAAGTTAAAATGAGGTCAGTCAGGTGGGTTCTATTCACTATGACTGGTGTTCTTATACAAAGAATTTGGACACAGAAATATGCACAGAGGGAAGACCATGTGAAGACATGGGGAGACGATGACCATTTACTAGCCAAGGCAAGAGGCCTGGAAAAGATTCTTCCCTTACGGCTCCAAGAAGGAACCAGCCCTGCCAACACCTTCATCAGTCATGACTTCTGGCTTCTAGCTTTGTGAGAAAATAAGTTCCTGTGGTTGAAGCCACCCAATCTATGGTACTTCATCATGGCAGCCCGAGCTGACTAATACAGATTCACATCCAGTCTCATTAGCAGTGGGGCTGGGTCATTATGTATTATGCTTTGAGGTATCAGTTCATGATACTGTGAAGGCATTAACACTAGAAAGACATTTGAAACTAGGCTTTCAGCACATGAATACAAACCCAAAGTTCACAAACAATGAAATGTGTTCAATCACAGCCATCGCTAACAACAGTACTATTAGATTTCTGGGAGGGGCAGAAAGGTTTTTTTGTACCATTAATAAATGAAATAATTTTAAAAATAGTGATGTTTATTTTAACTAATTCTCTAATTATTTTGGAGATTAATGTCTATCTCCATTTTATTACATAGTTAATAGGATAGTCTGACAGTAATACGTATATATAGTTTACAAATAAGTATACATAAATAGGGTGAGTGCTCAAATATGTTTTGTTGAAGGTGTGTAGTTAAAAACATTTAGGGAACCAGTGTGCATGACAATGTGGCTTAGATTCCTCCGTTCTAAACCTGTATACTTTAGATCCTTCAGATCCAGAACATGATAGAACAATTTTTTAAGGCAGTGGAGGTCGTAAAATAACCAGAGTTTCATTCTGAGAGGACAGAGTTTATGCCTTAGGAGACTCATATTTTCCTATGACGTTTTAAATAAAAAGATTTTCTTGATGGGTTTCAGGTTTTAAAGACAGTTTTTAAAATGACTTAAATATGTTTCTATATAGAAATTAACTTTTGTTAGTGGTTTTCCCTATTTACCATTTGTCTTCTATCTGGTACTATTGTTAAAATTCTCACAGTGGCAAGTGTTATGCCCAGAATTCGTGATCCCCAAAGACCACCAGGGAGCTGAGTCCGATGCAAAAGCAAAAGAGCCTTTATTCAAGCTAGCTCGAGCTCAATCCCCTACCTGCACCCACGCAGTGGTGAGATGCCGGGGAGAGAGAGCGAGTTTCAAAAGCACAAAGGTTTTATTGGGGTCTAGGGGCAGTTGGTGAGGTAATGGCTGTGGCCTCAGCCAATTGGCTGGGGAAGGGTTGGAGTCCTGTTTTGCAGGTCTCCGGGCATGTTTTGATTGGGAAGTTTGAACGGGTGAGGGGGAGGTTACTCAAGGGGAGGAGGCATGGTCAAGGTGGAGGACACAGAACAAGATGGAGTCGGCTGGTGTAGGTCTGCCCTTTCAGCAAAAAGATCCAGGCACAGATCTAAGAAGTTGGGAAGGGTCTTCACCAACCCATGTATTTGGAGATTTTTTGGGTACGTTGCAAAGAAGAAAGTTAGTTGGTTCAGTAGCTACCCCTGGAGAATGCAGTTGAATGCAGTTAAAGTTTGGGGTAAGGAGAGACCTTCATACACATCAGGTACACACACATTCACACACACATATACAGACACACACACACACACACAAACATGCCAGCATGCATGTATCCTAGGGGAAACCTGCCTGGCTTTTTACCAGAGACCTAGCTGCTCCTTCCACTGTAGAAGAATGCACAGTAATCAGTGTTCTATGTGTTTTGAGTGGCAGGGTTCAAATTAGCAGTGATGCAATAAATGAGCATCATTTATTGGGCTGTTGCAATTTTGACTCTCTTCCATCTTCAAAAGGGCCCCAAAGGACAAAACATTTAGTATGTGTAAGCAAACAGTGACTTGCCTTATGAGGTCTAAGACTGTTTGTAGAGTTTTCTGATTACCATCAAGGAAAGCAGAGAGAGAGAGAGACATTGGTTCATGGTTTTTTTTTATCTGTCTCAAGCAAATATGTACTTGATTTTATCTACCAGTCTTGCAAATTATCATATGTCCCAGAGGGCATCTAAATGCAGAATTTTCTGGTTTCATCCACACACCACTGTACAAGTCATTGCCAATGTCAGAAGCTGGAAATATGTTATGATGGCAGAATGACACTGGCCAGTCCCTGTCTCTGCCCCTCCTTAGTTCCAGTGGAGCTTAAATTGCTCAGGTGGCAAAAGTCACCCTCCAATGGAGAAGGTGTATAAAGAGAATAATAGAAGAGGTGAGACCAAGTCCTGGGGCTCCAGCACTAGGATATTGAGGAGAGGGCACTGGGAGCAGTGAGATATCAGGAGAACAAACTGAGTGTGGCATCATGGTACCCAAGGGAAGAGAATGTGACCAGCTCTATGCAATGACATCCCTATTCTCATCTTCCACAGTTGCCCATTTGTCCTTTTCAGTTGCAAGACTTTCTTTTATGCTGTGAGATCACTGAAGGTGTGTGTCACTAGAAGTTCCTAAGTTCTCCAAACCACTTGGAACTTATGCAACCTATCAAAAATGCCCTCCGTCTCATCTTTTACTTCCTGTTTTGTATTTCCTTTTTTGTATTGAGTCCTCCTGGGAATTGACACTAAATTGGACCAAGTTCAGGTTGGAGGGAGAATTTTACTAAAAATTGAGGGATGCCTTTGGCAATGAAATTCCATTCAACAAGTGTTTACTCAATACTTACTAAGTATGAGATGCTATTCAAGGTGCTGCAAGAAATAAAAAATTAAAGAAATCCATTTAGATGCCCTGCAATGCCTGCAATATAGGAATGGGATAGGAAAATATGCATAAAATGCTGTGGGGGTTTGATGGAGGAAGAGATCACATTCAGTGGGAGGGATTTTAAAAGACCCCAGGGAGGAGTTAACGTGTGGGGTTGGGCCTTAAAGAATGGTTGGAGTTTTGAAAGGCAGAGATGAACTAAAGAGCAGTTCAGGAAAATGGGAACATGAGCAAAGGCACAGAAATGGGAAAGTATAGCTCACTTTTGGAGAAAAGGTAGTAAATTTGGAACATAAAGATATGCATGTCAAAAACAAAACAAAACAAAACAAAACAAACTGAAAGAGTAAGGTTAAAGAAGAAGCATGGTGATCTGTGTCGCAGAGCCCTGGGCAGGGAGGCAGCGAGGGCGTGTTGTGAGAAAAGACACAGCGGCAGGCCAGAGATAGATTTGAAGTCAAGTCTCCCCCCAGATATGAGCTCTGTGATATGAGTTGTCAAAGGAAGTTCTCTAAACCTCTAATTTTCCTAATGTAAAAGGCACTTGTATACTTCCCTAAAAACAAACAAACAAACAACACTAAGCCAAATCAAACCAAACCACAACGTTCTTCATAATGGTGGCCTGGAGACATAAATACGGAGTTAAGTTATGTTCAGTATCTCTTGCCTAAGAAATCAGGGAAATGCATGGGAGGCTTAGATTTCTTAAGAAAGGTTAGCACAGATTGTGCAAGAGAGAGAGGGTGTAATAAGACCTTTTGTCTTATGAAGGCTTAACTCCTAACCATACATCCCTCTTTGGAGAAGGGAGAAAAGGATTCTGCGAGGTGGTAGATGTTGGAATTTGTACCTAACAGCATCCCTGGGCACTGGCCAGCACCCTGGGAAGTGGATGTGTGTGATGAGAAAGAGCAGGAAAAAAGAGCTGCAACCGTAGAGCTGAGCCTAGCCCTAGGAGATGGGGAGGTCCTTTCTCAGGGAACCACAGAAATCTTGAGGGGGTGTCTAGACCAGCGAAGGCGCTTTGCGGTGGGGACACGCTCTCTGTGTAGAACCCGTCTTCAACAGTGCCACCATGTGGCAGAGAGGAGCAATGGCAGCTATAATTTGATCTGACTTCCAGTTGTGTCTGCTCTGTGTAAGCTCTAAGGAGCACCGAAGCCCCAGCACTTGGAGACAGTAAGCGAAGAGACGTAAGAGGCTGACGCCCTGCATCCTGATGGTGGACAATATAAGAATTTGAGAAAGTAATTGAAAAGTAAGGAGAAGTAACGATCTGTAATTCAAATTTCTAGAGCAGTTCTAAGTGGTTACGGATAATTTAGAATAAAAACAGAAAAAGGTAATTCTTAAGGGTTGACTTTTGTGTTGCCAGAAGACTCAGCTATCCAGAAACTCCCATTCCCTAAGTTTCCAGGCTGAGGAGATTTTATTTCTGTTTTTACTCTTTAGGGAAGGAAGAGAAATGATTGCATTTCTATTTGAAGTTTGACTTCCTTCCCATGAATCTCTGGAGGACAACGTTTCTAAATGATTCTAGATATCCTGTCTATACCTTTTAACATCTCTGCATTTATCCCTGGAGTTTCTTGTGGGTGAGAATGGATATTGGAAAAGAGATGATGAGAAAAGCATCAGTCATGTTAATTAGTGTCTGAATTACATCTGTTCCTGGTCAGTTGTCACTAGGCAAAACTCTAAACTTCAGTCAGGGTCTGGGCTAATTGTGCTCTGGGTCTGATAAGGAGTCATTGAAAAGTGAGCAATGAGTAAGGTCAAAGCTACGCATTTCTTCTTTGTTAACTTTTTTATCATTCATCATTGGTTTAGTATTTATTGGATTTTGGAAGGTAAGTCAATACTTACATTTGGAGGGTTCTGTAGTGGTCATTGGTTCTGCCTTTCATCCCAAGCAGAACTTTCTGCAAAATGCCTGATTTTTGTAAAGAAGATCAAGCAGGATCTGCTAAAACACACATAGGAATGTGAAACACTACTTTGTGAGACAGACCATCCACTTAATTCTTTTATTTTATTTAAAGTCAATTGGTTTATTTTGAGGGACAGAGAGACAGAGCACATGAGTAGGGGAAGGGCAGAAAGAGAGGAGGCAGAAAGAATCCCAAGCAGTCTCCATGCTGTGAGCACAGAGCCCAATGCGAGTCCCGAACCCAAGAACCATGAGATCCTGACCTGAGGCGAAGTCAAGAGCTGGATGCTTAGCAGACTGAGCCACCCAGGTGCCCCAGAGACCATCCCTTTAATATTCAAAGTGCAGTGTAAGGAGCAGCACCAGGATATTGCCCGTGAATTAGTTAGAAATGCCGGATTTGAGGCTTCACCCAGACTTGGATTTGACAAGATCCGCAGGTATGCACATACTCTTTAATGTTTGAGAAGCGCTGGGCTTTTCCATTATTGGATGGTTGTGGGTGTCAGAAAATCGCATGTTACTAAAACCTGCTGAGCTGGTGTGGTCTGTGAACCAACCTGTATCTGCTTAGCCTTGCCTGTCCTCAGTCCCCCTTGGCTAACTGCTTATTCCCATTCCTGCAGCTCTAAAAGGTGTGGCTGCTGCCGCCATTGCAGTGACCTCATCTCCTTGCCCTCCAGTTGTCTCTGACCTCCCCCTGGGTGGTCACACTCACTACGTAGAAGCTGAGGCAGCTCTGGTGCCCAAAGTAGATCCCACTGGAGTGGTGGGGACTCTGGTCTCTCCCAGTGCCCCTCAAAGGGGCAGAGGATGATAACTGAGGAGTGTGGGGGTGTTTATACCATGTGGAGAGAGAATAGAGACAGGAAGGATCCAGAAGATCAATTGCTAGCTCTTCCTTGTGTGCTACGCTCCATAGTACATTGCCCTTCTCCCTCCACCTCACCAGAAACGTCCTGTGTGGCCAGCTGTGTTTTGGGGGAAGTTCTGCGTAGCTTGGTAATGTACTACCTTGTGTTTGTTCTCCCTCACATGTCTTTTCCTTTACTTTTTTTTCCCCTCTCAGATTGCACCCCTAAATAAACCAGTAATACCTAAGCTTTGCCTTAAAATCTGTTTTGTAAGGAATCCAGACTAAGACATCTGCCTGGGATGAGTTTCACTCACCGCTTCTAATTCTGCCATCTGGTTGGCTTTGGAGTGGTTGATTTCATTCATGTAACTTCTGCCTTCAAATTGTACGAGACAGCTCCCCATGCCTTTTCCCTTCTTGGCTAAACACCCTCCATTCCTTCGTGACTCTTCAAAATGAAGTTGCTGGGTGTCTCTCACATTCCTGTCACCCCACCTTCATATGTCTTCTTAAGTTGTGGCTCCTCTGGTGCCTTTCCAGGTCTGGTCGGTGCAGGGCTGAGCTCATGGGGTTCTCATCTGCTTGATTGTGGGCGTAACACCACCGCAGACATGGGTGTCCAGAGTGGGCCTGTTCCTGCAGGCAGAAGCTGACTGTTTGGGTTGTGGTGATCTGTTGTGTTAAGAAGAGCTTAGGGGAAGTTAGGTGGAGTGAACAAGGCAGATCTGCTTTGGTCTTCTGGGTCAGCTTCCGAGGGAGGGCCAGGCCATCTTTGGGACCTGGAGTTCCTCAGGGTGTCTGTGTCCCTTAAAGACACATTTGGGCTGACCCCAGGCCAGGGCCTGGTGGGACAAGGTGTTCAAGTGACTTCCCAGGGACTGTACCCTCCTTGGAGTTGGACACTTTATCAACTCTCATCCAGACAAATCCAGAGCCAGAGTTTGGGCAAGGGGTTCCCCACAAACATTAACATTACACCACCTTTAGGTTTTCAGTTTCAGAATACAAATGTAAGAGGAGGATCTAATAATTAGGTAAACTGTTCTAAGATCTAGAATATCTTATCTTTACGGAGGCCTTTTTTTTTTTTTGACTTTTTAAAAGCTTTTCAAAAAATATTTATTTTTGAAGGCGAGAGAGAGAGCACGAGCAGGAAAGGGGCAGAGAGAGAGGGAGACACAGAAATTGAAGCAGGCGCCAGGCTCCCAGCTGTCATGGGGCTTGAACTCATGAGCCGTGAGATCATGACCAGAACCGAAGTCAGATGCTCAACTGACTGAGCCACCCAGGTGCATCTTTTGACCTTTTTAAAGACTCCATCCTATTACTCATCTCCAACCGCCCCCCCCGCCCCCCACTTTTCAGAACTTTTATGATTTATCAAGCACTGCACAGGTTTTATGGGGCACACAGATTAGCATAAGATACAGCACCTGCCCTCCGGGATCTTGCAAAGGTACGGCCTATGACATAACACAGTACAAGGTACCTAATACTACTAGGAGGGTATGAATGCTGCCTGAACTCAGAGAAGTGGAGGAGCCTATATCTTAGAGTAGGCAGGGAGACTCCGTGGATATTTCAATGAAGAAGAGAGTTTTAAATTTGCCATTGGATCCTTTCCTATAAACTTCATGGCAGAAAGTTACAGAGACCCAATTCTTTAGGTCACTGAGGACTACATTGGTATTTCCCTTATTCCTTAAGGCAAAAGGTTGTGTCATGTTCTCTGATGTTTCTAGAATGCTGTCAATACGTGTGGTTCAGTACCTTACCTGGGGCAGAGAAATGATGACATTTTTGCCTTTGGTTTAAAAGACTGGTGAGGAATCCATCCAAAAGTGAGCAATGAAAGCATCTCTCTTTTCAGAAGTAATACTTTTGGCTCAATATCAGGCTCCTGTCCCCTGGAGATTGAGGAAAGCAGACTCAATTTTTTCTGGCATGTTTGCTAACCTAATTTTGGTAAGAGAGGCGTGCCACAGTAAAGGGCCAGACAGGGAAAGTCAACCAGAGGAGCTTGGGGAGGGGCTTTGGGAGGGGCTTGGGGAGGTATTCACCCCTCTCTAGCCATTGTGTAGTAGTTCATTCTGAATGATTCATGGTAAGGAAATAGCACTCTGTTGGCTCCTGCAATTAAATTAAGGAATTAAATTAAGTAATTTTATCATAAAAGATTATGAATGCTAGAATAGAATGTAGCCATTAGAAATTATTTAGGTATTGCTGCTGCAATTCCGTGGACGGAACTGGAGGGTATTATGCTAAGTGAAATAAGTCAGTCAGAGAAAGACAGATACCATATGTTTTCACTCATATGTGGATCTTGAGAAACTCAACAGAAGACCGTGGGGGAGGGGAAGGGGAAAAAAGAGGGGAAGGGGAAAAAAGTTACAGAGAGGGAGGGAGGCAAACCATAAAAGGCTCTTAAATACAGAGAACAAACTGAGGGTTGATGGGGGGGTGGTGGGGGAGAGGGGGAAGTGGATGATGGGCATTGAGGAGGGCACCTGTTGGGATGAGCACTGGGTGTTGTATGGAAGCCAGTTTGACAATAAATTATATTAAAAAAAAAAAGAAATTATTTAGGTATATACTTCCTGGTATGGAAAGATGCCCTGGTACTTTTGATTGAATTTTTTTTTTTTAAATATTGGGTATTTAAAAATTAAAATTTTTTATATATGGGTATATAAAAATGCACCAAAATGTAAACAACGGTTTTTTGAGTGGCAGATTTTAGGTTGTTTCTACTTGTCTTTACTTATTTGTATTTTTGTACATTTAATTTTTTTGTTTTAAAGTTATGGACTGAATTAATTCGTGAATTAATTGTTAATTAATTCATCAACTATTTACTCAGTATCTACCTTCTGTCAACCATTGTTCTAAAACTCGAGGCTATGGGCTGATTATAAAATTCAATTGGATCTTTCTGGATCCTTTCTAAATTCATTTGATAATATTTATATAAGTTTTATTTCTTTACACATATTTGTAGATTTTTTAAATTCATGATCATACTCTGCCTACCTTTTTGTGACTTGCTTTATTACTGTTTGAGATCATAAAGGAAGAAATTATGGCTAAGTAACAGGATATAAAGAGAAAGCAAGTATTATTCAGAAAAGGGGTGTGAAATGCCTCCATTTCTGATTGCCCTTATGGCTCTAGCTTATTGACTGTTTATTCCTCTACATCTTTATTTCCTTGTTTTCTTGGTTTTATTTATTTATTTTTGTCTTTTTTAGATTGTTGACATTTTTTTGGTCACCCCATCCAGTGGTGAAATAAGATGGACCTGAAGCTTATGAAATTTGGTGGCCTGTTTAAAGCATTTAAATTGAAAAATGAATTATTTATTTAAGATTGAAAAAGAAATAAGAAATTCCACTTTTTAAATGTAGACAAATACCACAAACATTACAAAGTCCAATTTGATTAGTTAATATTAATAACCTGAATAAAACTTTTCTTTGATATTTTCTAGGCTGTGTATTTTTGATCACCTCTTTATGTGGTGATTTTGTAATTCTTTTAAGAATAGGAATTATTTCCTACATAAGAAATATTTCCTAAATAAGAAAGAAGACGTTTTTCTACCTAGACGATTTAAAAATGTATGCTTATTATTGATAGTTAAATGCATAAAACATGAACATCACACATAAATACATTCAATATTTTAATACCTTTATAGGTTTATACTTTGCAAATACAAGAATTCTAATAAATAACAGGTCAAGTGATTTCCACAAAAAGAACAAAATTGTACATTCATAATTGTATACACTACATTATCAAATACATCCCCAGCAAAAGCTTCTGTTTGTTTATATATTTATTTATTTTATTTATTTATTACTTTTAAAATTTTATTGTAGAGAGAGAAGGAGCATGAGCAGGGGAGAGGGACAGAAGAAGAGGAAGAGAGAGAGAGAATTCTAAGCAGGTTCCATGCTCAGCCCGGAATGCAATGCAGGGCTCAATCCCATGACCCTGGGATCATGGCCTGAGCCTAAATCAAGAGTCGGACACTCAACTGAGCCACCCAGGCTCCCGAAAATCTTCTGTTTTGACTAGTGGATGACAGTTGAATCTTCTATTGCCAAATCTGTGCGTATAATTATCGAAAGAATTTTCACAGACTAGCCTCCACCTTGGTATATTTCACTCTTTTCTCTTCCCCTCTCCACTGGTGTTGGCTGCCTCAGAACATGTTCTTATTGCAATATGACCTCTGGTCCTGAATCTTTGAGTTGAGGGCAAATTGGCAAGGTAAGCAGTAGAAGTACCCTAGGAAGTCGTTCCTAAATGGGATAGTTGGCAATTAACCCTACAAAGAAGTGACTGTAAACAACATAAATATATATATACCACATAAAATCCTAATTAAATATATTCCCAACTCAAAAAAAAAAAAAAGAAAATGTACTCCAAACTCAACTTAGCTGAATCCCCAGAATGTCAGCAGCCACTCCCACAAACTTGATATAGAGCAGTGTATGATCAAGGGAAAAGGCAAAATGGAAAGAGAATTGTTTGAACCCAATATGGTTAATTTTTTACTTTTTATATAATTTTACAAAATCATAGGACTATGGCAACACATTGTTAGGGCTCCTAACTGAGCTTTATAGGAATACACGCAATGAAGGGCTTTGAAGGGCAGGTTTCATTAATTTGAGAATAAATTTGCTTCTGAAGATGCAAAACAAGAGAGGGAGGGAGGGAAAGAACAAGGGAGGGAGGGAGGGAAGGTAGGCCAAACTTGAGTTATGTACACAGATTTCATTTGAAATCTATGCCTTCCTCATATGTTTGAAAATGCTTACACTTCTAACACGAATGCTTCGTGGGTCAAGATATATGTCACATCATGTTACAATTTATGTAAAATAAACAAGATCATTTTGGTGCTTGCCTTCTAAAGGTTTAGAGTCTACAATTTCAAAAGTTATGCTATGGTAATTTCAGGTATGAAAATTAGAGACTATTTTTTTCTTTGTTTATTCTTAAAACTTTTCAGTAAAATTTACATAAAGTGGAATGTACACATGAATAGTGCAGATCAATGAGCTTTGACAAATATATGTCTCTATAGCCTTGACCCCAATCACGATCTATTTCTGTCACTCCCAGAATTCTCTCCTGCCTCTTTGTAGTCAATATTCTTCTGCTCCAAGGGCGCATTCTTTGATTTCTATCACCATAGATTAGTCTTAACTGTTCTTAGACCTCCCTCCCCACCCTCCCTGCCTCTCTTCCTTAGTCTTAACTATTCTTAGACTTATAAACAAATTCACACAAAGTCTTTTGTGTCTTGTCTCTTTTGCTCAACATAATGTTTTGGGATTTATCCATGTTGTTCTGCATACAGTAGTTCATTATATGGATATACCTCAATGTGTTTATCCATTTTCCCATTAGTAGACACTTGGGTTGTTGCCAGATTTCTGCTTTTATGAATAGGCTGCTGTGAACATTTTATGTAAGTGTTTTCATAAGCATGTGCTTTTGTTTCTTTTGGGTAAATATGTAAGATGGGATTCCTGGGTCCAAGGACAGGTGCATGTTAAACTTTATGAGACACTGGCAGCTTCATTCCTTCTTTAGTATAATGTAGAATTAATTATTCAGACCTTCTTAAGCATTTGGGGGATCCTCAGAGGAATGAGTCTATTAAGCAAAAGTGATTATTAATTAAAGTTTGTGACAAATAAGGTAGCAATTTTTATGTCAGAAATTCCATCTCTGTGAAGACTTGTCATAATTACCTAAAATTAAATTTAATAATTACCAAGACATCCCCAAAGCCTTGAAGGTCAGTACACTTTACGCAAAATCTTGAAGCATTTTTTAAAAAAAGAAATTAGACCAATCAAGTTCTGGTCAGGAGGAAAGAAATCGCATAGTTATTGTAAAAGAGAGAAACTAACACAAATAATTATTAACTAGATATAAAATTATTAACTAGACAACTGAAGGGGGAAAGAGAATAGCAAGTTATAATGGAAGCAATTACAGAAAACAGCTCCCTTCCCCTAGGAGTGGGGGAGAAGGGAACGAGATTGGAGTTACTGAAATACAGTAGTGTGGGGCTGCAGCTTATGTCGTAGAGAGCACTCCTTGGTTGGTGATGATATCTTGGCGGCGGGGGCGGGGGGGGGGGGAGGGAGACTCTGTGACAGAGGCCTGCAAACTATGGCCCATAGGCCAAATCCAGCCCACAGTCTGGTTTTTGTATGGCCCATGAGTTAAGAATGGTTCATACCTTTTTAAATGGTTGGAAAAAAACAAAAAGAATAATTGTATTGCTTTCCTAAGGCCACCATAATAAGTGTCACAAACTGGGTGGCTTAAAAATCATAGAAATTTATGCTTGCACAGTGCTGGAGCCTCAAAATCCGCAAATTGTCAGCAGAACCATGCTCCCCCTGAGTCTGGGTAGGATGCTTCCTGTCTTCTCTTTAGCCTTAGCAGCAGCCAGCAACCCTTGGCGCTCCTTGTCTTCCAGTTATATACCTCCAATCTCTTCACACACTGTTCTTCTGTGTGTCTGTGTGTTTACGAGATGCTTTCCTCTGCTTTTAGGAATGGCAGTCCTATCGGAGTAAAGCCCAACCTACTGACCTCACCTTCACTTGATTACATCTGGAAAGACCTTATTTCCAAATAAGATCACATTCATAGGCACGTGGGATTAGGACTTCCACTTATCTTTTTTTGGATGCACAATGCAACTTGTAACAGTGGTAATATTTTGTGGCACGTGAAACTTATATGAAATTCAAATTTCAGTGTCCATAAGTAAAGTTACACTTGCCACACTCATTGATTTATGTATTGTTTGTGTTGCTGTCATGCAACAATGACAGAGTTGAATAGTTGTTACAAATAGTATGGGCAGCAAAGTCTCAAATATTCATTCTCTGGCAAAACTTAACAGCAAGAGTTTGCTGAGACTTGTTCTATGCGACCGGTGTTGCAAGTGTTGGAAAAAGGCAAGTTAGAGTCAACTGCTTGAAGGACTTCTGGTCTCAGGTCAAGAAGATATGTTCTTGTGTGGTGCTTGGAGGGACATAAAACAGGGAGGAAGCCCACAGGAGGCACATAGGAAGGAACGAATCTCTTCCTTCTTCAGAGTATGGTCTCCCTGTATTGCCTCCTTTTTCTAACTAAAGACAGAAGAAGCTAAAAAAGTGGAAATGTGGTTTGTAGAATCCCAGTCCTAGAAACACAAAGAGAAGAAGTATAAATTTGGAAAGTATCGTCAGTAGCTGAATAATTTGTGCACAAACATGTACATAACCAGTAAGGAACAGATACACCTAGCTGTTACACTCTTTATTTCTGTAACTGAACTTGAGGCCATGGTTGGTGTGTATGTGTATATGTATAGATGTCAAACTAAATTTATCCTTTTGAGATGATTGTAGATTCACATATAGTTGCAAAAAATAATGCAGAGAGCCCCTATCTACCTTTTATTCATTTTCTCCCAATAGTAATGAGCCCCCAACAACAGTTACAGAACTGTGGTACACCATGGCAACCAGGATATTGACATTGATACAGACGAGGTACTGAAGGTTTTCATCACCATAAGATCTTTGTGTTGCCCTTTTATAGATGTCCTTTCTTTCTTTCCCCCACTTGTCCCACCTTAGCTTTAGTCCCTGGCCATCACTAATCTATTCTCCCTTTCTATATTTTTTCAGGAATGTTCTAAATGAAATCATATGTGTGTAATCTTTCGGGATTGGCTTTTTTGACTCAGCATAATTCTCTGAAGATGCATCCAAGTTGTTGCATTTATTTATTTCTTATGGCAGCATTCCCTTTTATTAGTGAGTGGTATTGCCATGAGATGGATATACCGGAGTTTGTGTAACATTCCACTAATTGGAGGATGTCTGGGCTATGCTTAGTTTTAGGCTATTACAAATAAAATAGCTAAAAACATTCTTGTACACGCTTTTGTGTGAGTCTAAGTTTTATTTTTTTCTGGGCCTAAAGCCTGAGAGTGCACTCTCTGGGCTGTATGGTAGTTGTGTGTTTTAAGAAACGGCCAAACTGTTCTCCAGAGTCGCTGTGGCATTTTATATTCTCACCAACAATGTCTGAGTGATCCAGTTTCTCTACATTCTTGTCTACATTTGATGCTGTCACAATTTTTTGTTTTAGCCATTATGATCAGTGTATAATGATATCTTCCTGAGGTTTTAATTTGCATTTCTCTAATGACTAATATCATTAAATATTTTCTCATGTGCTTGTTTGCCATCCTTATATCTTCTTCAGTCTGTTCATGTCTATGCCCACTGTCCAACTGGAATGTCTTCTTGTTGGGTTTTGGGAGTTGTTTATTTATTGTAGACACCAGTCTTTTGTCAAATACATGGTTTGCAAATATTTTCTCCCAATCTGTAGCTTGTCTCTTTATCCTCTTAATGGGTCCTTCACAAAGCAAACATTTTAATTTTGATGAAGTGCTTTTCTTTTATGGATTGAATTGTTGGTGTCAACTTTCAGAACTCTTTGCTTAGTCCTAGATCCCAAACAGTTTCTCCTGTGTTTTTCTTTTCCCTACAAGTTTGAGTTTTTCATTTTCTTTTAAGTGGTTAAAACATTTTGAGCTAATTTTTATTTAATGTGTTTGGGTCAAGGTTTATGTTTTTAGCCTATGGGTGTCCAGTTGTTCCAGAACTGGTTTTTGTTTTTGTTTCTTCTTTTGAAAAGATGATCTTTTTTTCCACTCACTTGCTTTTGTACCTTTGTCAGAAGTAAACTGGACATATTTATTTGTATTGTTCTATTTCTGGGTTCTCCATTTTCCATCCTGTTCCATTGACTGCTATGTTTGTTTTTCCATCAATACCATATAGTCTTGTAGCTATATAATAAGTTAAAATCAAGTAGACTGATTTCTCCTACATTCTTCTTTGTATTCAAAATTGTTTTTAGCTATTCTAGTTCCTTTGCCTTTCCATATAAATTTTAGAATAATCTTGTCTATATTTATAAATTATCTTGCTGGAATTTTGATTGAAATTGCATTAAAACTGTATGTTAAGAAGCCTGGGATTCAGGGCTTAGCTATTTAACTCATTTGCTTGTGACCCTCTCCATTGTTTATCTGCATAGGTTAAAATCCACTAGCTAAAATCTTAGCTTTGCTAAGAAACATTTTGTTTGTGTGTGTATGTATGTGTGTGTGTGTGTGCGCGCATGCATGTGTGTGTAAAGAAAGAAGGGGAATGGAATTGTACTTGTCCTGATTCAGCACCTCTCTGAAGAGACAAGGTAAGGGACAAACAACTCAGTGAGGTTTTGGGACCCAGGTGATACAACTGCCATATAAAACCTTTGGACGCACCCATTCTGAGATGACCAATTTGATGCAGCCCCTTTAAACACAGTATCATTCTTGGGGTGCCTGGATGACTCAGTCAGTTGAGTGTCTGACTCTTGATTCTGGCTGAGGTCATGATCCCAGGGTCATGGGATCAAGCCCAGGTCAGATTCTATGTTGAGGCTGGGGCCTGCTTAAGATTCTCTCTCTCTCTCTCTCTCTCTCTCTCTCTCTCTCTCTCTCCCCTCACTGCTCGACCTCTCTCTCTCAAATAAAAACAAAACAAAACAAAACAAAAAACTGACACAATATCGTTCCTTTATTACCAACTTAAGTTAGCAATAGATATCCCTAATATCATTCTTAATCCTCATTTCAATTATGGGGGATTTTCACTTTCAGTTATGTTTGTTTTAGTATTGACACACATTTTTGTCCCATCTATGGAGTTCTTAAATTAATTGAAAAAATGTTAATACATTCACATGGGTAAAGATATCAAAACAATATATAAAGAAATACACCTTCTATTCTTATGCCCTCATCCATATCTATCCAATTCTACCACCCTCCAACAGGTTACCACTTTTTAATTGTCTGTTTATTATTCCAGACAATGACCTGCATCTATTTTCACATGTACACTTACAGCCTGTTAGAATACTTTAGAATACTCTGTCACTAAAAATGTCAATGAATTGAGATTTGACTTTTTGTTTATTACTTTAACTCTGACAATGAATATGATCTATGATCTCAGTTTGTTCCATGTTTTTTAATGATGAAAATGTATAGTAATCTATCTTGATGCTTCACACCTTCCATTTTTAAACTTTGGTGCATTTTCCCCTTACTTTCTTATCTTCTGTTTGACAGGATTATTAAATAAATCTGTTTAATTTAGGGCTTGGACCCTCTCTATAAATCATGCAATCTTAACTTATTCATTCTGAAGATGCATGAGTAAGACCAAGAGAAGATGAATTGTTAGTCCAAGGGTACAGGGCCAGTTCATGGCAGAGCTGAGGCTAAGTAGGGGCCCAGTTCAGGGCTGCTCTCGGCCCATATTCCTGGGTGCATCACTGCTCTAAGTGATTCAGATTTATTGTTGCCATGGTTGAAATCCATTAGAAAAATGTTTCTGCCATCCATCTCAATCCTCTGCTAATCATGCGGTTCATCCTTTAAAAATGAGGATTTTTTCTTTTTTTGCTGACAGTTTAATAATTTTAGTTGTTTCTGCTCTCTTAGCATTTGCTCAGTTCAATGATTAATCCTCCAATCTGAACCTACTTAGGCTAGAGTAATATCTTGCCAACCAGAATGAGCCAGTTGAATAACTGAAATTTTTATTAAGGATGAAACTTCTTTATTATATTATATTTATTATATATGATAGTTTCAACTTTCTGAGTCTTTTTTGTCAAATGCGTTCTTTCTCATTATCTTCTTTATGTAATGTTTAATTGAAATGGCCAGTCTTCTGTCCTTCTGCAGGGAAATTAGTTGGCACAGCCCTCAACCAATTAATACCACTTTTCAAGCTGGGATTGGTTTGTATTAATGTAGTCGTCTGACCCCTAGTGGGTGTAAGACACATCTGCACTTGAATTGCAGCAGCAAATTTTGATCAGATTTTCTGAAAAGTAAGAGACCATGAGTTCCCCCTTGAAAATGAGTAAAATAAAAATGAGAGAGAAATTCTGAGTTCAGGAGAGATTAATGATAAGTGAAAAATTCAATCAAAATTGTGTTTTTTTGTCAAAAAACCTTCAAAATCTGTATTTTTCCTGGTTTTTAATCATGTGAGATCAGGCTTCACTTAGAAATACACTTATGTTTCAGGAATCCATTTTACGTTACTCATTGGAAACTCAAACTTGTTTTGTCTCTGAAATAAATGTCTTTTTTATCAACCCAGCATATCCCTTTCTAGTCTGTTTGCTACAGAAGTGGAATCAAACTTAGATTTCAGAAAGGCTTTTTTTGATAATCTACTGAAGCTCAGAGTCCCAGAAATGGTTGGTGACCTTTCCAAAGCCATAAAGTGAATTGCCATCAAGCTGAAGTGGCTTTTATCATTCATGAGTCCCTCAGATCTAGGAAGTGCTGATCACAGCAGGAGAGTTGCAGCCTGATTTTTGGGAGGTTGGGGGCAGTGGGGAAGGAACAAAGGGTAAAAATCCAAACAGAGGGGCAGTAAGTGAAAAGTAAAAATTTCTCCTTCTTTACCAGGTTGGATTCCTTCAAAGCTACAGCTTACGAGTATCTACTTTGATGTGTAACCATCATATATATATATATATATATTTTTTTTTTTTTTGCACGCACACACACCCACAAAGATACACTATTTTCATTTGGGTTCATACTGAACATATTATTCTATACATTGATGTCACTTAAAATGTCTTGGACATTTATCCAAGTCAGTCCATTCTTATTGTCTACCTACTTAGTGTTTTGATATGAGGTGGCCTAATAGCTTCCTTGAATTAATTTATATATAGGTGTTTTAAAGAATTTTCTACTACTATAAACAATGCTGTAATGAACACCCTTGTACACATAACTACAGACTTATGCAAGTGTATCTGTGGGGTAAATTCCACTAAGGTGAAATTTTAGGCCAAAGCTACTATACATTATAAAAACAGTTTTGAAACTGATATTGCCCCACCTCCCTTTCTTCACATTTTCCTTGTTCCTGCTGTCCCTTCCCAGGCCCCATGGCTCTGTTTCTCTTCAGCTTTGTCAGCCCTATTCTGTGTCCTTTCTGCCCACTTAATCTTTTCTTTTCAGGAAAGAATGCAGCCTTCTGCTATGAAATGTCTTATCTTTCTTTTCTCCCTGCAGACTTCGGTGACACTTTTCACTCTCCCTCTCTCCATATGTGTCCCAGCCAAGGAAGGAGCATCCTTCCTCCTCCACCTGTTCGCTCTTGTCATGTCCTTTCTGAGAATTTCTGGGACCTGTTCCCATCAGGTATCCATTTATCTAACGCTTCCGTAATCTCTCCTTTTTTAACTGCCTATTTCTCATTGGCTTATAAAATTGTCTCCTCTTTTTAAACCATGTTTGCCAAAGTCTATCTACCTACCACTCTTTTTGGGAGATACTTAGGGGAAAAAAGAATCATTTTGTCAAATAAGTTTGAGTCATCTTATGTACTATTATTCCCCTTTTGAATATTTAGAGCTCCCACTAGTCCGTTAAAGGTTCTGGGAAGTTCTGCAATAGCGAAAAGAAATCTGCTTAACTTTGTTATCTCACTATATCCCAAATTATTTAGCATCAAACTCAAATTTTTCCTTTTGTTCTGGAATGTAATGTTTTTTAACATCTATAAACACCTTGAGGGAAATTCTGCTTTAAGCAAGAATTTTCTTTGACTCTGTGACTCTGCCAAGCCCTCTCTCTCTTCCTTTCTAAAGCTGAAGTTCTTTAAAGACTAGAGTATATTACTTATCTGCATTTTTTCCCCTTTAAACTGCTGGTTCCCAGTTAGCCCGTTGCAACATGGTATCTACCCTAACTGTTCTGTTGAAGTCTACTGAACTTATTCTTAGATTACCTGAATGAGTTCCTAATTGCCAAATCTAGGATTTCTCTTAGTCCTCTTCTGTTTTCATTTTGATGTAGGAGATGATACCATAGATAACTTTATTCTTCAAATTCTTTTTTTTCCCTTGCTTACAGAGACATTGCAGTACTTGTTTTCTTTTGGATCTTTCCCTCTTTTTAATTTGCCCTCACTTTAGCTTCATTTATTCATTCAGTGATATTTATTGCTTGTTTGCACTATGGGAGACACTGGGGATTACAGTGGTCAACAGGACACAGTCTGCCCTCAGACAACTTCCATACAGTGTGATAAATGTGGGGAGAATGCAATCTTCCTTCTAAATATGGTCATTCTCTAGGTTTCTATGCTCAGTACCCTTTCCCTTCCCTCCCCTCCCCTCCCCTCTCCTTCCCCCTCCTCTTCCCTCCCCTTCCATCCCCTTCCCTTCCCTTCCCTTCCCTTCCCTTCCCTTCCCTTCCCTTCCCTTCCCTTCCCTTCCCTTCCCTTCCCTTCCCTTCCTTCTTTGTTCTCTCCCTAGTTACTTCATCCATTCACTTAGGCTTCAACTACGCTCTGTACATAGATGCATCTCCCCACCCCTGGCTACTTTTCTCCCAAACTCCAGGCTCACATTTTCAAACACTTGCCTGATTTATTTATCTGTGCCAGAAAACCCATTACAAGTCAACAGTTTCAAAATAAAAATTCTCTCCACATTTCACTCCAGCTCCCGAAAATGACGTTCCTCCTGATCTTGCTGCCGCTGTTAACTGCACTGCTGGCCCAGCCATAATCGCCTATGTCACAGTAAATGGCTTCCCCTTTCTCTTTCCTGCACATTGCTTCAGCTGCCAGAGCTGAAGTTTCTGCCTCCTCATTGTCTGGTCTCGGCTCCTTAATCTCCTCTTTGGATTATTGCAATCTCCTCTTGACTGGACTTCTTGAACTTCATTTCCTCTAGTCTGTTGTTTATGTCATTGATTATTCCCAATTAATTGCTTTTTTTGGCATAACTTTCCTTATGTCTCTTATCATCAGCATATTTAATGCCTTCCCTCTCTCTCTTTCTCTCTCTGTATCTCTCTTTGCTTCATTAAATATAACTTCCACAGTCTAACAGCCAAGGGTTTCCATAATGCCCCTCTTGCTTTAGCTCACATCTCTATTGTACCAAAATCTTGATGACTTTCCCAGACCCACATCCTGCAGAAGTGCTCTTAATTTCTCCATTCAACTCTGCCCTCTCTGTTCTCTGATGCCCCCCTGGCAGCTCTCCTCTTATGTCTTGTATTAGAATAATCTGTGTACTAGCACTGGCTCCTCTTCTAGATGGTCTTACTCTTCTTTCTATCTCTAGTGACATATTACACCGGGATCTGCCCTTAGTGCACACTTTTCCCCCATTATATTTAATAGGCAGTGAGAATTAGATGGGACATTTGAGTCAATCTGATATAATCTCTTCAAATCCAGCCTCTGATTTCTACTCCATACCTTTCTTTATCATTACTTTTAGGTGGTGATTCACCTTCTTGGAATACTACAAATGACTGGAATTCACTACTTTTCACACCTGAGTGTCAAAGGCCTTAAGAATAAGAAATCAATGACCACCCTTTGTCTCCTCAGTGCACTGACTAGAGAAGAGGTCACCACCGTGTTAGGAGAGTCACCTTATGATCTGAGACACTGGTTGGATACAGTGATGAGGAACTATTTTGTGAGAAGCACTTCAAAGTACCAGCAGAATCTAATGGGAAAAGCTGAATCCTGGATGAAATCACTGGGTTGTTGGGCCAAAGTTAAGGCCACTTACTTTTGGACTTCTTACGAAGTCCAGGTTTGTGGTTTAATCGAAAGTGAACATTTCTAATTGATATATGTAGCTCTTGAAACTTCTTAAACCCCTTTCCTTGCTTCTGAACCTAAGAGCACAACACATTTGAGAATTCTCCCCCAGCAGGAGCAGGTGGAGGGGAGCTCCAGCAGCGAGGGGAAGGGAGGAAGAAGGGCAGACAGGGGAAAAGTGGTGATTTCTTTGTAAGTTGAGGATTGTCTACAAAGTTCTCCTAAAAAGAAGATGTTGAAATCACATACTGGCTCAAGAAGATTTCACCTGAATGGAATGTAAAGTTAAATACCCAGGTACTGAGTGGAATACCGGTGTGGGTAATCACTCACAGGTTTATTCTTCAGTATCTCTTATTTTCAGACATTTTTCACAGCTGCTTTTTGGAGGAACAGTTGGGTCATTTGCTCATGGTTACTGGGTTTTATTCTCAGAATAACTTACCCTAGTTTTGAGTAGCTGCCTTCATTCGCCAGTTCCTACAGACTCCTGCCTTCCTAAAAATGTTTCTGACACTTCTGTGTTTGTTCAAATGAATGTTTTCATCACAGCCATGGGAATGGACGTCCGAATATAATGAATTTTGACGACTTGTTTATGAGAGCAAGGTCTTAAGGCCAGATGATGTCAGTTATCAGATGTCAGAGCCAGCATGATAAAGATATGATCTGGGAGACAGTGTTGAAGGTCAGAGAGTCCCCCGTCAAAGGAGGAAATGGAACAGAAGCAGAAAAGGAAGTCTGTTGTAAAAATCCATGGCCAGCTGTGCAAGTGTAACACCTGGATTCACATTCAATAGAAGTGACCCGGGGCCAGCCTCTCAAATGGAAGGTGAGCAGCTTGGCCTTTGCCAGCTTACTGCATGACTGGGGAGAATGCTCTATTATGCCTATCCTTGGAGTAGAACTAAAATAAAAGGGTTTTTTTTTTGAAATTTTTAATGATTTCAAAAATTCCTTTGAGATAATAACCCTCATTTAAATTTTTTCTATATTCTTTGAAGTGCTTACCTACTTTATTATATCGCTAGTAGATATGCCTACAACATGATGGTGACTAATGATGGGCAGGTATCTTCCTCTTCATTTTGTACCCACCAAAAGGTGAAGCGAGGGCATCCTTTGGTGCAGATTAGTAGCAGAGATGGGAATGCAGTAGGTTCCTGGAACATATAGGTTGGGTCCCCAGCCCTCAAATGTAGTGGCTGAAGAACACTGCTCCCTCCCTAATGCTGTGTGTGTGGGAATTTATTTCCTGCAAAGGAAATGTGGAGCAGTGCTAGGGAAGAAACCATAAAAACCCATTTTGTCTTTTCTCTTCAGCCCCTCCACCTTCCCTGTAATGGTTGCATGTTCTTGAACCAGAGATATTTAAAAATCAATCCTATTACCTGACTGCCTGGTGGTACGGGACATCCAACGTTAAGAAAAATTCCATGAAAGAGAATGGTGGCCTTATAGGGCTTTTTATTGATTTTCAATGGGTTTAGCTGTTATCCCCAGGCTTTCAGACAACATTATCTTTTGGTATTGAAAACAGAGCGTGCTTTTTGTTTGAAGTTGAACTTGCCTAGTGCGTGGAAACTACTAGCGTCAGTCTTGCCATGTCAGTTTGGAGACATTACTGTGAGATTCACACTTTGGGGCACTTCGGATGCCTTTAAGGACCAAAGGAAGCCAGGACAAAAGGAAGTGGAAGAAAATAAGAACAGAGACAAAGAAATGATAAATAGAACAATGGCTCATTAACATGTAAATAAAGGAGTGGACTCTGAGAGGCCAGCTGAACACTAAGACGCCCCTCCCTCCACAACAAACTGTTCTCTCGGTGCTCAAGCAAGAGAAACCTGTGTAAGTGCTCCTCAGCTCCCAGCTCCAGGAAGGAAAAACGACTATTGTCTGGCTTCAAAACAGCTCCACTCTGAGACACTCTTTGAAGCAGTGAACAAGAAAAGGGAAAGAATTTCTCTGCTAACTGGAGAGAATGATAAACCACAGACATCTGGGGGGGCTGATAGTCCTGAATGAGCACCTGCGGGATGGCAGGGCCGAAACCAGCGTCCATGGAGAACAGCGCAGCCCAGGAGCGCTGGGCTGCAAGAAGGGGCTCTGCAGCGCTTGAGGGATTCTCCCCTCACTGCGCTCCCCTGACAGCCTCTCCCCGCCCTGGGAGGCTCTGAGAAAGTAATTTCATCAAGGGCCGGATCCTGATGAGACGTGGGGGGGCCATTTAAATGAAAAATACTTGCACTTCTGGAAATTCGTGGAATATTTGGGGAGAGGAGGCCCCTGTATAAAAAAACCAAGACCTTCTGCTCTTTACAGAAGTGAGGACTTGGAGCATTGAGATTGGGGTTATTTTTGTACACGGAACCCTATTCTACCCCTTGCTTATGCAGCCTGAATCTCAAGACAGAGTAGCCCTTCCAGCACAAACTTTACTCTGTTTTTCCCTGCAAAGATAGCCCTGGATGCCTATTTTAACTGTATTGTACCTTCTATAAAAATATTAAAGGGAAGTATTTATCTACTATTCCACCTTCCACCCTGAGAACGCACTTAAGACCTAAGAACATTCTGTTGTGTATGTAACACTGAAGTGTCCCCCAAATTACGATCCTACCTTTTTTTCTCACACTTAAGACCTGAGGACATTCTGTTGTGTATGTAGCACTGAAGTGTCCCCAAAACTACGATCCTACCTTTTTAGCCCCTGTTGAACATCTCTACTTGGTTGTACCGTTGTCACTTTAAATTAGATGTGTCCAACGTGGACCCCACTTACCTGCTTTTCTTCTCAAACTGGCTTCCTTTCCTGGCTCCCGTGTCATGGTTAATGATCTGATTATTCTGTCAGGCTCCAGTCTCAGAAGTTCTGTATCAGCACATAATTATGGAGTGTCTGATAGGTGCAGATCACTGGGTTAAAATGTGTGGAGGTTACAGAGTTGTGCAGACACACTGGATTTCAAAGTTATGATGACATTGGGCAGGCACGTCTCAGTAGCATGAATAGCTCCCAAACCATTTGCAGTGCAGATGTGGATGGAAAGGATGCTGTGTGCACCACCCAGGTCCTCCTTAAGGAACAAGCCATTTGTTCTCCCAGGTAGCTGGTATGTTGGCTGCAGGTGGCTCTCTCCTGAGTCCCTCTCGGAGCCTCACAGAAGGGAGGTGCCTTGCCCAAGGGCACCCAGCCCACCCCAGCAACTGGTCAATTAGAGGGTCCAAACACCTGACCCCCCCCCCCCCCAGGCTCAGTTTGAACACCTTTGCAGAGCCACCCTAGCTCCAGAATCTCCCTGAGATTGGTATCCCAGCTCAACTTCTCCAAACCCTCTGCTCATCTCGGCTGCCCTCATTCCTACACCGGTGTTGTTGATGGGAAACTCTGCAAGGAAACAACTGTACCCTGAGAGGTTTTTTTCCTCCAGGGAATTAAGTTTAAGGCTGTGGTCATGTCTCATCTTCCCCCAACTACCCCACTACCCAATATTATGTTAAAACTGGTTAAAATTATTTCAATTTAAACAGATTAAAACTTCCTGAAGCCCCCCCCTAGCAGACAGTGGGCATTACCACTGTCTTGCCCCTTTATTCCTTTCCTCCTGGATTGAGAACTCAGAGGGTTTTTTTTTTTTTTTAGTCTAAACAAGTTTCACTTTCAAATGCAGATTTCCCCTCACACCCCAAGTTGTTGCTTGCTACCACTCCTGTGCTGTTGGATTCTGCTGCTCTGTCTCTCCAGGTGACTCAACCTAATACAGTGGAATTTGTGGGAAAGTAGGTCTAGTGCTGGCTGGGGTGTGCATGGTCCACGGGTGACTTGACTCTCTCAGCCAGAGTGCTCATCACTGGGTCCCCTAGGCTGGAGTTCTTTGTGTCAATGCCATTTAGTCATACCCAGAGACACTCCTCTGAAGCCCAGGGACCCAGAGGCTCTGAACCTGCCAAGCTGAACCCCACTCCTACCCCAGGCCAGTCAAAATGGATTTTTAAAATTTTTTTTAAAGTTTTATTTATTTATTTTGAGAAAGAGAAAGTGTGAGTGGGGAAGGGGCAGAGAGAGAGAGAGAGAGAGAGAGAGAGAGAGAATCCCAAGCAGACCCTGTATTGCCTGTGCAGAGCCTGATGAGGGGCTCAGACTCAGGAAACCACAAGATCATGAACTGAGCCAAAAGCAAGAGGCAGATGCTTAACTGACTGAGTCACCCAGGCGCCCCCTGGATTGTTTGTTTGTTTGTGTTTGACATCACATTAAAATTTTAAGTTTATATACTATTATTTATATTAGTTTAAAAGAAGGTTGATATATTTGTGATGAAATATCTAAGAACATGGAATAAATGTCTATTTGTTTGAGTCTACTGTGTCCTTTAGGAGTCTTTAAACATTTTTCTCATATAGGTTTTAGATATATTTTGCTTAGCATATGCCTAAATATTTCATTTTAATTCTACTGTATTTTGCCATGTAAATTGGGTTGTCTCTTCCATTATTTTTTATTTTGTCTCTTTCATTTTGGTCCCTTTAAAAAAATTTTTGTAATGTTTATTTATTTATTTATTAAATAGAGAATCACATATGTATGGTTTAATCACTATATAGCATAAGAACTTTTTATTTTATTTTATATTATTTAAAAAAATTTTTAATGTTTATTTTTGAGAGAGAGAGAGCGCAAGAGAGACAGCGCAGTGTGGGAGGGGCAGAGAGAGAGGGAGACACGGAATCCTAAGCAGGCTCCAGGCTCTGAGCTGTCAGCATAGAGCCTGATGTGGGGCTCGAACTCGGAGCTGTGAGATCATGACCTGAGCTGAAGTCGGACGCTTAACTGACAGAGCCACCCAGGTGTCCTATTTTTTTTTTTTAATTTACATCCAAATTAGTTAGCATATAGTGCAAGAATGATTTCAGCAGTAGTTCCTTAATGCCCCTTACCCATTTAGCCCATCCCCCCTCCCACAAGCCCTCCAGTAACCCTCTGTTTGTTCTCCACATTTAAGAGTCTCTTATGTTTTGTCCCCCTCCCTGTTTTTATATTATTTATGTTTCTCTTCCCTTATGTTCATCTGTTTTGTCTCTTCAAGTCCTCATATGAGTGAAGTCATATGATATTTGTCTTTCTCTGACTGACTGATTTCGCTTAGCATAATACCCTCGTTTCATCCACGTAGTTGCAAATGGCAAGATTTCATTCTTTTTGATTGCCAAATAATACTTCATTGTATATATATATATACCACATCTTCTTTATCCATTCATCCATTGATGGACATTTGGGCTGCACCAGCTTGCATTCCCAATTGCTTACTTATTTTTGAGAGAGAGAGAGAGTGAGTGTGTGAGCGGGAAAGGGACAGAGAGAGAGAGACACAGAATCCGAAGCAGACTCCAGGCTCTGACCTAACAGCACAGAGCCTGATGCAGGGCTCGAACTTGTAAACCAGGAGATCATGACCTGAGCCGAGGTTGGATGCTTAACTGACTGAGCCACACAGGCGTGCGCCATTTTGGTTTCTAACTGGTAGTTGTTTGGATATGTTATATTGATTCTTTTCTATTTGGCTTTTAAAAAACTCATATGTGTCCCATATTATCTCCTCTTTTCTCCAACTGTTGAAATCCTACCAGTGTGCAAAGACATATATCTAGTCAAACATTCTTCATGTGAAATACTTTTCCTACTTGAATAAAATATTTTCTCATCTCCAACCTGCATTGAGCTATATTTGTACCTTTTTTATGGGTACCTAATATATTCTAACTGGTATGATAATTATTTATATATTTGTCTTAATGTCTTATTTTTCATCATCTCTTAAAGAGAGCAACTTACTTGTTATTTGAACCTATTTTTCTCTGTCATGTTCTTTCCTTCCATGTGGTTGAGAGTTAAATAACAGTTAAGAAATTGAATTAATTCACAAAGAGAAGTTATAACAAAACCAGAAATGTAGTTTCCTAGATGGGTGCTGTGCTTGTTTATTCATTCAGTGAAAGTTCAGTGAGCATCTATTGTGAGCCAAGCACTGTTCTGTTAGATGACAAAATCTGAAACCTTTTCTTGGTAATATGTATTTTTTCCCTTGAAAATCAAAATTCATTGAGTTGGTTTTGGTCATAGATGACAGAGTATGAAGTGTTCCAAAAAAAAAATTAAGACTATTTAGAAGAACAATTAGGTTGCATCAAAAATGGTAAATTTGAAACCTCATGAGAAAACATACCAGTTAGTTATAATAAAGTCAAATCAGTTGGTTTTATCTTCCCATTGATATCCATTGTGTGTGTATACACACACACACACACACACACACACACACAATTTAATTATATACAAATACAGAATTTAATTATATACATACATATGTGTGTATATGTATATATATATATATATATATATATATATATATATATATATATTTAATTGTTTAGGTTTGTAAAAAACTCAATCTTTCAGATGATTGAGTTGAGGAAGGGTTTAAGATGCTCTATAGATCTGTAGCATTCTCTTTACCAACACACTTTGCTTTGCTCGTGGTGTCCAGTGAGTTATACTGGACATTTATCAGTTGATTTTTAATTTTTCATTATTCACTATATTTTACTGAACACTGCACTATCCCTTTGGTACCATATGGATTTATCCTGCTTTGGGGAATTCCCTGTCTCCAAACTTTAGTGTTAGAAATTGTGTTCCTAATTTTCTTCTTTTTCTTATATGTTTATAATGATTGAGTTTGCAATGTTTTACTGATCAGAAGATGCTTTCATTTCATATATAGAGCAATCAAACCTTTATTTCAGTGTTAAGATGACTCAAAAGTCATCTTTACTATTTTGATACTGAACTGATATTGAAGTTGAGATTGAGAATCTTTACATAAAAGAGAAATATCTCTTTTGTAATAAAATGCCTTTTAGTATTTGTGAAGATCCTAAAAATCCATTTAAAGTATGTAATATTCTATTCTCTTTCTATTCTTTTAGTAGCTAATTTATTCTCTTCAGAGAATTTATTATTTAATATATTTTCCACAAAGGTCATTGTTAGAAAGTTTGTGTACTTCATCGGTAAATAAAAATATTAAAAGGTCTGAACAAAGAAATTAATATTTTCATCTAGAACTAAAGTGACAAATAGCTCCAACTACACCCACTGGAAGCAGGTATTACTCTGGTGACTCACCAAATTCAAGATCAGGTTTTAAAGGAGAGGATAAGTGTTTCTTAAGGTATGGTCCATGGATCAGAATTTCTCGACATGAGGACGAAGAAATATGCAGATATACACTACAAGTGATTCCATGTGCACTAAAGTGTTGGAATCACTGAACTGTGATTAGTCAAACTCAAGCCGATGATCACTGAGTATTGCTTTCTCAACTGTTACTACGTAAGAACTGGTAAAAGAAATTATTCTCTTCTCATTCATCGAAGCAAAGACTATTAAAATACAGGGACCTTCAAGATCATCTAGTCTGGTATTGTATGGGCGATGCCATCAAAGTTCACAGAGCTCAATGACCTTGTCCAAGGTTCACATGTCAGAGTGGAAGACAGAGAAGTGGGTTTAGCAGGGAGTAATTGGCATCCTCAGTGCATGATGAGAGCTGTAATTAGTTGTGGTTCTGCCACCAAATGGCTCCTAGACCATTGATTTTATATTATTTTGTCCCGCCTCTCTTTTGTCTATACTTCCTTAACACAGAATTGAGCAACTAAGTGAATAGTCTGTCATATGCTAGTGACTAATGATGTGTATATCACAGGCTTGGGCTTTAATTATTTCTCCTTCCTGGCAATCCATTAACTTGTTACTTTCTCTCAGGGATACCAGAGGGGTATGTTGTGTATAGAGAAAATAGTGTGTAATTTGGAGTCAGAGGACCTGAGTTTAAGTTCTGGTTAGCAGTCAGTGAATGTAACAAGCTGCTGCCGCTATTGTTTTTGTTTGTTATTGCTAATAACAACTGAATGCATGACCTTGGGAGTCTCTAGATTTTAATTCCTCATCCATTAAAAAAAATTCTGCTCCTAGATTTACTATAAGAATCCTTAAAAAAAAAAAATGGAATGCTTAGAAAAGCTCAAATCACTGTATGAGTTGTACTGGCATTATTATTTTAATTATTTCTAAAAGTAATAGATATACTATGGCAACTGTTTTTAAGAATAAATCATTGATTTTGTGGGTTTTTTTTTTCCTGAAAAGGATTTGTGGTGGCTTCAAAGAGCATAACAAAATAGAAATCGAGAAATATCAGGGCCAAACTAAAAAGGAGACTGTAAAGGTTAGCGGAGTGTAGCTTTGTTCATAGAATAGCACATACAGACGTATAAAGTCACTGCTTCCATCATACCCTTCAATGTTCCTTCAAACAGCTGCCACCGGAGGGGATGTCCGTCCTACAGCACTTTTAAAAACTGCTTTTCAGATGCTGAAATGAGGGCACTTGATTACAACTGGGAAGAACTGTACTACACACCCAGATTCAGGGGTCTCCTGGCTTTGGTTTGTCCTTCATGCCCTTTTGCATCTCCAGATGGAGGCACAGTGTTAGATGATATTCTAACGAACCTGCAACCAAAATCACATTTTCAGAAGTCTTTCAGAGATAAGGAAAATACATGAGGAATATCTGTTTGAAAAATCTGCTAGGGGATGCACAGCGGGGAGCGTATAAACACAACCTTGTGAACATTTACATAAATTAGAGGTTAGTGAAAGGGAACTAGGGGTGGGGGCGGTTGGTTCACGCTGAGCTCACTTCTTCAAATGGGACATTCTATCAATGCAGTGACAGCCAATTAAAAACAGATGGAACAAGAATACCTTGTCTTTAGCCCAAGATAGACTGAATTTCTAGGATATATACTTACAGCTCATCAAAGCTCAGCCTTCCCTCTTCTAGCTGAGGAAATGAAAATAGATAGTGTGAGGTTTAGGCAGAAGCAAGATAATAACTTGAGATGGAAATGAGGTAAGGCTGATGGTAAGAGCTACTTCGAAAATGAAGTGGGAGCTGATTGACTACTAGGTAAAGAGGAAGAGGGGAGTGCTATGGACTGAGTGTGTCCCCCCAAATTCACATGTTGAAATATTCACCCATAAGGTGATGGTATTAGGAGGTGGGGCCTTCAGGAGGTGATTGGGTCATGAAGGTAGGAACCTTCATGAATTGGATTAGTGCCCTTATAAATGAGATTCTGGAGAGTTCTTTTGCCCCTTCTGCCATGTAAAGACACAGTGAGAAGACAGTTGTCTGTGAACTAGGAATCCAGCTCTTACCAGACACTGAATCTCTTGGTGCCTTGATCTTCATCTTCCCAGCCTCCGGAGCTGTAGAAGTAAATGTTTGTCATTTAAGCCACCCAGCCTGTGATATCTTTGCTACAGCAGTCCAAGTGGATTATGACAGGGAAAGAATGAGGAATGAGAGGAAAGGCCCGGGATTTAGGACGGATTAAATGAAGAAAGAGGTTCAATGTCTTTATTGGAGGTGGGCACAGACCTGGATTTGAAGTTTTCATTCTGCTTCCCACCTTGGTTTGACAGTCTGTAGTTAAATACTTGGGAGGGTGGTCTTTTGGGTTATGCATTTCTGATCTATAGGTGGAAAATCTCCCATGAACCTTAATGTGGGGATCATTGATCATGTTGGTAATGAATGTGACCAAATAATGGATTTGGATAGCATCTTTAACAGAAGGGGGAAAAAATGGAGAGTGGAAGAAAGTGGGATGAAGAGAAAACATAAGAATGAGTGAAGAGAGAGCACCTCACCTGATACGCCCTTGTGCTGTAGGGCAACAGTTCTTAAACTTCCCGTGTGATTCAGTTTGTCTGCAGAGACCTTAGAATTTGCATTTCTGACAAATTTCCAGATGATGTTGATGTAGCTGCTCTGGGGACCACACTTTGATATTCACTGCTCTCAGGGTTTAAATTTACCCTGTTGATGGGAAAAAAGACTGCTATGACTTTTAGGTGTAGGCTCCAACTTTTTTCAGTTTGTTGACTACATTGAAAATGATTTTTAGACCATTATCAAAGGCATTAAACTACAAGTTGAGAGTCTCAAACACAAACAGAGAGGATTAGTGGTTGTTAGACAGGTATTCTGAGACTTTGAGTGATCATTGGAATGGATAACCGGGCTGCTATCTTCAGGGCTGTGCATCATAATCAGTAAGATTATGGGCAACATCATACAAGTGACTTCTAATGGTGGCATCTAATAGAGTGGTATGTGTGAGAGATAAAAAACTGTGACATGAATTCCACAGTGACTTTCCACATTCTTTTGTATGAAGCCTCAGAGCCTCCTGTCAAAATTGTAAACACCATCTTCCCACTCTGGTATAGCAGTAGAATTAGTTATGAATGCCTTCAGCTGCAAGAAATAGAAATCCTGACCAACAGTGGATTAATAAAAAGACATCTGTTTTTATCTCACAACAAGAAGTCTGGAAGTAGGTGGCTGCTGGGGTTGGTTCAGTGGCTCACTGATGTCAGAGTTGCTTTCTTTATAATTTTCTGGACCTCTTTCTTGTGGTAACATCCTCTTTCAATGGAGGAAGGAGAGAGGAGGTGCCATCATCCATGGCCGATTCTTTTATTAAGAAACAAAACCCTTTCTAGATTCCAGAAGGCTTGTCTTTACACTTTTATAGTCCTGAACAGTGCCAGTGTGTAGCAGTTAGCTCCTTTGGCCTTTAGAGGGGAGGTGGGCAAAGTAAAATGGTAATGGGGACTATGCTGGTTACCATATGGATAAATGGACTCGAATCTCCTTTTCACACTGAGAAATTCACCTTCTTCTAGCTCACTCACCAGAGACAGCCTTACTGTCTATCTCTCCAGAAAAGACTTTACTACTGCCCATTCAAGCTCTTGCCGCATGAGTTGGCAGGTGACCCTAGAGACCATTCTTTTTTGCAGGGCACCCAGATGCGAGTTGGAAGTGGCCTGGAAAAACATGGTAATTTATGTTCGTCCTCCACACTGCATTGCAGCCTCCCATGTGCCTTGAGGACCATGACTTAATGGGTTTCTCCTAGAAGCAGTTGTTGCCAAGGCAACATGAAGTCTTTATCTGTGTTCAAACATTCTTTTTTCCTATAGAGGGACTAATGTGACATGTGAGTAAACCTCATCAAATTCCTTTGATTTGTTTCTTTTCAAGTTAGTTTCACCCTTGGCAGGACACACATGATGGTCATGATTTTCTCCAGCGGCTGTTTGAAAGTGTTCATGGATCGCTCCACCAGTGGCTGCAAGAACAGGTCATTACAGCTTTGGCCTCGGCTGTGCTGTGCATTGCCAGATGGGAGCTGGGCGGAAAGCTCAGTGGTTTTCCAGTGTTTCTCATCCGTATCTCTGCTGCATGCATCAGGTAAACTGATTTTGGAAAAGCCAGAGGCTCCACAGATGACACAGGCTTGTGGTAGAAGAACAAGGCTATGTTGACTAGTGCACAATTTCATACTAAGTCGTAGGGGCATCTCCTCCCTTTGCATCAGAGAATCAACACTCATGCTATCTTAAGACTCCTCCACATAGAGTTTTCATCACGTGGCCTCTGTCTTCCAGAGACAGTACATTGACAACAGCTTGGGTATATTTAGAGAAGATTCCTGAGTTTGGGGAGGTTGGTCACTTTATACATTATGCTTATGTGTTATGGCAAGAGAACCAGAACAATAGCAGAATTTACTAACTGTAAGCCCTTGGTCTTAGATACATGTTCTGGAAGTAATTTTGTTCAGAAAATATTTATTTTGAAACTTCATTTTCTATTACGCTGGTCTAGAACCTAATGAGCTGTAGTGAAAAACAAAAGCAATTTTTTTCAAAGAACTTATAGTCTAGATGGGGAAGTGGGAAGCTATATTGACCATAAATGAACTTCATTGTGATACTAGACAACAAATTAAATAACATCACAAGGCAGCATGTAACTAATTAGCACTGCCACGATGTACCATGACTTTGGAAGGGAGAGACATCCATTTGGCCCAGGAAATGAGAGGAAGTTACCAAAAGAGGATAGAACTTGGAGGATGAGTGGCTAAAGAGGGTATACTATATGGGAGGAGTAGCATGGGCAATGGTTTATCAGTGTGGAGATGCAGAGACTGTTTTGGCAAGAATAGATATCCTCATCTTATTCCTGAACTTTGGGGGAAAACATCCAGTCTTTCACCTTTAAGTATCATGTTAGCTGTGGGGTTTTGTCAATGCCCTTTATCACTTTGAAGAAATTCATTTCTATTCCTTCTTATTCCTAGTTTATGGAGCATGCTTTTGTTTGCATTCGTCAACTGCTTTTTCCCCATTGAGATGACCATATGGTTTGTGTTCTTTACTGTATGAATATGGTGAATTATAGTGTTTGACTTTCATATGCTATACCAACCTTACATTCGTTGGATAAATCCTGGTTATGGTATGCAAGCCTTTTTATATGTTGCTGGATTCAGTTTGCTTGCATTTTGTTGAGGGTTTTTGCACCTATGTTCGTAAGAGATGTTCATCTGTTGTTTCTTTTCTTGGGGAGTCTGTCTGATTTTGGTATCCCAGTAATATTGACCTCACAGAATGAGTTGGAAAGTGTTCCCTTGTCTTCTGTTTTTGGAAGAATTGGTGTTAATTTTTCTTTAAACACCTGGTAGAATTCACCAGTGAAGTCATCTGAGCCTGGTATTATCTTTGTGGGAGATTTAAAAATTACTTTTGTATCTCTTTAGTTGTTGTACATCTATTAAGATTACTATTCCTTGAGCTAATTCCTTGAGCTAATTCCTTGAGCTAATTACTAATTCCTTGAGCTAAGATTACTATTCCTTGAGCTAGTTAGTGTTTTCTGGAAATTTACTCATTTCATCTAAGTTATCTAATTTATTGCCATACATTGTTCACATTAATCCCTTATAATCTTTTTTTGTTTGTTTTTGTAAGGTTGATAACAATGGTCTTTCATTCCTGATTTTATAATTTGAGTCTTCTTTCTTTTTTGTTAGTCTAACCAAAGATCTGTTGGCCTTTTCAAAGAACAGATGGTTACTTTCATCATTTTTTTGGTATTGCTTTTCTATTCTCTATTTTATTTATTTCTTCTCTATATTTATTATTTACTTTAATAATTTCTCATTATCTTTATTATTTCTTTCCCTCAGTTTGTTTCCAGTTTAGTTTGCTCTACTTTTTACCAGTTTCCTTAAGGTGGATGTTAGGTTATTGGTTGGAAATATATCTTTATTAATATAGTCATCAGTACTATAAAGTTCTTTCTAAGCACTGCTTTAACTGTGTCCCATAAGTTTTGCCCTGTTGTGTTTTTGTTTTTATTTGTCTCAAGGTACTGTTTTTATTTCTCCTGTGACCTTTTCTGACCCATTGGTAATTTCACAGTGTGTTGTTTGATTTCCACACATTTGTAAACTTTCCAAATTTCCTTCTGTTATTGAGTTCTAACTTCATTCCATTGTAGTTAGAAAATAGACTTTGTATGATTTTAATCCTCTAGATTGATTGAGGCTTGATTATGGCTTAGCATATGGGGTCTGCTCTTGAATGTTCCACATGCACTAGAGAAGAATATTATTCTGCTTTTATTGGGTGAGTGTTCTATACATGTATCTGTTATTTCTGTCCATCCTTGATTGGAAGGTAGGTAGAGAATGGTCCTGGTTTTCTCGGCTACACATTGTCTACAGAGAACTTCCATCATACTGCTCTGGAGTCTGGAATTGGCAGAGATGTGAATAAGTCCTGGCTCAGATGCCTCAGGCTCTTGATGTTCTTACTGAGATTTAGTAGCTTTTCTTGAATAGATGTTTTCCATTTGCCGTATACCCTTAGGACAATTTCCAGAGATTAAATTTTTAGCAGCTGGATAGTTGGGTCACTGGAGAGAGGGTCCACACTCCTTATACCGTCACTTTCAAAAAGAAGTTGATCTCCTTGATATACATATTTTAAACTCTAATAGTCTCTTTCTGGTCTTTTACATTGAGTAAGGAAATTGGAGCGATATCAGTGAAAACATAGCTAGTGGGTTCATTTTCTCAAGGTTGGTGAGAAAAATCAGTTTCCAAAGACATTGTTTAAACAAAACAAGTTAATAACTTCTTTTAACAAGTATAGTTTCTGATAACAAACATTCATAGTCTTTTTTTTTAACGTTTATTTATTATTGAGAGACAGAGAGAGACAAAAAAACATAAGCAGGGGAGGAGCCGAGAGACAGGGAGACACAGAATCCAAAGCAGGCTCCAGGGGAGGAGCTGTCAGCACAGACCCCGATGTGGGTCTTGAACCCACAAACCGAGAGATCATGATCTGAGCCGAAGTCGGATGCTTAACCGACTGAACCACCCAGGTGCCCTACAAATGTTCATAGTCTTAAGGTTATAAGCCAACAGTTCCTGTAACTGCTAAAAGAAATATTTCAATTTTTTTCCTTTTAGTAAATAGATGTAGACAAAATCAATTTTATGGTTACAAGATATGGAACAAGCATAACTTTCATTTAAATTTTGTAGCAATTCATATGCAAACAACACTAACACTCCCTTTTATTTTTCATTCATTTCAACAAAGGTAATTTGTAATCCACTTCTTTTTTTTTAAAATATTTTTATTTATTTTTGAGACAGAGAGAGAGAGAGAGAGAGCATGAGCAGGGGAAGGGCAGAGAGAGAGGGAGACAGAATCCAAAGCAGGCTCCAGACTGAGCTGTCAGCACAGAGCCCAATGCGGGGCTCAAACTCACAGACTGTGAGATCATGACCTGAGCTGAAGTCGGATGCTTAACCGACTTAACCACCCAGGCATCCCTGTAATCCACTTCTTTACCTTCTCAAAAACACTTACTTCAATCGTTCTTTGCTTAAAATTTCCATTAGTTGCTATTGAAACTTAGGGCCTCTGAATAAAAAATTTGAAGTTCGAGAGTTTATTTTTGAGCTGGTTTTAGAGTAGGTGAATGACACTGATGAAAGTAATACATTTAAATATAGTCCTTGGAGCAATTTCGTATTCAGAGATCAGTTTCATTAAATATGATGACACACTGAAGCTTCCACACTCCTCTGCTGCATGAGATTTCCCAAAGAGAACTGAGTTGCAACCAATAGAAGTGTTGCAGCCAACAGCCAAGCAGTGTCTGGACCAACTGGGACATGGCAATGACTGGTCCTCATAATCTGGCAGTGGTAATGTTGTTATTTAATATGTCATAACTGTGAACTCATGTGGGCTCGATGGATGACTACGATCAGGGAGTGAGACGGATGTGCTCAACCTTTATTGTTTGGAGAGAGCTCCCAGGGCTGTTACCACGTAGTATCCTTCCCGATGCCAAGTTTATGTCTTTTATTATATCTGCGCTCTAGACTGACGCCTATCCCCTAACACTCCTGCTCCTATAAGACTCTTCTCATTCATCAGGCCGGCCAAACTTAAGAGAGTTAGATTGTAAGGTTATGGGCAACTTTTCGGCCACTGCAGAAAGAAAGAGCAGGGTCATGTGTTAAGGTTACACATTAACAGCACAGCTGTGTCACGCTTCGCTCTCTGATGAGCAGAGTGTCTAATGAAGCAGAGGTGGGGTTTTGGAACAATAGCGTAATCCTTGGGTAAAGATCTGGCAACTCCATTTCATTGTTGATGGCACAGCCTGTGCAGCTTCCATAAATACTACAACTGTTGGCCCTGTACGTAAAGGAGGTGGAGTGACATTGGATGACGCCACTTCTTTTCTGTCCTTGTTCTCTTGCGGCTTCACGTGTAACTATAACGTATTCAGAGTTGCAGAGGAAGCCTACCTTCCCTGCACTTATCAGCATCCTTTGCCTAATTATCTGATGACTATTAATAGACACAGGTCTTGGGCACCTGGGTGGCTCAGTCGATTGAGCTCCTGACTCTTGGTTTTGGCTCAGGTTATGATCTCACGGTTCGTGGGTTCAAGCCCTGCGTGGGGCTCTGTGCTGACAGTGTGGAGCCTACTTGGGATTCTTTCTTCCCCTCTCTGGCCCTCCCCTACTTGTACCCTCTCTCTGTCTCTCTCTCAAAATAAATACATAAACTTAAAAAAAAACAGAAAAAGATTTTAAATAGACACAGGTCTTGAAGTCTAGTTGCCTTTGCTGAGAAAAATGCTACCACTCTGCCCCCGGTGACCTCAATCCACATTTCTGGGGTGGTTTCATGTCATTTGCTTTTACAGAACCTCACTGCTTCTCTTCTCTGATATCCAGAAGGTCATTGGCATTTCTACCTCTTTCCTTAAAGTCATAAACTGATAGGCTGGTACATCCAGTTTTCAGTTAAGTGTAAAAGGTCTGGGGTAGTGCAGCCTTGGGTCTTAGAGTCAGTCAGCCTGCGCCCTTTAACTTCCCTGACTCAGAGTGCACCTGGCACTTTCCCAGAGAGTGGGGATCGGGCGGGTACATCTTTATTTTCCCGCTTTGTTCAGGTACATGAATCCTTGTGTCTGTCATTACTAAAGCCTTGACTGCCATGTCTGCCAGCACATATAGCAGGTGTTCATGCAAATAGAATGACTGGAGCCCTATCTGTCTCTCTTGGAGACCAGGCCCTCTACCCTAGATTTTTGTTAAATTAAAACATGAAATGTGCTACGTATCAGAATAAAGGTTATTCCTGTTTAGGGAGGCTCAGAGGTTACCTTTAACTGGACGAATGAGGCCAAATTTCACAGAGCAACATTAATTTGTACCTTGAATGATCAGTAGGATTTTGACACTATGAGATGCAGTAAAAATAATTTTAGGGGGAAGACTAGTACCAACAACAAGGAATGGAGAAAAGTGTGGAGTTGGGGAGCGAGAGCGGCCTGTTTTGCTTAGCCAAGTTGGATTGAGTTCAGGATGCTAAGGAATTGGAATTAATTATGAAGAGTAATTAGGGGATTTGAAAGAGAAAATGTGATAAATAGTAGGGTCTTTCCGATGCCATACAGCTTTTTCTTCTCAGGCTATAGTTCTCTACTGTATCTCTTTCAGAGCTTTGATTCCTTCTTTGAATTTCAATTTTTTTTTTTTTTTTTTTTTTTACATTCATTATTGCCTATGTTACTTGGGGCAACCGTAAACGACTGAAAATTGTTCTGGAGCTTGGGTTTGTCAGCCCTTGTCTGAGGTCTGGACTATCACTTTCAGATGCCCAGATTTTCCTGGGTTATGTTAGTCGATTCGATTTGTTGGCCCAGTGAAAGCCCTGTACTAGATTGCAGCCCACACGCATGCACACACACACACACACTCACACACACACACATGTGCATACTCACACAATACATACCCTCATGCACACACACATACACACATGGACACATACACACACACATCCACATCTACACACGTGCACATACTTACATAATACACACACACACACACACACATATTTCACATATTCTTTAGTTTTGCCTGTTTTAAACTTTCATTGGAATCGTAACGGATGTACTTTCCTGAGACCTGCAACTTCTACTCAAATTTTTGAGGTTCCTTCATTTCCTGGTTATTGCTGTGTTTGTTTTCATTGCTTTATGATTTTCCTTTGTGCCATGGTTGATCCATTTTATTATTTCTACTTAAGGATTTTGAAAAATACTGAAATTCATATTTATGAACAAGTCTTCTGATACATATGTGTAAGAAGTGCTCTAAGGTCTATTTCCAGGAGTGTAGTTATTGGATAAAGGGGATGCACATGCCATTTTTAAAAAGATTTTATTTTTAAGTAATCTCTACACCCAATGTGGGGCTCGAACTCCCCACCCTGAGATCAAGAGTTGCATGCTCTTCTGATGGGCCAGACAGGTGCCCCTGTCCTAATTGTTTTGTAAGTAGTTGTCATTGGATGAGAGTAGTTGTTGTTCTGTGTCCTGTTGCTCAGTGTTTTAATCTCTGCCAAACGGGTGGGTGTGAAATTGTATATTGGTCTATAGCTTTATCTGGTATTTTCCCCCAATTACCAATGAGCTTGGGGATCTTTTGTTTAGGGGTTGTTCTTGTTTTCTCTTCCAATCAGCAAGAGAGATGTATTAAAATATCCCCGTTTGATGGTCGAATTTTCTATTTCTCCTGTTGTCAAGTTTTGCTTCATACATTTTAAGGTCACTTTATTAGATATATACAAAGATAACATTGTTGTAAATGCTGGTGATTTAAAACTTTTGTCAATATATCTCTAGTACTTTAAAATTTTCTTCTTTATTTTGCCTGATATTGTTTCACTAGCTTTTATTTTACTTTATTTTATTTTATTATTTTTTGCTTGGTACTTTTAACTTTGAATTTTTCTGTATGCTTCTATTTTAGATTACACATATACATGTACATATACACACATATAACTTTAATGCCCATTTTTATAATTTTTGTCTTTTACCTGTAGAACTTAGTCTATTGACATTTAATGTAATACGGATTTCTGTGTAAAATACAACATGAATCCCTAATTTATAAAATTCTATTGTTAGAATTTACCCTCCAGGACAATCGAAGGTCCATAAAATACTGTAACCCAATTTATTCCCCTTTCAATTATGTGCTATTATATATTTAAATTCTATACTGAAAGGCACCTGGAAGGCTTTGTAATTAGTGCTTTATACAATATTCATCTAGATTTGCCTTCATATTGAATGTTATCTTTGCTCTTCATTACTTCTTGCAAGTTATGTTTTATGTGAGATAGTTTACCATCTGTCTGAAGTATGCATCCTTTAAAATTTTCTTCAGTGAGGATTTACAGAAGCAAACTCAGTTTTTATACATCTTGAAATGTACTTATTTTGCCTTCAAAACTGAAGGGTTTTATCACTGCTTATGGAAGTCAAGACTGGTAGCTGTTTGCTTGTTTTGTTTTCTAGCATGTTGAACATATTTGGTTTCTAGGTTCCATAGTTGCTATGAAAAAGTCAAAGTGATCTATCTCATCTCCGTGACTGATTTTAAGATCTCTTAATCATTGGTGTCCTCAATTATGGAGATTTGTATATTTATTTATATTAAGATATGTTTATTTTCTTTATCATATTTGGTACTTGTTGGATTTCCTGGATCTGGTGTTAGGAGACTTTAAAAAAATTAAAAATTCTCACCTATTATCTGCTTCAATATTAAATTCCTCCTTTTATTTTGTTCTATTTTCTGGAGATTTCATTAGATGCATGTTAGGTTTTTAAAATCTTTTCTGTTTCCTTAATTTTTTTTACTATGATTTTTTTGAAAAAAAATTCTTTTTTTTCACCTTTTTAAAGGTAGAATGATACTACCACCTATGGAGGTACTATAATATATTTAGGAAATAAACTACTGGTAATTTCTGATTTCTTGTTTTATAAACCACAGCAACATCAAAAATTTTTTTTAATGTTTATTTATTTTTGAGAGAGAGAGAGAAAGAGTGCAAGCTGGAGAAGGTGCAGAGAGAGAGGGAGACACAGACTCTGAAGCAGGCTCCAGGCTCTGAGCTGGCAGCACAGAGCCCGACGCGGGAGTTGAACCCACTAACTGTGAGATCGTGACCTGAAGTGAAGTCAGATGCTCAACCAACTGAGCCGCCCAGGCGCCCCCACAGCAACATTTTTTAATGGTTTTCCAGCAACTCCTCTTAGTGTAAATCCCTTGGTGTGCTGTTGCTGTCGCATAGTTAAAACGTTGTTACGTACTCCCAAACTGACCCTTAGAAGGCAGTACAAATTCCACTCTCCTCCAGAAGGCATCTGAGTGTCCCTTTGTCTACCGCCTCTTTGAGATCTTATTTTCATTTTTGCTAGGTGATGGGCAAGGAATAACCCTGTATGGCTGTTTTAAATTCATAGATCTCAGGTGAGGAGGAGACTGGATACCTTTTCTTATATGCTTTGGTTCTTTGTATTTTTCCTTTGGTGAGTGGCCTTTGCATATTTTTTGCCTGTCTCTCTGTGTGGGTGTGTATGTATGTGTGGGTTTTCACGTATATTGTACATGTCTTCAGTTCATCTTGTAACCTGTGTGTAGTTAATATACAGGAGTTTATAGTTTCCCCCCCCTTTTTTTCTTTTCAATGTTTATTTATTTTTGAGAGAGAGAGAGAGAGAGAGAGACCGATCATGAGCAGAGGAGGGGCAGAGAGAGAGGGAGACACAGAATCTGAAGCAGGCTCCAGGCTCTGAGCTGTCAGAACAGAGTCTGTTGTGGGGCTTGAACCCACAGACCATGAGATTGTGACCTGAGCCAAACTCAGACACTTAACCGACTGAGCCACCCAGGTGCCCACATTCTTTCCCCCTTTATAAATTGAGATATGATTGACATAGTGTATTAGTTTTGGGTATATAACATAATGATTCAGTGAATGTTCATTTCTTTGTCCTTCATGCCATGTTCCGAGTAATTTGGATTCAGCCTTCAGTTCATTATTTTTCTCTCTAGTTGTGCCTAGTGTGCTGTTCAATCTGTCCTTTGGGTTTTAATATTAATTATTGTAACTTCTAGGAATTCTGTTATCATTTTCATATATATTTTGCCATTCCTTATAATTTCCTTGCTCCTACCCTCAACTTTCCCTATTATTTCTGTATGTATATTATAATAGGTATTTAATATTCTGTGCAGACTATTAGTATTGTGATAATTTCAAAACCTCAAATTCTTTGTAGACCTGAACCTGACATTTGTTATTTTTTGTTTTCATCTATAGTGTTGTTCCCTTGCATGTTTTGTGATTTTTGACTCAATCTCCTAATATTCCTTTGAATTTTATGTGTAGGAATATTTTTGAAGTCTCCAGAGATAATTGTGTTTACGTCTGTAAGTTCCCTTAGGTAGCCAGAAGCAGTTTGAGTTCTCAATTAAGGTTTTATAGATCACACAGGTTGCATGGTTTTAGCTTGCAAACTTGTATAAAGTCAGAATTGTGGTTACAGGTTCTCGGGGGAACTTTCTCTCTCCTGTTTTCCAGCGCCATTGTACTTTTATGCCTGTGCTATTTCTTTTTCATCCTTACACTAGGGATAAAACTCATTGCAGTTCCAGTTTTATGAAGGAGGATCTCTTATAAGATTCCTTAGCTCGCACTTGCTCTAGGCTTTGCCTTTATCTCCCCAAACTTACACAGACTGCAAAGTAGAACGCAGCTCCAGACTTCAGCGGAAACCCTCTTGCAATACCAGCGTAGGCATTCACTTACCTCTCTGCTTTCTTTACTTCAACTTTATTTTAGTCTTCTGCAAATCCCTTTTTTGTTGCTACTGTTAACTTATTTTTGGGAACCAAAAGACAAAGAAGCACGTGGCTTCCATCGGAAAACTGGGCTTATCCATCTGTCTTTTAGGTGGCACTAAATCAAACCCAAATCTGGAGTTATTTTGGACTTAATTTTGAATTCCTAACTAATTTGTCTTAATGGGACTTTTTCTGTGCCTAAAGCACTGAAATTCAAACGTTTGATTCTTCCTCCCCATCCACTTAGAGAGAAAATCGCTCCAAAAAGCAGTGCAGCACTTTTGTCTTTTTGACACAAGGTTTTGAAAATCCCTTATAAATAATCCCTGAGGTTTGTCAGACTCATTCATAAAATTAACTGAGAAAATTCTTCATAAGTATAGGAGGAATAAGAGATGATTTAACTAAGCTATTAAAAACACTTCTATGGAATTAAATCCAATATGGTCTTCTCAGAACTAATTTTGAAAGGTAATTACCGACCAAATATTCAGTGAGGTTGGGGATTGGTTTCTTGCCACTGGGAATACAGGATTTTTCTCCAAGTGACATTTATATAAATAAATTTTGGAAATACCATCTCCACTAAATCTTACTGTGCCTTCTATCGATACAGTTGAAAGAAGCAGAAAGTAAATGAAACATTTCAGATACATCAAGTGACCCTGGGAAGAAAAAAAAAAGCTGAATTATTTAAGAGGAAGTGTCTCTTATCATCACCCATTGCCACCCAGTATTTTGTCCGAGAACCTCTTTCTATCTCTACTCCTACTTATTAAGTACTCCTTAAAATTTTTAGCTTTGCCTTTGGGCAAGGGCAAACTTTCACTCTTTGATGAATCATTCAAATTATATGTTTGAGACGATGTTTTCGTTGACACTTGAAGGAAGCAGTTCACTGTATGTTTCCTTCAGAGTAGGTGGCAATTATGAAAATAATCTTCAACTTCCCACCTTCACATCAGTGACCCCACTAACTCCGGATCACAATGGTAGGAGGGCAGCATTTGTTGTATACTAATGCCATTAATTTCTGATTGATGAATGACAGCAAGACATAGCCATGTTGGTGTCAACACCAAGTAAACACACTATCCTTGGGTTTAGGAACAGGTGGAATGGAGCAAGATTCTGCTTTTGGTTCTGTCTTTGTACTACCTGAACTGCAGGCTGGTTGGCATGCAGTTAGGGATGTGCATTGATTTAATAAATTTTGAGAACAGAGGTGCTTTTCAATTTTAAAAAGAAATCCTTTGTTAGCAAAAACTGTTATACATTTAATTAAAAGTGTGCAATTCCCTAAATGATTATTAAAAAGGAACAGAATTTGGTGACTATGATTTAGCTCGGTGTTATAGTTCGTTCCATATTCTCTCATACCACCATGGCCCAGAGACCCCAGCTTAGTTTTTGAGATATACCATAAGTAATGACTTTCATCAGAACCAAGAGAGCCTTAACATTCCCCTCAGCTTAATTAAACTTTAGACAGACTTCTCCCTGACCTCCCTTTTCCTAGAACAGTTACTTTGGAAAACTTGTAATTGTAAATTCTTCCTCTGCCCCTTAAAAAAAGACTTTTTGCCCATTTTACAACCCAGGACAAGTGCATATATTCAAATGATGTAAGATATAGGCTTCCATAATCTCTTAACTTGTTCTGAACCCACGCTGGCAGTTTTATTTTTCAAGTATCTTCTAGATTTTCTCAACAGAGTTATTCACCTTTTTTTTTTTTTTTTTTTTGCTATGCTTACATACTCATGTTTTCCCTTCCTTTGATGCTTACATACTCCTGTTTTCCCTTCCTTTGAACTTCCTCTTCCCTGTATCCAATCCTGTCAAAATTCTACCTGAGCTCAGGACCTGGATGCATGCCATAATCACCTTTATAAATACCCACATGGATAGCAATTTTTTTTCTGTCTCTCTTTTTTTTAATAGTACGCACACTGTGCTTATCCTAATCTAATTTGTGTTGTGGTTATTCTGGTACGTGTCATAGACTCTCCATTAACTTATAAAATCCTTGAAGGTAGGTTTGTGCCTAATGTGTATTTGTACTTTCCCGATTTCCTAACATTGATTTTATACATAATAGAAAACATTTAAAAAATATGTGTTAGGTAAGTGAACTAAAAACACTTTAGTGAATGCAAAGTGATGCTCTTGACCCCTCCCCATCCCAGGCAAAGTTGCATGATAGGCAGTGCCTTCAATTCATGCCTCACAGGCCTCTCTTCAATTTTACGTGTGAGTTCTCAGGGAGATCGAACTGCTGATTCTCATTCTTGCTAACCAGAGTTGTAGACACAATCAATCGAATCCCATTCCTACTTCAGGGAAACATGAATAAAGTTGGCACACAGCAGAAAGTGTCTTGGTTGAAAATAAATGACATTGGGACCCCACCCTATGTTATTCTATCTCAAGTCAAACTTCTGCCTGACTCAAACAAGAAACTAGTGTTATAACTTGTGTGAGGTAGTGTGCGGCCACACCCCAGCAGACTCTAAGCGTAGGGTGGGTGATGGCCCAGTGAGGCCAGAGAAAAGACAATCAAGACAGAGGTGTTTTGGGGTAACTTACACACAGAGGGGTCAAGGAGCAGCTGACTGGACAAATCATCCGCTGCTGGGATCTACGTGCAGCAAGTTTTATATCATAGCAGTTTAATCTAGCAACCATCAGTGGCCCTTCCCCTCCTTGCACAGCCAGCGTTTCCAAGGGGATCAAGTCCTGCTACCTGGATACTCCTTGTTACAATGGAGACACTCTGGATTGGCCACCCCACAGCCCCTGACCTTGAACACGGAACAACACATTCTGCTGCACATTCTGCTTGGTGGGAGTATAGAGGGAGGGCAGGATTTTCAAGATAGCGATTAACAAGGGCATTCGGGGTGTGTCTGCACAAACTAGCTATCCTGTGTGTACCATACAGGTAGCAAATCTTAAATCTTCAACTCCTTCAGCACATGGACGGTAAAGAAAGTGAGGGCATTTATATTCATTGGTTGGACTCCTGATTTAAAGGCCTCAAAGGAAGCAGAGAAAAGAACCAGTGTCCTAGAGGTCTCAGCTGAAGCTCTGGATGAGTGGCACACTTTCATAGTTGCCTACCTGGTATCCATCATCCAATCCTCCCTTCTTCCTTGGTTACAGAAGCCCACTTGTTCAGGATGGCAATGTAGCTAGTTCAGTGCTTCTTACCCCAATCTCCCTTGCTAGAAGATGCAGTTCTGACCAATGAAAAACAAGCAGAAGTCTTCTGGGTAAGGCTTCCAGGAAAGGTCCTAGACTAAAAGGAGACAGGTGAAACATGCCGTTAGCCCTTTCTCCTCCTTCTGGTCTGGAATTTAGTATAATACTTGAATTCCTAGAAGTGTAACACCATTGGGAAGCATAAGGAAGAAAGACACATAGTAAGGATGATGGAGTGGAAAGACAGAAGGATGCTGGGTCCTGGGTGGCACCCGTCTTGCTTGGATTTTGTATGTGTGTGTAAAAATGAACCCCATTTGTTAGCGCTTGTGCAGTTGGGATTCTGTAATGTGTAGACGAATGTAAACTTGACAAGTGCACTGGACATGCCTAGAAAACATGTGAATGAATCAACTCTCTGGGCAGATCTGGCCCCTAAATGTCTTCTTCCATCTTTTATATTCTCCCAGTTTAGTTATCCGTTACCTGAATGCAGAGGAACCAACGGGTGACTTCAACGAAACACCAAAGGATACTGGAAACCTAAGACAGAAGGAGAAAGAATCTCTCAGCCACACAGAAAAAGGTTATATGCCAAACATCTGATCATGAGCCAGCCATGAACTTTTATTAGGTTAAAGCATTGAGATTGGGGGATGATTTGTTAGGATAACTAGCATTAATAACTCCAACTAAAACACAACTCTTTAGGAGAAGGTCTGAGATACTTCTTGTACCAATTAGGATGTTTTAAACTACAAGCAACAGAAAACTCCAAATCTAATTCACTTAAACCAGGATATTAAGTATTTAACAAACCAAGGATAGGACAGTGTCAGCATTGGCTCATTTAATGGATAAATTATGTCATTAGACTCCAGGTTTTTTCTGTCTTTCTGCTGTGCCATCCTCAGCATTTTGGACTTGTCTTCAGGCATGTTCCCCTCCTAACTTCCCCTCTAACGCTTCCAAGGTCCTAACCAGGAATGACCACATCTGGAAGAACTCATTTTCTCATGTAGGTCTTCTTAAGACTGAAGAAGGCTTTCCCAGAAGCCTGATAGCAGACATCTTCTCATGTTTTATTGAACACAAGTGCCTCATCTGCTCATGCCTAAACCAATTGCTGGCAAGGAGAACAGGATCTCCGTGATTGGCTTACACCAATCAGCATTTGCCTCCCAGGGCTACACCTGGTATCAGCCTTCCCTAAAGCACAGGTTTTCTCAGAGAAGGGTAGGTCTCTGCACAAGATGGGAGAGTCCTATTAAGTAAGAGGGGATAGGATTAGATGTGGGTCCCATCCAGCAATGTCTGCTGTATTTCTCATGAGAGAGCTCATCCTGAGAAGAGGGCCCCAGGTACAGTGAGATTAATCCAGCGACAAAGCTTTGGTCATTGGGAGAGATTCAAGATCTCAAGTATAATGCACTGATAAAGGACTATGTTCTTGGCCCCTCTCCTGGATGATTATTTGCTTCTCAAAGAGAGTGAGAACTTTATGTAAAAAATGAATACTCAGTCTCGTCCTGCCTTTTTCCCTAGCAGCTTTCACCGGTCTGTGCCTCAGGACTACAAGCAATAGTTTGTTGCTTTTCTTCTCGCCTGGTCACTGATGGCTGCTGCTTCCTGCTGCTGGCATTGCTTGGAGTTGTTTTCTCAGTCCTCCTACCCTGCCCCCAGCTTCTCGTGGCCCCAGGCACCTGTAGCTCAGTTGGGCTCTCTCCCTCCCTCAGCTGCAGGCGCAGCTGCTACATACTTCCTAAATACTAGAGTGATTTGGAGAGGTTTCTCTCAGTTCTTCAACTCTTCCCTCTTTTTCCCCTAGCCTGGAGACAGCCTGGAACCTGCAACCAGAGTATGTCCATTGGTGACCAAGTGAGAGGAGCAGGAAGACACCATCAGTAGGGGTAAGAAGAAATCATAGTCTAGTCTTGCTCACCAGAGTTCCATATTAGGATTGGAGGACCGATCTACTAGTAAGAGTATTTGTTTGCTGGACATTATGATCTATGAATATATTTCCCTTTGGGACCTCAAAAATGAATTATGTGGATGGAAGAGGAGAGTTTTGGTAAAGTAGTCCTACCTTACTTCTGGTTTCACTTTCTGTGGTTTCAGGTACCTGTGGTCAACTGTCATCTAGAAGCAGATGGTCCTTTTTTTTTTTTTTTTTAACCTATCGCTGAAGGTCAACAGTAGCCTAATGCTAGTCACAGTGCCTACATCATTGACCTCACTTCGCGTTACCATGAAGGCATTGTATCATCTCACATCATCACAAAGAAGAAGGGTGAGTACAGCACAGTAAGATATTTGAGAGACCACATTCACATAACTTTTTAAGTATACATTGTTTTAATTGTTCTATTTCATTATTGCTATCTCTTACTGTGCCTAATTTGTAAGTAAATTAAAAAAAACCATAGGATATATCATATAGGGTTCGGTACTGTTCACAGTTTCAGGTACCCACTGGGGGTCATGGCATGTATCCCTCCAGATAAGGGAGGATTACTATATCTCAGAATTTCTGGCCACTGTTAACAACTTGAAAGTGTATCTTTTCAGGACATTTTTATGAATATGTATGTATGTGTGTTTTCTTTAACTGAGAACATATTGCTTTGTGGTATTTTTATTTATACTTAAGAATGGTATCAGGCACCTGGGTGGCTCAGTTAAGCGTCAGACTTCAGCTCAGGTCATGATCTCGTGGTTCGTGAGGTCAAGCCCCTCACTGGGTTCTCTGCTGTCAGCACAGAGCCCACTTCAGACCCTTTGTCCCCCTTCCTCCCTGTCCCTCCCCTACTTGTGCTCTCTCAAAAATAAAACATTAACGAAAAAGAATGGTATTAGGAATCATCAGCAAATAGAAACCACTGTATATGTTTCAAACAAGTGTAAAATAAAGGGGATTTATTACACAGCTGATGCCAGAGTTTAGTAGCCAAACAGAGAATGGCGAGGCAACCCAGAAACGACCAGCAGTAGGAAAATGCCTTACTCCCAGACATGAAGGGATGAAGAGAAGAGGCAGTGTTAACAGAATACGGACACCAGGGCCATCTAGCTGGAGGCAGATCCGTGCAGAGGGCTGCAGAGCTAAGGCCGGACGGCGGTGAGGGCCGGTGGAGGCTGGAGCCACAGGAAAGACGCAGCTGCTGTAAGGGTGCACTCGCGGCAGGGAGAGCAGGGGAAGAGTACCCACGTTTCTCCACCCCTTCCGTCCTTTGGTTGTCTGGTTAAATACTCTGGGCTGAGGACATGTTGCCTGTGCCACGCTGGAGGGCAAAGAGCAAGAAATGGATCTGAGAGCCAACAGGAGAGTGGCTATTACTGTCTCCTTCTTGTCACTCAGCACCCCCTTTCTGCCTGAGTTTAATGTCTAGGCAACGACTTCACACTTGGCACCTATCAGGAGGCAGCTGTCACTTATACAGACAGACATTTCCCTCCTTTCCCCCAGATGGAGGCACAGAGTAACTGTGTTAGCCAAGCTAGGTTCTCCAGGTGATCTGCAGCACCTCTGTTAGTTCCAGGTGCTCCTATTTGTGGTTCGGTTTTCTGAGAACTAAATTATGAAATTAGGACTCGCCAATACCCCTCAAACAAAATAGTAAAGGAAGAAGAAAGGTGGACGTAGGTATTTTGTTAATATATACGGGCAGTCCTCGTTTCTGTAGACGTCATGAGGCCATATCACTGACACATCTTTTTTTTTTTTTTTTTTTTGTCTTGTACGGTCCATTCCACGTTCTCTGACACGACACCCAGAAGCACCTCAACTGGGTTCTAGCGGAATGACCTGAATCTTTCTCCCTGAAGCATATATGTCATTGGTGGTCTGCCTTGATTAGGTTGTTGTAATCTTCCGTTGACTTTTACTGTGGACCTGGAAGTAGTAGAAGGTGCCACGGTACATCTTCTGGCTCTTCTGGGTTCTGGCGTAGTCTTCTGGCCCTCTTGTGTCCCCCAATGCAGTTTCCCTTTGATAGATTGTATGTATCATCAGCTAGTGCAACAACCCCTCTGCCTGTTGGAACAATGGCACGAGAGGCCCAAAGTGACCAGCAGACAGTTTTAGCTTATAATTGAATGGGACGGTTGCGAAACCTTGCTCCCTTGGGAACCAAGATCTATAAACCATCGGAACACACGCTGCAAAGTTGCAGTGATGGAATATTATATGCACATTAGCCACAGTGAATTTTCAGCAAACCGTTCTTGCTATTAGGCCAGCTCCTTCTTGGGGTTGGGCCACATAAGATGAGGGGTGACACAGATCAAGCCTGTTGCTGAAATGCCCTTTTTACTCTGAAAGGGCAGTGGAGGCCCAAGATGTTGGGGTGGCTCAAGATTGTGCAGTTTTACCTGAGACACCCAAATACCCCCATCCCCAATCCCACAGTCCCACTCTTCTGAATAATGTCCTATTTGAGAGATTAACACGAGAGATTTGAGCGTGCTTGTATTGGCCAAGTAGGGGGAAGTTAGCTGACGGGAGCTGGAGCCTCTGCAGGGGGCAGCACAGGTGTGGAAGGAGAGGGAGTTCTCCTGGGGCAAGGGTTTGCATGTTAGGAATTATTGCAGAAGGGGTCCTGGAAGTAAGGAGTGGAGAGGCAGGATCAGAGAGGAGGAAAAGCCAGGCAAAGTTCCTCAGACGGTGGCTGTAGCCGGGTCCTGCGGTGTCAGCTGCACCTCAGTTGTCCGATCCTGAAGCAAAGGAGCTGTGTTGTTATAACCCTTGCCCATCTCAGGCATTGGTTACTGGTAACCCCTCCTCCAAAGTACGCAGGCATTTCTAGATCTTTGCTAGGTGATGTGAGCTCCCACAGCCTGAAGACACTTTTTCCAAAGAATAATTGCAGGGGCTCCCTTGATGGGAAATCACATGCAAGCTTGTGGGAGCTGGGGGAGGCACACTTAGAAACCATAAAAAAATGGGTCCCTGGTGACCTGCATGCATTGTGACATGGTTGGCTACACACCCACACCGTAGTGTTCGCTGGTGCCTTTCGTAGTCTGAAACCGCTGGATGCCCCAGGGCAGGGGAATATAGTTCGCTGTGCGATGAGACAGAGCAGAGAATGATGGGGGTTGATCTGAGAATAAACAGGTAATTGACTCCCCGCCCCTAGTATACGGTAAAAATTTTTTCCTGACATTAAATGTTATTCTATAGCCATTTTAATGATTGCGTAATATACCAATACGCAGATGTGCATGTTCATTTAAGCAGTCTCTCTTGTTAGAAATGAGCTCTTCCATATTATAAATACTGTGGAACAACTCTGCAACTAGAGTTTAGTTTATGTGCTTAATTTTTTCCCTAGAACACGGAGTGTTGGTACTTTAATTGGGCTTCTGTGAAGAGGAAGGTAGGTGTAGCATTACTCAAATACTCTACGTAAGTGGATGCAACATGTAAAATTCCTGATATGAAGGTATGTGAGTAGGCAATGTTTCACACATGGTCTGGTTTCTACAGTCAGTAGTTTATAATTCAGTGTTTGGAAATAAGTACATATTTTCGTACTGAAGTGATGCTCTAATTGGTATTTAGGTTCCCAATATATCTCATGAGACTTCGTTTAACTCACGAGATATATCGGGAACTTAAATACCAATTAGAACATCGCTTCAGTATATGTGAAATCTATATAAATACCAATAGAGCTGAGCTGCTGAGTTATAGCATGAATAGTACAGTTTTCTTCCCCTCTCTCTCTGTCTCATCTCATTCCGTGTCTTTGGGAAAGGCCCATCGCCAAGCCATGGAATCAAAACAACCCTTGCCAGTCATTTAGACTCAAGTAGAAAATTAGGTTCATTATGAATCAGAATGAATTTGCAATTAAATCTCTGTAATTGTAAGATACTTTATACCCTGGGAAAGGATTTTCAGGCCCCATGTATAGGAGGAATTGTTTTTTTTTTTTTTTGAGAATGTAACTTTTTATCCTGAATTCATACCTTGTTAACCTTGCATACTGTATTTTTGCTGTCAGCTAAGGTCAGTGCTTTGCATTTACCAGGAACAGTAAAACAGTGGCTTCTGTTTTGAAAGTGTTTGCTAGAGAAATAGACATTTACTAGATGGGATTCAGATGTGACATGGAAGATTTTGTGAATACCAGTGCATTTTTATTCTTTGGGTTAACACGTAGTTCTTCATCTTGCTTTTAGATGCTACCTAGTTATGTAAAAATATAACTATGTTGTAATTAGCCTATGTGGATATAATTAGATAATCACTACTGGCTTAGGATCAAATCGGGCTTCAGAGTTTGGAGCTTTAATTTTTTTTTCAGAAAATAGTTTATTGACTCCTTAAAAAAAACTTTAAAAATAAATTTTGTATTTTGGAATAGATTTAGATTTACAGGAAAATTGTGAAGATAGTAGAGTCCCTATGTACCCACCAAAAGTAGATTTGCCTATTATCGACATCTTACAGTATGATACATTTGTCATCACTAATGAATTAATATTGATACCTTATTATCAACTAGAGGCCGCATTTTATTCAGGTCTCCTTAATATCCATCTGTTATTTTTCTGTTCCAGGCTCTCATCTAGGATATCACATTATATTTACTCATCATGTTTGAAGGTTCCATTGGGCTATGGCAGTTTCTCAGACTCTCTTTTGTTTTATTTTTTGGTCTTTCAAGAGTATAGTTTAATTTCCCCATTCACATGCAAATCAGAGCACCTCTAATGATCATTCCGTGAACACTATATGACAAGAATTGCTATCTACTAGACAATGCAACTCACTTTGCTTTCATTTTCAATATACAGAATAAGAAACATGGGAAACTTATTTTATTTTTTTAAAAAAGTTATCTCTTCTTTTGATGAGAACACCTAAATTCTATTCCCTTAGCAAATTTGAAATATACAATACGGCATTATCAATTGTAGTTCCCGTTGTTATACATTGGACCTCAGACCTTGGTCATCATATAACTGAAAGCTTATATCCTTTTACCAGCCGCTAGATTTTCCTTGTTTTTGATGACTTGGGCAGTTATGAGGAGTTCTGGTCAGGTATTTTGTCGATGTCCCTTAACTGGGATTTGTCTGATGTTTTCTTTATGAGTAGTGTGGGGTTGGGAGTTTTGGAGAGGAGAACCAGAGAGGCGAATGTGCCTTTCTCACGGTATCCTATCAAAAGCGCGGGAGTTGTCATTGGTGGTGTAAACCTTGAACTCTTTGCTGAGATCATGTTTGTCAGATTTTTCCACTCTAACACGTCCCGCACCCCCTCCACACCCTACGTTTTGGAAGTAAGTCACTAGGCCCACACATTAAAAGTGGGGTGTTCTTCTTCATTCTCTTAAGGGCAGAGTATCTACATAAATCATTTGGGCTTTAACTGGTTTTCATTTTAAATGTGTGTGTGTATGTGTGTGTATATATATTATAGATTTGGTCTGTAAATGTAGGTTCAAAAATGAAAAGAATACTTTCCCACAACCAGTTTTTTAAAGTTAAATTGAAACTTTTTGTCATAGCAGCATGCCTTAGGTCACGTTCAAAGACACATCTTAATATCTGAAAGACATTGATTTCTAAAGAGAAAGTTTTCAACAATAAATTTATGTGTACTATGAAGGCTGGTCAATTTTTTTCTATGCTAGTCTGGTGGGTATTTAATCCAACACATTATTTAGTATCCTATGCAATTTCCAATTAGATTATATGAGGAGAAAATCTTCACACAGGAAAGATTCTTTTCCTTTTCTCCGGCAGAGTTGTGTGTTGTATATCTTCATTACTTCTCCTGGGAAGAGATTAACTTTTCACTGTTGATATAGTCTGAGTTTTATAGGGAACAGAACTCTCAGGTAGAAAAGTGATTTTACTCTTCGATTTGCAGAGCTTTCGATATCCATCATAATTCCTGTCATATCCTGTGGATATTACTTTGACCATTGCAGCCAGAAATCCTGATGTAATCAGTTCAGTCTTCAGGGAGTTCTTTGAATCAAAGCCATTAAGAGACTCTAAATGAGCCCCGCGAGCGGCGCTTGCTGGGTTGTGCTCACAGGTGAGTTTCCATCAGTAATTAGATCTTTCATTCTTGGCATTTGAGCAAGCAGTGCTTTTCATATAGGATGCTGCAAGGTTTGGAGCTTACTTGTGAAATAAAAGGAACAGAAAATTCAGACCTTACTGTGGCAATAAAGACTACTGAATACCGAGCTTCTTTGTTTGCTAGAGCTGTCATTTAATTTTGCACCTATAGGTTGAAAGAGAAGACTATAAGTGCACTTTCTATTAAAGGAAAACTTTATAAATTCTTTTTTATCTACGTTATATACTTGCCCTATTCTAAATGGAGAGGTTTAGGCATGTTGTATTTATCTTGTTTGTAGATATGCTTTCTCTCCTTATCACCATCATGTATTCTCTCTTTACTATCCATAAAATGTATATTAGATGGTGATATATAGAATTGCAGAACATGGGTGGGATTATTACAAACAGAAAGGATGGAATGAGATCAAGGTGTGGGCATAGCTTTAACTCTTTTAAAAGTTAGGGGTTTGGATCCTGATGCTGAATTATATATATACATATATATATATATATATATATATATATATATATACACACACACACATACATATACATATACATATACATATACATATACATATACATATACATATGTATATAGATGTGTTTGAGGGAGGATGCAAACTTTTGGTTCCCAGGAGGTATGGGGGAAAATCAATGGATCGGTACAAAACTGCTATTTCAACTATAAAAATAATTTTTATGAGTATAGTTCCAATTTAATAGACTTGGGATACGGTGCAGGAGTCTTACTTTTGAACAGAGACCTTTCTGTTGCAAGTGCTCCCAGAATTACATTTTTATTAACACCATATTATAATATGGTATTTATGAAATCTGAAGACAAGAGTTGGCATATTTTTTGAAACATCTCCAAATTAACTTTTGAAGAAGAGCTCAAATTCATAGCCAATCGAAATATTGTGGTTCGTAGGATTCCCAATTTTCACAAGAGGATCTTAGCCTCTACCCCCTTCTCCCAGCTCTGCCAATTGTTACAGCTCATGGTGTCAAGAACTGTTAAGAGTCTAAGATTTTATCCTATTTGCAAGCTATCAAATTAGCCTGCCATTGTTTCATAGATGCTGGCAGAAGATGTGAGACTCTTGGGTCAGAGACAGAGAACTTTACTACTCAGGGCACAGACAAGCAGACAAGCAGAAACACAAGAGACCAGTGGTGGAGGTCTGCCAACAGGTGGCTCTACACATCACATAAAATTGTCTATCTATCTGGAAAAATAGGATAGCTAGCCTCTATTCACGTTCTATCCATTTAATCATCCCATTCCTTATTCATTCAAGTATTTTACTGCACTGTGCCTGGTACTATGTGAGGTAAAAAATACAACAGTGAGCCAGAAAGATGAAGTTCCCTACCTTGTGAGGTTTACATGCATGGGATAGAAAAGTTTTGACAACATGTTTACCTCAGGAAACAACTGGTTACAATGTGACAAAGCACATAAGGCACTACTGAAATGAATACTTGGAGACTTCAGGGTTCTAATGGAGCAAAGTATAAAGTACCTATTGGGACTGCCCATAAACCTGTGTGCCTGGACGAAAGAGAGTGAGGAAGAGAGTGTGAAAAAGTCTGGAGACAGAGACCAAAGAATGCAATACCTGCTCTGCTGTATTAAGGACTTGGAATGTTACTTGGACGGCACTGGAGAAATCCTGAAAGGTTTTAAGCAGGGGAATGACATCATCAGAGTTGTGTTTGGAAGGATCACAAGGGCTCTGTGGGGATTGTGACCAGCGGGACAACAAGATTAGATGTAGAGAATTATTATAGGTGAAATGATGACAGAGTGACAGAGAAATTCAGGATAGAAGGAAATGATTGGTTGTGAGATATTTGGGAGGCAAAATTAGTAAAACTTTCTGACTGATTGGGTGGAGAGAAAGTGGGAGATATTGAGGAATGCTCTTGGATCTTGCTAGACCACTGAGTGGATAAGTGGAGGGCTCATGGTGAGAGAGAACACAGGGCTCATGGTGAGAGAGGACAGGTTAAATATTGACAAGTTGCTGCCCCTCAATATTTGTCACAATTGTGTTTGGGGAAAATGTTTACCTTTTTTAAATTATTTTTTTTAAAATTTACACCCAAGTTAGCATATAGTGCAGTAATGACTTCAGGAGTAGAATCCCATGATTCATCCCCTACATATAACACCCAGTGCTCATCCCAACAAGTGTCTTCCTCAACACGCTTTGCCCATTTAGCCCAACCCCTACCCACAACCCCTCCAGCAACCCTCAGTTCTCTATATTTAAGAGTGTCTTATGTTTTGTCCCCCTCCCTGTTTTTATATTATTTTTGCTTCCCTTCCCTTATGTCCATCTATTTTGTATCTTAAATTTCACATATGAGTGATGTAATATGATATTTGTCTTTTTCTAATTTCACTTAGCATAATACACTCTAGTTCCATCCACGTTGTTGCAAATGGCAAGATTTCACTCTTTTTGATGGCTGAGTAATACTCCATTGTAGGTGTGTGTGTGGGTGTGTGTATGTATGTATACACATTGTGTGTGTGTGTGTGTGTGTGTGTATAGCGCACATATATATATGTGTATACACACACACACACACACACACACACACCATATCTTCTTTATCCATTCATAAGTCATTGGACACTTGGGCTCTTTTCCATTCTTTGGCTCTTGTCCATAGTGCTGCTTTTAACATTGGGGTGCCTGTGCCCCTTTGAAACAGCACACCTATATCTCTTGGATAAATGCCTAGTAGTGCAATTGCTGGGTCGTAGGGTAGTTCTATTTTTAATTTTTTGAGGAACCTCCATACTGTTTTCTAGAGTGGCTGCGTCAGTTTGCATTCCCACCAGCAGTGCAAAGACATCCTCTTTCTCCGCATTCTCACCAACATCTGTTGTTGCCTGAGTTGTTAATGTTAGCCATTCTGACAGGTGTGAGGTGGTATCTCCTTGTGGATTTGGTTTGTATTTCCCTGATGATGAGGGATGTTGAGCATTTTTTTCATGTGTCTGTTGGCCATTTGGATGTTTTCTTTGGAAACTTATCTATTCATGTCTTTTGCCCATTTCATCACTGGATTATTTTTTTGAGGGGGGGTGTTGAGTTTGATAAGTTCTTTATAGATTTTGGTTACTAACACTTTATCTGATATGTCATTTCAAATATCTCACTTTTTCTCTTATTCCATCAGTTACCTTTTAGTTTCCTTCACCGTGCAGAAGCTTTTATTTTGATGAGGTCCCAATAATTCGTGTTTGCTTTTGTTTCCCTTGCTTCTGGAGACCTGTTGAGTTGGAAGTTGCTGCGGCCAAGGTCAAAGAGGTTTTGCTTGCTTTCTCCTTGAGGATTTTGATGACTTCCTGTCTCACATTTAGGTCTTTCATACATTTTGAGTTTATTTTTGTATATGGTGTAAGAAAGTCATCTTTCTTACACCATCCAGGTTCATTTTTCTGCTTGCCGCTGTCCAGTTTTCCTAACACCATTTGCTGAAGAGACTATCTTTATTCCATCGGATATTCTTTTATGCTTTGTCAAAGATGAGTTAGCCATACGTTTGTGGGTCCATTTCTGGGTTCTCTATTCTGTTCCATTGATCTGGGTGTCTGTTTTTGTGCCAGTACCATACTGTCTTGATGATTACAGTTTTGTGATATATCTTGAAGTCCGGAATTGTGATGCCGCCATTTTCTCTTTCTGCTGCTTCATTATTGGTGTTTAGAATTACAACGTATTCCTGTGCATTGATTTTATATACCATGACTTTGCTAAATTCATGGATCAGTTCTAGCAGTGTTTTGGTGGAATCTTTTGGGTTTTCCATTTGGAGTATCATGTCTGTAAAGAGTGAAAGTTTGACTTCCTCCTTGCCAATTTGGATGCCTTTTATTTCTTTGTGTTGTCTGATTGCTGAAGCTAGGACTTCCAATACTATGTTGAATAACAGTGGTGAGACATCGCTGTCGTGTTCCTGACCTTAGGGGAAAAGCTCTCAGTTTTTCCCCATTGAGGATGATATTAGCAGTGGGTCTTTTGTAGATAGCTTTTATGATCTTGAGGTATGATCCTTCCATCCCTACTTTCTTGAGGGTTTTTTATCCAGTAAGTGTGCTGTATTTTATCAAATGCTTTATCTGCTTCTATTGAGAGGATCATGTGGTTCTTATTATTTCCTTTATTAATGTGATGAATCACATTGACTTGTGGATATTGAACCAGCCCCGCATATCAGGTATAAATCCCACTTGATCATAGTGAATAATTCTTTTGATGTATTGTTGGATCCAGTTGACTAGTATCTTATTGAGAATTTTTGCATCATATTCATCAGGGAAATTGCTCTGTAGTTCTCCTTTTTAGTGGGGTCTTTGGTTTTGGAATCAAGATAATGCTGGCCTCATAGAATGAGTTTGGAAGTTTTCCTTCTATTTCTATCTTTGGAAATAGCTTCAAAATAATAAGTGTTAACTCTTCTTTAAATGTTTGGTAGAATTCCCCTGGAAAGCCATCTGGCCCCGGACTCTTGTTTTTTGGGAGATTTTTGATTACTGATTCAATTTCCTACTGGCTATGGGTCTGTTCAAGTTTTCTATTTCTTCCTGTTTCAGTTTTGGTAGTTTATATGTTTCTAGGAATTTGTCCATTTCTCCCACATTGCCCATTTTATTGGCATATAATTGCTCATAATATTCTCTTATTTATATTTCTGCAGTGTTGGTTGTGATCTCTCCTCTTTCATTCTTGTTTTAATTATTTGGGTCCTTTCCTTTTCCTTTTTGATCAAACTGGCTAGAGGTTTATCAATTTTGTTAATTCTTTCAAAGAACCAGTTCCTGGTTTCGTTGATCAGTTCTACTGTTTTTTTTTTTTTTTTTTTTTTTTTTTTTTGGTTTCAATAGCATTGATTTCTGCTCTAATCTTTATTATTTCCTGTCTTCTGCAGTTTTTGGGTTTTATTTGCTATTCTTTTTCCAGCTCTTTAAGGTGTAAGGTTAGGTTGTATCTGAGATCTTTCACTATATACTTCCCTCTTATGACCACCTTTGCTGCCTCCCAGAGGTTTTGGGTTATTGTGTTATCATTTTCATTGGCTTCCATGTACTTTTTAATTTCCTCTTTAACTTCTTGGTTAACCCATTCATTCTTTAGTAGGATGTTTTTTAATGTCCAGGTATTTGTTGTCTTTTCAAATTTTTTCTTGTGGATGATTTCAAGTTTCATAACCTTGTGGTCTGAAAATATGCACGGTACAATCTCAGTCTTTTTGTACATTGTTGAGACGTGATTTGTGTCCCAGAATGTGATCTGTTCAGGAGAATGTTCCATGTTCCATGTGTACTCAAGATGAATGTGTATTCCACTGCTTTAGGAGGAAATGTTCTGAATAGATCTGTTAAGTCCATCTGGTTCAGTGTGTCATTCAAAGCCATTGTTTCCTTGCTGATTTCCTGCTTAGATGACCTGTCCATTGTTGTAAGTGGGGTGTTGAAGTCCCCTACTATTATGGTATTATGTTCAATGAATTTCTTTGTATTTGTGATTAATTTATATATTTGGGTGCTCTCATTGGGGGGCATAAATGTTTACAATTGTTAGATGTACTTGGTGGATAGACCTCTTACTTATGTTATAATGCCCTTCTTCATCTCGTTACAGTCTTTATTTTAAAATCTAGATTGTCTGATATAAGTATGGCTATTCCAGCTTTCTTTTGTTGACCATTAGCATGATAGATGGTTCTCCATCCCCTTACTTTCAATCTGAAGGTGCCTTTAGGTCTAACATGGGTCTCTTGTAAACAGCAGATAGATGGATCTTGTGTTCTTACCCATTGTGTTACCCTATGTCTTTTGATTGGGGTGTTTGGTCCATTGACATTTAGAGTGCGTACTGAAAGATATGAATTTATTGCCATTGTGTTGCCTGTAAAATTGGAGTTTCTGGTGGTGTTCTCTGGTCCTTTCTAGTCTTTGTTTTTTTTGGTCTTTTTTTGTTTTGTTTCATCTTTTCTCTCCTCAGAGTCCCCCTTAAAATCTCTTGCAGGACTGGTTTAGTGGTCATGAACTCCTTTAGTTTTTGTTTGTTAGGGACACTCTTTATCCTTCTATTTTGAATGACAGCCTTGCTGGATAAAGAATTATTGGCTGCATATTTTTCCAATTTAACACATTGAATATATCCTGCCACTCTTTATGGCCTGCGAGGAAACTGTTGCTTATTGAGCCTTTCCTCAGGGGGTGTAGTCTATCTATTCCTCCCTCTTATCTAGATTCTACCTCAGTATTGAGCCATGTGCCTGAAACATTTTACATTCTTTATGAAAATGTAGTATGGGAGAAATTATTCTGTAATCTTGGCACAGGGTTGGCAACTTTCTGAGCAACTGGTTCTTAATTTTATAGACACAAAACTATGAAATAGATTGAGGTTCTTTATATGATTGGCAGTTAGAAAGCCTGGAACCATTTTTGTTGCCCACTTCTAACCAGTATGTAGGACTTTATGGTGTACAAATCTTGCTTTTACCTGCTATCCCTCTTTAATCTTATTTAATTAGTTATTTCCTCTTGCTGAACTGAATGTAGTTTTGATCAGCTTAGATATTTTCTGAAACAAGTTGGAGTGTAAATAAACATGTACAAATTTAAGACTAAGCCACCAGTGTCTTTGGACAGATAAATCTACTAGGGCCTTGGTGCTTCATCTGTAAAATGAGAGGTTTGAGCCAGATATGCTCTTAAGATTTTTTTAAAGCTCTCACAGTTCCTCTTTCTAAAGAAAATTAAAAATATATTCAAGTTTGAGTCATCATAGATGACGCTTCAAGTACCTAAAACTGACTAACTCTTAGCTATCATGTCTTTGCTCATGGAATTATTAATTATCTAGACCATTCCTATTCTTGAGAATGAGCTATGAACTGCTATTGTCAAATGTACTCTTTACTACAACACTGTATACAGGACTGTATTATAGTAAAACCAGAAAGTGTTTCTCTTGCCCTACTTTATTGCTCTTACTGAAGTTCAGCTCATTTGTAACAATTTCAAAAGATACTTGCTTTTGGCTTCATTACTACACACGTGTCTCATGATTAGGACTCATTCTAAGAGCTACTTATTGGTAAATGGGTTTCAAGTGTATCACTGCCCAAGCTCCAAAGAAGAAGCTCTTCCTCTGAGCGATGCCCCATGGTTCATGGTTCCATGGAAATGAAGCCAGAGGATTGTACTCTTAGGTGAGACCTTGGGTTAATTTGAATTGGTAGGCCTGAAAGGAAGCAAGATACTCCAATGCCAGTGCTCATAGGCATTAGGATCCCTAATTGTGATCTGAGTTTGCTCATCTTGCATTACTCAAAGGCCAAGATGACCTTTCTCAGTCTGCTATCAGCTCAGGTGGCAGTCCATCTGATGCCTGAGTAGTACACTTGCATCAATAGTAGTACAATTACATCTTTGTTCAATTTTTCTGTACATAGGGATTCCCTATATTACACTGCATATGAAAATAGATGTTTTAGGTGCAATTCTTTAAACAAACATTTATTGTTTACTTTTAATGGTCCATGCTCTATGCTATCTCAGTTTATGGGAACAAAGGAGTCAGCCCTACTTAGCATCTGCTTGGTGTCTATGTGGGAAGATAGGTGAACAAATATAAGAGGATAAAATGCTCACCAAGCTGTATGTAAAGAAGAAAGTGGGTAAGGAAGGATAAGATGTTATTAATGTCTCGAGGTAGAGGTTCTGGCAGACACATTGAAGGATTATCTGGAAATTAGTTCATGGAAGAAGACATAAAATTAACTTTGGACTTCCTTTTAGGTTGTATCATCTTTTCTATTGCAACAAAAATCTATTGCAATAGAAAGACGGGGCTGATTATGGGATTTTTTTTTATGAGACAAAAGATTGCCTGTATTTGTGAGTCTTTGCTACATCAACTCAGTGTTTCAGCGGAGGGTGGAAGGAGGACAAATCTAGAGAAGAAATGAAGCTCCTGGTATACTTGACCAGATAACAGAGTACATACAATGGCTTTGAGAGGATGACTTCGATTGCTCTGGGTCAAAAGCTGTAAAAAGATACAGAGCAGAGTATAGTTGGATACCATCTCTCATGTTACAAAAGTCAAAATAGAGAAAAAGAGGAAATTTCCAAGTAGAGAAGTAGGTGAAATTTCAGAGATCATCTTATGCAAAGTCAGCAAAGATAGGGGAGGTCTAAGGGCCCCCATTCTCTCATCTAAAGCCCCAGGCAAAAGGTTCCCGTTCCTGGGTTGTGGGTGATTTATTTAGCTATCCACTAAGGTCTAGGTACAATGCTGAACATAAACCTTGATATTTAGAACTTAAAATTCTCATTCTGGCAAGTCTCAGGACGGGGAAAAATCAGAATATATTGAAGAGAATTTAGACTTTTGTCTCACTGGAGCCCAGGTGATGTGCCCTCCTGGGAGTGAGTGGAATGCTCAGATATTCTAAGGGAGTGGCACCCAGAAAAGTGAACTACCTGGTGCAGGAACTTGCAGATGTTGGAGACCTTTTAATCAGAACATACCATGGGTTGATGAGTCTTCTTCAGGAAAATGAACAGTCATGAGACCTTTCTGGAGAGTAACAATATCTACCATTTTAGTGTGCTTTCTGAATACCAGGCACAATACCAGATGCGAATGTATCATTTGATACTCACTTTATGTATATCTTTTATAGTGTGGAAACCAAGACTCTGAGATACTAACTGTTTTTCTATTGAGGAAGAGTGTTAGAAAATCAATATGACCCAATCACTAATACAGTGTTGAATATAAAAGAGAGAAGGTAATGTTTAATGATAACTTACTGTTTGGGGGGATCAAAAATATTGGGACATGTAATTATTTCCACTTAGGATAGGAGGAAATTGAGACTCAAGGAGGGTAATTACTTGTCATATATTGCACAGCTCTTAAATGGTGGAGTTGGAATTCAAACCCGTGTCTCCTTATCGTAAAGTCCATGTATGTTGTTTGGCACGATGAATTCAGGTAGAATTTGAGGACGTTGGATTTTGTCTTGATCATCTTCTTCTTTACCCCTGCTCTTCCTCTCTGGGTCTCTGGAAAATCCAGAGCCTAATTTATACCTAATCCTCGTTCTCTGCTCTCAGGTTGTAAAATAGTCTCTGTCAAGAATCAGATGACAATTAATATGATGAAAAATGACAGTTAATTTTATGACCAGGCGTGAATGAAATTTAGAAGGAACTCTTTCTGATTTCTGTCGATAAGGACAGGCTTGCTGCTTGGGTATTAAGGAAAGAGGTTGGAAACAACTAGACGACTAATCTGTTTCTGGAGAGAGTCCTGAGTTCTACTGGGCAGGCCCTTAGGAGGGAAGTCAGTGACTTTGGGTCTAACAAAGAATTAAATACATTTATCTCTCACTCTTGAAAACTGGTTACCATGAATAACAATTTTATTCTTTTTGATTGTTTAAGGGTTTCTCAACCTTAAAGCCTTGACATCGGGGCCGGATAATGTTTTGTGGTGGGGCCTTTCCTGTGTATCATGTGATATTTAGCAGCATCCTTGACCTCTACCCATTAGAAGTCCGTTGGGGCTCCTCAGTTATGATAATGAAAAAGGGATCCAGGGGGACAAAAATCGCTCCTGGTTGAGAATCACAGATTTAGAGCTGCTAAGTTTTTCCAATGACCACTTTTGCAAAGTCTATTTTTATTAAAAAATTGTTATGCAGATCATTCTGTACAAAGCTGCAGAAATCTACATGTGCCCCTGTAATTAGCCTGAGTCTACTCTTCTGCTTGGTAGACAAATTTAAAAGAAACTTTCTCTTTGAAAGAGATAAACCAAGAAGCTGAAAATACAGACAGGTAGAAAAATGGTCCTTTAATGAAATCCAGCTGCCAAGAAAGAATATATAACTGATTCTTTTTGGGGTTATTCTTCAGTTCCCCTGGATGGTATGCATAAAATTGGTAGAAAATCTTATTGGCTGCTTTGCTCACTTAGCAATTATGTGAAAGTCCAAATATAAATTACACTTTATTTAGTGCCTGCCTTACTATTTGGAATTTTATTCCAAGGCCCCAGAAGAGCTACAATTGTTACCCACCACAGTCTGGACCTGCCAGCCACATGGAGCCTCCTTTAAATTAACTGTCACCTTCTGTATTCTTCCAGCCTCCTTAGCCGGTTAGTGTGGTGGTGGTTCAGAATTGTCCTTGGTCGTGTCTCTTAGACAGTAACCCTGGGAGAAGCACAAAGAGAGGACAATTCCTTGTAACAGTTCAGTGAGTAATCATGTCCAGCAGCCCTCCTCAGAATTGTGACAGCGGTTTTAAATATTGGGAATTCTCTTTTGTATTAGTGCCTATTTCAGACAGCTTAGGTTTTAAAAAGTTGAATATTTTGCCTCTATTATAGAAGAATTTTATGCTCATTGTGGGAAATGTAAAAAATGTGTTATAAAAAATAATAGTTGTCCATAATCACATCATTAAGAGACATTCACCATTAAAATTTTAGACCATTTTCTTCTAGGATTTTGCTATGCATTTTACATTGATGGTATCATACTATAAAATAAAATTTAGTATTCTTCTAGTTAAAACTTTAAAACAGCTTTATATCATAGGCTTGGTTTTTTTTTTTTGACATTTACAATCCTTAAAAGTTACTTTTTAGGAAGCAGTGTTGAATTAATCATCATAGAAATCCTTCTGCTCTAGGTAGAGAAATCCAGCACAATTCCCTTTGTACAGAAGGAAAGTTAAAGCACAGAAGTGAGGTGATTTTCTCGCATCTTATACCCATGTTAATTATTGATGCTAAGGGAAGAATTTGAATCTAAGATACTTGTGGGATTAGCTTTGTGTTTCAGGAAGCTCTCTCTGGCAGTGATGTAGACAGATGCCGGGCTGGACAGGCAGACCCATGAGGAAATTGGTGTAACAACACAGGAAGTGATGAAGACCTACAAAAACAATTGAGGGCTAAAGGAAGGGAGATGATGGATAAAGAGATATCAGAGTGTTAACCAGTAAACCTACCACTTGGTTAGTGGTTTCTGTGGAAGGCAAAGAAAAGAGAGGAACCCAGCCTCTTCTTATGTAGACACTGTCCACCGAGAGAAAGTAATGGTCGGCACAGTTTTGGAGGAAGATGATCACTTCCGTTTGGGTGCAGTGCAATGGAAATTGTCATAGAATAAGCAGGTGGAATTGCCAAACAGGCTGTTGGAATAGTGATTGGCTCCAAAGTGGGGGTGGGGTGGGGTGGGGGGGATGGGGATGGTGGTGGTGGTGGTGGTGGTGGAGGTGGTAGAGGAGATGGAGGAGGAAGGAGAGGAGGAGGAGGAGGGGCAGAAGGAAGGGAGAGAGAGGGTGTCTGGGTTAGGCTGATTGACTCCAGGTAAATGGTCATTTAGAGGGTCAGCGACGTCACAGAGATGGATGAACTGGCCTAGGGAGAGCATGTGGGATTCGAGAGAGCCTCAGATGGAGCCCTTCTCTGAATCTCATAAGCTTCTTTTTAAAGTGGTCTCTAGGTTAATCTGGGTTATCACGCAGGGTCTCATTTCTTCACTGAGATGGCTTCACCAAACAGGAAGGTTTCTTCCCATCTCACTGGACCCCGCAGCAACATTTATCAGTAGTCCTTTTCTCTGCCTTGTGCAACTCCCTCCTCTTTCCACATACTCTTGCTCCCTCTCTCTTGCTGCTTTTGTGGAAGTCCCTTTGTTGTCCCACACCCTAGAAGCAGGTTGCAGTCTCAGACCAAGCCCAGCAGACACTCAGCACTCAGCTTCCTCTTCTCTCCCCTCTCCTGACACTTGTCTGAGCTCTGAGCGTCCCTCTGCATTTTCTTAATCTGAGTCCCCAAACATCAACTGAATTGAGGAAACAGCTGGGCCCCCGGGAAGTGTGGTACCCTTTCAAACTTGGATTTAAGTATGTGTTCAACATCTATTTAGTGGAGGGTGGAGTTGAAACAACTTTTCTCTTAATACCAATGTAGTGTGCCCTGTATTTTTATCATTTGACCTCTCTTGTTCTCCTTTAAACTCCCTTAAAACAAAAATGCACTCATCTAAATGCATCAGTGAATGATGTGGAATTTAATAAAAATTTCATAGGAGAGAAAAATGAGGTTATTTGCATCTTGGTATACATAGCATTTCCAGAAATTCCCATTGGATTTCTCATTTCTTACCAATCTCTGTTCTTGACCCCACAGCCTTATGTGTTCTCTCTACCCTCTCCAACAGTTGGCATTTCTGACTTACTTTTCCTAAATCCTTTCCTGTCTTTTCTCTGTCACTTTTTTTTTTTTTTTTTTTTTTTTTTACTCAGAGCATTTTTCTCTTTCTGACTTCTGTCTCCAAGCTTTTATGCTGCCATCCGCTACTTAATATTGCCTTTAAGTAGCCGGTAGCCATTATAAGAAAGATGAAGATTTTAATTGTTATCAGGAAAAAAAAATCTTCCTGCTACCCAAACTCATACTCTTGTGAAGGCTCCAAGAGATCACATATAACAAATACTGTTTAACTGTGAATATTAAAATTCAAAATATATGCCTGTTTGTAACGCATGTATGAATGAGAGCCCTTTACATTTTGCCTGCTGAGTTCAGAACTGTGTCCCAGTTTTTCCTGGGGATAGTTTAGCCTTTAGAGTTCATTGCCTGGTACAGCTGTGCAGATGGTCTGATATTTAACCAGGCTCTGCCACAACCCTTCTACTGAGAGAGCAGATGTGGTTATTGCAGGACTGAGGGGTGTGGGTTTGAGGGGCATTGAAAAGGACGAATGCATCTGGTACACATTCGCCTTCCATGCCTGGCAATGTGATTGCCTCATTTAATATTTTTTCATTGACCATTCTGTGAGTTAAGTTTTCCTTGTGTGTGTGTGTGTGTGTGTGTGTGTGTGTGTGTGTGTGTGAGTTAAATATTCTTATTCCCATTTTGTAGGTGAGGAAAGTGAGGACCAGAGAAGTTAACTACCTTAAGGCACAATGAAAGAGCTGAGGTCTGTGGCTCAGAGGCTCAGGCCTGCACAGAACCTTTGCCAGAGCAGAAACATTTGCTATTTTTTAGCCTCAAGAAAAGGAAATGGCTTTGTTTCATTCTTTTTGTGTTGCTTATTTTAGACTCTCTTCACAGGGTAGGAGAGCTAAACTTTGCATGTGTAGAGGCTGAGGATCAGCTGGAAACACAAGCAGTAGAATAGAGGATTGGGTTCTAAATGTGTTTATACAGATTAGGAATATGCTCTGGGTGAGTAGAGGGGCTTCCCAAATCTACCAACTTGGGAATTTGCAAATTATGCTTGTGCCGTTTGGGGGAAGCCTATCTTACCTTTAACTTCATGATTTAGTAGCTGGCATTTTTTTTTTAAGTTTATTTATTTATTGTTTTGGGAGAGGGAGAGAGAGAGAGAGAGAGAGAGAGAGCACGCACAAGACGGAGAGGGGTAGAGAGAGAAGGAGAGAGAGAATCCCAAGCAGGCTCAGCGCTGTCCGCGCAGAACCCCACATGGGGCTTGAACTCACGAACCATAAGGTCGTGACCAGAGCTGAAACCAAGAGTCTGACACTTAAGTGACTGAGCCACCCAGGCGCCCCTAGTGGCTGGTGTTTTTAATTAGGCCTCAAGCTATTTGGGAGAAGGCATGTATACAGTTTTAGAGATAAGCCTCAAAGCAGCCACTGTGCTCGTAAACACGTGACAGTTTTCCACATTCTGTCCAATGTACTACAATCTCAACTGTCCTCAGGTGAACTTTGAAAATTGCCACATTATCCCAGTGATTTCACTCTGTAAGAAGGCTGATTTCCACTTGTATTTAATATTATTTTGTCTCTGAGTGAACTTTGTATTCCATGGATGCTCTCTGATTCCTAATGCTAGTTTCCATGAAGTGCATCATGGGACACAACTTTGTCAATGATGCTCACACAAATGTAGGAATAGAATCTAAACCAGCAAGATGGTAACGAATGAAAATATTTTTCTGTTAATGAAAATAACATCTCCAAATTAAGGTGCCCAGGAAAGTGATGGCAAATAAATATTTATTGTTTTCAGCTTCCACCCTCCCCACTCTGGTACTAGGAAGTAGGAATATGTTTCTGGTGATTAAGTAGCATTTCAGAAATCAGGACTGACACCCAGAGGCAAACTTTTTGAGATAAGGCAGTCAGAGACCTATGCTCCCGGACCTGACGCCCCCTTACTCATGATGGTTTGCCTGTCCTCTTTCCAGAGGTCTCATTGTTCGAATAGTTCAAGGACAATGATTCCCTTTTAACTTCAATTTCTTTAATATTTTTAAAGATTCTCTGCTGGAAGTTATAAAGGATGCAGACTGAACAGGATACTTATCTGAATTTTTGTAATCCAGGGAGAGTGATAATGCAGGTAACTATAAGATATGGTAGACTAGAGTAAGGAAAGGTCCATTGATACCATAGATATGGCCCATTTGGAAAATAAGAGAAAGAAATATTGATTCCCACTGGAGAAAACCTGGGGCGGAGAAGATGAAATCTGAGTGTCTTTGAAGTATGCTTAAGACTTCTTTGTGCAGGGCAGAGGAGGGAGAGGGGAACATTTAGGGTAGATGCAATCGCACGATCAAAGGCAAGCGAGTGAGAATGGTACAGTCTGCAACTGTATAGCTGGACATAAATGTGGATGAAAACCTAGGATTATTAAGAGTACTGCGTAAACAAAGATAATACTAGGATACAATAAGAGACAGTTTTCATTCTTGGATTTTCTGATTTTGAGACCCAGTCATTTACTAACTTGGTTCTCGATGTACTCAGTAGTTCATTAGTAACAATTTACATTCTAATATACACTTTTGTTTTTGTTTTTCTTTCCAGATTTCTCCCTAAAATAATTTGTGTTCAGACTAGGGCACTGTCAGTTCCTACTTTCCCTACTGAAATGCATTATAACTGGCCTCTGTGCTTGCCTTCTTGCTTTCTTGCCCATTTTCCATACAATGGCCTTAGTGATCATTTAAAAATATAAACCAGAGTCTTCTACTCTTCTGTTTGAAACTGTTTAATGGACTCCCAGTATTATCTTGAAAATAGTTTAATGGCTATCTCAAAGACCATAAATACTAAATAAATAAGTGACTTGTAATATATGAGGAAACAAAGAGTCATGACACATCTCAAAGAACTTTCTTCAGGGCACAGAGCAAGGCTTTCTGCCCAGGGCTCAGATGTGTAATACGTAATAACAACAGCTCACCCTTGCCAGCCACTGCTCCAGAGACACCTGTGCGTGCGCACACACACACACACACACACACATGCACACATTGTGCAGAAGGTACTGTTCTCTTCATACTGTGAATGAGAAAACAAAGGCACAGAGAATTTATTTTTATTTATTTTTAAAATTTTAGTTTTTTAATTTTTTTAAAGAGAAGTTGTATTTAAAAACCCAGACAGACCAACAACCTCAGTCTTCATCTAGTTTGGTGATCCTCAAATACTGGACTGCAGATTAGGGATGTCTAGAACACATTTTCCACTGGTCATTTTTTCTTGCTTCTTACTCTTTTCTACTAAGTCCAATTTACTTTTTACTTAAGTCTATCCACAGCGAAGCTCGTGGTTGGTAACATTCTTGGTCTAAGTCTAAATCTGTCTTTATTTGTTTACACTTTGGGGGGAGGTGGTTTAATACAATCTAGAGTTCTGAATGGAGACATTTTCTCTGAGCACATTGAAATATTCCTTTACATGCTAGCCCCTTTTGTTGCATTTGGGAGATCTATTGGCATCCTAATTTCTGTCCTGTTTCTTCTCTCCTTGTTTCTATTTATTTTTAAATTTTTGTTATATAAAATATACATAATGCACAAATCATAAGTGCACAGTTTAAGTTTTATATAAATACACACTCATTTAACTACTTCCCATATCAAAATTTAAACATTTCCAGTATCTGCAATGTTTCCTTATGCCCCTTCCCAGTCAATATCCACCCTTTTGCCCCCTGGCACCTGGGACTCTCTCTATGTCATGAGTTCAGATCTGCACTTAGTTGTTGAAAAAAATTTGCCATTTTATCCAGCATTTCTAGGTGTTTGTAGCTGGAAGTTTTTTGTTTATACTACTTAACATATGGCCTTAACGAAGTCATAGGAAAAGGTCATGCCCATTGCACCTAAAATAAAATCCCACCTCCTTAAACCCGACCCATGTTGCTCTGTATGAATTGGCTCCAGTGCACCCTTGAACTTCATCCCCTGCAACTCCCTCCCTCATTCAAGCACCACTCGTCTGATTGCTGCTGCAGAGCATGACAAGCTCATGCCCTGACCCCAGACTGCTTCTCTCCTTGGCATCCTTTTTCTGTAGTTCTTTGTATGGCTAGTTTGTCCTTCAAGTCACAGCTTCAATGTCAGCTACTCAGAGTGGCCTTTCAGTTGTTCCCTTTCCCATTACTCTATGGCTTTCTTTCACAGCCTATAGACATCTTAATTTTTATTTGTTACTATTTTTATATGGTTCCTGACTACATCCCCACCTCAAATGTCTACTCTCTGAAGTCAGGAAACTTGATTGCCTGACTCATTGCCACTGTGTCCCTGGGGTGGAGGGCTCAATTACTGTGAAACCCACGAACTCCTGTAGCTATGGGATGGCCTTAATATCAGAGAACATACCTGTTACATATGCTTGATCGTGCTCACACTTCAAAAGTCCTCCATTTTCGTGCTGAAAATTCCTCCAGTTGGTAAGGCATTGTTCACTGGGTATATTAGGCATCCTCTGAAATCAGGTCTAGTTCTTGCAAGTTAATAATATACCATTTATACACTGACAAAGAGATTAACTAGATTGCATCTCAAGAGATATCAAAATGCCAGTATTTCTGTGGTGTTCCATGGAGAGTCTAAGTCCCATGGGCCCCAATGACCCTTCTCTTCTTGTTAGCTCCTCCCCAATATGTCTCTGCTAGGTACAGTTTTAAAATTAAGCTCTATATTTTTCTTATTTCTCTCTTCATCCTATAAGCAACCAGCCTGTCCCATGCTATCAAGCTTTTAAATCATTTCTGCATTTGATATAGAGTCCTGAAAATTCCTTCTGTAAATCAGAGTTAATCTGCATTTGCTAAGCAACTGATTTAAGAGAATAGGATGTATAATTGTGCCAGACCCTTAGACAGCTCATTATATGTTTAAGCTTATAATTTATTGCTTCAGGAGAGGTGTATTAGAGCAAAATCACAATTCCAACAGCATACAGAAGTGATTATGTTCAGTGTAGGTATTTTCACTCAATCTTCCACTGGAGCAAAGCCATTTGTGAAAGCAAAGATAGCATGGAAGGCTCTTAATAAATGTTTACCCAGTAAACAGATGCACAACAAATATTATATTTCAACCCAGGTGATTGATTTATTTCCTTTTTCCCCTGTTCTCTCATGTGTCCCTAGTGGAATCAATGATTAATTGATTGATTGATATTCTTCTATTTATTGCACTTGCACTCTGTTTAGCACTGGGATAGGTCTATTACAAATAGGGGGAAGGCACTGGGTTTAGTTAGGAGGTAGAGACAAAATTTTAAGGCATTGTATTTGTACATGAAGATTAGGGAACAAGGTAGTAGTCATTTAACAAATATTTAGTAAATACCTCTTAAGTGTTAATTGCTTAGATTTTGTCAGATACTGGTGATAAATTAGAATTGTTAGATATTGGTGATAAATCCTCATGAACTTCACATTTGGCTGGAGGGAACTAAATATTAAACGGAAGGCATGGGTAGAATAGATGGTATATTATATGGGGATAAGATTCATGAAGTAAAGGAGAGCAGTATAGGAGTTCAAGGCATGGAGGCCTACAATTTTACATTTATTTATTTTTGATAGAGACAGAGCATAAGTGGGGGAGGGGCAGAGAGAGAAGGAGACACAGAATCCAAAGCAGGCTCCAGGCTCCGAGCTGTCAGCACAGAGCCCGACGCGGGGCTCGAACTCACAAACCGTGAGATCATGACCTGAGCTAAAGTCAGATGCTCAACCGACTGAACCACCCAGGCGTGGAGACCTACAATTTTAAACAGGGGGTGGTCTGGAAAAGCTCCAGTGAGAAAATCATTTTTGAGCAAAGTCCTGAGGGAGGGTCCAAGTGATGTAGACATCACAAGAGTTTATGGTTAGAGTAAAACTTAAGGTTGGGCAGATTATTTGTATTAGTTTCTCAACTGTAAGGTAATTTCAAAACGTGCCTGTGTCATTTCAATAAGCAAGCAGTTTTGAAACCAGTATCGGTGCTCTAAGATCAGCGTGCTTAGTAGTCCATGGGTCTGATCTGCTAGGCCTTTCTCCTCCTGTTCTCACATCCAGTTGAGAGGAACGTCTGGCTGAGCAGATGGGCTGTTAATAAGCTTGCCTCCTGTTGTGCCATTGGACTTTTCATCATTTAGGCAGCGTGAGATGTGTCACAGGTGAGTCATGGAGCTGGATGAGGCGGATGGCACCTGTTAGGGTTGGATAAGACAGCGTCTTATGCATACATATGGAAAAGCAAACAGTCAGTGCAGGTGGGTGGGAGGAAACCAACTACCCAGCGAGTTTCCACTGGGAATATCCTCTCATGGCAGAAAACTGGAAGGTTGATCACTGATATTTCTTTCTTCATCCTAATGACGTTCTCCAGAGTTTTACAACCTAAGAAACATCATTTGAGAGGTAACTTCTCCAAAAACATTTCTCTAAGGAAAAAATGTTTTGCTCTCTTTGGTTCAGGTATGACTTTGCCATTTCTAAATTTCTACTGAATTCAGCTCTGAAGGCTTCTTGATTATGGGATCAGGATGTAACTTCCTTGAATGTTAACCAAAGGTGCTATCTGTCCTTCAGCATATAAAACACAATGTTACTTTAAATTTAGTTGTCTCTGAAGATGGGAATAAGGAAGGAAGTTGGTATTCTAAGGGGATAATTCTAAGGGGATATGTTATTTATTCCAGCCATATGCATATTGCAAATGAATGATTATATATTCCAAGTAAGTCCTAGTATCCATTTATGCTATCATCAAATTCAAATGGTGTAGCTAGAAGTGAAGTGTTTCTTCTCCATAAAATGCTTGGAAAGGTTGAGATATTTTATTTCATGGTGTCTAGATGGAAATACTTTTGCTAGAAAAAAATATTACTATTACATAGTCACTTTCATCCTAAATTCCAATAAATTATCAAAAGGATGGGGGAAAGAAATAAACATTTGTTTAGTGCTTTATATGCATTGAGTGCTTCACATATATGATCATTTGTTTAAACTTCACAAAAACCCCATGAAGAAGGCATCATCCCCAACTGGTGGTTGGGAGAGTTTAAGAAATTTGCCCAAGGTTGCACTGAGAAAGTGGTGGATCCCGAACTAAAGCCAGGTCTGTCTGACTCCAAACCTTGTTTCACCACTTTATGCCCTTCCCAGCGGATGGTGGATTCTGACTTTTCCATTAGCAGTAATAGGTATTAGGTGCAATTGATTAAAACAATATAGCATAAAAAAACCAGTACTGACCCCCTGTATTAGTTATCTGTTGCTATGTAAAATTATCCCCAAATGAACAACTCCAAAATTTAGCAGGGGAAGACAGTGAGTATATATCTCCCATAGTTTCTGAGAGTCAGGAATCCAAGAGCAACCTGGTTGGGTGATTCTGGCTCAGGCTCTCCCTTACAAATGCATTCAAGCTGTTGATTGGAGCTCTCTGATCTGAGGGCTTGTCTGGGGCAGGGTCTGCTTTCCCAGATGGCTGTCAACAGGAGGTCCTAGTTCTTTATCACAGGAGCATCTCCTTAGGGTTACTCATGACGTGGTATATACCTTCCCCCAGACTACGTGATGCAAGAGAGAAAGAGAATGACCCAGCTGAAAGCTGTAGTGTCTTTTACAATCTAATTTTGGAAATGATGTAGCTTCATCTCTGCTGTATTCTGTTGGTCAGTGTTGAAGGGGTTACACAGCAGTGTGAATATCAGGAGGTTATCTGGAAGCCATCTTGGGGGTTGACTATCACATTTCCTGTAACTTCACCTTTTGTTTTTGGCTGAGAATCAGGAAAAGTCTTCCATCAATTGATTTTGGTGGCACTGTTTGCCTGCTTCTTTCATGATAATACTTAAAGGTTGTGTAATTGACATTATCTCATTAGCTTTGTACCAAGTATACACATTGGGAAGAAACTTGGTCGTTACTTTTGTAGAGCTCCCCAGGCCTTACACCCATACTGTCTTTACAAAAGGAGAGACAAAATTCTGCATCCTGTATCTTATTTTTAACACTAACTGTACCCCCAAACCTTGGCATTATGTGTGTGCCATTTGTCTCAATAATGGTTAAAAGAATCCAACAAATTCAAGGCTATCTTTCTATTCTACAGTACTTTTTATATTATTCCTTAACTGTGGTCATTTTTCTTTTATCTCCACTTGTCTCAGAGTGCAAAATACTCTACTTCCCCAATGCAAAATACTAGACTGTGTGCATTTGGTTTCATATGTAAGTTCCCAGTGAATGAACCCTTGGGTTGATTGTCTCTGGATTAGAACTTTATCTTCCTAGGACATCCAAGTCCCAAAAGACCAGCTGTGTCAACGTGGTGGACATCGTACCTTCTCGCTTCCCACCTGCTCAAGTGCAAGTCTGTGTATATATCAGCTCTTTACCCACTGATGCTCAGCTCCTTCCCCACACTAAAGGTGATTATTAAACTTAGTGTAGGTGTTCTATTGTCAGCTTCTTAGTGTCCTGGATCTCTCCTTTGAAGTAGCCTCCAGAGCCCACATCACCCCACTTTTACCTTATTATTTCTTGAAGTTCGACAGAATCTTCCATGGTGTTAAACACTTGTTAAAAGTGCAGATTTTTGGACCCTCTCTAGATATTCTGAATTAGAATTTTCAGAATTAGGGCCTAGAATATACCCATGGTTTTAGATTTAAATAACAGATTCATCAAAATGGAATTCTCATAACATAACATTCAGCCTTTTAAAGTATACAGTTCAGTTGTTTTCAATATATTCAGAAAGCTGTGCAACCATCATTGGTAAATAATTTTAGGACGCTTTTATCACCCATAGAAGAAACCCTGAACCTATAGTCACTCATCATACCTCACTCAGCTCCTGAAAACTACTAACCTACTTTCTGTTTCTATGGATTTGCTCTTTTGGATATTTCATATAAATGGAATAATATAATACGTGGCCTTTTGTGATCGCCTTCTTTCACTTAGCTTAATACTTGCAAGGCTCATCTATGTTGTAGCATAAATCAGTACTTCATTGCTTTTTATTGCCAAGTAATAACCCATTGTATGGATATAGCATACTTTATTTGTTCATTCATCAGCTGATGGACAATTTGGTTTGCTTCCTCTTTTGGCTATTGCGAATAATGCTGCTATGAACACTCACATACAGGTTTTATGCGGACATATGTTTTCAATTCTCTTGGTATTGTCACGGGCTGATTTGTGCCCCCCCCCCCAAGATTCATATGTTGAAGCCCTATCCCCCAGTACCTCAAGATGTCCCCATATTTATAGATTAGGCCTTTAAAGAGGTGGTTAAGCTTAAGCTAAGGCCATCGGGGTGAGCCCTAATGCAGTCTGGCTGGTGTCCTTATAAGAACAGGAGATTAGGACATACAACGAGATGCCAGGGGTATGTGTGCACAAGGACAAAGATGTGAAGAGGGATTAAGTGGGTGGCCATCTGCAAGCTAACAAGAGAGGCCTCAGGAGGAATCAGCCCTGCCAGCACCTGGACCTTGAACTTTCAGACTCCAGAACTATGAGAAAATAAATTTATGCTCTTGAAGCCACCCAGTCGGTGCTATTTTGTATGAAAGTTTTAGTAGACTAAAAAAATTATATACAGGTATATAATTAGAGATGGAACTGCTTGGTCATATGGTAACTGTTTTCCAAAAAGTCTGTACCTTTCTACAATCCAATTTTTCTTCATCCTGTCAGTACTTGTTGTCTGTTTGTCTGTTTGTTTGTTTTTCGGATTTTAGCTATCCCAGTGGGTAGGAAGTAATCGCTCATTGTGGTTTTGATTTGCATTTCCCTAATGACTCATGATGTTGAACATTTTTTTCTATATATGCTTGTGCTTTACAAACAAGATTCGTGAGTGATTTTCATTCATATTGAAGCTTAAAAAGAGTTGCAGATGTATTGTGATTCAGAGTTGTTAGCCAGCTTCAATCCTGGCTTTGGGACCTTAGTTATCCAAATTAAACTGGTCTATGCCAAAGTTAATAAAAAAAGTTTAGGATGAACACACAATTTATGATTAGGCCAACTAGTCTTCACAAGTTTATGTGCCCTCAGACACTCCCACCAGCTTGTCTCCCTGCCTGTGAGTCTGTTTCATCCAAAGGCTGTCAGAGCAGTAGGTGAAGTCAGCTTTGTCTTGGGAGCCAGTAGGTGGGAAAGAAGAATCCTCTTTCTCTGATATCCTGGGTGTGCCCCTTGGTACCACTAGAAACCTGTCACTCTGCTGCCCCCTCATGGATGAGCCGGAGGATGGCTCTGGTTCTGAGAGAAGTATAGCATTCCCTACTTCAGGCTCACTCAGGTCCTGCCTTTAGTCTTACTCACCCTCTGATTTTGTCTCCTTTTTTGTCCATTCCTGAGAGACTCAGGTGTTCTTAGATTTAGCTTTGCCAAGTGTGACGGAGTGTTGACCTAACCGGGCTCTGAAACACTGCTTGGCAGTTTGACAAATAACAAGCTTGACAATCTTTTTGAGGAAATGCTGGGAATGAGATTTTGCTTGTGTTTCTATAATAAAATTATGAATTTTTTAACAAATAGGCAAGAACAGTCTTTTTAGAATTAAGCACCGTATAGAGGAATTGGATGCAGCATGTCGCTTATATCTCTTCTTACCCCTTGCTAGATTGGGATGTGTCACTTACCTATATACTGCCAAGAGGGAATATCAAGGTCTGCTCTCTGTGTTTGAACTTTCTGGTCAGCAGGCTGCCATTGTTAACAGCAGCGATCCTAAACCCCTGGAGGTAAAATATGATTAGTTGTTTAAAGTTTTGAGATAGAGCTTTTAAAAAGCCCTTGGGGAATTTCTACATATTTATATTATCTGGATTGTTGTTACTTCTCATTCTTCTTATTTGAGATGAGAGCAGGTAGTAAAAGGAAAATGTTAGGCACTTGCATTTTAGGACTCAGCTCAACAAAGCTTGGGAAGTTCCATAAAAGCTTAGAAGGGAATTAGTTTGGAAGCTTTTGGCAAAATATGATCCCTTTGTTATGATTCATTGTGGTGTTTACTTCTAGTTTCTTTGTAAGGTAGTCTTTTGCGTTGCCCGAGAAAATTTAGTTTTACTTGTTTTGAAGCAATGAAAATAAAATAGAACATAAAAATATGATACATATTGGATTGGTTAGCTTTACATTTTTTATTTTCCTTTTCCATTTTGGGGAGTTCTCCATTTTCCCACTATTCTCCCTCTAAAGAAGCTGCAAGGGTCAGTTCTGCCTTTTTTCCACCCTCTGATATCCAGGATAAACTAGATCCCAAGACTCCACTGTTACCCCACCTTCCCTGGAGCTAGCCCAAGATTTTTGGACATGTTATGTTTGAGGGGCTTTATGGGTGTTCAAAGGTGAGAGCTCTCATGTGCAGCTGGACACATGGACAACACATATATTTTGCAAAGTTGGGAAATGAAAACAATTTTTTAACTCAATGTTTCTGTTTTAGTAGCAAAATATTTGTAAGTATTATGTCATAAAACATGAGATAATATAGATGTAACCTTACAGATAATTTGTGTATAATGTTCTCGTAATGCCCAAAGAAAGTGGTAACATCAATCCAAATTACAGAATTGTCATAATGGTTTGGTTATATGGAAAGACTCTGTTAACATTTCATTGGTCACCATTGATGATCCCCTTTTATTAGATTTATATTTAACAGTGATTAAGTGCCATGATATGCTGGTAGCAGAATATAATAAGAGTTCAGAAATTGTTTCTCCCCAGTGATCTTATAATCTTGCCTTATGCACGTGAATTTTCTTCTTTATTTCTTTACTATGGACTGCAGAACAGTTTGCATTATTATTGTTCATAAATTCTGGCCAGATGAGATTAGTTTAATAGATGTAGGATCAATGATACTTGAGCACATTTGCAGCTGTGTACTGCCCAATATTGCTCATTAATGGCTTTAAAAGAATCAGTGCATTTTGCTAGAAGCAAAGATAATGAGCCATTGATTATCCCTGCACAGTGCAATTTACAGCCTATTTTATTTTTAATGCAACGTTAAATTAATTTGTAAAAGATCAGAAGCATTGCTTTATTTCCAAGCTGTGATTAAACAGTTATTGAACTTTCCATAGAGAACATTAATCAATTCTCATCTCTTCTGATCTCCCAGAGTGCTTTGGAAATGAAGATGAATAGCTTGTGATCACCTGCACTTCTTGGGAGGCAGCAAACCCAGAGGAGAAAACATCCTTATGGGGCTGAGCTGTATGAGATAGGATGTGTCAGGAAGGGTCCTAGGTTATGATGTTTCTTCCCCAGGTCAGATTGTGGATATATTCTAGAACAATGAGTGGAGATATAAGTTCTACTAAAGTTTTATGTGAAAGCACCTTGAGGAGTATAAAGATATTATATAGGATATAAGGTATATATGATTTATATGTTTTTGCTTTGGGTGGGTATATAATTAAACTAGGCTTACCTAGCTCTATACATTTGAGTACGTTTTGAATAAACCTTTAAGATCACTTTTAAAAAATTAACAAATGAATAGGATTTTCCCCTTCTTTATCACTTCTTGGCAGTCTTCTATCACTGACCAAGGCTGATTAAGTTAGATATGAATTGTACGTAAGGACAACATCGCTGTGGCCAAGTGTCCAGGTTTTTAGAATAATCTTCAGATTTGCTGACATTAGTAGAAAGGACTGATTTATGTTCTCAAGAAAGTAATTCATAGTAGAGAATTTGGGAGAAATCATAGGGAAATGAGATGAACAGAGTAGAAGAAGGTGCTATTTAGATTCAGATGTTGTGATCTTTGGTTAGATGGTTATGGAACCCTAACATAGAAGATAAGACTGATCTCTCTGGGAACTAGCAGGGTGTAGAGCTTCCTTAATTACAGTAAGAGGGGTAGATTTTGAGGGACTAAAACCTACAAGCAGATTTACCTATTAAATGAAGAGCAAGTTCTGGAATGGTTGGGCTAAGAAAACTATCTTGGAAAGGTTAGAAGGTCCAAATGGAACTTAATATCCAAAGGGTAGATTGAATCAGGTGAGTAGTTGCGTTAAGCCCTAGAAAGAGGCAATGGGGGTCCAAACAGTTGGTCACAACCCAGGAATTGAGAACCCAGAGATAAGTCCCTCTCAGACGTCCAACAGAACAGTTAGGGAGAACTGATGAGCTTAGGATGCCAGTGCTTACTAGAACCTAGTAGCAGTTGTGTTTATAGTTAGAGTGAATTTGGTAGTGACGTTCACTCAGCATCAGGTATTCACTATACAAGCTTCTGCAAGTCTGACTTGTTGCATTAGATAACAGTGGCACAGAGGGGACTGAGGGACCTAGAGGTGAGCTATAGACAGTGAAATGTCTTCAAATGGCACTACCAGGGAGCACAGAAGAAAGTTTGCCAATGCTGGCTGTAAGTGTAAGGAGGTGGAGTGGTGACCCTCTAAAGGCGGGACTCGGGGACGGATGGGAGGCTCATCTCTCCCAAAGTGGTTCTTGGTTGGCCTTCTGTCTCACTTGGTGTTTTCAGACTTGTTTTCTTTTTTATTCCCTAGGGATTTATTCACTGTTTAGATGATTACCTATAAAAATTAGGTATTTTGTTTGGATAACAAGTCCTAGTGGTTCGATGTTGACATAGTTTGGTGTATCAGAAACCCAGGCACAGAGAGAACAAGAGACAGAGTAGATCTTCTTTGTGGAGAGTAAGAAGGAGAGAAAGATGAGGGTCAAGAGCTTAGGTTGGTATCTGCAGATTGCAGGCCTGAGTTAAGGGCTATGATGGCTGGGAAGTTGTGAAGGCTGATGGTACCATGGGAGAGTGGGAAAAATTCAAATAAAGGCAAGCAGAGATTTGGTAAAAGCAAAATGCAGCTACCTTATCACGTTGCCCAAGACCCATTCTGTACAATAACAATTAATCAGGTTAAATGAGGTTCATTAATGAAGGAAGGGCGAGTCATGACTCTGTGTGTGTGTGTGTGTGTGTGTGTGTGTGTGTGTGTGTGTGTGTGTGTGTTAGGATGGTACATGGCAAATACAAAACTGATGAAATTAGACTGAAATTTATAAATGGGAGGGCATAGTGAACAGTGTGATGCACAAAAGGGTAGAATGACTGACTGTTCTTGGGGGGAATGTTTTAACTCCTACATCTACAGAGTCCTAGAGAAAGAAAAGGCAAAATTAGACATAAAAAGGAAGATAAGAGGAACAAGTAAAGGGATTCATATATTTAAAGGATGTAATGATGTGTTCATTAAAGGGTAGTAATGAGTGACCTAAGGAGATAGGTCACTATCTTTGATAGAAAATTGAGGCAAGCTTCTATCTTTGATGGAAGATTGAAAAGGTGTTCAATATTTATGGATTCAGGGTACATGGTCATAATCTCTAAAAAAATGTTCATAGCATCAAAGGACTTGTATAAAACCTTTGAGCATGGTCAGCATTGCTATTGTTCTTTATGAACCAAGAAGAAGTATATACTGTTTTAAGAAAAATGATTATGATGGGGAGGGGGGCGCCTGGGTGGCTCACTTGGTTAAGTGTCCAACTTCAGCTCAGGTCATAATCTCACGGTTCATGAGTTTGAGCCCCGCATTGGGCTCTTTGCTGTCAGCACAGAGCCTGCTTTGGATAGTCTGTCTCCCTCTTTCTCTCTGCCCCTCCTCAGCTTGTTCTCTCTCTCTCTCTCTCAAAAATAAATAAACTTAAAAAAATTAAAAAAATAAAAAGAAAAATGATTGTGGTAGAATATGTATGTGTATATATAAACAGATGGGGTGATTGGTTACTTTAGAAAGTGATTCACCTCAGCATTAATCATGCATTCTTAGGAGCCTCGTGTCATGACATGTGCAGGACCATGGAGGGTACCTGATCCAAACTCTTGCCAAGGCAAGAAGCCCATCACAAGCAAATTAATTACATACTGTCTTAGTGTTATTTTATAACACCTTGTAGGCAGTAAAGCATTATTTTCTTAATTTATAGGTGGGAAAATAAAGATGTCCAAAGTCATTTAGCAAACTGGGCCCTGATTTCTAGCCTGGGTCTCTCTCTTTTTTTAAATTTTTTTAATGTTTTTATTTATTTTTGAAGGAGAGAGAGAGAGAGAGAGAGAGAGAGAGCGAGCATGAGTGGGGGAGGAGCAGAGAGAGAGGGAGACACAGAATTTGAAGCAGGCTCCAGGCTCTAAGCTGTCAGCACAGAGCGCGATGCAGGCTGAAACTCACAAACTGTGAGCTCATGACCTGAGCCAAAGTGGGACGCTTAACCTACTGAGCCATCTAAGCACCCCATAGCCTGGGTCTCTTCTTACTGAGCTCTATAGTCACTTACGTTCCATGAATATTTTCAGATGTGTCCTGTCTGTGAGATATTCCACTAAGTGCGTCATTACTGAGACAGTTGGAAGGTGATACAGCTCATGTATACCTGGGTTCAAACATTGGCTGCAAATAATTAAATGTGAGTCTGTTTAACTGTTTGTAAAATGAAGTGCTTCATTGTTCTTTCTTATAAGGATGAAGTGACATCATGACAGTACCTGGCACATAGTAGGTGCTCAGTAAATATTAGCTGTCAGCTCCACATATGCCTCAGTGGTCTACCCAGTTGTCTGTGAATATATAGCAGAGCTGTCTTAAGAATGGGCTAATTTCTGCAACTATATATCCTTTCGAAAAATGTAGTTCATTTCTTTTTAACATGTGCCATTCATCTAAGCATTTCTGTTGACTGTAAAGGATTCATAAAGTTCTTGATTTTGACATGTTTCTAGCTATCATTTTGAATTGGAGATTATTGTTTGAACTACTACAGAACTTTGCACAGGAATTTGATTTATTTGTCTTATACCTTAACTGAAATAAACTTGGTATTAGACTTCTGCTTAAGTTAGCTGAATTAATTCTGCTTTAATTCAAGTTCATCTCTGCAGTGGAAAATGACAGGCATTATTGAGTTCTGTTACACATTTAATAAGGAATGTACACTTCTCATCCTTGCGGGAGCAATTTAATACACTGCAGAGCCTGTCAAAATTCAATTCAAGGTTGAATGACTAATGCATAAAAGTCAATTCCATATCCTATCAGAGATAAAGCCAGTTATTTCTTTTTATCAAGTAGATGAGGATGCTATTTGGATCTCTGGTTGCAAAGGTTTGAAACTTCAGGCTTTGCAAAGTTAGTGATGTGAGTGTGTGGAAAACTCAGGCATTTCAGGAGTGGAGTTTGTCTAAAGATGCAAATCAATAGAGGGAGTCTGACTTGGTCATTCTCAGTCCTTTGTGCAGGTACAATTTCCATAGCCTTTGAATTAAGGAGTGAACTCAGTACAAAGCCAAGACCGGGAGAAAAAGGGAGGTTTTTGAAGGCTCTTATCTTTCCATCGATGCAGCTCTAGTCCCAATTTACATGTGTGTGTGTGTATGTGTGTGCATGCATATGGGTGCATGGACGTAAGTGTGTGTGCAAATGCATGAGCCTGTGGGCAACATCTGGTCCTGGCACTGTGGGCAACATCTATTGAACAGTTATTTACTGAATGCCTTCTAGACCTTGTTCTGGATGTTGAGGCTAGAGTGAAGAAAACATACAAAATCCCTGCCCTTTGGAGCCTCAATTTAGTGGAGGGAGAACGACAGTAAATAATAAAAATAATAAGTACGTTGTATGAGTGTCAGATGCTGGCAGGTTCTATGAAGAAAAATAAAAGAAGGGCAGAGGAAAAAGAATATTGTGGGAGGTACAGCTTCATTAACTAGAATGAGCAGGGATGGTTGAACTGACACGTATTCAAGTAAGCTATTTGGGGGAAGAGCATTTTTACAGAGGGAACAGCATTACAGAAGCATGGAGGTTGAGCATGTTGAGTGTGCTGGGAAACACCAAGAAGGGCAGGCTGGTTGGAGCAGAGTGATGGGGAGCAGTCAGAGATGGAACCAGAGAAATAACAGGGGAATCTTATAAGGTCTAGGACTTTGTCTTGTGTTCTGAGTGAAATGGGAGCCTCTGGCAGATTTTGAACAGAAGCGACATGATGTAACCTGCTTTATTCCCTCTGGCTGCTGCATTTAGAATAGACTCTAGAGAAGTCTAGAGAAGCAAGGGGGGAAGCAGGAAGACCAATTAGGAGGCTATGATAGGGCAGATGAGTGGTATTTGTTGACAATGACTAGAGTAGGGTATGGCCTTGAGAGTGAGTGGCAGAAGCAGGGGTAGGACAAAGTAACTGGAGGAGACCAGGTTATTGGTGGGATGATCCACGTGTCTGAGGCAAATTGTTATATAAGTGTTATATCAATATAGGTCAGTATTTCTTTCATCAGTCAGTAAGTCAAGGCATTTAATCCATTTCTCCTATGTGGACAGCACTACCCAGAATCTTAGGGAAGAGAAAGAGAACAGAATATATGATTTTTTTTTCTTCATGGAACTTACAGAACATTCTGGCATATGCAGAGAAATCAGCAGAGCAATCATTTTCAAATCAACCCACCAAGCAGTCATCTAGCCAACTTCCTAGTAGAGGTGTAAACAGAATTATCCAGGCTTTATTATGGAGGGCTTTTTAGAAATATGGGCATTGATTGAGTCAGATTTTGTAATAGGTGAGATTCTAAAACCATTTCAGAGGTAAGGAGAAAGAGGACATTCCAGAGGGAGGGAATAAAAGAGGTCCACGTGGAAAATGGCAAAGTCAGCAGGTTTGGAACGGATGGTGGATGGAAAAGAAGGTTTAGAAATTAAACTGGCAAGTCTTCACTGTGGCATTGTTTGGACATTTGATATGGGGAGCAAAGCACTCTGGATCGATAGTATGATATGATGAAAAATAGTGTTGTAGTGGTCTGCGTGTAGGCTGGACAGGCACAGTCTAGCACAGTGTTGGAGGAACAGGAAAGGCGTGAAATGCAGTATGACACTGAGGATAAAAGTTAGACGCCATGGTGTCAAACGGGATGTGGCAGGCAGTGTGGTAGCATTAATGGGGAGGAAGGGGGTGGGAGTTGGTTCAGAACATGCTGGTTCAGAACAGCTGGTCCAAGCCATACTCTGTCATCTGGTTTATGTCGTTGATTGTTTTGCTTCCTGTCTGCCGTCCTTCTGGCTCTGCCTTCTACTTAGAGCCCAACACAGGTTTCCCCAAACTCGACACCTGCTGACATCCTGGACCAGATAATTTTTTATTGTGGGGAGTTGCAGGATGTTTCACAGCATCCCTGGGCTTGACTCAGGCGTCAGTAGCACACCTCCCTGCCCCAAGGCATCCAATCAAAAGTGTCCCCTGACATTGCCAAATGTCCCCTGACTGGTGGCAGTAGGGGACTTACCCTCAGTTTAGAACCACTGAGCTACAACGACTCTTAAAAATGTAAGTCATTTCAAGTTGCTTCATGGATCAAACCTTTGAATATCTTTTCATCTTACCTAGAGAGAAAGCCCAAGTTCCTACAATGGTCTATAAGGCCTTACCTACTGTGGGCTCATGAATTCCACCCAGGTATCTTTTATCATGTCGTCTTCTAGCTTACGCACTTAGTAGCTATTCTTGCTGTACCCCAAACATTACAGGCACACACTCATGGAAGGCCTTGCTCCCTTGCTATTTGCTTTATCTGGAGCATTCTTCTCATGTATCTTTCGGCTTGCTTTATCACCTCCTTTAGATCTTCACTTGAAGATCACCTTCTCCGAGAGAGGTTTTCTGACCATTAAATTTAACCCTTTTCCTGCTTTATTTTCTTCACACACTTATCAAACATGGTCTAAATTATTTTTTAATTTCTTATTTTATCCATCCATCCACTAGAATGTAAGCTCCAGAAGGCATGATTTTCATTGGTTTCAGTCATGTCTATATGTACAACATTGTCTGTACATAGTGTGTGCTCAGTAAACACCTGCTGAATGAATGAATGAATGAATGAATGAATGAATGAATGACAACAGGGACATTCTCTTACAGTTCCCTGCCACTGCCCTCCACTACAGAGCACACATTTGCTATTGCAGGAATCAAGCAGTGCCAGCCAGCAAATACCCATGCTGCTGGGGCATTTGCCAAATGCAACAAATGCTGTTTTGAAACAAAGGAGCCTCTAATGGAGACATCAGCCATTTGTTAAACAAACCATTAGTTTGGTGGCAGAAGCTTCACATGTGATGAATCTACTAATTTACAGATCATTATTGGACATTAGTTAATTGCCAGACAACTCCATGTCCTAGGAAACACTGGGGAAGCCCCTATTACTAAGAAGACTGGATATCTCAGCTCTTAATAATTAGGGGGCTTATATCTCAGAGTGAATGAGTGGGTGGGTCCTACATACACTTAGTGTCCATTGCCACTTCAAGAATTGTTTCTGAGCTTTCATTTTTAAATAAAAATTCTACATAATGCTGAATATTTAAATGGAACAGAAATAAAAAAAATACAATTCGTTTCTCTACCTAAAGGTAGCTTTGAGATGCATTTTAGACATTCTCCACAAATATATACACACACATATATGTATATGTATGTGTTCCAGCTGTAAATATATCAGCTATATATATATATGGTTATATATATATTTATATATACACTATAGGTTTATACTATAGGTAGTACATCTATCTTATATACAGTATATATTTAGTATGCATATAGTATATATATGTAATTATACTATATGTAGGTATACATACTACATAGTATTCAGCTAGCATTTATATATATATATATTCTCAACACACACACATATTTTAAAATGTCACAGGATTTTCCTGTTTCACATCAGATTTCACTTAATGCTATATTTAGGGTATTTTTAGATCACAAAAATTGAGATGTACTCAATTTTCTTTTTTGTTTTTTGAGAGAGAGAGAGAGAGAGTGCACAAGCAGGGGAAGGGCAGAGGGTAAGAGAGAGAGAATCTCAAGCAGACTCCATAGAGCCTGACGTAGGGCTTGATCTCATAACAGTGAGATCATGGCCAGAGCCAAAATCAAGAAATCGGATGCTTAACCAACTGAACCACCAGGCACCCCTACTGAATTCTTGTTTAATGCTTGCAGAGTATTCTATTTGTGTTTAGTAATTAATTAACCAGATACTATTGATTGTTTGTGTCTAGGTTTTATTTATTTATTTATTTATTTATTTATTTATTTATTTATTTATGCTCTTACACAGATAACAAGAAAAATGTTATCTACAAGCATACCATGGTAGAATTCTGTGAGTATATCTGCAAGTTAGATGCCTAATAGAGGAATTTCTGAGACAAGGAATATTTGCACTTAAAAATAAGAAACTGCATATATTTCTGCTCTGAACAGAAGGATCGGAGAGTACCTACTTCCATTAACTTTGGTAACCTTTTATACTTTAAAACTTTCTGAGTTGTGCCAGTTTGAAGGTTAAAGAAATTATGTCTAATTTTTAAAATTTGCATTTCTTTGATTCTGAGTAACGTTGAATATATTTTTCCACATACCAATCAGTCTTGTATTTGTGCATATGTGGGAAGAGAAGGTTAGCCTGTCATTCAAAAGCTGTGCCTGATAGTTTTTTTTTTTTTTTTTTTTTTTTGCTGAAAGTTATACCTCTAGATAGGAGTTACTGTGATCTAGTCTCTTGATCTATTCCCATAGGACTCTGTAACGAAAGGACTGTGCTGTGTTTATCTAACCATTCCTATCACTTATCCCACAGTTTGGTAGATGGTTGGCTTTCTCTTATGTATGTGGATGTTGTGAAAAAATAATGAGGAATCAGTTGGTGTAAAGCAAGTGGGATGGTAAAGCTAATGGAAATGGCAGAATATCAGATATAATGGTTAAAACTCAGAAAAATTATGAATTAAGAAGTTTTAAGGACATTTGGATGTGGTTAAAACAGGCAATTTGCTAAACACTCAATGCAAATATTTATAGTAAAATAGTGAATATCTTAAATACCTGCTACTCATTTGAGATCTGTTATTATTTTGATTATTATTACTTATCGGTGTTGATAGATTTTTTATAAAGAGTTGTTAGCTCAAGTGTGACTTTTTAAAAAATATCTGGGAACCATTTATTTTTTTTCACTCTTGAAGTGGATATTTAATTTTATGAAATCAGAAAAATAGGAATTATATAGGAAATGGAAAAATAGAAATCGTATACTATTATTTCACTTAGTTTTCTGGGTAAATATTTTATTTTTAAATTTTTGTTTATTTTAAAAAATTTATTTATTTTGAGAGAGAGACAGAGAGAGAGCAAGGAGGGGCAGAGAGAGAGGGAGAGAGAGAATCCCAGGCAGGCTTTGTGCTGTCAGTGCAGAGCCCAACATGGGGTTTGATCCTATGAACCATGAGATCACGACCTGGGCCGGAATCAGGAGTTGGACAACGCTTAACCAACTGAGCCACCCAGGTGCCCCTGTTGGGGAAATATTTTGAAAATATGGTGTGATGCAACCCTTAAATTGGATAAACTTAATATTGGGGATAATTTTTCAGGCCAAATATCTCTTGGAATTAAGTATATTGTGCATATCAGGTATTAAAGTCTCCTTTCCAAGCAATGAAAAATATTAAGCATTGCCTATGCAATGCTTATATCATTTAAGTGGCTATGTGTATTTCATTGTTCTATCTTAAAAATAAGTGAAAGACCGTTAGGCTCCATGGCCAGTTTTTTTAACATTATGATTGCCCCCATTTTTGTTTGTGATTTTCAAGTATAAATCTGTGAAGAATACATGTGAATATAAGGATGGCCCCTTTACAACCTATAATTCTTAAAGGAATATGCTGGAACATTAACGATAAATAACATAATATTGAATTCTTATCTAAGATGTAGTAGGAGAAAGTAAACATAGGAATGAGGCAATACTTTATCAGAACATACAGAGCTAGAGAAAAAAATCAGCATTGGGCCAAGAGAACAGATTGGAGCAGGTTTCGTTACTTCCTGGCAACAATCCTTACAAATTAAGAAAAAATAAAATAAAAAAGAGAAAGATAAAAAAGAAAACACAAAGCTGTGGAAGCATAGGTGCTTCAGGCTGAAGGTGAAAGTTAGTGGACCCAAACAAGAATGTGCTAGTAGACAGGCCGCTCAAGTTTGACTTGTCTGCAGTAAATCTAATTTTTAACTTTATATTGTTTCCTAAATCCGTGAGCTCTCCCTTTGTTTGATGTGCTGGAAAAACAAAGTCACTGCTGTTTAAAGCCCAAAAATATTTTCTTTTCTGGAATGTGGGAAGTAGAAACCCCAAAGATGCAAAACTTAAAAAAAGACCTGGAGCATTTATCTAAAGCATAACTGTGGTTAATTGCTATAGCTAAATGCGATTTTTATTCATGTTCTAAGTCATTTTATTTAGGGACTGTATTCATTTCTAGGATTTCTCTGTCTAGTCTCCCCATTCCATTCCTTGATAGTCAATATATTACTTTTCGTCTGGGGCTCCAGACCCTCATATCTCTGGGACCTCTTACTATGTCTTTGTGCCCCTCCCCTGGCCTGTGTTGGCCTTTGTTTCTACTGGCCAGTCCCTCTGTGACTCTCTTGCTTGTTACTTGGGCTATTGGAACTACACCTGCTGCCTTAGCATCCATGCTTGTGTGCGTGTAAGAGGTACACACACATACCACACACATACAGCTGAAAACATCCTCCAGGGAAGCCCTGAACTCATGACTGGGAGCTGTAAAAGTCCAACTCCCTTGTCTGGAGCTGAGATAAACTCCAAGGTGTAATTTACACTCCAGAGCTGCCCTGGGGATCCAGCCAAGACTGGGACTTGGCTTGTCCTTCTCCCCTTTCATGTTCTGCTTCCCCATTATCTTCTTGATTTTTCCTGAGTAAACTACCATTATGGAAATGTTCTTGTAGTTTATTTCTGGACAACCTGATTTAAGAGAGCTGGTTGAAAGTAAAGTCAAACTTTTTCTTTCTAGTTTCCTCTTTGTGGAGTCACTCTAAGTCAATAAACAATAGTACTTTAGATCTGAATGACTGAACTACAACCTAAGGTTTTCTTGTTTGTGATCTCATTTGGAGTATTCAGAGAATCCATGAAATGGGCTGGGCAGATGGCTACTCTTTCCACTCACAAATAGAGAACAAAAGAGCAAATGACTTGCTCAAGCTCATGGCGCAATCAGGATAAGAACACGGGTTATTTGATGTTTCGTCTTGTGCTCTCTCTTCTTCACCATTCGGCCTCTCTAAGGTGGAACTATCCCCTGCCAGACTCCTGTAGGCACTAAGAAAAACAAGGTCCCTTTTAGCTTCTGGAACTGCACTGGCCAGTATAGTAGCCCACAGCCACATGAAGTTATTAATTAATTAATTAATTAATTAATTTATAAGTTTATTTATTTGTTTTGAGAGAGTGAGTATGAACAGGGAAGGGGCAGAGAGAAGGGGGCGGGGGAGACAGAGAATTCCAAGCAGACTTTTGCACTATGCACGAGCCAGATGAGGAGCTCAATACCATGACTGTGAGATCATGACCTGAGCCAATATCAAGAGCTGGATGCTCAACCAACTGAGCCACCCAGGCTCCCCCACATGAGGCTATTTAAATTTGAGTTTCAGTTAATTAAAAGTAAAAATTCAAATCCCCAACTAGCCACATTCCAAATACTTAATACCCACATCATTATAGGAAGTTCTACTGGACAGTTGGACAACGCTGCTCTAGACCCTTTACTCATCAATATCTTTAAGAATTCTGCTCTTTTCTTCATGTGATGGCCTTGATTATATTCTCTTCTATCATCTCTGCCTCTCCCGCATCTTTATATTGGTCTCCTTGCACATATCTGCTAACAAGGCCTAGTTTTTTGTTTTGTTTTGTTTTTAAACAATCTTGAGATTAACACCAGGGTGATTGCCACTTTTGAATTTACCATTATAGGCATCTGAATTTTCATAAAACACACTGTATTGGTTATTTTCATGTGTTAAGCTGACTGGGCTAAAAGAATACTCAGATAATTGGTAAAACATTTTTTCTGAGTGTGTCTCAGTGTGTGAAGGTGTTTGCAGAAGAGATTAGCATTTGAATTGGTAGACTGAATAAAGAAGATCCCCTTCTCCAATGCAGGAAGGCATCCTTCAATCTGCTGAGAGTCTGAAGACAACAAAAAGGCAGAGGAAGGAAAGGCTCAGGCTGTCTGCTTGAGTTGGGATATCCATCTTCTCTTGTCTTCAGACATCAGAGCTCCTGGTTCTCAGACCTTCAGACTTGTACTGGGTCTTACACCATTGGCTCCCCCAGTTCTCCAGCCTTGAGGTTTAGACTGAAACTATACCACCTGCTCCCCTGGGTCTCCAGTATGCAGATGGCAGATTGTAGGACCTCTTTGCATGAAGAAATCCCTTATAATCTTTCTGTATATCTTTGTATATTTTACTGGTTCTGTTTCTCTAGAGAACCCTAACACACACACATACTAGAGGAATTTGTTATAAAAGAAAAAGGTAATGACCACATAATGCATGTAATTAGTAGAGAAACTTCCATAGCAACCCATTTGTTTTCTCTCTCTGAAATACTAGTGGAATAATTCTTACTCTTGTCTACCACACAGATATGGAATTAAGGTGAAATTATGGAAATTATTGAGAACACAGAGAATGAATTAGAACAATTCTGAAATGTATCTTTGAATTTAAGTAGGCATAATATAAGCTCATGGGATCATTATTTGATTTTAATGATAGGTTATCTGTTAACAAACAGAAAACTGTCTTTTCCTACAAAATAAGAAACACTTTTTTTTCCTGAATGAAAGAGACTTAGAAAAAATGATAAACTTTATGACTTTAACTTTGGGATACGTATTATCAACCAAAGCAGTGGATTATTCTTTCTTTGCAGTAGATAGAGTGAAACAAATAAGAGCATTGAGAGGGGGAAGAGGTGAAGTGACAGGGCTCATGGAAGGCAACAAGAGGGCATTTGCTGTGGGAACGCAGAGGATGCCATGGGAAGGTTCCCCGAGGAGATGGGAGAAAAAAGAGAAGCTGACGGTGCCCTCCATTTCTAGTGGTACGTGTTTTGGGTAACGGAATTCAATCTAGGAATTAGTATCTTAAAAATGTAAGACCACAATGAAAATGAATTGTTTATGAGTAATTTAAATAGAAATTCCTCCTCTTCTCTCTACAAGTACTTTTGAAGTGAGATGTATTTGAATATAGCACAGAGCAATGGAGCCAAAAGAAAACGTGAAATGTCTTGGAGAAAAATGAAGACTGATTTATTTTTCAGAAAGGCCAAGAACCTCCCCCGCCGCCCCCCCCCCCCCCCCGCCATTCCTTGCCAAGTGACAATGGATAATTTGAACTGTTGTGAGGTTCATCATTTGGCCAAAATTGTCTTTCTTCTGACTTGGCCAGTAGTGGCACAATAAATTACAAAATGCTAAAATGAATAAGGGTAATTGAAATCACAGTTCATCGTTGAGTATGATGCTGAATAATGAGAACACACAAAGAAAAAAATTTGTAAGAAGAAAAAAATATTTTTCGTGCTGGTTTACTTTTTAGTTTTAATGAGATGGATTCACTTGCTTATTTATTTTTAATCTGCTTTAATGAGATGGGTGTCAAGAAGAGTCCTTGTTGTGAGACAGGAAACCATCAAAACCCTAGAGGAGAAAGCCGGAAAAACCTCTCTGACCTCAGATGCAGCAATTTCTTACTTGACACATCCCCAAAGGCAAGGGAATTAAAAGCAAAAATGAACTCTTGGGACCTGATGAAGATAAAAAGCTTCTGCACAGCAAAGGAAACAATCAACAAAACTAAAAGGCAACCAACAGAATGGGAAAAGATATTTGCAAATGACGTATCGGACAAAGGGCTAGTATCCAAAATCTATAAAGAGCTCACCAAACTCCACACCCAAAAAACAAATAACCCAGTGAAGAAATGGGCAGAAAACATGAATAGACACTTGTCTAAAGAAGACATCCAGATGGCCAACAGGTACACGAAAAGATGCTTAGTGTTGCTCCTTATCAGGGAAATACAAATCAAAACCACACTCAGATACCACCTCACGCCAGTCAGAGTGGCTAAAATGAACAAATCAGGAGACTATAGATGCTGGCGAGGATGTGGAGAAATGGGAACCCTCTTGCACTGTTGGTGGGAATGCAAACTGGTGCAGCCACTATGGAAAACAGTGTGGCGGTTCCTCAAAAAATTAAAAACAGACCTACCCTATGACCCAGCAGTAGCCCTGCTAGGAATTTACCTAAGGGATACAAGAGTGCTGATGCATAGGGGCACTTGTACCCCAATGTTTATAGCAGCACTCTCAACAATAGCCAAATTATGGAAACAGCCTAAATGTCCATCAACTGATGAATGGATAAAGAAATTGTGGTTTATATACACAATGGAGTACTACGTGGCAATGAGAAAGAATGAAATATGGCCTTTTGTAGCAACGTGGATGGAACTGGAGAGTGTTAGGCTAAGTGAAATAAGTCATACAGAGAAAGACAGATACCATATGTTTTCACTCTTATGTGGATCCTGAGAAACTTAACAGAAGACCACAGGGGAGGGGAAGGAAAAAAAAAGGTTAGAGAGGGAGGGAGCCAAAACATAAGAGACTCTTAAAAACTGAGAACAAACTGAGGGTTGATGGGGGGGTGGTGAGAGGGAGGGGAGGGTGGGTGATGGGTATTGAGGAGGGCACCTGTTGGGATGAGCACTGGGTGTTGTATAGAAACCAATTTGACAATAAATTTCATATTAAAAAAAAAAGAACAGTCCTTGTTTCACCCCAGGTAAATTTAGGAACCAAAAGTGCCAGTGCCATCACATCTGAGTCTTGATTTAAGAAAGTAAGATCCAGCACCTCAGTGTGTAAAAGGAAAATAAATTAGTGGGGAAATCATTTGATGTTATTAATGAGAAAGGGTAGTATTTTTTATAGAAAGAATGGCAGTAGCCACTGAGAAGAATAAGACCCCGTGAGAGAGGTCACTTGTTCTACATAAGAAAGACAGAGAGAGTGGGATGGGTAGGGAGGAGGAATGGCATTATTTCTGAAGATTGAGGAGGCAGAAAAAGATATGCAAAAGTCATGTGGGAAAAAGGTGAAGAAGAAGAAGTCGGTGGTGGCTGGGGAGGAAACATGGAGATGGGAGGTGTTCCAGTCATCTAAAGCTTCGTACAAATTACCCCTGAATTTAGTGACCTAAAATCATCTTCATGCTTGCAGATTCTGAGTCAGGATTTTGGGGAATTGGGTTAGGTTTGGGTCTCGTCCAGTTGTAGGCCTATGCTGGCTGGGGCTGTGGTCATCTGCAAATTTGACTGGGCTGGAGCACTCTGCTAGCTTAGCCAGTGAATTAGTGCTGACTGTGGCTGGAGGCTTCAGTTCTTCTTTACGTGGGCCACTTCATGGAACTAACTTGAATGTCCACATGATGTGGTGGCTGGCTTTCCTCAGAGTGAGCAATCTAAGAGGCCAAGTTGGAGCCTTACTGCCTTTTATGATAACCTCAGAAGTAGCACACCATCACTTCTACTGGTCACTCAGATCAGCTCTGATTCTGTGTCAGCAGGGACTACACAAAGGCATAGATCCAAGGAATGTGCATCACTGGGGGCCATCTTGGACACCGGTTACCACAGGGTACCATAGAGATATATAATAGGGCTCTAAATAGCATTTTTACAGCTAGTGTGTCGTGTAACCAATTTCCCAGACTCCTCATTCAGTTTCCCGTAAATCTCAGATACTCACTAATGGTGTGTAGAGTTGGATTTGCTTTGGAGACCTGCGTTAAGTGGGCTTGAGATAAGAAAAGAGGCTTCCTACAGTTCTGGACACATCTCAGTTACACATTTATTTTGATGAGACTCTGAGTTTTATTTATAACCCCCCCTGCAAAAATGGTAGGCGTAGCTAACTAGGTCCTTCTGATCTTCTTCCAAGTCCCAGATTGTTCTCATTGTGTTGCCTAAGATTAAAATGAGAACACCTAGTTCTTTTCCATCTCCTGGGCAATGTGCACCACGGTGGAAAGACTTTCTTTCAAATTTGACCTTTTATACTGGCACCAGAAAACCAGTGTGGGGAAATTCTGTGTAGCCCCGTTTTTGCTATATTCACAAAACTCTCTCCTTCCATGTAAGAACAATTTCCCCTCCTTCTCTCTTTTCCTGATAGCTTCAGGAGGAACCAGAGCAAGAACTAGAAAGAGCAAGGGAGGAAATGGCTTCTTCACCAGGCCTCTGGACAGGCAGAACTTGCTCTTCCAGTCAAGTTCATCTTCTGTTTCTTGGAAAAATGATTTGTTCTGGAGAATGAGAGCTACGCAGCGAAAATAAATGCAAGTAAAGAAAAAGGTGGAGGAAACAGGTTCTATACCATGGGGAAGGGCTGAAGATCAGTCATTACTATTTCAGTTTTAGTCAAAGAGAGTTTGAGTCGTTATTGGCTTTTCTAAATGCACTCTGTGACACAAGCCTCCATGAATATTCTCTAACAAAACTGTTACTGTGAATCGATGAAATACTCAATAGCATTTCCCTTTGGAACCCATTTAAAAAGAGCTATTATTGTGATGACTAGAATATGCTAAACACACCGACTATTATCCGTTTGATTTTCTGTGAGGAGAATTATTGCAAAGGTACCCAAGCAGTTTGATTATCACAGGGAGACTTTTTATTTTCAGCTTTGTCAAGCTGTGTGTTGAGTTGCTGTGCCTTCATTTAAACATTAAGTTCTGAAATTAATTTACAATAAATTCAGGGAAAAGACTCCTTGGTGTAAAGCAAAAAGCTACAAAAAAGTGGTAAATTTAGTTCCCTCAAAGCCTTCAAATTAAATTTAAATTCAATTCAGTTAACATTTATTGAATGCCTGCAGGGAGCACGGCACTGTACTAGGTACCAGAATTTGAAATATGCAGAGGTTCAAGAGGTTTCAAAGTTAATTTTATGAGCTTGGAGAGAGAAAAATCAGAGTCATTTGAACTGTTAATATTATTATTTTTTTGAAGCCTACATTTCCTTTGATAAGTTCTCAAATTTGATTGGGAACTCAATGGGAATGGGGCGAGGAGAGCAGAAACCATTTTTTTCCTTGGTTTTTAAGTTTGGAAGAAAGGGCTTTTTCATATTTCAATAAATGGTTTAAGTAATAGAAAAATTAGTGAAAAAATAAACTGAAATGAGCAAACGATGGTGTTGTTTTCAGAAAGAAAATGAAGTAAGAAGGCTCTTGCTATACATGGAAGTTAATATGTCAGATTGGGACATATTTACCTTTTGAGGACCATTCTAAAAGAGAATAGAATAAAGAGCACTTCTGTGTCACCAGGAATCAGGCATAAGCTTTAGAAAGAGAAAGGAGTGAGTTTTAGAATTTCTAGTACTTGCCAAGAGATGTACCAAAATTCAGCAAAAGATGATCACTTAAATTCCTCCAGAGTCTTCCTTACCTGAAAATGTTTTACATACCTGTTGGTCCTTTTCTGCAAAAATCAGATGGGCTTGCAAAGAAAACAGATGCACTGAGGTTTTTTCTTAGGGTCAAAAGCCACATCTTATCTGTGGTTGATGAAAGTGGCTATCCACAGCAGAGCCGGAAACACTAAAACATTGTTTCTTGGTCTTTGTTACATTCTCAACTTTTTTGCTTATCCTGTGGTATTAAAAAAAAATTATTTTAGTACCATTTATTGGAAAATAAATGCCCGCTATACTGTATGGGTACTTTGTTGTGGGTTAGCCTTCTTTTTGTGGGTCTGTTTCTGGACTCTGTCTTGTTTCATTTTTCCATTTGTCTATCCTTGTATGCATTCTACACTGCCTTCATTACTTAATGACTTAATGTTAATCCTTGCTATCTGAAAATCCTCTGACTTAATTTTTTCTCAAGACTGTTTTGAGTATTTTTTGATCTTTTTATGTCCATACACATTTTGGAGTCAACGTGTCAATATCAATAATGACAACCACAAACATAGTACATTTTACTTCATATAAGTAGCTTTATTTTCTCTCATAAATATTTTCTAGGCAGAAGTCTTGTATAATTTTTATTAGATTTATTCCTACTATTTAAAATGTTTGATGTTATTATAAAGGGTAGAGTTTTAAAAATTTTATGTTCCTGCTGTTTTTTGCTTGTATGTAGGAACACAATTGTTTTGGTATATTGACTTTGTATCCAGATATTTTCCTAAATTTCCTTATGAATTTTAATATTTTGCCTATAAACTCTTTGGGTTTTCTATGTGCAAAACTGTAGTGTTTGCAAATAATGGCAATAATAATTTTTCCCTATTAATTTTATGCCTTTCATTTCTTTTCCTTGCCTTATTGTACTAACTAGGATCTCTAGTTCAAAACTATACAGATGAGGTAATAGCAAATATGTTTGTCTTATTGATTTCAAGAATGATCTTAATGTTTTATCGTTAGGTATGATGTTTGCTGGAATTTTGTAGATAAGAGAGCGCTTTTCATTATATTTGTTTCAACTACGCAGCATTTTCATTTTTTTTCTGTAGCTAATAATTGTTTCATCTTTCTCTTTGTCCTGTTTTTCTTCAACCTAAGAATGGGTCCTCCTACACTTCCCAACAGTTTTTTAAACTTCTCAATATAATGTTGCATGTCGTCAAATCTGTCAAACTAGCTCCTTTTTTTCTTTAAAAAATTTTTTTTTAACATTTATTTATTTTTGAGACAGAGAGAGACAGAGCATGAATGGGGGGAAGGTCACAGAGAGAGGGAGACACAGAATCTGAAACAGGCTCCAGGCTCTGAGCTGTCAGCACAGAGCCCGACGCGGGGCTGGAAATCACTGACCGTGAGATCATGACCTGAGCCAAAGTCGGAGTCTTAACCGACTGAGCCACCTAGGCACCCCTCCTTTTTTTTTTTTCTTATTTGAGTAGAGTTGACACCCAATGTTACATTAGTTTTAGGTATACGGCATAGTGATTCAACTTCTCTCTGTGTTTTGCTATGCTCACTCGCCGCGCGTGTACCTTCTGTCACCATACAACACTATTAGAATGTGATAAAGTGTATTTCATATGCTGTGTCTTTTAGTCCCATGATTTATTCATTCCATAACTGGAAACATGTATCTCCCACTCTCCTTTACCTATTTTTCCCATCCCCTCACTCTCCTTCCCTCTGGCAACTTTTAGTTTGTTCTCTGTATTTATAGATCTGATTCTGTTTTTTGTTTGTTTATTCATTTGTTTCGTTTTATACATTCCACATAGAGTGAAATTATATGGTATTTGCCTTTCAGTCTGACTTATTTCACTTTAGTATAATATCCTTTAGGTCTTCCACGTTGTTGCAAGTGGCAAGATTTCATTCTTTTTTTATGGTTGTATAAATTCTTGTCTCTGAGTGTACACCCCTCCCCCCACACCACCTCTTTGTCTATTCATCTATTGATTGTCACTTAAATTGCTTCCATATCTTGGCTTTTTAAATAATGCTGCAATAAACATATATCTTATCAAATTAGTGTTTTGGCTAACTTTGGGGGGGTAAATAGTAGTGAAATTATTGGATCAAATGGTATTTCTATTTTTAATTTTTTTCAGGAACCTCCATACTGTTTTCCACAGTGGTTATTACTAATTTATATTCCTCCTTACAGTGCACAAGGGTTCCTTTTTCTCCACGTGCTTGCCAATGCTTATTATTTCTTGTCATTTTGCTTTTAGTGATACTGACAGGTGTGAGGTAGTATCTCATTGTGGTTTTGATTTGCATTTCCCTGATAGTTATAGTGATGTTGAGCATCTTTTCATGTGTTTCTTTCTTGGCCATCTGTAAGTTTTCTTTGGAAAAATGTGTATTTGGGTCTCCTGCCCTTTTTAAAAATGGTTTTTTTTTTTTTTTTGGTGTTGAATTGTGTAAGTTCTTTATATATTTTGGATACTAACCTCTTATCAGATACATCATTTATAAATATCTTTTTCCATTCGGGAGTTTGCCTTTTTGTTTTGTTGATGGTTTCCTTTGCTGCACAGAAACTTTTTATTTTGATGTAGTCTCAATAGTTTATTTTTGTTTTTGTTTCCCTGCTCTCAGGAGACATATCTAGAAAAATGTTGGTAAGGTCAATGTCAGAGAAATTACTACCTATGTTCTCTTAGAGGATTTTTATTGTTTCAGATCTCAAATTTAGGTCTTTAATCCAATTGGAATTAATTTTTGTGTATAGTGTTAAAAAACTGTCCAGTTTCATTCTTTTGCATGTAGCTGTCTAGTTTTCCCAGCACCATTTGTTGAAGGGACGATCTTTTCCTCATTGTATATTCTTGCCTCCTTTGTCATAGATTTTTTTTAAAAAGTTTTTTTTATTAATGTTATTTATTTTTGAAGGAGAAAGAGACAGAGCATGAGTGGGGGAGGAACAGAAAGAGAGGGAGATACAGAATTCGAAGCAGGTTCCAGGCTCTAAGCTGTTAGCACAGAGCCCAATGTAGGGCTCGAACCCATGAACTGTGAGATCATGACCTGAGCTGAAGTCAGACACTTAACCGACTGAGCCACCCAGGCACCCCTCCTTTGTCATAGATTAATTAACCATACAGGTGTGGGCTTATTTCTGGGCTTGATCTATGTGTCTCTTTTTGTGCCAGTATCATGGTATTTTGATTACTATAGCTTTGTAGTATATCTTGAATTCTAGAATTGTGATATCTCCAGGTTTGTTCTTCTTTGTCAAGATTCCTTTGGCTATTTGGGGCCTTTGGAGATTCTATTAAAATTTTGGTATTATTTGTTCTAGTTCTGCAGAAAGAAATGCTGTTGGCATTTGGATAGGGAATACATTGAATCTGTAGATTGCTTTGAGTAGTACGGACATTTTAACAACATTCTTCCATTTCATGAGCATATAATATTTTTCCATTTGTGTTGTCTTAAGTTTCATTAAAGTTTTATAGTCTTGAGAGTGCAGGTCTTTCACCTCCTTGGGCAAGTTTATTTCTAGGCATTTTATTTTATTTTGTTTGATTTTTTGGCGCAAGAAGACTTTTGTAAATGGGATTGTTTTCTTAATTTAAAAGTGGCGAAGGCAGACATCCTTATCTTGTTCCTGATCTTAGAGGAAAAGCTCTCAGTTTTTCACCATTGAGTATGATATTAGCTGTGGGCTTCTCATATATGACCTTTATTAAGTTGAGATATGTCACTTCTAAACCCACTTTGTTGAGAATTTTTATCATGAAAAGAAGTTGAGTTTTGTCAAGTGCTTTTCTGTATCTATTGAAATGATCCTGTTTTTTATTCTTTATTTTGTTTATGTAGTGTTTCATGTTAATTGATTTGCTAATATTAAACTATCCTTGTATCCCTGGAATAAATCCCACTTGATCATAGTGAATGATCTCTTTAAGGTATCATTGAATGCAGTTTGCTAATATTTTATTGAGGATTTTTGTATTTATGTTCATTAGGGATACTGATCTGGGGTGTGTGTGTGTGTGTGTGTGTGTGTGTGTGTGTGTGTGTGGTGTCATTGTCTGATTTTGCTATCAGGGTAGTCCTGGCCTTGTAGAATGTATTTGGAAGCTTTCCTTCCTCTTTTATTTTTTGGAATTTTTTGAGAAGAATAGGTATTAACTGTTTTTTAAATGTTTAATAGAATTCACCTGTTAATCCATTTGGTACCAGACTTTAATTTTACCAACTCAATTTTGTTACTAGTAATTGGTATGTTCATATTTTCTGTTTCTTTCTGATTTAGTTTGGGAACATCTTATGTTTCTAGGAATTTATCCATCTCTTCTAGGTTGTCCAATTTTTTGGCGTATAATTTTTCATAGTATTCCCTTATAATTCTTTGTGTTTCCATGGTGTCAATTACTTTTTCTCTTTCATTTCTGATTTTATTTACTTGGTTTCTTTTTCTTTTTTTATTAGTCTGGTTAAGTGTTTATCAGTTTTATCTTTTTTTTTTAACGTTTATTTATTTTTGAGAAAGAGCATGAATGGGGGAGGGTCAGAGAGAGGGAGACACAGAATTTGAAACAGGCTACAGGCTCTGAGCTGTCAGCACAGAGACTGACGCGGGCTCGAACTCACGGAGCGCGAGATCATGACCTGAGCCGAAGTCAGACGCTTAACCGACTGAGCCACCCAGGCGCCCCAGTTTTGTTTATCTTTTTAAAGAACCAGCTCTTGGTTTCAGTTCTTCCCCCCTAGTTTTCTTTTTTAATCTCTGTCATTTATTTATGCTTTGATCGTTATTATTTTCCTCCTTTTACTCACCTTGGGATTGTTCGATATTCTTTTTCTAGTTCCTTTATTTTTATTTATTTATTTTTAATGTTTATTTATTTTTGATGGGAGAGAGAGACAGAGCATGAGTGGGGAAGGGACAGAGAGACAGGGAGACACAATCTGAAGCAGGCTCCAGGCTCTGAGCTGTCAGCACAGAGACCAACATAGGGCTCGAAATTTGAACTGTGAGATCATGACCTGAGCTGAAGTTGGACGCTTAACTGACTGAGCCACCCAGATGCCCCTTTTTCTAGTTCCTTTAGGTGTAAGGTTGGGTTGTTTATTTGAGCTTCTCCTTATTTCTTGGGGTAGGCCTGTATTACTATATACTTCTCTCTTAGATACATTTACACTATGTGTCAAAGATTTTGGACCATTGTTTCCATTTTCACTTGTCTCTATTTTTTGATGTCTTCTTTGATTTCTTTGTTGACTTATTGATTGTTTAGTATCATGTTTGTTAGCCTCTGTATGTTTTACTTTTAGCTTTTCTTGTGAATGGGTTTTAGTTTCATACCATTGTGCTCAGAAAAGATGCATACTATGATTTCAGTCTTCTTAAATTTATTGAGACTTGTGTTGTGGACTAACATGTAATCTCTCCTTGAGAATGTTACAAGTTCACTCAAAAGAACGTGTATTCTATTGGTTTTGGATGGAATATCCTATATACATTTGTGAAGTTCATCTGGTCTAATGTGTCATCAAAGACACTGATTTTTTTTTAATTGATTTTTCTGCCTGAATGATCCATTCTTTGATGTATGTGGGGTGTTAAAGTCACCTACTATTATTATTAATTTCTCTCTTTATGTCTGTTAGTATTTGCTTTATATCTAGGTGCTCTAGTGTTGCATGCATAGATATTTACAAATGTTATATCCCCTTTTTGGATTGATTCTTTTATCATTATGCAATGCCCTTCTTTGTCTCTTGCTACAGTCTTTGTTTTAAAGTCTATTTTTTCTCATATAAGCATTGCTACCTTAGTTTTTTTTTTCTACTTCCATTTGCATATTGTTTTTACATCCCTTCACTTTCAATCTGTATGTGTCTTTAGGTCTGAGGTGAGTCTCTTATAGGCACTATGTAGATGGATATTTTTTTCCCCATTTTACCTCCTTAAGTGATTTGGCCGAAGCATTTAGGCCATTTACATTTAAAGTAATTATTGATAGTTATGTACTTATTGCCATTCTGTTAATTGTTTTCTTGTTTTTATAACTCTTGTGTTCCTTTCTTCTCTTGCTCTCTTTCTTTGTGATTGATGAGTATTATATTTGGCTTTTTTTTTCTTTTTTTTTTCTGTATGTCTATTATAGGTTTTGGGTTTGTGGTTACCATGAGGTTTATATATAACATCCTAAGTATATAGTAGTCTATATTAAGTTGATGGTCATTTAAGTTCAAACACATTCTAAAAAAAATTATTTTTTTACTCCCTGCTCCTTGTTTTATGTATATGCTGTATTACTCCTTTTGTTTCCATGCAGAACAACTTTAGCAGTTGCCTGCAGGCACCTGAGCTCACTGCCAAACAGGGAATGGGGGACAAAGTATACAACAAAGCCATTCTGTGGGAGCATTGCTGAGGCTTGGCTGAACTGAGAGGCTTTAAGACAGAAAGTGTGGAGAGGAAAAAGGGAAAGATACAGCTGCCATGCTTCGATTCATGACAGTCATGAGGCTATTTAAAAAAATTTTTTTAAATGTTTGTTTAGTTTGGAGAAAGAAAGACAGAGCATGAGCAGGGGATGGCAGGGAGAAAGGGAGACAAAAAATCCAAAGTAGGCTTCAAGGTCTGAGTTGTCCGGACAGAGCCTGGCGTGGGGCTTGAACTTACGAACCATGGGATCGTGACTGGAGTTGCAGTCTGATGCTTAACCTACTAAGCCACCCAGGTGTCCCGAGGCTGTTTTAATTAACATAAAATTTGGTCAGTACCATATTTGAGTGTGTGTGTTTTCCTATACTGTTTTTAAAAATGATGAGGGAATATTTGAAATAGGAAATTCAAATAAAACATTCATGACGTCTCTGAAAATCATTAAGATTTGTTAACCTTTAAAATGGATTATCAAAGACCTTGATGACCTTTCCTGTAAACAATGAATATTCATTCATGAAGTATTCATCCAGTACCTTCTGTATGCAAGGAATCAATGAACAGAATAAACATAAATCCCTGCCTTCATGAGGAAAGGCAATCAATAAACATAATAAAGTTAATTATATAGAACAATAGAAGGTGAAAAGAGATACAGAAAGGGTATGGCCAATGAAGTCCTGGAAAAGTGCAATTTTAAATAAGATGGTGAGGATGGGCTTTGTTGAGAAGGTGATACTTAAAGACTTGAAGAAGATGAGAGAGTGAGATATGGACATAGGTGGTTGAGGAGCACTACAGGCAGAAGGAACATGTCTGGCATGTTTAGGGACACATGGGGCCAATGTGGCTGAAGCTGAGTGGAGTGAGAGAGTACACTAAAAGATGAAATCTGAGAGATGAGAGGGCTAAACCGTGTTAGGCCATGTAGAACATTGTAAGTATCTGGGCTCTCACTCTGAAATAAGAGACTTTGACAGGTGTGGAGTGGAGGAGTGACATGATCTTGTGGTTTCAAGGGATCACATTGGGTGTGTAGAGAAGAGACTATAAGGGGCAAAGGCAAAGGTAAGGAGGCCAGGTAAGAAGCTATGACATAATTCTGGTGGTGGTTTCATTCAAAATGGTGGCAGTGCAGGTGGTGAGAAGTGGCTGAGCAACACACTTCCAAAACTTAGTGGCTTGGAACAGTTTATTTATCATAAATCTGTGGGTTGACCAGATGGTTCCCATGATGGTTTCTTCTGTACTCATATGGCTACATTTGCTGGAAGGCTGTCTGGATTGAAGGTTCAGGATGGGTTAGCTCACATGCCAGAGATCCTTGGCTTTCCTGTCCTCAGCCTCTAATCCTCTAGAACTAAACCAGCCTCCTCATGTGGTGGATTCAGGACAGTATTCCAGGAGAGGGAATGTGGATATTGCAAAGTACCTACCTCCAAGTCACATATTACTTCTGCCACATTCTAGTTTTCAAAACCAGTCACATGGGTAATCCAGATATAACCAGTGGGGATACAGACTCCCTCTCTTAATAGGATAAGCAGCAAAGGGACCTGCATAGCAGGATAGAGGGAATTTTTCAATTCACCAAAAATTATTCAGCATTATATGAGTATAGGTTGGATATGTGATATGAGAGAAAGAAAAGCATCATGGATAACTCTGAAGTTTTTTATTTTACCGACAAGCAAATAGAGTTGGTACAACTGAAATGGGAAAACTGTGGGTAGATTAAGTTTTGGGTGAGAAGAGCAAGATCCAGGCAGAGGAACTGGAGGGTAGGCTTAATGCATCAGCATTCAACATGCAACTTAATATTAAGTCAAAGGCTTTCTGAGGCAGGGTCTCCTGCCCTAGGCCAGGGTTAGTCTTCAAGATGGGGAGCTGGGTAAGCAGAGGGTGCAAGTAGGTGGGCTTGAGTGGAAGAAGGATGAGAGAAAGCCTCTGCATTCCAGGAAGTGAACTTGTTATATGTAGAAATGATTTTCTGGGTATGGACAGAAGACGTAAACAGGCAGATTCCAGATGAAGAATTCTAAGAGTTTCATAAGAAAACCCAGGGGCATTCTGCTTCCTACAGAGACTGACAGAACAGTCTTGAGGAAGAACTGAGAAAAGCTCTTAAATAACCATCGCTCATTAAGGACATAGAACTTTTAACAGAAAGAGATATAGGCAAGAGCATGATAGATTGAAAAAAATTTCCTATTGCCAAGCCAGGGAAGAGCCTACAGCAAAGCTGCCCCTGAGTCTTATAAATGTGAATATGACCCATAATTTAAAGACAACTTCTTTGAGTGGGAAGAAATCTCAGGGGGAAACCTTTGATTTTTCCTTTAGGCATAAATGGACCATGAATTGTATCCGAGGAAGATAGTATTTTGTACTCTGTGCTCTATGAGTCTTTAATGGGAAGCCTCTATGTATAAGGATTGGTCTATGCTGTGTCTGGGTGTATTTGTATGTATGATTGTACTTGTGAGTCCTGGCAACTTTATATATGGAAATATTGGCAACCGCTCTGATTGACCTTTGCTTAAGTCAAGGACTCTGATGTTGAAGAGGGAGAAGCCGGTCACTCCTCACGCTGGTGCACATTCTTGGTTACATTTTACAAATATGCTGTAAAAGATGGAATATATTCTTTTCTGGCTGGTTTGACAGTCTACCCAAGGGTAGGAGGATAGATTCCATGACCTTTGAAAGTCAATTTTCTTCCCAAGATTTTACATTCCAATTATGTCTGATAGACTATTTAAATAAATGATGTTTTTTCTATTAGGAAAGAAAATTGACTGGAATTCATTCTATTTGAGCTGTAAAAATTTGAAAATAGGTCAACTCTTAATTATCCAGGGTAATAGGGAACATCTTGGATGGATTATCCTAAACCACAGGTAATTAACAAAATGTGCAAATTAGGCACTGATTCATAGCATTCATTAAAATTTACATTTAAACTACTACTTAAGCAGCATACATTTGTAGATGAGCAAATCAACATGGTAAAAATAATTTTAAGACGAATACAGACATTTTAAAGAAAACGTAGTTGAAAATATTGCTGGCAGACTGGACAACCTGAAATATTTTGTATTTTAAAATTCAAAACATTTACCTAGAGCTTCACAGGACACTTGGCAGTTTTTATCATCACGTTTTTATAAAAGCAAGGGAGAGATCAACAGAGGCCTCCCGTCTCCTGGAAACTGCCTGGTGGCCCAGGGCCATGGAACCCTGCTTTGGGTGTAGTATTTGGGCATATGGGGCCATTGCTGTCTCTGTCCCATGAACTTCCATTAAAGATCCTATAGTAACACAAAGGCTAGGGCAAGTGGAGAAGTGAGAAGGAGAAACTAGAGACATGAGTAGTAACAGGACAATCCTTAACTGATTATCAAAACCAAAACTCTAGTGGCAGTCCTGTGTTATCCTCAATTTTTCAACAAAGCACTTGGCCTAGAAAGCTCTGTTATTCTGACAAATTATTGTTAAATCTGTTAAATTACTTTTTATTATTATTCTAACTTTATTTGCTGAAATAATCGGCGATATTAGCACTTTTATTTTTACTGATGATGGTTTATTGAGACATATAATGCGCCCAGCATTACACTGGGCACTTTGCTAGTGTTATCTTCTCCTTTACTTCCTACAGCAGCTCTATGCAGTGAGAATAATTCCCATTTTACAGCTGATCCACAGAGAAGTTTATGGCAGCATGTAGTGGAGTTTAGGTTTAAACCCAGGCTTTTCTGTGTCATGCCAAAGCCCACGCTCTTTCTACTAGGCCACTGGTTTCTTTCCATTGCTCCTACCTCCTGACCAACAGAGCATGTATCTCTTGGGAACTTGTTGGAAATCTAAATTCTCAAGCCTCACTGTAGACCTACTGAGTCTGAGTTTGGGGCCCAGCGAACTGTGTCTTCACAGGTCTTAGGAATCACTTTTCACAGGTAATTCTGATGTATGCTCAAATTTGAGAACCATCATACTATGCCATGCTTCCTTAAAAGGACCTTTATTATTTTTAACTAGAGGTAGAACTAATTGCAACTGTTCCATGAGAAAGGAAGTCAATGGTCTAAATGAGCTTCTCAACTGGACTTTCGGGTTGAAGTGAACATTGCCAATTTTCTTACTAGGAGTAGCCAGGAAAGACTTCCTCAGAATCATTTGAGGAGAATATTGCATAGTCTAAATCGGTGGTCCAAAGTGGACTCTGTGCAATCTAGGGGTTTGCAGGGCCATTCATGGGGTGATAGGAAGAAAATTTCTATTTTTATTTGTATCTAAAAATAAGAAGAAAATAAAGTTTGCTAATATTTAATATGGATTGAGAGTAATACATGCACGAATAGACATGCATTAGTGTGGGTATGGGGGCCCCCACATGCCCAGGCTTGCCTACTGTTGTTCTACCCTTTTTCTCTATTATGTGGCAACCAGCTGTGTACAGGTGTAACCCATCAGCCTCATGCTTCTGTTGCTCTGTCTCTCACTTATTATTCTGGTCCTTCTCTACCCCGGTCCAGTTATTCTCAAGCATGCACAAATGGGTAGTATAAGGACTTGACTCAATGTAAGCCAGCAGCCAGTGAATAAATAGTTGCCTTTCCCAAGTCCCATATGGACAGTTTTGAAGTGCATTCTGCATGGCTCCTCACAGGGTCCCCAGCATAACTCTAACCTCATTGACTCATAGTAGTAACAAGCTCAATTTTGCAACTTTGGATTGACCTTTGACCCTTTCCTTTTTTCCTTTTTCCAGTGCCCATTCCTGTTCTTTTTGGTGAAATCATTTGTGAAAATAAGCTCCCTGTAGAGAGGCCATTGTCTTAGACTCTTGGGGAAAGAATCCAGGCCGAGAAGGTGCATGCTAAAACATCTTTATAAAAGGATTTAAGGTAAACATTTTGGAGATTGCTGGTCTAAAACATTCCCAATGTTTTAAAGAAATGAACCATCAGAGGATAGTCTAATGCTTGTATATGTGCTATACCTTTATGAATGTGTGCCTATTTCATGGGCATATTATCTATAACTCTAACCCCCTTTCTCCCACTCAAGAAAGCATATTAGATACAAGTCAGTAAAAGTATCGTTATTATGGTGATATTCTTAAATTTATTTCAGTTTATAGAGAGATAGATAATCAAATGTAGGCATTAGTACTTTATCATTAATGCCAAATTTCATACCTCAATAACTGTTTGTAATGCATAGATGTGCTGTGATCCTTTGGTTGAAATCTCTGTCTAAAGAGACTTGAAAAGGCTTTAAAGCAAACACACCCAGGTCTAGAGCCTGGAACTTCATGCATGCCAACAATTATTTTCATATTTAAACAACTTCTTATTTATTTGTAAAGTGTAACAATGTTGTGCTGGAGGATAGGAACTTTTCACCATTTTACTTCTTGCTTAAAAATATCTTGGGGATGTTATGAGAAGGGTACCTCACCTCTGGGTATTTTCCCACAAAATTCATAACCTCTGTTTAATCATGAGAAAACCTGAGACAACCCAACTGAGAGACCTTCTATAAAATAGCTGTTCATTCCTTAAAAAGTATCAAGATCCTGAAAAATAAGGAAAGACAGAGAATTGTCGTTGTCTAGGGGAGACTAAGCAGGCATGATGGTTAAATGCTCTGTGGCATCTTGGATTGGATTCTGGGACAGACAAACAATGCTGGTGGAAAAACTGGGGAAATACAAGTCAAGTCTGTGGTTTAGTTAATAGCGCTGTACCAATATTAATTTCTTAATTTTCACCGATGTGCCATCATTTTGTAAGATATTGACATTAGGGAAAGCTGAGTGAAGGGTATATGGGAATACCCTGTACTAATTTGGTAACTTGCTGTAAACCTAAAATTGTTTAAAAGAAAGTTGAAAACAAACAACTCAAGTAGACTAAATTCTGGCTCTGTGGGCAGAATCTTGCTTATAGGTCCCAGTGAGAGAATCCTTAAGGAAACATGTCTGTAAAAGTATATGTATAGAGAAGTGACATCTACACAGGCAAATGAAAGCTCTCAACTGAGTTGTCAACACTAGAGAAAGCCTATTTGTACCATGAAGACCCAAAGCCTATTTTTCCCCTTATTTAGAGATTTTGGGGGGTGGGTAATAGAATTATCTAATTACCTCTAAGATGCCACTTAGCATTGCCAACGAATCTAACGCTGTTTCTTCAGGAGGTTAAATGGCGGGATCATCATCTTTTGTAATTATTTTTCTATTAGCATCTCTCAGAACATAACTTTCGCTTTTGCCCATGAGATGACAAACACTTAAGAGATGAAACCCCGGCTCTTAGAGATGCAACCCTTAATTTCGAACCAAGCATTTAATGAGTAAGAATTCTGCAAAGCTGCAAAATGTGCCCTTGAGAACCTCTGACAACTAAATATTCTGTGGTTTCAACTGATAATCATGCTGTCAGTTAAGCATTTTGCATTTTAAAAACAGCTGGATATATATTTTTTTCTCCATGAATTTCTGTGAAGGGATTTTGATGCAGGAACTTTTTAAAAGATGGCTTACCACATGCCAGGAGGCATCAACAATCACCAAGGTGTTGTATGGTAACTACCTGTTCTGCCCGAATTGAGAACGGTATATCTCATGGGAATCATTGGGTCAATGGTGAACTCTGCAAGGTGTATTTTTGGACTCATTTCCATATTAACCCCAAATATGTGCTTAAAAACCTTTTGGGGCCATATTCACAAAAAGCAACATTTCTGAATCATGACATTAGGTATAATGGGAGCTTAAACTTGGTTCAAATACATTTTCCATTTTAAGCCTTCTTTTAGAAACCTGGCTGTGATAAATGCCAAGGGAGTCCATGCCAGTTCTCGGCAGTAAGCCTGCAGAGGCGCCGGGTTAGCATAATGCGATCATTATGTTATATGACTGGATATGTGTAAACAGATCCATCAAAACCCGTCTGTTGTTAGATAGGTGACAAAACTATATCAAAATATGTGGCACCTATCCCAGACGGTTTTGTTTTCTCCATCACAAATTTGATATCAAAGTTGCATGGCGCTTGATCATGGACAATTAAAATGAGGGGAATTATGGAGAGAAGGAAGATCTCTGAAGTCTGTCTTGAGGTGTCTTTCAGCCAGAACCAAAACTGACCTAGGGGAAAAAACCAAAAATTTGCCTGTTACATTGGGGTGCCTGGGTGGCTCAGTTGGTTGAATGTGTCCGACTTGATTTCTGCTCAGGTTATGATCCCAGGGTCATGGGATCAGGCCTTGTGTGGGGCTCTGCGCTGAGCGTGGAGCCTGCTTAAGAGGCTCGCTCTCTCCCTTTGTACTCTCCTCTGTGCACTCTCTCTCTCTCCCTTTCCTGCTCCCTCTCTCTCTCAAAAAAATTGCCTATTATAACTTGTATTTTTAATACATAGTGGACCCTTGGAATTCACAAATTGAAATTTGTGATTTTGACTAGCAGAAAACAAGAGTGGGTCTGCTGTGTTGCATATATAACATGAACGGCAACCCAGAATTGTGCAACACAACCCCCTGCTCTAAAGCCTTGTCTCTCCTCTGTTATCCTGGTGCTGAGAGACAACTTGGAGCCCCAGTGCAGTGGTGTGCCAGGGAGACTCTTTTAGCTGGTGAATATGCCTTGTTCACCACCCCACAACCACGTCTTGTGACTTGTTATATATGTAGACACACCCAGGAAGTGATTGTGAAAGTTGGTCTAAAAAGAAATCCAAGTGCCGACACTAGTGATAGAAGAGAAGAGGAAGCTAATCAGTTGGAGGATAAAAAATTGTAAAGATGAATTTGGCAGGTTGTGAAGGCTTCACCCCTCACAAATGTCAAGAACTTACTCTTCAGAACATAAAATGTAGCATATAATTTTCTTGGTTGTCTGAGAATAATAATAGTCAATCAGTGAGTGTAACATTGAACTACTAATTTTGGTCTTAGCGTAGTGCCAGATGCCAAGGATCAAGGGAAACAAGGACCGGCCATTGCATGAATCTTCAAATGCCTTCAAATTCTGGGAGAGGGAGACAAAAGTAATCTAGAGGAGACAAGTCAAGAACAATAACTGCATTGTTTTAAGAGGTTGGCTGGGGTGGGGCAGCAGGGGGTGGGGCACTGAATCAGGAGTCAGGAATAGTGAGTTCAGTTCCAGCTCTTAGAATAATCCTCTTCGATTCCTTCCAGAGGTCAACAGGCCCCAGTTTAAACCCAAGAGCCTCATAGATCTATAATTTATTGCCCAGACTGGGACACTTTTGAGAGTGAAAGTGGGCTTCATGAATATTTATCCTAAGATGACTGGAATACACTGGGACTGTCCTGGGCAAACCAGGACGCAAATGTATCCTAACTCCTGTACTTCTGGCCTGTGGCTGATCGTCTCTACAGATCTCTTCCAAGTGAAACTTCTTCCTCCTTGGAGCATATGTGTGCTTCTATTGAGTGATAGATGCTTATATACATTCCTTGCTTATAGGCAAGGAAATAATGTACCTATGTTATTTGAGAATTTTGGAAATCAGTCCTTATTTTTATATTTTAATAGGAACATTCCATTAATAGGAACATTCAGACTGAAAAGGAGAAAACCAGCAACCTGAGGGAGGTATTTTGATCCAGGCGAGGTCTTCGGGTTGCTTTCAAATCCCCCTGCCTAGGCAGCATCTGAGCAACCTATTGAAAAACATCACTGCCATAAATACCACTAAAATGAATTCAAGGAAATTGCTTTTTAGATTTTACGTTGATAACAGTACACCCTCATCAGCAAATACCTAGGTGCTTACGCTCCACAGTGGGCTTTGCTGTGTGCATGACACGTACGTAGCTTATATATGAAACTTGCTTTTTAAAACGTAAGATGGTGGGACGCCTAGGTGGCTCAGTCGGTCGAGTGTCTGACTTCAGCTCAGGTCATGATTTCCCTGCTTGTGAGTTCAAGCCCCACGTTGGACTCTGTGCTGATAGCTCGGAGCAGAGCCTGGAGCCTGCTTCAGATTCTGTCTCTGTCCTTCTGCCCCTGCCCTGCTCACGCTCTGTCTCTCTTTCTCTCTCTCAAATATAAACTAAAACATAAAAAAATAAAAAAATAATAAACATAAGATGGAGTAGTGTATGCTAAATGTTTGTTAGTGAAAATAAGAACCATGGGACCTCGGAAAAGAGAGAGAGGGATATCTCAAATTTTGCATGGACAAGGAAGGTGGATAGGACTTACGTGGGGTATGTGGCATGTAAGCATGTGTGGTGGTAAGGGTGGGGACGGCAACCAGATTGACTATTTTTCACTTAATCCATCAGAACATGAAAAACTCTTTTCTCTGAATGTGGCTTGCCAAGTTCTATAAAACTGAATCCCATTTTCCCCTCGGAAATTAGATCACCTCAAAATGCGGAAGTTGAATCTGCAAGATAGATTTGATCAACAGTCCATGCATTCCGGGTGTGCGTCACCCCTGACTGAAGTGAGTGTGCTGAAGCTAGTTTGGGAGAGATCCTTTTGTCTAAATGGTGCTTAGACATAACAGAGTGGCCTCAATGATGTGCTCTTTATTAAGGTAATTTGTAGAGAAGCTTCGTGTGTGAATGTGTTGTGTAGTAAATCCACAGCCGACTGCAGATTTATGAACTTCGTTATCCTGCTGTACAGATAGCACCTCCATTGAATTTAATGAGCTGAAATAGGTGAACAGTTCATTCTAATCTGCTGGTGCCTGGGACTCCTGTAGTCCCTGAAATCATAGAACATATGTCCTTCTCTTGTTTTAAAAACCAAAGGTGCCTTTCTGATAAGCAAGCCTCTCTTGAGGGTAACGACAGGGAGTGATTTTGAAGATGTTTCCTTTGGCGCCTCGATCGAAAGCTAACCTGAGGCAGCTACCTGTTGCAGAGCTGTGAGGTGATTTGTCAAATCCAACATCCATGGACGATTTGCTTTAATTGCTTCTTGTTCCTTTGCATGAGTTTATTACCTTCACAATGCCTTAGATTTTCTCACCCATATGTTTCCTTTACCGTTAGGAACAAACTCTCTTCTATAGTCCTTTACATAATAACTTTAAATTGATTCAATCATGTTTATCATAATTAGATGAAATGTTCATGAAAGACATACCTACCAAATCTAACTGAAGTTCCTGCCATATTATAAAACGACTAATGAGTGAATTCAGGTAAAGGAGTATAGGGAATAAAACTTTTAAGTTCTCTAATGGAAGCTGAAAATCCTACAGGGCAGCATTTATAGGGAGAACCCTGGTGAAATAAGACAGCTGGTGTATATTAATGGCTGTGCTCATGACACTTCGGGACATTGTGTGTTTGTGTCTGTGTGTGGATGTGTGTGTGCACTCATGCGCAAGTCTGTCTAGGTTGTTGCAAGACTTTTAGAATCAACCCAATCATGGCACCACCAAAACCATCCCAACACAATTATCCAAACAATGCTTAAGTTACAATTCATTGTAGATGGTAGGAGAGTAAACACTTTCTAGATACAAGAAATTTCTAACTTGAAAAGTTAATGTTTACAAAGGTGACTTTGATGGGTTAAATGTAGAACACACTCTTCTGTATTGTGAAGGATAGACATGAGGACTATGTCCCTAGGCTGCTGACACCCTGACTGGCCTCCTTGACCACTGTCTGTATTTCCTACTCCAAGGTCTTAGACTAAAGTCACTTAATGCCAACATTTAAATCTCTTTTTCTCTTCCTAAATCAGATTGTCAAATTAGAGTCTTCTTAAAGTCTCTCTGATTAGGGAGACTTTAAAAAGTTAATTGACTTAGGACCAGATTTTGGCCTGATCAGAACTTGTTCTGGCTCTTACCTTATTCCCAGTGACCTAGTTCCTATCTTGCATTGTATTTACTGATATGATCCCTATCTGGCCCTCATATACTTTCCATCCTGCCTTCTCTATGGGCTGCCATTGCCAGTCTCTTGAAGCTTGTTCCCACTCGCCAGTGGGACCGTTTGCTGCCCAAGTCTTTTTGCTGGAGGCTAAGCCACCACCTGGACACCTGGTTATCCCTTACTTCCAGGTGGAAGGCACCATGTCCACCTACTGATTTTTATTTCTTCCTAAAGATTGTTTTCGTGTTGTCCTTTGGTTACCTCCGTTGCCCTGGCAGGTCTTCAGCTCCTGCTTATTCTAGGACGGGCTTGCCTGCGCGCCAAGCACAATAACTAGCTTATTCTGCTATAGACCTGATGCAGCTGCAATCAGGAACCTGGTTGTAAGAGGTGGGGAAGCAAGGCTGCAGTACAGTAATTAAACAAATCCAAAAATAAATTGAATAAGAAACAGTTGCTTAATCTTTAAAGCTGGTGCTTAAAGTAAAGTAGTCTTAATTAGAGGAAAAGAGGAGATACACGAAAATTATTTTAAAAATCTGAATTATCTGAGCCTTTGAGGCAAAGTTTTCAGAAACTGATGGCAATGACTATTATGGTTAATTTCCCTTCAGAACTTATGGATTTACTCTTCCTTGATATGGAAATATCATTAGCAGTACTCTTAGGTTGATCAACTATAATTAGGATAATTTTTTTGCCTCACAAATGAAATAAAAAGAGATTTTTTCCCCCCTCTAGGATTACTGGGCAAAAAACTGAATTGCAAGTGGAAGGAAGGAAATCATTAAAAATAAATGTGTATGTGTGAGTTAACAAAAATGGAAAAGCTTGATAATGGGAGTAGCAGATAATGCACATAAATGCTATTCTTCTTCTTATTTTGGGGTGGAACATTTTGTTTTAATCACTTAATGTATGCCTGTGTTATAGAAATCAGAAAAGATTGGGGCACCTGCATGGCTCAGTCGGTTGAGCATCCGACTTCGGCTCAGGTCATGATCTTGCAGTTGATGAGTTCAAACCCCGCATTGGGCTCTGTGTTGACAGCTCAGACCCTGGAGCCTGTTTCGGATTCTGTGTCTCCCTCTCTCTCTCTGCCCCTCCCCCGCTCACACTCTGTCTCTCTGTTTCTGAGAAATGAATAAACCTTAAAAAAAATTTTTTTTTAGAAATCGGAAAAGACAAAAAGTAAAGAATGAAAAGTGAGTCTCCTATACACCTTTTTAATTGCACTATGTTGCCTTCCCCAGAAACCACAATTACCTATACCTTCATTTGTGTGTATGCCTTAATACACACATATGAATTAAATATTTGAATGGATTTGTATTTAATTGGTATTACAGTCTCTAAGGACCAAAAGGCTCTTGTCAAGATATTTAGTAAAAAAAAAAAAAAAAAAAAAAAAAGGTAATGTCAGGCTTTTGTGTTAAACCTTGTTAGAAATCTATTGCTTTAGAGTCTCATCTTTGAGTTCCAACCATATGCCATCATTACTGTAGATAAATAAATAAAATGATGGTTTGGTCGATCTTAACTACATCTGCCTGTTCCCTCTGGACAGATTCCTACTGACATGGTGCCTTGTGCTATTCTTGGCCACACAGTTTCTAATGTGTTTTGATATAAACCAGTTTCCCTCTATCCTTGTGGTATAACAGTTATCCTGGGATTCCTGTCTCTCCATCACCCTGGAGATTCTCTTCACTCTTAGGTTGGGTGCATTATTTCTTATGTTTTATAGATTCCTCTTTCTTAGTTTCTCTTTCCTTAGTTTACTTCCTCATTTTGGTGGAACACAACTAGCAGTGATTTCCAGAGAAGGGATAGATGACAGATCAATTTGATTACTTTGAGATCTGTATCTCTGTATTACTTTATTTACTTTTCCAAACAACATGTATGGAGTTCTGTGTTGGAAATCTTTATCCTTCGGAATTTTGAAGATACTCTTCTATTTTCTTTGATCTTCCAGTGTTTCTGGTAAGTCAGAAGCCATTCCGATGCCTTTTGGGGGGCGGGGCATGTATGTGACCTGTTTTCTTTTGTTTTTTGTTTTTTGTTTTTTTAAATTCCAGGATGCATTTATATCATTTCTGTGTCCTCAATGTTTTGAAATTTTACAATGATATGCTTTAGTGTGGGTCTATTTCCATTTATTGTGTTGAGCATTTTGTAATTCCTTTCAGGCTGGAAACTCAGGTCTATTAGTCCTAGGGGCTTTTCTTGAGTGATTTAATTTATGATATCCTCTCTCTCTCTCTCTCTCTCTCTCTCATTTCTCTCTGGAACTCTTATCCAAATTATCCTAATATTTGGATGCTAGTTCACCTGTATGTATGTTCTTTAATTTTTTTTTTATCTCTTCTTTTGTACTTTCCATCTCTTTATCTTGCATCTTTCCATCTCTGTACTTTCTTCATGATTTTCTCAAATGTATCCTCCAAACATTGTACGGTTTTAAAAAATTTTCTGTTGTCCTGTTTTTAATTTCTAAGAGCTGTTTTTCTTTATAGCACCATACTTCATGGGTGTAGTATCTCCTCTTAATGCTCTGAGGATGTTAACTATATAGTATGTTTTTAAACTTTTTTTCTAAGCTTTTTTCAAGTTATTTTTTCTCAGTTGGTTTTGTCTTTATCTTTCTTGTTAACTGATTTCTTCAAACGTTCATTGATCTTTGGTTGTCTGCTAGAAATTAAAAGTGAGTCTAAAGCTCTTATCGACTGTGGGGCTTTGAGCTTCACTGTAGGGTGATTTGATGCTTATGTCCTTGTCACCTTGTTCTCTGAGGTTACCCAGAGAAGTTTTCCCAGCTTGGCTCCTGCTTGGGGAATAGAAGTGTGGCTCCCAGAGTCATGGAAAAGTAGGGCCGGGGGGCTGAAGGTTTTAGCACTTAGAACAAAGCATTGAATATGCATGTGGTAACTTTAAAAAAATTTTTTTTAACGTTTATTTTTTTGAGAGACAGAGACAGGACGTGAATAGGGGAGGGGCAGAGAATGAGGGAGACACAGAATCCAATGCAGGCTGCAGGCTCTGAACTGACAGCACAGAGCCTGACATGGGGCTCGAACTCACAGACCATGAGATCTTGACCTGAGCCGAAGTTGGATACTTAACCGACTGAGCCACCCAGGTGCCCCACCTGTGGTACCTTAATTACCCTTTATATATGGTACATGGTTCCTTAGTTGCTTCCTAGTCAGTTCCTGGTTCAGAAATCCTGTTTAACTCATCAAGATGAAACTCCAGGAGTCTGCTGGCATTGAGAAGAGATAGTCATCTGTGAGCGTGTTGTAGGGAAAAGGGTGTACCTGCAACTCAAACAACTATAATACATTTTTTCCTTCTTTTAGTTTCTGTCTCCTTTGCTCACTTATAGTTCTAGAAGTAGCTGGATTTTACAGTGTAAATTATGTTGCTTACCAGATTTCCCCACTATTGACTTCAGATACTCCTGCCTTGGGTCTGTAAGTCAATTTCCTTTCATGATCTGTTTTGTCTTCTAAAATTATGTCACTGTTTTCTCCAGTAATTCCCATCCTGGTGGATTTTTAAAAAATCCCTTTATTATAGTTTAATGGGGTTGGATAAAAAAGGGATATTATATGCCATATTAAACCTTCCATCTTCATGGGGAAGCCCATTAGTGGCTATTTAGGATGGTGGGTTTATGTTTGATTTTCATTTAATCTGCATACCTATATAATTTTTAAATGCTTATTAGTGTTTTACTTTGGTATAAAACAAAACACAATACAATAAGAATTATTTTGAAAATTATAAAAATTTTCCTGCTCCCCAAAAGAAAGTTACTTGAGGTAAAATAAACAGTTACAGATAATGAAAGAGTGAAATCATGATATGATCACAATGTATGCGCTGCGGAACAGATTAGGGGCAGTCTGTCATAACATCCACTAGATGGTGCTGTTGACCAAGGTCAGCTTGGTTGTGGTTGGGTTTCGAAGAGATAAAATGGTTGAGGTCGGAAAGGGTTGAGAGACATCCTGTATCAATAACCTTTCTATGTATCATCTTTATGTAAATAGTTTGGCATGCTTTCATTTTGATATATTTTGTCCATTCCCAGATAAGAATGAGTTTTGTGGCATTTTTCGGTTGTTGCTTGTATCAGCTACTCTGGGATTTTGTCTTGAAAGTAAAGGGGTCTAGTTTATTTAAATGATATATTCAGTAGGAACTCTATAAATGCGTTGAGAGAGCTTACTTTTGATAATAATGGTAATAATGAATGCAGAAGAAAAAGCTGATAAAATCCACCCACAGTTCTAAAATCTCATCAGTTAAAGTCTGGTCTTCTCTTCCTTGACATTTTATCTATTTCTGCTATGGATACCAGGTGGCTCTTGAATTACCCAATAATTGAAAAATATAGCAGGTGGGGGGAGGGCAATGCTGCAAGCTGGTGCTAAATATGACCTGAGGCTTTTATCCTTAAAATAAGTGAAATACCTCAGGGTTGGGAGCCCAACTGCTCTCTATCTTTATGGATATGTATATATTTTTAACATCTTTTGTTAAAAAGCAGATTTAGAGGCAGCTCTTGATGTCCATTTTTTACCAATTTTCATCTGGTTAAATACTGAAATAGTTAAATGTAGCTTATGTTCAATTTCTATAAATCTGTACGGGGTCACGAAAGGACTGAATCTCTGCACGAAAAGGCCACAACACAGGCTCAATTTTATCGTAGCTGATTACGATATGCTCCCTGCAGAATAATAGAATTCTCTGCACCTCAACAATTAAAAAATTTTACTTTTCTTTTTCTTTTTTCCCCCTCCATCATACTTTTTGTGGGAGAATAAGCTAATGCAGCTAGCGAGCAAGAAATTAGCTGAAAGGTGTGTAAAGCAGGCTATGAGAGCTCAGGTGATGCTGAGGTGCAGAAAAGACAAATAGGTCTAGAAATACAGACTATGCAACATATAAAAGAAGGCTAAAGAATTGAAAAATTCATTGCACAGTATATTGAAAGTGTGATTTTATTACTTTATCTCTTTCCTGCTGACCTTCCTTTTCACATTTATAATGGCAATTAAACAGGAGGAAAATGTTGGTTTGAGGCTAACTGCCCAAAATGAATTAAATTGAAAGGATAAATTAAAGATATAGTTCCTAATTATTTCTTGATAAGGCTTAAAGGAACTAGGAATCAGGCAAAGGAATGGGAACGATATATTTGGCTTTTGGTGTTCTAGGCAGTTTATTTGTAGATTATGCGGTTGTGGTTCAAGGTACAAAATGTTGTCTCCTAAAATACCACTACCACTTGGAAGATGGGCTTTACGACTGGAAAATAGCCAGGGAAAAATGAATATATAGGCAGGCATAGTGGATTCATACCTATATAAATATCCATGAATCTGAGGGTGAAGCAATGGTGAGTTCCCTCTGATTGATTCTTGATTTTTCTTACTTCCCCCCCTATATTGTTCATGGTTTTATCTTACTCTACTGTCTGGGAGAATATTTAAACTTTGTTTTTCAAACATTCTTTGGAAATTTTCATTTGGGATAACATATTTTTAACTTCCAAGAACCTTTCTCTGATTATTTTTCTTCCCATAACATACGCTTCTCAATTCATCTGAAGATATTAAAAGAAATTTGGGGCAGGGGAATTTTTCTTTACACACCTACAGTATCTCTTTTCTACCTGAATTCCTTGTGTGTGTGTGTGTGTGTGTGTGTGTGTGTTGAACTTTATCTTTTCTTACTCTATTCATGATTCTGAAGGCTTTCTAACTGAAATCTCATTTAATCTTTACAACAACCTTATGAAGTAGAAGTCTTATTATTCCCTTTTTACAGATATGAACACTGAGATGGGGAAAAAAAAAGGTTAGTCTATCCACAGTCACACACTTAATAAATGTTGGAGTCAGGATGTGAACCCAGGCCGTCTCTCTCAAGCATCTTGTGTCTTGTCTGCCCATATGTGTTTATTTATTTTTTATTTTTTAAGTTTGTTTATTTATTTTGAGAGAGAGAGGGGGGGGGGGGAGTAGGGAAGGGCAGCAAGAGAGGGAGAGAGAGAATCCCAAGCAGGCTCCACACTGTCAGTGCAGAGCCCGATGTGAAGTTGGAACTCACCAACCACAAGATCATGACCTGAGCTGAAACCAAGTTGGATGCTTAACCGACTGAGCCCCTCAGGCACCCCTGCCCATATGTATTTAAACATGAAGTGCGAAAACGTTATGTGGGAACTCTTGCATAGCTAGGGCCACCCAGCTGCTGGGCTTCTCTGGAGGAGTGCAGAGCAGGAACCAGATGATTTGCTGATGTGTCCTGTATTGGTATCTATAGATATTCCTCAGAGAGAAACCCTCTGGTCTCCTACATTGTGGGATTGTGAGTCTGGGGATGGTGTTGGTGTTCCCACCATTCAATAGGCAAGTGCTTTTCAGCCCAGTGCCTCATCCCTTCCCTCTACTGTGCCAAGTTTTCCCAAATTTGGAGGCTTCAGCATAAAAACCCTCCTCCTATGGTGGTAGAGGTGGAGTTGTCACCTGATTACATAAAATGAAAGAGGAGAACTGGAGGGTCCAAGTCTTTCTTATACAGATTCTCATTGACCTCATTTTCTTCCCATCTTCCACCCCGCTTTTAGAGGTGTCTGCTGATTCCAGTTCGAGTCTACCCTAAGTTCTATGACATGAATTGGTGTCAGAGTTTCCTACTGCTGCTGGAACAAATGACCATACACTAATTGGCTTAAAATGCCACAAATTTAAGGGTACCTGGGTGGCTCAGTCAGTTAAGCGTCCGACTTCAGCTCAGGTCATGATCTCATGGCTCATGTTTGAGCCCCACGTCAGGCTCTGTGCCGACAGCTCAGAGCCTGGAGCCTGCCTCAGATTCTGGGTCTCCCTCTCTCTCTCTCTCTGCCCCTCCCCTGCTCATGCGCACTCTCTCTTTCTCTCTCTCAAAAATAAACGAACATGTAAAAAATGATTCAAGTTTACATCTTACCGTTCTGGCAGTCAAAAGTCCATATTGAGTCTTAATGGGGCTAAAGCCAAGTGTTGACAGGGCCATGTTCCTTTTGGTGGCCCCCGGAGAGAATTTGTTTCCTTGATTTTGTCCAGCATCTAGAGGCTGCTTGCATTCCCTGGCGTATGGCCCCATGTCACACCAACTGCTGTTTCTGTCATGGGTCATGGGTCTCCTTCTCTGGCTCTACCTCTCCTGCCCCCTCCTGTGATTACCTGAGGCCACCTGGGTAATCCAGGATGCTGTCTTCATCTTCATACCTTAATCATACCTGCGAAGTCCCATTTGCCATAGAAGGTAACATATGATAGTTCTGGGGATAAGAAGTGGATGTTTGGGGGGCCCTTATTAAGCTTACCACGGCCAGCCTGTTTCTTACCGACTTTCCCCTACAGCCAATTTGGTTGCAATTGCTGCGGTCAATTGCCACTCATCTATCTGCCTTTCATCCTCTGCATCGCTGTTGACATGTCTTATCTGCAGTGCTTTCATCTTCCAGTCTCTGTTTTTATGGGTCCATACCTTTTACAATCTTCTGTCATTGTTGAGGTGTGTCAAGCTTCCATTTTGAGCTGGAAACCCTCGTCTCCTTTAGAGGTAGGCAATCTCAGATGCCGAGAAATTGCACGTCTTGCCCAAAGTTGTAAAGACAATTAGTGACAGTAATGAACCTTTGTTTAAGAACAGAAACAATTCCAGTAATATAAAGAAAATGGAATTTCAAAGTTGAAATAGCACAGAAACCACATTAGTTCTTTGTGATAGATTTAGGGTATTGTTTTCCTCATCAGGAGATTTTTAGAGCTGACTTTTTTGTTATCATTTCAAAGATGTGAATGTTGCCATGTCTCACAGATCTATTGTGAGAGTTAATAGATGAAAGTTTCTTTGAAAGGCTTAGAGTGCTTCTATAGAAATACAAGAAACCCAGTGTTACTTAGCAAACTCTGGAAATATCCTCTCAATGCTCACTTGTAAAATAATCAGAAAATGTGAGTCAGGTATGGACAAGGAGTAACTTGGAATTCAATTTAATCAATTACTAGGACATTATTCAGAAGACTGTGGTCTACATTTTTAAGCACAGAATTGACCAAATTCTCTATTCCATAATTCAATAAATAGACTTAGCTTTCACTGGAGAGAAAGTAAACTATAAATAAGGAAAAGAACAATAAAGTATTCCTAGGCATCTCTTCACTTTGGTGTCTAAAATAGAATTTCCAGGCAGACAATGCAATTATAATTGGTAAGGGTATATAGAATCCTATACTAAAGAATGTTAACTACATTTCCCTCATACTGTGTGCCTTTCAGTCCTCCTAAAAAGTGAGAAAAATGAAACTGGTGTCTTTATCTGCCTGGAGATTTGTACAGAAATGGGAAATCGAGCCAAATGTAGAAGTAGTTCTCATATCTTAGGTCTAGAGAGAGAGGGAGGGGGCAGAGAGAAGGGAAAGAGGGAAGGAGAAGAAAGTGAGGGAGAAGTAGGTTGGGGAGGGGAAGGTTGGAGAGGCAGCTTTTGAAGATACCTCTTTGAATGAAAAAAGTTGATTAATTTGCAAACCTTTGCTTTTGGAAGTCTACATCTCTGTCTTAATTAGTGATAATGAATCCTTCTCAAAGAAAGGCTTATGCCCTCTTCCTTTCCCTTCTCAATGGGCATTGTCATATTCTGTAAACCTATTGCCTGCAATAGGAGGTCACAGGTCATAGCACAGTTGATCATTCATGGTGGAGAAGAAGGAAGTATGGGAGTCCTTCTGAGCTAAGTTATTTTAGTGTCTTGCTAAGCACTTATTCCATGGCTCTTAGGATATGGCTCTTAGATGTGGCCATAGATTACTGTTAGTCACCTAACTCCTGTCAGATTCCAGAAAGGATTAGTACTATAAATGACCCTATGGTTCATATTTATTTATATTTAAATCGAGACTCAACTCTGCTTTTTGTTTAACTGCAGCCTACAGTTCTTTTACTTAATAGTTGAGAAGAAGAGAATACCAATTTGCTGAGAGAGGAAAGAAAATATATTTACCAAAATCTTGTTGTTTTTACTGTATGTATAGACACAGGTAGAAACTGGTGCTGATTTGGGTTTCTTTGTGGAAATAGAATTACATGGTGGAAGTGTGCTGAGAAGTGAGGTGTGATAGGGTACAGGACACATTACCCCTAAATATGTCACCTTGAATATTTTCGTTTTTTTTGAGGGAGAGAGCAAGTGCGTTTAAATGTGCATGTGTGAGTGGGGGAGAGGCAGAGAGGGAGAGAATCCTAAGCAGGCTCCCTGCCCATCACAGAGCTGGACACAGGGCCTCATCTCATACCATGAGATCATGACCTGAGCTGAAATCAAGAGTCTGACACTTAACTGACTGAGCCACCCAGGCGCTCCACATATTGAATGTTTTTAAGTTGAAGAAGTTTGAGAAAATGGCAGAAGCCACCATTCTCCTCTGAAATGGGTCATAAAAACCATCATGTGAGATGTGCCCACTCCATACCCGGAGGAAGGGAGCATCCTTATCTGTAAGAAGAGTGACACCAAGAAGAATTTGAATAAATATACCTTGCTAAGCTTCCCCCAGTTTACTACACTTACCTCATAATTCTCTATCATATCTGCATGACTGTCTACTCTCCATCAAACTTGGCATAAAAATCCTCAGGTGTAACTCTTTCTTCAGGTCTTCATTTCCACATTAAGGTTCTAATGTCATGTAAATCATATCTGATAAATGGGTATGCTTTTCTCCTGTTAATCTGTCTTTGTCAGTCTAATTTTTAGACCCAGGCAGAGACCCTAAGAGGTTCCAGGAAAGCTTTTCCCTCCCCTATAAGTGGATCCTTGGACCTTCAAAGATAGGAGAGTTTCTGTCCTTTAAGGACGAAAGCATATAAAGAAACACAGAAAAAACAATGCCCAACTTTAACCCATTTTCTGTGGAGCTAGCCATTCTTTGACTTGCCTTGTCTCATTGACAGCCTGAGCAAGAACAATGAGGTTATATGCTTGTAGATGAGCAGAAATCTCAGAAGAACTGTTTTCTCTTACCTATGTTGTAAGAACAGGGATGCAGGAGTATCAGGTTATGTAATGGGTAGTCTTTCTTTTTTAGTTTTTATTTTACTTTATTATTTTTAATTTTTTAAAATGTTTTTATTTATTTTTGGAGAGAGAAACACAGCACGAGTGGGGGAAGACCAGAGAGAGAGGGAGACACAGAATCTGAAGCAGGCTCCAGGCTCCAAGCTGTCAGCACAGACCCTGATGTGGGGCTCAAACTCACAAACTGTGAGATCATGACCTGAGCCGAAGTCGGTCCCTTAACCGACTGAGCCACCCAGGTGCCCCTGGGTAGTCTTTCTTTAATCGTGCTCCTCCACTTCCAATGGCCCAAGATTTCTGTATATAAGTTAAAGAAACTAGTTTGATGTAGCTGGGAGAAAAGACCAGATAATTTTCCATTTGGCCTTCCATGTATGCAGACTCTCTAGATGAGGGTGATAATAATTCGTATTCACGGAGGGCTCATCTTGTGCCATGGACTCTCCTGAGACCCATTTCCCATGATACCTGTATAAAATATGTGTCTATATAATCCCCATTTTATAGACAGGAAATGCAGGCAAAGAAAATCCATTTGCTTGCTCCGGGTCACAGCAAGGATGTGGTAGAGAACAGATTTGAATCCAAGCAGTATGGCTCTAGAAACTTTGCTTTTGACCACTATCCACACAGTCTTGTTAAAGGATGGAAGATATAAGAAATATTCTTTCGCACATCCTGTGCTTTAGTCAAACTGACTTAGCTGTTCTTCCTGTACACAGCTTACAATTTTTCAATTCTGTACCTTTGCTCATGTTTTTCTCTGCTCAAAATACCTTTCTTTTCAAATACTATATTTCCTTCTGTTCTGTTAAAGCTTGCCCCCCAAATCAAACAATATCCAGTTGAAGGAGCTTTCCTAAGATTCTTAGTAGGAATTCATCTCTTCCTTTTATGAGCTTCCAAGATATTTTATATTTTCCTCCTTAGTAGTACTTAACTGCTATTTTAAAATTTATTCTTTCCTCCCCATTAAAGTGTAAATTACTTGGAAACAGGGCCATTTATTTTTACATCACTTTACACTCCTGACATAGGCTATGCCTGCGGTATATGCTTACAAGTTTGGTTAATTAATATTACGAGTAGACATTTCCAAATTGCGCATATTTTGCTTTAGGGAGAGTCAAAGTCACAGGCAATGATTCACATACACTCTCTCTTTTCTGCATTTCTACACAAGATTGCCTCCTGAGTAGTTGTCTCATTGGGTCAGTGATTTCCAGAAAGATGTCCACGGATACAGTTACAGGCCTAAAGTTTATTTAATAGCAAAAATTAGATTTTCAGAGATGGTTGCATAACGCAAGAGATCACAGGGATTAGGCAGAGATATGGCTTCCCCAGTCTTAGAAAATTTCCAACAGGGAGTGGCTATTTTATAGAGCACGGAAGCGGCGGTGGAGGAAGCTCATGGGATTGCTTAGCTGCTCTCCTGTTCTGTGGAGCGTTGCCAATTAAAGCAAGGAAACAAATTTTACCAAGTGATGAAATGCTGGTAAAGGTGAGACTGGCCCTGTTCAGTTGTTTGCTACATTTCATTCAATCCATGTTTTTAACATGAATATTCTTGCTTTTTTATTCACATGTCCTTTTCAATTCTCCTCCTCTCTCTCCCATTTTCCTATAAAAATTTTATTTTCATTTTAATTAACTTTCCTCCAGATCCCTAGTGTTTATTCAAAGGTCTGCTACTCTTATGACTATTTCATCTTTCCAACATCCTGGGGACGTTTTCACTCTTTGGTTTTCTCTCTTGCTTCAGTTAGTCTTTTGTTGCTTCTGTTTCTTTCTTTTTCTTTCTTCCTTTCTTTCTTTCTTCCTTCCTTTCTTTCTTTCTTTCTTTCTTTCTTTCTTTCTTTCTTTCTCTTCCTTCTTTCCTTCTTTCCTTTTTCCTCTCCTTCTTCCTTTTCCTTCCTTCCTTTTTCCAGATTGTAGCCTGAGTCAATAATGGAAAACTGTCTTCTTTGCAGCTTCCTTAGAAAAACATCTCCCTGTGTGATTATGAATAGGGTCTATAAAGAAAAACCCATAACTTCAAAACAGGAAATTAACAGGAGAGAGCTATAAGTTGGTGATCAGAGAGGCAAATTAACAACATATTCTGAAAAACCTGCAGTAATTTTGAAGCAAGTTCCCGATTTGTGACACTGAAGGAAGGAGGAGGGAGGGTACTTAACTCTTAAGATATGGCTGAATGTCCTTCCAAACCATCAGAAATAATGATAGACAATACAATCTTGTCTACGGAAAAGAGATTGTTTTGTTGCACAATGCACTATATTTGTCAAGTGCTCTAAGCCCTCCATAGTTTTACAATGTATTGGTGCTTTGGGGAAATCTGGTTTGAAGGGTTGTCCTAAAAAAGGAACTCATATAACCAGATGCTTCTTTAATCAGGCCACTTTTGTACCACGACTGAAGTGAGTTGCAGTTGGTAGTAAGGCTACTTTATTTCCCATGATGGTAGACTTCATCATGACTTGGCTTAACCAATGACATTGGCTGCAATACAGTTGAAAACACCTGCCTAAAATGAATCAGTCACAAATGCTAGAAAGCTGATATCCTATGACAGGCTGTTAATTATGTTTCCTATTAGGATTCATTTTACAAAGGTATTTAGGAAGAGTCCTCGAGTCCATCATTTTAGAGTTGGGCTTTCACTGGCTATTTTTCAGTGCCTTTACTATCGACTGTGCTGAAACTCAGTGACACATGGAAGTCTTGCCAAACGTGATGAATGAGACTGGAAATGGAAGGAAATTTTCCTTCATTATTTCCATAGGAATTCTTTAGAGAAGTTGGCAAGTGTAACTTGAGGAATTCAAGGATTCACTTGAAGAACATGAGGATTCACATATGCCTCTTGGCATTGCCAGTTATGTTAAAGTACACACACACACACACACACACACACACACAAATTAGTAAACTGTTACCAAGAGATGGATTTCCCATGTTTCAGAGTATATGCTGACATATACTAGAGATAGGAAATCTCTCTTCATGTTACAGGACCTCTATCAGAAGGGGTTTAATTCCAACTGGTACTGGCAAAATAGAGTCACTGAGTAATAGAATGAGACCATTGAGCATAGTGAGATATAGGTTTCCAGTTAAGTGTAAGATTCTTGGGAGTGAAAGTAGTATTTTCAGTGCAGCTAATGAAGGGGTGGCAGCCGGGGGGTGCGGGTGGGTGCTGGCATGAAAGAAGGAAAGCAGCCCAAATGAGGCTGATGAAGAGATGTGGCTATGTAGGGTTTTGACTTTGGGGTGTCTGGCTCAGTGTATCAGAGAGAATGAGAAGCAGCTACTCATCATAAATACTGGGTTCAGAATCAAATTTCCAGATAGCTGGCAAGAACCCTTATCCGGGTCTGGGAACCAGTGGAGCTACTTTGTAATGAGAGGCTTTGACTCGTTTGATCTCATTTTAACTGAAGTAAGAGGTCATCTTAGTGGGATAAAACTCCAATGAATAAAAACACTTGGAAGGTGATTTTAGTGGGTATCTTTTCTTGATTTTATTTATTTATTTATTTATTTATTTATTTACTTACTTACTTACTTACTCACCTATCTACCTACCTACCTACTTAGAGTGCAAGCAGGGGCAGAAACAGGAACGGAAGCAGGCTCTGCACTGTCAGTGGAGAGCTCGAGGTTGGACTTGAACTCATGAGCTGTGAGATCATGACCTGAGCTAAAGTTGGACACTTACCCGACTGAGCCACCCAGGCGCCCCTTTTTTATTGAAAAAAATCATCCATTTTCAGGATTTTACTTCATTACGCATGTTCTAGAATTTGGAGAACCTCATCCTCCAGATATTAAAAAATTTTTTTCTAGTATTAAAAAAAATGTTTCTTGTGTGAATATGTATAGGCAGTTTATATATGTTATTGATTATTCTTTAAATCTTACCATACATAGACATTTAAGTTGGTTTTGACTTTTCAAGAATTATAAATATGCTGGCATAAGCAATATTTTGCATAAAGCTTTGTATTAAAATGATTTCTTCAGGCAAGATAACTATAAATAGGATCATTGGTTTAAAGGCTATTAGCAATTTCAGGCCCTTGATGCATATTGCTATTTTTTTTCCCCAGGAAAAGCAAATTAATTTATACTTCTATCAGCAAAAGAGAATTGCCCACTTTACTGTACCCTTATCAGCATTAGGCATTATCTTCTTTTTTAATCTGTGCTAATTTAGTTGTTTTTCTTTTAATTTGCATTTTGGGTTATTACTTAGATTGAACATTTTTTGTATGTTTATTACCCACTTACATTTCTCTTTTGAAAAATACATTCCCTGGTAAAATGTGGAAAAAATGTCCTGGCACATTTCATCTGATCATTAACAGTTCTTGGATTTTTTTTTTTTTTTTTAAGAATAGGAAAACAAGTTCTTATAATGATTCTGCAGATCTTCATTTAGGGAGGATTTTAGCTTCCTTAATTTTGAGTGATGCTACTTTTACTCTCACAACAAGTAAAAGTCATTTCCAGGATGGTCAAAAACATGATTTCAATGGCTGCCTTCATATGCCATTGTGTTAGGGGAAAATGGAAGCACTTTCTCTAGCCACATGCCCTGCCAATCCTGAAGTTCGGCCCCTTGTTGAAAATAATAGCTGGTGATTTACTGCATTTATTTTGAAAAGTAGTTATTCAGTGCCCAGTATCTGGAGATATGAATGAGTACTTTGGTCACCTTGGGATTTAGGTGACTTTAAATAGTTCCCTTATTTGTTTTTCTTTGTATTTTTGAGTTTGGCCACACAACATTGAACCCTGATAGGCAGGTGCAAGCTGGAAAACGCATCCACAATTGCGTGCCAATCACCCTCCCACCTAACGCTGTATTACTCACCACCCACAATGAATCAGAAACAAGAGCTTTAAATAAGAGAATTATTTGTTTTTAACTTTGACAACACTTCCCCTTCGACACTCCTCAGTACCCGCAGGGACGAATACCTCTCTGGATTATTAGAACATTACTGAAGTTCCAGCCCCTTGACTTTGGGCTGAGAGCTTCTTCAACCTTGAACTGAAAGCGTCCTCTGGGTTGTTGGCTCGGTGACTGCCTTTGCCAAGCCATCCAAGCAGTGCTGCCACATGGGAGCTATTTTAAGGTCTCGCATGGAGCCTGAGATGTATTTCTGTGCTCTAGCAGACATCTCTCAAAACTTCTGTGTTTGTGGCCAGACAGGTCACCCTGTGCCTGGGCTCCCATTTTGTTAGTGGAGCAAACAGAGATGCCAACTACCTTGAGGTGGGTACCCCAGTGCCTCTGCCCTGAGCAGAGGCACAATGTGCCAGATCACACCATGCTCTGACTTTTGGTGACCACTGCATGACTTAAGCCCCATTCGTTAGCCTCCCTTTCCTCATCTGCATGATAAGGGAGTGGGAGCAGATGGTCACACAGATTTCTCCCATCTGTACAGATGAATGAATCTGACTCTGTTAGCCTCTGTAGGTAGACTTACTCCTTTTTTTTCTTTTTAACTTCTAATCCTCTTACTCCAAAATTAATGATTAATTCCTAAATTATTTTAATAATGATTTTAGACTTCCCACCCTATGCTAACCATGGACATCAGTCAGGTATTTGCCTTTTCTTCTCCCCAAACTACGACAATAAGTAAACAGTTCCTTAAAATATGTGAAGAATCATAGGGGCCCAGCAGCAACCATGTGGCAAAGTCCTAGCTGTCAGCTTTGGGCTGTGAGGCTAGAGCCTGGTTCGTGACAGGGCCGTGGCCGTAGACACAGCTAGAGAAAGTTAGGGTGGAAGGGGACTGCAGCTAATGTGGAGAAAATCTGGAGAAACTCTTTTTCTAAATAAGACAAGACAGATTTTGCCTTATGTCGTTGAAGACCAGGACAGCTCTCCGCCACAAAGTTGCGAAGAAAGCAGACGTAGAAATAGAGGAAACAGTGGAAACCAAGGCAATACTGGGAAGCTGAGCCAATGGCGTATGAGGCCATTTGAAATGTTTAGCTGTTTAACAAATTTGCAATCAGTTTATCTAAGGTATGGTTTTTTTGTTTATCACATTCCCATGAAGGAGGTCTATTTAAATATAGTTGGCATTTAGAAACGTAAACTTAGGTAGAACCAAGTGTACATCTGGTTGTTATTCTAAGTTCTGACAGGGACCAAGAGACAATAGGCATCTGAAGCAGTAATGTTACCCAAACTGGGGGCCCTGCTTAAATTGGCACGTGCAGAGATAGTCCTATGAATCTATCTTGTCAAGGCAATATTTGGAAAACTATGAATAGGCATCCAAAATGTAAACTATTTAATGGATAAGCAAATGTTACTTTTATCTGTCCTGTTTCACATATATCTTGTTGCCAAGATAGTGAACTAGCATGAGCTGCTGTCTCTTTGCATTAAAATTAACCCTGAGAAATCCATAGAAGTGAGAGAGAAATGGAGACTTCAGGAACTAAGAAAACAAAATAAATAGGATAAACCTTTTGAGAAGCTACTATTTGCATTGAGCTGGTGAAAGTGGAGAGAACTTCCAAGGATGAAGGGCTGCAGAGGGCAGGGGGAGCATGAGGGAGAGGAAGCTTCCTTAGTTCTGTTTTTCCTTTTCTTGCATTTCCTTGAGCCCAGTGGTTCTCTTTACAGAAGCCGTGGCTGTAGCCCGACCCTGATGCCCCCTGCCCCCAGTGTAGTATAAGGGCAGATATAAACTCTGCTAGTTGAGAAGTTGATCGAAGCAGTTGTCGGGGACTGGAATCATCTAAAGACTCATTCACTCACATGTATGATGGCTGATTCTGGCTGTCAGCTGGTCCCTTAACTGGGACTGTTGGCTGGAACACCAACATGTAGCCTGACATGTAACATGGTGACTGGGTTCCAAGGAAGAGAGATGCAGGCAGAAAGTGTATTACCTCTTATGGAAGTCAGACATTCTGTTTTGTTCTATCTGTTGAGGCAGTCACGCAGCTCTGTCCAGGTTCAAGAGTCTGGGAAATAGATTACACGTCTTGACGGGAGAGTGTCAAGCGTCTAGGAGAGTGTGTAGAACTGGAGATATTGTTGCGGACATTTGGGGAAAATAAACTTGTCACATAAGATTACTTCTAAATAAGGACCAGAAACTGGGCAACAAATGTTGTCTGTATCAGGTGGTTTGAGTCAATGGAAGAAGAATTTAAATTTAAATTCAAGGACAAGAGCCTGCCAGAAGTCTATTTAGCCAAGGAATTCAGGCATCTCCTAGGAGAAAATGCATTCCAACGGGCAAACATTGGACAGACAAACTTTGGTCAGGAATAAACAACTCCCCACAGTGATTAAAAACTGATTTTGAATGCACTATCGTGGATTGCTCTTGTCAAGGATGACTCAGGGATAAAACATTTAGAAAAGAAGGGGAAAAAAAGCTTACCTAAGATTGCAAGAAAGTCCGGCCTTTAAAAGGACCGGCTCACAAATTAAAAAATATAGCAAGTATTTAAAGAAAAACTTTGCCACAAGATTACCAAGATAACCATGCTTGTTAGCTCTTGTCAATATGCTATGTAACTGCTATGAAACCTGATGGTTTAATAAGCATATAAGCTGGTCAGCTGGGGCATGTCAGTTCTAGTTTGAATTTGGCTGGTGGCTCCAAGATTCAGTAAGGGCTCAAGTCTGTTCCAAGTATCTCCCATCCTCTCTGCTTTGGGCAAGTGATGACAGAAATGCATGGGTGAGTGAATAAAGGTGGTATCTCTCAAGGATAGGCGTCTAAACTGACAAACTGTCAGTTTCAACCTGTTGGTCAGAACAAGCTATGCAGCCATGCCCAACATCAATAGTGTGGGAGGAAGTCTACTCATCTTCAGTGAGTGGAAATGCAAAGTCACATGTCAGAAAGCAGGAGAGAGGGAAGAATGAACTGAAAACAGTAAAGCATTTTGCCGCAACGATTGATCATGGAAAACAGCAATTTTTTTCACATGACGTCCATATCAACAAACATTGTGGTGTGTGCATGCACACACAAATTTCAGATCATTGTTATGAAAGGAAGGAAGAACACTGTGTTCGTTAGTGAGTCAGCATCTTGTGGGAAAGGCCCAAGGTTTCACGTCTTTTGGGGTCTGGAAACAAGGCAAACCGTTTTAAAAAATGTGTGTTTTGTTGTTGTTTATTTGGGGTTTATTGATTTATTTATTCCTGTGAGATATGATACACATGCTTCTCCATAAAGGTAGCGGGTACCCTCTGTTCCATATAAAGAACTCCTGTCTAAATACGACATAGGGTTAGAGGTAGTATAACGTAATATGCAGCCGGAAAACCACTGGCCAGGATCAGGTTGTGAATTGTATGTGTAACAGGCTAAGGAGGCTGACTTTACCCTCTGAGGAATCATCAAAAAGCTTTTACTACATCAGATTTCAATGTTAGAAACCAATTTAAATTTTAGAAACCTGATTCTAATAGTAATTGAAAAAGATAAAGAGGAGAGATACTTGAATATAGACCAGATATAACTTGATACAAGGTAGACAATGATTATTATTCTAAAAGAGAAATACAGCAATGAGTGAGCAGAGAGTGGAGAGATTAATTCCAACTGGGAGGTTTGGTGAAGATCACTAAATAAGGCAGGAATCAGAGGGACCTTGATAAAGTGAAATCACATGATGGGAAAGGGAAGGCAAGCAAGGAAGAAGGTAGAACCTTGATTTATTCGATGTAAATATGGAGCGTTACTAGGTTCTGGGCACTGTGTTAGGTACTGGGGATGCACCTTGGAACAAAACTAAAAACACTTCTGGTCATTGGGAGTTTGTATCTAGTGGAGATTTAGACATTACTCAGACATAAACATAAGTTCAAAACTCTATAACAAGCCCAGTGAAAGATACACAGTGCTAATTGACTCTTTTTAAAAAATTTCTTTTAATGTTTATTTTTGACAGAGAGAAAGAGAGAGACATAGTGCGAGTAGCTGAGGGGCAGTGGGAGAGGGAGACACAGAATCTGAAGCAGGCTCTAGTCTCTGAGTGGTCACCACAGAGCCCAATGTGGGGCTCGAACCCACAAACCGTGAGATCATGACCCGAGCTGAAGTCGGATGCTTAAGGGACTGAGCCACCCAGACACCCCAGTGCTAATTGATTCTTTGCAAGGAGTATGCCCTGGTTAGGATAGGATAATCAGGAAATTCTTCCTTTTTTTAAAAAAAATTTTAATGTATATTTTTGAGACAGACAGAGTGCAAGCAGGGAAGAGAGGAAGAGGGAGGCACAGAATCTGAAGCATGTTCCAAGCTCTGAGCTGTCAGCACAGAGACCGACGTGGGGCTCGAACACACGAATTGTGAGATCATGACCTGAGCTGAAGTCAGACGCTTAATTGACTGAGCCACCCAGGCGCCCCAGAAAATTCTTCCATTTGTTAGCAACACAGAAGTAGAGATCTGAAGGATTAGTAGGGGTCAATTAGGTGAAGAGAGGAAGGATGACATTTGACAATATTGAATACTTACCACTTGCCCCATGATTCCTAAATGCTTTATGTATATTAAATCTGTTTATTTTCAGAATAACTTTATGATACAGACACTGTTATTTATCCCCATATTACAGATACTGAAATTGCAGAAGGTTTAACGTTATACAACTTGTAACAGGTGCACCTGGCATATGAACCCAGACAGCAGTTCTCAGACTCCACCCAGTTCTCTCTGTTCTCATTAAACCATCTCCCCAGATAAGGAAGAACAAATGGCATGTGGAAGGCTCTGGAGGAAGCCATGTCTGGAGTGAGGGACTGAAATGAGACAATGTGACACAAACAAAGGTAGCAAGAAATGGAGTGAGGCAGGAATGGTAGATAAAAGCCGCTGCTGCAGGACTTAGTAGCACATGTAAGGGACTTTTTGGGGGGGGGGAGGGGGAAGCAATTGTAATATATTAATGCCTTTTGAGCAGTGCAGTCATATTTTTAGACACTCATTGTGAAAACATTGTTGGGGAGGACGTGGGGGAGCAGAGTAAATACAAATGGACCGACCGATTTGGTGGCTTGTGTAGTATGTCAAGCAAGAAATGACGGTAGTTTAGGAGAGGCTGCTATTGCAAAAGATGGGCAGCTGGGTGGGTGGATCTTAGCTTTTTAGCAGGTAAAATTGTGTGGACTCTATGAATTGAATGACAGAGAGATTGGATAAGGGGAAGAAAGGTATTAAGAATGACTTCTTATATCTGGCACCCACAACTGGATACCTGGTACCAGTGAGGACAGGTTTGCTTATTTGCTGGGTTATTTGGGGGAGTGGGGCAAGGTCAGCTCTGGCATGTTTGGGAACTGGGCTACGGAGAAACGAGAAGCAGTCTGAAGTGACTGTAGCAGGGAGTGTCCCGCTTGCTTATGGCTTTTCCTCTTACTGCTGCAGATTTGTAGTTGACAGTTGCCACAAAAAGAAGCAACTAAAAATAGAAGAAGGAATTGGCTTCTTCTGGCAGATAAAATTAGGTAGAGAGACAAGAATCACTTTATTAAGCTCAGGTTTATTCCTAGATACATTAGGTTTCCTGGTCTTGGTAACATAACCTAAATGGTAGAAGAACCATAAAGCTAAATAATGTCAAGTAATTTTGATTCAAATAGGAGTTAGATTTTTTTTTCATCATCTAGATCTTAATGAAATATAAGGTTCTAGGATTAGATGGTATCTCAAAGGATTAAACATTCTGCTCTTTTCCTCTGAGCTCAGTTGCATTCACACTGCCACAGACTTTTTTTTCCCTAAAAATAGCCATAGGAGGGGTGCCTGGGTGGCTCAGTCAGTTAAGCATCCAACTTTAGCTCATGTCATGATCTCATGGTTTACGAGTTTGAGTCCCACATCAGGCTCTGTGCCGACAGCTCAGAGCCGGGAGCCTGCTTCAGGTTCTGTGTGTCCCTCTCTCTCTGCCCCTCTCCTGCTCGTGCTTAGTTTCTGTCTCTCTGTCTGCCCCCCCCCCCCCGTCTCTCTCAAAAATAAATAAACATTAAAATTTTAAAGATAAAAAATAAAAAAATAGCCACAGGAAGCTAGCATTCATTCATTCATTCATCGGCAGACAGTATTTGCTTTGCAGAAATGAGAATATCTCACAAGCCCCCCTTTTTTTTTTTGGTATGAAAATCAGACTGATTGAAAGAAATGCCTTGCCTTAAAGGGCAGACCTGCGCTGTTGCAAAAATTTAATTAAGCTTAAAAGTACCATGAAATGCAATTGAACATTTCAAGCAAGTAGATTGGAATAGAGGCTTCAGGTGATAAACAGGATCTTAAATGTTTTTCAAAGTGAGATTCAGATATAAAAGAAACTGCCACACTAGAAGCCATTTTTAATTAGACTTTACTTTTGGTTCACTTGTATAAAAGAGTTAATAACGGTACTTAAACCCATAAATTTAATTTTGCTTTTATGCCCTATTCTTGAGACAGCAAATTGTCATGAACTGTAGAACACACATGAAACGTTATTGTCTAACTCTTGATTACATTCACTGTTAGAACTTCACAACTCAATCAAATAGTTTTTTTTTTTTTCCTAATGTTTATTTTTGAGAGGGAGAGACAGAGCGTGAGCAGGGGAGGGGCAGAGAGAGAGGGAGACACAGAATCTGAAGCAGGCTTCAGGCTCTGAGCTGTCAGCACAGAGCCCGACATGGGGCTCGAACCCACGAACTGTGGGATCAGGACCTGAGCCCAGATGGATGCTGAACCGACTGAGCCACCCAGGTGCCCCAATCCAAAACAGTTTTTTAGTGAATTTGGATCACATAGACAGAAAGCCAAGATGATTTAGCCAGTGGTTCTCAACGTTGACATTATGACCCCATTAGGGATAGTTTTAGAAATTTGTGGAGGCATTTTGGGTTATCACAGCAGTTGGGGGTGGTGTTTGGTGGGTGGGGCCGAGACATTAGCCACCCTGTCAAGTCTAGGACAGCTTTATAAACCTAGAATCTCCTTCATATACTGCAATATACAACCACTGGCTAGTCTGTTGGTCATTCACATAGGTGAGAACCTCCTTTATAATTATCTGAGCCAAGAATGTAACTCAATTTTACATATCGACACAAAGTTTGATTTTTTTTCTTTTCAGAGCTTTAATATAACCCGAATTTTCCAGAAATACCATTGTAATGTCTCTTGAAGAAGAATTGTATACTGCCTTAGTTTTAATTTTATCAGGACGTGATTTCCACTTTTATCAGATATCATGCCATCAGTGGGAACACCTGCTGCTTATAGTAGATAAATTTGAGGAGTCCGCTCCAACTCATCAGAATGCATTTACTGCTGATGTCCCATTCTTGGTGATTCTATGTACAGGTGCAAGAATCTGACTTCTTCATTATATCTTCACAATTAGTGAAATACTGCAATGTAGCTATGTCTGAATAGCTACATGTATACATGTATACATGTATAATACATGTATAAATACCCATTTATACCAGCTTATTATACACTGTTTTATTTAATATATATTTATATATTTAGTAATTATGGGTACAGACAAGTCCTATTATCTATTACACTGTTCATTATAAAATGTATGTTACAAAAGGGGAGTGTTAAGTCCAATAGGGTTCATTGAGTTTGAACATCACTCAAGTATATATGTGAATTATATAATTTTAAAAGGCCAGGAAGAGACATTTGAACTCCTTGTAGTCAAGGATTAGGTTATGGACAACATAAACAAATACCTGAGAGTTGACTATAGGCGTTGGGTTGAAAAGCATATTAAATAAAAGATACTAGCAATCATTTAATTATCTATCTATGTATATATATGTATATATATATAACATACACATCACAGTATTTTAAAGTTGGGAAAATATTTGGAAAATTAGGCATAAGTCTGTAAACATTTTTAAATAAAGGCACTCAAGTTTCTACCATTGAGTAGATACTATGTATAAATTTGGTTTGCACATTTTTCTCTGGCTTATTTTTAAAACAATTTTTCTAGAATTGAAATAAAACTGATTTTAAAAAATTGGTGTTTGTCATATAATGAAAATTTGAAAATGTTAGTATTGATTTCAGAAATATATTAGTGAGCACTTAGAGTATTTTAATTGATATAAATATCACATACACACCAAAAACAAGCTAGTTCCAGCCTTTTTAGTCAAATTGTCCAAGTTATGACTTCATGACTTAGATGCCTTGTATGCATTATTATATATGTTATATATAACATAACACAGTATTTTTAGGTTAGGCAGTAGATTTGGAGTATTTAACATAAGGTCTCCGTTCCTTGTACCAGATTTTTCTTCATTGAATTAACCTCACTGATAATTTTAACATACACTTTGCTTGCCTGGAAGATTTGGGTATTGAACAATGGGGTAAGACAAATAGATTATGAAATTTAAGAGCTGAATTACTGTGTGAAATTGTACCAAAATTAATATTCAGACTTACAATAAATATCTTTTTGTAATATGTTATAATTGTTTAAGAAAATACGCAGTTCTCAACTCTCATACATTTACCATTTGTGTAATCAGCTTTAATCTAATCAACACAACACCCCTAACCTTCCTTACCTATACTAACGCTTTCAGTATGTCAGCTGGGCAATCCATTTTTCAAAATAGTACACAGAAGTGACCGGCATTTATGTCATCTTTCTAAGTGGTTCCTCTGCTTATGTGCTGTGAAATCATATGCAATTTACTCTGCTAAGCTTCAGTTTCAAATGGGATAATCATTAGCATCTCACTGTATTACAGTATTGAATAGATTAATGCATGCAAAGATGTTTTATATACTCTGAATAAGTGCCCATAAAATATAGGATTCTGAGTGTTAATTATCAGCAACAGCAAAGGTCACAACTATTTGGGATTTTGTTCTATTTTATTTTTTAAGGAACGGGAAGAATACAAAAGTTCAGATGTTCATATTATTGCTAAAATGCTTAGTCTCACAAAATTAAACTAATGTAGATAAAGCTGGAAATTATAAGCTGAAGGTTTAAAGTGTGAGTCTTTAGCCACAATGTCACATTCTTGGAACCCAGTTTCAATCTCACACACACTGTGTTCAGATGTAAAGGAAAAGAACAACAGTAGAGATCACATATGAAATGTTGAGGATAAATGTTAAAGATAGTTTCTGAAAAATAGTGTATAGTTTGTGATTTTATAACATATTAGCTCTCAGGATAATTTTTTTCCTTCTACGAGTGTTTTCACAATGATTTTTTTCATATTTTTAAGGAATATATAATAGATGAAAATAGGGAACAATGGGCTATAGTAAGCTTTTATTTAAGATTTTCATTTTTAAGTCATGACTATGCTCCAGCAGTCAAATTCTGTTGCTATTAGTTTGAACATACAAAAGAGACTGAGATAACATACGTGAGAAAATTCAATTTCTTAACAACAATTTTAGAAAGCAGTTATTAATGTAACTCTCTTGCTATTTCCTGGCTACCCTCCCAGATGACGCTATATAGGAGACCCTGTTTTGCATAACCCTATAGGATTTTTTTTAATTCTATATTTTATGTAATTAAGGCTTTCAAAAGTTTTTAAAATTTTGCTATTTCTCAATTTGCTTTTATTTTCCTGAGGGATAAAGATGGAATGTTTTAAAGAACATTATCATGATAATTCAATGCAGTACATTTTTCCCTTAGGAGTTTGATTCTACACGGTTTTCAACGTACCAAATTTTACTTTGTATTAGCATGTACAAAGATGTTCTTTTGAAAACGTATTGACTCTTTCTCATATAGTGACACTGGAAATAATTCTGATTTTTTAAGTTAAAATTCTTTCCTTTTAAGTTTATTTATTTATTGTGGAGAGAGAGAGAGAGAGAGAGAGACAGAAGGACAGAGAGACAGAGAGACAGAGAGAGAAAGCAGAAGAGGGGCAGAGAGAGAGGGAGAGAGAATCCCAATTAGGCTCTGCACTGTCAGCATGGAACCTGATGCAGGGCTCGAACTCATGAACCATGAGATCATGACCTAAGCCAAAACCAAGAGTCAGATGCTCAACCAACTGAGCTACCCAGGTGCCCTTTTAAGTCAAAATTCTTATGTGACTACCTAAAATATTGCTGAGAGGGATATTAAGCAAGTATTATCTTGTGTATCATCTACTTTTTTTAAACAGTTTTATTGAGATATAATTCACATACCATACAATTTACCATTTATTTATTTATTATTTTAATTAAAAACATTTTATTTTATTATTTTTTTAATATATGAAATTTATTGTCAAATTGGTTTCCATACAACACCCAGTGCTCATCCCAAAAGATGCCCTCTTCAATACCCATCACTCATCCTCCCCTCCCTCCCACCCCCCATCAGCCCTCAGTTTGTTCTCATTTTTTAAGAGTCTCTTGTGCTTTGGCTCTCTCCCACTCTAACCTCTTTTTTTTTTTCCTTCCCCTCCCCCATGGGTTCCTGTTAAGTTTCTCAGGATCCACATAAGAGTGAAAACATATGGTATCTGTCTTTCTCTGTATGGCTTATTTCACTTAGCATCACACTCTCCAGTTCCATCCATGTTGCTACAAAGGGCCATATTTCATTCTTTCTCATTGCCACGTAATACTCCATTGGGTATATAAACCACAATTTCTTTATCCATTCATCAGTTGATGGGCATTTAGGCTCTTCCCATAATTTAGCTATTGTTGAGAGTGCTGCTATAAACATTGGGGTACAAGTGCCCCTATGCATCAGCACTCTTATATCCCTTGGGTAAATTCCTAGCAGTACTATTGCTGGGTCAGAGTGTAGGTCTATTTTTAATTTTTCGAGGAACCTCCACACTGTTTTCCAGAGTGGCTGCTCCAGTTTGCATTCCCACCAACAGTGCAAGAGGGTTCCCGTTTCTCCACATCCTCTCCAGCATCTATAGTCTCCTGATTTGTTTATTTTAGCCACTCTGACTGGTGTGAGGTGATATCTGAGTGTGGTTTTGATTTGGATTTCCCTGATGAGGAGCGACGTTGAGCATCTTTTCATGTGCCTGTTGGCCATCTGGATGCCTTCTTTAGAGAAGCGTCTATTCATGTTTTCTGCCCATATCTTCACTGGATTCTTTGTTTTTCGGGTGTGGAGTTTGGTGAGCTCTTTATAGATTTTCGATACTAGCCCTTTGTCCGATATGTCATTTGCAAATATCTTTTCCCATTCTGTTGGTTGCCTTTTAGTTTTGTTGACTGTTTCCTTTGCAGTGCAGAAGCTTTTTATCTTCATGAGGTCCCAATGGTTCATTTTTGCTTTTAATTCCCTTGCCTTTGGGGATGTGTCAAGTAAGAACTTGCTATGGCTGAGGTCAGAGAGGTCTTTTCCTGCTTTCTCCTCTAGGGTTTTGATGGTTTCCTGTCTCACATTCAGGTCCTTTATCCATTTTGAGTTTATTTTTGTGAATGGTGTGAGAAAGTGGTCTAGTTTCATCCTTCTGCATGTTGCTGTCCAGTTCTCCCAGCACCATTTGTTAAAGAGACTGTCTTTTTTCCATTGGATGTTCTTTCCTGCTTTGTCAAAGATTAGTTGGGCATACTTTTATGGGTCTAGTTCTGGGGTTTCTATTCTATTCCATCGGTCTATGTGTCTGTTTTTGTGCAAGTACCATGCTGTCTTGATGATGACAGCTTTGTAGTAGAAGCTAAAGTCTGGGATTGTGATGTCTCCTGCTCCGGTCTTCTTCTTCAAAATTACTTTGGCTATTCGGGGCCTTTTGTGGTTCCATATGAATTTTAGGATTGCTTGTTCTAGCTTTGAGAAGAATGCATGCTGGTGCAATTTTGATTGGGATTGCATTGAATGTGTAGATAGCTTGGGGTAGTATTGACATTTTGACAATATTTATTCTTCCAACCCATGAGCACGGAATGTTTTTCCATTTCTTTATATCTTCTTCAATTTCCTTCATAAGCTTTCTATAGTTTTCAGCATACAGATCTTTTACATCTTTGGTTAGATTTATTCCTAGGTATTTTATGCTTCTTGGTGCAATTGTGAATGGGATCAGTTTCTTTATTTGTCTTTCTGTTGCTTCATTATTAGTGTATAAGAATGCAACTGATTTCTGTACATTGATTTTATATCCTGCAACTTTACTGAATTCATGTATCAGTTCTAGCAGACTTTTGGTGGAGTCTATCAGATTTTCCATGTATAATATCATGTCATCTGCAAAAAGTGAAAGCTTGACTTCATCTTTGCCAATGTTGATGCCTTTGATTTCTTTTTGTTGTCTGATTGCTGATGCTAGAACTTCCAACACTGTTAAACAACAGCGGTGAGAGTGGACATCCCTGTCGTGTTCCTGATCTCAGGGGGAAAAGCTCTCAGTTTTTCCCCATTGAGGATGATGTTAGCTGTGGGCTGTCATAAATGGCTTTTATGATGTTTAAGTATGTTCCTTCTATCCCGACTTTCTCGAGGGTTTTATTTTATTTATTTATTTATTTATTTATTTATTTATTTTTATTGTATGAAATGTATTGTCATATAAGTTTCCATACAACACCCAGTGCTCAGCCCAAACGAGGGTTTTTATTAAGAAAGGATGCTGAATTTTGTCAAATGCTTTTTCTACATTGATTGACAGAATCATATGGTTCTTATCTTTTCTTTTATTAATGTGATGTATCACGTTGATTGATTTGCAAATGTTGAATCAGCCCTGCATCCCAGGAATGAATCCCACTTGATCATGGTGAATAATTCTTTTTATATGCTGTTGAATTCGATTTGCTAGTATCTTACTGAGAATTTGTGCATCCATATTCATCAGGGATATTGGCCTGTAGTTCTCTTTTTTTACTGGGTCTCTGTCTGGTTTAGGAATCAAAGTAATACTGGCTTCATAGAATGAGTCTGGAAGTTTTCCTTCCCTTTCTATTTTTTGGAATAGCTTGAGAAGGATAGGTATTATCTCTGCTTTAAACGTCTGGTAAAACTCCCCTGGGAAGCCATCTGGTCCTGGACTCTTCTTTGTTGGGAGATTTTTGATAACTGATTCAATTTCTTCTCTGGTTATGGGTCTGTTCAAGCTTTCTATTTCCTCCTGATTGAGTTTTGGAAGTGTGTGGGTGTTTCAGAATTTGTCCATTTCTTCCATGTTGTCCAGTTTGTTGGCATATAATTTTTCATAGTATTCCCTGATAATTGCTTGTATTTCTGAGGGATTGGTTGTAATAATTCCATTTTCATTCATGATTTTATCTATTAGGGTCATCTCCCTTTTCTTTTTGAGAAGCCTGGCTAGAGGTGTATCAATTTTGTTTATTTTCTCAAACAACCAACTCTTGGTTTCATTGATCTTCTCTATAGTTTTTTTAGATTCTATATTGTTTATTTCTGCTCTGATCCTTATTATCTTTCTTCTTCTGCTGGGTTTGGGGTATCTTTGCTGTTCTGCTTCTATTTCCTTTAGGTATGCTGTTAGATTTTGTATTTGGGATTTTTCTTGTTTCTTGAGATATGCCTGGATTGCAGTGTATTTTCCTCTCAGGACTGCCTTTGCTGCATCCCAAAGTGTTTGGATTGTTGTATTTTCATTTTCGTTTTTTCCATATATTTTTTAATTTCTTCTCTAATTGCCTTGTTGTCCCATTCATTCTTTAGTAGGGTGTTCTTTAACCTCCATGCTTTTGGAGTTTTTCCAGACTTTTTCCTGTGGTTGATTTCAAGCTTCATAGCATTGTGGTCTGAAAGTATGTATGGTATGATCTCAATTCTTGTATACTTTTGAAAGGCTGTTTTGTGACCCAGTATGTGATCTATCTTGGAGAATGTTCCATGTGCTCTCAAGAAGAAAGTATATTCTGTTGCTTTGGGATTCAGAGTTCCTAATATATCTGTCAAGTCCATCTGATCCAATGTATCATTTAGGGCCCTGTTTCTTTATTGACCGTGTGTCTAGATGATCTATCCATTGTTGTAAGTGGAGTATTAAAGTCCCCTGCAATTACCACATTCTTATCAATAAGGTTGCTTATGTTTGTGAGTAATTGTTTTACATATTTGGGGGCTTCCGTATTTGGTGCATAGACATTTATAATTGTTAGCTCTTCCTGATGGATATACCCTATAATTATTATATAATGCCCTTCTTCATCTCTTGTTACAACCTTTAATTTAAAGTCTAGTTTGTCTGATATAAGTATGGCTACTCCAGCTTTCTTTTGACTTCCAGTGGCATGATAAATAGTTCTCCATCCCCTCACTTTCAGTCTGAAGGTGTCCTCAGGTCTAAAATGAGTCTCTTGTAGGCAGCAAATAGATGGGTCTTGTTTTTTTATCCATTCTGACACCCTATGTCTTTTGGTTGGAGCATTTAGTCCATTTACATTCAGTGTTATTATAGAAAGATATGGGTTTAAAGTCATTGTGATGTCTGTAGGTTTCATGCTTGTAGCGATGTCTCTGGTACTTTGTCTCACAGGATCCCCCTTAGGCTCTCTTGTAGGGCTGGTTTAGTGGTGACGAATTCCTTCAGTTTTTGTTTGTTTGGGAAGACCTTTATCTCTCCTTCTATTCTAAATGACAAACTTGCTGGATAAAGGATTCTCGGCTGCACATATTTTCTGTTCATCACATTGAAGATTTCCTGCCATTCCTTTCTGGCCTGCCAAGTTTCAGTAGAGAGATCCGTCACGAGTCTTATCGGTCTCCCTTTATACGTTAGAGCACGTTTATCCCTAGCTGCTTTCAGTATTTTCTCTGTATCCTTGTATTTTGCCAGTTTCACTATGATATGTTGTGCAGAAGATCTATTCAAGTTACGTTGAAGGGAGTTCTCTGTGCCTCTTGGATTTCAATGCCTTTTTCCTTCCCCAGATCAGGGAAGTTCTCAGCTATGATTTCTTCAAGTATACCTTCAGCACCTTTCCCTCTCTCTTCCTCCTCTGGAATACCAATTATGCATAGATTATTTCTCTTTAGTGCATCCCTTAGTTCTCTAATTTTCCCCTCATATCCCTGGAATTTTTTTATCTCTTTTTCTCAGCTTCTTCTTTTTCCATAATTTTATCTTCTAGTTCACCTAATCTCTCCTCTGCCTCTTCAATCCGAGCTGTGGTCGTCTCCATTTTATTTTGCAACTCATTAATACCTTTTTTTAGCTCCTCCTGGCTGTTCCTTTGTCCCTTGATTTCTGTAGCAATAAATTCCCTGCTGTCCTTTATACTGTTTTCAAGCCCAGCGATTAATTTTATGACTGTTATTCTAAATTCACTTCCTGTTATATTGTTTAAATCATTTTTGATCAGTTCGTTAGCTGTCGCTATTTCCTGGAGTCTCTTTTGAGGGGAATTCTTCCATTTCTTCATTTTGGATAGTCCCTGGAGTGGCGCGGAACTGCAGGGCACTTCCCCTGTGCTGTCTTGTGTAACTTGCGTTGGTGAGTGGGGCCGCAGTCAGACTTGATGTCTGCCCCCAGCCCACCGCTGGGGCCACAATCAGACTGGTGTGTACCTTCTCTTCCTCTCTCCTAGGGGCGGGATTCACTGTGTGGTGGTGTGGCCCGTCTGGGCTACTTGCATACTGCCAGGCTTGTGGTGCTGGGGATCTGGAGTATTAGATGGGTGGATCTGCAAGGTGCACAGGGGCGGAAGGGGCAGGCTCAGCTCGCTTTTCCTTAAGTGATCCACTTCAGGAGGGGCCCTGGGGTGCCGGGAGGGAATCAGACCCACCGCCGCTGGAGGGATGGATCCACAGAAGCACAGAGTTGGGTGTTTGCAGGGTGCAAGCAAGTTTTGGCTGGGGGATGGGCGAGGGAGATGGCGCTTCCCAGCACCTTTGTTCCCCACCAAGCTGAGCTCTGCTGTCCAGGGTTCAACAACTCTCCCTCCTGTTGTCCTCCAGCCCTCCTGTTCTCTGAGCAGAGCTGTTAACTTATAACCTTCCAGATGTTCAGTCCCGCTTGCTGTCAGAACACACTCCGTCCGGCCCCTACACTTTTGCCAGCCAGACTTGGGGGCTCTCCTTTGCCGGGGGTCTGCCCCTCCACCCTGGCTCCTCCCACCAGTCTGTGTAGCGCGCACCGCCTCTCTGCCCTTCCTACCCTCTTCCTTGGGCCTCTCATCTACACTTGGCTCTGGAGAATCCGTTCTGCTAGTCTTCTGATGGTTTTCTGGGTTATTTAGGCAGGTGTGGGTGGAATCTAAGTGATCCACAGGAGCCCAGCCTCCTCCTATATCGCCATCTTCCTCCCCCTACTATCATCTACTCTTTCATTAAGGGAGGAGACACAATCAATTTGACTTATGGTCTCCATTGAAAATAATGTATTTTGACATAGAAAGCAAATGATCATGGTTTAACCAGTAAACCTATTTCTAAGGGCCACAGGACTGACTCAAAATATAGAGTGTCTAACAGAGACAGAAGAACAAAAATCTGAGATATTAGCTGTCCTTGGTGGATGAAAGCAGAGATCATATTAAAGCTGTCATTGAAAATGTAGTGATAAAATGCTGGCAGATTTTTCAGTGTATGGAAATGAGAAAATCTATTTCATTGGTTCTGATGTCTGGGAATCATTTCTAGATTTCATATGTTAAAACATAATTGACTCAGGAAATGCTATAGAATGTACTATTTATAAATGTGATATTTTGGTGATAGCAAAATTTTCTTGAATAGGATCCATTCCCACTTTCACCCTCTCTTTCTCCATTCATAAGTGTGTGAATGCTGGAAGCCAGTGTGAGGATTCTGCCAAGAGCTAAGCAACTTAATTTCAGTTACATTTTCAGGAACTGGGATGCGAATGCAAGGTCATCCATGGACCTACTGGGCTCACTGCAAGAAAAACTGGAGACAAAGCTCCAGGTACCATTGACCACTGTTTTCCCAACTTCCCCTAGAAATTCTGCTTTGGATCCCTAGGAAACAGTATTAATTCAGAGCCAGTGTCTAGAAACCCCTGAAAGATCTTCATCTTTCCCTTTCTCTGGTATGTGGTCACTTCAGAAAATGGTCTGCAGTTACTTTATGGAAAGACTTGGAAAATATTTTCAGTATATAATTGCGCAGTATTACGTTGCCCTTCCTGAAGGAGGCCCACCTATCAAGAAAGCTCAAAGTCCATGAACTTGCTTCATTGTGAAAACTAGATGAGAGGTCTTGACTCTCCATTGTGGACCTTTAAGTTCAGTTCCTGGGCTTGAGATTTCCGTTCTACAAATCAGACAGTATTTTAGAAGCAAGCTGATGCTTTTTCATTCCTAGGAAAACCAGTGAGCCACTGTCAGATCCATGAAGGTCAAAACATTCAGACTGCCATGTTGTCTCTGTTTTCTGCTGTTCATTATGGAAATTATATCTACCTTGCTTCTGGTGGTTAACCATTGCCACTTGGCCTTTTCCTCTCCAGTATCCCCTTATCTCTTCTAACATCAGGGAGGACATCTCAATAGTGGCATATCCTACCTTCATCCTGGCCTATACAGAGCAGGTTCTACACATCTTTTCAAAGACATTGATACTCCTATCAATGATGTCTTTCTCAATATTTTAAAGAAGAAAGTATTTTTTGGTCGTTCCAGAAAGATATAGTGACCTTGGGAGGTGTTCAAGTCACGTTAGAAATTCACTGCAACATCCCTGTATTCTTAACTTTTCATTTCCTTCGTTTACATTATGCTAAGGAAGTTCTGGTCTCTCCACCCCACCAAGCAAACTGCTATAGGCACTTCTACTGTTAGAGATGGCACATGAAATCCCGAGTGTCTGGCAATGCACCCATATCAGTAAATTCAACCCAATCCAATGTTACGTTCCACCCTCCTTGGTTTAATGCTCTGAGAATCTGTTTACATCTATATTACTCAGGTGTCCGCCAATATGAATTGGCATAGCCTTGCAATTCCTTTGGAATATAAGTTATTTTCTCCCTAATCACACTTTGCTCTTGTCCCCCCAGAGCATGATGAGATCTGATTCTACTTTTCGGTCTAGTGGCCATACGGTTGGTGTGGGCCTTGAGAAGGAATGACGTCTCCTTTTAGGGTGGACTAGAAAACTAGGCTCAAGACCACATGTAGAAGAAGAGCTGTTATTCTGCCTCAATAGCTTCTTCCTTACCTTGGGCAGGGACCCTGGGCCTGTGAACTCATTTAGGCATCACTGAATCTTGGGAAGGATGTCTTAGACTTGAGGTTCCAGATTATCACCTAGATTGATAGTGACACTGAAATCTTTTGAAACTGAATCTAAAAGGCTGACTCCCCTGGCTTTGTCAAGGAAGATTTGTTCTTACCTGCAACTAATTGTCTGTTAAATTCACCAACAGCTCTTTTAAGGATTCAGAAAATGCTGAGTCAAGGAATTGTTTGAATAAGAACAGTGCAAAGGATGTCATTATAGCAGGATAATATAATTATCATCAACTGATGTTCACATCGTTTCCACTGCCTTTAAAGCACTGAGGCAGGTTTGAAGGAATACATCAAAATTGCCTGGCTCAGACACTGATTGGTTGGTCGTGCGTGACTTTGGACATATCATTAAATCTGAGTCTTAAGTTTTTGTTCGCATCAGATGGGTAAAGTAATAGCACCTGACTCCCACAAGGTGGTTATCAGGATAAAATTAATGGAAAGTTTGGCTGAATAGTGGATAACACAGGGCAAGAGATTAAGAATGAAAAGATGTCAACATCCATGGACAGGGGCTATCCTTGTTATTTTCTGGTTTAGGAGAAGAATGAGGTTCATATATGATTGCAGTACTCATTGCTGATTTTATTTTTTAAAATATAGCTGCCTATTGAAGCATATGGAAGTTTGTTAGAATACTCTGTATATTTTTGTTTATGTATGAATTCTACATGATAAAATGTTAAAATTTTTAAAAATATAGGTTCCTAATTTAGATTAATTCCATATTTGGAGTAGTGTTAAGGGAGAAGGCTTTTATTATGAGGAAAAATTATTGGAAAGAAGTAAGAAAAAAGTAGAAGAAAAAGTGATAAAAATAAAACTAGATCAAAAGTAAGAGTCATACATGATGCTAGAAAAAAATTAAGGGGCAAGAGGAGAGCCAACTAACAGAATATATTTTTGGTAAAAATACCAAGGGTAGAAAGTAGTAATGAGAGGAAATGGACAATGGACCCAACAGTTTAGCAGAAGCTCAGGGAAGAGATGTCCCATTCATACCCAAGGCTTCGGCTACTACGTGCATATGGTTGCATTCCAGATCTATGCAACTGTAATCTTCACTATGATCTGATGTTCCAGACTCATGCTTAATGGCCTACTGAACATGTCCTCTGATAGTCCTGTAGCCCTTCAAACTCAGCATGTCCAAAGCAGTGATTATTTCCAATTCCTCCCTGTCCCAAACTCACTCTCTCACTCTTCTTCCCCCACCCAGCCCAGACACACTCACTTGCTCATAATTCTTACTCTTCCTGTCCTGGTTAATGCCACCTACACAGCTACCTAAACCCACCATTGGCTCTTATACACATTCCTGTTATGATACCTGATACCTTTTGTTCGCATGTACATCATCTAATAGATGATGGATTTGTCCAGGTCAGAGATCACATTTCATGCATTTCTGTGTCCTTAGCAGCCAGCTCAATACATGGCTGAAAGAAGGCATTCAGAAGTGTTTGGGGCATCTGAGTGGCTCAGTCAGTTAAGTGCCAGACTCTTGATTTTGCTTCAGGTCATGATCTCACAGTCCTGAGATCGAGTCTGCTTAAGATTCTCTCTCTCCCTCTCCCTCTCCCTCTTCCCCTCCCCTGCTCTCTTTCTGTCTCTCAGAAAAAACAAAAGTGTTTAATGAGGAATGAGTGAACACATACTTGAATATTTGGTTACAGGAAGTTGATGTAAGCAGATCCTGTTGGTGTTTCTCTACACTAAACATTGTGTCACCTGTGATGAACTCTCTATGCTCCCCTGAGACCGATGACACCCTGTTTCCATAACTGGCAAACCTTGGCTGCAATTTACTCTATGGTGTAAATAACATACATTTAATGGACAACAGAGGTCTTATAGAGTGAACCCTCAAGACCGAAACCCTCTTACTGCTCATCCTACCTGTCTCTATGGTCATTTATTGATGACTGTTTTGAGGTATTTCCAGGTATGAATCTCATGCTGCTCTCACTTAGCGAAAGTGATATTTTGTTGTTGGTCCTGGGTTTTGCTGAGGTAGAGAGAACTCTCACGTTTACCTCAAGAAAATGTGAGCTCCATGGATAGCCAGAAGAGAGTGCCAGATCTAGTAGTTTATAACACACACTTTCTAACCCTTCACCCAAAGATGACCTCAGTTACGGTGGAAATGTTCGGCTATATTTTTTTAGTACCACTGGTAATGTTCACTTTATCAATAAATATCAGTGATGTTGGCACTGTAGCTCATCCTGCCTAGGCTTAAGTGCTTTTCAAGTTAAATTTGATATTCCTTCAAAGGATGGGTAAAGTAACTGGGGTAAGGGTTTTGTGTAGTAGGCTGCCTCTCTTTCTTCCCTGTGCTTTTCCTGATTTGAGTATATCTGACTTGACAAGTAGAAAGGACTGCTGTCCATGGACCATAGTATCTATTTCATGAGATACTTCCATAGGAAGGGTATATTTTGAGATAGAGCTGTTTTCCTTTAGTAGCTCTAATGTATGTGCTCATTAGAGGTATTTCCTCATTTTGCAAGGTGGACCACTTAGATTGATACACTGATGCCACCTGATTTTGATAATCACCCTCTGAACAAAGTGTGTAGTACCCTTACCTAGCATATTTGTGAGAAGCTAGAGTTTTTATTTTTTATTTAAGGTTTATGCTTCCTAGATGACTAGTTTTCAAAGCAGAATATTTGTTTCACCAAAGGCTTTTTTTTAAGTTTATTTATTTATTTTGAGAAAGAGCATGAGAGAGCACATGAATGCGAGCAGGGGAGGGGCAGAGAGAGAGGGAGAGAGAACCCCGAGCAAACTTTGCACTGCCAGCACAGAGCCCAACGTGGGGCTTGATCTCATGAACTGTGAGATCACGACCTGAGCCAAGATCAATAGTTGGATGCTTAACTGCCTGAGCTGCCCAGGTGCCCCTTACCAAAGACTTCCTTAATAAAAATAAGATGATAGAACTTGTGGCACATGATGACATTTCAGTTCCTGTATTCTTGCTTCCTGGAAACACCTAGCTAAAATTTACCTTTGAAAACAATTTTGTAAAAGATTCTGAGTTAGAAAATATGGAAACGTTTAAAGTATAGAGAGAGCAGGGTACTTTCTAGCCAAGAATTTTAATGAAGATCCAGGAAATATGGTGGGCTTTTATAGCGTTCAAGTATATTTAAAGACATTTTGAACATACAGTGGTTGGAGGAAGCAGAGTAGAAATGTGGAAGAAGGATTTGTCAGAAACTATTTTCTTTTTTTTTAATTTTTTTAAACGTTTATTTATTTTTGAGAGAAAGAGACAGAGCATGAGTGGGAGAGGGGCAGAGACAGAGGGAGACACAGAACTGGAAGCAGGCTCCAGGGTCTGAGCTTTCATCACAGAGCCCGATGCAGGGCTCGAACTCAGGAGCAGTGAGATCACGACCTGAGCCGAAGTCAGGTGCTTAACTGACTGAGCCACTCAGGTACCCCTGTCAGAAAATATTTTCTAACTATAGGATGATGGCATTAAAAAGTGAGAATGTAAAGAAGATATTACTTATGAGTCTGGTAAAGAAAAGGATATGAATTCACACTACATACTTAAGTGATGTCCATTCTTTTCTAAGTTAGACATCTTGACTCAGTCACATAGAAGTTGGAATACAGGCTCAACTTTATTAAACTACACTGTGTTGAGATGCCCTATTGTTTTTTTTTTCTTTTTTAAAAAATGTTATTTATTTATTTTGAGAGAGAGAGAGATTACTAGTGAGGGAGGGGGCAGAAAGAGGTGAGAGAGAATCTTAAGCAGGCTCCATGCTTAGCACGAGACCAATGTGGGGCTCGATCCCAAGACTTTGAGACCATGACCTGAGCCAAAATCAAGAGTTGGATGCTTAACCGACTGAACCACCAAGGTGCCCTGAGGATGCCCTATTGTAGTATTTATGATCTCCTGTCCCTCTCCACAGAAACAGGAGAGCAGGATACTAGACCCAACTTGAGTCAGGATGAGCCAGAGTAGCCATCAAGATGCTCAGCAAGGAGCAAGAGCCAACTGAGAGATGCCAGGGGCAAACCTAAAGAGAAAACCTTGTGGAAAGTATAACCTAGGAAGTAGTCCACAGGAGTTAGACTAAAAGTAACCCAAAAGTTTGAAGCCACTGGCAGAGAACAGGGATTTAGAATGGAAGGGAGGAACCCACTGAAATTCCCTGAGCCATGTGAGTAGAGTTGTCAGTGAATTGTGTAAGGTTTTGGGTGGTATGCAGTAACATATGAGTGAAAGATCCATAGCTATCGAAGATATTATTGTGATATAACAAGGTTCATCTGAAAATTAAATGACTAATGCCTTTTGCAATGTGAGAGCTCACAGTGAAAAGTATAAACTAGTGATAATAACAATAGCTGGCATGTGTTGATTGATACTCAGTGCCAGGTTCTGACCCAAGAGTTCTCTATCTGTAAATCCATTTAGTCCGCATCAGGTGTATGATAGTAACCCCTGTTTATAAGTGAAGTACAGACAGGCCACAAGGTCATGCAGCGATGGCAGAAAAGGGATTCAAGTCCAGACTTTCAAGCCCATGCTTTGAAACAGTTCAATACATAATTGAACACAACTTCAAATCCATGACTATTATTCCAATGACCGATGATATTGAAATATACCCAAGTCTCAAATTAGTTATTTTCCCCAACTACCTCATGATCCCTTTCTTTCTCATCACGATAGAAAAATATGATTTTTAATTCTAATTGAGTATCAAATTTCATCCCTAGTCTTATGCTAAGATACCACCCCCCCCACCCCCAGAACCTCATCTCTACTCTAACACATGCTTGAAAATAGACCCTCTTATACACAGAGCAGGGTTATCAATACACTGAGGTAGTTTGCTCCATTTGTAAAGAGTGATGAGGGGCGCCTGGGTGGCTCAGTCGGTTAAGGGTCCGACTTCAGCTCAGGTCACGATCTCGCAGTCTGTGAGTTCGAGCCCCGCGTTGGGCTCTGGGCTGATGCTTCCGATTCTGTCTCCCTCTCTCTCTGCCCCTCCCCCGTTCATGCTGTGTCTCTCTCTGTCTCAAAAATAAATAAACGTTAAAAAAAAATTAAAAAAAAAAAAGAGTGATGAAAAGTGGCTTCTAGGATCACTTGGATGAAATACTCCAGAAAGGCAGAAACAAATTCTAATAGAAAGGTTATTTAAAGTCCCTAATCTTAACTAATCTTAACATAATTATTTACTAGAGGGTTTCACTTGAGCAAGTCACTAAACCTTTTATCTGAGATTTCTTAGTAAAATAAAGGTGCTAATACTTAAATTGTGGTTTAATCATTCAACAAACAATTTTTAAGCATCTATCATGTTGAGGAGTACATTAAACAGATCACATTTGTGCCTTCACTCAGCTTATGATCTAGTTAGGGAAGACAGAAAACAAGTGTGTAAAGAAATAATTTAATCTCAGAGAATGGTAAATAATGCTGAAAAAATACAAGATCAGTGTGATGAAGTGACTCGTAGGGGAATCAAGGATGGCTTCTTAGTTAAGTGACATTTGGAGTGGAACATAAATGATGTGAAGGAAATGGCCTGTTGTTGGGCAGGGAGAAGTCTTTGCAGGCAGAAGGAAAAAGGCATTGAGGTTGGGGTGAGCTTGATGCACCCAAAGTACAAAAATAGGGCCAGTGGGCTCAAATGAAGTAAACCAGAGGGAGATTGTGGGGAGGTGAGGTTGAAGAGAAAGCTCAGGGTCAGATTGTATTGGGCCTTGGAGGATATGGTTCAGGAGTCTGGGATCTTATTTGGGGCAACAGAAGCCATGGAGGATTTTAGTGAGGGATTAGGGTATTAAATGCTGTGAATTCATGGCATCTACACAGCACAGGACATGGTAAATTTCTTAACAGTTTGATACAAAATTTGTGTTGGAGAGTTGGAGTGTGTGGGGTTACACCAACCTTGCTTGAATGTTGGGATCCTCTGTGTAGCACAAGGGGCCCTCAACAATCCCCTTGTCTCCCCAGTTGAGTGTTATTGCTGCTGCCTATACAATTGTGTTTACTTTGTATAGTTTTCAGTGTAGTGCTTCACAGAACTCATAGAATCTTAATATCGACAAAACTTTGAGGAGTCAGCTAAGCCAGTGTCTTAATTTCACAAATGTGAAGACGGACCCAGAAGAGATGAACCTTCCAGTACTCTCTGCCTTACCCTATGCAGCTTCTCACAAGTGTGCTTTGCAAAAGTTTTGGTTTTTTTGTTTTTTCTGTTTACGATCTTTTTAGTCCTTTGGTACTTCCGTGTCTTCAGTGGTCCTGGGCATTTCCATGCCCCCCAGGACAAGCATGCTGAATGCTGATTCTTTCTGGTATTTTGCAAACTCAGTTCCCATTTTTAAATGGGATTACTGGAGCAGTTGCTCCCTGAACAATTGACTTCTTTTATTGCAGCTTTTGCTGCAGTCCAGCTTTCTTATGATTGGTAAAATTCCCAGTGGCTGGAGCCCACCCCTCCCTTCCCTACTCCCCTCCCCAGATATTGTTGCTCAGTGAAGGCTGAGCTCATTTTTGTAGAGGCCTGTGAGATTTATAGGCTTTCTGCTGGAAAAGTTTGCGTTCACTTTGCTCTTCTTTTCTGAGCTATAAATTGTTGTTAATATCTAGAGTCTCTGGACCAGGTCGTCAGAAAGAAAGCAATCTCTTCTCATCTGCTCAGTCTGAGTCCAGCAATTTGCAGATTTTGAGTGGAATACTGTTTAGTTTGTTGTGTGTGTGTGGGGGGGGGGCGGGCTGTCTGTGTGTGCATGTGTTTTGACGTTGCTTGAAAGGCTTTTTCCATGATTGCTCTTTCACTGTGTCTGTACCACCTCTGTATTGAAGGAAAATGGACATTGGCTTCAGCGTAATGTCCTGCAAATGGGACTGACTATTGTTCAGAGACCGTTTCTTACATGTCATGCTGGACTTATTCTACCTGATAAACTTTTCTAAACCACTTGCTTCGGGCTTGATTCTCATGCATGCCAAGGAGAGAGTATTGTTCAACTAACTCCTTCTGAACCCAACTTTTACAGAATTTTTGAAAATAGGGAATAAAGATTTTGAGCATGATATGATATCTAGTTCACTTAGTTTATTAGAAATGAAAGCTTACAGGAAATCAGTAAGAAAATGAAGTGATATGGAATAGGAAAAACATGCTGGGCCCAGGTAGGAAACAAACTGATTTAGTTCATTCTTCATAAATTGCATTTCAACTTTCTTTTGCATCTTTTGTTTTAGAGCCCATAGGAGTTAGAATAAGAAATGCTTATTGGAATTAAATAGTTAATTAAGGATTAAGATTTTAATTTATTGGGTGATCCCTTTTCTTTCATGTTTTCCCATCCCACAAGGCCTATAAAAAGGGCTTCTTCTCTAGAACTTTTTATGACTTCTGTGGTGCTGTGACATGATTATTGCAGTCTTTGGAACTTTGTATGGTTATTGGAGTTTCTTTTTTAATGCATGAGCCTCTTTTAAATGCAAGCTTCCAAAGGGCCATACATATCATAACTTTATGCACCCTCGGGTGTGTGAGGTTCTGATTTAGTTGGTACTCAATAAATGCTTATTTATTAGAAAAGAGAATTTAAAATAAACTAAAATTTGTACTAAGCAATTTCTGGGGATAAAAAAGAATTTGATACATACATTGGGTGTTATTGGAATATATTGTTAAGGGAACATTTAATTAAAAAATTAAAATTAAAAAATTACACATTTTTTAATGTGGAGAGAATTTGACACAGTTGGGTTGTCCTCTCTCTGTTTAATATGCGGTAAGTATCAAGACATAATTGGAGGGGTACCTGGGTGGCTCAGTCGGTTAAGCCTGCAAATTGATCTCAGGTCATGATCTCAAGGTTCATGAGTTCAAGCCTCGCGTCGGGCTCTGTGCTGACAGCTCAGAGCCTGGAGCCTGCTTTGGATTCTGCGTCTCCCTCTCTCTCTGCCCCTCACCCACTCGCTCACGCTCATGCTCACTCTCTCTCTCTCTCTCAAAAATAAGTAAACATTAAAAAGAAAAGACATAACAGGAATATGGGAGGATAAGATGCCAAGATCTGACACTTTTTGGGGAATTTTTTAGGAACAATTTTTATTTTGGAATGAGCCTGGACTCAGTGCTCATGAGGGTCCTTTTAACTTCTCAGTATAAATTATTTTACAGATAAAACACCTCTGTATTTTAAACACCTCTGGTTTTAAACACTGGATATAATTTTAGAATTCTGCCTTAGAACTCACAAGATAGTTTGTTTTTGAATATCAGTTTCTCACTCTTTAAATATTACATTCTTAAGTCTGTCATGTCGTGATCATCTAATATGACTTAATTTGTATTTACCTACCTTATTGCACTATATATGATGTCGCTTGAATGCTTGTCTTCTCTGTCCTTTTGAATATAAAATGCTTAAGACAAGGGATTTGGTCTTAGGACATGGTTGAGAACATAGAATACAGAGTTAGAATGGAATATAGCTTCATTTACTGGTATGTAACCTGGACACAATACTTAGTCTATATGTCACCTTATTTTCGCTTAGTCTTTTCATACATTTTAATGAGATAATACATAAAATACCTTTATTCAAGATGCACAATAAAGTATTAAAATATTTTATGCCTTACATTCACCACATGCTCGGTTATTATTTGGCAAATGAGTTGAGCTGAATTTTTTTCCTAGTAGAATGTGTGTTCTACGTAGTATTCATTTTCATTGTTAGAGCAAATATGCCTGACCTAAACTCATTTTTATAAAATCAAACATAACACCAAATTATTAAACAACTAAAGTGTTTTACTTGGGGAATGAAATCCTCTACCTTGCACGCTCTGAAACGTTCTTACCAGATTGGTTCAAAAGAAATCAAATGTTTTGGGGCACCGGGGTGGCTCAGTTGGTTGAGCATCCAACTTTAGCTCAGGTCGTAATCTCATGGTTTGGGGGTTGGAGCCCTGTGTCAGTCTCTGTGCTGCCAGCTCAGAGCCTGGAGCCTGCCTTGGATTCTGTGTCTCCCTCTCTCTCTGCCCCTCCCCTGCTCATGCCCTGTCTCTCTTTCTCAAAAACGAATAAACGTTAAAAAAAAATTTTTTTTTAAAAGAAGAAATCAAATGTTTTGTTCAAAAACTTTTTTACTGTGGTCGAAGTGTCTTCCCTGAGAACCTTCACGTAGATTCTTTCTCTCCTATTCATCTCATCTGGTTGATTGGGACATTTATCTAGGTTTTCTAAGACTCCGGTTCCACTCCTGTGTTCTTCTATGAATGGCAGTATAACTTTAAATATGTTACTGTTCCTCTACTGCTCTTTTCTGTGACTCTGTCTTCTTACTCGGAAAGTCTCAAATCCTTCAAGAACTTATTCTCAGGCTGAGCTCAAAGGACTCGCATAAGATTTTTGGTAAGTTTATCAACTACATAATAAATGCCCATTGAGTACATACTAAGTGCAGTTCTTTCACTTTAGGGTATAATTGTGCCACTGAACACTGTAACTTGGAAGAAGTTAAGAAGCACCATATAAGCCATACGCCTTGGGGTGTTTCTCACCTATTCTAACCATTTCCTCTTAAGTTAGAGAAATACAATGGAGTGATGTTTTCCAAATGTGTGTTGGACTTAACACAGCCTAAAATCGGTGGGAAGGGAAATCTGGCATTCGTTGGTATATTTTATTGATGTTAACAGACAAGTTGGATCATCATTTGGAGCCCAAAAATATGTCTCAAGTTGGGACAGATTTAGCTGTCTAACCCATTGAAGAAACACGATCTTTATACATTGGAGAGCCCAGCAAGGTAGACCCTGATAAAGAATTTTGTGGTCCTCAAAGTGGATTAATAGTTCAGCAGATCACTGGCCTAACTGGTGAGAGCTATTTCCTCATTACTTAATTCATCTTCCAAAGCATTCTTGGAAAGTTGAGGGGGATCTGTGACTAATGTAAGAGCCCTGTCGCTTTGCCCCCTTCTGTTTTGGTAATATGTGTGACCCCATTTCTAGAAAGAAGACAGAGGAGATTAAGGTTTTTTTCCCCTTATATGAGCATTTCTCTTTTTGGGTATGTATTTGTATGGCTACGTGTGGCTTAACATAGAGATACAGAGCTTAGTGTATTTATATAGTGAGAGATACATCCCTGTCTCTGTGCATGCCTGGGCATTCATAAACCAGACGTACATTTATTTACATATTTTTTAATGTTTATTTTTGAGAGAGTGCAAGTGGGGGAGGGGCAGAGAGAGGGGGACAGAGGATCCAAAGTGCCTCCTGATGACAGAAGTGAGCCCAATGTGGGGGGCTCGGATGCAGGAACCACAAAATCATGACCTGAGCCAAAGTCAGATGCTCAACTAACTGAGCCATCCAGGTGCCCCCAGACTTGCATTTATAAGCCAGACACTGCTTCAAATGCCGTGTGGGTGTTCTATTATTTCCTCCCTACTAGCCCCATAAAGTGGGTGTTAAATCCATTTTAAAGGTAACGAAACTGAGAGACTGATTAAATAGCTTGCCTAGGATCACATATTTTAGGAGAGCTGGGTGGTTCCAATGCCTATTCTCCAAATTTTAGATGTTTTTACAGACTCTAATGTTTGTTAGGTCACTCTTATGTAGGTAACAGCTCTACCTTAACTCCATGTCCTTACAAAGGTTAAGGTTTGCTTTTGTGCCAGCCATTCGCCTGTTCACATGGTTTTGGTTTTAATCTGACCCGAATGCCATCCTAGGAACAGGGATTGGATTGGAATGACTCATTTTCCATGAGGGAACCTGACGCAAAAAAATTAGTACATGTCAGACATGGCCATAATTTGATCTGTCCTAGGGCAACATATAGGAAGCCGTAGTTTCTTTCTTGTGCAGAGGAGTTTATTTTTATAGGACCTGTTCGACACTGAATTGCAGTGACAAACTCAAAATCACCACATGCATTTATCTGGAAAGTGTCAATGGAACTTTCTGCCTCTTCTAGGCTTAGGGAAACATAAAATCATATTTAAATAGAAAACTTTTATTCCAACTCCAAAGATTATGAGCTACAACCTTAGTAGAACAGGGTAACCCAGAAAAAGCTCTTGTTTTACCAAATTCTTCATTTGTCTGAAACTTAGCAACATATTGCTACATCAGGTTCAGGCTAGGATCAGAGTTTATGATTGGGATCAAAATGCCTAACATTTCTGAAATTGAAATTCCATATAAGTCAGCCTGATTTATCAGTAGTCTGTTATTTCATAAGACACTCCCACCATCACTATCATCTAGAGATTTATGGAACCAATTACTTTTCAGAGACTGTCACTTGTTTTTTATTGTGTGCCTTGCAATAGTGTTTGGGTAAGAGTAATTTGTAAGTCAACATAAATGTAGCAGTATGGGTATATCACAGTTTTGGACTAAAGAGAGAAAACACAGTCCTAGACTGAGGACTACAGTACAAAATTGAAAGAAGCGTCAACCAGAAGATTAGGGAATAAAATATGATACCGAATTATCTAGAAAATTATGAGTATATGAAGGCAGGGATCAGACAGAAAATCTTTGGGAGAGTATTTAAAAAAACACAAAGCTATAGAAATAAAATAACTATCAAAGAATAAGAAAATAAATTAGTATATTTCAGCTCTGACTGCACATTGGCATCACTTGAGGAACTTAAAAAAATACTAATTAATCTGAAGAGAAATAAGAGTGCAGTCTTTGAAAGCTCCCGGGTGATTCAAATGTTTATCCAGGGTCAAGAAACTCTAAATTAAATGATACTTTGAGGTCTATAGGTCTCTTATGTTTGGGAGATCAAATATGTGGGCTATAAATAGGGACTTATTTTGAATTTCATCTGAGTAACATTCTAAAATCTTTGTTTTTTTGTGGAAGACCTCAAGAATAAACCTAACTTAGGACATTAAGAACCATCCCAATGGTTTATATTTGGCTAAGTTTTTCAATCTTTTCATATTTTTATTAGGGTATTATATTCTTTAAAATCCTTGATGTCCCTTGCTTGCTCCTAACAGCTTTGTAAGAGATTAAAGAAAAATATCATTAAGCTGGGTTGTGTGAAATAACAGTGTTAATCCTAAGGCCTTTTAATGGAATTGTTCTCAAGACACAGTAGAGTGGAGTGTAACCTTGTCAAAGATTACCAGAATCTTCTATGAATTACCTACTAATGAACTTTTAAAACAAGCACATAGAACATTGAGTTTATTATTGTAAAGTACTTTCTTATATGATGAGGGGAAGCAGGAAAATACAATAAAAAATGCAGAGAAAAAGAAAGAAAAATAACACTCTTATTTCAGAAAGAACTCTTAAAGAGCTGTAGCTCCATTTCTTTGTTAAATTAAATAGCAGCTACCTTGCTGTTTTTATTTTTCTTTCTAAAGAAATTATCAAAAATCCTCTTTACTATTTATGTGGTCTCAAAATATCTATTTTGTGAAGATAAAAATAATTTTCTTCAATCATCTCCACTCAAGAATTTTTCAGCGTGCCACTACTAGCAGGTTAAAAAAAAATTGACCTTAGGAAAGTTTACTTTGAAATGTGTCTCAGATCAGAATGCCCTTAGCATCTTTCCATCATCCCTGGAGCATGAGTGGGTAGCCTCAGTTCCTGGCCTCTTCTTATCCACTGCCTGAGACTCTCTTACTCTTCACATGGAATGCTTGGCATGGCCTCTCCTCATTGCAATGTCAGTTTCTGAGGAAATCACTATATTTCACAAATGTTTGTTCTCCACTGTCCTTCTTAGGAACATCGTAGTTATGGAATAAATATTTGTGGCATTAATTGAGTAATCTCCCCACCTTCACCATGCCCTATTTAAAGGAAAAGGCAGGTCTTGATGAGGTCTGCCTGTATGTATGATAACCAATGTAATAAGGAAGGTCCTGGGTTTGTGAAAAACCAAAGGAATATTTTACAGTAGCAGCAGATGAAATGTAATGCAAATTCAAAGAATCCAGCCAGTATACGAGTTGCTGCTTAGCCAGTCTTGGTCACCCATTGCTTCTATAAAATTACCAATACAGTTAATCAAAAGGAAGCTGACTCTCAACAGAAATTATGCAAGAACTAAATAAACAAAATGGTGGCCCTTGAGCTTTAGGTGGCTAAAGCATGATCTGGAAATGTATGGACCTGAGGAAGCTGGGCAACTTTAAAAATCTTAGGACTTTTTTTTTCTTTTGTCTTTTTGCAACATCAGTAAGAATCTGACCCTCGGTTTCAGGAAATCTTATTTCCAGTACATCAGAGACATGTGGGTGGACTGAATCATTCTCATTCTCTTCCACTGCTCTCTCCCCCTCCAACCTCCCCTAACACCCATAAGCAATCTGCTACTTTCTGTCCTGCAGAATGTAATAATGTATTGAGAGTGCTTCTGAAGAAAAACTTGAAAATCCAACAAAGTATGTGAATCCATAGCAAATCAGCATTCATTAATTTGCCTTAAGTTTGTATCAGTCTACCCTGCTTTCTTCTACCTTAAGCTGGAATATCCAGTTTGGATAGAGCAACTCCAATAATGCCAGGCCAGTCTTAGGGTTAAATTCTGCTGTAGGATAAGGAGATGACTAGTGAAACCAATCAAATGGTACTGGGTGCTCCTGTTTTATTGGCACTGATGATTTTCTTTTGAGGGTTTTCAGAAATGGGATATAATTCTGAGAGAATCTGAAAGTCTTTGCATCTGCAAATGTAGAGCTTCAGCAACCCAGAAAGCCCCAGGCTCCTTTCAAAATATTTGTAGGATGCCCCAGGAGATTCTCTAGACTGATAAGGCCATGGTCAAAGACGACATTTTGCTGTCACTGTTGTGCTGCCTTCTCTGCATCTCAAAGTTATGCTCCTTAGGTAGTCCTTGTGTCAATTAATTAGATATTAATAGCAGAACATATGTGCATTTGTCCCCTACTGTCTCTTGGCTTGAGCCAAGCTGCTGAGGGTTGGGGGAGAGATAAGCTGTGGGTATATGTATGTGTGAAGACTTTAGAGGGATGCAAGAATGGAAGCACATTGGACCTCCAGCTTGGGGTTTGACGGCTTGTTCCCAGTTCCTGCTGCTCTGCTGTGCCAGATGACGTCCTCCTGACTCTGCCTCTCCTCATTCTTGTCCTTGAAATTCTTCCTGAAATAACTCATTGAATGAGAGAGAATATAGCATCCCAGAGGCCTGCCTCTAATGACCTCCTTGAAGATAAATTTATAGGGAAAACCAGAAAGGCCATTAGGACTTTGTTTTCAGGAGTTGAGGTGAAGAAGCTAAAATGTGCCTTGAAACCTGACAGACAGTGGAGTTTATACTACATTCCTCTGTCTCTCTTATACTTGCATGCCAAGGATAGGCACTGAAATACAGCTTCCTAGTCAGAATTTTGAGGTAGAAAAAACCTAACATGCCACTTCTCACTTGTTCTGTTGGCATTCCCAATCCTGTTTGTCCAGAATTCTGGTTAGTAGTCAGAACACTCACTCTTTACTGCTTATGTTTTACCTGGCCTTTTCCAGCAAATGATGAATCCTTAGGTTGACAGCCTGTTGTAAAAGGGCTTCTCTGTCAAAATATTCATATATTAAGTCAGCCACCCATGGAGACTGGGACTTCCCCCTTTCATCCCAAACATACATGTACTTGCAGTCTCTTTTTCTTGAATGAAACATACCCCAGTCTGATGTGGGTGGTACAGGGCCCAGTTCAGGAGGACTGTGATCTGGTTCCGTGTCTGTACCACTTTATGAGTTATTTGAACAGGTCAACTTTGAGCTCAGTCTTCTGGTCTATTATGTGATTGGGTTGGACCAAATGACGTCTCGAGTCCCTTCTAGCTCAACTACATACGAATCAAAAGAGCTTTTTGAGTTAATACATTCTTAATAGCTGTTTGTTTATACTTCTGTTATATGGCAGATTCTTGGAAAGATCTAGTCCCATCTCTGTTCTTAAAGACCTGATCTGTTTATAAAATGGTGATGAACAACATGGTCATCATCCATGATCATTCCTGCCTTCATACAGATAGATGGTTTTCTAAAATATCTTTACATTTCTTATCTCAAATAACCTGCTTTTATAGAAGAGAAAGCTGAGGCTCACAAAATTATGATGCTTGTTCAAGGCAGCAAGGGTAGTAAATGGTTGAATTAGGACTAGAACCTGCTTGTTTTCTCACTTGAAGTCTAGTACTCTTTCCATCTCACTATAATAAAATAGTCCTGAAATAGTATAAGCTGGAGTTCAGTAACATCATTCAAATGGTGTAGATTTGCTCTAGGTATGTCTTCTGTAAAGGAGGCAGTAAGTGGGTGGGGAAAGATCACATTTCACTCTCTTAAAATGCAGACCAGTTAATACTATTGCCATAGTGAGGATTTCTATAGGTTACATCTCTTCTTAAAGTACTACAGTCACCAATACAACATTGTTTTCATGATTTAGACTTTATAATAGTGCTGACTTTTTCCCTATTCTGAGTCACGCTGCTCCTCCCACATCCCTCCCCTCCCAGCCCTGGTCTCTTTCATCTGTATAACAGTTTTTTCCTTTGCCGATTGAAATGAATTATTGGTATCCTTGACAGAGATTGTTCATATCTGGAAAAACCACAAGTTGGACTTATCTCACACTATTTTGGGGGTAGAATCTTATCTATAGTGCTCTTCTTTGTATGAGGAAATGAACCCTAGGTAAGATATGGAATCAGATTGGCTAGATTACTTTTTAAGTCTCATCAGACACCAAAGGCAAGGGTCTGTCTTAAATGGGCATGACTAAGATCACAAGCTACTAGAGGGCAGGGATCAATGAGCAATTTATAGCTTTATCGTTTTTCTTTTAGAATTGACTCCTACTATGATCTATTCTGCATCTGTTTTGTAATTTTAATTGAATTAAATTTCACCAAATGAAGGACAGTAGCATTTGAGGTCTGTAGAAATGTTTAACATGTTGGGGGTGGGAAAGGAGGGAAAAGAACAATAGAGTCCAATTAATTTCTTCCCTGTGAACCTTCCACTGTTAGGAGAGCAAATTGTACTCAAAACTTCATTGTCCAGGAATGAAGCTTTTGTTTAAAGAACTAATGTAAATTCCAAAGCTTCAGCTTATTGAATTTAGTTCAATGGCTTGTGGCCAAAAATTTAATGAGGACTGAAACAACTGATATCTCCCCCCATTCAACTCTACCACTGGGACTGCAGCTGATGAGAGAAAGAGTTGTCTTAAAGTTCAAAACAGAGTTAATATATTCTGTCTCTTTGCAACTTTCATCAAAATGAAGTCACCTTCATAACAATGACTTGTAGCAGGATTTTGTCCTCATTTGCCATTTTTAGTTGGAATTTTGAGGGGAAAATAAGGGAAAATAAATCACTCTGTCCTCTTTCTCCTTTTACCTTACAGAGTTGTAGAGTCTTTCTAAACTTCAGAGTAACAAGGCTGAGAACAAAGGGGAGGAGATCTTTTTAGTAGTTGGCAAAGTTAAGTTGAGCGGTTTGCTTTGTGGATGCTATATGGGCAAACTTAGAGCTCTTAGTCTCACTGAATATTGGATGAGTAATTCTGAGTGAGCCAAACCAAGGAAAAGGATGAAAAATGACAAGGCAGGGGGCCACATAGTTCTTTCTTAGAACTCCCTCTTTATCCCTCCTTTTAAACAATAGACTGCTTTCAATTCTTTCAGCATCTTTACCATTTGTTGAATATGAGAAGATGAATGCGTACGTTCTCTGAAAGACAAATACGTGATTCCAAGTTCTTCTTCCTGGGAATAGAGATGTCTACATAAAGGGAATTAGGTTATTATAGCCATTGGGTGAATGCATGTGTGTCTGTGTGTATGTTTGTGTACATATCTTCTGTGTCCATAGTTACAAATTCTATCACTTTTCACAGGATAAAAAATGAGTAGGACTGGGTACCTGGCTGGCTCAGTCAGAGGGAGTTGTGACTCTTGATCTTAGGGTTGTGAGTTTGAGCCCCACATAGGGTACAGAGATCACTTAAATAAATAAAACTTTAAAATATGAGTGGGACTATCAGCAATCAGCATCAAACTTATGGATTTTTTTTAGCATAAGAACAAGCAGGAAGCTGCCTTCCTTGCTCAATGTCTTATGGACTCTGAGTAGAATAAAACATCGGGCATCAGACAAAAATAGGAAATAAACCTGGACTGGACTGTTGTTTGAAATCTTCTAGCTTTTGACTAGAGATGCATTTTTCATGCAAAGCATACAACACTAACTCTAGGCAAATTAATACCAGTTTCTAATCTAAGTTGAGACTCTAGAGATGATGACTTTATTATTCACATGTCGAATACCTGAACCTCAGACACTGCTGTTTTAACAAACAACATGTTTCAGCTGAAATAGACTTTTACTGTATATTATCAGGCAGGTGAATTTAATGTGAAACTCATTTCCATAATTAGAGCTATTGAGAGTGTCACTGTAATTATGGTTACTTAAAAAAAAAAGTTCCTTCCTAATTATCATCTGAGGGGTGTGCTCTCAGTGGATTAATGATAGCATTACCCACTGCTGAGCCAGACTCGGGATTAAATAGACCCAACATCTGCTGCTGTGACATCTATCCAATGTACTTTATGGTGGTATGTTAGGTCAGGCCTATACTGATTTATCTTTAAAAGCTGTGCTTGACTCAATTGCATAGAAAGTTTTTTTGGAAAAGTAGGCCTAAAGCTTGAATTAGAGGGGAAAGTCTTTCAATATCCCACTTTATTTTGCAAGTAGAAAAGGGAATTCTTGTGCATGGCACAAGGTAAATGCTAAATGTTAACTTCATATAGATTTTAACTTTAAGCAGTTTTTCCTGTAATATTTTAGGGTAAAATTGGCTGGGATGGAGAATAGATTTTAAGATTTTGAATTTTCATTGTGCAAAAATATTATCTAATCCAGGGAAATATGAATTCCTTTGGGAAAGGAGGTAGACTTTTCGCTTTTAAATCATAGACTGAGGCCATGAGGAAGCGAGGTAAATTATCTCCTTGCACATGGGTCATATTTAAGACAATATATTATTTAGGGGGTGGGTCTGAGTTGGACAGCCTCCTTAGAATAATTCTCTGTTAATATACAAATTTATTTTAGTTAGGTAACAAAAAACTATAAAATGTTCACTGCCTATTTTTAAATTATTTATTTCATGAGTGATTATGCTCTTTCCAAAAGAGGCAAGCTCAGACTGGAAAGAGAGGAACTTAATAAAGAAGCTACTGAATTATCAGAGAATGTCTACCTAAAAATATATATTTTTCCAGTATGAGTTTACTATTTTGGGCTGTAATATCCTATTGAGATAGGTTTTACAAAGGGTGTTCCATTTTATGGAAAGGTAATGAGCTGGTGGACCCTTGTGGAGTTTCATGTGTTGGAAAGTTTTTGAGGGGTTTCCAGTCCAACATGTAAGGAGCTTAGAAGTTGCCACTCCATCCTAACAACAAATAAAAAGCTGAACAAACTTATCAGAGCCTAACCTACAGGACAATAGAATGTTTCCCTGCTCCCTACACCTTACCACCATACCACTAAATGCCTATTGACTAGAGTTTCTTTTACACAGGACATCATGTCTAGGTTCCAACAAAAATTATAAGATGTACTAGAAGGCAAAAAGCACAGTTTGAGGAGACTGAAGAAGCATCAGATTCAGAGTCAGATGGGTAGGGATATTGGAATTATCAGTCAAGGAATTTAAAATGATATAATTGTTTTTAAAACATCAACTGCTAATCAGCAATTATTTTTTTATTTTTATTGAATTATGGTTTGAATGTATATTATAATGCAAATGTGAATTACAGTGGAGATAATACTTTAAATTTTGCCTTAAATCTATACATTAAAAAGAGAAGCCATTAAATGTTAAAAAAATAATAAACAAAACCTTACCTCTTCAAAAGTAAGTAAATAAAATGACTAGGATTAATATGCTTAGGGCTCTGCCAGAAAAAGTAGACAGCATGCAAGAACAGATGGGGAATGTAAACAGAGAGATGGATATTTTAAGAAAAAAAATAAAAAAAGAAGTGCCAGAGATCAAAAACACTGTGACAGAAATTAAGAGTGCCTATGGGTGCCTCATTCGTAGACTAGACATAGCTGAGGAAAGAATTTCTAGGCTTGAAGATACAACCATAGAAATTTCCAAAATTGAAAAGCAAAGAGGAAAACAGGGAAAAAAAGAGAAACCTAACAGAATACCAAGAATTGTGGGACAGTTACAGAAGGTTGAACATATGTGTATGTGGAATAGCATAAGAGAAAGGAACAGAAGCAATATTTGAAGCCATAATGACTGACATTTCCACAAATTAATATCAGGCACCAGTCCACAGATCCAGGAAGCTCAGAGAACACTAGCAAGATAAATGCCCAAACCAAAACCAAAACTGAATACAAACACACACAAAAACACAACACGTAGGCATATTGTATTCAAAGTTCATAAAGTCAAAAATAAAAATAGTCTAAAGCCAGAGGGGAAAACACCATCTTGCTTCTAGAAGAGCAAAGATAAAAATTACATCTGACTTCTCCTCATAAACCATGCAAGCAAAAATAGAATAAAGTGAAATATTTAAAGTATTGAGAGAAGAAAACCACCAGCCTAGAATTCTGTATCATGTGAAGTTATCCTTCAAAAGTGAAAGGAAAATGGTGACTTTCTCAGACAAACAAAAATTGAGAGAACTTGTTGCAAGTAGATCTGCCTTTGCAAAAAGTATTAAATGAACTTATTTAGAGAGAAAAAAAATGATTTGGGTCAGAAACTTTGTATAAAGAAAGAACATTGGAGAATGAATAAGTGAAGAAGGTGTCCCGGCCACATGGGACCAAAGAATCTAAACACATGTCTTGGAATTTCTCCATTAAGCCTCTCAGATGATATGGAACTGCAGCCCCTCCTCTTTTGGCCGTCCCAGACCATGCATTTGGTCATTGTTCTTGGGAACCTGCATTCTGTTGGCCCAGATTCCCACCTCATCCCTGTGTACTTTCTCTCCAACCTGTCCTTGGCTGCCATTGGTTTCACTTCCATCACAATCCCAGAGATGACTGCGGACATCCCAACTCACAGCAGAGTCATCTCACACAGGCTGCCTGATGCAAATATCTTTTAAAATTCTTTTTGGATGTTTGGACAATGTGCTTCTGACAGTGATGGCCTATCCCCAATTTGTGGTCCTATGTCACCCCCCTGCACTATCTAGTCATCATCAATTCCCACTTTGTGGTCTGTTGGGTTCTGGTATCTTTTTTCAATCGGCGTTTTGGAAACCCAGCTGCACAGTTCGATGACATCAGAACTTACATTCTGCAAAAATGTAGAAATTCCTCATTTCTCTTGTGACCCTTCTCACTTTCTCAACCTTGGCTTTTCTAACAACTTAACCAATAACATATTATTGTATTTATTGGTGCTGTATTCAGTAGTAGTGTTCCATTCTCAACGGTCCTTAACTCTTATACCTTAAATAGTTTCCTCCACTATTGAGAGTACCATCAACAGGTGGGGAATATAAAGCCACCCCCATCTGAGGCTTTCTCCTGTCAATTTGCTTATTTTAGGGAACAGGCCTTGGGGGCTGCCTTAAGTTTGGCTATCTCAGCTTGCCCCCAGGAAGGGTACAGTGGCCTTGGTGGTATGTACTGTGGCCACTCCCACGCTGAATCACTTCCTCCACAGCCTGAGGGCAGGCACATTGAGAGCGCCCTGTTGAGGCTCTTCAGCAAAACAACCTAATCTCAGAACTTGTGCCATCCTTTTTAGGTGTGTATGTTGGAGAAGACAGCAAAACCAAATGTCTAGAACCTGAAATTTCTGCCTGTTTGTTATATAATTTTTGTAACTCTTATGGCTTTCAGTGCTCTCAGTGTATTACATCCAAATATTTCTCTTTTGGTATGTGTTTAATGGGTGGAGAGGGGTATTCTGGGATCCTACCTATGTTATAATCACTGCATGACTGAATCCTATTACAGCCCTAGAGCTGTTTTTATTTCTCATCTGTGACCCAGACATTCTGGAGAAAAGTATAACTCCCCCTTTTTTATACTTAAAATCCTTAAACCTTTCCAGAATTCATGTCAATTGCCCATAGAATGTTTGTATCTCCTGATCTATTTATGTACATTATGTTAAGGATGCATGTAAATGGTTCTCAACTTTGGCTTCATATCGGCATCTCCTGGGGAGCTTTAAAAATATTGATGTCTGTGTCTCACCACAGATTCTATTTAATTGGACTGAGCTGTAGCCTTCGCATAAGGATTTTTAAATTGCTCCTGTTAGTTTTAATGTGTAACCAAGGTTGAAAACTATTGATGTATCGCATATTTTGTTGAAAGATGACTAGTATGTTTGGATTCTCTGCTACCCATGAGCAGATGCTGAAGTTCGTAAAGTGATCCAAGCTCACAAGAGAGAGAATATGAAAAAGCTTACCCTAGCAGCAGGCAATGTATTTCCTGGTATTTCTTTACATATATTCTCCTTCCATACCATACAACTAGTCATCTGTTGTCAACTTGTTCCAAACCCCTCCTTCTATACTTTATCTCTTTCCTTTCACTAGTAACGGTATCTGTAGGACTTGACTTTGAAACCATGCTTCCCTGTCTCTTGTCTTGAGAAATCTGTCTTTGGGCTCTTGTCTGTCTACTCCATGAGTACCCATCTCTCCTTTAAAAATGTTGCACATAGTTTGTGAGTCAGTATCTGAGACTCTCTGAAAACCTATTTAGTAACCAGTTTAATTTACTCAGAATTTTGCCGCAAAGCTAACTCTACCAACTTCACTGATCAGGAAATTTGATACTGGAGAAGGAAATAACTTTCACAGAGGTTAAAGCCACACCAGCCAATGAGAAGAGATACTTTCCAGCAAAAATTACTAAACTAATTAAATTAAGGGATTGTGATTCCCTGGTTATGATGAAATGCAATGAGACATGTTGGATCTGATTTATTCTAGAACAATGTATAAAGTGTACTTCATTTCTGAAAACCTAACTAATGGGGGGGAAAAAAACCTTGGAATTTGTTGATGTAATTTTCTTATGTAAACTTGGCTGGGCCACAATGATCAGCTATTTAGTTAAATACTATCTTGGATATTTCTATGAAGGTGTTTTGTTTGTTTTAGTATTTTTTTTCCTTCTGAGATTAACATTTAAATCAGTGGGCTTTGAGTAAGGCACCCATAATGTGGGTGGGCTTCATCCAGTCAATGGAAGATTTTTTTTTTTTTTTTAATTAATTTGTTTTGAGAGAGATAGAGAGCAAGCAGGGCAGGGGCAGAGAGAGAGGGAGACGGAGAATCCGAAAGGCTCCGTGCTGTCAGTGCAGACCCCAGTGTATGGCTTAACTCACAAACTGTGAGATCATAACCTGAGCCGAAACCAAGAGTTGGATGCTTAGATGACTGAGCCACCCAGGTGCCCCCAACTGAAGATCTTAGCAGAACAAAGACTGACCTCCACTGACCAAGAGGGAATTCTGCCAGCAGACTGCCTTTGCAACTCTTCCCTGGGTTTCCAGCCTGCTGGCCTATTTTGGACTTACCATACATTCACAATTGTGTAAGCCAACTCCTTAAAAATAAATCTCTCTCTAAAACAAAACAAAACAAAACAAAATAAACAAAGTCGTTTGGGAAAACCGCACAAGAAAAAGTAAGGAACTATAAAAAACAGGGCCTTTAGAAGAAGAAGATAAATACCCCCCTCCTGCTGGAATCCATAAGTCGTCTTCACAAAATATAATGAACAGCCCATGTGAAACAAAGCTAACCTGCTTGCACTGCCTCATCGTGAATAAATGTGCACCATCACACTCAACAGTAGCAACAGCAACAAACCAGGGTCAACTCTCTTGTTCTAGCCTCCAAAATAATAAAACCATAGCCATTTCCAATAAGTTACTGACTTTCCAATGAAACCGACTTTATTTGTGATTTTTATAAGATTGATATGTGACAACCCTTACCGGTATGGTGATTGTGTGAGGGAACATTCCTATCATCAAGAGACTAACTGTAATCTTGTAAACTTGATAACCTTATAAATTTTCACTTTTAAATGCCTGTTTATTTAAATTTGGTCAGCTAGTATGTCTAAAGCTTGAACTCCACTGTAAAACTTTTTGCATGTAAACTTTCTTTTCTAAATGTTCTTCATCTGTGTTCTTTTTTAATGTTTATTACTGAACTTGATTTTTATTTATTTATGAAAAAGTTCCTAGCCAGTATTATTTATGTTAAACTGATTAAAACAAACAAAAACAGTTTATTTAAATTTGAACTCTCACGATGATACTGAAAGCTGTTTCATTACTTCATTGGCAGGCTTGAACATAAAGCCCTTCCTGCCCTCAAGAAAATGGAGCTGGATCTTATATTGCTAAGGAATTGCTCTATAGGTGTATTGGACCATTGGAAGAACAAGAAAATAATAGAATAAGAATAATATTGGAGGGGAAACATAGAGGAAGCAGGGCTAATGGAGAGAGAGGGGAGGAGGAAAGAAAAAAATGTATTCTGGGTAAGACAAAGAAGAGGCAAAGCATTTTTACCTTTAGAAAATAAGAAAGTGCAGAGACCACTCTGAGTGGCCTGAGAGCTGACCCTGGGAAGTTTGCTTGAGAAGCATCTTCAGATTATGTCGTTGGGGGCAGAGCCTGAGAAGGGAATTTTTATACAAATGGTTTTAATGAGAGAATGCTCACAGGATAAACCTACAAAGAAGTAATGGAAGCAGAATAGGGCAGGGGAGGATAAGCAGAGATGTGGGTTCAGATGAAGTATGGTTTCTGATGGAAATGATGGCAATGAACTTTAGAGTTGACGGAAACTATGATGGAAATGAACCTAGTGGAAGTGAACTTTAGAGTGTGCTGTGTTCAAGAAGCACTGCATCAACCACTGGTTGTGAGCTATTGGGGCCTGGTGTGTTACTTCCCAGGGAGCTCTAAGAGAGGCGGGGTTTAGGGGTGAGCCATTAGCATCCAACACCTACAGCTCAAGCCTAGGAGAGAGGATCTTGTTGCAGCAGCAACAGAATCTATTATGGGAAGGGAGAGAGCCTGTTGCTCGGGAGAAGTCAAGTGGGAGGATTGGAAAGTATGGTGGTAAGGGACATCAGTTAAGTGTTGAGGACAATATGGGAGCTGGGTCTTCACTTGCAGATCCCTTAGTCTTTATTTGATGCATCTCCCATTCGCTGTACCTAAGAGTTCTTTCACCTGTTGCTCTCACAATGTCTGGTAGGATTGTGTTCAGCTATAGAACTTTGCCTGTTGGTGGACCAGCGGGGCAAATCTCAGTCTGTTCCATAAGAATATGCTCAGTTCTCAGTATATTGCCCAGTGTGGATACTCCTGTCTTAATGTCTAAGAAAAATAGGGAATTGAGAACTCGTGGTCTAGTAGTAGGCAGTCTTTGTACTTGTAAATGGGGGAGGGGGTCCTGAAGTAAAGCAGCTTAGACAACCTTGCCACTGGCAAATGATTAACATCTCCCTTATACTGTAGCTGTACCCTACTGGAAATGCAAGTCCTCTGGTAAACTGAGTTGGGCAACATGGCTTAGGCTGGAGCCCCCAGGAGGCCTCTTTTTCTCACTTTTATTTAAAACCTGGAGCCTACACACTGGGACTTATTGTTTCGAAGGTCAGATAGTTAAAACTAGGTTGAGAAGAGATGCGAATACAATTTGCCAACCAGCTTCAGGCTGCTAACAGCAGGCCTATTGACTGCTTCTCACAGATGGAATAGAGGGAGATGTCTACCTTCCAACACTAGGCTGAGTAGAAAGATGGGGCTTGGATGAAGTTGTTTTCCTCCTCGTAGACCACCACACAAACCAGAGCAGAGAGAAAGTTGTTCCCTATGCTGATGGTCAGGTGACAAATAGAAATTCAGTACAAAATAATACATGAATGGTAATCGGGTTTCTCTTTTTCTGTGATCTAAGAAGTCAAGGTAAACTTGGAAATATAGCTCATTGGACTGATTGGTAAGAAATCTATTTTCTGTTCTCGGTTCTGTCTTCGTGTGACTTTTGGGAAGTCATTGAAATTTTCCCTGCCTCTGTTTCTTCACTGTAACCATGTGACTATTCGTTCTCATCTTCCTAAATGAGGTATATGATGTGATTATTTTATAGCCCAATTTTTAAATGAAGAACAAAATGATGAATAAGCTTGGGGTGAGGTCGGAACAGACCATTCTGGTAGCCCTGGTCAGGGTATTGTGGTCATTCACAGCTGTTACTAGAAGCAATTGGTCAGTCATGTAAAATAATTTAATTCATTCATGGGGAAAGGAAAACAGTCAATTAACTTACTATCACATAGATAAATATGTCTCAAAATTGCTTAACTGATTTTGTAATTTTTGACTAATTTTGTTTGCATTAAGCAAACTTTTGGAAAATATTTCACAAAGCATTTTTGTGTTTTTTTGAATTTGTACCACTTCATTTTACAAACAAATGCCCTGAAAAATTATTTATTTGCTTCTCTACCTAATAGTAGCAATTATAAAACTGTGAATTTCCAAATTACCTCTATTAGTTAATTTTACCTCACAGAATTTTACCTTTAAGAAGATCATATAAGCAAGTGGGTGTGCTTTTATATGTGAAAATGTAAAGCCCCAGGAACATATACTGGTATTTGCTTTTGAATTGGCTCAGCACTTAAAAGAAATTGCATAGACTGTGGTTTGCTCTTTTTATGTTCTTTATACATTTTTATAAATAGCAAAAGAATATGAGCATGAGAGAAAACAAAGTAAACAAAGGCTCTGGATCAATTACCAGTTGTCTTGTAATTATTTTACTGTTATTTGCTCCTTACATCATTGTCACTTTTCTTAGTCTTTAACATTCTTAAGACTTTTCCTCTGTCCTTTGTCCTCCAACATTCTCACGAGGTAGGTTTGGGAAGATGATCACAATTCCACATAATACCTGTGACACATTTCTGAGTTTGCCAATTCATATTACAATATTCCAGGAGCTCTGTGAATTTGGTAGAACAGGAATTACTGTTCCATAACTAAATGTGGAGGAACTGAAGTGTGATATTGGCTATTCCATATGGATCAAACTGTAGTGATTACTTTGGAGAGTGACTCATGAATGAATGCCTATGGGTTACTAAGAAGGGAGTCCATTTCTTAGTCTGCTTTCTTCTCCTTTTAGAGTTGCATTTCCATTTATTTATATTATTTAAAAACTATTGTTTAGGTAATATTTGGTACTTTTAAAAATGGTATGTAATATATATGATGATTGAGGGGCATATTAATAGAGGGAACACTCATGGACGCTGGACCCTATAGAAAAACTAGAACAACACATGCTACTCTCTAACCTCTGCCAATCTCCCACCTAGAGATAATGATTATTTTAGACTTTTTTGGCATTTTTTTCTTAAGAACTTTTTTTTTTTTTAAATTCATGTGTAGGTATTCCTCAATAACACATGGCTTAGTTTTGCATTGTCTGGTCTGGATCTTTTACAAAAATGGTAACACAGTCCATAATCTATGATTTGATTTTTCTAAATTAAATATTGTGTCTAAAGGTTTCTTCCTTTTTTTTTTAAATTTGAGAGAGAGAGAGAGAGAGAGAGAGAGAGAGAGCAAGCCTGAGTGGGGGAGAGGGGCAGAGGGTGAGAAAGAATCTTAAGCAGACTCCATGCTCAACACGGAGCTCAATGCAGGGCTGGATCTCACTGGAATCATGGGATTATGACTGGAGCCAAAATCAAGAGTTGGACACTCAACTGACTGAGCCACCCAGGTGCCCCCAAAGATTTATTTCTGATATTTCATATGATGCAGTTCATTAATTCTCATTACTGATTAGACACTTGTACGACATACTAATTTATTCATTTGCTTATCCATATCCTTGTCAGAGAACACTTGGATATTTGTATTGTTTCCCATTTTTCACATATATTAAAACTGGTCTGAATTTAAGCTTGTAGGCAAGGGTTTCTGTACCTGTTCATCTCAGCGCACAGTCATATAATATGCATATATTCAACTTCAGCGGGTGATGGCATAATGTTTTCCAAAGTGGTCATACAATTTTCACTCCTACTGAAAGTGTGAAAGAGTTCCTGTTGATCAACCTCCTTACCATCTTTTGATATCATCACACTGTAAAAAGTTTTTTCTGGTCTTGTGGGTGTATGTCGTGCTTTGTCTTGAGTTTTAAGTCTTTGCTTAAACAGGAATAGGCTTCATTTCTTTTTAAGTCCTTGCTCTCAGCCAGAAGTTGCCAACTCTCTCAATCCATTTGTTCGCAGAATAATTGGAGCCCGCTTCACTGTGAAAGAAAACTGTGGAGCCTGCTGCCTTTCAGAGAAAACTCTGAACTGTCCTAGGCCTTCTGGTTCCTCATTAATATGTCGTGCCTCCTTATGAGCCCGGGAAGGGGACACAGTCCTCAGTCACAGGACTACCTCTTCTCCCACTCTGTGCTCTCTGAACTCAGAGGGCCTTGCTTATTCAGATTTCCCAGACGAGAAGATAAGTGATGTAGGTTCAGTTTCTCTCCTTTTTGATCTACTGCAAACATGCCTGCTCTGCTGAGAATATCAAAGCTTCAAAGCTGCATGGTTGATAATATATTGAGTGAGAGAGTCAGAAATTCATGGGGAGGGGTGGGATGACTGATGGATTTCCTATAGCAGCAGGGATAGAATCTGTTGTTCATCAAAGGCCTCCCTAAGAGGCCATGACAGAAGAAAAATGAGCTTGGAATTAGGAAGCCCATGATAGAAATGTGGGTATCTTCAAAGAAATTTGAAAGGTAAGGATTAAAGGCATACGTGAACTCCAAGTGATGTCTGCCTTTCCAGGTAGCAATATTTTCACAGACGTGAAAAAGCCCCAGACATATCCAGTAGATATTCTTGAGCCCTAGAGAATATCAGTAGTTGTTCAGGGACCTAGCAATGGTGAGTGATTTGCTCAGGATCCCACAGCTAGTTATCAGCAGACCTAGATTGGAGTCCAGGATATCTGAGCAGTCTGATACATGAACACACTTCCCATTAAAACGCAAACTCTTGGGGTCCCTGGGTGGCGCAGTCGGTTAAGCGTCCGACTTCAGCCAGGTCACGATCTCGCGGTCCGTGAGTTTGAGCCCCGCGTCGGGCTCTGGGCTGATGGCTCAGAGCCTGGAGCCTGTTTCCATTCTGTGTCTCCCTCTCTCTCTGCCCCTCCCCCGTTCATGCTCTGTCTCTCTCTGTCCCAAAAATAAATAAACGTTGAAAAAAAAAATTTAAAACACAAACTCTTTTGCTTCCTCTACCCTGCTCTCCAGTTTTTCCTTTGCTGATGACACGGAAACAGTGCGACAGCATGCAAATCCCTAAGAAATAAATAAGTGATGTGTTGTTTTCTGTTAGAAAATAATTTGTCAAAAATTTTATATTAAAACTCTCAAAACCAGAAGGAAAAAAAAATGGCTTTTGTATTTCTCGGAAGCCACTGCCAAATGGACATTTCTGTGGATTTACTTCTTAAGGAAATGCTCCCAGGAAAAGATGGTTAAAGGCATGGGGAGCGGGTCAGGGAAAGGAAGGAGGCCATGCAAACATGGCTCACAGAGAATGGCCTGTTTGGTCCCATGGGAGAGTTTTGAAGACAGCGCACATTACACCTCAGAGTTGTCCCCATGAGGGAGCAAGGACACTGGAGCATTAATACACATTTACCTGTTGGCCTTTGGTTAAGGGCTATCCCTGGAGTGAGAGGAGTGAATCCCCAAGCATTTTTAGCTGTCCTTATGCACAGAGCAAAGCAGATTCCAGCAGCCTGAAGGAAGCCTACCAAACCCTCTGCTGGCTATTGGGGTTGAAAAGCAAATCAGTGGCTGATGTTGACAAATGTGGTGAAGGGATCCAGTGAGATATAGGAGAACACTGACTGCTTCTGCTACTGCTTTTATTTTATTTTATTAAAAAATTATTTTAATGTTTATTCATTTTTGAGAGAGTGCAAGCAGGGGAGGGGCAGAGAGAGAGGGAGACACAGAATCCAAAGCAGGCTCCAGGCTCTGAGCCATCAGCACAGAGCTGGACGCGGGGCTCAAACCCACAGACTGGGAGATCATGACCTGAGCTGAAGTCGGTTGCTTAACTGACTGAACCACGCAGGCGCCCACCCCCCCCCTCAAATTTCTTAATGTTTATTTATCTTTGAGAGAAAGAGAGCACAAGCAGGGGAGGGGCAGAGAGAGAGAGAGAGAGAGAGAGAGAGACATAGAATCCGAAGCAGGCTCCAGGCTCTGGGCTGTCAGTACAAAACCCATCGCAGGGCTCAAACCCACAAACTGGGAGATCATGACCTGAGCCGAAGTCAGACACTTAACTGGCTAGGCCACCCAGGTGCCCCACTGCTATTGCTTTTAAAGCAGACCTTGTCTATAAGGAAATTCTCTGCAGCAGTGATGGTATAGTGAATCTCTGCTACATAAATCTCTGCTACAATTTCCTTGGGTTGTCTCTCACGTGGCTGATAAAAAACCAATTCACATGACATTTTTCTGGAGGGTGATTTGGCAACATATATCAAAAGTCTTAAACATAAAGCTTTTCTCATCAAAACAATAGGTATTATTTATTAGGTGTTGGTTGTATTCACACATCTTGCTGCGCGCTTTACTTGAATTATCTCAGCTAAGCCTCCAAGCAATCTGATAAGATAGGTCCTGTTAGAATCCTCATTTTATGGTTGAGGAACCTGAAGCTTACTGACTTGCCCAAGTCAGCTCTAAGTGATATAACCGGAAATTGACCCAGGTCTGCTTGACCCCAGATACTACACTTTATCCCAGTACCATTTACATAAAAAGGCTAAGGTCAGGGGCAAAAACATCCTTTCCATGTTGTTGTTGTTAAAAGAAATTGGAAACAATATACATGTCCAACAGCTGAGGTCCGGTTGAAGAATTTGCGTTATAATCGTGATGGGATAATTTGTAACACTTAAAAGTGATGTCGAAAATCCATATTCGACTCACGGAGATGTTCACTATATAGCATTCACTAAAAAAAAAAAAAAAAAAAAAAAAAAAGATTTAAATAGCTATAGAGTATGTTTCCATTTTTGTGGGAAAAGAAGTAACAAACAAACCCCGCCCCCCCCCAGACTATGTACATGAATGGTCAGTCAGCCCCATGAAATAGCAGGCCCAGCAACTTTGCTGACTGTCTTCCTCTGAAGATCTGTGAAATCCACTCACCCCTCTCCTCTTCTTTGAGGCGTCCCCTCAACATAGTGGGAGACGACCACATTTGTTGGCAGTTTGTTGAAGGTGATACTACAAATGGAAGAGGAAGACCTTCTTAAAATCTTATCCGTAAGGCAATTTAACCTGCTTTTATCGTCACGGCCTTCATGGCGTCTGTGCACTGTGATCCTGGTACCCCCAGCTTGGCATGCTCTTCTCCCCCAAAACCACGTGGTTGATTGCTAGCCCAGCTCTGGCATCATTTCTGTGGCAGCCTGGCTTTGCCGAATGGGTCCAATTCTTGTTTGTTCTCTCCTCGAACCATGTTTTAATCTGTATAGCTCTTAACACAGTGACAGGTTTACTTTATTTGTGTCATTGTCTTATCTGCGCTGGTCTCTCCCACTGTGCTGTAACTTCTCTGATTGCCGGGACCACTTACCCTTCACCAGAGCTTCAGAGGGAAAGTGGTACAGCACAGGGGTCCTCAGTGGTCATACACCAAATACTTTCAGATAAGTGACTGACCCTGACAGCAGATGCAGTTTTGGGGTGTTTTTCCTCTAGTCCAGTGGGGGAGGCATGGGAGTGGAGAAACAACCACTTTTCAGACCATTCCGAAGAAAACAAATGTGCGGCACTAACAATTTGGGGAACTTGATTTTCTCTGTCAGTCTACTCTTCTCTATCCCTGACCAATTAATTTCTGTTCACACAAGCCACTTGGCACAGTCGGGTCATTCTGAGCGACCGTCATTTTTTTCTTCTTCCTATGTTTTTCTCTCACATTTCTTTTCCTATCCATCACTTTCTGTCTCTATTACTAGTTTTTTTTTACTTTATTTACTATCTTTATTTATATATATATTTATATTATATATAATTAAATATATTAAAATAAATATATAATAAAATAATAAATATTAAAAATATTTAAATTTTATTTTATTTATTTATATATTTATATATTTATTTATTTTAAATATTTAAATTTAAATTTAAAATAAATAATAAAATAAATATATAGTAAAATAAAAATAAATATAAATAAAATAAAATATATATATTAAATATATAATACATATTATATATATATAATATATATAATAAATATATATTACTATATTTATTTACTTTATTACTATATACTATCTTTATTTACTATCTGTATTACTCTATCTCCTTTATTGTCTCTCTTTGTCCTCTCTTTTCCCAATTTTTGCAAATGTATTCATTCAACTGCAAGTTTTCAAACTTTATTGAGCGCCTATTATTATGCGAAACACTGGGCTGGGGGTGGGGGATGCAGACACCCAGCCAACAACATTTTCCTCTGTCCATTAGAGGGAGACAGAAGTATGAACAAAGAATTGAGATAGGATGTGGTTTGCACTGTGTCACAAGTGTGTGGAAGGGCTATTGGTGCCACATAGACAGGAGTAGTCAATTCTACCTCTTTGGGGGAAAAAGGATTCTTAAAAGTCTTTGTGGAAGAGGTGTTGAATTTTCTCCATCTTTCTTAGCCTTACCCAAACATAGATTTTCAAGGGGCTCCCCCCATCCTTTCTTTTCCAGTATTTCTTCTCCCATTTAATAAAATACCTGGACACCAGGTACCATGTTGGGGGGCCAGACAGGACACTAGACAAGAAATTAGTTTATGGACGTGTGTTCATGGTGCATTACAAAACATTTGGACAGCAAGAGATATGTGGCTGAATGAAAGACTCATAATGAGATTTTCCCATGTGTGTGCTTACAAATAACTCATGTACTGTCCTGCATGCCCATTTTAAAGTGATTCTCAAGCTCCCCTAATAGCGGTAATAACAACTGAGATCTATAAGGTGTGTAGAAGGCCTTCCATGGTTTACAGCCCCTCACAAATATTACTTGAGAATCACAGGATATTTGGGGGAAGATATTCAAGAGATACATTTCTGCATTTTTGTCACATATATCTCTGCGACTGAAACATGGCTCTTGAGCAAAAGGAGCTAAGTGTTGTTAAGTGTTTTGCTTGAGCATGTTGTTTAACGAGGGAGGACCAGTTTACTGTGCTGGTTTGAAGACGCCACTTTGGGCAGCTTTACTCACCTTTACTACACTTGGCAAATGCACAGTGACATGTATCACGTTGGGCACAACTCACACACCCATCCCGAAGCCCAATACAAGACAGCATAGGGATAAATATAGGGAACTTGGTGTTACGCCAGTAAGTTATAAATGTGGATGAGTAGGAGGCTCTGAAAGTTGATGTTCAGAGGAGTATCATAAATCAAAATTTCTTTGGCTTTGAAAAGTTGTCTGGAGGAAATATAGAGTACAATTCATCTTTATTCATTTTTAAAGGACAGGAGGAGCAGCGATTTATAGGAGTCTCGAATATCATTTTGCTCTTGTCTCCCGTATTGGGATCTATTCAGATTCTGCTGGTGTCATAGTTCAGTAGTTCTTGGAGAAGAACCAGGAGAACCTTGAAGAATGACAACACTACATGTGTTTGGAAGATGAAGATGGAAATTATACCATCAAAACTGAGCTGCAGGAATACAGTTCATGACAAGAGAGTTATGGAGAGGTACCGGGCCCATTAATAAGATGCTTTTTAGAGACAAAGATGATTTTAGTAAGCACTTAATGATTTAATTTGAAAAACAGATTTGAAATAAAGTGTCAGACAAAAATGGTGGTTTATATGTGTGCATCCATGCATTTGAAGTCCGTTTTATAGACTGTAGCTTCTGTTTTAGAATGAATTACTATCTGCCCTGTTTTTTCTTCCAACCTTGTATTGTCCATATTGGTTTATCCAAAGTCAATTAAAATGTATTTATACTGGTTATATCTATACTGATATTTGTGACCTTTCCATGATGAAGGACTAAGGGAAGTGACAAGAACATTCTCCTGGATGTCAGGAATCCTAAATTCTAGGTTCAGCTCCTTCCCTAATAAGCTCTGTGACCTTGAGTAAGTCACATAATTTTATTAATCTTCAGTTTTCTCATCTATGAAATGAAGTCGGACCACATGATTTTGAAAGTCCCTTCCATCTCTAAAATTATATTGTACTGTCAGCTCTCATTTTTACTAATTTGGAGGAGCAGTGAGCTGCTGCTACGACACAGTGGATTAATCCTCACCATTTCTACCTAATTGGTTGGCATGAGAAGTGACAGAAACTGGGGTAAGAGGAGGGGGTTCAGCTGAGGGAACTGCAAGTGGGCACAATGCTCTGGGTAATTTCTTGCTGTCCATTAGCTCAGTGCCCTGATGTGCTTAACTCTTCTTGGACATGGGATCTGACCTTGGACTCTAATGACAGTCTGTGTACGGAGTCATTTATTGAAGCCTATGGGCTAGTGTTTATTACCTGAAAACCCTTCTCAAACGTACACAAACTCCAGGATTTAATTGTGAGGATGTATCTGTTACCATGGACAAGGAGCGTGTTATTTAAGGGTGCCTTCTTAATTTCACATTGCAAAGTCATAGACGAAAAGTTTGCATCAAGGACATCTTTGGCAGTCTAGGGAAGCCTCAGGGACCACCACTCAGGGTTGTTTTTAAATGCGCAAAATAAAATACATAGGATAACCAAAAAAATTAAATTGAAATGCAGTTCCATTAATAAATCCTAGGTTAAGGCTACTGTAAGTAGGGGCGCCCGGGTGGCTCAGTCGGTTGAGTGTCCGACTTCGGCTCAGGTCACGATCTCACACTCTGTGAGTTCGAGCCCCCCATCGGGCTCTGTGCTGACAGCTTGAAGCCTGGAGCCTGCTTCAGATTCTGTGTCTCCCTCTCTCTCTGCCCCTCCCCTGCTCACACTCTGTCTCTCTCTCTCTCAAAAATGAATAAACGTTAAAAAAAAAAAAGACTACCGTAAGTAGAATTTCCTACCTAGACTGTAAACTTCCTGAGACCAAGGATTATGTCTCCTGTTCACTGATGTGTCCTAGGTGCTTAACCCAGTGAGTGGTTCAGACAGGATGCTCTATAAATGCATGCCTATTCATTTGGGCACACTGTTGTAATACTTTCCCCTTTCTTTTAAAAAGTCTGTCTCCCAATTGGTGTAAGTTCCTTACGGATAAGGGCTGACGCATACCCACTACTGCCTCTCCAGGCCTTGCATAGTGTTTCACACATGGTTGTTTCTCAAATATTTATTGAATAGGTGCATGGATGAGCTAGTCCTGCACATTTTTCACTCTCTTCTGACAACTTCGAGTGCCAGGTTATTGGCGTATTGCCAGCCATTCTGTTCTCTGGAGGTGTGGGTTGACCTGAAGTCTTGAAGCACTTAAGGGGAGGGCCAGTGTTTCGGTTAATTTCATGTGTCAACCTGACATTTGATTGGGTGGCCTCCGTGAAGTAGACTGACTTCCCCAGTGTGGGTGGGCATCATCCAATCCACTGAGGGCCTGAGTAAAGCAAAAGAACAAAAAGGCTGAGGAAGGGGGAATTCACCCTTTTTTTTCCTACCCCACTGATGGAGCTGGAACATCTCTCATCTCCAGCCCCCAGACTGGGATTCACTTCATTGCCTCTTCAGATTCTCAGGCCTTTGGACTCCAACTGAAATTACTGTCAGCTTCTGTGGGTTTCCAGCCTGCAGACAGCAAATCAGAGGACTTCTCAGCCTCCATAGTCATGGAACCAATCCCTCATAATAAATCTACTTTATAAAAATATCTATCCTGACTACCCCTTCAACTGCCAGCACCCTGTATTGGGGGAGCTGGCCGCTTTACCCAAGACTCTTAATCAAGAGATGTCCTCCTTTTTTGAACACCATGGGTGATACCTGCTGGCCAGGGGAGTGTGGGTCTTCTCAGAAAGGTAAACAGGGTACAGATGAACCCTGGAGGATGTGCTCTGTGGCTCCCAGTGCTGGTGGGAACTAAGTGTGGGTTCAGATGAGAGGGCAGGGACAGGATGGGCTGGAAATGCTGAGCATCAGGGAGGGGCTTCGAAGGCAGTGGAATCAGGCCTGAGGCTTTGCTACTGCAGCCATTCTTTCCAGAGGAAGCCCACTCTTGCTGGAGTTCTATAGTGGGGTGACGGGAGTCCTGGGATGAGGAACAAACCTGAGTGCCCTGGGTGTTGGAGGCTCCTTCTCCCAGACTCGTTGTAAGGACTCTGGCTCATGCCACTGATCAAGTGTACCCACTCCTCCTCCATGTTTCCCCTGAGGCCACAATCAGGGTCACCCTGCACTGATACCTAGCCCCGGGGGCCCAACAAAGTGTGGAGGACTGAGCTCTGGGCTCGGGGCTGTACTGGGGGCAGGACTGACCGAAGCCAGAATGGGTGAGTGGACCGAGCACGTGTAGGACAGCTGCCCAGTCGATTACCTTCCAGGAGGCTGAAGGCCAGGGGCTTAAGGCATGCTTCCCTGAGGTCCCAATATGATGTCTGCCAGGGTACAAGGCTGTGGCAACCTGAACACACTGTCCCATTGGATATCCTCAGGGCCAGCTGTTCCTCTTGGCAGTAGTGAGCTGTCAAGATTTTTGTCTCAGACCATTGCTGCCTGTTCCTGGAGTCTTTCCCCTGAAGAATAGCATATATACACACACACACACACACACACACACACACACACACACATACATATATATATAAAGTATTATATAATAGATATAATATTTACAATATATTATATATACTGTATATATTATATACGCTATATATGTATATTATATATATTATATATAATATATACTGTATATGTATATTATATATGTATAGACTATATATAAAATATATACAGTGTATATATTATATATTATATATATAACCTTTATATATATTATATACTATATATTATATACTATATATATTATATTATAATATATATTAATACATATACTATATAGTATATATATTATATATAATATATATATATATATATATATATATATATAACCTTTCGGTTCTGCTTCTCTAATAAAGAACCCTAATACATCAGTGTAGTGCAATAGAGTGTGCAGGGGACTCCAAGAACAGAAAACCATAGTTCTCATTCTGTCTCTGCCATTAACTAGCCAGAGACCTAAAGAATTCCCACTGTTTTCTCATGTGTATTAGACGAGATAATCTGAAGTTTCCTTTCACATTCAGATTCTTTACACCCCTGTGAAGGTCCAATGAATCTCAGTAGAACAAACCTGCTGCCTAAACCAAAAACAGCTATTGAGAATATTCTTTTCAGTGTAGTTTCTCCAAATACTACACAGTTAAATTCAGCTTCTGATAGACATTCTCAAAGCTTTTCAGTGAAGTTTAATACACAAGATGTGTTGATAAATTTATGCTGAGGTGGCGGCTCAGGAATCTGCACAGATCGTGTTTGTAATGGGGATTAGAAAAATTAAGTGTGCTTGACATTCTTTTTTACATATCGAAGTTGCTTCTTTAGATCATCTCAGGGTCACATAGATTTTTTTTTTACATGGAACTAAATAACAAAATTACTTTTACAGTATGTTTTTGAAATAAACTTACACTTCAGGAGTTGATAAATAAATATGAGTAAAAAGAATGTTTATTAGACATTGATCTGATAATAACTTCCATATTTTTCTTAAACGTTTATTTCTGTCCACACACACTTCCCCTCTGTTGTGTTTTGATTCTGATTTCTGTTGTGTTTTGAAGGTCTTCCTAGCAGGATTGTACAAGCTGAAATAACTGATAAGCAAGCATTGCTTTGTTGAGAATTTCACTATTTTTATTCGTTGATTAGGACCAGTGTTTCCTTTCATCAGAAAGACAAAGACTAACAAAGCTTGCTAATTTTTGTAGCCATTTTAATGATTGTTAGTGTTGCAAAAAGTCAGGAATTTGATTAGGTCTTGTAAATCTTAAACGTAGCAAAAGCTTTTGAGTTGATGTACTTGGGCTGTTAATTTCACAGAATTCTAGAACTGAAAGGCCCTTGAATGATAGTATAATCCAGCCTTGATGTTATAATCCAACTATCACACATTACAATGCCCACATATTTTCTATGGTTTAAGAATTGTCTATTAGTTCTAGTTATTAACTCATTCACTCATTGCTCATTTACTTATTTGTATGTTTATTCATCATTTCATAAATAAGGCAGTGTTGTATAGTGGTCAATAGCATGGGCTCATGTTAAAATTCTGGTAGCTCCCTTATTAACTGTATGACCTTACTCTGTAAGCTTCAATGACCTCATCTTTAAGATGGGGCTAATGAAATGCCTGTTTCATGCATTTGTTTTAATGATTAAATGAGATGGTAGGAGTTAAACACTTAAAAGAGTGCCTGCCATATATAAATGGTTCAATAAATGTCAGCCACTCTTATAATTACCCCATGAGGTTGTTACAACGATTAAATAGATGATGAGTATAAAGCTTTCAGCTAATTTCTGGCACACAGAATCTTTCAGTAAAGGTGTGATATTATTATCAGGAAATATATGTGTAGGCTCTGGGTTCAAAAAGACGATTACAAGTCACAGGTTGGTTTTTTTTGTTTTGTTTTGTTTAAGACTCCCTCTGTCTTCCTTTGCATCTTATTTCTCCCTGGTAAGAAAACTAGGCTAGGAGAGCACCACTTAGATTCTTTTCATGCAGAAAATATTTAGAAAATACCAAGCAGGAAACTAACCAGAAGAGTCGAGCAGAGTCCCTTGCCTTTCTTCCTGACCATTTGTTCAGTAACTCGTCCCACAGAAGATGAAGGAAATACATGCATGTGAATTTAGAAGCTTCAGACTAGAGAAAATTAAATGAAAGAAGAGATATGGAGTAAGGGTGAAGTTAGACTTAAAACTTAATTTCTTTTAGACAGGTGAATACCTAGAGAGGGATTGACTGAAATCTTATATTAATGTACAATGTAATTAAAGGGCTAAAAGAAACACTACATGCTACCTGGGTTCCCAAAAGTAGGAAGAGGGATGCCCTTGTTGAAATTTTAGGAAGGTAAATTTGAGAAAATTAAAAGGATGCCTTCCGCAGGGATGAAAGCTACAGCATAGGGAATATAGTCCGTGATATTGTAATAGCGTTGTATGGTGACAGATGGTAGCTACACTTGGGGTGGGCACAGCGTAATATATAGATTTGTCTAATCACCGTATTATGCACCTGACTCCTGTAACATTGTGTGTCAGTTACACTTCCATAAGAAAAAAAGAGGATGACTTCCATATGTGAAAGGTAATGGAATTCATTATTTTAAGCAGTAGAGTAGTGCTGTTATAAACGATTCTGGGGAAATGATGCCAAGGTCATAAAGAGTTTAGAGTTGTTGAAATAAAGGATGAATACATGGGGAAAAAACTTTGTTCTTATAGGATTTCCCATGGGACCTTTGGCAACAAAATCTACATTGAATGGACTGGAAGTCTAATCCAGTAAGTAGAGCCTTGCTTATGCTCCCATGATTTTTTTCACTACTGGATAAGTGGATCACTAGTTACTATTATTCTGCTAAACCTGTGAGCTTTTATTACAATTTGGAAGATTTATATAGAAGAAAATTCTAGAACATTCTCCATTTTAACAATTCAGCATGTACATCTCCCCCAGGGCATACATGTTCAGGGTAAATCTAAAGTCTTTATAATGCAACTGAAGCCATATTGCTTTCTTCTTAGAGGATGTTTACTTCAACTGCTCTGGTTGAATAATAGTCCTTCATGAACAAAGAAATGATAAACAACCAGATTTCTTTACATTTTTGCAAAGATGTTATCCTCCATCCCTTTAACTGTCCATGTGATATTAAGGTTTTCAATCGTTCTCAAATTGTGGAACATTCCATAAATGTCTGATCTGTAGACTTACATGAACATTAAATCCAGTAAAGAAGCACATATCATTCTACTTATTTCCTGAATCATTAACCATTTGTCTACGGAGATTTTGTATCTTTCCAGATATGTATCTTTTTATACACTTCTTTATACCTTCATCCAATGCATTATTTAAAACTTGGCTTTATTTATTTCTAATATCACCATTGATTTACCTATCTCACTGAAAATTGAAAAACGTTGCCCCTCGTTTTACATTTTTCTGTAAAATGGTTGTTGGTACTCACTTTAATTTTGCCACTTTATTATACTTTCTCGCTAACCATGCACTTTATTATTAGTTGTGGATTTCTCCCCAAAAAAGAGGAGAGAGAAATGTGTTTGCTTTTCTTCTCAACCTTCAATATTACCTCAGTAAGGTTTTCTAATTTTTTGTAGTCATGTTCGCATGGTCACTGCCTGGCAGGATCTCCAGGGACTGAAATGTTTTCTTCTGAGTGAATCTTCTGTTTCCATTCTTTATCATTCTCTGCATGAACTGTTTACCATTTAAAGACACTGAATAGTATTCTATTCTTTCAAAACCCTCACAGACTTTATTTTAGTAACCTTTTTCTTGATGGTGGGGGTGGTACCAGGGTTTCAAATTTTCTTATGATTTCACATTGTTGAAGTAATAAAAAAAATGACAAAGTAGGCTGTCCGTTTAGACTTCACTTTGTGTAAACTGTGTCAAAAGAAAAAAAAAACATGATAAAATGACAGTTCTTTATTTTCCACATGTCAAAGCAATTTTATCAGGTTTGTCAGCCTTTTTTGGGGTCCTAAATGGAACATCACAGGCCAGGAAAAGAACCTTCTTAATGTTTTTTGTTGACATTCTTTTCAAAGGCAGATGTCTAGTGTTTATTTTTCCAGTGAGATTTCAATATACCAAGAGTAAGCAAACATAAATGTGGGTGATATTCAGGACCAAAATGCTGCCCACATTTATTTCCTACATGAGCCCGCCATTATTTGAAGTTCTCAGAAGTACAGTTATTGGCAAAATATTTTCTGATGGCATTGATTACAGTTTCAGGCAGCAACATAAAACGATTAGGAAAATAAAGTTAGGTTGATTTAAAATAGTAGCTGGCTACCAACTATTGGTGAAATTTCCCGACATTCTTGAAAATGCCCTATTATTTTTTATTGTTTTATTCATTCAATAAATACTTACTGAGTGCCTGACATGTGCCATGACTCTGTAATTCCTGCCCAAATTGAAAAAATAAAATTTATACCACCACTCTACGCAGACACCGAGAGTCGGTCTATTGGCAGGAAATGGAAGAATTTCTATTGTTTGAAAGGACAGTAAAGTCGCGTGCAGAAAAGCACTTACCGGTCTGCACCTAAATTAAAGCAGCCCTGTCAACCTGGAAAGAATTTGGAAGTTACTTATTCTTCACTCCATGCCTGCCTTTGGGTCAGGCTTAAGCTATCCTCCAATTGGGCAACTGTCCATCATGAATAAAATACTTTTCCGTGTCCATTCAGAGACAGAAAGCAGCTCAGGGATGCTGGACTGATGAATCGTGTGAGGTAAAGGTCCTCCCAGGAGGGGCCTGTAGACAATGTTGGAGAACAAAAGAATCTCTGTAATGTTGCTTCCTGAAGATATGATTTTGATTGCACTCCAGTTGGATCGGTGAATCAGTGATCCCAGTAGTGGGTTGGAAAGGCTTTTTCTCCAGCAGAGAGGTTCTGGGTAAATGCCCAGTGGACACCGAAGACTTTTCTGGAAGCCTGGATTTGCCTTCTGTTAGACTTTGTTTTTCCAAACATGTCAGTTTGCATTGTAATTATTTAATCATAGTAAACACAGTTGTTTTATAATCTATTCCTGATAATTCCAGTTATCTGACTTCTGTGTCTGTTTCTGTCCTTTTTTTTTTTTTTTTTTTTTTTTTTTTTTTTTTTTTGCTGGTTCCTACATGCTATCTTGCTTCTTTCTGTGTCTCATTTTCACTTACCATATTTTGCTCAGTGTCCTTGGAAAATAACTTTTAGTGATCCTCTGCGTGACCTAGGATGACGATGTCTTCCTATGGACAGAATGTGAGTGGGTTCATAGCTTGGAGTTCCATGACCATAAAGAATATGTCTCAATAAGCTGAAAACCTGTATGAAGTTTGGATTATGACACTGTTTCACAGAGATTGTCTTTTTCTTACTGCATCAGTGACACAGCTGTCTCCCCTGAGTCTCTGTGGTGGGAAGCGGGATATTTGGTTCTGGTTCACTCTTATCCCAATGGCTTCATCTGCCCTCTTTCCATTCCATGTGCTCTCCTTGGAAAATTGTATCCAGTCATTGTAACAACCAACTGTCAGTGACACTCAAATCTACTCCATCTCCCTCTCTCTTCTGAATGCCAGACCCATGTTTTTAACTTCCTTCTGGACATTTCCATCTTGAGTTCCGTACTGTGCTCAACTTGACTCATTAATTTTATCCCCACCCTACTTTTCTCACTTGTAATCTGCTCTCTTGCTGTATTACCAACTTGATCATGACCTTCCATATCCAGTTTTTTCTACATTGTTTACTCTGATATATTTAAAATTTTTTCCCCTTTGATTCATTTTAGCTATTGATGCCTTAATTTAGCTTTACATGTACTGCTCATCATAGAACAACACCGTTGCACGTCTGTTTTTCCGTTTGCCACTCCAGAACCACTCTCTTTCCTTCTCTGTAATCCCACTGTGCTGTCTCTGCCCAGGAGTCTGACCTTTAAGCCCTGCACCCCCAATAGGTCTGTGCTTCTCTGATTTATATTAGGCTTAGCCAAAGGGAGGCCCTGGCAGAAGATGGGAGGCACAGGGAGATGGTGGAGGTAAGATATTATCCTTTTCTTTCCCCTCAGGGTCATAGCAGGTGCCCGTAGCACTGAAGACCACAGCTCCTGCTGGATAATGAGTCTCTTATAGGCAGCCACTCTGACAGGTGGCATTCTACTTCAGATGGCCATTCTCCTGCCTATTTGAATGACTCTCTTCCCTTGACCCTTCAATACTAGACGTGGTAAGAACTCCCAGCAATTCCCTTTTGCAGATTACTCTGCTATCCGTTTTGACTTCCCTTAAACTTTCTCTGACATTTGCAAACAATTGCTTTATTTAACTCTCTACCATTTGATTGGTCCATCTGAGTGACTTTGACTGATGCCATGACTCAAAAGACCTCTATTTCTGATCTCATTTCTCATCTATACACCTTACTCACCTTTCACTAACTTCACTATCACATATCCAGCCACACTGGGATATGCTGTTCTGGAGACGTGAAGTGTTTTTTTCACAATTCATTGCCTTTTCACATGATTCCCCCATTCCCTGGAATGTTCTTCTTCCTCCTTCCTCCCTTAGTTTTCCCCTACCTGAGGAATTCCCCCTCCCCCTTTAGATCAACCATTACTTCCCTATTGTGGCTTGTATTATTGTCAGGCTAATTACTGCTGCTCCATCTAGGACCATCCCTGTCTTATTCATGATACTAGGATTATTCTTCCACTCCCATTGAAATAAGTCTTGTCCATGTGACTTGCTTTAGTTAATAAAATATGAGTGGAAGTCATGCCTTCAGTTTTCCTCTCAGGAGCTTTAAGAACCATTGCATGGTTCTGCCATCTTTCTTTTCCCTCTGCTGTAAAAATGGTAATGACTCTAACAGAGGTCCTCCTCCTGCCTTGATGAAGGTGATTGAGCAGAGCTGTGTTTGATCTACCATAAACTGATGATGGTTGGCATGAAATGTCGATGATAAAACAAACCAACTAAACCCCCCACAGTGCCAGTATAACTTGGGTTAAGCTATTTTCTTCTATCGTAATGAGAGAGGTAAACAAAGATTTTTGCTCAAGAATTTTTGTGCTATTTTATGATAGTGTGAAAGGGGCTTGGTTAAGTTAACAAGGAATTTTAAAATAAATTATCAATAGGATAGAACACTAAACATTAAAAATTATGCTTGAAGAATATTTAATTATGGAGGCAATGCACATGATATGTTAATTAAAAAACATCTTACCAAATCATCTATACCATATGATGCCATCTGTGTAAATAGAAAATGAATAAAATATACATTTCCTTTCCACAGTCTTGTACATTTTCCAAGGGTTGTATAATAGTCATGCATCACTTTTATATTCAGAAATAAAAATGTTATTTAAATATTTCTTTCTAATGTCATCCCAAATTTACCTAGCCAAAACCTAACATTCTTTTCTCTCTGAAAACATGCTATTTAGTGATATTATATTTTTGCTTATAAATATCTTAAACAATAAAAAAAATACCTATGTCATAGCATTATTGGGATCGAAAGAGATAATTCACATGAAGCAATTAGCACAATGTGTTACATATAGTAATGGCTCAGTAAATGCTGTTTTATGAGCCTATTTTACATTTTGGAAATTAAAAAAAAATTTAATGTTTATTTTTGAGAGAGAGAGGGGAGAGAGAGAGAGAGAGCGCGAGCATGAGTGGGGGAGGGGCAGAGAGAGAGGGAGACCCAGAATCCCAAGCAGGCTCCAGGCTCTGAGCTGTCAGCACAGAGCCTATTGCAGGGCTCAAACTCACAAACTGTAAGATCATGACCTGAGCTGAAGTCAGACGCTTAACTGACTGAGCCACCCAGGTACCCCGTATGTTTTGGGCATTTTTAGAAATGAATATGCTTCTTAGGGGTAGCAAAGGTTGAGTTTCAGGATGATAATCACTTATTTCCACTGCCCTTGGAAGACTGTCTTCTCTTGCATGTGCATCCCCATCTTCTGTGATGAGATTTGGAGAACGGAAAGGGTTGAAAAAGCTTTTTTTTTTAATTTTTATTTTTTTTAACGTTTATTTATTTTTGAGACAGAGAGAGAGCATGAACGGGGCAGGGCAGAGAGAGAGGGAGACACAGAATGGGAAGCAGGCTCCAGGCTCTGAGCCATCAGCCCAGAGCCCGACGTGGGCTCGAACTCATGGACCACGAGATCGTGACCTGAGCTGAAGTTGGATGCTTAACCCACTGAGCCACCCAGGCGCCCCCAAAAAGCTTTTACTAAGAAAGGTGTATGTCTTTATTGGAGAACCTTAAGATGTCAGAGCTCATATTCTTGAATACACATCTGTATTCCCCATTCCCATCATGCTCCACTGGAAAGTGATGCTAGCACAAACAGTATGACAAACCTACAAATCATGGGAGATGAATCAAAACCAATTTATTTTTGTCTTCAGTCATCTCTTAAAAATTTACTCCGAGAAGGTAACTTTTTTTCCTGCCACTGGATTACTTTTCTTCTCATTAATAGTGGATATTTTAAGCGTAGAAACACATTTTCAATTCAAAAACTTTCCGTGTCCAGCCCGAGACGTTGATTGACCCTTCTTTTCTCATTCTGTAAGGCTTTTCCCATTTAATGCTGAAGGCCTGATTTGGCAGATGGCCCAACTTTGGGCAAGAGGCTATGCTTGTCCTCTTCCATCTCCCTCAGTGTTGCTCACTGGCTACTTTTTTAGATACCACCAGGATTGAAGAGTAGGAGGAAAGAAGAGGTCAAGGGACGGCATAGAAAAGTTCCTCCTATGTTGGTGTTTGATAATCCTCTCTGGTTTTGGACTCTCCTTGGCAGAGGTTTAAAATGAATGTTTTCCTCATGGATGCTTTCAGTGCTTCACGGGGGCTTTATGCTGGGCTTCCAGAGACCAGTTCCCATAATGTGGGTGAGACCTTTGATGAGGCCAGCCCCTTCTCCCCACCCTCTGCTTCCCTGTGGCCCACCCCTCACACAGGCTTTTAATGGTAGAGTGCCCTTAACTTCCCAGGTGTCCTCATTGGGCCAGGCCAACTCTCCATGTGGCCTACATTTGGTCCATGGGAGAGACCCGTACACAACTGACCACCATGGGTGGTAGTGTAGTTATTTAGAAAGTGGAACCCTGTCTTCAGTACCCACCCCCACTGCCCGCCCCCCGCCCCCAAAGACAGGGAACCTATATCAGGTTCTCAAAGTGGCTGAGTTAAATCTCAGTAGGCTTGAAATGAGGCAGGCAGTCTCCAGTCTTCCCTATTCGGGGGGTGCACTTTCATAGCTTGGATTTCTCCGTGATCTCCTCTTAGAAATTCCACTTCATGTTCTAAGCACTTTTTAGATTCTTGATCTAGTTGAGGGATCCTCAGAGGGTAGAGGAAGTGGTACAGATGTTTGTTGGCTCTTACCTTGTAAATTCTGCCTTTTGGCCTGGCACCTCACTTTGGTATGTTGGGATAGTTGTGTCTCAGTGCTTAGGTAGACACTAATGTGCTGCTATATTGTTCTACTAATTTCAGGAAATGCTGGAGCACACCGGTAATACATGGGAATTGAAAGGAGGAGCATTCTGACAATGCTTGGAAAGCCAATAAGAGGTAGGATGGTTAGTGGGTAAAGCACATCCTTTAGAACCCAGGTAATCCTGGATTTACATCTTACCTTTTCCGCGGACTAGCCGTAGCTTGGGCTAAGTAAATTAACCTCAGGGTTTTCATCTGTAAAATTAGGATAACAGCAATACCTGTCTTATAACCTGTTGTAAAGATTAAATGAGATAATTAACGTAAAGAATTTAGAACGGTGTCTTGTATATGGCATGGTAATAGGCCGATTAATAGTATCAAAGTAACGTAATCATGCCTGTGTGGCTTTGTGACATGAAAGCTGTTTCAGGTAGTTTTCTAAAGGCTCTCTGCCTCTGAACACTACCCTTTGCTCGCACCCTTTTCTGGCCCTGTCACCTGTATTTCCCATTACACGGTGAAGTGCGCCGTCCAGGTTTCAGCCTGAGGCAACACCTGAGAGTTGGTTCAGGTTGAATCCGAGGACTGGGTAATTATCTCAAGGCCATACTCCCCATGTGAACACAACACCCTGTGTTAAGTCTGCCCTCCACTCCCAACCCCCCGGCTGTAATCCATATAAATTCCCTTTCCAGCCTTGATGCTAAAATGACCTTGGATAACTTTTCCACTCCGCTTTTTTTGCATTCTGTCTCACTGTCTAATACAATGCCACATTGATTTGACTAAGATGACAGCTTTGTCATTGGGAGAAAAATTTTTACATGTTTCCATAATGCTCTTTCTAAAGCACAAAGCAATTTTGTCATTAAATCCTGAATGCTCTCTTTAGTTCCATTTCAAGATGGCTTTTCCCAGAGCCAGATGAAAGTCTTCGAAATGACTTCTGACAACTATCAAATGACAGTATTATTCTTGCCACCATGTTGTTTCTAATCTACAAGGAAAGGGCGGCAGGCATTAAGGAGCGAATGTAATCACTTTCTCTAGAGAACTACTATTTTGTAAGGTTATCAAAACCCCCCAAATTAGCATTTTGAATTCTTTCTTTAAGGATTTTCACTATCCTCCTTCTTTAACACACACTTTGTGGGCAGGGAGTGTATGAGTTTGTCCTCTCCAGATAATCAAGCCTAAACATCTGTTGACACTAAATTGGGCCCCCCTATATTTGGTTTGGTGGTAAGCGGAGTAACTCATTTCTATATTAAAAAAGTATCTGGGGGCGCCTGGGTGGCTCAGTCGGTTAAGTGTCCAACTTTGGCTCAGGTCATGATCTCACAGTTCGTGGGTTCGAGCCCCGCGTCTGGCTCTGTGCTGACAGCTCAGAACCTGGAGCCTGCTTTGGATTCTGTGTCTCCCTCTCTCTCTGCCCATCCCCCACTTCCTCTCTCTCTCTCTCTTCCAAAAATAAGTAAACATTAAAAAAAATCTTTAAAATAAAAAAAAGTATCTGATGATTAATGGATGTGATGGTTTGTCTTTTCTCCAACATCTGAGAAAATGCCTTTACGCTACTATTCCCCTTCAACTTTAGCTGATAGAAATGTGCATTTAAATTTTTCCTTGAGTATTTAAAAGATACACTTAAAATTAGTATCTGCAACACAGACCAAGCTATTTGGACGTTTTCTTTTCAAGTGTTTTCTCCATTATGTCATCGATGTTTCAGAGAAACAAGCTGGGCAGCTGGGTGTATGGCTGTTGTCTCTGTTATCTGGCTCAGATTATCATCTAGTAATGAAAAGCTAGGTTATAATGTCACCATTACCTATGTAGAATTTCATAGAAGAAGATCAATAGGATTTATGGCATATTACCATCTTATATAGACCAGTGAATCTTTTATAAATGAATGACATTTATTCATTAAGAAAAAAAGAACACTTACCTCCATTTTGCGTTAGTAGCTTGAGAAACGATGCTCAGAGTCTCTGCTTTTTTGGGAATCTGATTGTATCCAGTGAGAAGCTCTAGGGCCTTGTCCTTATACTTGCGTGTCTCAGGCACATAGGTTTCTGAAAATGAAGAAGGCAAAACAAAGAGCTTCAAGACTGAGTGATAGTTAGCCACTTTTCTTTCAAGACAGCAGTGGAATAGCTAAAGAATTTTTCTCTGTAACTTTGGTTCCTGGCATTTTTACCATGATGGGCCTAGGCATGGTTTTTCTTGTATTTACACCGCTTGGATTTTATGATACTTCTTGAATCTGTGGCTTGATGTTCTTCCGCATTAAAAAAAATTTTTTTGGGGGGCGCCTGGGTGGCACAGTCGGTTAAGCGTCCGACTTCAGCTCAGGTCACGATCTTACGGTCCGTGAGTTTGAGCCCGCGTCGGGCTCTGGGCTGATGGCTCAGGGCCTGGAGCCTGCTTCCGATTCTGTGTCTCCTTCTCTCTCTGCCCCTCCCCCCTTCATGCTCTGTCTCTCTCTGTCTCAAAAATAAATAAAAATGTTAAAAAAAAATTAAAAAAAATTTTTTTTAAATGTTTCATTATTCTTGAGACAGGGACAGAGCGTGAACAGGGGAGGAGCAGAGAGAGAGGGAGACACAGAGTCTGAAGCAGGATCCAGGCTCTGAGCCGTCAGCACAGAGCCCAACGCGGGGCTTGAACCCACGAACTGTGAGATCATGACCAGAGTGGAAGTCAGATGCTTAACTGACTGAGCCACCCAGACGCCCCTTTCTGCATTTTTTGAAAAGTTCTTGGGTACTGTCTCCTATAGTATTACTTCTGTCCCTTCTTTGGAATCTGTGCCTCTTGGGTCTTTAATTATGTTCACATAGTAACTTTTCATTGTGCCCTTAGGTCTCTTATTCTTTTTTTCTATAATTTCCAATCCCCATTCTCTGTGCGCTTCAGTCTATATACAGTGCACTAATATTTTCTTCAGCTGAATCCAACTTGCTGGAAAAAAGGCTTTTTCTGAACATTGTTTGTGGCACGAATAGTAAAGAACTACTAGATGTCAGGTACTACCCTGTGTGGTGTTGGTGCATTAGTGAACAAAACATGAAAAACGTGCCCTTGTGAAGCTTACATTCTTGTGGAGGGAGACAGACCATAAACAAAAAAAATATAATGAACAAGTATATTATGTACTATTTTTAGAAGGTGTTAAGTGCTATGGAAAAAACATAGCAGGGTGACTGTAGTAAGCCAGGCCTCTTCAAGGGAGTAACATTTAAAAAAGATTTTTTTTATGTTTATTAATTTTTGAGAGGGAGAGACAGAATGTGAGCAGGGGAGGGGCAGAGAGAGAGAGGGAGACACAAATCTGAAGCAGGCTCCAGGCTCTGAGCTATCAGCATGGAGCCTGATGTGGGGCTTGAACTCATGAACCGTGAGATCATGATCTGAGCCAAAGTTGGATGTTTAACCGACTGAGCCATCCAGGCGCCCCAAGAGAGTAGCTTTCAAGCAAAGGCTTGAAGGAGGTGACAGAGTGAGTGAGTGACAAGGGAACAGCCAGTACAAAGACCCTATATTTTAAAAAGGAACATTCTTGTTGCTATTGGGAATAGATTGTAGAAGACAAGACTGAAAAGATAGAGTAACCAGGGGCTATTAAAATGATCCTGGCTCTGACCAGGGCGGTAGCAGAGAAGGTGGTGAGAATGGACTGGGTTCTAGAAATATTTTGATTGTAGGATGAACAGAATGTGCCAATAAACTGGATGTATAATGTGAGAACAAAAGAGATGACCGTGTTGACACCAAGCTTTTTTGCTAGATGGAGAAGAGGTGTGAATGGAAATCGGGAGTTCAGTTTGAGGCACAAGTAGCAAACATTTAAGGGACAATGTAATTTGGCAAACCACCACACTCTCAACCACTTTACTCAGTTTTATTTACTCATTGATCTCATTCTTTTTCTTTGTGTTGTTTATAATCCATTCCTCTGATTACAGTATGAGTTCCAAGAAAGCAGGCTTCTTTTCTGACTTGTGTGTTATTGGATCCTAGAATATTGTTTGGCAAAAAACATATGCTCTAAATATGTATTGAATGAATTAATGAAGGCATCTAGGTTTCCAAATTTGCAGAGGGGGTAGATTGATATTTGTAGTGTCTAGTTCTTCAGGGTACAAGTGAGGGTTAAATGTTATGTAAAAATACATAGATTTTCATATATATATCCATCCATGCCGTAGACAGAAGTGCCTCTAAATGTCTGTGACTTTTTAGATGAATACTGAGGTCTATATGACTTGGGAAGAGGCTAGCATAGTAATTAAAAACCTGGGCTTCGGAGCCAGTGAGACCTTAGTTTGAATCTCAGTGGAGCTATTTTATAGCTGAATGACTTTGAGAAAATTACTTAATTTCGCTCTGCCTCCATTTCTTCTGCAACTTGGGAATAATAATATTATCCTTACAGGTTTGTTGTGACTCTTCAATATAATTATGCTCATAAAGGGTATGGGGGACATAGTAAGTGCTCAAAAGTCAGAGTTATTATTCTTCTTCTGTCTCCTGGCTGACATATCTGACTGTGAATATTCGTAGTGTTTTAAAAGGCCCCATTATATCCTATCCCTTTTTAAAAAATCTTATCCCTTTTTATGCCTTCTATGCAGACTTCATGTCCTCCTTATCTCCCTTTGTTTTTTCCATTCAATAGGCCTTCTATTTTATCAGCCATTTCTTTCCAAAATTAACTCCATACTGCACATTTTTGGATGATGATATTTCCCTAGGACTGAGGGTTAGTGTGAAGGATGGTTAGGGGGGAAAGTAGCAGGGGCAATAAAACTAAGCAAAAGTCAATTACCTGATTTTACACTCAGGATCAGGGGCTTATCATTCCCAAACCAGTAAACGTGCTGGAAATTTTGTCATGAGGAAGAAGAAGTTCTGAGTTAGAGTTCCGTCCTTTTGTTTTACACAGTTACAGATGGGAAATCAATATGGCGCTACAGTAACATGGAAAGAATTAATGCAACGTGAATATGTGAATATTCTCATTGCTTGTATATGTGATTGTGTAAGTGTGACCCACCTCATGCTTCTTCTCAGAAGGCTATCTCATTAACGTTGTCTTACGAACCTGTAATGAGTGAGTGAGCAGAGGTGAGAGAAGAGGCAGGAAGAAGGCAGGAAGTGAAGGTTGATGTACTGTCCATGAAGAACCTGCCTCTGAGCAGGGCTTTTTTCCATTGGGAGCCTGACTGGAAAAGCACGTTAGATCTTTTCCTGGAGGGTAAGCTATAAACCACCAGTTATAGCCGTAGTAAATGACTGACTACCACCTCCAAAGCCACTTTTGTCCTTTTATAGGGAAATTATTTTTTGCTTCAGAATTTGGGGTGGTAAAATCAGACATGTTTTAGTGTGTAAATGAAGCAGTAAAACTGACTTCAGCATACAACAATTTGGTGCAAGGTGATGAATATCACACATGCTATTTGGCCCTTTTTAAGAAAAACTCTGTCAAGGAGTTTTAGGATGTAAGAAGAATAGTGCCCTTTTGCTGTAAATGGTATTCTGGTGAACTCCCGAGTGGGTTTCTAAACATTTTTCAGGTGCCAGGGAAGACAGAATATGGGGACTGGATGGTATACAGAGCTGGAATGCTGTTGCCTCCAGTGGAGGCTGGCTCTGGGACATATGGATCTGCCTGTCTGTCATGTCCTGCATGGTAATGAAGTTGTCTAGACACAGTGAGGTCAGCTAAGGTGTGGTGGGGTTTTTTATATAGCTGCTGCAGAATGATGTAACAGATGGCATTGTGCCCAAAGACAAAGTTCTTGCCCTGAGGCATGATGCCCTGGGAGGGGACCACAGGGGATGGAACAAACACCAGCTTGCCCTGTGCTCATTAAAGTTAAAACACTTGACAGGGAATATGGAGATACAAGGTGATACAAGGAGAGGATTTTTACCTTCAACTCTGAATTTCTTGACTTCTCTGAGGCTAGGTACATAGTGTTACCTGCATAAGATAGACAAAAGGAGTGTTGCTCTGTTGGTTCCATAATTGGGTGCTAGAATTCATGACCCCACTTGTCCCTTTCTTTTCTTCCTCTCACCCCAACCTACCCCATTTCACTAAGGCCAATGTAAGTCGTAGATAGGGCCATTAATTTGGACACAAAGGTAGCTGACAGTCTGGCATTTCTGCTGTTTCCTTAGGACAGTGATGACTGACTTTGAGGGGAGTTCCTGAGCTCATGTTGTCTGGCTGGAAGAGAGAAATTAATCATTATGCTGGCCCTGCCTAAAGAGCTGAATATGGTCCACTTGGGATCAAGGACCCATGGTCGTGCTTAGAGTTCTGTGAACTCCCTGAATGTGTCCATGAACCTATAAAGGTTAATGCTTGTGGTTTTCCTATTCCTACACACTTCTTTTCATGTGTCCACATCCTTCCTGTGTCCGGAATCAAATCTCACTGTTTACAAATCTTTCCCAGCTATGCCGGCTCACAGTGAATACTCCCATCTCAGAATGTCTGTGAACTACACCACAACTGTATTAAGTGCTCCCTGAAGAGTTACTTGATGTGTTAGGGGCACAAGAGGGGAGGAGGAGAGACTACCTGAGGAAGTGATGCGGGAGTTGGGGTCTGTGGGAAGGGTGGCATGGAATGAGGCAAAGAGGGAGGGTGAAGATTAGATGCCTCATGCATACATTAAGATGATGTAGAAAATTGATTTGGTTATGGTTGTTTGAAGAAAACTCTCAGATATTCTTCCTGATAATGGTGATTTCACAGGGCTGGGGACTGCGGGTATACCAAGAGAATATGACTTAGAATTCTCTGTGTGGATCCTGCCTACTCAGGGTAACATCTCAGTCTGAAATCAGGACTATTTTATGTGATTGTATTTAAAAAAAAAATTTTTTTTTAACGTTTATTTATTTTTGAGACAGAGAGAGACAGAGCATGAACAGGGGAGGGGCAGAGAGAGAGAGGGAGACACAGAATCTGAAACAGGCTCCAGGCTCTGAGCTGTCAGCACAGAGCCTGATGCGGGGCTCGAACCCACGGACCGTGAGATCATGACCTGAGCGAAGTCGGACGCTTAACCGACCAAGCCACTCAGGCACCCCTATGTGATTGTATTTTAAGTGTGTAGTTTCTTTTAGGTAAATGTCCAGACCCCGTTCCTAAAATTCTAAATTATTTCGGTGGTTGGGGATTAGGCATTAGTGCAATGAAATCTCCTCAAGTGATTTATTTTATTTTATTTTATTTTATTTTATTTTATTTTATTTTATTTAAGTTTATTTATTGTGAGAGAGCCAGCGGGCAGGGGAGGGGCAGACAGAGAGGGAGTGAGGGAGAATCCCAAGGAGATTCCACACTGGTAGCTCTAGCTCTACACGGGGCTTGAACTCACAACCTGTGAGATCATGACCTCAGCCACAATCAAGAGTCGGACACTTAATGGACTGAACCACCCAGGTGCCCCACCTGAAGCAATTTTAATGAGAAACCAGTGTTGAGAACTATTATAAGACCATCAAGCGAACATTAATAGGACTTTAAAAATGGTAACATCAAGTGTTGACGAGGACATAGGAATTGGATACTCCCACACATTGCTGTTGAGAGTTTAATTCACTGTGAACTTTCTGGAAGGCCATTTGATAATAAATTTCAAACACTTAAAAAGTTTGAATACTTTGTTTTCCCACAGCAATTCCACTTAAGGGGTCTATGCTAAAAAAAATCAGGTGTATGGACTAAATTTTTTAACACTTATTTATTTTTGAAAGAGAGAGCACGAGTTTGGGAAGGGGCAGAGAGAGAGGGAGACAGTGAATCTGAGGCAGGCTCTAGGCTCTGAGCTGTCAGCACAGAGCCTGATGGCAGGGCTCGAACCCATGAACCGTGAAATCATGACCTGAGCCAAAGTCGACACTTAACCAACTGAGCCACCCAGATGCCCCTGGACTAAAATTGTATATGAGACTGTTCTTCAGTGTTTCTATGACAGAGATTAATTGGAAACAATTTAGAAGTCTGGCAATAGAGAATTAGTTATATTAAGTTTGATATTGATTCTCCTTATAATGATATACAGCTATTAGGGATGATATAGCAAAATGCCTACAAACATGTGAGTGTTCAGGGTAGATTACAAAGTGAGGAAAGGAGGTACAAAGGAGTATGTGCGATGCCTGTATTGAAGAAAAAATTGAGAAAATACACAAATATTCAGCTGTATCACTGTTCAATAAAATTACAGGTACTTTTTAAAGGTATTTTTGTCTTGTCTGATTTCTCTAAAATCTTTGCAGTAAACATGCATTATTTTCATACAGAAAAGATACAGTTTTAACAGGAACATTAACTGAGGAATACAGGCATCGTGAGAAGGACAAATGAGTTACCTCGTCAGGTGTACCACAAAGGATAGTATGGAAGAGAAGTCCAATTGGGATAAATACCAGACGACCTGGGTGCTTGATAAACACACAGTTATCTTGGCTTCCTTGTTTATCAGATTCTCCAGGCAGCTTAGCTACATCAAAACCCAACAGGCTTTAGGAACTCCTGGGAGCGTTCAGTCTTGAGGTAGCTCAGATATCTTAGCTAGCGTTCCTTCCCTTTCTTGTGTCTCTTATGTTTGCTGGTGTAGTTGCAGAGAATCTCAGTTAATGTGGGCTTATTTTAAGGAATCGAGGGAAGGTCAGTCTCACCTGACCCACATGAAGTAGGTCGTGGTGACTTCCTGCTCATTCCCGCAGCATCCTAGCTCCGTCCTGGGAACAAACACTCCTGTGTGTGGTTCCTTCCCTCCAACGCTTCAGTGGTTTGGTTGTGGAAGTAATTAGGAGGTTTCCCCTCGTGCCTTGCTTATTTAGTGTATTTTGGTATCATAATGCAAATAAATTTCAATTGCACGTTTCTGCCGAGCAGTCTACCAGGCCCCGATTGGGTTGGGGGTGGGGGTGGGCTGAGACATTGCTCTTCCTCTCTGGCTGCCAGGGACACCAGCCCGAGGTGGGCATGGGACAGAGAGCCTGATGAAATGAGAAGTCAGCTACCCAGAATTGGATACCAAGGCCCGCTCTCTGCACTTACCTTTCTCTTGCACTGCCTTTGGGGAGACCTTATAAACCTGATTTCTTCTTTGGGGCAGCGATACCCGCTTCACGTCACAGAAATTGGAGGTGCAGAGAATCATTGCCTCCATCAAATCTCAGCCCAGAATTTGTGCTTTTAGACCCTGAAGCTTGGAATTCTGTGTGAGCTGGGCATCTTGCGGCTCAAGCGGGGAGGAGCCTGTGGGCCTCACTTTTCTTCTCTGGGTTGGCTCCACCTTTGTCTGTGGTCCATGCAGACTCAGAAGACCTCCTTTTACAGAAGCCAGAGCCAAATTCCTTTTGTGGGAAACTAGAACATGCATGCTTCCTTCTCAGTTCCCTTCCAAGCTCTGGATTCAGGAATGTCTGGTCCATGTTCAGAGGGTTGCTTCTCTAAAAGACGTACAGCCAGGCACAAAGCTGGGAGGAGCTACCAGCATGTTCTTCAGAGGAGAGACTCCAGGAAGCAGTCAGAAGTAAATCCATTCTTCCATCCATGCCTAGTGAAGGACAGGTATTTGAGACAAACAGCATTAGCATTTGTGTTTGAGAGATCTGGATTCCATTCATACCTCATTCATCCATTACTTAGTGATCCGGAGCATATTAACCTATCTGAGCCTCAGTTTATTCATCTGTGGAATGGTAACAATAATAACACCCCTCTTACTGTTGAATGGATTATCTACTACATTGCCTAGCCGATAGTAGACACGTAATAAATGTATACTATTTATTACATATGGCAGTACAAATTATTAAGATTCTTAGTGTGAGTTATCTTTATTACTCCTACTTGCAGTGGGATAACTTAAGGACCTCATCACTACTTAATTTATTTTATCCATCCTCAAAATAGTCTCTTTCTTTATAGGTTTCCACCTTAGATATATCACTTTTGTAATATAGTAAATGCTGGCCCCTGAATCTAAACTATCTACACTTACTCCTTAGTCTCCCCCCACCCCACAGGACTTATAAGCACTGGGAACATTGTATATTTATTAGTTTGTTTATTGATCACTTGTTTTCTCACACCAGAATGGAAGCTCTAAGGGAAATGTATAGCTCTCAGCACGTTACTGGTACACAGTCAAGTTCAGTACATTTGGGTTGAATGAATGAGTGGTTAAAAAAATAAGAAAAATGAATACTTGAATGAGTGACTGATGCAAAGCCTTAATCTAAATTCCATCGGTAAACAAAGGTAAATTTGACTGACTGCTTCCCCTGAGGATTGTGAAGTCTAGCAGCAGACGTATGAGAAAACATGAAAGACCAGTAGAGGGGAATAAGTGACAGACACTGTAAAAGAGAAAAAGAGAAGGTTCTGTGGAATGTCAAGAGAGAAAACGGTAACTTTCAACGGTAGGATCAGAGACTGCCTCATGGAGAAAGTGTTTTTGTGCTTAGATTTGAAGGGGGTAGAAAGCAGTGGACTTGAATGGATCGAAGGCATTCCATATGGAAGGACTGTAGGGGTGAAGCCAGGCATGGCAGACCTGAAGACAGATATGGGTAGCAAATGAAACATGTTGTTTGTTTGTTTGTTTGTTTGCACTGATGTCACACCCTTGGGGCGCCTGGGTGGCTCAGTCGGTTAAGCATCTGACTTCAGCTCAGGTTATGATCCCACGGTTCATAGGTTCGAGACCACATCGGGCTCTGTGTTGATGACACCTTGGAGCCCGGAGCCTGCTTTGGATTCTTTGTCTCCCTCTCTCTCTTCCTCACCCCTAGTTGTGCTCTGTCTCTCAAAAATAAATAAACATTAAAAACAATGAAAACTAATGCCACCTCTGTACTCATTCCTACCTCATTCCCATTTGAAGCATACATTATTTTTATTGTAGACTTCACTGAAATTCCACTTTTCTGTTGACACTTTTTAAGATCTCCTTAGTCTATCTGAGGTTTACCTGATACGAATTTTTATTGTTTTATCATTCATTTGGGGCTCACATTGTACCTGTATTGTCACTTTCTTCTTATTGTATGCCCTATCAAAATTTAAGGGGCAGGGGACAGAGACTTCTTCCTGTGAATTCTAGCTGTATATATTTGGATATATACATTATTCAGTAGATATTGGTTGGTAGACTGATTTAGGAAAGTAACTTTAAAAGATCTTGCAAGAAGTCTTTCTGTTGAATTCTGAGCAGAATTGCTGCCTCAAATTCTGTTTTGTGAAAGTTTGGCAAGACCTTGAAGAGCAAGTCCCTTTAGAAATAGAGTATTTTAGAGCTAATATTTAGAGCTTCGCTTATGCGGGGTTCATTTTATGGATCATGAAACTGAAGGCCAAAGAACTCACTGCTTTCCTGATGTCCTGGAGCTAGTTAGAGGTTCATGATGATATTTTGGGCTTGAAAGCTTGAAAAGGTTTGTAAGACTTGATGTTTTACATTAGCCCAGGGAAATCTCCTGCTGGGGAGCCAAAACACAAAGCCTCATAGAGGCTCCTGAGTATAAAGAATGTACTCACAGACCCTCTAAACAATGAATATTACTGAAATGAGCCTTTTGACTAATAGAGGACTATTTTTGGAACTTGGAGCTGGAAGAGAAATTTGGATCAGGGATCTGAGTCATTCCCTGTTATTCCGGTTAATTACCACAGCCCTGCTTGAGGGAAACTGACTATTGCTAAGTAATAAAAATAGATAAGGCCCACAAAGGAAAATGGGTAATTGCTATGGAACCTGAAGGCATTTTAGGAAGATAAGACTAGAAGGAAAATCTCACAGAAAAGAAAACCTGGCCAAAAAAAGAAGAAAAAAGAAAAGAAAATACTCTGCTATTTTTAAAAAAAACCTATGCTTAGAAATCAATCTAAACAGTTAAAACAAAACCTTTATTTATTTTCAATTCAAACATTTATTGCATTTCCATTTATTTCCATTTGGATAGCTTATTGGTAAATTTTTCTTTGAAGGTTCTTAAAAATTGGTAAACCATGATACTTTTAATTGGCTAGGCCAATCTTACCCGGTAGATTAAAGGGAACAAAAACCCAGACCTGTGAATTCTCTTCCACAGAGTAATAGTTATAATGGCAGCAGTTATGGCTGAACTTATTGGACCTTCAAAGTGAAAAATCAGCAGGTCAAAGGATAAAAAAAAACATTGGTAGAGTTGTGAATAATGTCATGGTTAATAGTCATAAATAGTAACCAGGAATAATAGTCATAGTCTGTGCTAAGAGATAACAGTAAATTGAATTGTAGACTCTTGCACGAACACTTCAAAAGTGTTGACTTTTCTGGGGCACCTGGGTGGCTCAGTCAGTTGAGTGTCTAACTCTTGATTTTGGCTCAGGTCATGGTCTTGCAGTTTGTGAGTTCAAGTCCTACATCGGGCTTGTGCTGACAGTGCAGAACCTGCTTGGGATCCTCCTTCTCTCTCTCTCTCTCTCTCTCTCTGCCCCTCTCCCACTCATGCGCACACACTCTTGCTCTCTCTCTCAAAATGAATAAATGAAATAAAAATAAAAAATGAAAGTGTTGAATTTTCTTCTTTTTGTGTTTTTTCCTCACCAAATTTTCCACTTCAGCTATTCTTTTGCTTTATTTCTGCCTTTCCACCTCTAACATTCCCTGCATTTTTGTACAGTTTTTCTTGTTTCATTCTCGTTTCTACTTTTCCTCTCTACAATTTTTCGTACTATTGGTTGTTGTATTTTCCCTCTGATTCTCTACCTCCTTCCTCCTTCTTTCTTCCTCTTCTTTCCCCACTTGAAAAATTAAATGACCGTAATAAATACATTAAGTATTAATGATTACTCATTTAATGGGGTATGATTTTCCATACCTCAATCAAATCAATTTAGTTTAAATTTGTAGGTCGTGCTTGTATTTGGCCTCTTGAATTTGTTGACTCATTATGTTATGACTGTCACAGAACTTTATGAACATTTCCACATTGCAGAGGCCGCAGGTAGTGGAGCTAAGAAGGTACATACTTCATCTTCCATGGCCTTGAACTGCCCTTAGGTTATTGAGAGAATCCCTGTGAGCAGATACTTCAATGCAAGAATATCAAGTACTGCAATAAAACACAGGAACTCTGGCTGTGAGAGAAGAGAATGAAGAATTAACTCTGCCTGGGGGTGGGAAGAAAACTTCCCTAGCAAAGAGGGTACTCAGGGGAATCTTTAAATAAGGAAAGAACGGCAGGTGGAAAAGAGAGAGTATTGGGTTTTACTTCCCTTTGACCCTCAACAGATTTTTCTCTATAATTGTTAGCGGCCTTAATGAAAAGGTGTTCCCAGTGATAAAAGCTTCAGGACGTTTTCAGATTGTGCCTTCTGGTAGAAAATGCATGCAAATAACTTCTGCCAGGAATAAGGGTTTCCCAGAGTTCTGTTCTGGGTTGCGTGGCCGCTGCAGGGCATCAAGAGGAAACAAAATTCTTGTAACTTCCACTAAAGCAGAACTTCCTGAACTCTTGAGGGAGATGTTAATAAATGTTTGGAAAAATAGCATCCTTTGATCAAGTAGTTTGGAAACTAAGTTAAAGGATGTTACAAATGGGCTGTTCTACTATGCTGATAGTCACCAAAAGACTTCCGAAAGAGATACATTAAGAGGCATTTTCCAAACTGATTTGACCTTGACCTTTTTCTTCCTCTCATGGGTTGGAATTGGGCCTTCCTGACAGAAACGCACATGGTTTTTCTCCTGCAAACCAAGTCATCAGCACTTTCCTAACCATAGAAGTGAGATGTCTTTCCTCCCTGACTCCTTTCTGGAGCTGTCGCCCTGAGAAAATGCTAGTAGCTCTTTGAGTCGTATACCTCTCTGCCTGTCCACAGCCCAGAGAAGAGAGAAGAATGGGAACAGAGATGGTTTCCTGGCTTCTTCCGAAGTCTCAGTCCTAAGTGCTACATGGATTTAGATACCTACAAGCTGTGTAATCTTAGGCAAGCCTCATAACTTCTCTGCACTGCTGTTTCCTTCCTTGACACTTCATCTAAGGCAGTTAAGGGAATGCAGGTGTTGCTAATAAATCCTGGATATTGTACCTTTCCCAAGGACATTTGGATATAGTTAGGGAGCTAGACAAATAGGTCTTTTAGAGCCAAGAGAAGAAATCTTTTAGCGGTAGATTTTTAGGCATTTTGTCAGATAGGAGGAAACTTGTTTGGAAATAAATGGGCTAACAGGGGGCCCCAGGTTCCCAGAAATCAATACCACATGGTCTGTTTTATCTGTCTATTCTTCTCCTGGTGAATTTGGTGAACTTTGGTGTCCCAGACTCTGCTCTAGAAAGGGACACTCTGGATGGACTAGAGTGTCAGACAAGGACATGGAAACCCAATCAGTACTCGTACTTCAGAAAAGGCCATCTGGAGGTTTAATCTTGTGTCTTCACAGTTTGGCAGCTTTCTTTCTAGAAAAATTGCATTTGGTGATGTTTACGGAATTCATCCAATGCAGCTTGAGTTTTATGGAGCTGTAAACATTTAAACGGTATCTGGGAAAATGGCAGGCTTAAAACATTTCTGAGTAAACTTGCAGCTCTAGTGTTTTCTTCCCATTCCCGAGTCCTAAGGAAGAGTTTTCTGAGTAAAAAAAAGGTAGGAGATGTGAACTGAACAACCAAAGTAAGACCTTTGGCTTTGTGGAAAAAATCCAGGATTAGTTAAACGGTCCATTTAAATTATTTAGTACAACTTATATAATTGGATTTTTATGTATGGAACCTATGACCTTCATTGCTTTATGTCTCAGCAAGATAAGCTATTGGAAATATAACTCTGTGAGGACTGGATGTTTATAAGAATTCATAACTGCAAAGAAGCACAAGGGTCTTTGCTTTGAGGACAAAGGGTTAATGAGAGATTTTTCTGTGCTTTCTCAAAAGTCTTAAAAGTCAACCTGTGTTGCATTTGTTGGAGCCCTCTGGTCATACAGGGGTCAGTCTGCAAACCCATAGCTAGGTCCATCTTTGGAAAGTAGAAAGCCCATAGACAGACCAAGGAGTTGGAGCTGAAATAAGATGAAATGAAAGAGAATGAATTTGATTGGAACACGGGTTGATTGGAACTATGAATTCTTGAAAATCCCCAGGCATTAAAAAGTGTGTTCACTAAGTATCATTTGAAGCATGAAAGAAAAGAATTCCATAAACTCTTCAGTTTTCCACTCTACAACCTACCCTCAGAAACGGTGATATTTCTTGGTTATCATAATCGCATCCTGTCTGTGTCCAGGCCAACAGAGCTGAAATGTGTTCCCCTGCAAAGCATGGACAAGGCACTTGGTTTCCTGAGAACTCTATGTGTGTGTGTGTGTTGGGGGTGGAGGGGGGGGAGTAGTATCTGGGGGATATTGCCTATTTTGCCAGGAGATATTGGGTGTGGTGGGAGAGCTGCGATGAAGTTAAGACCAGTTGTGAGCTTCATAGAAGCATCCCTAGTGCTGTTAGTGACAGGATGACAAGCGTTTTTCCCAAGACCACCAACCCATCACTTACAGAGACAGTCCTGGGTTGGTGGGAATGCCAGCATCCTTTCACCTATATCCAGCTCCTTCTGCTTCTAACCACAGACAATATGATCCCCACCTCCACACAGCTGTAGCTGAGTGGCAAGGAGTGTAAGGAGCGAGCCTTAGTGGAGACCAGAGATGCAGACTTCCCTCTTCTTTTGTTACCTTAGTGACATTGGAAGTAGGGTCCAAAGTGAGGTCTAGGGACTGGTTGGGTCTGAAACAAAAACTTCCACCTGGTAGAATACTGGCTATGCGGGGTCAGTTAGGACACCAGCAGGAAATGAAATACCCGATGATACAGGAATTTTTTCTTAAGGCAAGAGCACACCTTGCTGCTGGTAAACTTTAACTAATGGGTTATGTAAGCGTCAGCTTTCTAAAAAGATGGCATCGGGCAATTGTATCAAAATATAAGAAAGAGGACCAATTTCAGTCATTTGATTGTTGTGGAGATAGCAAAGAAAATTGGTCACACTGACTACTGATAAGAAAGAGTGCCATCTGGAGGCCCTACTTAGAACTCTGCTTCAGTCTCAAGAACCATCCTTCAATGTGACCTTGAGCTGCCTTATTCTGTAACTGTGGTGCTCATGATCGATAATAAGGGGAACGGAGCAGTGGGCATAGCCAATGGTAATGGAGTCAGGTATTATGAGGACTAAGTTGTGTTGATGTAGAGTAAAGGCCAGACCTTATTAATTCCTAAATAATTCCCTTTGTCTTTGCAGGTTGCTTCTAGTCAGCTGAGAGCTTTCTACTCCAGTGATTTGCTCTTAGGCTTTAGATTTTTAAGTTTCTTTTTCTTTAATAGAATTAAAGTACCTAGAAATCATATTTCTTTGTTTCTTTTATGTTAGGAAAAGTAAATTGTTGAGGTGATACATATTATTAAAAAAGAATCATCATCATCATCATCATCATCATCATCATCCCTAAGGGGAGAAATAGTAAAAATGAGAAGCAAAATGGGAGATCTAAAACCATCTCTAATTTTGCTCGACACATCTAATTGGATTAACGTATAGGCCATGTTCCTGAGAATTAGTTTCTTTCCCCAATCTTGAATCATTCTATTCAACAGTATCAAACAAATGATTTTCCAACTTAGTACCAATGTTCATTCTGCAACTTTCAAGCTCACATCCAACCATAGATTTTGAAAAGAGGCTTGAACTCAACACAGCATATCAACATTATCATGCTACGGGCATGTGATAGGATTTTTTTTTTAGAAAATCTAATAACAAATCTTCAAGTGTTGGTAATGATTTGACCATCATCCTGCTACTGCGATGGGTAAGAACACCTGACAGAATGACCAAGGTGGAAGTCACCCTAAAAAACAAATGAAGTTAGCAACAGACCTTGGAGTCTAGAGTCTCTGAGAAACTACTTCTAAAATAAATTGCTGCTCCTGTAACAGAGAAAATAGGGATATACATGTTTGAATTTAATGTCTGTAGTATTGGATTTTTCTATTTTGAATTTGAAATCAGTTTGAACAAACTGCTTTGTTCCTTAGAAAAAGTCTGGCTCTTACAGTAGATGTTTCTGGACTCTGCTATAATAGGTGAGCTATAGAGAAGCAGTGCAAACTCCAGAATCTTCAGTGATAATATTTTCAGTGATTTGTTCAGGGTAATCCACACCCCTTGAGATAATGATTAGTGGTATTCAATTTACCAATGGTACATTAAAAAAACAAAACAAAACAAAAAAACCACCCACATCGTGTTGTTTGTCTCCAAACTTCAGTAGCCAGTTATAAAAGCTCAGAGGCTGTTTGCCTCATTCTTTCAGTTAATTAAAAAGATTTTTGTATAGCCTCAAGTGTAGTGTAATTTATAATAGGTCTTTTTCCCTCTGTTTTAATTACTATCTTTGCATGGTGTTGTTGGACCTCTTCCTTTTTATGAACTACTTATGCATAGTTTCCTGAGACCAGCTCTATGGCTGTTAATTAGAAAATAAAGAAGTGTTCTGTATTTTAGTTACCTTCAGCTAGGAAAATGAGTGGAATTTCTCAGTTGGGATTTATTTCCCCTAATTTTTTCCCTGTTGAAAAGGAAAATCTTCCCTACCAAATAATGGCTTCCTTTTCTAATTTTTTTTAATGTTTGTTTATTTTTTAGAGAGAGAGAGAGAGAGAGAGAGAGAGAGACAGACAGACAGACACAGAATCCAAAGCAGGCTCCAGGCTCTGAGCTTCCAGCACAGAGCCTGACATGGGCCCCACCCCACGAACCGTGAGATCATGACCTGAACAGAAGTTGGATGCTTAACTGACAGAGTCACCCAGGTGCCCCAATGGTTATCTTTTCAAACCATGTTATATATAAAAGGTTAGGAAGACTGAAATGAAAGCGCAAATATAAGTTAAAAATCTATTATCATTCTAGTTGTTACCTGGACAAGGTAGAAATGTTTGGGATTTTACAGTGTTATGAACCAAGCTCTTGAAATTTCCAATTCATTGAATAAATAAATGAATGAATTTCTTTGCTTACTGATCAATATAATGAAGAGAACTTAGACTAATGTAATTCATGGGAGCTGAATAAGAAAAAAAGCAAGAAGCAAAACATTAGACATTTCAGAAATATAGCATTTCAAATGATTGAACCACTGGAGTACCTCCCTTGGTGTTTTGCTCAGAGTGTTAGGCTGGTGTGTACAATTAGTAGAAGTAGGCACTGCCATTGTTTGTGTCGTTGGCTTTCCTGTTAATTTCAAGTTTAGAGAGGGAACTGGGAAAAGCTTTCAGAGAAGAGAATAACTGTACAGTCAGCCCGAGATATAGGAATGCAACTTTCTAATATTACTGCTTTCCTTTTTATTCCTTCCTTTCGTTATAAATGAAAGAGAAACCCACAGTGGTGGAAGACTTTGCTCTGAATCCTGACAGCAATATTGCAAAGCACTCTTACAAATAAGAAGGTGTATAAATCTTCAAGTGATAAATGCATCTGATTAGTTTTTCATTAAAAAAAATTAGGATAATGTTGCCCACCTTGCAAATTACTCCAAGGAGCAAGCAAAAAGATTACATTTTAATTTGATCACCACAATCTACAGATATTATTGGCAGTTTAGAGATTAAAAAATTAGTCAGTAAGTGACAGAATTAAAAGTTAAATCAACTTTGTCTACCTACAAAAACTTTTGATTCATGACCGAGATGATAAAGTGGGAGAAACCTGGAAGAATTTCATTTTTTTCTTCTTTGGGAAGGTAAAATCAAGTCAAGACTTTCCCTTTACTGAGCTTGGCCAATAGACTGACCCATGCAAACCCCCTGATAGTGAGTGAAGCTGTTTGAGACCCTCCAGTTTGAGCTGGGTTGTTTGAAGTCTGTCTACCATGCAGATTTGCTTTTCAGTCATAGTCAACTATAGATGGAAAGAGTTATTTGTCTTTTTTCCCTTTCCTGCAAATATTCAGGTCACACTAGTGCTCTCAGGCAGCCTTCTTCACCTCCAAAGGCACTTTTTCGCCTTCGAACAAGAAGAGAGCTTCCTGGGGCGCCTGGGTGGCTCAGTCGGTTAAGTGTCCGACTTCAGCTCAGGTCATGATCTCACGGTCCATGAGTTCGAGCCCCACGTCCGGCTCTGTGCTGACAGCTCAGAGCCTGGAGCCTGCTTCAGATTCTGTGTCTCCCTCTCTCTCTGACCCTCCTCCGTTCATGCTCTGTCTCTCTCTGTCTCAAAAATAAATAAAAAAAAAACATTAAAAAAAAAAAAAGAAGAGAGCTTCCTTCTCCACGGTTTTAGGAAAGGAATAAAGTTTTTATCTTCATATTTCTATCATGCTATGTTCTGTCACCATTGTACCAATACCTCGCTGTTATCCTAACTCTGTGGTTCTAACTTCAAAGAGAATATATCTGAAAAATGAACACACATTAAGACTTTCAGCCTGTACCCGCCATCTCAATAAATTCATGGGTTTGATGGGAAGAAATTCTGATCATAGAGTGTTTGTCTTGTTTTGGGTTGAGATATGTGTGAATGTAAGTTTTGGAATCTGTTGTTCAATTTCTCCAAAAAAAAAGCCCCCTGGATTTTGAGAAGTATTTCAAGGAATCTATAGATCAACTTGGGAAATAATTGTCTTCTTAGTAATACTAAGTTTTTCGGTCTACAAACATTGAATATCTTTCTCTTTTGTTAATTTCATACTTAAGTATTCTTTTAGATGCTGTTGCTTTCTTAATTTCATTTTTGGATTGGTCGTTGCTACTGTATGGTGTACAGAAATATGATAGAATTGAATACAAGTACAATTGATTTTTGTATATTGACCTTGTATCCTGCTGCCTTCTTGAACTTGCATATTAGTCCTAGTTGTTTTTATGGGTGTGTGCATATGTAGTCCTTAGGATTTTCAAGTCATATATTAATAATGATAGTTTTACTCTTTTCTTTCCAGTATGGATGCCTTTTGGTTCCTTTTCTTGTCTACTCTCCCTGGCTAAAACCTTCAGTATAATGTTGAATAGAAGTGGCAGGAGAAGACATCCTTTTCTTCTTCCTGATCTTTGGGGAAATATTCAGCCTTTCAATCTTAATTATGATGTTACCTGTGTGTTTTTCATAGAGCTCCTTTATCGGTTGAAGAAATTCCTTTCTATTACTACTTTGTTGAGTGTTCTGTATCACGAAATGGTATTATATGTATAGGTATAGATTTTGTCAGACTTTTTCTGAGTCCTTGAAAATGATCATGCATTTTTTTGTCCCTTATTCTATTACTGTAGTGTAGTGAATTTATTTTCTTTTTTTTTAAGTTTATTTATTCATTTTGAGAGAGAGAGAATGTGAGGGGGGGAGGGCCAGAGGCGGGGGGACAGAATCCCAAGCAGGCTCTAGGCAGTCAGCAGGCAGCCTGACATGGGACTTGATCTCATAAACTGTGAGATCATGACCTGAACTGAAATCAAGAGTTGGATACTTAAACAACTGAGCCACCTAGGTGCCCCTAAATTTATAGATTTTCATGTGTTAAACCAAACTTGTATTCCTGGAATAAATCTCACTTGATCACGATGTATAATCTTATTTTATATGTAGATAAATATGGTTTGTTAGTATTTTATTGAGGATTGTGATGTCTGTATTTATAAAGGATATTGCTCTGCAGTTTATTTTTCTAGTGATGTCTTTGGTTTTGGTATCAGTAATATTAGCTTCATAGTTGAGAAGTGTTCTCTCTTGTTATTTGGAAGAATTTATGTATTGGTGTTATTTTGTCCTTAAACATTTGGTAGAGTTCATGGGGCAACCTGTGTGGCTCAGTTGGCTGAGCGTCTGACTCTTGGTTTTGGATCAGGTCATGATCTCACAGTTCCGTGAGTTCGAGACCCACATTGGGCTCTGTGCTGACAGCACGGAGCCTGCTTGGGATTCTCTCTCTCTGCCCTTCCCCCACTCACATTGTCTCTGTCACTCTCAAAATAAAAAAATAAACTTAAAAAAATTAAAAATAAATAAACATTTGGTAGAGTGCACCAGTAAAACCATCTGGGCTTTATTTATTTATTTATTTATTTATTTATTTATTTATATATTTTGAGAAGGTTTTTGATTATTAATTCAATCTCATTATTTGTGATAGTGTATTCAGATTTTCTCTTGTCCTGAGTCAGGTTCAGTGGTTTGTAATTTTCTAGGAATTTGCATATTTCATTGAGGTTATCTAATTTGTTCGCATATAATTGTTGATAGTATTTCCTTTTGATAATTTTTATTTCTGAAGGGTCAGTATTGACATCCACACTTTCATTCCTCATTTTTGTAATTTGATCCTTCTTTCCTTTTTTTCTTGGTCATTTTATTCTATATTGATTTTATAATCCAAGGGAAGGTGCTAATCTGCAGTTTGAGAAACATGACCTGGTGGAAGAGTGGGAAGATGGCGGTGTAGGAGGATGCTGGGCTCACCGCATCCTGCGGATCACTTAGATTCCACCCACACCTGCCTAAGTTACCCAGAAAACCACCAGAAAACTAGCAGAACAGATTCTCTGGAGCCAAGCATAGACGAGAGGCCCACGGAAGAGGGTAGGAAGGGCGGAGAGGCGGTGCATGCTACACAGACTGGTGGGAGGGAGCTGGGGCGGAGGGGCAGCCCGCTGGCCAAGCAGAGCCCCCGAGTCTGGCTGGCCAAAGTGGAGGGGCTGGATGGAGTGTGTGCAGACAGGAAGTGGGACTTAACATCTGGAAGGTTATAGGTTAACAGCTCTGCTCCGCCAGTGGGAGGGCTGGAGGACAATGGGAGGGAGAGTTGTTGAGCCCAGGACGACAGAGCTCAGCTTGGCGGGGAACAAAGGCACTCGCCAGCGCCATCTCTCTCGCCCATCCCTCAGCCAAAATCCCAAAGGGAACCAATTCCTGTCAGGGAACTTGCTTGCACTGCACAAACACCCAACGCTGTGCTTCTGCGGATCCATCCCTCCAGCGGCAGCGGGTCTGACTCCCTCCCCGTGCCACAGGGCCCCTCCCAAAGCTGATCAATGAAGGAGAAGTGAGCTGAGCCTTCCCCTCCCACACCCCGTGCAACTTGCCGATCCACCCCAGCTAATACGCCAGATCCCTAGCACCACAAGCCTGGCAGTGTGCAAATAGCCCAGACGGGCCACAACACCCCACAGTGAATTCCGCCCCTAGGAGAGGGGAAGAGAAGATACACACCAGTCTGACTGTGGCCACAGCGGTGGGCTGAGGGCAGACATCAGGTCTGACTGCGGCCCCGCCCATCAACGCAAGTTATTCAAGACAGCACAGGGGAAGTGCCCCGCAGTTCCGCACCACTCCAGGGACTATCCAAAATGAGGAAACGGAAGAATTCCCCTCAAAAAAACGTCCAGGAAATAACAACAGCTAATGAACTGATCAAAAACGATTTAAACAATATAACAGGAAGTGAATTTAGAATAATAGTCATAAAATTAATCGCTGGGCTTGAAAACAGTATAAAGGACAGCAGAGAATCTATTGCTACAGAGATCAAGGGACTAAGGAACAGCCAGGAGGAGCTAAAAAAATGCTATTAATGAGCTGCAAAATAAAATGGAGACAACCACAGCTTGGATTGAAGAAGCAGGTGAGAGAATAGGTGAACTAGAAGATAAAATTATGGAAAAAGAAGAAGCTGAGAAAAAGATTAAAAAAAAATCCAGGAGTATGAGGGGAAAATTAGAAAACTAAGTGATGCACTAAGGAGAAATAATATACGCATAATTGGTATTCCAGAGGAGGAAGAGAGAGGGAAAGGTGCTGAAGGTGTACTTGAAGAAATCATAGCTGAGAACTTCCCTGATCTGGGGAAGGAAAAAGGCACTGAAATCCAAGAGGCACAGAGAACTCCCTTCAGACGTAACTTGAATCGATCTTCTGCACGACATATCATAGTGAAACTGGCAAAATGCAAGGATAAAGAGAAAATTCTGAAAGCAGCTAGGGATAAACGTGCTCTAACGTATAAAGGGAGACCGATAAGACTCGTGACGGATCTCTCTACTGAAACTTGGCAGGCCAGAAAGGCATGGCAGGAAATCTTCAATGTGATGAACAGAAAAAATATACAGCCGGGAATCCTCTATACAGCAAGTCTGTCATTTAGAATAGGAGAGATAAAGGTCTTCCCAAATAAACAAAAACTGAATGAATTCATCACCACTAAACCAGCCCTACAAGAGATCCTAATGGGGATTCTGTGAGACAATGTACCAGAGACATTGCTACAAGCATGAAACCTACAGACATCACAATGACTCTAAACCCATATCTTTCTATAATAACACTGAATGTAAATGGACTAAATGCGCCAACCAAAAGACATAGGGTGTCAGAATGGATAAAAAAACAAGACCCATCTATTTGCTGTCTACAAGAGACTTATTTTAGACCTGAATACACTTTCAGATTGAAAGTGAGGGGATGGAGAACTATTCATCATGCTACTGGAAACCAAAAGAAAGCTGGAGTAGCCATACTAATATCAGACAAGCTAGACTTTAAATTAAAGGTTGTAACAAGAGATGAAGAAGGGCATTATATAATAATTACAGGGTCTATCCATCAAGAAGAACTAACAATTATAAATGTCCATGTGCCGAATACGGGAGCCCCCAAATATATAAAACAATTACTCACAAACATAAGCAACTTTATTGATAAGAATGTGGTAATTGCAGGGGACTTTAATACCCCACTTACAACAATGGATAGATCATCTAGACACATGGTCAATAAAGAAACAAGGGCCCTGAATGATACATTGGATCAGATGGACTTGACAGATATATTTAGAACTCGGCATCCCAAAGCAACAGAATATACTTTCTTCTCGAGTGCACATGGAACATTCTCCAAGATAGATCACATACTGGGTCACAAAACAGCCCTTCATAAGTATACAAGAACTGAGATCATACCATGCATACTTTTGGACCACAGTGCTATGAAGCTTGAAATCAACCACAGGAAAAAGTCTGGGAGACCTTCAAAAGCATGGAGGTTAAAGAACACCCTACTAAAGAATAAATGGGACAACAAGGCAATTAGAGAAGAAATTAAAAAATATATGGAAACAAACGAAAATGAAAATACAACAATCCAAACACTTTGGGATGGAGCGAAGGCAGTCCTGAGAGGAAAACACATTGCAATCCAGGCAGATCTCAAGAAACAAGAAAAATCCCAAATACAAAATCTAACAGCATACCTAAAGGAAATAGAAGCAGAGCAGCAAAGACACTCCAAACCCAGCAGAAGAAGAGAAATAATAAAGATCAGAGCAGAAATAAACAATATAGAATCTAAAAAAACTATAGAGCAGATCAACGAAACCAAGAGTTGGTTGTTTGAGAAAAAACAAAATTGATAAACCTCTAGACAGGCTTCTCAAAAAGAAAAGGGAGATGACCCAAATAGATAAAATCATGAATGAAAATTAAATTATTACAACCAATCCCTCAGAAATACAAGCAACTACCAGGGAATACTATGAAAAATTATATGCCAACAAACTGGAAAACCTGGAAGAATTGGACAAATTCCTAAACACCCACACACTTCCAAAACTCAATCAGGAGGAAATAGAAAGCTTGAACAGACCCATAACCAGAGAAGAAATTGAATCAGTTATCAAAAATCTCCCAACAAAGAAGAGTCCAGGACCAGATGGCTTCCCTGGGGAGTTCTACCAGACATTTAAAGCAGAGATAATACCAATCCCTCTCAAGCTATTCCAAAAAATAGAAAGGGAAGGAAAACTTCCAGATTCATTCTATGAAGCCAGTATTACTTTGATTCCTAAACCAGACAGAGACCCAGTAAAAAAAAGAGAACTACAGGCCAATATCCCTGATGAATATGGATGCAAAAATTCTCAACAAGATACTAGCAAATCGAATTCAATAGCTTGTAAAAAGAATTATTCACCATGATCAAGTGGGATTCATTCCTGGGATGCAGGGCTGGTTCAACATTCGCAAATCAATCAATGTGATACATCATATTAATAAAAGAAAAGATAAGAACCATATGATCCTGTCAATCGATGCAGAAAAAGCATTTGACAAAATTCAGCATCCTTTCTTAATAAAAACCCTCAAGAAAGTCGGGATAGAAGGAACATACTTAAACATCATAAAAGTCATTCATAAAAAGCCTACAGCTAATATCATCCTCAATGGGGAAAAACTGAGAGCTTTTTCCCTGTGATCAGGAACACGACAGGGATGTCCACTCTCACCGCTGTTGTTTAACAGTGTTGGAAGTTCTAGCATCAGCAATCAGACAACAAAAGGAAATCAAAGGCATCAAAACTGGCAAAGATGAAGTCAAGCTTTCACTTTTTGCAGATGACATGATATTACACATGGAAAATCCGATAGACTCCACCAAAAGTCTGCTAGAACTGATATATGAATTCAGCAAAGTTGCAGGATACAAAATCAATGTACAGAAATCAGTTGCATTCTTATACACTAATAATGAAGCAACAGAAGGACAAATAAAGAAACTGATCCCATTCACAATTGCATCAAGAAGCATGAAATACCTAGGAATAAATCTAACCAAAGATGTACAAGATCTGTATGCTGAAAACTATAGAAAGCTTATGAAGGAAATTGAAGAAGATATAAAGAAATGGAAAAACATTCCGTGCTCATGGGTTGAAAGAATAAATATTGTCAAAATGTCAATACTACCCAAAGCTATCTACACATTTAATGCAATCCCAATCAAAATTGCACCAGCATTCTTCTCGAAGCTAGAACAAGCAATCCTAAAATTCCTATGGGACCACAAAAGGCCCCGGATAGCCAAAGTAATTTTGAAGAAGAAGACCAAAGCAGGAGGCATCATAATCCCAGACTTTCGCCTCTACTACAAAGCTGTAATCATCAAGACAACATGGTATTTGCACAAAAACAGACACGTAGGCCAATGGAATAGAATAGAAACCCCAGAACTAGACCCATAAAAGTATGGCCAACTAATCTTTGACAAAGCAGGAAAGAATATACAATGGAAAAAAGACAGTCTCTTTAACAAATGGTGGTGGGAGAACTGGACAGTAACATGCACAAGAATGAAACTAGACCACTTTCTCACACCATTCACAAAACTAAACTCAAAATGGATAAAGGACCTGAATGTGAGACAGGAAACCATCAAAACCCTAGAGGAGAAAGCAGGAAAAGACCTCTCTGACCTCAGCCATAGCAATTTCTTACTTGACACATCCCCAAAGGCAAGGGAATTAAAAGCAAGAATGAACCATTGGGACCTCATGAAGATAAAAAGCTTCTGCACAGCAAAACTAAAAGGCAGCAAAACTAAAAGGCAACAAAACTAAAAGGCAACCAACAGAATGGGAAAAGATATTTGCAAATGACATATTGGACAAAGGGCTAGTATCCAAAATCTATAAAGAGCTCACCAAACTCCACACCCGAAAAACAAATAATCCAATGAAAAAATGGGCAGAAAACATGAATAGACACTTCTCTAAAGAAGACATCCAGATGGCCAACAGGCACATGAAAATTTGCTCAACGTTGTTCCTCATCAGGGAAATACAAATCAAAACCACACTCAGATATCATCTCATGCCAGTCAGAGTGACCAAAATGAACAAATCAGGAGACTATAGATGCTGGAGAGGATGTGGAGAAATGTGAACCCTCTTGCATTGTTGATGGGAATGCAAACTGGAGCAGCCACTATGGAAAACAGTGTGGAGGTTCCTCAAAAAATTAAAAATAGACCTACCCTATGACCCAGCATTAGCACTGCTAGGAATTTACCCAAAGGATACAGGAGTGCTGATGCATAGGGGCACTTGTACACCAATGTTTATAGCAGCACTCTCAACAATAGCCAAATTGTAATAAGAGTCTAAATGTCCATCAACTGATGAATGGAAAAAGAAATTGTGGTTTATAGATACAATGGAGTACTACGTGGCAATGAGAAAGAATGAAATATGGCCCTTGGTAGCAACATGGATGGAACTGGAGAGTGTGATGCTAAGTGAAATAAGCCATACAGAGAAAGACAGATACCATATGTTTTCACTCTTATGTGGATCCTGAGAAACTTAACAGAAACCCATGGGGAGGGGAAGGGAAAAAAAAAGAAGTTAGAGTGGGAGAGAGCCAAAGCATAAGAGACTCTTAAAAACTGAGAACAAACTGAGGGTTGATGGGGGCTGGGAAGGAGTGGAGGGTAGGTGATGGGTATTGAAGAGGGCATCTTTTGGGATGAGTACTGGGTGTTGTATGGAAACCAATTTGACAATAAATTTCATATATCAAAAAAAATTAAAAAATGAAAAAAATGAAAAAGAAAAAAGAGAAACATGACCTTGGGCGCATTAAATAACTTGTCTGGATTTCTATTTCCTCTCCATAGCATGGGGCCCCCATAAGGACCTTTCAAGTTCTAACATTTTAAGATTCTATGGGATTTCATTCTAGAAGATTATGGGTTTCTTGTTATATTTTCCCCCAAATGGAGTCCAATTTAGGTAAATGGTATATCTAAAACAGTGATTCCCATAATGTAATTCCCGGGCAGCAACATCAGCATCATTTGGAAAATTGTTATAAATGCTAATTCCTAGACCCACTGAATCAGGAACTCTGGGCTGGAGCTCAACATTTGTGTTTTGTTTTACAAGCCCTCCAGGTGATTCTGATACATTCCAGTGCCTGAGAACCATTGGTCTAGAACAACTATCTTATCTGACACAGACTCCCTCTATCTCTGGTCTTCTGATTGAGTGTCTTTGTTCTCACAATTCTTTCTCCCATTCCCCCAACCCGTATTTTTTTCCCCTTGGGGAAAATCAGTTCCTGCAATATCTCTGAGATCAGGATAGTACGGCAGGGCATTTCAGATAAATTGAAAAGTAACTCCAATCATTTCTAGCCTCATGTGTACAGAGTTCCTGCAGAAATACCCCAAGGGTGTTGGGGAGGCACCAAGTCCAGTTTATAGAAGAATATTTGTGCCCTTTCGTAGAAGAAGACTATAGTTCTCCTCTTTCCCAGCACTTGCTCATGCCTTATGCCCTGGTGGATATACTGGAATGCTGGGCTGCTTGGTTGTTGTTTTTCATAGATACAGATGTAAAAATTGTCACTTTTTCATTTTCATAGCAATTTTCATTTTTTGCCATCTTAGGTCTTGCCAACATAGATACCACACATTTTTGAGGGTCAGAAAAAGTCCTATAAGATGTCTATAATGTAAGCAGGAGTCCTTTAGACTAGTACTTGTGGTAGGTTTCTGTAAAGTGAGGTTTCACTAGGACATGTTTATATTTCTCTGTGTTTATCCCCAATTTGTTTCTTTGCTTGACATATTACATAGAATGTAAGTGAAATTTTATATTTAAAATATAAAAAGCTAAAGAAATAAATATAAAGAGCTAAAGGAAATGGATGATATTTAGCCCACGATACTTTTTTTCCTTCAAAAAAGCAGAATCCTATCATAATCTGTGAATTTAGTCATTTTAATTTGCTTAAAGCTATTTTTCTGTTTCTGCAGCTCTTTGAGATTATTGTATAGTTGAAAAGCCAAGAGACCTAGATTCTAATCTGAAAATTAGAAAATGGTAAATGAACCACGTGTTACCTTGCACTCAAGCACAAATCACAAACCGTCTCTGACTCTCAATTTCTTTATCTACAAAATATAGATAATGCCTTCTCAAACATACAGCATTGCTGTTGGAATTTAATTAGCTAGTTCAACTTGTATAGCTCCTCTTATATGCTTGGCAATAAGGATAAAGCAAAATAGGGGAGATCCCTATCCTAGTGGGGCATATATTCCTAATAGCAGTGGACAGACAGTAAAAAAAATAACTTAAAAAAAAAAGGTTAGAATTCAAGTGGAAGGAACAGTAAGCCCAAATGTCTGAGTTAGGGCTGTTTCTGGATGATCAAGGAACAAAAGGGGGCCGAGTGCCTGAGGAAGAGTTAAAGGGGGAAGAAATAGCAAAAGTGGTATTGGGATTGAGGACATGCTGGGTTTTAAGGCCATTGTCAGGACTTTGGCCTTTACTCTGAGTGAGATGGGAGCCATTATAGGGTTTTGAACAGAGGAGTGACATGATTTGATAAATGTCCCAAATCATAGGTTTGATTTCTCTGTTAAAGAACAAACTATTGGGGCGCAGGGATGGAAGGAAGAGACCAGTTAGAAGGACAATAGTGGTTTCTGTAGCTAAGAAGGTGTAGCCAAGAAAAGTCAGATTCTGGATATAACTTTGAAGGTAGATTCAACAGGTGTTGCTGATAGATTGAATATATAATTTGAGAGAAAGACAGGAGTCAAGGATGACACCAAGGCATTGAAAGTGAGGGAATGGAAGGATATAGTTGTCTCTCCATTTCTGCTTTCTGCTTTCATCCCCACAACTTACAGCAGAGATCTGAAGATGTTTTCTTTAAAATGACAACATCTGTCACTTGTTTCAGGCCGCCCTCCATCATCCAGAGTTTGTGTCTCAGAATGCCATTCATATTCTTTCTTATAAGCTTCACCATGGAAAGTGGCTCAGTAGGCAACTAAGTAAGTTTGGGAAATGCTACATTTTATATTTCCTTCAGAGGCTTAACATAAAAGGCTCTGAGATCTGCAAAAACAAAAACAAAAACAAAAACCATCTTACTTGGTTTAATTTAGTATGGCTTTCTTTTATTTGCCTTTGAAATATCTGATTAATTTGTCTTCCACTTACATTCCAATGAACATATTAAGATACATGTTAGGAAATGCTGAACTAGGCACCCCCCCCCCCACCGACCCCAGGATGTCCTCCAAGCCTCTTACTAGCTGTTGCCACATAAATTTTCCCCAAACACACTTTTGCCATATCATTCCCTTCTCAAAAGTCCCGTGAGGATCATCTTGTCTGTAGGATTAACTGTGAACTCTTCAATCCCACATTCAACTTGGTCCACAGTCCAGCCCCAGCCTTCCACATGCAATCTTGTGACCCAGGTGCTCTCAGTGGCCTCTACCTTCACTGCATCTATTCTGGTTCTTTCTCTGGTAAACCCTGGTGGGCCATCCCATAACTTCACTGCTTAAATAATTTCTACTCATCATACATTGCCCAGCACAAGGGCTATTTTTTCTGGGCAGCTGCCTATGATCCCCACAGGCTGTGCAAAATCGTATCAAATTCTACAGCACACACTGAACATATTATTCATATGGTCCTTAACATATATTGCCATGTGTTAATATTAACATTTAAAATAGTGTGCTTTTATCTCAAAATATAATTCCTTAAGAGCAAGGAATATGTCTTGATTGTCTTTCTCTTTGACATGACATCTCACCTTGTAATTTGTTTCCTATGTTTATGGTCATGTTTATAAATACTTGCTGAGTACAAGTGAGCTTGAGTACTGTAGTAGCAGGATCCACTATTTTTCAGTTTTATCGTACTTCGTGTTGGCCCTCACCGTGACTCGTATTCTTCCATTCTGTAGTGCTGGTGGGTTGCATGCATTTCTTCCCACAGCATGCTGGTAATGGCAGCGCCAGCCCAGGCTCAGGTGTGAGGAATGCTGGGGCCTCGGCAACTTCGTGTGGTAGGAAGTGAGAAAAATTGGAAGCCAGAAAGAAGAGATTGCCGGGAAAATTGGAAGCAGTTGTAGGCCTGGTCTTTGTGGGAAAGGCAGCCAAGAGCTGAGTATACGGTGTCAATGAGCCTTGGCAAATGTGGGCTTGCGTCCACCAGCTGTTATGCATTTGAGGGAGGTATATTGCCAGAGGGGCAGCAGTAGCGAGTGACTTGAGGTCAGGCCAGTTTCCCATCTATCAGAACAGTGCATATGCCAGGACCAAGGGGTGTAGGAAACAGGATTCAGCTTCCTAGGGAAGGATTTGTAGGTGGTAGACAAGGCATCCCAGGTAAGGAGCCCAGTCAGCTGTGCTAAGAGGACTTGGGTGCTGGACAGAACCCCCGGACACATAAACAGGGTCATCAACTACAGTTAGAGTCAGAGACTGGCGAGGTGTGCCCAGAGCTTGTCACTGGGAGCAGTGAGCACTTTGGAAGCACCTAGGGAAGTGTGCCACTTAATGTTATTTCTTTAAGACTCTGTTTTCGCCTCTGTAAATTAGGGAGCTTAATGCCTACCTTGGAGTATTGTTGAGACAATTAAATGAGATAATGTACAACATATGCCTTGTGTTGCATTAGGCACATAGTAGGTCATCTAGAAATGTTTCTATTCATTCCGTATATCTGCTGATGGGGCACTGGAGCTCCTGTTGTGATCACTATTAGCTCAGAAAATGGGTTAGACTTGGCCTATAGGCAAATCTGTCAGTATCAACAAGGGCTGAACAGGCCTAGGGGTGGTTGGGGCAGACAGGTAAGACAGCTAGCTGGACAGCAAGCCCTAGGCTTAGCATGATCACTATATCCTTTGGGATCAAGCAAATGAAAATAAGCCAAAAGAGCAGCCAGAACAGAGTAATAATAAATGATACGAATAACAAGTATTTTAGTGCATACTAAGTGACAGCTACAGCTCTAAGCCCTTTACTTTCCCCAACAAATCTACAGGGTAAGTACTGTCATGACCCCATTTATTCATGCAAAACCGAGGGGTTGGAAGGCAAGCTTACGCAGCTAACTAGCAGCAGAGTTTGGACTCAGATCAGGAAGGAAAATTCCCTGATGGTCTAGGATTTCGGATGCTAGAATGAATGACTAGAATAGTGTTTAAGATTTTAAAGTCAGGAAAGGCATGTCGAGCTGGGAGAGCTGAAGCACAACCCTGCCTAAAGACGGCAGAATGGATTAAATCAATGAGTTTAAGTCCATTTTTGGATTATGTGAGGCTCTCTGTCTCAGAATCACCCAGATATCTCTTTTTTAGACAACACCATTTCTCAAGACTTGTCCCTGGAGGTTGTAACTCAGAAGGTCTTGGTGGTCCCAGGAATCAGTGCTGTAAAGAGCTTCATGGAAGCAGGTGCCCTTGAGAGCTTCTCAGCCAGGTGGCTTTTCAAGTTAGCTTCCAGGTCCCTGGCACACTTCCATTCCCTTATTCTTATTTTGTGATTTAGAAAAGTAGGCTGTGTGGTTTAGGTTTGCTCAGACTGGAATAATTCTTTCCTTTGGCCCTGTGACCTTTAAGATTCAGAGCCTGCAAATTGCATTCTAGTACTTTCCATGGAGGTAGTGCTGAGGATCACATAGGCAGCAAGGCCACTGGCTGACCACTGGATGGCATCCCTGTTCTTCCTTTTCTTGCAGGATTCCTGTTAGCATTCACAACTCTTGATAGAGTGCTCCTGCGGCCTCTTGGCAGTGTGTCTGTCCTACGACAAAGAAATGCAGTTACTGGTGCTCACCAAACACCTTCACCAGTGAGGGTGGAGGTTCAGACCCAGAGAGACCTTGGGCGAATGGACAGAACAGGGGAAGGCAGGGTTTTCATTTTATAAAAGCAGCCTCCCCTCTTTCATTCTGGGACATGTTTCCAGGTCATGCTTTTCAGTAACAGAGAGTGAGAGTGTTAAAGAAGTCCAGGGATGATTAAATAAACACGTCACTACACTTGATCTTTGCCAAAAGGCGGAGAAGAGATTGATCGAGTTAATGTTTCAGTGCTGAAAATCACTGAATCTATCATGCAAGTTAATGGGAAAATAAAATTTGTTTATAACCAATTTTAGAAGCAATTGTGTTCAGGGCACAGGTTATTTGTTTGTTTGTTTTTTATTTACTGCCCTCTGGTGGAAATACATTAGAAATTTAATTTTCTCAAGATATCCAAGATACAGAGGAGCAAAGAGTCCAGTAGTATTTCTAAGATACACAGAGTCCTGTGAAGTTAAACAAATTTCTTATTTGGAAAGGTACTTTGAGGGTCAGTTGCTTTGCCTAGACAAACATTAAGCAAAATCTGTCATTTGGCTTAAACTTTTACACCATTTGTATGATCAGAGGTAACACAAAATTTGATATTAAAAAAGCTGGACATTGAAATGTGTTGGAACCATGCTTTCCAGGTTTTTTTTTCTTTTTTCATTTTATTTAAATATGTGCTTAGTAAAAATGTAGGGTCTTAAAATTTATTTTATATTTCTCATCTTTGTTTTTTCCCCTTGGTCTTTTCATTTTTTATTAAATGTTTAGCTTTCTTGCAAAGTCCTAAATATCTTTTCTTGGGCAGTTTTGCTTTGCCAGAAGATACTACAGTAATGCTGGTCTTTTTTTTGAATTTGTCTTGCTGACAGGCTATGTTTCTTCCTAGAGTCTTGTTAATGCACTAGGAGGAAGGCCAAACCTGATTCCTGGAATTGAACCTCAGGCTTGCCATGGAGACACATGGCTAAATCCTGGATTTAGAGGAAATCCCAGCTCTGGGGACTGTATGGTATTTGGTGGGAACAGATTGAACTGGACAGCTCCCAAACGTGCTCTCTGTGTAGCATTTTATAGTCGGCAGTTTCTTTGGTTGGGGTTTTCAGTTCCAGAATAGCAGCAGAGAGAACACCTAGCAACTGAGGGGAAATATTTAATCCCTCATTTTTTTCCTTCCTTAAAATAAAATATTAAATTCCCTTGCTTTGTCTTTCCTCTCTCTGTCTTTCAATACCTGGGAGGTTTATTTACAGCATTAGATTGCATACACATGCATGCTGTAACAGCAGATCTTATGTACTGTCCCTTTAAAAAATGGAATCCACAACCCCTCTGCAATTCCCAGCACAATCAAATCTCGACCTGACTCATCCTATGGAGATCCCAGAGGGCAAAGAGTCAGCAGTTGTTTGTGTGTATATTCCCCTGCTGTATATTGTGAGCTCTCTGAAGCCAGAAATGGTCTCATTTCATCTTTGTGAGAGAACTAGCTCACCTTGCATAAAGTCTAGAGATGGTCACTTGGATTGTGGCTCTGTGGAGTCTTGTAGATGTGCGACTTTATTTGGAGCTGTCAGATAACTCAGAAAAGCCAGAACATTTTTTCTTGTCATAACGTGTCATCCAAATGTCATTTATTTGAAGTCTCAGGACCTAGGATATCTATTAGAAAGGTTTTGGAGGTTCTCATGCCATGTGGGGGGTAAGAGGGAAGGCCTGTATGAGAAGATAACAAAGTGACCATGCGCGCTGCCTCTGAGCCCACACTGTTCCCTTTAATTCGCACGACACTTCTGTGAGGTCAGTATGCTGAAACAGGTGTTACCTGTGAGACGGCACATAGAAAGCACAGGATAGAAAAGGACAAATCTATTCTGCATATGGAAGGACAGCTAGCCTCTCAGATGCCCATGGGGTGTCATTTACCTAGACCATCTGCTGGGATCCAGCTCCTTCCATCTGCTGGTCTCAACATCTTGGACAAGGAATCCACTGAGAGGCGATCTGAAGCCGACTCATGTTCACTAGATTTGGGGGGCACCCACCTACACATGCACACACAATGCCAAATGCAATGATCCTTTGTTTCCACCTGACCCACCTGTCATCTTCCTTAAAGCAAGCTATGTAGTAAGCTCTGATGTGATGAGTCTGGAGAATGAGTTTGATGATGTCAAAATTTTAAGGAGGTTTGGGGTGCTCTCATACAGAATGCAGTGGATGTAGCCAAACTCTTTCCCTCTCTGACAGTACTTGGATGAGAGCTACCGTTCCCTCTGACTCTCATTTTGATTTCTGTTAGGCTTACAAATCACCTGCTGTTCACATGATCTTTCTCCAAACATGGTTTAATGGAACTGCTTAGATTTGTGCTTCACTAAATTACAATCTCATTTCAGACTTACTTCACCTCCTTGAGATTCTCCCCACTCATCTTAGTTGAGAGTTTTGGACACACCCAATTCATTGCCACACATTTAGGAAATTTCTGAGTCTGTTCCCCTTGATGGATGATCATTACTCTCATAGGGGGGTTTTGCTAACTTTAGCTTTCAGTGGGCAGCCATATTTTAAAGGTTTTGAAGAAACTCATGGTTTTCCCCATGAATAAACAACGGTATTGCCATCCTATGCTCATATGTTCTTATTGAAAGGTAATGGCCCCTTTAAAAAAAGAACAGTCTGTATTCAGAGCAGGTGAATCCCGCTATGTTCTGGAAACCTGGCAGAATCATTAATAAGGGAACCAGTTATGTGTAGATTTAAATTAATCAGCAAGCATCCAGCAGCTAGAAACCTAAGGGGAGGGGAGAATATTTCTCCTTGAAAAGATAAAATATACTCCCCTCTCATTGGGAAAACACACACACATGCACACACACACACACACACACAGAAGACACACACACACACACACACACACACACACACACAGAGTCACGGAGAAACAGACATATGGTGTGGCCGTAATCTTTTCTCTCTTGTGGTTTCTGTCAAGCTGTGTAAGAAAAAGTTTAAATCTCTGAAAGATGAGCTGTCCCCCCAGGAGAATGTTTTCAGAATCTAGAGGATGGAGAGACTGAGGTGGATTATACCCACCATTGTGAAGAGAGCTGTTTGGGCTTCAACCCTGAGAGCATAGGGAGCTGCGTTCAAGGTTCCATATCAAATTAGGTGAGAGCAGAGTTGCAGAGGTGGGGAAGAGAGGAAACCAGGCTGCAGGGAAGTTGGGGGGGGTTGCCATCAGCAGTACTCTCCGCCAGGCCCTTTCTAGGAGTGCCGCCAGATGACCGTAAGGTTAATCCTAACTCAGTAGTTTCGTTTTCTCTCTTTAGTTAAGGCAAATGGAGCAACGAAAAACTGTGGGAGGTTGACCCTTGAGAAAGTTCTTTAGGGCCTTAGGTATTTGAATACGTTCCATACATGCCAAAAAAAAAAAAAAAAAACCCAACAACAACAACAACAACAACAACAAAAAACAACCAAAGAAACCCCTCAGGATAGATTGGAAAGTTGTTTATTTTGAACTAAACCATAATTGATTGAGATTTGCTGAGCCACAACCAATTTACCCCTCTGCATTGTCGTATACTGTTTAACCCTGGTACTCCTTAATATTAATGCTTAATTGTTAATATTAATTACTCCTGTTTTTATTTTAAAGGCTTAAGTTAGTTGAAAAGCATATGATAGCCTCTTTGGCTTTAGTTATTTGATATTTATGGACAAATTATCTATATGAATTATGAGGACATTGCACAGTGGATAAAACTGAGCAGTGAACCAGAGGACCCCCATTCTAACCTCACCTCTGCTCCTTACAAGAACGGTCACTTGGGACAGATCTTTTTACCTTTTGGAGACTCAGTTTCTCATGTATAAACCTGGGGTAAGGAAAAAAATCTACCCATTGTGGACCGCAGGTTTATTGTGATAGTTAAATGAAATACAGTCAAATCAACTTAGGAGTGTTTGGGAAATTAAAAATTACTGTAAAAATGAAGTTTTTTGTATTTTGAAAAAATACGTTGTTTTTTTAAATGGAGTCACAGATCTATTACCATGTCTGTGGTCTTGTAGCTTCACTTCCAAGGACCTTAGTTCCATCATCTATTAAATGAGAGGACATATCGGCCATTCAGTGAACTCCAACTGTGAGGCAGGAGCAGTGTAGCTGAAAGGCTCATGTGACCCTCTGTTGCACCCCCTGACTTGGGCTATCCTGGGGAAGACACTGGTCCCTTGGTTCACCAGAGTGGCTCTACCTTTAACTGATTTAGTTAGTCTTCTGAATAAACTGCTCTTTATTGAAAGGGTTCTACAGCTAAATGGAAAAATAATGTTTGGAAACCTTTGGGTCAGGTTGTTTATAATTTCCTTGCAAAAGTTCACAATTGTATTGCTGTGATCATTTTTGCTGTTGTTATTGTTAATGTTACAGGAGAGGCACCGCCCCCGCTGGTGGCAGTGCTCTTAAAGGGCAGGCACAGAGCTCTGGGAAAATGTCAGCTCTTGAAATACTGGCTAGCTTTGCAAATCCAAATGAATGCAGTGGTGGAAAACAAACCATGCCTTTCTTTCCGGTCAGGGCAACCGACTCACAATGTGGGCCAGTACTTGAGTAAGAAGGTGTGTATGAATCAGCACGGCCTGGTTGCCAAGAGTCTCTTGATGGCACCATTACGTTAATGGAAACCATGTTTCATTCAGGAACTTCCTTCCTAAAGTGGTACCTACACTCATTCTCTAAGGGGCATTCCTCTCCTTGATTCTATAGGATGCCAATCTCTCAGTGTTCCACCTTTTAAGCCAACAAGACATCTTTTCATAGTTTTGTTAAAGATATTGACTTTACTTATGTTTGTACATCTTCTAAAATTGAGAACAGCTCAGCGTGGATAAAAGACTCCACAAATAAATGACAAGCCTGTGGATAGAGCCTGGGTGCGAGTAAATAGAAATATGACAAGAGGGATATTTATATCAGGTATTATGTAATGTGTGTAATTAATGTCACATATTCTTCCCTAAAAGCTGGGCTAAGATAAAGGCCTTAGGTTTATAGGGCCAAACAAAAGAAAAGCTCACTCACTCTATCTATCTATCTATCTATCTATCTATCTATCTATCTATCTTTATCTATATACCTTCGGATTAGTCAGTTAAGTGATCCAGAGATAGATAAGTACAGTGTGGGTTAAAATAATGGCAAATTGGAGTTGAAATCCATCAATCTATTGATCGGTAAGGTAAAACAGTATAAGTTTCAACAATAAAATTGAACATGTTTTTATTAATTTTAGCCATATCTCCCCAAACTATCACTACCATGTCAGGTAGTGTTAACCCTTTCATTACCAATTAGTTAATATACTGACATGGAATTTACAATGAGGGCATCTCACTGACTTAAATGACTTAGTACTGATTTAAAAGATTCTTCAGAGTTGTCCAAAATTCCCCAAGAAATTCCCAACTTTTTCTCTTTTAAAAGGAATTGATGCACCTGTGACATCCCTTGTGATTTTTTTTTTCCTGCAGATTATACTTCTCCATAATACTTACTGCTACTGGCCCTCTAATTCCACAGTCTCCTCAGGCTGTGGTACACAAAAATGACAAGCTTGATGCCAATACTATTGGGAAATGGTTCAGCTATCGTGTTAATCTACACCACAATGTACATAAAAACCATAAACATTTAGAAGTATATTCAATATTTTCTTTAACTTTATTCAGAATCATGGAACCTTGTTGTACTATATTGAAGATCTTTAATACAGTTTTTGTACAAAAGGATGTTAAACACATGGATTAAAATAATGGCAAAACGGTTAGGAGTTGAAATTTTCTTGTTTATTAATATTACGTTCTTATCTCTTCCCTCCAGTCCAACACAACCCATAAGGCTGACATGGTTGTTATTTTAAATTGCTTCTTAGAGGCTCTTGCTCTAAGACTTGCAGTATCTATTAAAAATCTTAATGAAGGGGATTACAAACCTTCTTGGCAAAAGATAAACAACATAAATGTTTCGATTAAAATGGATAAACTGAAATGCGATTTGAAGCTGGGATAACAGCAGCCAGCAGGACAGAGATTTATTTCCTCTTGAAGACAAACTTGTACCATTTCAACATGGAGTCTGGAAGTCTGGCCCTAAACTCTGAGAGAAAGTGGGCTCATCTCATTGCATGGGGGCGGTGATTGGCATATCTGTCCCTTTAGGAAAAACATGTCCTGTGCGTTCTGAGTATGGGGACATTTTATACATTCACAATTTGTTGCTTCTTATGTTACTCTGAAGTTTTGAGATTTAATGCACTATATTATTTCTGGTACTTGGAGAGCATATAAAGAAAGGTAATTAATGCTTAGTCATTTTTTATTTTCCTGTTGATGTTAAGAAATGATTTTGAGCTACAAAGCATGAAAAACAGGGTAGACACAATGAAAGATCTCCTGAATGGAACCAAAGTTTGGCTTAATGTGTGTGTACGAACACATACACTTATATCATATATATATATATATATATATATATATATATATATGAATAATTTAATAAAATAGAATCACATTTACATGCTGTTTTATAATCCGATTTTATTATTATTTTATGGAATATTCATGTATCAGTAAACAGAGTACTAAATCATCTTTCCCTGTTACACAGCAGGTACTCAATATTTCTTAAGCAAATTTTTAATGGCTGTAAAAGGCAGGATATATATTCAGTGGGCTTCATGATTTACCTTGTTATACTTTAAAATAAAAGCAAGAATGGGGGGTGGAATATGTGACCTTTAATATTCTAGAAAGCAGGGTTCTAAAATCTAATATATTTATTATATATATAATATATATATTCCTTCCACATCTTTATATATATGATATATATATCATCCATATATGTGAGAGATATATATTTCTTAAGATATGATATATACACCATATATATATACACCATATATATCTAATTGTGTGTGTGTGTATCTTAAGACCCTTTTTCATCTTTGAAGCATCAGTCAACATGCTTTCATACTGATAACTACTTAGAATATATTTTCTTCTACAAATCTTGTAGTTAGAGAGTTGGAAGGTCATCTGAAGATCCAAGATAGGTTTCTAGTGGTATTTGTGGCAATTAATAACTCAAGTTGCGTGTATACAGCCATTTATTCTGAGTAGTTATTAAGTATTGAAGGAGATCTAGAAGTGATAAAACATGGTTGAGACTCTCTTGATTGATCTGTTCGTGATATCAGTATGACTCATTCTTTAGGCTTAGTTCAAGTCACATGCATTGATCCCATTTATTCTATTTCTTCTTCCTGGACTTCAGTCCAACAATTTTTGCTAACATGCCTCCTCTCAGTGACTTTATGGCTTGGCTTTTGCCTCATCAACCTCATGCAACCTATGCTTCAAACTCACAGATCTGTATACAGTCTTCTAAAACACAATGTTTTCTCTAAGTATTTTTTTCTTCCTTCTCTTAAATGACATCCCTAGCTTCTCTTTTTGGTAAACTCTCAGTTTTGTTTCAAAGGTTGGCTTAAATGTCATCTCATGTGGAAAGCCTTCTCAAGACCTCCCTAGGTAAAATTAATCATTCCTTCCTAGGTGCTTCCATATTGTCCGTATATTCCTCTATTTTTTTTAACACTTACCAAAGTGCTATGATTATTATTTGTTCATGTTTGCTTCCCTAGGTAGAATTAATCTTTCTATTTATAGCACCAAGCACTGTTCCTGACAAATAGGAAACACTTAATATAACTGGTATATGACTAGGCCTCCATGAAGAGCCCCTGCTCTTGAGCTGGCATCAAGTTTAAGGACAAATTCTACAGTCATGAAATCTTCAGAAAATAAGTCTAACTTCAGAGAGCATTAGCAGTAATATAAATTTTTATTAAAGACTTTGGGGGAGAAAGAGAACTAGGGCTTTAAAATCAAACACCAAGCCACTAATAACTTGATTAAAAATCTTTAGCTAATTCCTTCCTTTTCCTTTTTGTCAGACTTGTCTTCTGTGTCCTCCAAGCAGAGGGGACACATCAGAATCTTCGTATGGGTATAAAATGGTGTTGGTGGCTGGTGGATGTAAGTTGCATATCACATGGGCACAGATTTTAACAGCTTAAGCTGTTGATAAGTGGCCACGTGCATAACAGGATGTGTCATGACACTCATGTGCTTTCCTTTTTCAGTAGCACAGGGTCTCCCATTTTTCTTGAATAATCTCAACTCATTCTTCAAGTTCTCCATGAATCTTATCTAAAAATTACCAGTGTGCGCGCTCTCTCTCTCTCTCTCTCTCTGTGCACTTAGGTATAAGGGAGTTAGTGGGAGAAACTGCTGCATATAAAAAGCGAAAAGCCTGAGCACCACATCAGCATGACAATAAGTAGGTTTTATGCTACAACTAGAAAGGAAACACACAGGAAAGGAAAGCACAAACACTGGCAGGCTCTGCTTCATAGTCCTGCTGGCTCTGAGCTTCTCCAAGGTGAACAGTACCTGATGTGTTTTTGCCTGGTAGGTAATAACTGCTTAATAAGTATGTGTTGAAATGAACTACCATCTATCCCAAGCAGAACGTAAACTTTTGCAGGGATCACAGCTTTCATGACTCTTAATTCTTAGCACTTGGTATACTGGCTACAAGTTCATTATTCAACAAATGCTTTTTGATAAATTTTACGGTTTCTCTCTCTCTTTTTTTTCTACCCCGAATTGCAAACCATATGGATAGAGATAAATCTCTGGATTGAGTTTCCATAATACAAAATTTATTTCACTAGTGCATAAAGAATTTCATTGTGATGGGTCAATTTAAAAATTTTCAGTGGCAATCTTTGGCCTTAGTTGGCCAGTTCAAACCTGTTATTAAGACTAAAGGCACTTTGACTTGATCTATTTTTAGGTTATCATGTGAGGATTTATTGGTGATCAGGATATTCAATTTGGTGTACTTAGAAAAGTTTTGTCATTGTGTAAATAAATACGAAAGCTGTTCATTCTGTATGGTTGTGGAAAAATCCTTTAATCATTTGAAACTCTTTTGTATTATGTACAGAACTGGAGATTATATATGCCTCTATAACTGCCTGAATCATATGACTCACTCAGGTTCCATTTAGTTCTAAATATTTGCTTCAGCTACCTTGATTATTTACATCAGGGATCAGCAAAGTACAGCCAGTAGGCTAAATTTGGACTACCAACCTGTTTTTTGTTTTTTTTTTTGTTTTTTTAACAAATTCAGTTTTATTGGAACAGAGCCACTCTCCTTTACATATTGCCTGTGGCTGCTTTCATTGGCAGAGTTGAATAGTTGCCACAGAGACCCAGAAAATGTGTGGCCCACAAAGACTAAAATATTTACTCTCTGACTCATTCCAAAAAAAGTTGACCAACTGCTGATCACATCCCATTTTTTTATTGATCTACACTGATCAAATGCATAGATCAAATAGTTGCTGCTATAGACTGAATGTTTGTGCTCCACTGCCCCCACCAAAATCATGTTAAAACCTAGTCCCCAGTGTGATGGAATTAAAAGGTGGAACCCTTGGGGCACCTGGGTGGCTCAGTTGGTTAAGCGTCCGTCTTCGGCTCAGGTCATGATCTCACAGTTTGTGAGTTCGAACCCTGCATCAGGCTCTGTGCTGACAGCTCAGAAACTGGAGCCTGCTTCAGATTCTGTGTCTCCCTCTTTCTCTGTCCCTTCCCCACTCTCACTCTGTCTCTCTCTCAAAAAAAAACATTAAAAAAAGGTGGGACCCTTAAAAAATTATTAGATCCTGAAGGAACTGCCCTTATAAAATGATTAGTGCCCTTATAAGAGACCTCAAAACCTCCTTCACCCTTTCTGTCCATGAAGACACAGCAAAAAGACAGGTATTAATCAATCAGGAAGTAGGCTCTCATCAGACACTGGCTTATTAGAATCTGTGAGTGCCTTGATCTTGGACTTCTACATATCCAGAACTGTGAGAACTACATTTCTGTTGTTTATAAACCACTCAGCCTATGGTATTTTGATGTAACAGCCTGAACAGAGTAAGACAGTTGCCAAATATCTACTTTTTATACATTTGCCTTTCAGTCTACAACTGAAACTGTCATAAATCAAAATAAAATTAATTTTAAAAATCCAAATGTTTGATCTACATAATACTGAATATCTCAACATTTTTGACAATTGGACTTTTTATTTTTATCTGCATGCTGGTAAGCAAATGGCTCTGGGATGCCTTAACTTAATGTTTCATTTTTATAAAATTTGAAGATCCAATAATAATGTTCCTTACCATTAAAAGTGAACTTAAACGTCTTCTTGTCTCTCCTGTCATGCATGAGAATCATTACCTTACAACATTCTTGACTCCTGCTCAGGTGTCAGTAATTTTAGCATTATGCATGGACTGTGCCATAGCTAAGCCAACAGAACTGGGGGGTCCTTTCATAATTAGAGATTAGGTATGAGGATATCAGTTGCAAATTAAAATAAGTATAAAGAATATAGGAGAAACAATAAGAAAATCTAATGCTGGGAAAATAGCTGATTGTTATATCAACAATCAATGATATCAACTCAACCAAGATTATAAATCCATAGTCAAACGACAAATGTCTCCTTTGAGTTCTCTCTCTTGGCAGAAGCATTTGGAGCTATTTAGGAACTTTCACTCAGATGCATAATTTGTATATCTTTGAGGAAGCATGTTATTTATTTTCATTGTATTCTGACAACCTACCCATGTGATTACCATTATGATGATTCTTCTTTCCAGAGCCCTTATCACACTTTACAAAATTAATGCACTTTATCCTCTGTCACCATTTACTAAAAATTGAACATTTTCATTCAGTGGACCTAACCAAATAAGTAGCCTTATATTTCTGTCTCTCTTGGCAGAATTGAGTGTTATTTCCTCTTGATATAACAAACAAAAAAGAAAAAGTATGGGAAAAAAACATAACTTGTCAACAAAAGTAAGTAGGACGTCAAAAATAAAAGCTTTCTGATATTCATAACCATTATGGCAACATGGAGGGGTGTTTAATTTAGAAGTCCGGTATTTTGACATGGAAAATCTTGGTGCTTTTTGGAGGTCACATTTGCCTTGATATTTCCCACTGTGTCATCTTCCCTGTTGTGTTTGACTCATGGAAGAATTCTTTGGGTTATACATTCCCTTCCACAGCCTTCCCTCCCACCAACAATTGATTTGCTCTTCTTCTGGGTAAACCGGTCTGAGACATGCAAGGGTCTGAGGTAAGAAATATGAGATCCAAGAAAAAAATATTGTTAACAACTGAGTTAATATTTGAAATGTATTGAAAGTACAATTTGGAATTGGTCTTAATCCCTCGGTTGTTGCGTCCTAGGCAGCAATGCCTTGGCAGGCTGGCCTTTGTTTGTTTAGAGGTTGGAATGATGGATGAGCTGTTACCAGGCCAATGTGTTTAAGTAAAACCTGGGAGTTCCTGGGTTAGCAGAACACCATTCATGTAAAGCCTTGGGAATATCCAGCAGCTGTATTGTTGTTTGTACCACCAAGGAAGCTGATTGGCCCAAATCACATCCCACTTTTATTTTCAAAAGAGAAAGAAATAATTTGAGAGCCCTCTCTCAAACTTTGAACCCAATTCTGATTTGAGCAGAAAACTTTGAATTCCCTTCTAAAAAACAGTAACAGAAACACATGGAGAATTTATAGTGAAGAATACTCTAGGCTCCAAACTCATTACAGACTTTCCCATCTGGCCTGAGATGGCAAAAAGAATTACCTTCATTTCACAGGCACGAAAATAGAGGTAGAGAGAGAATAAATGATTTTGGCAAATTAGAAAGGGAGGAAATTGAGCTTTAGTCTCTTGGCATTCATTTATCTGTTTTAGAATAGTCAACTTCCAGCATGGGAAGATTTTGTTTTGTTGTTGCTCTGTTGTTGTTTTTTGTTTACACAGTCCAGATGTCCTTGAATGCATGGATTTTGTAACATTCTTGCTTGGGCATCTGGTCAGTGATTGCAAACCTCAGTGGGGAGCACATTTAGTCTTTAATTATTAGAAATTCGCCTTTAGATTAACTAAAATCTCTTTATCTTCCTTTCAGTAATTCTAGTAGTTCTACTCCTTGAAGCCATATGGAACAAATTTAATATCTGTGTCACATCCAAGCCATTGGAATATTTGAAGATGATAATCGTATTTTCTTTGGGTTAAAACGTCCTATGCCCTTCACAGTATCCTCAGTCAGTTTGTGCTTAAGGCTTAGCCTGTTTTACCTTCCTAAGTGAGTTCTTTTTTAACTAGAACCTGTTTAGAAAAGTGCCAGATGAATAGCCAGATGAAGAGATATATAGGGTGAGGTTTGGGAATGTCATGAGCACTGGAGCTTCTGTCCCTGTGGAGGTGGGGGTATGTCACCCTTCCAAGTGTGCCTGAGTTCACCAACCTGCAATCTCTCCACACCCCATACTATTGAGATTTTATGGAGGCTTCCTCATGTATCATCCAGTCAATGATGAATTATTAATGCCATTTTCAACCCATCTGCCTTCTCTAGAAAATGGGAGGTAAGACTGAAAACTCCAAGCTTCTTTTCATGGCTTGGTCTTTCTGGTGACTAGACCCATCCAGAAACCCACCCAGTTACCTCATTGGAACAAAAGATGGTCCTAGTGCTCCTATCACTTCAGAAGTTACAAGAGGAGGTGGCTGGCTGGCTCAATCAGTAGAGCATCCCACTCTTGATCTCAGGGTCATGAGTTCGAGTCCCACATTGGGCATGGAGCCTACTTAAAAAAAATTACAAGGGTTTTAGGAGCTCTATGCCAGGAATAAAGACGAAAATACCATACAATATTTCTTATTATAAATCACAATATAACATACATAGTCTCATTTTTTTGTTTTTTGTTTTTAAAAAAAAAATTTTTTTAACGTTTATTTATTTTTGAGACAGAGAGAGACAGAGCATGAATGGGGGAGAGGCAGAGAGAGAGGGAGACACAGAATCGGAAGCAGGCTCCAGGCTCTGAGCCATCAGCCCAGAGCCCTGCGCGGAGCTCCCACTCACCGACCGCGAGATCGTGACCTGAGCTGAAGTCGGATGCTTAACCGACTGAGCCACCCAGGTGCCCCTGTTTTTGTTTTTTTGAGGGGTCACATTACTCTCTTTATTCAAACTCGGTCTGTTGTCTATTAAAATCGATATGTCATGCTGCTATATCATATCATTACTTCATTTTTTCAGGCTTGGTTGCTTTTCCAGTCTAAAATGCACTTATCTCAGTTGAACTTCATCTTACAAAGCCCATTTTTGGGGTCCAGTCTAACAAACATTTTGAAGTTTGATTCTTTTTTTTTTGTTTTGTTTTTGTTTGTTTTTTTGAGGGGGTGGTACTCTAGAGAGTGAGGGGCAGAGAGAGAGAATCCCAGAAGGGGCAGAGACAGAGAGAGAGAGAGAAGAGAGAGAGAGAGAGGCAGAGATAGAGATTAAGAGAGAAGCAGGACTCACCTGAAGTGGGGCTTGTACTCACACGAAATGGGGCTCATGCTCACCCCATGTAGGCTCGAGCTCAACTGATGTGGGACTTGAACTCAGGAACTGTGAGATCATGACCTGAGCTGAAGTCAGATGCTTAACAACTGAGCCACCCAGGAGCCCTTGACATCTGATTCTAGTATTTAGAATTCTCCATCTGGAGCTTTCTGTTATCTGAAAGTGTGATGAGTTACCGTCTTATACTTAGGAAACAATTTTAAGAACCAATGCCCAGGCTAAAGGGGAGAAGTTTTCTTACTTATCTGTATCCATTGCTTAGTACCATTTGGGTCTAGATATTTAAAAATTACAATCTTCCACCTAAAATGTTCTTGTTTCCAGTCCAGTACTCCTAGCTTTTGTTAAGATCATGGGGACTGACCTCATTAAATCCCTGAGTAAAGTCCAAGTATACTGTGTTCATGTTTGCTGTGCTGCCTGCATGGGAAGGCTAGCTAATTTAATAATCCTTTTCAATAAAGAAATTAGATCCATTGGCCATAACTTGTTATTAATAAACCTAAATTGAGTCCAGTAGCTGTAACTCTAGAGAAACTTTATGGAGAGTGAAATGTAGTGAAGACTCAATAAAGTTTATTGATTATGGCTTAAAAATTACCTGAAGTTTTGGGTTTTTAAGGATTATTCAACCAGCTACTAAAATTTTCTACTTTACATGCTTTGACTCAGGACAAAATTAAGCACATGGGAAGTTGATATCACAACTACTTTTAAATAATTCCAATGAAGTGTTGACATACTTTCTAGATATTGAAAAGCTGTGTCTCAAACAGCCAGAGATAGAAACATCTCTATCTGAACTATTGTGTACTGAGGAGGTACCCATCCATTAAGAGGGAACTGACAGATGATGTCTGTGAAATCTATCTGACCCATGGGAAGTTTGTCCAAGGATTTCTAGGAAGAGTAAGGGGAAATGTTTTCAGTTAGTCAGATTTCTACTATCAGTCTTCACATTTCAAAGGGAATAGGGGGGATTGCCATCTTTATTTATTTAATTTTTTTCTCTGCTTATTTTCTCCTTACTCTGTAGATGATTGCTCTGTGTTAGTGCACAAGAGATGGAAGACAGAATGAGTCTGAGACTATGAAGAACAAAAGCCAAAGAGCCATATAATCTTTGGAAGAATTTTTAGATGTCACTAAGTCCAATTTTCAAGCGAGGTCATGAGTCTCTATGATATCCTTGACACATGGCCATCCAATCTTTATCTGAATATCTCATGCAACAGGGAACTTATTCATAGTAAAGGAACTACTCTATTTTTAGAAAGTTCTAACTATCAAAATCCTCTTAATGCTAAATTGAAATTTGCTTCCCTGTAGCCTTCAACTTCTACTGTCTTCTCTGTCTTTTGTGTGAAGATAAAGTTTAGTGTTTCCTTTACTTGGTAGCTCTTTAGATTTTAAAAGTGACAATCCAAATCCGTTATTTTTTTAAAGTTGAATATTTCAATATAGACCACTAATCTCTTCCCTTTGCCTGTGTCCAGAAGAAAGGTCAGGGAGGGCATGTGATTCCCATGGAGAAAGCATAGTAGTAAAACAATTAGACTTGAAATCAATGGACTTGCAAATTCCTTCTACTTCTTCCTTTAAATATGATTTGGAGTTTCTCATCTGTGCCTCAGCTTTACCATCTGTAAAATGAGACTCAGGTATTTCTTCTAATTGCTTCAAAAGAATGTTATTGGGATGTGATGAGAGAATGAATGCTAACCATCTTGTTTAAAGTTACAAATTTTAAAACTGTACACACAGAAGACTTCAGAGAAAAGCCAAAAGAAACTGTTATGTTTGCCCGCAGCCAATGGCCTGTATTCTCTGTCCTGACACCTTTCCAATGCCTGACAACAACGGGATTGTTTTCTTTTTCTCTGGGCTCAGTCTGTCCTAACTGTACCTCCTCTCATTCTTTTGATCTCCAGGTCTCTTTTACTTGTTTTTTTTCTTGAGTGTTGTCCAAGATGTCTGAAGGCCATCTTTTAATTGCTCATCCCCTATCAGCTGTCTATTTCTATTAGAAAAAAAACTTTTTAAAATTTCAAATCTTAGATCCTATTCTCCAGTTCCATCATGCTTCATAATAATTTCACTATTCACAAATACATTTAATCTCTAATTAAAATGAAGTAAAATACAAGCTGCTTTTGGGTTTGCCATACATCACCTTATTCTTTCTTCCCTCCTCAAACTACTTACTCCTGTTCTATAATCCTTGCTCCAAATTCTGCTTTTATATTACAAAAAAAAAAACCCAAAAAAACCAAAAAACCAAAAACCTATGCCTTCTCCTGCTAAGACCTTATTTCTAGTTTTTTTAGCTTCTGTAACTGCTCAATATCTAGTTCCATTTCCAAGGTAAATCAGTCTTTCTATAAGAATAATGTTGCGCTAGCCTTTTAATCGGCATACTGTGACTATAACCAAAGAAGTTAAAAAAAAAAGCCAAAAAGCTTTTAGAATTGGTAGAGGGAGGTACATTGAGAGAAGTACTTTAAGGATTCTGAATCTTTTTGTTTAAGAAATACCAGATCTGGGAGCCAGGGTAGTATGTTTGGGAGGAACCCAAGTTATCCACGTCTTACTTACCACGATTACTTCAAAAGAAGAAAGAAGGCCAAGGCAAAAAGGAAAATGTGTGTCCTCACAGACAGTATGTTTTTCTTCCCATAATATCATTACTGGTGATGGTAATCACATTGCTCTGAAAAGAAAACAGATTTCCATTTTATTTCATGATCCTAATGAATAGATCTCCATTTATGCTACTACAAAGTCGTTTCAGGGTATGGGCTCTTCTCTTTCAGAGTAGTTAGAATAATGGATGATCTTTTCTGCAATTACTTGGGTATAATTAAATCTGTGGATTTTGCTGACGACTCTAACAGTCAAGCACTCAAGCTTGTTCCTGGAGGTTTATTATATCAGTTGAATGGTGTCTCTCCTGCCTAGCTCTGCTCCTATAGATGGGTTTATGAATTTATAGTACACAGTACCCTTTTCAGAACACTCTGGCTACAACTGAGGAGAGTTAGGGAGGAAAAGGGGAGCATATTTCTACTGGGATGAGTTCTAGTCGTACTTTTCTTATGTCTGAGGAGGGCAGAGACCTGAAGAGGCTTCCTAGGAGATAAATCTGCTTAACTATATGGTAGACATTGCAGGGGAAATAACATCTAGGCATAATCACTAGACTGACCAAAAGCCACGTAGAGGCAGAGGACTTGTGTTGAACTATTTTGTATCACCGAAACCTAACGTGGTGATTGGCATATGGAAGTTTCTCCATAAGCAATTACTGAACTGAGAAAAGCCTGGGACAACTAAGAATGAAATGAGGTAGCTGGGTTCACTTATTCAATTTCTGTTTTTAGGCATCATAGGGTTAGAAAATTTCTTGACCCTCTCTGTTTAGGTATGAGTATTCCTACATAAGCACAGATAAAGTTGTCTCTTCTAGTCATAAAAAGCATCTCTGTATTGCCACCCTTGGTAGCAGTAAATATTTCTAACAGTTCTACAATTATTCCAAATATCTAATCCAAACCTGTCAATATACATCAAAGTATTCTTTCCTGTTTTCTCCTTCCCTCACCAGAAAATCTTTTCTTTCAAATATAATACCTGTAAAGTTCCTTAACTAGAAAATAAACCAAAAGCCTTCTTACTCGTCTCCCCACTTCTTGGAGAACAATAAAATCAAAAACCAGAAGGGGGGTAATTAGAAACAGAGTAAAGAAGAGAGGAAGAGAAGAGAAATTATGGCTTCCAGAGGACTTTTTCTCCCTTCGAATGAAATGAAAGGAACTCATACATTCGCATACCTCACTCAGCATGTGAGCATAATGGAGCATCTTTGCTCTTTTATTCTGGCTCTATGCTTCTTGTTGGGAATGGTGATTGTCCTAGGTATCCAGTCTCTGTTTCAGAGGCAGCAGAATATCAATTCCAAATTCCACCATTGTCATTGCTTTCATCTTGACCAATGCTGAGTTCTGCACATCTGAGCTAAATAATCTGAAATAGGACCAAGGGCACAAGGTGTGTGCCTCGGCATCACTACAACATATACATCTTGACCCCCCGACTTACCTCCACATTATTTCTTTGCCAATTTCCAATCACATTACCAATTTCTCATTAGAGAGTGAAGCTCATAGGCAAAGGTGACTCTTCTTCAATTTGATTCAGAAAATTAATTTTCTGCTCCCTTCCACCTTTTTTGTCATGGTGATCTCAGAATTCCAGGCAACTGAGAGTAGTGTTTGCTCAGTCCAAGCTGGGTGGGTTCCCATGAAAACGTCAACTTTTTTTTTTTTTTTTTTTGCTTTTGTTTAGTCTTATCTAAGATCACATTTGAAAGAAAGAATGAAAGTAAGAGGTGTGGGTGGGATGTTTCATCGGCTAGTTTAAGGTTTTATTTTTTGGATAAGTGGGTAAGAATTACATAAAGAAAATGACTGAAAAAATAAGCTTTGAGGGGAAAACCTCTTGCTTAAGTATCAGTGAACTGGGTCTTCTCCATTCCTCACTTGTAGAAGACATGCATTTGAGCAATTATTTGGTAAAATTATTCTTACCAAACTTACAGAAATGGTCATAAACATTGGTGTTTCCCTATATTACAATGGGAATATGAGAAAGGTCCAGAGAGGTGCTACAAAAATAACAATGATATGACAAAGTGAAGATAGCTTGGACTGTTTAAGGGTGGTGTTATGGATAAAAATATTCTTGTTAACCAAGTCTGGTATCTAGGGCAGAGGTTCTCAGAGTGTGGCTCCTGGGCCAGCAGTATCAGCAGCTCCAGGAAAATTGTTTCAAACACACTTTCCCTCCACAGATCTACTAACTCAGAAACTCTGAGGGTACAGTGTTTCCAATGTGAAGTCAAATTTGAGAACCACTGCTGTAGCACAAGTGCTTTTGTATCCTGTAGACCTAGGCATAAACAGTGCCTCCATCCCTTGCAGTCTTCATACTGCTCATACATCACATGACTTGTGTAGATTCCATTACGTCCTGGAGCCTTAGTTTTCATAGCAATAAGAGGTGATAATAAGAGGTTTCCGTAGGAAACCATAGGACTGATATTTTTCTGCTTTTCTTTTTTAAAAGAGTGTTATAATGTCTGATTTAGTTGAACACAACTAGATTCTCATATCTCCTTCTGCATTCAATCTGTTACAATATCACATGTCAGGTAGCCTCTGGAAAATTCTCCTCTACACTTGTAAGATAAATAATTTCTTAGGGGCACCTGGGTGGCCCAGTCAGTTAAGCATCTGGCTTCGGCTCAGGTCATGATCTCACAGTTTGTGAGTTCGAGCCCCACGTCAGGTTCTGTGCTGACAGCTCAGAGCCTGGAGCCTGCTTCGGATTCTGTGTCTCCTTCTCTCTCTGCCCCTCTCCAACTTGTGCTCTGTCTCTCTGTGTCTCTCAAAAAATAAATAAATGGAAAAAAAATTAAAAAAGATAAATAATTTCTTAGTATTATTATAAAATACTAAGTACTTTCTTATAATTTCTTAGTATTATAAAAATTATTTCTTAGTTTGAATTAAATAATAATTTTCTTAGTATACAAAGTAGTAGCAGTAAGCTTATATTTTCTCAGTATTATAAAAATAATTTCTTAGTAAATAATTTGGTATTAAAATTTCTTACCATTTTATTTATTTTTTAATTTTCTTTTTGATGTTTATTTATTTTTGAGAGAGACAGAGATAGAATGTGAGTGGGTTAGGGGTGGAGAGAGAGGGAGGCACAGAATCCAAAGCAGGCTCCAGGCTCTGAGCTGTCAGCACAGAGCCTGACGCGGGGCTCGAACTCACGAGCTGTGAGATCATGACCTGAGTGGAAGTCAGATGCTCAACCGACTGAGCCACCCAGGCACCCCATTTTATTTATTTTTAATGTTTATTTATTTATTTGTTATTTATACTGAGAGAGAGAGAGAGAGAGAGAGAGAGAGAGAGAGAGAACGCATGTGTGCACATGCGCATGCAAACGGGGGAGGGAGAGAGATAGAGAATCTCAAGTGGGCTCTGTGTGGAGCCTGACAGAGGGCTTGATTTCACGAACTGTGAGATCATGACCTGGGCCAAAATCAAGAGTCAGACACTCAACTGACTGAGACACCTAGGCGCCCCTCTTGGTATTATTTTAAATAAATCACATGATTATAAAAATAATTTTCTTACTGTTATTACAATTTCTTCATATTATTATAAAAGTCGTTTCGATCTCACAGGTCCTCTGAAAGGGTCTTGACTCTGCCAGGGGTCATTGGGTCACATGCTGAGAACCTTATGGGCTAGTTAATAGCTGGAAGGAAGTGCACAGATAATCCAGAATCACGCTCTAGATCTTTCTCTTTCCTCTTAGTGAACAATGATTGGGCCCTGGGTTTATCAGCTAAGAATGAACCAAAGTGAATTCATGTACACGGAACCATGCCAGGAACCCCAAAGAGTAAAACGCACAATGGTAAACAGCACAACGGCAAAATAGGAGGCAACTTTAGTTTGCTCAGCTTATCATCGTTAATTTTGACAGCTGAATAAAACCATTTGCAGCATCAATGGAAACAGAGCAGAAAGAAGATAATGAGGAAGGAGGTAGGTGAGTTTCCATGACAAAAAAATAGGATGCTCTGTGTGTGGTGTGTGCGTATGCTCATTGCTCATAAATGTTTCAGAATGTCTGGAAAATACCGTGTGTCTACAACATCTTCTTGCATCAGGGGATGTGTAGAAGTTCAGCATCGCTGTTTCTCATTAAGACAGTGTACTTGAAATTGAGTTTAAGGAACTTCTGAAGCTTACTAATAGTGCAGTAGATCCATTCCAACAGGTACTGTTTAGGAGCCAATCTTTGTGCAAGAAAACGACAGCTCCTTTAACCTCCTGGAAGCTTGTTTTTAGTCAACAGCGACCGTGTGAAGTGAGATGACATAATGGAGTGAAGGCACCGCTCAGAGGCATTTGCTTTACATCTAGGCAGTCTGCAGAGAGATTTAAGGCAGCAGTTATTTCTTCTTCTTCTTTTTTTTAAAGTTTATTTATTTATTTTGAGAGAGACAGCACGAGTGGGGGAGGGGCAGAGAGAGAAAGAGGGAGAGAGAGAATCTCAAGCAGGCTCCACACTGCCAGCACAGAGCCCAGTGAGGGGCTTGAACCCCTGAGCTGTGAGATCATGACCCGAGCCAAAAACCAAGAGTTGGTTGCTTAACTGACTGAGCTACTCAGGTGCCCCCATTTAGCCTTTTACCTACTGCTTCAAATAATCAGGAATTTCCCTCTATCAAGAAAATGTTTTAAATAAATTCACCACAGCATCTTTGCTATTTCATACACTGAGAGTGTTTTGGACTTCATACTGTACCTGTGAATGTAACATGCTTAGCAACCACGGTTTTGATGTCCTTAAAAGAGAATATAGTTCGCTAGGTAACTACAGAAAAAGTTCAGATACTTTGTAGTATACATAGATGGTATCCTAATTCAATTTCAGTGCCACTGTTGAGTCTGGCAAAATTACAATAGGTTAAACAGGATGACTCATGCTATAGTAATGCATAGTTTAGCCAGAAGTGGTACGTAAAATATATACAATGAACATAATGTTTAGTATAGTGTAGATTATATTTGGCGTGTTTGGTAGGTATTTTATAAGCACATCTGAAATTTTATATCATCTCCAACAGATGGGAAATAAACAGTAACAGGAGCTGTTAATTTTTTTTATTATGCATTGGAAGAAAAGGAGTAATAATGTTAGGAAAAACATATTGAGGCTAAAAAACTATATAAAATGTTTTTAAAGCCCATTTTAAAATCTTGAGAAAAAAAAGAAATAAAAAGTAAGTCGAAATGTTTCAACATCTGTTATCAGTAATGGCAGCCCTAAAAAATCAGGCACTGTTAGGTGAGAAAAATATTTTCTGGTTAAAATACAGCCAGCTGGTTTTTGAGATGCTGGGAGCAAGTATTTGCTGAGTAGATAAAGTGGAAGAAAACTTTAAAACCTCAAGCGTGAGGCAAATTAAGACAAAGTTCAAATCTCTCTCTCTGTCTCTCTGTCTCTCTGTCTCTCTCTCTCTCTCTCTCTCACACACACACACACACACACACACACACACACACACACACCCGCATTCACAGTGCCTTTCGTCAGCAGGACACTCTGAGGCAGCACGGGCTACTGCCTTGAACCCCAGCTGAACCATTTGAGGCAACCTTTTCATCCTGCCATTTTTGTTCAAAAAGGTCGTTCAAGCTCTTACCCTCTTTCTCTGATTTTTGCTGCTTGCCACCTCCCAAACTGGTATATCAGAAACACAAGTTTTCCAGCTGTGCTTCTCCTGCAATGTTTCCTCCCTGGCCATCTTACAAATAGATATGGTCACGTCATTCCCAAGCTGACCAGGCTCTGTTGGTTCTAAATGCTTCTGCCTTCTGCACATACGTGCCCTTCCTGCAGTCTAGAGAGAGAAATGTGCTTCTCTGTGAACTGTGCTACATACGAAGGTCCTGTGTGTTGGCCAAATCTTTCTTCCCTGGAAAACCATCTCTCAGGCAGGGTCCCTTGGTCTTGATGGGTACTCCTGACAAGGAGACTCTACTTGGGGAACCCTGTGGAAGTGTTTATGGTACATTCGTTACGTGTTTGCAGTTTTGTTAAAAAAATAAACTGAGGCATATTAAACACTGTGAGTTAGAAAAACATCTATTCCAATCAGGCAGCACCAAACTGAAACTGGTGAGGAGGGTTCCACCTGCCTGAGCTTGGAGAGAGACTTTTATAGAGAAAAGGTGGAAGCAAGGTGAGGAAGTTATTGATTGGCTAGAGCGGAAGGCCTAGCTGGCTGTTTGTGATTGGTTGTCCTTGGGCTTCAATTCCATAACCTTGAGGCATTTACGGGCTTCTATTTTGGTTTGCTTACCTAAGGCCTCCGCCATTAGAGCCACCTCAGTCTAATGGCCGCCTTGCTGAATTAATTCAGCAGTTGTGCCTGGATTGTGGGCTCCTTCTGGACGGAATTTTGTATTTTCACCTCTGCAGCCCTAAATATGGCACTTTTATGGGGATCCACAGATATTGTTGATTGCACAGTTAACTAGTGACGATCCCTGAAATGCCTTTAGCAGTCTTGGAAGCCTATCATGCCAAAATTAGAAAAGAGCCTGGGAATGTAAATCCCCCTGACAGAATGATTGCGGTGGTAGCAGGTGGATGAAATTGAAAGCAAAGGCCAAATGCCCTTCTAAAATCTTGAGGCAGAAAGGCAGGGGGAATATCTGGGAGAAAGGGTGCCAGCCGAGTGGGGGAAATCCCACAGGAAAGGGAGGCTAAGGACAAGCAAAGGAAGAGCTGGGCCTGTGGTTCCACTCAATTCCTTTCTCTGAAGGATGATCTGACAGAGGCCTTTAGAACTGGAGGGGGAACATTTCATTTGTAAATTGTGCTTAAAATTGCTAAGTGCTTTGTTGTTTTGTAAAAGGTGACAGAACTGGCAAGGAGTTAAAGCCATTTTAGAAAAAGGTGATAAGGACAGATAACTCTAATGGAGTTTTTGGTTGGGAGAACAAAACTCCAGGGAGGGTTATTGAACGTAGGTGGGAGGGCACTCGTGCCCTCTGCAATGCCCCTTTGGCTTGGTCACTCGCTCCCGCCTGGCTCCGGCTGCCTTCCATGGTCAAATCAGTATCTGCTTGTCATTTGGGACCACAGAAAGCAAAGGGCCTGCATGATAGTTTTGGGGATTTGAAAAGGCCTGGCCATCTCTCACTTCCAGGGCTGGCTAGTCACATCATTGGGTTACACCCAGGCCTGCAGGGTCTTCGTGCCTCCAGGCTTTCGAGCCCCCCCTCACAGCCTTTGGCCTGCAGCCTTCCCTGGACCCTCTCTGTCTCCTCGGTTAGAATGCCCACTACCAGCACCTGAGCAGGCCAGCCAGTTAAACCGCTAGAGACTGAACTTGCTAAATCTCTTTTCCCCAGACTGCATGATCTTCCTCAAAGAAGATGCTTTGGGAAGGAAAACTGTTCTCAGAGAGAAACAAAGTACTCTTAATGGGCTTTCAAGCCCTAATTGGGGGAAGGACTTGCCCTCTAATTATGCAGAGTGGGCAGTGGCTTACTTTGCCTTTGCATGGGTTTGACCTTGCCCATTATCTTTACATTATCTTTGTGTACGGTTCATACAGGGACTACAAAGAATAAAAGACTTGTTCGCAAGTGGGAAAATGCTGAACAGATCGAGCGAAGATAGAGTGTAATCCAGTCTTATTTATCCAACTAATGGGATTCTACTTAACTAGGGTGAAAAGTGAGAGCATGTGACCTGCTCAGTCAACACAGGGGAGATGGAAGTAGGCCGACCTTTGCATATATGAGAAGCTCCCGCAGAAGCCAGGGAGATAGACAGGCTTCTGCCCGCAGCCTTCTTACCTAGGCCATAATGAAGCTCGGAGGAGCTCAGCTCTGCACAGCCAATTGAGCTGTGTCTCTCCTACCATTAATTCCTACAAATCTAGAAAAGGTAGCTGGGGAAGCAATTAGAGAAGGAAAAAAAAAATTCGGAGCCTTATTGCCTTTTGTACAAAATAAGGGTTTTGTTGCTTCTGTTGTTTTTTTCCAGCACAGAGCCAAAAGAAATAAAGCAGTCCAAGACTTTAACATCAAATTTCTGCTTTGAAATTGCTAGAGGAGGAAATAATGTGTAGACGAGAGAACCTGCACACACATACCCCAAATACGTAGGTTTCAAATTAGAAATCTACATGCACGCACATTTTGTTTTTTTATGTTGCATTAATTCATTTTAATTTAACAAATATTGACCATGTTCTATTTGCAAAAAACAGTTATAGATGCAGAAAGAGGAAAAGAAATTAGCCCTGCATTTCTGGAGTGGATCTGATGGAGCAGGAGTCATAGATAAGAATCTCCCATAGAAGGATTTCACAGAGATGCATAGTAATAATTACGACAATAAAATAATTATCACACACCTTTTGAGCTCAGCGTTACCTCTGCCCAACCACTTGTGCAGGGACCAGTTCTGTACTGGCTTCAATCGGCTTTGCACAAGGGCAGTCGGACAGTGCCTCACCTTGGCCTCTGCCCTTTGCTTCTTGCCTTGGGTCTTATCTGAAGCACCTTCATGAAACCACTGACTCATGCCTTCAGAAACTGGAAATGTGGGAGAGTGGAGCGGGGTTGTTTGGATGAGGGACATCTTTGATGAATCAGGAACAGGAGCTGATGGATAAATGCTTCCCCCTGTTACCAGGACACACAATTCTGAGGCACATTTTGTAAGGTTCTCTAGGATGTTCTGTGCAATCCCTCCTGTCATTTGCAAGGGTAACCAATTCTGTTACTGCTTTCCAACCTTCTGTATTACTGTTGCCTGGGCTGGCTTCTCCAACACTATGCCTATGTATGGGCCTTTGCTTCAGGCTATGCTTTCAGGAGAAACCAGGCTAAGAAAAATAATGGCATTTACCATGCATCAGACATTACATTGAGCACTCTCTATGTAATAGCTGGGTTAATTCTTCCCAGATATCTCTTAAGCCGAGAGGAAATACTGTTATTCTCATTTTACAAGTAAAGAAACAGGTTTAAAAAGTTCAGTGACCGATGCAATGTCATATTGTTGGTGATAGTGCCAAAACTTAAATCCAGGTTTGTTTAATGTCTAACCTCTCACAGCAACAACAAAAACCTTGAAGTGGTGTGGTTAGTGTGGCAGCCATTGTGGTGCTCTCCTCAACATCTGTTCTACTCCTCTGGGTGCTGCATGCAGTTTGGATGGGTTTGGCCTTGGCCCTCTTCCCCAGGTTCAGGGGTGACCCCTGATTGGTCGAAACCTGATTAATCCCATTACGCTTGCCATAGGGATTGCTTCTGATATGTCAGGCTCCATTCATTAGAACACAGCATCTCCAGGTCGCAGTGCTAGGTTTACACGTAAGCATGTGACCCAAGATGCTTCCATTACAAGCTGCTAACTGCCAAACATTGGTGTGCTCAGAGCTCAATCTTTGGGCATCTTCTCTATCTGTACTTGCTCACCTGGTGACTTCCTCTGGTCTCATGGCTTTAAATACCATTTATATACCGAAACTCCCAAATGTTTATGTCTAGCCCAGACCTCTTCTTGAAACGCTAACCTTATTGGTACATCAACTACCTCTTAGACATTTACACTTGGATGTCTAATTGACACATAAAACTTAACACATCCAAGAATAGACTTCAGATCCCCTTCTTTCTCATCGCAGTTAACATCAACTCCAACCTTTCTATTGCTCAGACCAAAATTTTGGAGGCATCCTTGACTTTTCCCTTTTGCTCACACCTACAGCCATTCATCAACAGATTATTGGCTCTGCATTCAAAACATAAGCAGAATCTGACTGTGACCTTTCCACTGCACTGCCATCACCCAGGCCAAGCCACTGTACCTTCTGCCTGGTTTCTTATCCACCTGACTTCTCTGCACTCCCCTAGCCTGTGTCCTACCTACTCCTATTACAGCATTTGCTTGCTTTGACACTTTTATTTAACCTTTGGAAAATGCTTCCATCACTCTTACAGAGTTAAGTGGTTATGAATTCAAGGCCATCATGGGTATACAACATCAGCATCTCAGTTGGGCCTTTGGGGCAAGGTAGTTTTTTTGGTGATAGTTGAAATAATAAATAAATAATAAATGACATCCATGACACCAAATGGGAAGATGATCCTTTCTTGAACTGACTCATGGGCTGAGAGGTCAAATTATTGCTTAGGATAATTTTTATACATTTACCTACAATTAGACACCTTGATCATAGAGTGACAGAGCCACATTTACCTACAACTAGGCACCTTGATCATGGGGTGACAGAGACAGGCTAGGCATTAAAAGAGCTGATATTAGTTCTGCCTAATTAACTTTTTCCCTTAGATAAGTCATTTCTGTTTCTGAGTTATTTCATCTCTTTATGTGTAAAGTGAAAAAATAATACCTGCTTATGTACCTCATAATGATGTTGTCTGTTTGAAAAGATGTATAGGAACTCCCATATCCCCTGACTTGTATATAAAAATGTGTCTGTGTATGGGCTTAATGCACTTTTTCTTTTTTCTGCTAATAGAGGCCATAGTTTTTATGACCTTCTCAAGATGACCCAAGAGAGACCAAGATCTTCTGGTAGTGATGCTTTGTAAACTATAAAACACTGTTCACATAAAGGTACCATCTACCGGACTCCTTAAATCATCCTCAATGACCTTGTTGTATATGGGGACAAGGGCTCTTGACTAAGAAATTGTGACTTTGGCCTTTAAAAACCAATAATGAATCAATAAGCTTTGTATGTCCATAGCAGTTAGTAATCATGGCTTCACAAAAAATCGTCCAGCACATATATTTTAACAATCATGATACTGCTCTAATCTAGACCTGACTATGAAGTTTTGAAGACAGTTGTAACTGCTATTAAAATATCTGAATAGCTCTTTTATTGTAACTCTTGAGACACAAAAGTTTACTACACTGTAATTTTCCTTCCCATCTAGTTCCTTTCTTCCTCCTTCCCTCCTTCTTCCCTCTGTCCTTCCCTCTCTCCCTGCCTTCTTTTCTTTCTTCTTTCCTTCCCCAGACATTTACTGAATGCCAAGTGGGCCTTAAACAGCACTGTGCTGCCCTGGGTTCCTGGAGGAGCCTTATCCTATGAGTGTGGAGAGACCACACCCAGATCCCGGGATGAGTTTGCAAACCGGGAGGGTGAAGCTGTCTGGGAGCCCAGCGCCACTATTCAAATCACTCGGTGACCCTCTGTCGGTCACTTAACCTGCTGTGCTGCTATTTGCTCATCTGTAAAATTGCTCTCCCTCTTGGGCTTGTTGTGAGGATAAAGGAAAATAATAGGTGGCAAAGTGCACTGGATGGTGAAAGTCTAATACCACATCAAAGTATTATCATTTTAGAAGTTTATCCCTGAGTAGTGCCGACACCGACGTATGGAAGGTAAGGCTGCAATTAGAGACCTGCTTTATCTTTAATCCACCAATAATAAAGCATTCTCCAAGCAGTGACCCAATTTCAGGCACCCCGTGGTTATTTGCAAGTTTTCTTCTTATTCTTGATATAAGTAGAGCAACTCAGAATTTTTGAGGACAATTCCAAGATCAACTGTCTGCAGTCTTGCCTCTCTAAGTACGGGTTCAGAGCATGTGTCATTAAAGCTATCAAGAGCATCATTAATGGGTGGTTTTGTTTAGTTCAGTGCATCTTAACTGGGGCCTGCTATGAGACAGACCTTGGGGATAGACAGGTGGGAAATATCCATCCTAGACCCGAGGGAGCGAATAGTCTAATAAGAGAAGATCCAGTGAGCAAATGTGTGTAAGACAATGGGATAGAATTATGACAGATCTCCTCTGGCGAGCACTCACTAAATGCGAGGCATGGTGTTAGAACTTTTCATAAGGCAGCATTTTGAAGCTTCCCAACAACATGATGACGTAGGTAATTCTATACCCATTTCCTGAGAGGGCACTTGGGCTTCAGAAATCTTACGTAACTTGGCCAGGAACACACATATAATAGGTTTCAGCCAGGTCAAAAAGTTTGGTCTGTCTGATTTCACAGATGTTGGAAAGAAACAGAGGAAATCACTTAGCCCCAAGGGAGGGCCAGAAAAACAACCAAAGCATTTCATTGAAGATTAAATTGAGCAATGTACTTGTCTAGTGCTGGAGGATAGGATATGTTCCCTTTAATAGATGCAGTTGGAGTATGTTTTGATTTTGGAAAACCTGCTAAATGCTTATCAAAGAAGCCTTATCATCATCTGGATATTTCTAAGATACACACAGGCATAAGTTTTCATCATCCAAATCTCCAATCTCTGAAATAATAAAAAACTTAAAAATGTGTATCTTTCATAAACCAAGCTAATCAAGCATTAGCTGCATTAGTAGGTATCCAGTCAATACTTGATTCTGACAATAAAATTAACAAAGACCAGATTAGGTCAGGGCTTTTATTTGTCTATTTCTTGTATTTGCAATTTTCTTTGATAATGGTATCTCCTTATTATGACTCATTCCCGAAGTTCCACTGTGAGAGCTTCATTCCTTAAGAATTTTGGACTCTACTATGTCATTAAGTACCTGAAGAACAGCAACCCTTTAAATCAGGAGTTGCAAATAATGACCCATGGGCAAAATTTGGACTATAACCTATTTTTGTATAGCTTGCAAGAGCTAAGAATGGTGTGTTTTTTTTAAAAAAATTTTAATGTTTACTTATTTTTGAGAGAGAGGGAGGCAGAGCACGAGTGGGGGAGGGGCAGAGAGAGGAGGAGACAACGAATCCGAAGCAGGCTCCAGGCTCTGAGCTGTCAGCACAGAGCCTGAAACGGGGCTTGAACCCACGGACCACGAGATCATGACCTGAGCAGAAGTCAGACGCTTAGCCACCCAGACGCCTCACTAAGAATGCATTTTATATTTTTAAAAGATTGTTTGCAGAGGAATGTGTACCATAGATCATATGAGGCACACAAGAGCCTAAAATATTTACTATCTTACTCTTTAAAAAGTTTACTGATCCCCTGCTTTAAATGATAGTGACTGTTAACTTTCTCAGGGAAGGGCGGGTTTTCAAGGAGAAGAGAGAAGGGTCTTGTGAATCCTGGTTATATGCTTCTAGCCAACAAGAGGCTGTGGGAGTCAGGGAGATGCACCACTCAGCTCTCACTCCAAGAGAATTGTATCTGTGACTCCTCCAGGATCTGCCTCAGCTTTTTGCCTGAGGCCATGCTCTTCCTGGGTAGTGATGGGTCCCAGAAAATGCCACCCTGAAATGTATCTCTTTGGCATATGGATTATTTTGAGCTAAAGGCTATTGAGATCCAGTAGCTACAGGAAAAGCTCTAAAGTCAGAGTACAAGTTTTCCTTTTGCAAAGGAAATTTGCACATATTAAGAAAATTAACATTTGAGGAAGGTACCTCCCTGTCCTGTACCAGGAAGAAGAGGACTCTTAACAATTCTTACCAATAGGGCAATTACCAACTTATATCTATATATTAAACCTTATTAAACAGCCTTTTTTACCATATTTTCCTGGACCTTCCTATAACTTGCCTTTCTTGCCTGGAATCCAAAAATGCCCTTATCCTTTGCTTAGCCTAAGAGGGCAGATAAGACCAAGTTCTAATCATCCCTTTGGGTTACTCATCACTGTGCACTCCCATGTGTACATCTATGACAAACCTGTTAATAAACGCAGGTTTTTCTCTTGTCAGTGTGTCTTTGGCCAGTCTAATTTACAGGGCCTCAGCTGGACAACCTAAGGTGGGTAGAGGAAGAATATTTTTTTCTTCCCCTCCAGCAACCTTGGCCATTGTCTTCTAAACATGACAGGTGTCAAATGGGTTATCCTGAGATGAGCAGCTTTACTTACAATGTAGCATTGGACTGGACGCAGGAGATGAGCAAGAAAGGGGGGAAAAGATATCAAGATAACTTCAGGAGAGTGAAATACAATTTAACTTGAATACCATATGACAGCCCGTTGCATAAGCTAAGACGGTTGTATTGCTAGGATTGCCAGATTTAACAAAAGGAAATAGAGGATACCACGTTAAATTCAACTTTCAGATACACAACACATCTTTTAGAATCTGTACATTCCTTAGCATAAGCATTTCTCAAACTGGGGTGCCAGAAGAGATCGCCTCTTAAAAGAGTTCTGCATTGGGTGAAGAAAAAGAAAAATACTTTAGCATGAGTATGTCCCAAATATTGCAGGAGATAGATTAAAAGTTATTCACTGCTTACCTGAAATTCAAATCTAAGTGCGTGTCCCGTGTTTTGTCTGGCAGGTCTAGTTATGGGATTATTGGCTTAAAGGAAATCTGTTGAAACAGAAATCATGTCTTAATTAATTAGAAAGACTCGTTGGGAATTTGAGATTCTGTAGTCTAATGTGTTTATTTTTACACGAGGGTGGCGAGTGGCTTGCCCTGGGTCATGGAGACAAGTAATCTCAGAACTGCCCCAACACCCACCCTCGCTAAGTTCAGAGTTCTTTCTACTCCATTACTTAGTCTCCCTCCAAAGAGATACCTTTCTAACGCTTGTGATGTAGCACCATTCTTTTGAGTTTCCTTTGCTGCTTCTTCTTTCTATTCCTTTTCTTATCAAATTGGTCTCCTTCAAGAAATGGCTTCTTATATCTTTGTTGACACACAATTTGAATAGTTAGTAGACTTCACAAAACATTAAATGTGTCTGCTTGGGTCCACATATCTATCTCTGTATTTTTAAGATTAAAATGGTTACTGTAGAAAATTCAGAAAGTATAAAATAGCACAAAGAAGAAAATAAAACTTACTCATAATCTTCCATGGTTGTAGATAGCCACTAAAAATATTTTGGTGGGATCCTTATTTTTCTATTAAAAACAAAACAAAACAAAATTGAGATATAGTTACAACCTATATATTTATATTTATTTTAATTATATGAAATAAATATTACCTATTTTATTTAATATTTATTTAACTTATATTTATTTTAATATATTTAAGTTTTTATATTTATTTTAATTTATACATGGTATATAATTTATATATGATAAGATATTTTATATATTCATAACATACACTTTAAATATTTCTAATGTATATATAAAACCTACCTATATATTTTGTAACCTGCTTATATAAATTAATATCTGTGTGTATTTTCTTACTCCTAATTTTTCTACCACAGGATAGGGCTCTATTACATAGATGTAGTGTGTTTTATTTGATCGCTTTCCTATTGAAACACGTTAATTTTTTTTTCCTGGATAGTAATTGATGTTCTGATGAACATTATAATACCTAAAACTTTGCAAGTTTACTGATTGTCCCCACATTTAAGGGGTATGCAATGACTTGCTGAGTTGTAGAGGAAGCTTGTTTTAAGGATTATTGATTTATATTACTAAAGCGTTCTATAGAAAGATTGGGCCAGTAAATGGCTGATAAGCAGTGTACAGGAGAATGCCTTTCCTACACCTTTGTCAACCATGGTTATTGGCGATTAAAAAAAAATTTCCTAAAGAATTAAAACGATGACATGGGTTATTTAATTTTAATTTCAGTGGTCACGAAAGAAAGGTAAAAAAATTTTCATGTATTTATAGGGTTCGTGTCTTTTTTTTTTTTTTTTAGTGTTTATTTATTTATTCTGATAGAGATTGAGATGAGAGAGTGCGTGAGCTGGTGAGAGGTAGACAGGTAGGGAGAGAGAGGATCCCGAGCAGGCTCCGTGACGCGTAAGAGCCTTATGCGGGGCTCGATTGCAAAAAGTGTGAGATCACTGCCTGAGCTGAAATCAAGTCAGATGCTTAACCAACTGAGCCACCCAGGTGCCCCAGGCCTTGTGTACTTTTCTATAGTGAATTGTCATTTTTCTTTTTTGTTTGTATAATTGTTTTACTATTGAAATGTTCATTTTATTAACTGGAATTAAATATGTGTGTTAAGATTCTTAATCTTTTGTTTTGTTCCATGCCAGAAATAATTTTTTTCTCATTTGTCATTAGCTTTTTATTTGTGCATAATATTTTTATTAAGCAAAAGTTCTGAGTTTGTATATAAGTAATTCTATCAACTTTTCTTCATAGTCTTTGAAGTTATACTGAGCAAGACCTTCCTTTATTTGTAAAATATAAATACTTAACTGTATTTTTCTTCTATATATATATATATATATATATATATTTTTTTTTTTTTTTTTTTTTTTTTAATGAGCAAATTGAGGGGCACCTGGGTGACTCAGTCGATTAAGTGTCTGACTCTTGATTTTGGCTCAGGTCATGATTTCAGGGGTTCCTGAGATCTAGCCCCACGTAGGGCTAGGGATTCTCTCTCTCCTTTCTCTCTTTGCCCTCCTTTGCTTGTGCTCAAAATAAATAAAACATATTTGCAACTACATGGATGGAACTAGAGGGTATTATGCTAAGCGAAATTAGTCAGAGAAAGACAAGTATCATATGATTTCACTTATATGAGGACTTTAAGAGAAAAAACAGATGAACATAAGGGAAGGGAAGCAAAAGTAATATAAAAACAGGGCGGGGGACAAAATATAAGAGACTCTTAAATATGGAGAACAAACCGATGGTTACTGGAGGGGTTGTGGTAGGGGGGATGGGCTAAATGGGTAAGGGGCATTAAGGAATCTACTCCTGAAACCATTGTTGCACTATATGCTAACTAACTTGGATGTAAATTAAAAGAATAAAAATAATAAAAAAAAATAAAACATTAAAAAAACAACAAATTGAGCTGTTTGCATTTAATAATTCAACCCAGACTGCATTTTTTGGTATGCAATATTCTTCTTGATTTTCGTGATCTGAGTATTTAAAACACGTTTAAAGAAAAAAATCTGTAATAAAGACAGTTTTTCACGTGCAGTTATTTCCTACATTTCTGCACAGAAGTACCTATGCAAAGAATTTGTAAATGTTATGACCCCCAGGGAGATCTCAAGAGAGAACACTTCTTTAATGTCTTAATGCTTCAAAGGACCTGTGAACAAAGAAGGTTTTTCTTTTTCAGTTGACCTATTACATTTGCATAATCTTTTCTGATGTCATATAGAAGGGAGAAGACTTATTATGGCATCAGAAGGCAGAACTAGGACAGATGGGTGAAAGGTACACAGAGACAGAACTCAGCTCAAAGTAGGGAAGACAATGCTGCCTGGAAGTCATTGTTCTGACCTTCCAGCCTAAGTTTTTGTTCAGAGGCTGTGTGTGGCTGTGCTCAAAGAGATACCTGTTTTAGCAGGCTCTGTGATGAGAGTTAATGGGCAGGTATCCTATCATCATGAGAACAGTGTCTTTCTGTTAAACAATTTAAACTTCCTTGTGTTAGTTACTATTTATTATCCCAAAACTAGGAACTTAAAACAACTATTTTATAATGGGGTGCCTGGGTGGCTCAGTAGGTTGGGCGTCCGCCTTCAGCTCAGGTCATGATCTCACGGTTCGTGGGTTCGAGCACCACATCAGGCTCTATGCTAACAACTAGGAGCCTGGAGCCTGCTTCGGATTCTGTGTCTCCCTGTCTCTCTCTGCCCCTCCCCTGCTCCCGTTCTGCCTCTCTCTCAAAAGTAAATAACATATTAAAGAAAAATTAAACAACGACAACAACTATTTCATTTTGCCTATGATTTTGTGGGTCAGGAATTAGGGATAATTTTGGCTTGAGCTCCCTCATGAGGTTAGAGTTAGTTGACGGCTAGGGTGCATAATCTGAAGACTCACCTAGGCTGGATGTTCCAGATGGCTCATGCACACAGCTGGCAGTGGAGGCTGGCTTGTTGGCTGGGTGCTCAGTGGGGACCGTTGACCTAAGTTCCTATGTGTGGTCTCTCATGCATGGTGGTCTCAGGAAAGTCAGACTTCTTACATGGCACTTGCTATACCAGTGCACATATTCCAAGAGAACCAGGTGGAAGCTGAATGGTCTTTTCTAATCTAGCCTTGCAGGTCACATAGTATCACTTCTAGTGTACTCTTTTGGTTGAAGCAGCCACAAGGCCACCTGATTCAAGAAGAGGGAAATCATACTCCATCTCTTTTCTATTTTATTTTATTTTATGTTATTTTATTTTATGTTATTTTATTTTAGAAAGAGAGGGAGGGAGAGTGGCAGAGGGAGAGAAAGAGAATCTTAAGCAGGTTCCATGCTCAGGATGGAACCCGACACGGACTCTATCCCATGACTCTGGAATCATGACCCAAGTCGAAGCCAAGAGTCAGACACTCAACTGACTGAGACACCTAGGTGTCCATCTCTTATCGGGAGGAGTACAGAAACACTTGAGACCATTCTTTAAAACTGCCATACTTACTGATACATGTTTCCTGTTCCCCTGCCTCCTCTCCACCCATGATCCATATTTCATGGTTCCTTCTACTCTGCTTTGTTCCACTACAGAGAAATAGTTGGGAGTGGGAGTTTGTCGAAGGCGGAACATGTGATCTTATCCAGCTTATCAGGCGTTTCAAACAAACCAGTTGGAGCATTTTTAATTTCAATTTTATACTGAGTTACTATCTTGATATTTGTTGAAAATCAAATACATACACTCTAATTTCACTCCATGTTCATTTATTTCCAGACAAACTCTAACTCACCTGGGGAGAGAGGATGCAAATTATGCTATGTTGTCCCCAGCCTCCATTTAAATTTTCTATGCCAAGGTTGTAAGGATGACCTTGGTTCCTTGCTCATAACTGTCTAGGATGACAGGCTGAATCTGCTACCTCTTTGTGGATTTCTGGGATTTACCTTCTGTGACCCCAGGCTTAGTTAAGCCTTTGGTCAGCCCCCGGGTAGGCAGGCTACTGGAAATGCTCTACACAATTCTTTCCTTGGTTGGAATGTCCTCAGAGACTCTATATTCCTTTTACATAAATCTTTTAGAGGCTAGGTAAGCAAAAGAGGCAAAAACCCAATTATTTGGAGAACGCTGAGTTACAGATGAGTTTATGTAATTCAGGTAGCACCGTCGTAACCTGGAAGTGAGGAGTGAGGCGGGCAGCCCTGCATTTGCTGTCTGGCTCCGTCCGGCGAGCTCTTGTGCCTCCTTAATTAGGCCACATTTACAGTTCCAGAAGGGGATGAATGTTATATTTGTTGGTTTATGTCCCAATAATATCACAAAGGCCTAGGGTTTATTTGCATCAATTGCTCTGGGGTGCGGATGGCTCTTTGTTCTGCTTTGCTCTGGGCTGCCTGTCAGGGCCCCACCACAGTGGGATGGGGAAGGAGTGAAATTACAGAAGAGTATTTGCAGTGCTGAGCCCTGCTGCATTGTGCAAGGGGATGGCAACCAAGACCACAGGATTTGGCCTAATGAGGCAGTGAAAACTGGATGTGGTGTGCTAAATCTCCTTTTTTTCCATCCTACTTTAGAAGCCCTCCTGCTGTTCAAGTTGTTGTTTTTTTTTTTTTTTTTAAGAAGAGTAAATAGGCGGACAGAAAACTCTAGCTCTAAAATACGCAGTAGGGTTTAATTAATCATTTTGAAGGTTCCTTTCTGTCAATGAAACATGTTGCTAGTGTTTTGCTCTGTGATACGTGGCCATCATCTGGGGATCAGACTTTGCCTTTATAAGCAAGAGCCCTCCTGTTTACCCATTGCTTCCTAATCTATCCATTTGTTCTTGTATAATATGATACCAGAATATGATACCAAGCCCCCAGGCTATGTTTGGAGATTGTTTCCTGCCCTGAACAGAAAAGATATTACAGTTTTCTGATACTGCCAAATGTTGGCCTAACATCAAAGCCCTTCTCATGTCCGTGAGGACCTCTCACATATTCTTGGATCACAGCTACCCAAACTCCCTCCTTAGTTTCAGTTCTTGATCCTGCATTGACAGTGCTCCTACCTTTGCCCTCCTTTCTGTGAGCTCCTAGCCTATTACCTCTTATTGTCTCAGTGTGCTAGTCCAGAGATGCAGCCATTGATCATTATTCAACTCTAGGACTATGTTGTTTGCTTAGCATGAAGACATTCAGCAACACTTTTTTTTGCCCAAGTAATGAGGAACAGAGTCAATGTATTTCTCCATAAAGCCAGGGGTTGGGTGAAACAGCGCTCTCGATCTTACTGAGGTCTACAGTTCATTAATTCATGCAAGACATCTTTATTGAGACCTGAATAATGAGAAAGACTAGTCAGACAAGGATTCGGGAAAAAGAATATTCTACATTGATGAAATGTGTCAAGGTCCTAAGGAGGGAAAGAATCCAAGAAGGGCACATGGGCAGCGGTAAAGTGAAATGAGATAAAGAGGTTGACAAAAAGATCTTTAAAGGCCAGGATGAGGGGTTCAGATTGTGTCCTTAATAGTTACGCGAAGCCACTGGAGGGTTCCAAGCAAGACAGTGGTACAGCCTGAATTTATGTTGAGGCTAAGACGAGACCACAGGCACCAGCTCCAAGGCTAAAACCATTTTCCAGGTAAGGGATGATGGTAAAATGCATGAAGGTACAGTATTCCTATCAGGAAGGGTTGGTCACAGAATGGATAGGACCTGATGCATTTATATATAGAATGGACATGAGAGGAAGGTCAAGGGTGAGCAGCTTGAGCAACTGAATAAGGTGGTGCCATTTACGAAGATGGATAAGAGTAGAGGGGAAGCAAATTTGGGAGGAATGGGATCCTTGTATTTGGAGTCCAAGAGGAAAAGTCAGATCTGGTCATTGTCAGTTTACACATGGTAAAGTCATCAGACAAGATGCAAACAGTGCTTCAATTACAGTGTTACCAGGAAAAATCCAAAGATGGGGGTAAAATAAATGACTTCTTAACTTAAAAAAGAGGAGTCTGAGAAGTGACTTGATGTTTCTGTTGTACCGAAGAGCAAGAAAAGGAAAAATGGGCTTTACCTGAAGCAGAAGGGATTTATTAGAACTACAACAGACACATGAACCAAAGGGAATACCTGAGGGAAACTGGAATGCATTTCATCATGATTTTTGTAAACTACATGTGAAGGTATAGCTAAGTGTACATATCGTATGTGCATAACTTACTGCATTTTCACAAAATGAAAATACCTATGTAACCCCACCCAGAACAAGAAACATTACCAGGACCACAGAAACCCACCTGTGCTTCTCGCGATTAGAAACGAGACTTCCAATAGCATAGATTAATAATGTCTCTTTTAAGACTTCATATGAATGTAATCATACAATATATATTGTTTTCTGTCTATTTTTATTTGCCATCAGGTTTGTGAGATTTTTTTTCATATTGTTGCATGTGCATGCTGATGAATACTACTCCACTGTGTGAAGATACTGTAATTTATTTACCCATTCTGCTGTTGATGGGCACTTGGCCAGTTCCTGGTTTTCAGCTAGTAGGAAGCATGTCATCGTGACCATTCTCGTATATATCTCTGATGAACATATACACATATTTCTGCTAGGTACACAACTAACAGCGAAATTGCTCTTTCATAGTATATGCCAATGTTCAGCCTTAGTAGATACTGCCAAACATTTTCCAGAGTGGTTGTGATAATTTACACATGTATGAGCAGTGGAAGAGAGTTAGTGTTGTTCCAAAGCCTTGACTACACTTGGCGTTGTTGGCCTTTTTCATTTTAGCAATTTTGATTGGTGTGTAAGTGGTACCACATTGTTTTAATTTGCGTTTCCTTGGTGATTAATCAATCAATTTGAATACACTTTCATGTTTTATTGCTCACTTGACTATTCTCTTGGTGAAGTGTTATTTCCAGCCTTTGGGTAAATTTTCCAATGGATTTCAGATCTTTTTCTTATTGGATTGTAAGGGTACTTTATATATTCTATGAGTGTTTTGTCAGACGTGTGTTGTGAATATTCTTTTTTCACTCTTTATGTTGCCATTTCATTCTCTTTTAAAGGTGTCTTGTGATAAACAGAAGTGATTAATATTAATATAGTTGAGTTTTTGTTTTCCCTTTGTGGTTAATTTTAATTTTTTTGTTAATTTATTTTACTTTTTTTAGTGTTTATTTTTGAGAGAGAGAGACAGAGAGAGAGAGAGAGCCAATGGAGGAGGGGCAGAGAGAGAGGGAGACAGAATCTGAAACAGGCTCCAGGCTCTGAGCTGTCAGCACAGAGCTTGATGCAGGATTTGAACTCGAGAACCATGAGATCATGACCTGAGCTGAAGTCACATGCTTAACCAACTAAGCTACCCAGGCATCCATATTTTATTTTATTTTATTTTATTTGTGGTTAATTTTTAAATGCCTTATTAAAAAATCTTTGTCTACCCTAAGATCACAAACATTTTAATCATATATTTTCCTCTAAAAGGTTTTTTAATTTACTTTTCACATTTAGATGTACACTACATTCAGAAGTGGTGTGTGTGTGTGTGTGTGTGTGTGTGTGTGTGTGTGTGGTGTGAGGTATGGATCCAGATATGTATATTTTTTCTCCTTTTTGGTTATTCAATTGACCCAGCACCAGTTTTGGAGAAGTCCACTCTTCATCCCACTGCAGCATAGTGTTGCTTTTGTCATAAATGACGTCACTGTAAATGTGAAGGTTCTTAAGAGTTTCAACATTGAACTGAAGCTTTCCCCTTCAAATGGTAACCATAAAAACCAGATACTTAAAGTTGAAATATAACTTAAAGGTCTTCTAGTCCAGTGGTTCTCAAAATGTGGTCCTTGAGCAGCGAGTGACAGCTTTACCTGGGAACTTGTTAGAAATGCAAATTTTAGGGCCCCACCTAATACCCACTGGATCAGAAATTCTAGGAGTGGAGCCCAGAAATCTGCATTTTAAACCCTCCAGGTGATTCTGGTTCAAGTTCAAATTAAAGAAAAACAAACCTAGCACATCTTCTATTTACAGGTACTGAGAGCAAACCAGATAATAGGTAATTTTTTTGTTTTAGTTAGCCAATTAGAATTCATGATGAAAATATGTCAATTTTCCTGATATGGAACAAATTTGAGGACTTCAAAATATTTGACCTTTCTAATCTGAACAAAGTGCTTAATACACTTACTTTAAGAGGAGTGTGTTTGTGTGTGTGTGTGTGTGTGTGTGTGTGTGTGTGTGTGTGTGAATAAAGATATTTTTAGAGGATTGGAGACAGAATGAGTTCAGAATCTCTCTCCCTATGCCACTTCATGCCCTCTAAACATTTCTTGGGCTAACAGGGGAAATGCCCCAAGGCAAAAATAGTGATGGGCTTGAGCAAGGGAAAGAGAGAGAGAGAGAGAGAGAGAGAGAGAGAGAGAGAGAGATCAACCAGGAAACTGACCCTTAACTATAGAGAACAAATTGATGGTTACAAGAGGGTATGGGGATGGGTGAAATGGGTCACTAGCATTGGGTGATGTATGGAATTGTTGAATCACTATATTGTACACCTGAAATCCATATCACCTTGTGTGTTAAATTTTACTGGAAGTAAAATTTTAAAAAGTGATGGGCTAAAATATTCCTCCAGGGTATTTCAAGCTAGTCATCTCTTTTGAAAGCTTTTTAGACCTCTTTCTGGTCTAAAGTATAAATTCATGGGTTGAAGGGTACTTTCATTATCCTCTTCCATATATCTTAATATTTAAGTGAGTTTAACACTTACGCCCAGAACCACAGAGATGAAAACAGCTCCTTGGTGCCAATCTCTTTGAGTTGTCGGTCTCTTAAGCAGCCCCTTAAATGCATTATGCAGCCCTGCTCAGGCTCACCATCTACATTCAGGAGGTATCTCTGAGTTCCTCATTAGACAAGTAGAATTAGTAGAGGTCCAGAAAAGGTCTTATGAATTGTTGCCTGCTACTCCTGTTCTTGAAATCTCCTGGTTAAGACAGGTGCATGCCGCATGGAGGCTGCTTTCTGGATTGCAAATGGGATGATCTGGAAATTGCCTCCAAAATACTTCTAAACCTCCACTGATTAGAATGAGCAGAGAAAAGAGCAGAGAGAGGCACTCACGGCTTTCAAACTAAGCTCCACGTCTGCTTCTCTGCTTGCTAGCCAATTGCTATTTAGCCATTCATTTGCCTTATTGTAAGGCTGCATCTTCAGGGAAGGCAATCCAGAAATATGCAAATCATTTCAAAAGGGCTAGCTTCTCTTTTGTCCCTTCTGTTCTGAGAGTTTGGGGCAGGCACTTATATTCTCTTGCTTTTTGGTACCAGAAACAGACGGTAGCTATTTCTTCTTAGAAACTTAGCTTTATGGGACTTTCTAATGATAAATGAGTCAATATTTCCAAGAGGGCAAATAAAGAGGAGATTCTAAACCATCAGGTATTATTAGTATTGTTGTTACTAAATTTTATCTTCTTTCAGAAATTGCCTTTTTTCCGTTTGCTTCTGGTTTAATATGCTAGCTTTTCATGACCTTCACATTGTTTGTTTACAGAGCAAGTAGGGTTAATGTTTCACATTTAACATAGGACATTTCATCTTCAAAGAACTCTTCAAATAAGCTAATTGAAAGGAAGCTAACAGAAGAGTACAAAGTTAACACTAAAAAAAGGAAAGGCTTCTAAACACTGACCTGGAAAGATAATGGCAAAAAGCAAATCAATCAAAAACATATATATGAGAGTGAACTGAAGGTCTGGAACCAAGTCTGGATGGAGGTCCAGTGTCAGTGAGGGTTGTGTGCTTGGTATGGGACGTGTGTGTGCCTGCTGTTTATCAGCCAGGGCGTCCAGACTTTGAAAGACTTCTGCTAATGCTGCTGATTCTCAATTGAAAGACCATTCATGGTCATTTTCTCCCCTTCTTGCTGCTTGTGGCTAAAAGTGGGCAAATGAAGTTCGTTTCAAAGTTAGAGGTAGATGAGTAAAAGAACCTCCAAACTCTGCTCCTATGGGCAGTTGGGGCTCCATTTGGGTGAGCAACTGGTCTGGCTTTCGTAACGATACTTGGCCTTTCTGATCTGCTGGTTTGATTCAGTTGGCACCATGTGTAGGTATTTTCCCAGCTCATAATGGAAGGGAATAGCGTGTTTGAGTTGGAGAGTTGCAAACAACGTCTGGCTCAGGGAATGCATTCACTTGTAGAGTGAATAAATAAATTAATGAATCACCTTGGGTCCCTGGTAAAACTCCTGGATGGTTAGTGTGAAAGGCCACCTGAACATGATCCTGTGCTTGCTTGACCTTTCTTTATGGCTGACTTTTAGAAAATATAACCCATTCAGCAGCCTGGTTTCTTCCTGCGTAACATAATAACTGTGTATTGTGAATAATATCTATAGTTCATTCAAGTTCCCCATTGCCTTAAAGCTCTCTGATATATACGTGCTATTTTTTTTCCCCAATCAAGGAAGAAGACTTGCGTATGGCCTCATTTATTTCATACCAGCAAATAAAAAGTACCAAATGGGATTACAAAGTCCAGGGGTGCTGCTAATCCCAGATGAAATATAGCTTTTCTTTGGAAGTCTCTTCTCTACCCCAGGCCGTAAACCTTGGCCACCATGCTTTATATGAGGAAAATCACATCTTGCTATTAATAACACCTAGGCTCTCAATGGTTGGTAAGAGAGGGAAATGGCAAAGATCTTTGAGGCTTTAATTCTTGTCTCCTGAATTCACCTGGCTCTTGAGGATTTCACATTACTTACGCCTGTCACCTACACGTAGACCTTCCATATATTTCCAGCTGTGTAACATTCTGGCCAGTGTGGATACCTGATTCCTTATTATTTCATTACAGAGCTGAGGCAAGGCCAATAGGGAAGGGGTTGTTTTCTCTTGTGCAATCAGGCAAGTGGTTAAGAGTGGTTTTGGCATCAGAAAGACTTAGGTTCAAGTCACTGTCTGCCATTTTTTTTTTTACCGTTGTGACCCTGGGCTGGTGACTTTATCTGTCTGAGTCTCGTTTTTTTCATCTGTAGAATTGGCGTGCATATAATACTTATGTCCTGGGACTTTCGGGAGCACTGAATCAGATAATTCCAGGAAAACATAATGTAGTCCTAGGCACATAGTAAGTGCTCAGTAAATGTTAGATATTTTTACTACAAACTGCTACTATAGGTCAGGACATGGCCAAAGAGAGATAAACACAAAAAGGAACATAAATCCAAATAATTGGGTTTCTAAGAGATAGCTTACTTCCTGGGCTTTTAGGATTCAACCCATTCTCACTCTGTGAGTGGGCCATCATCCTAGGACAGGCACCTAGGAGTCTGGGCCTAGCCCCAAGGGAATGAGACCAGCATGTGACAGGATTTTCTTTTCCCTTCTCCCTAAGACTCTCCTTCCCAGTTTCGTTTTTCTGACTGAGAAACTGCCTCTTGCCAGATAATAGAAAATTAGAACTGACTTGCCCTCTGAGAAAAGGTCTCTGCTGACGTGGGAGAGGAAAGGGTGGCCTCAGCAGGAAAATAACAGAATACAGCAAAACAAGCCTAATACACATACAGGGGATACACATAAATAGCAGCAATGGGGACATTGCATTATATCTACAACTTTTTCTCATTATTCTGTGATTTTCCCTATTACCTTCAAATGTGCTCTCCCACACACAATTAAGAGTTATTTTGTGTTCCATTGTCTTCCTTAAACTCCATCTGGGCCAGCTCTTCCCTGGCAGAATAGCTTTCTCCCCTCAAACGCTAATATAGACCCGGGAGACAGGCATTGTCGAATAACAGCAAGGAGGACCCATGGCCAACTCTGACACTCAGGGACCCCGAAGAACAGCGCTTGCCCTTGGAGAGCAGCTATAGTGAGGGTCTTTGGAAATCCTTGTGCCCCTGCCCCATTCCAGGAAACGTCAGGAGCATCACGGTACACATTTTGCTTGGAAACTTATTTTGTGCTTATCTCAGGGAGTGTAGTGGAAATAAGAAATTAAAAAAAAATCCATGACCACTGCGAGTTACTCCATATAGTCAGGGCATAGGAGAGCCTGTGGGGAGGCAAGTCCCAAGAAGGTAAGGCAGAGTCTTTGGCTTGCAATGGCTTGGGTTCAAATCCAGACTGTGCCTCTTAGTAGCCGTGTGATCTGGGGCATGTTTCTTAACATCTCTTGGTTGCAGTCTTTAAGAGGGTGATAGTAATAGTATTTACCTTATGGTATCATAGCATCTATCTCATAACAGGTACTAGAATGCAGTACCTAATAGATGTAGCTTATAGGTTGTTATAGATTAAATAACACAATGTACTTAAAGCAGTTGACAATTTGTGGTATTCGTTAATATTTGGAATTCCTCTTCACTTTCCGGGGCTCAAAGGCAGGGGGTAGCAGCCTTTAAAAGGCCTCAAAGGCAGGGGGTAGGAGCTCGGACAGATGCTGAGGGAGTCAGGCAAGAGTTTGATTCGAAGAAATAGCTACTGTTCTTGAAATCCCCTTTCGTGCTGGTGAGGAAGGCATGTGACTCTTGCTTTTTCCAACTTAACTCCTGTCTGTAGCATCATAATGTTTAACTAACTTCATCTCAAAAATATATTTCAGGAGCATGTATTCACAGGGGGTGTGATGGTTAATTTTATGTGTCAGGTTGATCGGGCTAAGGAAAAGCCCAGATAGCTGGTAAAAAGTTGCTTCTGAGTGTGTCTGTGAGGGTGTTTCTAGAAGAGATTTGCATTTGAATTGGTAGATTGAGTAAAGAAGATCCTTTTTACCAGTAGGGGTAGACATCATCTAATCCACTGGGGGTCTGACTAAAACAAAAAAGACAGAAGAAAGGTAAATCCACATTCTCTTGGCTAAAGTCCAGACACCATTCCTCAGGCACCCTCAGGCATTGGTCCTCCTGGTTCTTGGGCCTTTAGACTTGGACCAGCACTTACAACACTGACCCTTCCTGTCCTGCTTCAAACTCATACCAAGACTTACACCATTGGATCCGCTGGTTCTCATGCCTTTGGGTTTGGAATGGAACTTCACCACTAGCATTCCTGGGCTCTAGTTTGCAGACGGCAGATCATGGGGGTCTCTCAGCTTCCATAATTGTGCAAGTCACTCCCTCACAAAAGAAACAAAACACAGCAACCACCTGTCTCTCTCTCTCTCTCTCTCTCTTAATTCTTAATGTTTCAAAGTGTATTTGAAAGGACACATATTCTGTTTATGTAGCCTGACGACAGTGGAATGCTAATAACCTTTAATGTGCTTGAAGAACTTCTTCCTATATGTCTTTAATATATCCTACTGGTTCTGTTTCTCTGGAGAACCCTAACACAGGTAGAATAAATAAACCCAGGCAGATCCATCTGGCTCAATCCACTCGGAGAGGCCCGGGAATCATTTGTTCACCTGTTTTATTAATAATACTTATGGGGTCAGCATGGTTTAAATCTGACTATAAAGACAAAAAGAAAAGGCAAAAGAAAAGAGCTGTTTCTCTGAGCTCAGGGCTCATCCCCTGTATTTGTGACTCTGAGGGCTCAGAATCTGGGCTTTGCCTGATTTGACCAGTGGAACTTTTGCTCCCTCCTGATTTGTCTGTCCTTTCTGGGATCCACTTCTCATCTGCTAAATTCTTTGGCTTTGTCATCTCTTGGCTTCCCTCACTTCTCACACAATCCCACCCATGGTTGATCTATCAGTCAGAGTTGCATTTGGAAAGCAGAAACCACTCTAGGTATTTTAGGGCATAGGTGATTTAATACAAGGAATTAGAATTTCCAAACCATTGGGAGGCCTGGGAGAAGGGATTCTAACCTTGATATCCAGGGATGACTGCCAGTACACTTGTATTGGTTCTGAGGCCTCCACTAGATCAGCTGAGCTTAGAAGACATCAGTGAGATCGCAGTCCAGGGATGGAGCTGTTACAGCAAATACTCGGTGCACAAGAGAGACAAGCCACACACACTTGGGGAATCAGAAAAGACTGTTTATTGCACACCAGTGCCAGTCCAGCGGAATCACCTCCAAAGGCTGAGCCCCAAACCTTGCCATTGGCCTCCTTTTATGGCTGGGAGGGTAGCGGGTTGAGAGACAAAAGAAAAAAGGGAGGGGGCCCTTAACAGTGGTGCTATCTGGGAAGCTGGTGAACACAGGAGGCAAACAAGATTACAGAAGCCAAAAGTATGCAAGGGGAGTATCCAGCCTCGGGCATCTGGCTGGTCCCCTTTTGTCGTGTTTTTACTAGCTTTTCTTCTCGAGCAGCTTCCCCTACTGCCACCGTGGCTGTCGGTGAATGGCCCCTCAATAAGCCAGCGATGAAATGTGGCTACTGCCTCCCCTGCAAATGCCTCCTAACACCTAGAAAGCTGGAGAATAGACACTGGAAAAGTGGTGTACAAAAGCTTGGCATTTCCGTTGCTTCGTTGCCTCAAAGGACTTGCTTCTGTCTTTCAGATCTCATTCCAGTGCATCTAATATGTAGAATCTAATTCATATCCAGAACCCTGGTTGCATGAGAGGCTAGGAAGTTCAGGTTTCAGCTTTTATGTCTCTGCAGTACAGGAAGGCACACCGAAGGAGTTCCGTGAGGTAATGAGCTAGTACCTGGAAAAGAAGGTGGAAAATTGGGGCAAACCATGGACTGAGTTCAGACTGTTCATCACCTGAAGAGGTAGAGTGGTCAGTCGGTTACCAGGGATCCAGAGGGAATCTGTCAACAGAGATGAAAAATCAGCTTTGGACAACTAGGTGACAGAAGGCTGTGAGCCTAGGTAAAGAGTACAGCCAACGGTTGTCATGATTCAAGCAAGGGAAGAGTAAACGATGTGTAAGTCCAACAACAAAGAAATTGACCAAAGCCAGCCACTTTTGGAATTGTGGGCTTCTGGTCCCCGATTTGCCCAGAGCCTCAACTTACCTAAATTATGGGCAGGCCTGAGCCTGCACGTAGAGGGACATAGGCCCCTTCAGCTGGAAGGGAAGGGGGAAAGACAGAGAGCAAAGCAATCTGGACAAGTCCCATGTTCCACCTGACCCTCAGAACCTCTCTGTTCCCGCATTCATCAACCGCCCCCCCCCCTCCTCCACTGCACTGGCCCGAATAAGTAATGTACCATCCTGGAGCTCTACCCATCCCTCCTACTTTCTGCAGCCCTTTCTTTAGGATTGCAAACTCTTAAATATACTATACTGAGGTTTGTATAATTATATAAAAGTAATTTAACTGTTTTCAGTGTACTGGGAAAGGATACTAGAGATAGCATTATATGTGGACCTGATCAGTGGTAACACACGTTAACTATTCCCTTATCAGTAAAGACAAAATATTAAATGCCTTTAAGCATAATTTACATAAAAATTTCCAAAGCAGAGGAAATAATATATACCAACTGCAAAACAATAAACAGCATTAAAATGAAAACGTGAGATAATAAAAAAAGAATTCGTATCTATAGACATACATGCCCATAGGCACCTATAATACATATATAAGTGTGTGTGTATGCGCACGGGCACACACTCACAGAAATCATCTTAAATTAAGACGAAGAACAAGAACAAAAAAAATCCCATAACCTGAATTCTTAGGATTTAAAAGATAAAAAGTAACGAGCTGTACTCACATGCCAAAAATTACTTCCTTGGCAAAATGAGGTCTTTTGTGAAAGGAATTTTTCTGCAAACACATTTGACAATTGACACCCCATGAGCACCGTCTGTGAAAAACATTTTTTTTTTTTTTGCTGTAATTTGATGAAGCAGGAAGTGGAAATCGATAGGACGTTGCCAAATGACTTCTTTGCTCATGCCCCATCTTTCTCTCCTTTGCTCCTGTTCTGTAGAAGATAAGAGATAGGAGGAGCCCAGAACACAATATATAGATTTTTTTTTCTAACACAACAAAGAAAGCTACAGAACATTTTTAACTGTAGAAATGCTTTTAGTGCCAAGTTGTAGCTTTACCATGGAGCAGTATGGGCTGATTTCAAGCCCAAAGGTGGGTTGGGAGTTCATATGATCCCCCAGAACTTTAGGGAGAACCTTCCTTGCTAGTGTGTGCTCATTCCTGCCTCTCAGCCCTGCTGGTTTCCATGACAACCAGGCCAATGTCTAGTTCAGTTTTGCAAATACTCCCCAAAGCCCAGTCGGCCTAAAATTTTCTCTATAGGCTCTTAAATCTGCCTTATTTCATCCAAGTTTCCTACTGCACCCATCCTTTTAATCCTCTTCAACTTGTGAGGTGAAGAATGGAGATTTGATAGCAGCAAACTTTGCTAATGGTCATACCAAGACAGATGTTAGGGAAAACACAAGGAAAAGGGGCGAAAGTAGTGCCTTGATTACCTTCAGGCCTGCTGTCCGACTGTCACCGTCTCATCTTGTTTTAGACTCTGAGAAGAGGGACCTGTGTGTACTTGCTTGGCTGTTCTGGGTGGATATGTTCCAGGGGGTCAAGTGAAAACTAACAACGCAGTGTTGTAGCAGGAACACCGTTCTAGCAGTGGAGACCTGAGCTCTTGCCCTAAGCTTCTGCCTTCATGAGCTTGAACCACTGCAAAAGGAAGGGGACTGAGGAGGAACAGCCCAGCCTAGTGTGGGCAAGACTAGTCTTCCCACCTTTGAATACTTCAGTGTTTCCCTAATCAAATATTCGTCCTGTAGGTTGGTAATTAAACAGACCAATCTTAATCTTTCAAAAAAATTTTTTTAATGATTCATTTTTGAGAGATGGAGAGAGACAGAGCATGAGTGGGGGAGGGGCAGGGGGAGAGAGAGAGAGAGAGAGAGAGAGAGAGAGAGAGAGAGAGAGAGAATCTGAATCAGGCTACAGGCTCTGAGCTGTCAGCACAGAGCCTGATGTGGAGCTCAAACCCCTGGACTGTGAGATCATCACCTAAGCTGAAGCCGGACACTTAATCGACTGAGCCATCCAGGCGCCCCTGGACCAATCTTAATCTTGACTCAAGAATAAGATAGAGAAAACAACCTATTAATGCTTAGAGCATTTCTAAGTATTCCATCAAAAAAGGCCCACTTCTTAGAGTAGAACTGGAACTTTTAGGGGCATCTCTAAAAGTACAATATTTATCTTTCATGGAGTCTGTGCTCAGGCACACCTGAAAGATTTATTGCTGATGTAAATATTTCAAAATCCTTCTGTATTTATTAACTAAACTGTGAAAAACCTTATTAGAAAACATTCTGTACAACAAACTCATTTTCAGGAGTAGTTGGTTCAAAGAAAAGATATGTTTATTTCTCCGACAGTTCAGCTCACCCCTAGACATGTCCAATATCCTAATTATCTTCAACCATCCACCAAATTCAACACAAAGTCTAGTCCAATATCTGACACCCTTGAGGGTCTTTTATATGTGACCCTCATTTACAAATGACATCAGTCCTTTATACATAAAGCAGTGTGTGTTTGTCAGAGCACTATTATAACATCTTAACGTCACATCATGTATTTACTTTTCTTACTGAAGCTCCATATGAGAGAGAGAGTTCATAGTGGACTTGACAGAAAGGATACCTGAGGGGTCTGGGAAGGAAGTGCTATGGTAAGGAAAGTTGCAGCTGTGAAGCCAGACGCCATCTTGAGGATGCAGGGTCCCTAGTGGGGGAAAGAGTGCCTCTTTGCTTACTCCTTTACTATAAGGAGGAAGGACCCTTGATTTTGTTTTGTTTTATATTTTGTGATTTCTGACTTCCAGTTGTAGTGTATTGGATTAGAAGAGATGCTATAAAATAGGTAAATCAAACATATGTTTCATGAAATCTACTAGCTATGGGCACTTCCAGGATGTTCTCTCAAGAAGCCCTGACTTTCTTTTCTTAAATCTAAGCAAGCTACACCTGTTGCTACACTTAGTTTGATTTGATTAAAGTTTGAATCCCTTGCTATTTTGATGCGCCATGTTCAGATGCTTTTGTAAGTGTTACATTTCATCATGGAAACTCTAGGTCATGGAGAGTGAATAAAGGTCAGTAAATACAGAAAAGGTACGGCCTTTGGAATCTTGGTGATAAATGGACACCTTTTAGTTTTCTTAAGGTTACCTGTATTACCTGAGAAGTAGGAGGTATTTTTGTATTGAAGATTAAGGATTTGGCTGAATGCCTCAATTTTCCACTGTACTAGGTTTTAAGAACAACCATTTGATTACATATAATTCAGTTTCTGTCAGCTTTAACACACACACACACACACACACACACACACACATACTTAAAAATATAAAGCCTGCAGACACTGTTTCTAAGTAAAATGAGATCTTTAAAAAATAAGCTAATGGCTCAATAATTAATCAGTTTTCAAACAACTGCATTAATCCAAGAAAGAAGCTTTTTTATCCCTAATGTCCCCCAGGGACAGAGGATGTTCAACATTCTGTCGCCATCTTTCAGACCTTTGCCTTGGAAGTTACCTTCATAGTATCACTCAATGTATTTGGAGAAAATTCAGAAAGAGGCTTATACATCAAAGTGCAGGAAAGCCAACTTAAGCTTTAGAATAAATACCCAAATCTCCTATCTTTTCATATTAGTTTTTTGCTCTAATCTTTGCAAAGCAACCTCTAATAGTGAGGGGAGGGGCTGGGCAATGAGGAGGAAGGGAAACTACTGTATTTGAATATCTGATTAAAAACAAACAAATATGAGAATTCCAACATTCTTAAAATGTGAATTAGAGTGTGTGATGAGGCGCCTGGGTGGCTCAGTCGGTTGAGCCTCCCACTTCGGCTCAGGTCATGGTCTCGTGGTTCGTGGGTTCGAGCCCTGCGTCAGGCTCTGTGCTGACAGCTCAGAGCCTGGAGTCTGCTTTGGATTCTGTGTCTCCCTGTCTCTCTCTGCCTCTCCCCTGTTCATGCTCTATCTGTCTCTCTCTCAAAAATAAACATTAAAAGAAAAAAGTGTGTGAGTAGGTAGAGGCAGAAGAGAAGAATGTTCAAAATCTATAGTCTTCTTATAATAAAACACATCTCCCAATGAGAACAATTTTTCACAAAGATTTACTGAACTATGAGTTCTGATTCCATCCAGGAGAAACACAGATGGAATCCTTGTTATTATACCCTTCTGTTGATAGGATAGATATAACCTACCACATGGTTGTTGTTGTTGTTTTGGTATAGATTAAATTTGGTTAATATATGTGAAGTGATTAATACTTGGTACATTGTAAATATTGCATAAGAGTTTGCTGCTTTGATTGTTATTTCTAATAATAATAATAACTAACAGTGAATGATTCCCTAATACAGGGTTTCTCAGCCTTGGCTCTACTGACATTTTGGGATGGATAATCCTTTATTGTGGGGGGGCATGTCATGTGCATGGTAGAATATTTAGCAGCATCCCCGGCCTCTACCCATTAGATGCCAGTAGACTCCCTCCCTATCTGGTTGTGACAACCAAAGATCTCTTTGACATTGCCAAATGTATCATGGGGGGGGGGGGCAAAGTCACACTCATTTGGGAAACACTGCCTTGCTATACCCCTTGAACTATTCCCAGAGTCTTATACATGTTATCCATTTAATAGGTACTATTTTAATGCCCATTTTATAGACACAGTAACTGAAGTATAGAAAGGTTAAGTAATTTGCCCAAGTCACTCCGCTAAAAACAGTAGAGCCAGGATTCAGGTTTCGAACAACAATTATTTATTGTTTCCAAGGTAGCTTCTTATTTTTATTTTGGGACAATGAAGCACCTGTTAGTTGGGTTCTAGAAACAGAATAATTTTCATGCCTTGCCTCTTGGTAGTAAGAGGCTCAACTAAAATACTGCACTAGTCAAATAATGATATGGATTTGTTAAAGTTCTTTGAGTTTTCTATTTACTTCAGCTGTCAAAATGTTGTATTTTTGTCACAAGTAAACAAATGCTTATTGAGCATCTGAAGATAATGAGACACTGTGCTACAAAGGTTTTAAAAACTGAGAAAGTCTGGTTCCTGTATTGGATACCTGTGAGAGTTTATAGCACCCGTCTCTGACAATCCCTCCTTTTCCCCAACCTTGTCTTTAATAAGGGAGCCTCCATGTTAGTACAGCTTGACTTGCCCTCCTGGAAGCACCTGTCCCAGGCCAAGGCAATGAGTGTCCCCTGGGGGATTTAAATCTCAGAGAGCCTGTGTTCTCTCTCTTCTGGGGATGAAGGTATATGATAGAATCTTTGGGAGTTAGTGGTGGTAGGGTTTCTACCATGTGGGGAGAGGCCTTCTGCAGTGACAGAAATTAACCCGGATGCTCAGAGAGAGGCAAAGATGAGAGACAGTCTTAGAAATTTCTAAATCCATGGCTTCAGTTGGTTCTGAGGCTGGGCTGCACTTCTGAACCTCATACAGCTGGATTGTTCAGCCCATCCTTAGATACCCTGTGCCAATCAAGTCCCTTTGGACTGCGAGCCAAAAGTAACCAGTCCTTTGCAACCAAGAGGGTCCTAATTAATTTAGCACCGATTATTAAGAAGCTTGTAGGACTCAAGGGGTATTTGGTGGTAGAGATCAAGGAGGCCTTTGCATTCCTGCCACAGACAAGACCTGCAGAACGCTTTCATTGAGATTTGATAATTCTTGCATCATTATGAAGGTGCCATTGGTGGGGTAGCAGATTGGGTATTGGGAAACCTCTTGGGATCTACTGCAAAAGTTCAACAAGAAAAGAAACGGAGTTTCAAAGTACAAGTAAGATCAAAAAGAATAGAGATAAATTGGAGGAGAACAGGAGATGTATAAGATTCTCTCAGTACGTAGTGTGACACAGGGATCAGAGAGTCAAGGTTAATAGCTGTGTTCCTTTGGGAACTTGGGGTAACTTAGAAGCCACTCTCGCCTTGCGTAAGTAACTAGGGAGGCATTATTATCCTTGGGCAGACAGCCGAGCAATGTATTTACTCATTCAATAAATATTTAGTAAGAGCTTGCCACATTTTCTTTACCACTTTTCTCCAAGCCTGGCTAGATCAGAGGACCACAAGGACAAAATCTGTATCTCCTGGACCATGCATTTTAACATGAGGAGAAATGGACAACATGTGTCAAAGGAAGAGGTCAGGGGAGATTTGCAATTTAAAATCAGGTGGGTCCCTCTGAAAAGATAATGTTTATCTCAGAGATGCGCTTTAAACTAAGATTTATGTAGGCACAGGAAACCTCTATCCTCAGCACAGCATGTACAATTGTCTTGCAGATTCATGCCTCTCTGCACAGAATTCTTATGGCTAAAAGGGAATGAGATGCCTGATGGGTAGAGATGGGATGTTTTAGCTCACTATTGCAATCTTTGCCCTTTTTTTCTGGAAGTTATCTCTACCTTTATGACTTCCTGCCATCTGTCATAAGCACTGAAGATATCTGTCTCTATCCCCTATCCTGGAACACGGGACTGCTCCCAGATTTAGAATCAGTAGGTACAAATAACCAGAATTACATAGATCCCATATAAGAGGGTGGGGAGGCGGGGGTGAAGAGTAGGGGAAAGGGAAAAAGCATTTAAGAGACAAGTGCTGGAATGCAGGCTGTCACCTAGTGTCCGGTTTAACAGATAATGAAATGCAGGCAGGAGCTCAGGTATTAGCAGACCAGTACCGTCCAACAGGACTCTTTGCCGTGCTGGAAATGTTCTCTACCTGTGCTGTCCAAACAGCAGCCGCAAGTGGCTATTGAGCCCTTGAAACGTGACTAGTGCAACTAAAGAGCTAGCTTAATTTAATTTTAATTAAAATTTAAATAGCCACATGTGGCTGGTGTCTACAGGATGGGCCAGTGCAGCTTCGATCATTGATTTTTATATGAAGAGTCCAGAATATTTTCCTAGTTTGAAACGAATCCACTGTAACATCATTTGCCATTCATTTTAAGATGAAAACTTCTAGAGGCTGAATTATGCTTTTAGGCAACTGGAAGCATCTTTCAGCAGAAATCAGCTCGACAGTTGGCTTCCTGGATTGAGTGCCAAGAGAGAACGGGCTTAACTGTGTCCCCTGGTTAATGCATCTGCTAGAGAAGGAGCCATGTTTACCAGTTTTACTAACAACAAAACTGCAGTGTCTTCAGCACCCACACCAGGAGCAAGTAGGTTCTTGGTTCCACTCCTGGTAAGGCTAAGCTATGCCCCTTCTGGGGGTTTCTAACCGGAGAGATACCAGCGTGCGGGATTTATATGGATGTCTGAAAAGCACGGGCTGTTTTTCCTTCTCCTATTAAGTTGCCAAAGGCATCTCCCTGTGCTTACAATAGATTCCCCTGCCTCTTCTTTCCTTTCTCTTCTTCCCCTAGGAGAGATAATTGGACGGTGTGATTTCCACTAAATGTAATGTACCACATGCAGATGAAACACAATAGCAAAATGCATTAAGACAGAATCCTTTGGAAAAAATGGCCTGGGTGTTTTTCCATTTGTTAAAATTAGCTACCAAATTATTTTTGTTTTTGCACAATTAAATGCAAAGGTCTCTTTTACTGTCTTTAAAGGTTGCTTGCATTTCAAACTCTTGCAAACAAATGATCTTGTTTTTCTAAGAGAAATACCACAATGCTTTTTTGTTTTGTCATATATGTGTATATATACGTATATATACACACACACATATACATATATATGTTTGAAAAATATATACATGTATTCACATACTCACTAACAGACCACATAGTGGTGCTCTAAACCTGCCAAAATCACACAGAAGAGCTTTGTAGTTGTTAGATGAAAATGCAGTGAGCCTGATTGCAGTTAGAATCCTCTCTGAAATGGACTACTGATAAGTTTCCTTTAAAAATATGCTTCCAGCATTCATCATTTTGCAAGATAGACCCTCTGTACAAACTCTAAAATGAGGAGTTGAACAAACAGCACTAAAGGAGAAAAAGGTTTTTGAGAAAGCCTTGTCTCATCCATAAACCTGAAATAACCATTTCTTTTTCCATCCATAACTATCATTATTATTAGGTTTTAATTAAGTTCATGCCACAGCTCAGTGGTTAGGTTTAGGAATCACATGCTCCGGACAAAAGGCAAAATGAGTTTAACAGTATCTATTTCAGGCACCTAATTTAATCAGTCTCCTTGTCTCATCCCAAACTGTTTTGGTTGACAGTTATCCTTGGTAGGCTATGAAACGGTTCAGAATGTCAGGGTCAGAATGTTCTAGTATCTACATGTGTCATCAGGAAACTAAGCAATCTATTCTACTCTTTGAAGGTGCTTGAGTTTTACAATTAGGCAGAGGGAACATGAACAGTGAAATCTGTAACATAGCACACGTGTAAAAGTGCAGTGTGATAAAAACAGCACTGCTTTTTCAGCCAGTCTGAATTGCGCTGAGGACTACCTTATATTCCAAGCCAAGTGTCTTTCTTTTCATGACTGGCCTTAGCTACTATTGCTACATCCCTGGAGGGCACTGTAATTCACATGTAATTTAATTGTGTTTATAACTGTGGGAGTGTATGATTGGGAATGACCAGAATAAACACTCTTTGCTTTCTTCCAGTGATTCAGAAATGTGTGGGAATTGTACTTCAGTAAGCATTTGAAAAAGGTTTTGTTTAAATTTTGGATATTTTCAAATCAGATGGCCTATGTATCAGCTGTCTAGTATCATGTTAATGCTAGGTAACAAAACCCAGTGGCTTAAATGATGAGCATTTATCTATCTCGTGAATATGTAGGGATGCTGAGATGGGGTCTTCGAGCCTCAGCTAGCTTTGCCTAATTTCAGCTGGGCTCTTCCTGTGTCTGAAGTTAGATTCAAGCCTGCTGGCTGCGGGCTGTTGTGGCGGCTGAGTTCTCCTGCATGTGGTCTCACATCCTCCAGCAGCCTAGTCCAGGCTGCTCTCATGCAGGAGCTGGTTTCTTAGAGAGGGAGAGGGCAGAAGTTTGGGGCTCCTTAAGGCATAGGCTCAGAGCTTACACACAGTCACTTTGGCCACATTCTGTTCACCAGAGCAAGTCAGGCCAGCCTAGATTCAAGGAATGAGGAAACAGACTCCACCTTTTGATGGAAGCAGACTAAGGGCCATCTTTGTGATGAATCTGTTGCAGGATTTTTTTTACCTCAATACCCAGGGTTCATTGTCACTTCGAAGAATGAAGAGGTAGACACAGGCTAAGATGAGCAGCAGGCAAAAGTTTATTAGAGTATAAGATCAGAAAGTAAGCATAGTATGAAAGCTCTCTTTACAGAGAGGGGACATTCAAAAGTGAATGGCAAGGGACTTTGTTTTAAATTTTTTTTTCAATGTTTTATTTTATTTTTGCGAGACAGAGCATGAGTGGGGGAGGGGCAGAGAGAGAGGGAGACACAGAATCCCAAGCAGGCTCCAGGCTCCGAGCTCTCAGCACAGAGCCCGACACAGAGCTTGGGCTCACAGACTGCAAGATCATGATCTGAGCTGAAGTCAGACGCCTAACCGACTGAGCCACCCAGGCGCCCCAAGGGACTTTGTTTTAAAGGGTTATGGTCAGTCCCCTCCCTTCCCCCTTGTTCCTTCTCCAGTTCTACCCTTATTGGCTAAGTAACTCTACATGCCTAGTCATTCCTTTTTGACTGGCTTATTTCCATTGTATGGGTGGTCTACTGCCACACCAGTTCCTTGTGGGTCTTATGTTTTATGGTCTACTTATTTTAAGCCAGGTCTTTTGTTTGTCAAATTCCTGAGGGAAACCTGAGCGGGGAGTAGGTGATGTCTGTCACATTCTCAAGAGGAACTTTATGTCTGAGGGAGTTTGCTCAAGGTCAGATGTTCCCAGAAAAAATGTTTAAAATATGTGCCCCCCACCCCCGCCAAAGAGTCTCAAGTCTCAGCCTCTCCCTTTTTGTCTACTGAATCCTATCTTTCCATATCATAAATCTACCATAACCTGTGTTCCCTTAGAAAGGAACTCTAAAAATATGTCGGTATCGATCTTGTGAAAGGTCTTAGTTTCAGATTTAAACCCTGCCCCTTGCTATCAGAGCATGTGGGATACTTAAGAAATGAAGATGAGTGGTCGAAAGGAAAACAATAGTAAGGCTTGACTTGTTTATGACATTGATCACCTCAATTACTAAACTAGAACAATGTTTGTCCATATCTATATTGTATTTCATAACATCCACAGGCTGGCTCAAAACTCCAGTGAAACCAATCACAGTATTGTCCATTGAAGATAAGAATCTATTAAAGCCACACAGTCATAATAATGGCTATTTTATGTGACTTTCAAACCAAAACAGGAAAATATCTTAGCTAGAGTATTTATAATGAGGTCTTTCAGATGTTTAGAATTCTGTTGCATCAAGCCTTATGTAACACAGAGTTTCATACCATAACCCTAGTATACTATGATCTCAGTAAAAACAGGGTTAGCCTGTGTGGCAGGTGTTAGTCGTGTTTGCCAATGACTAGAGTTCATTATTATATTCATTTCCCTTCTGTTCTCAGCATAAAACTATCCAAATTGCAACCCAGGAGCAAACCCCAAAACAGATAGCCATGACGTCTCTGGAAAGCCTTTGTTCTTGTTATTAGATTATAGTTCTTCATACGCAGACTGCTGGAGGCTGGTAGGTCCACGTGCAAACTGCTACTTTTTGCTGTAATTGTGGGATGTCTAAACTGAAGGCGAACTCCGTGATCCCTTTGATCATCATTTTTTAAAAATTGATAGCATGTTAGAATCATCTGGTAATCTTTTAAAATACTCATATCTTTGCCTTCCCTAAGATGAATGAAATTCGAATCTCTAGTGAGAAGGGCCCAGGCATCAGTATTTCAAAACATTTCCCTGGCAATTCTAGTGTTTAACAAAGGCTGAGAACCACACTTCAGGTGGGTGATCAAAGAATACCATATTAATTTGATTCAAGATTCAAGCCTACTTATGTACCCATTGCCCCAGTCTAATTTTTTATTCTGTAAATGCACAATGTTGAACATCTGGATTAAAAGTTAAAAACTAAATGAATCGTATGTATAGACAATTGATCATCTTTTTTTCTTTTTAAGTTTACATATTTGTTTTGAGACGGAGAGTGAGCACAAGTGGTAGAGGGGCAGAGAGAAGGAGGGAGAGAGAGAGTCCCAAGTAGGCTCCGTGCTGTCAACACAGAGCCCGATGTAGGGCTTGATCCCACAGCTCGATCCCACGAACCATGAAATCGTGACCTGAGCCAAAACCAGTAGTTGGACGCTTAGCCAACTGAGCCATCCAGGCGTGGTTATTATAGTTTTTATCTGGATGCTTAGGGTCCTTGAGACAGATATCTAAATATATCTGGTATCTCTAGACACTTAAGAATTCTTCCTGTAGGGAGAATTTAGGAAGATTTGCTCTTTGATAACTCCCTTCAAGGCATTAATAAAATCATAAATTATGATCTATAAGCTATGTAGCCCTAGTCTGGTAGGCCTGAGTACAGCTCAATACTCCCCCAAAAACATGAGGGTAAAGAAACGACCCAACAGCACAATCTTCTTTCTCAGCAGCCTAAGACAAAAGATGAAAAAAAAAAAAAACCCGAAGGAAAAGTTAGCCATTTATTTTTTTTGCTTACTTTTTTTTATCTAAAACTCTCCCTTTAGGATGAGTCTCCTTTCTATTTAACCTATATGGGAAGGAAATAGGGAAAAGTGGGTGAGTTGGGGCTTCACTGTCCTTGTAAAAAATTTTGAGACAGAAAACTGCGCTTACCCACATGGAACCTCCCCCTTGCTGGGACCAACAGCCAGGCTTGCAAGATGCATGGTCTTTCGTCTCCTAAGCAAATGGGGGTAGGCTAGTATACGTTGCTCAGGTATTGAATGAACCAGACAGAGCCTTGCAACCTCGTCTAACAGACGTCCTCTTCAGACACTTCTGTCTGTTCCAGAATTGCTGCGCCTTCTGTCTTCTGGTCATTTCTGATTTGCTCAATATGCAGATCAATGGAAATAGAAGTTAACAGAGTGATTACTGTGTGGCCTAGACTGGGATTTTGCTAGGTACTTTTTCATGCATTATCGTATTTAAGTCCTACAGCAGTCCTACAAAACAGGTAGTGTTATTACCCACTTTTTGGAGGTATAGAAGTGAATAATTACGGAGATCAAAGAAATTTCCCAAGGTTATTAAACAACTCATTCAGTTGGTGAATATATTGGGTATCTGAACCTATATTTCAAATCATTATACAAAGTATCAGGCATGCAGGGTCACCTGGGTGGCTCAGTCCACTGAGTGTCTCACTCGATTTTGGCTCAGGTCACGATCCCAGGGTCAGGGGATTGAGCCCTGCATTGGACTCCACACTGAGCCTGGAGCCTGCTTGAGATTCTCTCTCTCTCTCTTTCTCTCTCTCTTTCTCTCCCACCCCCTTCTGCCCTTCTCCCCCACTCACGCTCTCTCTCTCTAAAATAAAGAAACAAACAAATAAAAACACAAATATCAGGCATGCAAATAGAAATTTGACTGTTTAAAATCAAGGAAAACTTTGGCTGATGTTGTGACTTCTTTAATGTGTTTTTTGGTAGTTAATGTGGTATAGATCAACAGCGAGCACACACACATTCGCACACACACAATTACACCACTTCTGTCTTTCATTTTATTACTTCCCTCCCTATGACCAGAGAAGGTGAGTAAAACCCTATTTTCACACACTTTCAACCTCCCCATTTCTTTGTTCTCTCCATCCACAAAATATATTTTTCTTCAGATAAATTCTGTTTCTTTTATTGTCTTTGTCTTTCAGAACTTGGAAGTTTGAGAAAGTTGCTTTAAACATATGCTATAAAACTAAAATCTATTTCTAGGCTTACGAACGCTAAAGAAGTTTAGGTAATTAATTTGGTTTGGTATCTTTTTTCTCCTTAAGCAAAACTGGTCTCCAGTGAAATGACCTTGGTCTGTTTTCCCCATAGTCCCAATACACTGAGGAATTCCTTTTAGAGAATCACACTTTTTCTCAATTCTAAGGAAGGCTCTTGTTTCTGGATCTCCCTTGTGGTTTCACTCAGGCCAGCTTGGATGGCCCACCGTGCTAAGTTGAACCTCCTGGAACAGAATTCGCTCAGTGAGCTGTAATCTCTGAAAATTTGGAAGTGTTTTCAAAATAGCAAATGTGTATTTTGGGAGCCAATTTTTGAAAGGTCAAAACATTGCGTTTGCAAAATCTGGACTAGATTTCTGTTTCTACACACTTGTTCTGGCATATTTTGTTATCTGTAAGGATAGGCAAAGTGTTTAGCCATCTCTTGTTAAATTATGTGTGTGTGTGTGTGTGTGTGTGTGTGTGTGTGTATACATGCGTGTATATATATAATTTACATTTTATATCTATAAAATTTACATTTACATGTATAAAAAGTATACATATTTATGTATGCATGCCAAGATATGTCTAAGACAGTATATAAACTGTTTGTAAGGAAAAATGTCAAACCAAATTGTAGAATAGCCAATCTGTATTTATGGTTGGACTATAGGTAGCTTCTGCTAATGAGAAATCATTGGTACCCATGACTTCGTGTAGCAGGAACCAGGCTTATTATCTATGAACAGCTAGTTGGATTGGCTGGATATTATGCCGAGTTTGGTTCTCTTCAACAATCTAAGTGTAGTTGCTCTATTGTACTGTAAGCTACTTTAACTTGACTACACTAAGATCTATTAAAGACAATGATTACATCAACATGCATCATTTGGTACAACAGAAATGAAGCTACTGTATTAGAACATTTTCTTACAATCAATGTTTCTCAATTTGCATCAGCATTTGCTTTCAATAAATGTCTGGCTTTACCTCAGCATTTATCTAGCAACAGCAAACTATTATCTTGTGACAGTGTTCCAGTCCAGTGACTTTATTTCTCATATGTATATTTTGAAAAATATGTGCAGTAATGAGCAACATATTAGGAAGAGGCAAAATAAATAAAGGAAATGGGTAGGTAAATGAAAGTATTATTAAGATTAATATTCAGAAAGATAAAAACAAAACACATGAAATAATATTTGAAATGTCCATTGATAAACTTGCCCAAATGGCCCCCTCAAATCTCTTATTTAGGTAAAATATCTTCTTATAGTTCTCTTTCCTTTTGTCTTTTCCTTGGTGATGGCACTGTGCAAGTTTGGATGAAAATGCTTAAACATTTTATGATGAGATCCTGAAGACTTATGCTTTACTGCAGACTAGATACATTGTAGAGGAGTGTATACACATAGAACTATTTATTAATTTTGGGGGGGAAAGACCAAGAGTTGACTTGTTTCAAATGGGAAGATCTGTAATGCTTCAGGGTCTGTCAACTGGAAAGGGACTCCAGCCTCTGCTCATGGGTGGAGACACTTAGAGGCTGTCGATCATAGAATTGCTGATGCTTATGTTATCTCCTTAGCCAGTTTGGTGTTTTTGTTTTGTTTTTGTTTTTCCTATTTGCTTATATTCCCTCCTTTAAGAGTGATAGTTTTCCTCTAACCTAAACAAAGTACATTCACAGTAGATATGTGATGTTAATATCCCCAAATAAGCAAGCTAATTTAGAGGAATAGTCAGTAGATTTTAAGGAGATGTGGGTTCTAATCCACATTCTACTACTGCCAATTCTCTATGAAAGTTTTGGACAAGTCACAGAAACCCTGGGTTTTCTTTTACTTATCTGTAGAATGGCCATCCCTAGTCTAGTTGGTATCTTAAGGCTTTCCAGTGTCCTCATTCTGTAAGGATGTGTATGCTTTTATAAGCATTAAAATATCAAAATTATAGTGAGTCAACACTAACATGCTGATGAACTAAGTTGTCATTTGAGTGACCTTCCTTTCATCCTATTATCTTAAAAATAAAATCTGTGCATTGGCTCATTCAGTGCTACTGTTAGAGTCCGACCAAAATATTGTCGCTACTCCAACTTTTCATTTTCCACTTCCCATGTGTAAACAGACCATACGCTACATCGTTTTGCTCTGAGTCATATCCAATATTTTGGTGGTCAGTTTGCCATGTCGTATCTTGCGAAGTTGACAACTAGGCGTGTCTCCTCCCGAGCAGTAGGAGCGCATTTTAATAGATCAGTGGCACTTTGTATTTGAGGAACAGAATGAAGCCCAGGAGTTTTGAAACCTTCTCATTTTTCATGTAGATGCTCGATCATAGCTGTTGGATGAGATAATCTGCCAAGTTGAAATAACAGTGCAGGTAATATTGATGGGGCTGTGATATGATTAATATCAGCTGAGGTATCAGGACATCATAAAATAAAGAGAAGGAAGCGTGCTGAGTTAAGTCAAACTTTTCATATATATTCCTTTTAAAGGATTATGATTTGAGCCTTGGGCTGCTTTTATGAAAGAGGAGTCTTTTACCAGAGGACTTGACCATGACTTGTTAACACACAACTTTGGAGGAATTGTTATTGGACCCAGTGAAACTAATATTAAACATGTGTTTAAGACAAACAATGTTTTCTTTCACTCTTTTGTTAAATAAGGAGAATTTCTAGACAGTCTACTATTTTAGAATTAAAAAAAAAGATTAAGTAATGAAGATGACTTAAGCAGAGAAAATAGGATCAATTAATTCTCATTTTATTAAGTTGAAATAATGCATCACTTCTGTACTCTTGTCTCTAGCACATATAATCCCATTGCATTTATATTAGCAAACACATTTATTAAATTGCATACCTTTATAGTTTCATAATTTATTATCTCAGAGATAAAAACAATTAGAGTATATTAATTACAGATAGAGACCAAGGTAGCATTTAATTATAAAAGAAAACTGAATTTACCCTGATTTCAAATCTCCCATTTGCTTTATAATCACCAACAGAACAATTCTGGAAAAATAATTCTGTGGCTAATGACTTTGGGGGAAATTTAAGGTGAATCACCTACTAGCTTCATTAGCTCAAATCACGGACTAAAGCTATCCTACATTCAGATCCCAAGGCATTCAGTACCTTACACACTGATCATGAGAGTAGTCACACTTTCCCCCAAATCCTGAAATACAGTCTTCGCTGTGGTTTGGTTCAGTATTTTAGATAGTGTGTTAATTACAGTCATGAAGAATGATCTCTTTTGATTCAGCAGTGTTATTAAAATCAAAGAAAGAAAGTAGTCGTAACCCATGCGTTGACCCACTAAATGGTCTGTGATATGGTGTGTTACCATCCAGGGTCTCACATGTTGGGCGAAGACCGTAGGCACCCTGCCAGTAGACAGTTCGATTCTATTTGACTCAATCCGGCAAATATTTATTTTAAGTTTCTACGGGTTTTCCAGGACTGCAAGCGATAAGAAGATACATCAAGTCAAGAACCTGTCCTCTAAGAATCTATAATCGGTTCATGGGGGAATGACATTAGCAGTAGTAAAGTGGTGTGGGTCATACATAGGGAGCAGACTCTATTTCAAGCGGGGGTCAGCAAATGTTTTCTTATGAAGGGTCAGATAGGAAATATTTTGGGATCTGTGGGGCATATGATCTCTGTCATAATTATTCAACTCTGCCTGTGCAGTATGAAAGCAGCCATGGACAATACCCAGAGACGAGACTGTACATGTTACAGTAGAGATGGACAGTAGGTTAAATGGGTGAGTTTGGAGCCAACAATACGTAATGGGTGTGACTGTGTTCCAACAAAACTCTATCTACAGAAGTGGTGGCAGTCTGGATTTGGCCTGTGGGGTGGGCTGTCGTTAAACAATGTCTACTTTAGAGGCTCAAAATAGGTGTCAGCGGGCGATAAGATGATTTGGACCATATTGTGAAGGGTCTTGAAAATCCTGGTCAGGAACTTGTGCCCGAGTCAGTGGGAAATAGAGAGCCATTGTTAGTTATTGAGTGAGAAGGATTAAAAAAAACAAAAACAAAAACACCACACGAATGGGAGCATCTGGGTGGCCGAGTCTGGTAAGTGTCTGACTCTTGATTCAGGCTCGGGTCATAATCTCCCAGCTGTGAGATTGAGTCAGGCTCTGCGCTGCGTGTGGTGCCTGCTTAAGATTCTTTCCCTCTCCCTCTGGCCCTACTCTGCTCGTGCCCTCTCTCTCTCTCTCTCTCTCTCTCTCTCTGTCAATAAAGAAAAAATAAAATATTGAAGTCTTAAAAATAAATAAACATATAAATAACACAACCAACATTTATTTCATACTTATTATATACTAAGTACTATGGTATGTACTACCCTAGGTTGTTACAGGTTATCCTTATTATATCCTAGGTACTAAGGATGGAATCTGAGACTAAATTGGCTAATGGGGGGGATTTTATTTGAATTGGCATCTAAGTACTTCTTGTATCACAGAGCATAAGACTTATGTGCTGGCATTGAAGACAACTTCTAAAATTTCCCAGAGAACCTTATCATTCAGTAACACAAAACAAATACATGAGAATTTATGATATTTCTATCATGTGCCAGATAATGTGCGGAATAGTATGGAAGCAGAGACGACTAAGGCTCTAGGCCTTGCTTCCACAGAGCTCATAATCTAGTAGAGCATAAAGACATATAAAGAAATAATTATAGTGTTAACTGGCACATAGCAGGATGTACAATCTGAAATTTTACTAATCATAAGGGAGTGATTCTATTTAGGGAGGTCAAGAAAAGCGTCAAAGAAGAAGTAATATTTAACTGCGGTATTAAGGAATATTTAAGTGTATGTCTCCAGAGGAAAAGAGAGTATTCCAGGAGAGTGTACAAAAACGCAAAGGTGTCAAAGCAGATTAAACGTGGCTACCAGTTCAGAGTATCAGTCTTTTTTTTTTTTTAATTTTTTTTAATGTTTATTCATTTTTGAGACAGAGAGAGAGACAGAGCATGAACAGGGGAGGAGCAGAGAGAGAGGGAGACACAGAATCTGAAACAGGCTCCAGGCTCTGAGCGGTCAGCACAAAGCCCGACGCGGGGCTCGAACTCACGGACCGTGAGATCATGACCTGAGCCGAAGTCGGACGCTTAACTGACCAAGCCACCCAGGCGCCCCCAGAGTATCAGTCTTAATGTGAAGAATTTTAACAAGGCCTAAGGTTGTTAACTAGGTAACAAAACAGCCACAGCAACCACACCAGTGACTTACTAGAGTTGGTGATTGCATGATTAAGGCTACCGAACACTGGGAAGAATTTGGGATTATTAAAACCTAGAAGTCCGCAGGAGAGGCCCTGTGGGCCTGGGGCTTCGGCCCGTGAGGTGGAGAGCTAGGTGGCTGGTACTTTTGTCTCTGAGGGGTCCACTAGGAGGCTGGTTCTGCAAACCGTAGGGAAACCTCAAAACGAATTCAGCTGCTTTTATAGGAAGAAACTGCCACTTCTGGGTCAAAGAAGCATCGCTAGGAAGATGGCACAGGGACAGGAAGAAAACAGGAAGTAAACAGCACGCAGGGAAGAAACGGGAAGGGCTAATTCTCTCCTGCCTATCTAGTCTTAGAGCCTACCGCTATCGCCCCCTATCGGTGAAATTTAGCAGGGAGACGGTGGCAATGCAGAAATGCTATTTGTAAATAGTGGAGCATATAGAAAGTGGGTTTGGAGCTGAGAGACAAAAGCGTAGTACCTGGCACCTTCAGTATGTCTAGCACATAAGGTTTGCATTTGAAAATGTGGCAGGTTGTGTGGTTTCACACCAGGTGAGGGGTAGGACTTTATTCTGTAGGCAATGGAAGCCACCCAATAATAGATGGAAGAATGAATAAACAGAACTGTTCCTGGTTTTATCGTACAGTGTATTCTCGGTTCTGGTAGAAGCTTGCCTCGTGTTCTGTCTTCAGAATGATTTGGTAATAGTAACAAGTATTCTGTATGTTCTTCAATGGTTACCACTAATAAGTGCTGCCAAAATTTGGCATAACAACGGCTTATGCATACGTTTTGGAGCTATTAGCGACTGTTGTATTTCATTTGTTTCTACTCGGGGGAGATTCACTGCTGACTCATTGATATATGCATCATATACACACGTATATACTTCCCAATTCAGCTCTTGTTCCTCTATTTGTAAATTGAAGCTATTTTTGCTTTTACTGTTTTAGAAAATTGAGCTGAGCATTCTCTGTGCAGGGTGCTAAATGCTCCGGTTGGGCTGTGCATTTTCTATACCAGACAGATGCATTACAAGAACAAAGGGAAGGAGAAAAGAGCAAGTCATGGCAGAATGGAGATGTATGGTCAGTGAGCATCCAGAAAGGATTAACACCTTTGTCTTCTCTGGAAATGTTATGCTGGACCAAGAAAGACTAAAAAAGGCTTAAAAGTGTTAACTATGGGCAGGGGGTGGCATTTGAAGAATTGTTCCACATAATTCAGTGGATAGGGAGAAATTCCATTCTCGCTCATTAACTTGATTTTTTTTTTATACTTTTGGGTCTTCATATAATTTTAATAGGGACATTTAGAATGTGATGGGCCAGAGGAAGATTGAAACTAATAAGTAAATTCAGAATTGTTAACATAGACATATTGCTGGTCTTTGTTAATCTTAAATGTTTGCCCTATTCTTTTCTGCGACAAATCTAAAATCATTATGAATGCTTCCAAATAATTTTAAAAGAACTAAAAAACTCTGAACCAAATTATTTCTTCAGTATAGAATATTTTCCTATGCCTACTGTGTCAGTTAATGGACTTAATATTAATAAATTATTGCAATAGAATATAATAGCAGTGGATTCCCTTGTGACAAGAACAAATCTTCACCGAAAGTGAGAACATATATTATGATCAGAGACAGGACTCGAGTTGAAGATTACCACTCTATTAAAATAAAAAATAATGAAAATGATATTTGAAAAGAAAAACATGTCAAGTGGAGGAGTGCTATAAAGTATAGATTAATTTTTAAAAATTTTTCTGTTAATTCTTCATGCTGCTGGGGATTTGATATGTCAACATTCACCTCTCAAGTGTGTGTCATAGCTTATTAGGCGATCTGTCTTGGAATTACAAGTAATTTGGCTTGCTTTGATTTGAAGCCTTTGATAAGAAGCCTATTGATTTCTTTCTAACAATTAAATACCCCAAACTACGAACCCTAATTGAAATACACAGGTAATAACCTCTCTATTAAGCTACAGTATGAGAGGTGGGTGGATAAGTGACCCTGCTGCCCTCTGGAATTGAGTAAACAAGTAAGAAACAGGGTAGCTAGAACTCAGGAGGCATTTGTTCATAATGTTGGTATCCTCTTTGAGAGGCAGAGCCAAAGCCAGTTGGGATAGTAAAGAAGCCTCCAAGAAACTCCAGGAGGCATTGGGTGGCAAGGCTGGAACATCTGTGACTCAGAGGGTCTCGATCTCCTTGGGGGCCTCACAGCTGTTTCAGAACAAGCATCTCCATTCCTGGTGCTATTTCCATGGTGCTATATTCTGAATGTTTGTGTCCTCCCACCCCTATGCCCTCCAATTCCCCTGCCACCAAACTCATTTGTTGAAATCCTAATGGCTGATGTGATGATATTAGGAGGCGAGGCCTTTAGGAGCTGTTTGGGTCATAGGGGTGGAGCCCTTATGAATGGGAGTAGTGACTTGGTAAAAGAGACCCTACAGAGATCTCTCACCCCTTCCACCATGTGAGGATACAATAGGACTGCCGTCTGGAAGAAGGTCCCCCTCTGACCAGGTTGGCATCCTGATCTTAGACTTCCAAACTCCAGAACTGTGAGAAATAGATTTCTGTTACTTATCAGCTACCCAGTCTGTGGTATTTTGTGAAAATTGCCAGAACTGAATAAGCCACTGGGTTTACTGCTGTATTGAGTGATGGGCTGATGGTCACCAGGATCATTCACCTATCGTGAGAAGCAATACTGGTTAAATAATCGATGGACCCAGTGCAAAATGAAAATGGAGCCCCTTGTTCAAAAATAATTAAAGATTGGAAAGTGTTAACCACAGAACATCAAACCAAGCATGGGGTCCTTTCTAAGTGTGGAGCTCTGTGCAACCACATGGGTCATATGCACACAAAACTGGCCCTGCAAGGAATGGAGTTAGGATCTATTCATTCATTTCATTTACTCATTTTGCTCGCATATATTTAGCATCTACTATGTTATAGCTTTGTGATCACTGTCGGGGATATGGCAGGAACAAAACAGATAAGTGTCCTTTTCTTCGGAAATCTGTTTTGTGTATGTGGTTGTAGATATTGGGAGGATTTGGTGATGGGGTTATGGTATTTCTCCAAACACTTTTGAATCAGATTTCAGAAGTCTTGAGACTACTAGAAGCAACACAGGGTAAAATATTTATGCCAATATTATATATGTGAATAATACTATCTGCTTTAGTATTTATTCCTCTACAGGCATCCTAGAAATCTGTCATCCTGGTAGCAAAAGAAAAATCCCAAACCACTTCCAGTCTTTGGGACTGTCTACCTTTATTTGCTTACCCATGTGACGTATGATCATCGTTCTCTTTCATCGAGAATCTTTTCTCAGCACAGAATGAGAAATACAAGACAATCTTTTGGGTTTTAGTTCTAAGGTCCCTAAGAATATTAACATAATTGATCAACCAACAGGACTTTTCTGGGCACCTTGCTCTGTGTCAGGCACTGTATCAACTACTGTGGAAGGGGGGGGTCACTGAGCTGGTTTAAAGTTTAGGAGACCAGGCGTAGATGACAAGATCAGAACCCCAAGAGGGGCAATAGTCAGTAATGTTGTAAGTAAGGGCAGTGATGACCTTATTGAGCAATGACCCTGTGTCCACCTTAGTCATAAATACTGTCACCTATATTCACATATTCAATCTTCAGTGAGGTTGTTTGTATTACTAAAGATCACCGGGAAAAATAACTTCCTCGAGGTCATACAACAAACAAGTATCAAAGTATATGCTAAGTATATTTAAGTAAGTGCTAAGTGGGATGTCTTCCTAAGCTGGTTTAATTGGGAAAGTCTTCATGAATGAGGTGTCACTGGCATTGAGGAGTATTTCCTTCTCAGGCCCCCTTTGTCTGAGAAGTGCCTCTGCCCCTCCCACCCAGCTTGTGAGACCATATTTGTTATGTGCTCTATGACCTCAGTTGTTTAAATGTTTTACCTGATCCAACCTGGACCCATTAGATTCTCTCTCTTGGGAGCTTAAGATCTGGACTCAATTTAATTATCCTTTGTTCTCTGGGAAGTAATGTAAATAAGGCCTAGGGCTTTCTTGTTTGCTTTTGTGCGTTTGGAAGCAGAAAAGTCAGTTGGAGGTAGGGACAGAGAAGAAGTGGGGGAGATGCAGTCTTGCTAACTCAGAAAGAAAAAGAGAACGAGACAGACTGGGAGACAGGCACGGACACACAAACACGCACGCACAGAAAGGCACAGAAAAGGACAGAAGGGGACACGCGGAGCCTCACATGCATCTGGAGGCACAGAGAGACTGAAACCATTAGAGTGAGAGAGAAAGAAGACACAGAGAAAGAAAAGGGGCAACAGCTGAGCAGCAGAAATGGCCCTTTCGCTGATACAGACCCTCGGTGACTCCATTCGCCAACTCCGTGTGATGCCCAGGACACGATTCCAGTACAGAACCAAGTAGTTGTTGATCTCCATTTCTCCTTAACCCCATACCCACTTCCCCTACTTCACAATCCTCAGATTCATTTTACACTAATGTTGTAGCAGTGCATTCTTTTTCTTCTTTCCATATTTTTTCTGTTCCTAGATAAACCTGCACAGCTGGTATTTATTTGGGTTTCCTTTTATAGCTTGAAAAATATTTAGGCGTGTTTACCACAAGTGGGAATCTAGAAGCAATTTATGTACACATACATATTGGCGCGTTTCTTTTTTGAACCTGGTGTATAAGAAGCATATTAATTTAATTTTTAAAATATCAGCTGATTAATACACTATAGCGGTCATAGTTACTCATTTCTTCCCTTCAGGCTCTTCCTGCTTCCAGTTCCCAGTCTTTGAAAACCATTGCTGTTTTTTTGAAAGTAACATTTAGGAAGATGTGATTAAGAAATCAAATGCCGAATATCTCTGCTAACTCTTTAGTTTCTATGGAAATAACTAAGTAAAATTTAATTTCCTTATCAGACGCTAAAAGCTTAAAATGATTCCTATTAAATTGACAAATGCAGTAGTGGGTGCCTCTTATCAGAAGAGAGCATCATCTTGCTTGCCATTTCATTGTCAGGGTTGCTCTGCTTTGCTTTATGAGTACATTCCGTTGAATACAGGGATAGAGCTCTTTATCGGTCAGGAGCGGCACACTCTTCATGGGCCGGAGTGTGGCGAAGCATTTGCATGGCTCCTTATCTAGTAGAATGTTGCCGGTGTAGCTTCCTTGAAGCCTGCGAGGTGGCTTGGTGCAGGTCTCAGAACAGAGGTGTGCACGTCCAGATTGCATTTTTGCACCATCACGTGGTGTTTGTGGGGGGGCTTCGTATTTACTCCTCGCTTGGAACATATTTCATTCGTCGTGTCCTTGTGGGAAATGCTCTGCTCTGGCCCACGGGTCTGCATTATGCTAAACACATCATCAAAAACTTTTCAGAGGGATCCAGTTGAAGGATCAAATGTTTATGGAACAGGAGCCAGGTCACCAGCTCTACAAGGAACCAAACCGTATTGTTGTGGCTGAGAGGAAATCTGGAAGTCAAAGTGTCACATATTGAAATGGACTGAAATTACTGGAGGTTGGTAATCACTAGAAAGGCAGGTAATCAAAGGATGAATTTGAATAGCTCCAAGGAGACACGGAGAACAAAGATGTTCCATGTGGCTTTGATCTGAAAGTTCAGGAGTCTTGGAAGGGTTCTTCACACCTCATCTCAAACAGCCCTTCCAGATTCATTACTGTCTGTTATGCTATAGTCTGTGGATTTCAGGAGTTGATAATGCTCTCCGCATAACTCTGTACACACACTATGTATTTAGAATCTGTTGTTCTTCTACCTAGCGTTAGGATTTTAGAATTTGTCTTTCCCTCTTTTTCATAATTAGAACCATTATGTTTTAGAATAAAAGCTAATATGCCAAATTCTGTCTCCCTTCCCAATGGATATAAAATATTTGTTTAAATGTTCAGAATCTACTTATTTCCAGTGACTTTTTCCCTACTTTTTGACATCATAGTCTTTCCTCTCTAACCAGATGGCATGGCCACACTCAGAAGCAAAGAGAAGCCTAAATAAAATCCTTGTTTATAAAGTCAGATGTGATGAAGGGAGAGGTGCCCTGATCAGAGAAAGCCTGGTCATAGCACTTTGACAGTGTCTATAAGTATTACAGTGAATAATTTTTAAAAGTTGAAGAGGACTATTTAATGTTTCTTATGGGGCATCACCATTTCCTGTATCCGTATCTTTATATATGATCTTCCCTCTGTCTAAAGTTCTCACCCTCATTTGATTGCCCTGTTAATTTCTAATCATTCTGCAAAACACCTATCCATGGTTACTTCTTCTGTGACACCCTTCCTAAACTCCCCAGAAAGTGGCAGTCACCCTCCTCTGGGACCAGCAACTAATTACATCGTGTGATACATACAAATCATTAAGGTATCGTGGTGGTCACTTTACTCTTTGAAGTCAGGGAATATTCCTTAATCATCTCTGCCACATTAGCACCCTACAACAGTGTGTCACAAGGTAGATGCTCAAAATGTATTGGTTGAATGAATACACAAGGGATTCATGAAATAAATTATGGTTTGAGCATTAATAGAAAACCTCACAGGTATTTGGAATTATGTGAGAAGTATTTCTGATATAGCATTAAGTAATGACTGCAATGTCTATAAAACAGTATTTGCAGTATGATCTCCAATAGGTTAATATATACATATATGTGAACAGAAAAAGATCCTAGAAAGATATAATTACATTAAAATGTTGCAGTATTTATTTCTCGGTAGTCGCATTACAGATGATTTCTTTGTTTTCTGAATTTCCACAGTGCGTATATGTTTTGTAATCTGGGAAAAATTAATTATAATTAGAAACACAAGCCATTTAGTAGCTTCCTACAACGGTTTTGACAGAAAGTTCCTTCCAGAAAGTTCCTTCCATGCTCTGACTTGGTGGTCATTTTTAATCCCATATAGGATTTTTCTTTCCTCGATGAGCTAGTATTTAGGTATGGTCTGGCCTAGAAGCCAGCTGTACAAAGGCATATCCGCTCTGAATTCTCTCTAGTTTGCAAACAGATCTGAATGTAAGCATAAATTAGAATAGAACATACGGATCTCCTGTTTAAGAGCAAAGTTTTCAACTGGGAGATAAAACAAGTGAAGACACTGAAGAGAGGGAGTTCAAAGGGTCATGGCATCACTCAGGTATTTGATGCTTCTTTGATGTTTTAATTTGCAGTTTTCCAATGGAAGAAATCCTAAAACAAGTAGCAAGAGGCTCCCCCTTTGTATTTTGTGCTATTGTTTTGACTGTTGTTTCTGTAAAAATTGCATTCTTGCCATTTCAGAGAAGGATTAATACCCCCAAATCTCATTATTGTGCAATTGTCCCCCAGTGGTTTTTTTGTTTGCACATTGTAATTATGGATAGCATTAATTGTTCACGAAACTACCATTTCTCCTCTTTATTTTTGCATATATTTCAAATACCCATTATAACTTCTCCATCTTCTATATAGCGAATCGGTTTCATCACAATATGACAAAGCATTTGTCTTTCGCACTGCCCTGCACAGGGTTAGAACAATTTATAAAGAATTCACATTATTATTTTGGAGCAGAGCTGAGCGTTGGTTTCAGTGTAAATCTCCTCAAAGCACTTCTTGCCATAATAGCAACTTTTTTTTTTTTCAGAGATGCCATAATTCTGGGCTGCATTTGTTGCTTCCTTTGGCAACCAAATGTCCCATCATTGCAAATTGATGGCCGTAAAATTGACCTTTATTATGGCCTTTTTATTCGCTTATCTCAGAAGGATTTATAGCATTATATTTTGTTACCACATTGACTGTTAATGGGAACTATAAAAAAATGACTGAATTCTACATATCCTTTTTATTTTCTAATGCCCTCGGCATTATTTACCAACTAGACTTAGATTTTAAGATTTCTCTTGGACAATTCAAGAGTGGTTTTGTAAAACCAATCCTTCTTCCTTATGTGAGATACATAGTCTGCTATATGCTTATTATAAATTTGGGCACTTAAAATGACAAAACCATTGCATGTAAAGTAATGGAAGAAACAAAAAATTCTGGGAGGAAAAAAAAAAAAAACCCTGTAAGGTAATTCAAGCCGCTTCATCTGTAAATAATGAGAATTTAATGAGGCTCATCTTGTAAAATCTCTCTTTTCTAAGTGTGTAATGCATTTATTTTCATATTAATTGTCTTCCCCGTTGCATTCTTAGGCTTGTGTTCACAGGGGAAAGGTTACATTCTTCAGGCTGCAAGTGGCGGCCTGTGGAGGCCCAGCCTCAGGGTACTACTCAGGCCTCTTCAAAGTGAAGGAGGTTCTCTCTGGTCCTGAAAACCTGGGCTCAATTGCTGGTTATTTACTGGTTATTTACTCACAGTGGTCAGAGAGAAGAAGAGTAACTGTTCCTGGAGTATGGGAGTGACAAACCGGGGAGTGGTGGTGAGGGACTGACCTCAGCTCCCTGCAGCCTGTTTAGACTCTGGAGACACAGGAGAGGCCCGAGTGTCAGGTGTCAGTGAGGGTGACCACAGGCAGGAGGCCAGCATGTGCCCATTTCATCCACAGGCTCTGTTTCTGCTCAGCCTCTTGAGTTTCCCTGTCAACTTGTTGCCGTTGTGATGAGTAGTATTGTACTAACGATCCCAATTTCCTCCAGTTTCCAGAGGAGATTTTTAAAACTACAGTTGACTCTTGGGGTGCCTGGGTGGCTCAGTTGGTTAAGCGACTGACGCTCGGGTCATGATCTCGCGGTTTGTGAGTTCAAGCCCTGCATCAGGCTCTGTGCTGACAGCTTGAAACCTGGAACCTGCTTCAGATTGTGTCTCCCTCTCTCTCTGCTCCTCCCCTGCTCGCTCGCTCTCTCTCTCAAAAATAAACATTAGGGATGCCTGGGTGGCGCAGTCGGTTGAGAATCCGACTTCAGCTCAGGTCATTATCTCACAGTTCATGTGTTCGAGCCCTGCATTGGGCTCTGTGCTGACAGCTCAGAGCCTGGAGCCTGCTGAGGATTCTGTATCTCCCTCTCTCTCTGCCCCTTCCCTGCTCATGCTCTGTCTCTCAAAGATGAATAAACATTAACAAAAAAATTTTTTAAATAAACATTAAAAAAATCAAAACTACAGTTGACTCTTGAACAATGAGGGTTTATGAGGGTCCACTTATATGCAGGGTTTTTTTTAGATAAACATAGTAGAGTGTACCATAAATGTATTTTCTCTTCCTTATGATTTTCTTAGTATCGTTTTCTTTTCTCTAGCTTAGTTTCTTGTAAGAATACAGTATATAATACATATAACATACAAAATATGTGTGAACTGACTAGTTATTGGTAAGGCTTCAGGTCTACAGAAAGCTGTTAGTAGTTAAGTTTTGGGGGGAGTAAAAGGTCATTTGCCAATTTCTGACTTCATGGGGGCTGTTGCCCCTAACCCCTGCACTGTTCAAGGGGCATGTATATATATTCACTCTCTCCACAATGGCATTTTGTTTTCAGAATCTTTTACTTTTTAAATATAATCTAAAATACCACTAGATTAATACTTGTTTATGCTTTGGAACTTGATTTTAGATATTTCATGTTATGCAATTTACTTTTGAATTTAATTTTTAGTTTGGAAAATTAATATATATTCACATAGTTAAAAAAAAAAAAAGCTGGCCTAGACTCCAGAAGTCAATGTTATAAGAAAAAAAATCTGAAAAATGTCTCAAAACTTTCAAACAGAAACAGAAATAAATACCTAGGCACAAAATACCAAACAAACAAATCAGTATAACAAGAGATACACTGAAAAATTTTACTCTCATTTCTGCCCCTTCTGTCTCGTTTTTCTCCCTGCATGCCCTGGAGACAATCAATAGCTTGTATTTGTTCATGTGTATGTAACATTGTTAATTTAACTAGCTCCTACTGAAAAACACTTGGGCAATTTCCAAATGTTTGAGATTACAACCAACCTTGCGGTGAATAAGTTTGTGTATACATTATTTATCACGTGTGGTGTTGTGAGTGTAGGATAAATTCCTAGGTTTAGAATCGCTGGGTCAGATGCCACATACTTTTATTTTGTTAAATATACCAAAAAATTGCCCTGGGTAAGGCACTCCTAATGACAATACATAAAAGTACCCTTTTCTCTATAGCTTTGCTAATGGAGCATCTTGTCAAAGTGTTGATTTTGCAACATCAATAGGTAAAAATGGTATGCTGGAATATTTTTTTAATGTGTTTTTTTGTTTTGTTTTTTTTTTTTTTTTTGAGAAAGAGACAGAGTGTGAGTTGGGAAGGAGCAGAGAGAAAGGGAGACACAGAATCTAAAGCAGGCTCCCGGCTCTGAGCTGGCCGACGTGGGGCTCGAACCGTGAGATCATGACCTGAGCCGAAGTCGCTTAACCGACTGAGACACCCAGGTGCCCCTGGAATATTTTAAATTTGTTTCTTCTAATTATGAATGAGGCTGGGCATCTTTTCATGTATGTAGATTTCATTTATATTGTTATTTCTCGTCAACTGTTCATGGCCTTTGCCCATATTTCTATTGTGTTACCAGTCCTTTCTTAGTGATTTCTAAGATCTCTTTAAATATTGGGAATAGTACCCCTTTTGTTGTGACATGAGTTGTTAGCATTTTCCCGCACTCATCATTTGACATTTGTCTTTGCTTACAGTGATTTTTGTGTTTGTTTGTCTTGCCAAGCAGAAGGTTCTAATTTCCATGTTTCAAAAACTTTTTTTTTATCAATCTTTAATGATTTCTGGATTTTGAGACATATTTAGCACATTTTCCTTCTCCTTACTCCTTGTAATTTATTCTTAATTCCTTAGCTAATCTTTTTTCTTTCTTTCTATTTCTATCATAGGTCTGTTTGTTTATTTCATATCCTCCTGTTAGCAGGAGGTTTATTTCCTCATCTCTTCACAATTCCAATGACTTCCTGGAGATTTGTCTTAATTCATATTCAGAACGTTCATCTTCTCTTTGACGATATTTTTCTAGTGGGCTTTCATCTGCAGGAATCTTGCATTATTCTTTTCCATGTTTTCATTTATATCGAATATATTTCTTTCTTAATATTCATTGTTTACCTGTATTACCAAGAGAAAGATTCTGTGGTGTGGGAGTGTTCGCGTCCTTGAAGGACTCTACCTCCGTGCTCCAGAGTAAAGGGAAGGGCTCCTTTTAATCTATGAATTAGCACTACCCGCCCCCTCCTTGCCTTTTGGAGACTGACTGTACAGGATAGGGATCAGGGTACAGACTCTGGGGCCAAACCTCTGGGGTTGAATACTGGCCCTGTCCCTTACTAGTTCATGATCTTGAGCAAATGTGTGCTTCAGTCTCCTCATCAGTAAAATGGGGATATAAAGAGAACGCGTATCTCCGGGTTGTTGGGATTAAATGAGCTAATATACATAAGTGCTTAGAACCAAGCCCAGCACTTAGTATTTGCTTTTGCTCTGCAGTGGTGAGAAAATGCAGATGAGCCCTGTGGTTTCCAATTGCCCTGCATTTGCTCTCCCTGATCAAGAACGTTGCCAAGCAGAGGGTTCTAATTTCCATGTGTTCAAAAACTTTTTTTTTTTTATCAATCTTTAATGATTTCTAGATTTTGAGACATATTTAACACGTTTTCCTTCTCTTTACTCTGCTGAGTTCAGGAGAACCCCAGGCTTCCTTCTTCACACTGCCACAGTATGGAGCTCTTGTTCACCAAAAGAAGCACACATTTTTAGAAGATATTTTTGAAGACTCTGTCAGAGATTTCCTCCCAGGGGGGCCCCTGGAAGCTTTCTGCACTCCCCTCTCTGTTTCCCTTCCTGACAGTGCCTTGTGCAACCTCAGTTTTGCTCACAGCAGCCTCTTCTCAGGGGAGATCCTCTCCCTTTGGAGGAATGTCATTTGCTAAACCTTTGTGAGCTCAACCCTCCCTAGACCCCCTCTCTACTCCCCATTGCTCTGTCTCGAGCATACTTATGCCTTTCGGTGCAGGCTTGCTGGTCAGATAAAACTTGATCAATGCCAACTCACAACCTGGAGTTTGTGGGTGCTGTTTGAATCCCAACCTCATGGAAAATTTTTGGTTTTCTCCATTATCTTTGCTTCTGTGGATGATTTCCAAAGAGAAGTGGGAGATGCCGAACCAAGCTTCCACTGTTCTCCTGCTAGAACTGGTGTTCATTTCACCACTCACCCCTAGGTATTTCTTTTGGGGACATGGATTGGAGTTTTTATTTTGGGCATTATCTGCCACATCCAACATACTGTAAAACAAATAGGTGGCTGAGTGAAAGAATTTCCATGAAACTGTGTGGCTGAGGGCACGTTTCTTCTCCCACATCAGATGTTCCATGGCATAGGCTTCTGAGGGGCCACTGTGGGGTCTGATGCCCTGACACTTTACATGGCTTTCTTTCTGCTTCATGCTGCCAGAGTCCTCCTTCTTGTGTGGCCTCACAGAGCCCTGCCACCACCACAGTGCTTTTGGAAGTAAGAAGACATTTAATATTTTGTTTGGGGAACAAACAGTTTGGGGAAGGAGGGACTCCCAGGGCATTCACTCCTCTGAGAATTCACTGGGTTTCATAGAAGGATTTGCATTTTTATTTTGCCTTTTTTCCCCATCTAAGATTTTTGACCACTTACCTTGAGCTGGGCACTGGGCTACAAGGGCAGATGCTTTGCATAACTAACCAATGTTCTTTTCACAATAATCCTCTGAGAGGCAGGTATGATTATACCCATTTTATGGATAAGGAAATTGAGGTGAAGAAGATTCATATACCTTTCCCAAAGACGTATGGCTAACAAATAGCAAAACTAGGATTTGATTTTAGCTGGTCTGACTAGAACTCTGTGGCCAACCAATGCTTTATTCTTCTGTATCATTTTTTTGACACTCATTTGCATGAATATCCCCAAAATTGCCCTTTAAATCAGACAAGTGGAAAGGAGGACAAGTAGGATTCTGGAAATCTCAAGAAAGCCCTATTTGGGTTAGGAGTAGCTGAGGTAAATATCTCTTGATATATAGTCACAAAAGCTGGGTTGACAGTGGCTTCAGTGTCTGTGATAATAACTAAGAGGTTGTAAGGGCTTACACTACATGCCTGGTAGTTTTCTAAGCACTTGATGCATTTACTAATTTGACCCTGACAGTACAGTACCCGCACAGAATGGGCAGCATTATTTTGCCCTTGTTGGATGAAAAGCCTGGGGTCAGAGGGGGCAAGTGTCTTGCCCAAGAACACTTGGTAGTAGTAAGTAGCAGAACTCAGAATGTTTCCCAGGCAATAGGGCTACCGAACGCACTTCTTACCCACTGTGGTGCATGTTAGCCATGCCCCGTGTTGGCCAGCAGACATAAATGGACCCGAAAACCCAGCAGTTTGCATCCCCCGATGGTGGACTGTCACTGGTTGAGAGATTTGGTTCATAGTCTTGACTGGAACAGACTCCTTGTCTCAAAAGAGAATAATAAACACTTAGAAAATCACAACTAAGAAGTGTGTGTGTCTTTACGGAACATGAAGTAATTCTCAGAGGAATAGTAAGAACATCATTTCGACTGGAGCTGTTCAGGAACTGCTTTCATTAAAGAGCATCTTTGTCTTTCAAAAAGAGTTACATATACAACTGATAGGGATGCAGTCATCGTGGCACAATACATTATACAAATACTTTTATGATTCCAAAGTCCGTAACCTTTACCTCTAAAGCATATTCTCAGGCTTTCAACCAGTAGTGATTTTCTGTTTCCACAGCGATCATTAAAAATAAATAAATAAATAAATAAATAAATAAATAAATAAAACAAACAATATGCTTCCAGTAGGTGAGGTCAAGGAATATTAGTTTATTTTCACTTCAGTGTTTTAGTCTTTGTTGGCTTAGTTTCTAGTGATTTGTCCATAGTAGCAACCCATGTGACTTGGAGTATATCTAAGGAAAAAAAAAAAACAAGAAGCAGAAGATGGTTAATTACCACGACAACCTATTTCTTTCTACACCGAAGAAAGAATTTTTACCCAATGCAGGATGGCAAAGATTTAAAAAAATAAATAAAAGTCTGAAGGCTCAACACATCTGTTTCTTTGTTTGCTGTAAGAATAGAAGCCTCTTGGTTTTTTTTTTCCCCCTGTTGATTTCATAAGGTAAGGCACTGAAGAAGTGTACCCAGGGAAGCTTCATAAAGTAATTCAAAATAACTACACGTTTCTTCCCCGTCCGTTATTGTCCTGCTCTCCATTCAGGCTAAAAACAATTAGAATGGGCCTTTTGTGTGATGAACACTCAACTTGGCCTTTATAGATCGACATAAGAAATGTGGACTCTGTCATAGAAGGTTTATAGACTAAAGCTGTTTATATTCTATTTAACTAATTGAAATGTGCAAAGTTCCGAATATCTCTTACAATATTAGTTTGCGAAACAAATAACCATCTGGACATGAAGTTAAATTCACAGATTTAAATAGGACAGGTATGCATAGATATGCATATACATAGGTATGCATATATGTGTGTGTGTTATTATTACTGAGTTGTTTAGGGCTTTGTGGAGCCCTTATATCAACTGCAGTTGGAGGACAAATCGATTTTGAGAAAAATATCATAACAATTGCATTACTGTATTTAATTTTTTAAGTGACATTAATCTAATAGTTGAAAGATTGTTGTTCTCTGAACTTTGACTGATACCTAGAGAGCAAATGAAGGGACATTTAATTTACAGTAGTTCAAATAAACTGAGGATGAAGTTAAATCGTGTTTTTTTTTAAATATATATTATTTGTATCTCAGAATTTTTCTATAAATTACTATAAATTTCTATAAATTACTACAAATTTCTATAAAATATTTTATCTGCCACCCTAATGTGATTATTTAGGTAGGCATTAGTAAGCTTTTCCACTTCGTTTTAAGTATACAGCACATTTAGAAAATCACTGTAAGATACCATTTGGCTATTGTCCAGCAGAACCATAGTTATTCACACCTCTGGCTTTCAACCACGTTGTGTATATGTGGACCAGACAGTCCTCTCCCTCCTATTTTTCAGTACCTTTTTCATTGCCTGGATGTCAGCGTAAAGTGCCCATCGAAGGACAGCAACTAACAAAAAGATTTGGGAAAAATCTCATCAACAGACCACCCCTAGGCTTATTCAAATAGTAGAGCGTTAGATACTATAGAGACCCAACAGAAATGTATGTATGGTCTTTTCCCACTAAAATATATCCAAACAAACAAAAGTAGTTGGAGAAACAGGACTCTTAGCAGATGAGCAGAAAGCAGCAATTCAAGATAAAGCCACAAAGTGCCAGCTGTGTGGTACAGATAAGGTGTTGGTGGGAGCCGCTCAGAGGCGGGCCGCTGCACTGTGACCAGGGGACAGTGAGGCCAGGGAGAGCCTCTCCGAGGAATTGGGGCTTATGCTAGGTCCTGGAGGAAGAATGGGCTTTAAAATAAGAATGATCTAATTTAGGGAAAAGATTAAGTTATGATTTACACTTGTAGACCATTCCATCTGAATGCGATCTGCAGTTATTTACAAGTTCATATGCATTCTCTGTCCAGCCGCACCAGGATCCAAACAATATTGAATCAAAAGAAAGTTTCAATCTTTCTGCTCTTGCATTATTGAACACTCTGAATATTCCCCAGGCCTACTCTTTCTGAAAACACTTTCCTACCATATGCAACTGTCTGAGAAAATCTACTTGCGTGCAGTAGATTGCTGTTATTCATTATTCATTACATTATTTAGTTGAACAACCTACCAAAGAAAACTTGGTTCTGTAGGGGGAAATGTACAAACTCAGAGAACTAAATTATTTTACTATAAATGCTTTAAAAAGAGCAAGCTTTATGGTCCTCATTATTTGGTGTGCGCCAAGGAAAACAAGTTTTCTCTGATGGAAAATAAGCCATAAAGGACAGAAGCTATGTGATCCAATGTATTCAATAAACGTTGGAGATGTAAGTTCTGCCAGGAACACGCTAAATGAGTAAAGACCATTACAGGGTTTACAATCCTCAATCAACTAATAAGCATTTATTAAGTAACCATTGTGTGCCTAGAACTTTTAATTTCAAGAAGCACACATTTTACCAGCCTCGTTGTCACAGCACACCGACTCTGACATCCCGTAGCTATTGTGGTGAATAGATTTCTTCGATGTGACTGTCCCAGCAATCCTGCTCGGGCTTGTTTTTCCTCACTCCAGGAGAAAACCTTGGGCAGATCCCTTATCTTCTTGGTCACTCTTGGGTAATAAAACGCCCAATTCAGTCAAATACTCAAACTCTTATCCGCCATCCCATGTAAATGTCTCATCGCCCTCTTATGCTCTCCCACTGAGTTAGGGGCTCTGAGAGGTCCCCTATTCTGTCAAGTAGAGCCAGGATGACCCATGAAAAATTCACCATCCTTTGTCTCGGCAAATGTGGACGAACAGGCAAAGCAGCTTCCCAATACAGTCATTTCTCTTTGTTCTGACCTCTGACCGTGTTGAATGTGTCAGTACAAGTTCCCATCTTCCTCAAAGCACAGAGGACCCATATAAAGTGCTCTGAGCAATTCTCTTGAGCTATCCTTCCCTTGGCTTACGAGCACCCCCTTTATCTTGCCCCACGGTAGGGGACAGGACCCCATGAAACAGTTCTTTTCACAGACCTCTCTTTTACCTGCCTTTTAGTTCTAAAACCTTCTATCTTCTCGTATATAGAACGAATGGCTACAGTTTCAAGTCTCACAGTACATGATTTATAGGGGAACCTGCACCCCAATTTAGGATGGGGGTGTGTTCAGAATACGCTTTATTGCTCTTGGTCTTGGGACAAGAACAGTACAACCAAAAAGCCATTGCATTTAACATTCTCTTACACAATTTGCACTTTCCCTGTTAGATTCATGGATACTATTTTAATAAGTTAACTCCATTAATGAGATGGGAGCATGACTATAACAATATTTTATACTCCTATTTTTCCCTCTTTATATTATAGCAACCACTTATGGTGCTGTCTAACTTAAGTATATTAGGGAGCTTTCTGTTACAAAAAGGCCAGTGTATCACGTTGGCAATCGTTGACGAAAATACCTGTGAGTAATTTGTTACCCAGCAGATATCTTTGAAAAAATAAACAGACTTAGTATGTCATTTCATGTTAAAGATGATATGTTAATGATTAGTAAGAAATGAATGCTTTCGAACAAAATCATGCTGTGGAAAGAACCCTTTGAATATGAATTTTTAAATTTATGTTTTTATTCATATTTTATATTCATGTTATGTAATGTTTTGTCAAAAGTGATATGTAGGCCATATATAATAATTCTCATATCTGTTCACTGAGATATTTTAGAAATGGAATTTTCTGACTGGTTCTGGGAATTGTCCAAAAAAAAAAATAGATGTGTATATCTTACCACCTTTGTGAAAAATATTCAAATGCTATATCTTCCAACTAGTTTTCCAGTACAACTGCAAGACATCGAGGGAGATGAAAGTTTACCAGCTGAATTTCACCAATACAAAATTGGTGATTGGGATTGAACAGTGAGTGTCATCATTCAGTGCTCACAGCACTGAAAAAGAGACATCTTTTTCAACTAAGAGAGCCATTGTAACTAAGTTTCCAAATAGAGTGAATTTCAAGTCAGACCTTTGAATCACTGTTTCCCAGAATGTTAAACTAATATTTTTAAATTAATGAAATATTGAATCACATATGCTTTTGCCCAAAATATTGTTACTAATGGTAATGTTTAAGTGGCTGCAAAAAGCTTTTTAACTGATAATGAAATAAGTTATTTAAAAGTATGATTAAGTTACCTGTATATCATCATTTTTAGAGCTCTTTCATGTGTCTTGCATTGGTATTTATTATTACAGTCACTCATAGATGAAATAAATGTACTAATAAATACACTTACTTGCAAACATTGGGGTATGTTCTTAATTTTCACCGATGTGGTACATAATAAGAAAATGTTTGGAGACCCACAGTCTTCATTAGCTGGACAGACCGCTCTGAACTGTAAGTACGTTCTCTCCGTGCCACATTTTACTTCTAATTCTTTATGGCTCTCTGCCATTTCGATGATAAATTACAACTCCTTAGCATGACACACGGGGACTTTCACGGTCTGACTTGTGCTTGTTTTTTCCACTATTGTCTCTGGCTGTGCGCTCCCTGTATCCTTCCTTCCAGACACACTCAACTGTAGTTCCCTAAATGGACAGTACTCTCATTTCTCTACTGTCTCCACATTCTCAAATGTCACCAGCTCAGCCTGGAACTCACCTCTGCACCTTGCCACTCCTTCCCTCACACCCCTAGTCTCTTTCTATATCTGATTCTTTTTTTTTTTTAGTTTTTTTTTTTTAACGTTTATTTATTTTTGAGACAGAGAGAGACAGAGCGTGAACAGTGGAGGGGCAGAGAGAGAGGGAGACACAGAATCTGAAACAGGCCCCAGGCTCTGAGCTGTCAGCACAGAGCCTGATGCGGGGCTCGAACTCACAGACCGTGAGATCATGACCTGAGTCGAAGTTGGACGCTTAACCAACCGAGCCACCTAGGCGCCCCTCTATCTGATTCTTTTTGACACTGCCCTCAATGCGCGTCCCAACTTGTTTGTTCTGACTCCATCATGGCACCTGCCACCCTAGAGAAGATAACACCTTTTGCTGATGTTCCTTCCTCACTAGACTGCAAATTCCTGTGGAGAAATGGTATATGTGCTGTGTCCTTGTACCTCTGGAAATGTGACTGCACATATTAATATGTTATAATATTATAATACATTGGTTGATTATTTACTACGGACCAAGCACTTTATATAGGTTGGTTTCTGTAAGCCTCACCATAGCTCTATAAAACACGTATCTTTTAAGATTTTGTCTTAGTTCCAGTTAACATACAGTGTTACATTAGATTCAAGTGTATAATATAGTGATTCAACAATTCCAGACCTCACTCAGTACTCATCATGATGAGACACATGTTATTATTAACCCCATTTTACAAATGGGAAAACCAAGGCCCACTGGGGATAAATAATTTACCCAAGGAAACATTGATATCAAGTGGCAGAAACGGGGTTTAAATTGGGCAATACAACTCTAGAGTCACACCCTTATTACCTCAAAGTGTAGTGGGCTGAATAGTGGCCTCAAAAGATAATGCCCAATGCTTTTTTAAAGATTTGTTTTTATAATGTTTATTTATTTTCAGAGAGAGGCAGAGAGAGAGAAGAGAGAGAGAATCCGAAGCAGGCTCTGTGTTGTCAGTGTAGAGCCTGAGGTGGGGCTCAGTCTCACTGACTATGAGATCATGACCTGAGCCAAAATCAAGAGTAGGATGCTTAACCAACTGAACAACCCAGGCACCCCATTCTTAACCCCTGGTTCCTGGGAATGTAACCATATTTGGAAATAGGGTCTTTGTGTGTGTGTGTGTGTATGTATGTATGTATGTATGTGTGTGTATATATATATATATATATAAAGTTTATTTATTTTTGAGAGACTGAGAGAGAGAATGCTTGAGTGAGAGAGGGGCAGAGAGAGAGAGAGAGAGGGAGACAGAGAATCCCAAGCAGGCTCCATGCTACCAGCATCAGAACCCAATGCAGGGGGGCTTGAACCCATGATCCTCCGTGGAATCATGACCTGAGCCAAAATCAAGGGTCAGGCACTTAACCGACTGAGCCACCCAGGTGCCCCGATATAAATTTTTTTTAATGTTTATTTATTTTTGAGAGACAGAGTGTGAGTGGGGGGAGGGGCGGAGAGAGGGAGACACAGAACTAGAAGTGTGCTCCAGGCTCTGTGCCATCAGCGCAGAGCCTGACCTCGGTCTTAAACCCATGAACTGTGAGCTCATGACCTGAGCTGAAGTTGGATGTTTAACTGACTGAGCCACCCAGGTGTCCCTGTAGATATAATTAATGTAAGGATCTGAGACCATCCTGGATGGCTGTTACCATCCTGGATTATAGTGGGCCATACCTAATGATGAATGTCCTTATAAGAGGACAGAAAGGAAGACATTAAGAGATAGAAACAAGAAGGCCATGGGAAGACAGGCAGACATTGGAGTTATGCAGCCACAAACCAAGGAATGCCAGGAGGTACCAGAAGCTGGAAAGACAAGGAGAGATTCTCCCCTAGAGTCTTCGGAAAGAGCATGGCCCTGCTGACACCTTGATTTTAGACACCTGGTCTCCAAAACTGTGAGAGAATAACTTTCTGTTGTTTTAAGCCACCAAGTTTGCCCTGGGAAAGTAATGGACCAATCTGGTTTGCTTTTTAAAGCTACTCAAAAAATATTTGTTGAATGAATGAATGAATTAATGCATTTCTCAAATGTCTCTGTGTTCCAGGCACTATGGTGGACATTGAGAATAGGAAACTTACTAAAACCTACATGTTTGTCTTCAAAGACCTCACTGTCTAACACCTTGAAAGTCTTTCTCTTACATTGCCTCTCTCCTGGTTGAGTTTTGAATTATCTTTTGCCTCATTCAATATAAGAGACTGCTAACTTCTCTATTTTCCTTTTCTTCTCTTCAAATTACCTTCAATATTTCTTCAATATTATTTTTCTAAAAATATTTAAACTCAAAGTTCTTTTTCCATTCTTCAGAGAATAAAGTCTAGGGGCACCTGGTTGACTCAGTTGGTTGAGCATCCAGCTCTTGGTTTTGGCTCAGGTCACGCTCTCACAGTTCATGAGATCAAGCTCTGAGTCAGGATCGGTGCTCAAAGAGCAGTGCCTGCTGATTCTCCTCTTCCTTTCTCTCTGCTCCTCCCCCACTCATGCTTTTTTTTTCTCTCTCTCAAAATAAATAAACTTAAAAAAAAAGAAAATAAAGTTTAAACTTAGTAACCTATCATTAAAGTCCTCCTTCATCTGGATCTTTCTATGACTTTCTTTGGGTATTCTTTACAGTTACTACATGAATCTCATGCTTATCTAGTCTAAGCCACTCTCATCTTGAACCTGTATCACAATTGCAGGCCTCCTAACTGGCCTTCTATGGCCTTCTATGTGAAGGCATCTTCTAATGTGAAGACATTAATTCAGACCATGCTACTCCTTTACTTGAGACCTTCCAATGGCTTCTCACGTCAAAGTGAAGCCCCAGTGCTTTTTATGACCTACAAGCTCCTATTCCTCCATGACCCATTGGTTCCCTCTGCTCCAACATCCTGACGTCCAAAGAAGTCATAAGACATACCGGAGATAGTCCCATTTTGGGGCCTTCTCACTTGCTGTTTCATTGCCTGCATTGATTTTCTCAAGAAAGCCCCCTGGTAACTTCCTTATGTCCATAGGGTCTTTACTCCAAACATTACCATCTTCTAGAACATTCCCTGTCTGCCCTATTTAAAATTTCAGCACCCCATTCCCATTGGCAGTTTTTGTCCTCCTCTGTTTATTTCTCCCCTATAGCACTTACCACTGTCTATTACACTATGTGTTTTACTTATTAATCTTATATGTTGTCTGTCTCTCCCATAAAAATGTCAGCTCCATAAGGGCAGGGTGGTAAGTCAGTTTTGTTCATGGTTGTAGTTCCAAATCTCAGAACAGGGCTAACACATGGCAGGGTACCATGCCTATTTATTGAATGACTTCTCTGCTGGCTATTTTGGGTAGAGCGGGTTCATCATATCTCAAAGCACACCTCAGCATGGCTCTGTGAACTACAGAAAGATGGGTCTGAAGAGGAAAGGGCTGTCTTAGAACCAGAAGTTCCCATCAGGGTTGGTCTAGTCGGCTGGGATAACCTGGTCGTAGATCCTGAGGCAGTTGAGTCTGATAGACAGGATTATGTCACCCAAGAATATGCCAAGAAATAATCGGGGTAATGCTGGCAAGTGGCAGCCAGAAGCCAGAGCCCATGGCCTCCAGATGTCTGGTGAAGCGTAGCAGAGGTAGTACAGAGATGGAAGAGATTCACAGTCAGCCTGCATCTGGGGAATCTACCGGCAGGTGGCAGCATTCACTTCGTTAGGCTGGGGCTTCCACAGACTCTCAGGCTTTGGGTGAAAGAGGGAAAGCAGAAGGCAGAAAACACTAGTTCTGAAGGGTCTGTATAACTTGGTGGTCTGGACTGGATGAATGGCTGATTACAAACCTAAGTATTAGGAATGCATTAGAAATTCTGTTCTTGGGGCGTCTGGGTGTCTGTCTGTTGAGCGTCCAACTTCAGCTCAGGTCATGATCTCATAGTTCGTGAGTTTGAGCCCCGCATCGGGCTCTGTGCTGACAGCTCACAACCTGGAGCCTGCTTCGGATTCTGCGTCTCCCTTTCTGCCCCTAACCCACCCACATTCTGTCTCTGTCTCTCTCAAAAAAATAAAAAACGTTAAAAAAAAAAAAAGAAATTCTGTTCTAAGTCTGAGATACCTTGAGGTATCAGTGTAAAGATCTGTTATCATGTCTAGGGGAACTAGGCCAGAACCAATTGGAAAGAAATTTGAATGATGGATCCCAGAGTGGGAGGCTCACTTCTTCTAAACACCTTTGCTTTAAATCCCACAGGTTACGGGATTGACATGAAAAGTGGGTCGGGAGAAGAAGAAAGGCAGTCAGGGGACAGACAAGTCCCTGGCACTTGTCTTGCTCTGCTTCTTTGTCATGGAATGCTTTGTGGCTCATTCTGTCTCTAACTAAATAAAGTGCATGTGACCAAGGAAGACCGGATCAGACCCACAGCTATATTTTGGTTTGCCAAGAAAGTTTTAAAATTGACTTTGAAATCCTTTCAGTGGGGCATTGATGGTACAGTTTGCCGTAGGCTCCAGCCCTCTCGTGCTTTCCATATTGATGTTACCTGGCTGGCCCTGAAGGCATTTCTTTTTGCTACCCCTAATTGTTTTGCTTACCCTCCAAGGCTCAGTGCAAGGCTTTTCTTTCTTCCTCTCAAAATTAATTGCTCTCATGACTTATTGTGACTTTCTGAGTACATTTTTTTCTCTTTGCAGTATGAATACTTGTTTACATACTTGTGTGCGTAAGATAACAAAACAAACAAACAAACAAAAAACCTCTGAGTTTTTTGAGGCCAGGCAGTAGATCTGAGTCATTGTGTGCGTCTTTAGTGTCTAACACAGCATCTTGAATTTAGATATTCTCAGTAAATATGTCAATTGGATTTATTACTCAGGGTAATCTTTGGTCATCCTGAAAAATAAAAATTCGTCAGAAAGTCACCAGTTTATCCATTTTTACATCACCTTTGTTATTTCTGTCATCATTAAAGTTAATCACAGTGAAAAAGATCAATTTGCAAATGCTCAATCCAATCTGGCTGCTTCATGATTCAAATAACTGAATCATGCTGGTTAAGGTCAAATGATTAAGCTAATTGGATTGAATGACCATTTCTTAAGTGAGCAATCCCTTTCTCACCAACAATCTTGGCATAGCTGATGCAATCAGTTATGTGTCCATAACATATAAATAATTGCAGCATCATGTGACTTCATAGTTAGACAACTGTATTTTGGGATTTGTGTAGACACAGTTCTAGATTTATTCGCAATTTCCTATTTTTTTTTTTTAAAGGGGGCTTAGGGCATGGGTAGGGATGGAAATGGAAGGTATATTGGCAGAAAAGCTAGAAACTTTGCCGTGATCCTGGAGATCTGCTAGTCTGTTTCTGGGAGGAGCACAAGAGAAGTTTTTGACCAAAAAACAAATCCCTCTGCACTGATAACAAGGTAAACATACAAACCAGCAGGAACACTAAAGGGGCAGCTCTGATCTGTCCTCTGACTAGGTGGGGATGCTGTGGGCTGTGCTCCAGGGTCTTGCACGTGGTAGTGCCCTACTCTCTCAATTTAGTCTTGTCACTTACATTATCCTGGTAATACCTAAACGAGCTACTTTATTAACTGCAAGCGTTGCATGGAAGGAGAGACTAACTTATTAGTTAATACGATGGGGAACAGTGCTATGTGTCCGTTACCACCTTCCAGATCCTTCAAGTTTAATTGAACCATTAGTGACTCCTCCACCCCCTCCCCCTACCCACTGGCTACTTTAAATTAAGGAGAAAATAAACCACCTTGATCAATGTGAAGTCACTCTGTCACCTCCTGAAGTGTTAGCACATAACATTTTCTATGACAAACTCAATTATTCATCCAAAGAATGGACACACTTCAAACATTTTTGTTTGTTTGGGAGATGAATCATACCTTTTCCTGATGAGAGTATTTCTGCTTAAGTATGTATGGCTTATTCCGGTGATAAACTCGCACTGCATGAGCTCACCCCCACTGATGGTGGTGGAAGACAATCTGATCATGTGCTAGGCGACAGGGAACCAGCATAATACGGCAGTCCTGTATTAAGGGATAGGTAGTTGCTTATATATGTGTGCGTCTTCTATTCAAGTATGCCATGGTTAGTTATTAATTTTTCTGCTAATGGGTTCTATTATTGTTGTGTTTGTGGTATGATGTTCAGTGTGACAGGCTTTTTTTTTCCGAAGGGGGGGGAACCTAGCTGCTCATTTAATTGACATCTTGAAACAAATTTTACTTTCCTGGCTAAAGCAGAAAAGGGCAACATATTCCATTTCACTTATTTCCTTTAGATTTATGGGCTGCCTTCCGCCCTCAGGGGTCTGCATGAAATTCTAGGCAACTGTAGTTATTGTAAGGCTTTGGGGAGAAATCAGCAGTTGTGGTGATAGTCCTGCAGTAAATAAAAGTGCAATTTGCCATTTATGTAGATTTTGATCTGTTGCGTGTGAATAAAGGTTTGAAGTAAGAGTAAGGGTGGAAATCAATTTCAAAGGCTATGGCAGCTGCTGGCTCTTTCATTGTTATAGGGGTTAATTTCATGTCTTTTGCACCAAAGTGGGTTTATAGTTAATTGAGAAAATGCTACAAGTGTGTGCTCTTTTTTTGGCGGAGGATCCTCTGACTTAGACGCTATCATAGATCATGTTCGTCTATGTCTTTTTATTCTGCCAATGAGCCTACGTGACCCTCAAAATTGTTTGCCCAAGTTACACGGATTAGTGAGAGTGTCAGGACCACATCAGGGGTCTTGACACCAAATCCAGTTCTCCTTTCTGTGGCCTGTGTCCAGTGATACTGTGACATTTCTTCTCCAGGAGAAATATGCAAGGCCCCAGAGAGGATTGCCTTTGACTTCGCAGACACCCAGAGGTTGAAGTGAACCGTGCGATGCCAGGAAACAAGGGGGTGAGCTCACAGGGCCAACCTTGGGGCATGGTCCCTACCTTTCCTTCGCTCTTCACAGTACCGGATGGTATTTATCATCCCTCTCTATGAGGCCAGTAATGTGCTCTCCCAACACCTTAAACATACTTAAGGTAGAGGGTAGGTCCTGGTCTTCATGAAGCTTCCCTTCAGGGGGCACTGTCTGGCTCTTCCCCAGAGGGATTGGAGACTGCACTGGCCTTTCACGTTTCAGGATCCTACATCTGCCCTTTCTGTGACCATAGTTTTTGCTTTGTAGTCTTCTATGCTGATGGCATTTGCATTGTTTTTTTGTTTGTTTGTTTGTTTTTTTTAAATCACTTCTAAGAGTTTTAGAGATAGAATCTGGAAGGGCTGCAAACCTTCTCCTTCTGGACTGTTTATTCTGCCAACTTCCCTTAACTCTTTTGGCTGGTGTAGCCATTTGATTTTTCTGCTGGGCAGGTAGTAGTAATTTGGGGGGTCCCTAATTAGATTCCAGCAGCTCAATTCCCTGGTTCATTTACCCTGAACCACCTTCAAATTGAATTGGTTTTTTCTCACGGCCAACCCAAGCAGGAGTGGATCCTGGGGAATTACACAGAAATAACAGCCTTCTTCTCCCCTTCCCCAGCCTTTGACTCATTCGCCTGCCCTTTTGTGCCTCTCTTCCATTATGCCTTCACAACCACATGCTCTGCGCCTTCTGCTTAAGCTGTCTGAGCTCGTTTCCTCCATGAACCATCGTGATGTACAACACGTACAATCCCAGGGCCAGATGAATGGTTTTCCATTAGAAGTACACCGTGCCATCTGGGGCACCTGGGAAGATAATGCCACAAAGACGCCCCCATCTTTCAAACACTTGGAAGGAAAGATTTGTACTGCTCTGCCTAGCTCGCCTCGACTACTGCAATATAACGTGCCGCTCCTCAGTTCTGAAACCTGCATTTTCTCTCCCCTCCTCATTCTCTGCGGTATCCCAGTGCACCGTGTGGCGTGGGGCGGAGGTCCTAGAACAAGCTTCTGCATGCACCGAAAGGTAAAACACAATGACGATGCAGACTGTCGACACAAATAAAAGAATTCCCTCAATTAAAGCAATCAGGTGCAATACTTGCCTTTAAAGAGGGCTTAAAGAACACGAGGACAGTTTTAAAAGAGCTGGACCCTTCACTGGGCCACAAAATTAGTGTTTTCTTATTTTAGCGCGTTTGTTATTTCTTCTGTGATTAAAAGTGATTGGTGGGGAGAAGTCTCGGACGCAACATAGCCTTCTTAACTGATTTCTTTTGTGTGTGTGCGTGCGTGCACCTCTATTTCTTTTAAAGCCCGTTAAGACAATGCAGTTGCCTTAGAAAAAAACCCTGATTAGTATTCTGCATAAGGTACAGTCTTCATTGCAGTAGATATATAAAATCTATCTTCGCTTTCACCACCTGTCACCTGAGAATTTTAAAATGATCTAGCTTTGAGATTGCAGGAAGCAGCCTTTTTGATTCTCATCTTTTCTCGACACCCCCCCCCCCACCCCTTTTGTCATTGGCACTGCGTCTATGGTGAACTCCAGTCCATTTTTATTCCTTTGTCAAATGCTTTTATTCACGGGAAACCGAAGGCACATGTTTACTAGGGATAGAAATAGAAACACAATAAAAACCAGTTTGATAGATGATCTAGCCTATTCTTCACACTTCCCTGTTGTTTTATTGATTTACAGAACACAAAGACTAATCCGAATTTACATTGCGTGTCTTTCCCCAGATCTCAAAGGACTTGTTCCCCTTTGCTCAGATTAACCAAGCCAATTTTTTTCTTTGTATCCAGTAGCCCCTGTGACAGTCGAATAGCCTGTCAACTAATCAATTTATGCGGCAAAAACTAATTTTTACTTTAAACAAACATCCCAACATCGTGTTGACACAATTAAATGATTTCTGCGTTATATCATATATCTCACACACACCCCGGGGAGCAGGTAAGAGCTACAGCTGAAATCACGCGCACGTGCTCCTGCATCAAATTAAATATTTTCCCCTTAATCCTACCACCAGCAGCTGTTAGGTACGGGGGCTTATTGCATATGGCCTACATAATGAGACCGATCCAGGCGGTTCCGGCTTCTCCACTGAATGCTGAGTAGCTCTCTTCCCCCCAAGGACAGGAAGAGTTACCGCTATTGAAAGAAGTTCTCGTGCCAGTGAAGAGTCTCAGCATACATGTTTGGAGATGCGGGGAGAAAGCATTTAAAGCCGGAGCTTCTACCTTGATTAAAATACAAGGGATTGGCACTCTGCGAGGACTTGAAACTGGCTAACTCCCCAGCGCTACGGCGGCGTGGAGGGGGAGAGGGGGTAGGTATGGCAAGAGAGGAGATCTTTGCTCTCTTTGGAACCTGTCAAAAAATTAGGTCAACATGATTTTGTATTTTAATGAAATAACTTAAGGGTAAGCCCGAGACTTGGAGGCCGCTAATACTTTTATGCTAGAGTGGCTTGTCATGCTTGACGTAATGTCTGGCTCTGTATGAGAAGTATCGAAGCTAATGTTCTCCATGGCTAATCGGCCTTTAGCTGCTCCTGTCCTTTTAAATTCTCAGTAGCTGGAGCATCCATATGGATATTCCTATCTCTAACAGTATAAACACAGTGCAGGCTGCACATCATCATTTCCATTGTCAAAACAGATGAAAGGATTTCTGATACTCCAATTAAACTAACCTGAAAAAAAATCGTTTTAAAATATGCTCCACAAAATAACCTGAATGTTAAAACACCGGAATCTTCCAACCATTTCTTCTGGCTGCATCATTAGCATTCCACCCCCACCCCCATCCCCACCCCAGCCCAAGTCCTTATCTGATTTGATTACTTTTAGAATGAATTTGGTTTTCAACATGAAAGCTGAGGAAGCTAAATTGGAAGAATAATGGCTTGGCATTTTATGTCATTTGGTTGAAATTGCAGGTGTGGGAGTCAGGCCTGCTCCTCTAACTCGTGCTTGGCTATTTCCCCTTTAATTTACCGAATTTGAAATGGATTGCCGGTTCCAAATTACACTACACTTAAGGGACTTGCAAAGAATGCTCGTGATTTAGGATCCTACATTATTGCCTTGATGAAAAATTATGCAGACACACTCACAGCCCTACAAGAAAACTACTTCTTGTAAAACAAGAGTATTTGACAAACACCAGGAAGCTGAAGATGATAAAACACATTCTAAGCTCCTTTTCTTATTAATCAAGAGGGGGTACTGTGTTAATGGCGGTCTGAGGTATTGCATGGGAAAGAATCAGAGCAAGAGGGTATGTAAGAGAGGGTGTATGATGACTGTGGCCTGGATGACTGTAACAAAATTCTCTCATTTGAAGGTACTTACATTAAGGAGTAGTCTCTAAATACCAGGGTTGTAATTGCTTTCAAGCACCAAACATAACTTGCATTATAATCAACAGTACAGTTGACCTTTGAACAACATGGCAATTAGGGCTGCTGACTGTCCCCCTCCACCCCGTGCAGTTCAAAATCTACCTATAACTTTGATTCCCCCCCAAACTTAATCACTAATAGCCTGCTGTTGACTGGAAGCCTTACTGATAAAGTCAATTAGCACATATTTTGTATGTTATATGTATTATGTACTATATTCTTGTAATCAAGTAAACTAGAGAAAAGAAAATGTAATTAAGAAAATCATAAGGGGGCGCCTGGGTGGCTCAGTCAGTTAAACATCTGACTTTGGCTCAGGTGATGATCTCGCGGTTTCTGAGTTCGAGCCCCGCGTCAGGCTCTGTGCTGATGGCTCAGAGCCTGGAGCCTGCTTGGGATTCTGTGTCCCCTCCTCTCTCTGCCCCTCCCATGCTCATGCTCTGTCTCTGTCTTTAAATAATAAATAAATGTTAAAAACTTAAAAAAGAAAATCATAAGGAAGAGGAAATATATTTATAGTATTATACTGTAACAAATCTACATGTAAGTGGACCTGTATAGTTCAAACCCGTGCTGTTCAGGGTCAGCTGTATTCCTGAACAGAAGGGGCATCTTAAATGAATGAACCCTACTCATCTATAATTATCAGTAATACTTGCTTAAAAGAGATACGTACTTTAATTCCAAAGTTTTGCTCCTTACTCTGGCTTTAGGCCATCTATTCTAATATTCATTCACATCTGTAAGAGCAACACACTACGATATGTTACGTACGTTAGATGATTCAGAGACACATGTGAGGTTGCATTTTTCACATTTCAAATTAGTCACTCTTGGCAGCCTCTTTAAGCAGCCATGCTCAACCTCGGTCTCATGTCATGTGCCTGAAATCCACCAACAGGTGATCAGGGAAATAGGAACTGTGTGCTTTACCTTTCAAATATGGCCCAGAACATGGTGGCTCTTACTGATGTGCCAAGTATACCTGAAAAGAATGCATATTCTGTTGTTTGTGGGTAGGGTGTTCCATAGAGGTCATTAGGGCAAGTTGTTTGAGAATGTTTCTCAAGTCTTGGATGTGTTTGCTGATTAATCATCTCCTTGTACAATCAGTTACCACGAGAGGAGTCTCCAGGTCTCTAAGTATAACTGCAGACTTGCCTATGTTTCCTTTTGTTCTATCAGTCTCTGCTTCATGTATTCTGAGATCTCCACTGGTAGGTGCACACACAGTTAAGTTTGTTATATCTGCTTGGGAAATTGACCCTATAAAAGGTCAATTACATCGTGTATTACATCAATTCCATAGTATAAACCTCTTTATCCCAATTTTCTTCATTTTGAAATCAACATTTTCTCATATTAATATAACCGATGCAGCTTTTTTTTTTGGATTAGTGTTTGTATGAGGTCTTTTTATATGCTTTTAGTTTCACTATGCCATTATGATTAAGGTGGGTTATAGACGGCTTATCATTTGATATTATTTTTTAATCCAATCTGACAATGTCTTTTTTTTTTAATGTTTATTTATTTTTGAGTAAGGGAGAGAGAGAGAGAGAGAGAGCACGAGCGAAGAGAGCATGAGCTGGGGAGGGGCAGAGAGAGAGGGAGACACAGAATCCGAAACATGCTCCAGGTTCCAAGCTGTCAGCACAGAGCCTGATGCCGGGCTCGAGCTCATGAACCGTCAGATCATGACCTGAGCTGAAGTGAGATGCTTACCTGACTGAACCACCCAGGCACCCCTAATCTGACAATGTCTTAACTGGAGCACTTAAATCATCTACATTTAAAGTAGCTATTGATATGTTAATATTTAAGTCCACCCTTTTATTATTTTTCTATTCCCTTTGAATTTTTTTTTTCTGTTCTCTCTTTTTTGCCTTCTTCTAGATTACTTGAATATTTTTAGTACTTCATTTAATTCATCTGTTAACTATTTGAGTATATCTTTTGGTATTGTTTTAGTTGTTGCTCTAACGATTATAATATTCACACCGAGTTTTCTGGTATTTATAATTAGTATTTTACCACTTCAAGTAAAATGTAAAAGCCTTACAACCATATATGTCCCATTTATCCTTTCTTTGTGTTATAGTTTTTATACATGTTATATCTGTGTATATAAAATGCCCCCCCCACCCCAGCCCCCAATAAACTTACAAGTTTTTTCTTTCAAGAATCACACACATTGCAAGGAACATAATAGGAAAAAAATAGGCTATCTCATTTACTCAAATATTTACCATTTCTGTCACTCTTCCTTCATTCCTAAGTTTCAAGTTTTCCCTCTGACACTATTTTTCTTCAACTTGAAAAACTCCCTTTAGCATTTCTTTCATAGGAGATCTGATGGTGACAACTTCTTTTGTTTTCCTTCATCTGAGAATGTTTTTATGTCAACTTCATTCCTGAAAAATATTTCCACTGGATATAGAATTAGTAATTGATAGGTTTTTTTTTTTCTTTCTTTCTCTTTTTTTTTTTTTTTTTTTGGTTCAGTTGTTTGTATTTTGTTTCCAGTGCTTCAAAGATGTTTGCACTGTGTAGGTCCCGTGATCTCTGTTGAAAACCTTGTGGTAATTTCTACTGTTTCCTTGTATGTAATGTGTTGTTTTTCTCTGGCTACTTTTAGGATTTTTCCGTTTGTATTTGGTTTTCTTCAGTTTGATCATGATATGCCTGAGCATGATTTTCTTTGCGTTTATCCTGGTTGGGATTCATTGACATTCACTGAGCTTCTTGAATTTGTAAGTTGTGTCCGCGATTTACTGTCCTATAATTGACCAGGTAACACTGCCTTTACAGCTGACATACACTTCCTTGTCAGAGAGTTGTAGCACGTTCCTGATATCAAATTTTATAAATTGGCATGGCTGAAAGATACACTGAAGATGAGAAAGGTACAGTTTTCGATTTTTAAAAGATAAAGGGGGTAGGAAAAGAGTACACGAACCACCCCAAAATTTTGTCTTCGGTCTTTTATGAGTTTTAAAAATGTGTTAGTGTGAAGATGTCATGTTCAGAGTTAAGAGGATCATCAGGAGTCAGCATGGATTCACTCTGGCGAAATCATTTCAGATCAAACCCAATTTCTTTCTTTTTTTTTTCTTTTTTTTTTTTTTAGATAAACTTATTAGGCTGTAAAATTGGAGAATTGATTACAAGTAACATATTTTTCAGCAGCAGGGCAATAGGACAGATCTTTGATGCTATTCCTTTGAGCAAAAGGGAGACATTTGGAGAGAATATGACCACCATTAAATGTATCACACCTGGTTTGGCAAGTGTACCCAAGGGGTGCTAGTTAGTCAGTCAGTTTCTGTCCTGGAGAACTCTTTCTTATGCATCCGTCATGATTTCTACTTCAGATCTGTGAGTGGGTTGAACTATTGATGTTGGAAGATAGAATAAATATTTGGACAACTGAGTCAAGGTCTAAAATAATAACACTTACCACTTCATTAAGGCCCACAATATGTCGGGGAGTTTTCCAGGAGCTGGAGTTTGGAGCTAATGTGTGACTCCTCAAATTACCTGACCTCTCAGCAGGATAACAGAAAGCAATGGTAATGAGCTTTTCTTCCAGGACATCACTCTCTCATCGTTTCCCTCCCACCTCATTGATCTCTCTTTTTTGGTCTCCATTGTTATTTCTTCCCAATATTAGAGGGACCAAGGTCATTTTTCTTCACTGTCATTTTCTAGGAAACTTCCCAAATCTCGTGACTCATATGAATCTACAGCTTTGAACTTCCAAATCAATAGCTGCAGCCTAGAGCCTTCTGAATCCTGGCGTGTGTTTTCTACTGTCTACTTGACATTACCACTCCATTGCCTAATAAGCATTCCAGCTTAATGCACCTAAAACAGAACCGAATGCCAAGCCTCCACTTATCAAATATCTTCTTTTGTAGTCATCCTGATTCACTAAATGGCACCTCTGTTCTCCCAGTTGTCCTTCAAAAGACAATATTTATTCATTTATTTCTTTACAATTTTTTTTTTATTTTGGAGAGAGAGCATGTGCATGTGTGAGTGGGGAGGGGCAGAAGGAGAGAGAGAGAGAGAGAAGGAAAGAGAATCCCAAGCAGTCTTCATGCTTAACGTGGAGCCCAACATGGGACTTGATCCCACAACCCCAGGAGCATGACCTGAGCCAAAATCAAGAGTTGGACAGTCAACCAAATGAGCCACCCAGGCACCCCAAAAGATGATTTTTAAATAATAGACATTCCATCCCTTATTAACAAAGGAACATGAGACTCTGATAAATGGAAGTTCCTTGCCTAGATCACACAACCAGTAATAAGTTAGTGTCAGAGTTAAACTTGAGTTTATATAATGCCCACTGTCTCCAGATGTTTCTAGCCTTCACTCAAGTTACATTGAAGTCTTATGCTTTTGTCCACACACACAAAAATCTATGAATATAATTCGGGAAAACAGAGTTCTGCAGAGGCAGCCCCTTGGTAAAATACTTGGTTTAATACCAGTGCCCTTCTGTAGGAGGTAGCTGCTGACACAGGGTACTTTAATTCTGAGCTATATCATTTCTAGGTTGATGGAGTTGTTAGTATGTTATACTCTGTATTTGTAAGAACAAACTTAACAATATTCTGTTTTATTTTTGGAGACAAAATAATTAGAAAGAGAATACAGATAAAAGTCATTTAGTGAGAAGGCACCAGGATGATAAGGGAGTTTGAAGTCATGACTAGGAAGAATTCTTGAAGAGCTGGAGAGAAGACAGCCTGGGAAACACTGTTTTTGGACCTGTATTTCAGTTATATTTAGTAAATACTTAATGAAGTCCTACTGTGTGTCAGTTGGGTGCTATCATAAGCACTAGAGATACAAAGATTGGTAAGTATAGTCCTTGCCTTCCATTATCAAAGAATATGTGTAGATGTTATAGAAGGATAGAAAGATTTGTCCTTTAGATTGAACCAAAATCTAATGGAATTATTCAAGGATGAAATGAGCTAGCCTTTTGCCATCACTAAAGATATTCAAGCACATGCTGGAAGTCTACTTGGTATAGGAAGGAGGCTGTGGAATTAAATTAACCATCGTATGAGTGATGGAACTACAGGACCTTTAAACACTTCCAACCCTGAGATGCTATGATTCTTTCATCTGTGCTATCCCTGTCCCTTAATGCCATAAATAATTGGGACATAACTGCAAAAAATTGCATTTACATGGCAAATGTAAATCATCCACTTGCTTGGGTAAGACTTGTCCTTCCTATTGTAAGCTCACATCACTTAGTGTGTCTTTCTTCTGTCCTAGAGAAAATTACAGGAAACACAAACTAAGATAAACCCATCAAAGTTGTAAATGAAAGGGGTTCAAACTTATAAACATCTGTATTTATTTTTTGTACCCTAATTGCATCTAAGAGAACTAAATAAAATTTATATAGATAAAGGATAAGCCTAAGGTACTTGAAAATTTCTTCTTCTTCTTCTTCTTCTTTTTTTTTTTTTTTTTTAATTTTATGTTACAACAAACTAGGGACCAGTGTAAGGTTAGCATTTAATTTTATGCCACTGCAAGATTACTTTGCTCAGATTAAAACAACAGTGCTCTTTCTCATCATGGCCATCTGTAATGTTCTCATCATTTTAGCAGCGGGTGAGTCCATTTCTTTCTATGAATTTTACAAGTCAAGACGTTCCATAAGTTGATTTGATCAGGTGGGAAAAAAGCATAACAGTGAACTGACAGAAGAGTTTTGAAGAGTGTGGCAGAATTTGATCAGTTCCCATGGTTTTGTAAGAACAAAGGAAAGTGCTCAGATTTGAAGTGTTGAGAAAAATGGTAAAGGTAAGAAGAGAAGGACAAGGAAACTTGTTAATCAAGACACACCTTGAACACTTTGAATACGATCACTGTAATAAGCCACGTATGTAGTTTCAAAACCTTGAATGCATTATTTCACAAGGCACTTCACATGGGCTGTGTTGTTTTTTCAATCATCTCTAGGTTCAGAGAAGTGAAAGAACTGCAATATAAATCTCGTGAGCTATTTGGACAATGATTGAAAGTTGACTAATAGCCAAGTGCAAATATTTATGCATTACTGAGCAACTTCTGTATGTTCATACAACCCTAAGAACAATTCATGAAGTTGGTATTGCAGCTTTACACAGGAAAACATGTAATCTTAAACAGCATGCCAAGCCATGTTCTGAGGCTCATTCCACGGAATCCATCATGGCAAATTATGGCATAGATTGAGAGTCAATTTAATTTAGCGCTGATAGGATTATTTGGGCATTTTACTGCTCTTGATACATAGGCAAACAGGACTGGCCATGTTTTTGCAAAGACATAAAACAAAAAAAATGGCTGTCAAGTCCAACTGCCTGCCCTGAAGGATATTTACAGGGTGCAATGCTTAATCTCATCTCAGGTATTCTGAATTTCAGCCTGCAGGCTAATATGCTTCCTGGATTTGAGTTGGGAGGAGGGGTTATTAGCGAGGTAGGCTGAGGAGGAACATATCGACAATAAACTGAGAACTCCTTAGGAGAATCCAAAATTAGATCTGGATTGAAGCCAAAATTAACAGACAGGGATGGCTACATATTTTTCAGGGTCCAGTACAAAATTAAAATACAGGATCCCGTGTTCAAAAGTCAGGAAAGAAGTACCAGGAAAAGTAACTAAATACAAACCTTTTTCCTTTCTTCTGTGAACTCTCTCTCAACTTGTCATAGTATTTTTTATTTGCTATTTAACATTATTCTAAGTTAAAAAATTAAAATGTTAAATTATTAGCATCAATTTTACCATTTATCTTTATATTGTGCAATGCCAATTTTAAATGCAAATATAAGAGCATTGAACTGTTATGCAGAATCACCGAAATTACACAATTTGTACACACATATGTATTTTGTTCTTACCACGATAGAGGACATGCCACACAAAACTACCTCAGCTGTTTTTATTTCACTTCTTTCTTTGTCCACATTCTACCCATACTCTCTACTTTGCCCTACTGATAAGTAAAAATGGAGTGAAAGTAAAGGCACTGTTTCATAAAGGAACTATTGTCTTTCTCTTTCTTCCTAAGCCATCATTTTCAGTGTCAGTTGTAGGCTAATAGGGAAATAGCATAAAAATGGTATGACAGGTTTCTTTGGTCATTTGGGTTTCTTAAAACATCATTGTCTTCTTTCTGCGTTCAAAGAAAGTTGTGCTTCTAACAGGAAGTATGGCCTCTTGGAGGTGTCAGTTATAGATATAATATGCTGATCACGTACTCACAAGACATCATGAATGCTCCATGCTAATGGGGCTAGCACGAAACAGTAGTGCACATTGCATATTGTGTGGGCCTCCTAAGCCCATGTATGTGCTCCATTTCCATTGAACTTCACTCATACAGGTTGGTAAAATTATTAAGGATTTCAAGATGGCAGCAACAGAGCATTAAAGCAAGCATAGGGTCCTCCTATGCCTTGAGCCCCATGTGACTGCACAGATAGCACATCCAGGAAGCTGGCCTTCCCTGCTGACAGGTGTAGAAAAGATGCCGGGATTTCTGCCAAGATGGAGTAGGGCCTATAAAGTCTATGACTTCCGGTGGTAACAAGTAAAGACTGGTTAAAATACAAAACAAAACCAAAATCCCAAACAAAAAACCCAGTTTCCCAAGGGCAGAAGTGTAAACAGTAGCAGCTGGAATGAAGAGGAAAGTTCAACCTTAAAGAACAAGGAGTAAAGGAGGGGTGAGTTCCTTCCCCATGGACTCCTTTTCTTCCAGGTTTGACCCAAGAGCAGGCCAAATCAGGGAATTGGCAGTGGGTGCAGGCAGCACAATCTGGGAGAAGCCAGTCTTTCTGGCCAGACAACTGGAACAAAGGGCTCCTGTCCTGTGAGACTGAGAGAGTGGGGGAGATCTATTTTTCCCCCTCTTTTTCTGCTCTGGGCCCTGACCCAAGGCTGGTTGCATTCACAGATCTGCACTGCTGTGGTTCCTTAAAACCTGAAGGAAAACCTGTCTTTCTTGATTGGATTATGTGGAATGTCTCTGTTTGTAGGAAACATACACTAAAGTATGAGAGGGTGATGGGGTATCTTGTTGGCAATTGATCTCTATTTATTTCTACATTTATCTGTGTACGTGGAAAATCAGAGTTCACATGGATGCATCCAGTTCCAGGCCAGTGTTTCAGGGTTTACTCTAGTGTTCTCTCTTTATTTGTAACTTTATTGATCAGTGAGAAACCTGGTTCCCATCAGCCTCAATATACTTACTGCCTTGGTCAATCCCTCTGTGTGCGATGCCCTGTTCACCCCATTCTGTGTGTGACATCTTGCTGTGGTCCACACCTCTCTCTTGGATGCCCTCCTCATCCTAGCCAGGCTCTGATGCCCCATGACAACCACCCTCTTGAACCTCCCCTTTCTCAATCTTAAGGACTCTAACCCCCAGCTCTGGGAAATCCTGGCTCTTTCCAACCACCAACTTGGATTGTCTCACCCAGTGGCTTTTGGATTCGGTTTTCCAGAAAAGGAGGAAAAAAAAAAAAAAAAGAACGCTCAATTTTCAAATGTTCTCCAGCTCACTTCTATACCTAGACTGATGGATATACAATCCCTCTAGCTCCTTTATATGATCTCATCATTTACTGTAATGTCTCAAGTACCTAGCAAAGTGCCCAACATATTGTTTGCACTTAAAATTAGTAATTGATTCAATTAATGTTGCCATGACCTGTCAACAAGCCCCTGAGTTTCATGTTGGCTTTTGCTTCATGGTTAGATTTCTAAGATGTATAATCTGTACTGGATAACAATGGTAGCAAGTAGGTAGCTTGTCTCGTGCCCCATATTTTCCAAAGTGCTTTCTATGATTGAACTTACTTAATCTGTAACAGCCTAAGGAATGTGTACTATTACTATCACTACTTTCCAAAGAAATTTGCAAGGCGTAAAGAGGTTGCATAAGTTGCCCAAAAGTGTACAGCTGGTAATTCATGGGGATTTGAACCCGGACAATCTACCTTCAGAGGCCACGTTCTTAACCACTGTGTGAGTTCCTATAGCTTTTGTTCTCCTTCAGAATCCAAATGGGCTCTGTTACCCTTTGTATGCACAGCATCTTTTGAATATTTCTGTAACTCACATGGTTTGTTTTCGGTGTTGATACTGGTTATTAATTTCACACGGCTCCGGGTTTATGCTCTTCTGACCTGGGCTCAATACCTACCCACACACTCTCTCTGGTTCCGTTAAAACTCAGGGGCCGGCACTGGGTTTGCTGAGATGGCAGAATGCATCCCAGTAGCCCACTACTGTTTACCCTGTCAACCCCTCTAATAGCCACTGGAGGAAGTGGGGTGGGGTGGATATCCCCTTTTAGACTATAGAGAATGAGACTTACTAACATTCCTTTTTTCTTTTTTTATTTTAGAGAGAGAGAGACAGAGAGAGAGAGCATAAGTAGGGGAGAGGGGGAGAAAGGCAGAGGGAGAGAGAAAGACAGAGAGAGAGGGGGAGAGAGACAGAGAGAATGAGAATCTCAAGCAGGCTCCACACTCACAAGGAGCTCCACGTGGGATTTGATCCCATGACCCTGGGATCATGACAGAGCCAAGATCAAGAATCAGATGGGTGCTCAATGGACTGAACCACCCAGGTGCCCCACTAACACTTCCTTCTAATGAGCTTATTCATAATCAACAGGATGTACATTTCAACTGGCATTTTAATCATGATCATCAGATCATCAAGTCTTAGCGACATCTTATTGTTTATTCTTTTGTCTTCCTGATAATTTCAACTTTGTTTTACTTATCATTAATTAGGTTTTCAAAATTGACTGTGACTCCTTTTTCAAGTATTTTTTAAATCCAGAATAATTGGATATTATTAAGTCTACCTGCCTTTTTTGGACATCACCCTTCCAGAGTTACTAGCTACACAGTTAAATCTGAGAGCGTTCCTCTATATTTGTTTTTAAATTGTCTTGATGAGCTCAACTGGAAATTTCCATTTGAAAGAGACATAACTTCCTCATCCCCAATCCTATTATTTCTAATGTGTGTGTTCTTTTTTCAGCCCAAATCCTTCTCATCATTTGGAGTTATGGATGAATATCCTATTCCTCTATGACTCATTTTCATGCCCAGGACTCTCGTGTTCCTGGAATTCACCTTACTTCCATTCTCTGGAGATCTTATTTTGTTTCCATGCAGGATTTTGTATCAAGTACACAATGGAATGTATTGCAGAAAACTCTTTGTTACATATCAGATGCACGTACAGGCTCTTGGCGAGCTATCCAGCTCCTCGAAACTTGGTTTTCTTTAACAACGACCATAAATCATTTCCTTCTCGAGCTATGAGTAGTTTTGTCTTGTTACACTTGAGGATTTTTATGGGGCATCTTCTCCAACACATGCACACACGCTTGGGGAGACACCGCTCTCTGCCCTGGGCCTGGTCAGGGTGCAATACATGCGAGACCTGAACAAGCATGAGGGCTGTGGAATGCACAGCTCAGAGGAGGTGAGCTGAGAGGCAGCATCTTATGGAGATGAATTCCAAGGCAAGGGAGACCACCCGATGCATTTGTCAGTATGGCAGGGATAGACAGAGCAGGGAAAGCCAGATCACATGTGAGGTGGGATTGCACAGGAAATGGGAGGAATTGTCTGAACCCAACAGGGGTTTTCATCAGGTGCCTACAGGCACTTCAGATGAAGGCAGGATGGTTGCCTCTAAAGCTGCTGACCCAGTGTGGACACTCATTATGTAGCTTCTGGGGTTCTGAGTTTTTCCTTTTTCCTTTGTGTGGCCATGTCCCCCTGCTTTCCAGCCTCATGAATGATTTCCCTCCGTTTCCTCCTTGTGGTGCTATGGAAAATGGTTCACTTGAAATCATTTTAATATTTTTCTTTTTCTGTGAAAGAGCTCCTGCTGCTTTGTCCTGACCAGCTGTTTTAAGAACTCAAACCACCCTCACTCTACACGGGCCACAGCCCATGAAAGTCTGCCCTCTGGTTTCCCTGCTTCAACCACAGCCTTCACCCAGAGTCCCTTGCCCTGATCTATTTCACACCCACTCAGGGCTTCTGATGTTGTTCCCGTTTCCCGTTTCTGACCATGTTTCTCCCCTCAGACCTCAGTACTGTCTCTCTAGCTACAAACTTGGTTTTGTTCCTTGACTGTGATTTAGTTTCTCTTGACTGTCACTGCCTCCAGCAGTAGATCGCCAGCCTGGTCAGCCCAGCTCCAGAGAGTGTCCACTGGCGAAGCTCCTGTGGTCTCTGTACCAGGGAGTGTTCTGGAGTCTTCTGAGTGGACTCTCTCCTGCTGAGGAGTTCTTCTCCCTCTCACATTAGTAGGAGTGAAGAGAGGGACTCTTCAAACAGAGGGACCAGCTAGAGCATCTACCGTTCTCATGGTGGCTGTTTGCCCTCGGCAGAGAGACAGACAGCACACCCTCTCTGTAGGGTACTAGAATGGACTCTGACTTCTATACCTTTGTGTTGTCAGTTAGAACTACTGCTCCTTAAGGTTTTCCTTGCTGGCTTCCTTAATGGACTTCCAGAAAACTAGTCAGTCGTAGGGGACAATTCCCCTGCATCTCTGCTCAGATGAAAAAGTTAGCTTTTAAAATTTTTCTTCATAATGTCGCTCATTCCTTTCTCTGTTACACAGGGGCAATTTAAGGGGACACATTTCAGCAAATTACTACAATTATCTTCAGCCTGCTGCTACATTTCAGTGGACCCTATGTCTTCTATCAGCAGCCAACGCAAAGCATCTGAATGATCTTGGAAATGTGTAGATCATCCACAATCCTTATTTTCCCTTTAACTTTAGGAGTTTTTTCAACTCATTTCCCGACATAATGGTGAACCAGAAACAAAAAGGAAGTAATTAAATTTTATTTCACTTCTCTTCTCATTCATAATTGTAGAGAGCAAGAGAGACAAGAAAGATGTGTGAATTTACTCAAGAGAATTCTTTGTGCATCTCCTACATGCTAGACACGAGGCTAAGAAGCAGCTTCACAGAGATAAGAGAACAATGTCTGCTTTCTAAGAGTTCAGGGCCCAGTGGAGGATGGGGACCTGCGTAAAATAAAATCCAACATCAATATTGGCAGAAGAGCATTTTCAGTGCTGTGAGGACATTTAACACGATGTGAGGGAGAAGAGGCTCAGGGAAAGCTTGTGAGAGGTGATGCCCGTGCTGAGTCATTCAAGGATTAGAAGTGGCTGCCCGGAGGGGTATCTGGTGGGGCTCAGTCGGTTAGCGTCTGACTTTTGATTTTGCCTCGGGTCATGATCTCATGGTTGGTGAGTTTGAGCCCTGCATCGGGCTCCTCGCTGCCTGTGCAGAGCCTCCTTGGGTTTCTCTTTCCCCCTCACCTGCTTGTGCTCTCTCTCGCTCTCAAAATAAATAAATAAACTTAAAAAAAAAATAGAGAAGTGGCTGACCAGATGTAGGAGGACACTGATTTCAGATGCAGGGAACAGCAACTGACAAAAGAGGTGAGAAAGCCTGGGAGGCCTAGGCTGGGCTTGCAGGACATGGGGCATGTCTGGGGCATGGGGAATGGGGAGGTGTCCAGAGAAGGGACGGGTGGAAAGGAGAGAGTCTGGGTTGGATCATGGGGGCCTCATGTGCCTTCCAACAGAATCGGAGCTAAGGCTACAGGACTGGAAAGCCACAGGCAAATTTAAGCAGGAGAAGGACATTATGATATGCGCTTTTGAAGAGCGTTTGGCTCCCGTGTGGCTGATGGCTTAGAATGGGGCAAGGATAGAGGCAGGAAGACGATAATGAAATTCATGCTGGGAAGAGTTGTAAGGTTCTGAGTCAAGGCAGAGGCAATGAAAATCGAAAGAAAAGATTTGAGGGACATTAGGGGAGTACAATTGACAGAATTTGGTCCCATTTTGACAGAGATGGAGAAATACAGCATAATTCCCAGACTTATCTTTTTTCTGCTTAAGTAACCAGATGGACTTCATAATAATAAAGGGATTGTACTGTAAAAATAGCTGACATTTATTGAGCACTTTCTATGTGCTAAGTAGTTTCAGTATATTGCCTCACTTTATCTTGAAAATAACACTGTGGAGCAGATCCTATTAAGCACATTTTACAAATAGGAAAATGGAGGCATGGAAAAGGCCAGCATCTTCCCCAGGATCATGTATTATGTGCCCAAACCGGGATTTGAATACAGGTGTGGACACCTCCCGAGTCTGACGTTTCAGCACTATCCTATTTTGTCCACCGGGGAGGGATTCAGTTCGGGGGAGAGATGATGAGTCCTGTTTTGAACATGCAGGTGGATTTCTAGCAGCTGGTGGTGATATGGCTTTGAAGGTCCAGTGAGTGATCTGATCTGGAGCCAGATACTTAGGGAAGGAGCCAGAGAGACAACCAGGAGTCCACTGAATTGTTCAAAATGTGACCTACTGTGCTCCTGAGCTCGTTTCGTATCTGTTGTTACTCCACAAGTGAAGGAAGGCATGATCTTCTTCGGCAGGGTCAGGCCCAGCTGCCACAGCCCGGCCCGGAGCCTCAACCCCACTCATCACCATGCCTCTGTGACAGGAGTGGGTTAAGTTTGCTCCACTTTCTCTTTTCCTTATGATGATTCTTATCATGAGAACACATTAATCTTTTGCTATTTTCTGTTTTCATTACAATCTTTGTCACACAAGTGGAGCATCAGAATGTTAATGCCTCGTATCTTCTGTGAAGAATTGGTAGAATTCTCCATTGCTTTGACCTTTCCAATGTTCTGTGTTTCGATTGGGTCTGGAAGTTGATGATTAATGATAATTACAATAATTACACCAAGGGACTCGAAATATAAATTACCAAATGTTCAAAGGAAGCCACTTGAAACCTTTAATAGAATCTTGAACAATCTCTGTCCAAATGTTCCTACTTCCTCCATCAGACATCCCTCGGTGAGTAGGTTGGGAGAGATTCAGCCTAGGTTGTAGCCAGAAGAATAAAAGAGCTGTGATTTGTGAGCCATGTTTTAGTTATATGAAGGGGGAAAAAAAGAAATCAATTTTTAAATCAATAGAATGGTCCTTCGCCCAAACAGCTTTGCTTAACAAAGAGTGAGCATTCCATAAAACAAGACTTCGCTTTCGATTCAGATCATTAACTACGATTCCCATTAGGAAGGAGGTGCCACGGGGAAAGGGGATATTTACTTGTCTCCTCTGCTCTGGTTTCTTGGCTTTAATTTTAGGGAGGTGTGGCCTTTCATACGGAGAGTTAGGACTCTATGTGGCCTTTGCTCCTTGGCCCGCAGACGACAACCACACCTGGCACTGATATTAGTGTAATCATATTTTCTGTGAACTTTTGCCGTGGGCAAGATGCAGATTCCCCGATGCTTTAAAAACAGTAAGTATTAAAATGCACTGGAATGAGGGTTTCATCTTGAGACCCCTGGTTATTTTCTTCCTGCTGCAGTAAATTGTACTTTATGTTGTGATAACCAGTGCAGTATATAAAGTATCCCTATCCAGAAGGTTGAAGAAGTTGCCATCATGCTAGGCTTTCAAAGGGAAGGATTTAGGATGACCAGACATCTAAACACATCTGTGGATGGTCACTATGGAGCATTTTTCCACAGGATGACAGAATGGAAAGAACAATCTCTTGCTACAGTTTTGACACACTCAAATACAGGCATCCTGTTGCCCTTCGACTTTTCCAGGTTATGTTATGGCATACACTATTTCTTTAAACAAATGTTTTTTTCATGTTTGTTTATTTTTGAGAGAGAGACAGAGTGTGAGCAGGGGAGGGGCAGGGAGAGAGGGAGACACAGAATCCGAAGCAGGGTCCAGGCTCTGAGCTGTCAGCACAGAGCCCGATGCAGGGCTGGAACCCCTGAACCGTGAGATCATGACGTGAGTCAAACTCGGTTGCTTAAGTGACTGAGCCACCCAGGTGCCCTGGCATAAACTGTTTCTAATTAGCATGATCCAGACTCTCAACATTTAGAAATCTATGCATTGAGGCTATAGTGAGAGAGGAAAAGAATGTCTAGAGAAGAATGATGGAAAGTCCTTACAGTGTCCTTCTCCAGTCATATCTAGGACACCGTGGGGTTTCCCTGAGGCCAGGATTGACTGAAACTGTGTACTCCATGTGAGAGCTTTTGCACCAGGCGAGATGTGGATTTCCTGAGGTTCGTTGGTTGGTTGGTTTGCAATGACAGGAAAACTTGATTGAGGCCCACGGGCCTTGGGGCTCAGGCCAGATGTCACCCTGCAGACAAAGGAAGGGCCGGTGGGTGAGCCTTATGTAACCTTTTTCTTGGGGTGCAGGTTGTTGGTGTGGCTCTACTTCTTGTGGCACTTGACAGCGCGGGGTGCGGGCGAGCCTGACTCTTGCGGCAGACCGTCGTGTCGCAGTTGTGTTTCTGGACCAGCTGGCAGAGGGAAGGCTCAGTGGTGCCACCCTGCAGGTGAAGCGCCAAGTGCAGGGTGGACTCTTTCTGCGTATTGTAGTCTGAGAGGGTGCAACCATCATCTAGCTGTGTGCCCACAGAAAGCAGACGCTGCTGGTCAGGCGGGATGGCCTCCTTGTCTTGGATTGTGGCTCTGACATTCTCAGTGGTGTCATGGGCTCAGCCTCAAGGGCGATGGTCTCGCCCGTCAGGGTCTCCGCAAAGATCTGCATCTCTGTGTCTGCTGCAGGGCCACTGCCTCCAGCCTGCTCGACCACCTTTTTGGAAGAGAGTTTCGTTTTGTTTTTAATAACATAGTAAGAGGTAGGCAGCCCAGGGTGGCTTTTCTGGCCAGGAGACAGCAACCTTCCCTCTTGATTTTGCTCTGGAACCCACAGGGCCTGAGCGCACCATGCATATTCTCAGAGGTGTGGTGCGGTGTTGGCTCTGAGGATTCTCAAGTTCAGGTAGGCTGACCCTAGTTCAGATGGTCCTGGTACTTTGGAGTATGGTTCCTTTCCCCAAAAGATCCTAGATCCTGTTGGATCCTAGGGGTTTCTGATGAATCAATCTGGTGCATGCCTGGTGCAATCTGGTGCACGGTTTCAAGTAAAACCTAACTTTTAAGAGCATTTTATGAGTATATTTATGAAGAACACGGTGCCGAGTGTGTGTATATGTGGCATACAAACATGTTTCTTCTCATCTTAAAGTTTCCCTCTTGAGAGGTGCCACACTTCTTCTTGGCCTCCATTCCATCCCAGAGGATATAGGTATGGGATGAGAGGTTTAGTCCATCGTGTTAACCGGAGCATGACCATCCGAGTCAAGTTTTGTCTATTGTTACCACTTCTTCCCCGTACTTTGCTTTTGTAGCGGAGACAGAGCCTTAGCAGGGTGCACTTGAATTCAATCTGGACGCCCGGTCAGTTAATAAATGAATCAAGAAGCATTTGGTAAGTTCTTTGCTTCAAGTGGCGGTATGCTGTTTTTGAGCTTTTTATTCTGCCGAGATATTCAGAGCTTGTAAACATGAACTCAAAGAAATTCAGACTGTGACAGTTGATCTTGTAACCTGGGCAGTTACTACTATATTAAATTGCATCCTGATCATTTGGAAAGCACAATGCTTTTGATCAGCTATTGAGGTCATGTTTGTGGGGTCAAGTATCCCATTATACTCGTATTTTCTTCCAAATGGATTCTCACCTTTATTTTATTCTGCTGGTTGTTTTTCTGGCCTATTATTACAGCTATTATTGCATCCTTAAAAATAACTCCTATTCCCACTCCCAGAAGTTAAAGGCAACATTCCTAAAAAAAAAAATAAGTGTATCTAATGAAAAAGTTAATATACTAACTTCTTCTTTTTTGTGACTATGAAGTGTGTGTGTGTGTGTGTGTGTGTGTGTGTGTGTGTGTGTGTGTTTTGAGGACGACAAAAAGAGAGTTAGTTAACACACATTTGGACCTGAACTCAGAGTGATCGAAGGCAGATTCCCTCATCTTAGCCAAGTGGAGAGAAAAAGGGTTCAGATGCACAAGAAAAATAAAAGTGTCAGTACCGGAAGGGACATATGGCAATACTGGGCAATATGCGAGGAACCAATGCAAATGCTACAAGCCAAGTGTTGTTTGGAGGCTGCTTAATGAGTGTGGAAAATGACCCAACTTCTAAGGTTCTATAACTGCCTCACTTAGCTTTGATTTTTATAAATAGTCACATTTGTTCCAACCCTGTCTCCACACCCTGTTAGTAATATCGGTCAATTTATATACGTCGAGTGGGAAGTACATTAATTTAGATTCCCTGAACATCTGCTGGTGCCTAGATGGACTTGAACCGAAATTAAAATCATTGAGTCATTCACCCCACAAATATTTATTGAGCATCCCAGGGCCTATGCAGTCTGTCAGAAGGCTCCCTCAGCAACCAAGGGCACTCTGTGAGAGGAGACACCCATGAGAATTGCAAAAAGAAATAAAAAGCCAGTTGGAGCAGGCCCTGGAGAATTCACTCATCTCTTCCTTTGTGATTGTTGCCATTCCCAAGACTTTGATCCACTGTGGGTCTGGATTCCCAACTTGTATTTGAGATTGGCTTTTCCGGGTTTGTGTCTCCTTGTTTCTGGATTCACTTCTCCTTCTTCAGCTGCTACCTCTTTCTTTTTAGACCCATTTGATTTCCTGACTATGTACTCCGGCCATAAGGGCTTCAAACCCTACCTTCCAGCTCTTCTTCTGAATATGTGGAGATGGACCTATGATGGGGATGGGGAGGGAATAAGACAAAGTCCCCACAGTCCGGGAGCCGTAGACTAGGTGCTCTTTATCGTGCAATAGAACAGGCTCTTGTTCTAAATGAGGGAGAAACAGCATAGCCTGAATGTCCTTGGCGGTTTCCAAGGTCTTGTCAATTTGGGTATGACTGAAAGATTCCGTGGCTCCTTCTGCCATGCCCATCTCCGCACCTTAAAGTCAGTGCTGATGGTGCTCGGGCATGACCACAGGCTGTTGCTGGGCATGAACTAAGCCAAATGGGGCAAAAGGTGGAACTAGTTTCCAAAACCGGCTCTCTGCAAGCCTGCTTTCGCTCTTTCCTGCCCATATCCTGCAGGGTGTGATAATCACTTGCTCATTGATTCAACCTCTTCTGGTGCGGCGTGGAAGCTATTGTAATCAATTAAGGTCACAAGGATCCTATTTGTGTTCCATGTAACAGCCTTGGAGTGATTCCCTACCACCATGAAGTAGTTAATTCACTGTCAAAATGGCCCCTCTAAAAACTGAGGTCACCTGACTCACTATGTTTCCTGATCTTGTCTTTCACATGCACTGTTGTATCACTCACACTGAGGTCCCTTTCTTAAATGATCACCGTATGTTGGCACCAGGGTCGTATTTGTGTACATGATAACACACGTTCACCAGGTTGTAACCTTCATGATTTGCAGAATTTCTATCACGTGTGCATTTTGTGTAACAATTGTAGTTTGTGGACCCGTAATAAATATGAAATAATCACCATCACCAGGGAGCCCTCCAGACCTATTGTACCCAATGCAATGAATGCCTTTCAATATCCTGGTTCACTGTTGCTGCCCTCCATAGTTTGCAAATGGACACTAACCTTCCGGATTTATACATTTCTGTCACTTATAGGGTTCCCGAAAGCTTACGTCTTCCATGGAATTCTTTAGGAACAACGTTCACTTTGTGATTCCTCTGAAAGCTGAAAACTCAAAGCACTGAGCAAACTGAAAAGTCAAAGCAAAATCCCCTCGTCCTCTTGATCATTAATCACCGGCTGGGTGTGTGTGTCAGAACTTGGTGCCGCTCTGATTTCTCTCCTATGCCCTTCGGGCAGAAACCTCTTCTTATTTGTGTCTTCTGGAGCACCCAGTACACTGCCGGAGCTCCATAAATAATTAATCTCGCCAATAATAACGGGAAGCAGAAGCTTCCAAGAGTCTTCCTTTCCCCCGTTCTGCGAAACTGGTGTTATGGTATTTTGACTATCAAAACAATGATTAAGCGGCTTTGGCACACTTTATGTTTGGGCTAAATGCGATTTTGCTAATGCACTATCTCATTCCTCCCTCCCCCAACACTCGTATTTTAATGATTTCTAATTAATATTGTAATATTTCTTGAATAATTCATGTTTTTAAACAAGAAAGGCTGGCATAAATTTATGTCAATCTGTTTGTGTATTGCAGCGCCGTGCACAACAAACAAACACAGTCTGCTTCCCTTGGAGACTAGGGGAAGAGGCAACAGAAAAGAGAAGCATCAGAGTATGGGGCTAGATTCACGTTCCTCCCCAAAAGAGGGAGGCTCCCAGGTTGCCTTCTGAGGTTTCCAGGCAGACACCTTTGTCTTCGCCGACACCCCCTTATCATTTCAGTTTTTTTTCCTCCTGACAGGCGCCTGAGGCCCTCAAGCTGTACTTCGTTACCCTGAACCCTCCTGTCCTCCTCCCCAGCTGTTCCCTGAACTCTATGTCCTCTAACCGCCAGCCCCATCACAGATTTGTCTTTGTGCCTCTCTGGACATTGTTCAAGGATAGGCGCAAACTGTAATCTGACTAGTCAGGATGACGTGGATAAAAATCAGGGGTAGACTTATTCATTTAGTAGACAAGTATTTGATGAGCACCTGCTTCCTGCTCAGAACCCTACAAAGCCGGAGGGCACTAGAGCATTGGGTAACCTCGGCCAAGTAATGCGATCGTTCCTTTATAGGGGCTCCTGAGGGCGCCTGGGAGGCTCAGTTGGTTAAGTGTTGGACTTTGGCTCAGGTCATGATCTTGCGATTCGTGTGTTCAAGCCCCGCGTCAGGCTCTGTGCTGACAGCCACATCGGAGCCTGCAGCCTGCTTCGGATTCTGTGTCTCCCCCTCTTTCTCTGCCCCTCCTAATTCACGCTCCCTCACTCTCTCCCTCAAAAATAAATAAACACTGAAAAAATTTAGAGGAGCTCCTGAAGAATCCATTTCGGTCTCTCTAGAACACTAAGGGAGATTTCTTTTAAGACAGGCCTCAAAGCCCCTTTCTGGACAGCTGCTGATTCTACCGTCACACAGCTGAGGCTATAGTTGTGGTGTGGTGGAGAGCCGTCGGTGGGTTTTTTAATTTTACTTTTCATTGTGTTTTTCAGTAAAAACGAACCGAAGGACTGGAGGAAAGATTTCAGAACAAAAGCTTAGCTCCACCATGAACCTGCCATCCCTCCTCCAGACTCCACACGGAGGTGATCTCCTTTACTTTGTTCGAGACTAAGTTCGCAGTCTTTTGAATTACACATACAATTATTCAGACATCCAGAAGCAGGGACTTGTTTTCATTCGGTATTTTCTTCTCTCAGATTCAGGGAGCCTGCTGCTTTAGAGCAGCTTCCATGGGAGATCTGTTGTCAAGTGACTTTCATTTCCTCCCTTCTTCTTTGGAGCTGGAGAAAAGACTTTCATATCTATCATTTCTGCCTGCATTACAGCACTGCTAATGCTGTGCTGACCCTGCTGCTGGGGCCATTAATGTGTGTCACTGTTAATTAGCAGCCAATGGAATAGCCAAGCCAGCGACATGGTTCACTGAGATGGATGTGGTTGTTTTGATTGCATTGCTATTGCTAGGGTAACTATCATTTGTACTAATGATTTCCAAGTAGGTAGCAAAAGGGTAGGAGGGAAATGACTTAATTTGATTCTTTTCCCCCCACTATCTCTAAGAGCAATTTTAGTGGTGAAAACGCTCTGTGAGGCAACAGCTCCCGAATTCGTTGAGGTCTTTGGAAAGACAGATTGTTATTAACTGACCATATCGGGACAGGGAGTGCCGGCGATTATGTATACGGTATAATCTTCCCCGAGTGGAGAGGACATACCTGCCCTCTGATGGACTGCAAATGGCCCCTGTAGACACGATCATCCGGCAGACAGAAGGGTCGCCCATTGCTGTTGCCCATTCTAATGACACCGAGAAGTGGAAAGTGAAGTTGAAAGTGAACACAAAGTAGTAGGGGGTATGTTGCTTGTAGGAAGAGGAAAAATGTAGCTTGTCTCTGCCCGAAGGGCATGGGAAGATGGGATGGAATTTAGGGAAGCTGATTAAATCTACACGCGGGATGTTGAGCCTCTCAATAACTTTGAAAGTTTTCAGAATGCACATTTTCCTTCTTATGTGCTCCAGTGTCCCCTTGACACGTGGGCCTAATGTAGCTGCATCTCATAGTACCGTCGCCACATTTCCCAACCCCTAGGGCAAGGATTCAGAATGGACATCTGCCGAGAACTAGACTGGAATCAGAAACTCATGTCTCTAAGCTCAGTTATATTTCCACATTAATGGGCAATTTTTGTGCACGTCCCTCTCAGTGCATTTCTTGCCCTCAGCCATTGTATTCAGGGACTCTCCCAAAGTTCCCTCTATCTCCATACTCTGTCCTGGCTACCTCCTCACTCGCTTCCAGCATTTAGCTTTCTGGGGAAAGCACTTGGATTCTACTCCACTATTCTTCTAAAAAAAATTTTTTTTTAACATTTATTTATTTTCAAGAGACACAGAGAGACAGAGTGTGAGTGGGGGAGGGGCAGAGAGAGAGAGGGAGACACAGAATGAGAAGCAGGCTCCAGGCTCTGAGCTGTCAGCACAGAGCCCGACGCGGGGCTCGGACCCACCAACCATGAGATCATGACCTGAGCTGAGGTTGGAAGCTTAACGTACTGAGCCACCCAGGCACCCCATGTACTCCACTATTTAGAAACATCTCCTCTTGTACCCATCTTCCACCTGTTCAGGGCTATTACTGCCTCCGGGGTCTGGGAGTCCTCTCGCAGTTCCTTGGGGCAGCTCTCCTTCTGCCTTTTCTCCCTCTCTTGGATCTTCAAACTCGCCAGCTCCATTGATATCTCTTGAGTTTCTCTCATAAAGGAAATTAATTTACCTCCCATTTTCCTTGTACGAAACCCCATATTTCCCCTTCCCTTCATAGGAACGTTTCTTGAAACAACAACCTACAATGGAAATCCCTGCTTCTTACTTTACGTTTGTTTCTCAGACAATGAAGGCTAGACGTCAGCCTCTGTCCCTGTCACTCTGCTAAACTGCCCAGCAAAGACCGCAGACAACATCCTTGTAGCCAAATACAGTCAGCCAGGTTCAGTTCTCATCTGACTTGGCTTCCCTGTAGAATTGATCACCGTTGGCCACTCTCTGTCCCATGATGTTCTTTCCTTATTTGGTTTGGTTTCCATGAAAGTTTTCTTGCTAGGATGGTTCTCTTAAACTTCTGGTGGCCCATTCTCAGCTTCATCATGGGACATTCATTCTATATCTATCACTTCGATGTTGGGAGTCCTTGAGGATTCTTTCTTCTGTTCTCTTATCTTTTTCATAATTATGGTCTTCTGGAGAAACCTTCTTCAAGGATTTAGTTACTACATATAAGTTGGCATTGTCCACTGGTCTCCCCCATCCCCCTTTAAGAATCTTTGACTTTCTAGGGGCGCCTGGGTGGCGCAGTTGGTTAAGCGTCAGACTTCAGCCAGGTCACGATCTCGCGGTCCGTGAGTTCGAGCCCTGCGTCAGGCTCTGGGCTGATGGCTCAGAGCCTGGAGCCTGTTTCCGATTCTGTGTCTCCCTCTCTCTCTGCCCCTCCCCTGTTCATGCTCTGTCTCTCTCTGTCCCAAAAATAAATAAACGTTGAAAAAAAAATTAAAAAAAAAAGAATCTTTGACTTTCTTCTTAGCATTTTATCTAAAAGCATGAGACTTTTTCATCAGGATCCCAAATCTTGTCCTCTAACTCATTATGTTCAAAACCAGAATAATCATCATTTTCTCTGAGCCTAAAATGTGATGATCTTTCTATATTCTCTGTCCACAGACTGACAACCATCTACCCAACTGCTCACACTGGAAATCTGGCCCTATCTTATCTTTTACTCTCACTCATCATCCACTGTGAGTCCTCTTGACTCTGTATCTCATTGTCACCTTCACTGTCACAGCCCTGATTTGCATCCTCCTAACTTGCATATCATTTTTCCCTGCTCAGAAATCTTATATCTTTTTCTCCCCAGTTTCTTATAAGGTAAACAGGTATTTAGTTCTTTCTGCTTTTCCAACCTCATTGCCCAACACTCCCCTTCCAAGTTAGATGCTCCACCAAGCTGCTTACAGTCCCTGGATGAAGCCATCTCCTTTCCTTCCTCCATGCCTTCATACATGCTGGATCCTTTGCCTAAATGTCCTTTTCTTGGCCGGCTCCTGTCTTCCATGTCCCCGATAAAACTCTACCTTGCCTGTCAAGTTTCCATGACTCCACAGAGAAGATTCAAGGCTCTTTCTATATATTGTTCTTCTGAAACTCTGAGGTTGTTGTTGTTTTGTTTTATGCATCTTTCCAGCCATTGGGCTCTAAGCATCTTGAAGGAATGAATTTTTCTTTTTACATTTGTAATACCCGTTCGTTGCCTAGCATGGTATAAATGTTAAATAAATGTTTATTAAAGTTACATAACAACTCCATTTTTCGCTTGAGGTCATTCTGTGTTTTCATCAGCTCTGAATTCCCATTTTATTAACATAAGAGCAAAATCACCTATAATTCCCAGCTACAGAAAACTGGGTTGTACTTGTGTCCTTGTAACTCAAAAGGTATGTTACCTGGGATAAAGCATTTGATCTTTCTGGTCCTCAGATAGGAGATAGCATGATATCAAGGCTTTTCAGTTGTTTCCTGAGGAGACTGGGGATCCTTGAAGGCAAGAGGGGGATGAGGAGGAGGGCCTCTGTGCGCTCCTTACTTCTTTGTTTCAAAGAGAAGCTCTACCTTCACCCATTTTATATATTGTGATCACATGTAGAATTGTCTTTAAACCTGAGATTCCACTGCTAAAATATAATTTGGAAACCACTTCACGGGGTTATCTCTAATTCTCTCCTAGCGGGGGAAAAAAATGTCTGTGGTTCTGTGAGCTGCATAGTAATATTGGCCTGACAAAGCACATCTCCCAGAAGCACAATGGAAATGCATTACATAATCTTTGTATAAACATTCAATTTTACACTTTCTACATAAAAGACAGAGGGAAAAGGGTCAGGGTATAAGGATGGAGAGGGAGGCAAAGAAGAGGAAAGGGGAGTCGGGAGGTCAGTGGAAGGGAGGGCAAAGGGAATGAAAAGGTGAATTCAGTGCTGGCAGAGGCAGACCGATTCCATTGCTTTTCCACTCCAGGAGCATATGCTGTGAAGAAAGCGTGCACTTCAGAGTACAGATGAGCCAGGAAGGGAGAACCTGCTGTTCCCGGAAGTCTTCCCGAGTGGGAGCATCTCACGGGGCTGAGTGTTAGGCAGGTATTCAAAGATGCATATTGTTCATGCAACACAGACCCAATATGCGAGCTAACAACTCCATTCGGTGTTTAACGAAAGAAACAGTGGTTCCGTTCCGGAGCTGGAGGACAAACTATTGGACTTTGAAAGACACTGCTGGTCTCTAAAATGATGTCATGTGAACCGTTTTGTGTGCAGTTTAAAGGTTGTTCAATTTTCTGTGTAAAATTGAACATAACACACAACTCCATTATAAACCCTATCTGAACATCTGGGGTTTTGTGGTTTCCCTGTTATCATGAATCATCATGTATCTTTTCTCTGCAGAAGCTGCTTTACATGTAAACTATAACCGTGTTTATTCACTTGGTGTAATAGTGATTAGGATAAACAATGTAGAATGTGCTGGAATCTGCACAGGAGGTGCATAAATGCTGGAACCAAGCAAAAGCTGCAGACAGAGCTCATCGTGTCAGCTCTGATTTACATCATCACATTTAAATGCAAGAAGGAATGTTGACTCTAAAGAAAATCAAATACATTAAAACAGAGCTTTTTGCATTTTTAGGACCATAGACCAAATAATCCTGAAATCTATATCTTGTTGAAATGTCCTTGATAGAAAAGATAGAGATTCTGCCTAATCTAGGAATTGAGAAAAAGAGAAATAAATCCAGATACTAAAGGACAGAAAAGAAAATGCTATATGATGATTTTATGATACAGAAATATTTTTACTCCAGAAGTACATTTTAAAATCCCATTGAAAATGCCATGTAAAATTGAATTGCCCTCAGACTTTGAAAAATAATGTGGAGGATGGCTAGAATTTCAAGGTGGGAAATAGCTTGCTTTGTAGCAACCCAATTTCATAGCTAAACTGTATATGAGACACCTTTCTGAGGTTTCTACTATCTTTAAGAGACTTACATGTTGTTATCAGTTCCATTTAAAGTACTTACTTATTAACACGGCTCTTGGAAAATCCAGAACGGTTGAACAACAGCAGATCTGAATTTTATTATTTTGCTTTGTAAAAAAAAAAAATGCCAGCTGAGAAAGAGATCAAGTATAAACTTTCATTAGAGCAGTTTATGTTTATTCTAAAGTCTCTAGAATGTTAACATGCTCCAAGCTCTATGTTAAGTCAAGGGAAGAAGACCTTTCAGAAGCAGCGAACCAATGTATTTTCTACAATGCATAAATCCAGTTTTTTCTTGAAAACATTAAGGCACATTGGAAAACCATTCCCCTTACTTCTTTAACTGGAAAAAGCCGCATTTGAGAAACTCACTTTACTCAGACAGAACTAATGTGACATAAAGATCTGATCTGGGGAGGACAGAAGAACTCATATCGTGAGGTGGACTCCACATTGCCATTGGCGTTCCCAAGTCCATTACATCTGGTTTCTTGTAATGAAAAAGGCGAGTAAGTTTCTCCTGTGCAGATCAACCCTATCCTAAGGTGTGTGTATTCCTTCTGGGAGCTGAGGGTCAGGATATATCCTTTCTCTTTCCTTCCTCTGAGGCATTGCACATGTCTTCCATGTCTTGCATCTTCAAATCTCATCTTTGGTGTTTTCAGTGTCCTAATAATTACCCAGACTGTTGGAAGCCTTTCCAAACAATGTTCCAAGTTATGTTACCTCTCCTGTCCAGCCCTTTGCACCACCCTGATTTCTCAGCATGCAGGTTTCTTTTCTTTTTAATTTTTTTAATATTTACTTTTGAGAGAGAGAGAGAGAGCGCGCACAAGCAGGGGAGGGGCAGAGAGAGAGGGAGACACAGAATCCAAAGCAGGCTCCAGGCTCTGAGCTGTCAGCACAGAGCCCGACGTGGGGCTCAAACCCACAAACTGTGAGATCATGACCTGAGCCGAAGTTGGACGCTTAACTGACTGAGCCACCCAGGTGCCGCAGCATGTAGGTTTCTTTTAAAAATAATCTCTGTTGGATTTTTTTCTCAAAGGGTAAACATGAATTGTTTGGTCCCTTATTTATCATTAGAAATACATGTGCTAGAAATCCCATTATGTGACAGGTTTTTCCAGGATGTCTCTTCACTTTCCATTAGCAAGGCAGAATGTATAATGGATAGAGCATGAGATTTGCGAACCAACCATCCAGGTTCAACTTTTTAGTCATTACGCAGATTGTAAATCTCTACCTTTAAAGAGATTACTCCACAATTTAGAACTGGTCCGTTTTGTGCTTTCTCAAAGTACTTGGTCTTTTCCTTCAAAGAACTATATTTGTGACTTTACATTTACTTACATGAGTATTTGAGCAATGTCTGTCTTACCTACTAGACTCTCGGCACCATGATTGATTTGTCTGCCGTTCTAACCTCACAGACTCTGGCGCATAGTAAGTGTAAAATAAAATAAAATGAAAATGAAAAAAGTAAAGTGAAATGTATAAGCATTTCTATTACCTTTCACGCTTTCCTATAACTTACAAGGCAGCGTGCATTAAAGACTATCTGGTAAAATGTTTTCAAGTAAATATCGGTGACTATTGAGTGTTTTAGATATTTTTCAGGGTTGAAGATTACCACAGAGGAACCCATTTATAGATTTCTACTTGAAATTATCAGGCAGTTCACAATATATGGAACCCCTCAGGGAGGTGGTCGGTTCAAAGGAGCAGGGTATAGCAGTAAGAGAGAGTCATTCAGAATAGGAGGCATAAAGGGCAGGCTGTGACGTGCAGCCCATTCCCCTTGCTGAAGAAAGATAGCAACCTCAGATCACGTATGCAATGCTGCTTTTAACTGTGGGTGTTAAGCTTTGAAAGGGATGTTGACATTTGGGGCGCCTGGGGGGTTCAGTCGGTTAAGCGGCCGACTTCAGCTCAGGTCATGATCTCGCGGTTTGTGAGTTCGAGCCCTGCATCAGGCTCTGTGCTGACAGCTTGAAACCTGGAACCTGTTTCAGACTGTGTCTCCCTCTGTCTCTGCTCCTCCCCTGCTCTCTCTCTCTCTCTCTCACTCTCTCTCTCTCTCAAAAATAAACATTAGGGGCGCCTGGGTGGCTCAGTCTGTTGAGCATCTGACTTCAGCTCAGGTCATGATCTCACAGTTCGTGCGTTCGAGCCCCGCATGGGGCTCTGTGCTGACAGCTCAGAGCCTGGAGCCTGCTTCGGATTCTGTGTCTCCCTCTCTCTCTGCCTCTTCCCCACTTGCGCTCTCTCTCCCAAAAATAAATAAACATTAAAAGAATTTACATTTAAAAGGGATGTTAACAAACCAGAATAGGATATGGCAATAAAAGTTGGTAGTGTCATTGAGGAAACTTTGAAAAGATAGGTTGTAAAAGAATTCAGGGTGGGGAACAGGTATAATTGTCTCCAACTATTAAATTATGATGTAAAAAAAAAAAAAAAAAAAAAAAAAAAAAAGGTTAGTCTTTTCTATAGTCACCAAAGCAGAATAAGGAACAATCAATGTCAAACTAAGTAGCTGGCACTGTCTGAGGGTAGAAAAGAAGCCTTATGACACAGTGAACTTGTTTCACTGGTGTTTACTCAGAGTCTGGGGAACATCTGCCACTGCACTGGGAGGGGTACTGGCCTGGGTGAGAGACTGGATTCTAGGGCCCTGTGGCACTCAGGCAGAAGGCTGTCCTTGGCTTTAGACCCCTTGGGTGGCAGTCACCGAACCTGCCCTTACTCAGCTCATACTCATCTGTAAAATGGAAAAAGCATCACCTATGTTGCAAGGCTCTGTGGATGGAGTATGGCAATTTATAGAAATTTAAAAGTACCGTCTGACTTTTAGAACTGTACTGTGCTAAATAAATATCAGACATTATTAAATGAAGATAAATTTGCATTTTTTCCTTGATTTCACATCTTGACTGTTATATACATACAAGCCAGGGCTGTCATTTTTTTTCCTCCTTCCGTATGTCTTCGAATCATTTCCTTCCATCCCATGCCTAACCCACCATATGCACCCTGACATTTGGGAGGACTGCTTTTTTTAAAATATTGCATTCTGTGCTCCAAATGCGCAAAATACCAACCTGTGTCAAAAACAGTGTCGTGTGTTTTCCAAATTCTGTTTCATAGGTGCCTTTCTGATCATAGAGGAAGACGTACAGTTAGGTTGTGGTTATTTGATTATGTTTTGGTCAATGGAATATGGACAGAAATGCATGCCATTTCTGGGCCTGTTCATAAACCTTTCTCAGTTATCCATGGTGTGTGTGTCCCTTTTTCAGAAATCTTGGGGGCCAAGGTGTTTAAGAGATCAGCCAACAATATGGAAATAGACTAGATCTCTGAGTCCCCAACTGGAGGGCCATCACCTGAGAAAGCCACCTGACACATATCAGGCTGTGACTTGAATGAAAATTGAGCCTTTGTTGTATTAAACCCTTGAGATGGCACTTTTATTGATTGATTTATTTGTTAACCACCGCTGAACCTACAGTATTTTGACTAACGCAAAAATTAGTACCACCAAAGAGCAGTAGTTAAAACAAAAACCTAGAACAGGAGGCACTGGTTTAGTGTTGGAAGGTAGGTGGTGGCTCTGACATGAGAATTTATCATTCTTCTTACAATCCCAGGTCACCTTATTATCTTTAGTTTCTTGGCTATTATTGAGGTTCAAGGGGGATTAAAAATGATGATAAATAGCACTTATCGAACCTCTAGCGTGTGCCAGCACTGGAGAGTCTGTGCATTGCCACAACTAATCTTTGCATCGGAAACTCCATTATTTTCCCTTTTGACAGATAAAGAGATTGAGAGTTGGACAAGCCCGGCTTCCGTGCTACCAAATCTACAATGGGATGCCTGGAAAAGTTGAGTTCTCCTTATACTGAGTGTCTGGGGATAAGCAAGGAGAACATCTTTAGAGAAAGTATTTATTAACCTAATTTACTAACCTAGATTACAACTGAACCTAGTAAGCTAGAAAGGAGCAGAACTCACTGGAAAGAGTTAATATCTTAGAAAAGCCATAGTGCATTACTTGGGCATGCTTCCAATTGGACAAAAATAAATCTTTCTTTCTCTCTTTTTCTCCTTCTCTCTCTCTTCCTCCTTCTCTCTCTTGCTCTCTCACTGTCTCTCTCTTTCTCTCTCTCTCTCTCTCACACACACACATATGCACAACAAATTGAGACATAATAGAAATCTCTAAATCATGCACCAGAATACAAGCAATTAAAAAAGTATGGGCTCTGAAATACCACCCATATGATGTAGGGAGGACGGACTAAGTTACAATTGTGGTTTTGGGGCTAGAACTATCCTATTCAATGTAGTAACCACTGCTAAATGTGTCCATTGAGCATTGGAAATGTCTAGTCCTGAGATGTGCTGTAAGTGTTGAATACACACCAAATTTTGAAGGCTTAGTACAAAAATGTAAACTACCTCATTAATATTGATTAAATGTTGATTGGTATTTTGTATATAGTGGGTTAAATAAAATGTATTATTATTATTTTTTAACAGTTTATTTATTTATCCTGAGAGAGAAAGCATGAGGAAGGGAGGGGCAGAGAGAGAGAGAGAGAGAGAGAGGGAGAGAGAGAATCTTAAGCAGGCTCCACACTGTCAGTGCAGAGCCCGACCTGGGGCTCAATCTCACAAACTGTGAGATCATGACCTGTGCTGAAACCAAGAGTTGGATGCTTAATCGACAGAGCCACCCAGGCATCCTAAAATATATTATTAATTTTACCTGCTTATTTTGATCTCTTTAACGTGGCTGGTAGAAAACTTAAAATTACGTCTGCGGCTCATTTTGTGGCTCAGATTACATTTCTGTTGGACAGTGCTGGGCTTGAGTGTCAGGAACTAAGCAAGTCAGAGTAAGCTGCGGAGAGTGTTGCTGTTCCAGAAGCAGTTCAGATTCTAGTGAAGGTGATGCTGTGGGTCAGTTTTGGAGAGTTTTTTCTGAACTCTTCGTTTAGTCTCTTGGTATATTTTCCTTAAGCATCCTTCCTGGTCTCCAGCCATATAGACAATCTCAGATCTTCTTGTAAATGATGCACTTGCTTAATATTGAGAAATCAATTAACTCTCAAAGTAGCTAGAAGCAGACCAATGCTTCTCAGATTTAAAGTGTAGAGAAATCACTGTGGTGGAAGGAGGTCTTCTTAAGAGCAGGCTCTGTTACTAGGTCTGGGAAGGGGCTTGAAGTAATGCCAAGGTTGCAGGTCTGGGGACCACACATGAAGAAGCAAGAGGCTAGGACACATTAGACCCACCAGACATCAAAATATGGGAACAAAGAGTAAAGGTGGGGTGATGTTCATAAGCCATCAGAGTGAACTCTCTATCCTCAATTAACTTACTCTTCTTTTTCCTCTCAGATTGAGCTGTATCTATAGAAGGGAAAATGAACAGGCCACAGCACAACTAATCTGCTCAATTCTACTGTTGCAAAGATTGATGGAGACCATTGTGTGATCAATTTGGTCATGACACTGGGTATCAGTCATGAGCATGACTGAAATGAATGGAATCACTTTACTCCAATCTGGTCTGCTTTCATTGTGTAAACTTAGCTGGTCCTGAGGGCTTGGGGTCAGGGAAATCAGCACTACACCTAAGTCTACTAACCTTCCTGAGATCATTTATTAACAAAAAATCAGCATATTCATGCATATTAGTTATTATAAGGAACAATTTGCCTGCCTTACTCATGTTCTCAGAGGATGTGCTTAGTTTCTGTTGAAGTTAGGAAGTGCCACAATTTAATATTTGGAAAATGAAATTTTGTTATAAGATAATGAGATCCAACTCAATTAATAAAATCAGCTTAAAAATAATTATTTAAAATTTTTAAATGTTTTTTAATTTATTTTTCAAGACAGAGAGACAGAGAGACAGAGCATGAGTGGGGATGGGGCAGAGAGAGAGGGAGACACAGAATCTGAAGCAGGCTCCAGGCTCTGAGCTGTCAGCACAGAGCCTGATGTGGGGCTCGAACTCACAAACTGTGAGATCATGACCTGAGCCGAAGTCAGACGCTCAACCGACTGAGCCCCCCAGGTGCCCCAGCTTAAAAATAGTTATTAAAGGAGAATTAAGGAAAATATTTGAAGTAGTTATATAATATTTGGCATGAGTTTATAAGCTCTCAAAATGGCTACTTAGAAGAAAAAAGCTCTATATGATTTTGTAATTTTTAAAAATTTGAACATAAACTCGTAAGTCTCAACTTATAACTCTTTAGAACATCATTGCAGTGTGGATATGGAAGCATTTTCAATCATGTCATATCTCTGATATAAATTTTGCATGACACTTTGGGGTTTTTGAGGTGCTCTGGTTGGAAACTTTAAATTCCTGTGACCTCGAGTCTCATTCTCCGTCGCTCATAACATCAAATTACTTTACTGTTGACTCTTTTCCTTGTCCTTCCTGCAGTAGCCTCCTTATTTGAATTCAGATCTGGTTCAAAACATTGGCTGCTACTCTGACCTACACTGACATTTCAAAGGCTGAAGAATAATTAGTGAAATAAAAACCTCATAATTACTTTCTAACACACACCCACACAAAGCCTTTTGTTGAGCTGGCAGAATGGATTGGGATTTTTGTTGTGTTGTGTTTTGTTCCAAATGATTGAGCATGGGACTAAAGTGAAGTGACAGACATTTCTTGAATGCACAAAATGATCTGGAAGCTAAGATAGTCAATGTTTCACCTAACAGTATTGAAATCTTACTTGAGAATCAACTTTATTTAATATCTGATTTTAAACCGTAAGCACTAACAAAAAAAAAAGTCTTTCTTTGGAAAGACTTCTTTTCAGAACTTTAAAACAGCATATGATACCGTATTAATAACAAAGTCTAGTTAAGTTTTTTGTTGGCTTTTGGCTAGGTTGAGAAGACTAAACCGTGAATTGTTCTGATTCAGATATTAAGAGGGTTTGAACTACTAGTTCAACTATCCCAGTAAAATGTTTCCTACGAATAGGTTTGTATTGCACCGACTCCTTCTAATCTGATTAGTTGGCTGGGCTTGTGTATGAAGGTCTATCCATATTTGTTGTAACCATGTGAGATCTTGCTTCCTCAGCCAAAAGAAGAGAAGATCATCAGATAGGAACTGCCTATTGTCGGTTGGGTCCAATGCGCGAGACTCATCACTGGGTCTTTATGGTCTACATGTTGTTTCTATAGAAAAAATATAATTTTGAATGCTGGAGACAATTATCTTACCAAAGAACCTTCCAGAGTCCTACTCATCTTTAAGTCAGGCAGTCTGTCACGTGATTTTCCCCAGGACATGTTGTGTTTCTTTTGTCTGATTATTAGTTTTTTTATTTTTTTAAGTGTTTACTTGTTTTTGAAAGAGAGAAACACACAGCGTGAGTGGGGGAAGGGCAGAGAGAGAGAGGGAGACACAGAATCCGAGGCAGGCTCCAGGCTCCGAGCTGTCAGCGCAGAGCCCGTCACAGGGCTCGAACTCATGAACAGTGAGATCATGACCTGAGCCAATGTCAGCTGCTTACCTGACTGAGCCCCCCAGATGCCCCTCTTTTGTCTAATTATTTTTTACTGCTGTTGTTTGTGTTCTTTGCAGAGAGATTTTATAATAGCTAATGTAAGCAATACATTGAACAGATATGCTCTTTTGTAAACAAAACAATAAAAAGTGGTTATTTCTCCAACTTTTCAATCTTAGGGCCCTTTACACCTGTTACAATGACTGAGGACCCTGAGATGCTTTTTGTATGTGTGTGATATGTGATTTTAGAATTAAAATCTAATTTGAAACAATAACACACATTATATGATAACCAAATATGTTTTTATTCAAAAATGCATTTTTCAAAACAAAATAGAAGAGTGTCATTGTTTTACATGTTTACACATTTCTGTAACATTTAACGTGATAGAAGGCAGCTGGCAGATATCACAGCCTCTGGAAAGTTCTACATGTAAAAGATAGTAAGATAATAAGACTGAAAAATAAAATTATGTCATATTACTATGAAAACAGTTCTGACTTAGTGGGCTCTCTGAGTGTCTTGAGGCCCCCCCCGCCCCCACCACATGTCCTTGGACCACACTTTGAGAACTCCTTGTCTGAAGATGCAACTGGGGGTAAGACTGAAAAACTCTATTATAACCTCAAATAGATTCAAAGTGGTGCCTCAAGGGGCACCTGGGTGGCTCAGTGGGTTAAGTGTCCGACTTCAGCTCAGGTCATGATCTCACAGTTTGTGAGTTCAAGCCCCGCATTGGGTTCGGTGCTGACAGCTCAGACCCTGAAGCCTGTTTTGGATTCTGTGTCTCCCTCTTTCTCTGTCCCTCCTCTCTCTCTCTCTCTCTTAAAAATAAATAAAACGTTAAATGAATAAGTGAATAAATAAATAAATAAAGCATTCGAATACACTGAGGACTTAGTAAAGAAAAAAATAAACAAATGAAGTGGTACCTCAAACAGAAATGGGTTCCTTTAAGAATCTCACAGGTGTATTTCATGGATCCTGTTATTAAACTAGAGGGCTCCTATAAGTATCAAGGGTGTTGGGCTACAGGAGGTTTCCAAGAACCTCAAGGTAGAGACAAACTTAATGTGTGGGTGTGGATTTTGTCTAAGGGAAGGAAGCCAATAGCTTCATAGGATGCCCATAGGTTTGAACGGATCTACACTGGTCATCTCATTTGTCCCCCACCATTGATGGTGTGTGTGTGTGTGTGTGTGTGTGTGTGTGTTTATGCACACATCCAGGTGGATGTCTTCTCTAGTTCACAGGTCTTAAGATTGAGAAGAACTCTTTGCTATACTAGATTACGGATTTTGTTGCCCTTTCAGTTGGATGCATATATTTTGCATGTGGGAGTGACATTGGTCATTGAAGACCTGGGAAGACAGTGGTTGTCAGACTCTAAATTTGTTTCCAATCCTCCTTGCCTCTTGGTCTTCATGCCTGAGTGTAATCTTTACCTCTCATGTTCACTTAGGATTGGTCCTGTGTGACAAATAGAATACGGTGAAAGAGACAGTACTTCTTCTGAGGCTAGGCTACAAGAGGAAATGAAGCTTCGGCTTTGGTCTCTTGATTTCTCATTCTCAGCCATTCTGTGAACAGGCCTCTGCACAGAGGAATTGAGGTTCTGGGCAACAGCCAGCGGCAACCTGCCAGCCGTGAGAGGAGAGTAGTTGTGGGAGGTGGTTCATCCGGCTCCAGCTCACATTTGATTGAACCTCACATGATACCCAGAGCCAGAATCCCCCAGCTGAGCTGTTCCCAAATTTCTGAGAGATAATATTGTTCTTTTAAAAAAATTTTTTAAAAGATGTTTTGTTTATTCTTGAAAGAGAGAGAGGGAGGGAGGGAGAGTGGGTGAGCAGGGGAGGGGCGGAGCAAGAGAAGGACACAGAATCCAAAGCAGGCTCCAGGCTCTGAGCTGTCAGCACAGAACCTGATGCAGGGCTTGAACTCACGAGGTGTGAGATCATGACCTGAGTCAAAGTCAGATGCTCAATGGACCCTAAATATTGTTCTTTTAAGACAGTAAGTTTTGGTATGATTTTTAAAAGTAGCAATAGGTAATTTCCACATAGGTTAGACAGGAAGTCTTTTTGTGTAATGTGGGGCATGAAGTAGGAAAATTGATGGCAATGGTTGTGATTCAGACAGAGTGGCACAGAACTCGAAGGGAGAACCTTGTTTTTTTCCTCAACAAAAAAATCAAGGCTGTAGTTCCAGTTCTACAACTATTACAGGGTATGAATCTTGTGAAGACTTTTGAACTTTCTGGGACTTAATATATTAGTCTTGAAAATAAAGGACATCGGTCACACAATTTCAAAGGATCCTTCCCAATTGGAAAATACTAGATTTTGCAAATTGACTTCAACACATCCAAAAACATCTTGGAATATGTCTGGCAGTTTTTTTTTCAGTGAGGATTTGGTAAATTTTCACTCACTTGAATGAACTACTCTATCTTCATCTGGCATCAGTTGAAACATTCCACCTAGGTCCAATGTAAGTATAGACTTGTTTGCCAAGTTAAGAACTTAAAAATGCAGCATATCTCTAAATTTATTCTTAATTAAAAAAATGTAGCTTGACATTTCAGTTTCACATCAGTAATAACCTTAGATTTTAGTTGTTACTGTTTGAAAATATATTGCAAACCAATTAAATGTTGTAGAGGAACAAATAAAGGTATCAGTGATAAATGGAATAAGAATTTTTGGTTGGAAGGATGTATGATTAATTTTAGCATCAATATTCATATTTATAATCTGAACCGGCAGATTTATTTCAAATTATTCATAGTGTTTATTATGTGTGTGGTGTTTCAGCCAATGATTGGTAAATTCTGAAAGCAATTTCAGCATTTAAAAAATTTTTTGTCTTTATATAACAAGGAAAGGTAATGAAAAGGAACTACTGTCCTTTTGTATCAGGATCTCTTTAATTCAACAATAAATATTCACCAAAGTGCATGCTATCTTGAGATAAGGTCACTTTGACCATCTATTCCATTAAAAATATGTTTATTTTACTTACAGGTGCCATCCCTTAGGACAGGCAATTGACGTTTCAGCTAGTGGCCTTTGTCAAGGAAATAAAACTTACTTTTAATGGAAGTTTCTAAATGACCCAATCTCAAGAATAGTGCACTTTGGTGAATATTTATTTATTATAAACTAGTCAGCTGAAAATGCAATTTGTGCTGCAGAAGGTGATCTGGTTATTTATGAATAGCATTATATCAGTTGTATTCATCTCATTAGAAAAAAAAATCTTTGGGGGACTTAGAAAACCATGCAAACATTCCATAATTTAAAAAAACATTTTTTTTCTCATTTAGCTCGTTTTCTTCTTAATCATCTTTTTATGCTTTTATCTTTTCCTTGCCCCCATTTATTCAGTCTTGCCTCTTGTTTTGTCCCTATTTTTCCATTTTTGTTAAATTGAAATCATTCTTTGTTCCTCCAGAAAAATTCATGCTTGCTTTTCCCTTATATTTCCCTTATATTTCCTCCTCCTTTTTCCTTGTCTCCTGCTCTCCAGTGTCTCTTTGCCATTTGCGTCTCCATGTGTGACAAACCTCTCACCTAGCTACTCCAGAAGGGAAAATGAGCCGCACTTTTTCAAGAGGAAACTGTCAATCCAAAGAAATACAGAGGTGATATCTCAGCCAAAGAATAAGGAAAAAAAGTCAGTTATTTTTGTACAATGCTCAGATCACTAAGTAATACTTTCATCTTAATAGTTCCCGTCCCGTTCGATTTTGATGACATTGTGACAATACGGTGTCCAGAGTTAGACTTTTTCCATGCTGCTTAAAATCAAACTAGTAGCTGGGGACCCTCTTTTTTCTTGATTGACATCAATTGGTAGTAATCCTTCCGTGTTTGGACTCGCTAATGAATTCATGGCCAGTGGCTCCTTCTAGCTCTATAAAAACCCTAAAATGGACTTTCTCTAGTCAGACCATAGTAACATAAGGCTGTGGTAACGAAAAATTCCAAATGTCAGGGACCTGACATAATTAGAAACTATTTCTTCATTCACACAAAAAGTATTTCTTCCTCACTCTGAGTTGGCTGGGGATTTTGGACATTACGGTTGCACAGGGACTCAGGCTAGTGGAAGCTCCTTCTCAACATGTATCTTCATTTATTTCTGTGGTGAGGTAGTACATAGTGCACTCTCTTAGATCTTGTATCCAGGGGTGACACATGATTACTTCTACTCACATTTTATTGGTCAAAGAGAGTCGCATGCCCTTACCTAGCTTCAAATGGGTTGGGAAGTACAGTCCCAGCATAAGTTTCAAAGAAGCTGAGAGCAAGTGCACTTATGAATGGCCCCTCTCACTACACCGCACTCAAATTCATGGAGTCACTAGAATTGGAGATTATGGGTTCAAATTCACCACGTAATTAGGATACCAGTTCTCTTACTTGGCTGCATTTTGGGTTATGGATACTGGAACATATAGCAATATTTAGCAGGGGCAGGAAGAGAACACCCAGGAATGGTTCCAAGTGAGACACGGACAGTCTATCAAGTCTCCACATCTGGGGCCCATCTTTACTTACACAAATCATATGCCTTTTATGCTGTAATCTTTATGCTTTCCATTACGTTAAGTGATTCCTCTTGTTTAAGTGCCAGACCCTTGGGTTATTTAGTTTTTGGAAATCCCATGACAAGAAGATTAAATTCATATGGTCTGAGAGGAGTAAATAGGTAAGACAGAAACCCAATGGCTTAGCAGCTTTATAGCCAGCAAACACAAAGGTGCTTCACATTTCCTGTTAAAATTATATTTAATACTTTACATTTTAAACTGTCATAGAAAATGGACTTTTTTTGTATTCTTTGGGCTGAATAGTGCTGATAGCCAGTGAGCATATTTATTTTTGTATATTTATTTTTTTATTTAAATTTTTTTTTAAAGTTTATTTGAGAGAGAGCAAGCATGAATTGGGTAGGGGCGGAGAGAGAGGGGAGAGAAAGAATCCCAAGCAGGCTCTGTACTGTCAGTGCAGAGCCTGATGCGGGGCTCAAACCCACAAACCGTGAGATCATGAACCTGAGCCAAAAACAAGAGTCGGATGCTTAACCACCTGAGCCATCCAGGAGCCCCTATTTTTGTATATTGACATTGTAGCAGTCCAATCAGGAGACACAAAGTTTTATGTCTTAGGTTTTCACCATGGAAATTACATCATTTGCAAATAGTAATAATTTTGAAAACCTTTCTGTTATGCATACTTATTATTTGTGTTTCAGCTTATTACATTGGCTAGAATTTCCACAACTATGTTCATTGAGGATCGACTACTAAATGTATCTACCTTGTTCATGATTTTAATGAAAATGCTGCTACCATTTCTCCAAAATAAGTGTTGTAGCATTTTTTTTTCTATTTTCCTTCATTTCCCCAAAATGAATGTTGTAGCTTTTATTGTGCCAACGTCTTTCCTAATTAGATATAATATAATCATAACATTAAGAGAAAACACAACTTCACTGTGGAGAAATAGGTTCTACTTATATACATGAGTTAGAAAAAAGCTTAGGGTGGAAAACCATCACCACAGGGTGAACGTGCCCGAGGCTAGCTAGTGAGATATTATAATGGGATCACGAGTGACTTGTTATATCACCTGCCGGAAACGACTTTCCACCTGCCGCCAATATACTACTATACTTTGATCACAAACTCCACTTGCCCCCCAGAACCTTTGCTTCTTACACACACAAGTTAATGATTACTGTCTGATTGGCTTCTCCACGTTCACATGTGTAACTTGTTTTCTTCACATTCACCACGTAGGAATATCTTCTGAGCTCAATAAATACAGAGACAAAACTCCTATTCGGGGCTTTTGTCTTTTCCCAGATGTTAGTCTGTCTTCCTGGACAAGACAGAACTCCAGGCTCATAGGAGGTGACATTTTACCTTTAGAATTACTCCAAAATGATGCTTGGAATTCAGAGAATGGAGATGTCTTCCAAAAATACGTACATCTCGTAGTGGAAAACGTTTTCTCAATTTGAGTTTGGAATCTGTAAAGAAAGTAAGTCCCAATTTTACTTTGCTTCTGGTTCTTGTAGAATTAGTAAGTATGCCAATTCTGAGTTGTGCACTTAATTACAAACCTGATCCAGGGCAGGGTTTAGACTGTTGGACAATAATTACTCAGTAAGGTCTATGTGCCCGCAGGATGCTAGGTGCTGGGTAGGAACTGAGAGGCCAGTGAAAGAAAGTTGCTCCTCCCTATAAATCATGAAGATACCAAATTATAGGACCAGATAACTTCTGAGAAAGAACAGGGGCTGGTGCCAGAATTTGTAAAAGAGCTCCAGAATAATTAGGGAGAAAGACTGCTTCCAAAGGACACCACCAGGCTGGGAATATGTAGAAAGGCTGATCATATAAAAATAGATTTTAAGCTAACTCTTTCAAACGAAGAGAACAATAGGGTCCTCTGAATTGAAAGGGCAGTGGTTCTTCAGCTTTATTGCTGAGGTGCTTATAAAAGTTTGCATGTCCAGACCTCCTCACAAATCAGTTAATTTAGAATCTGTTAGTGGGAGGGGCACCTGGGTGGCTCAGTCGGTTAAGTGTCTGACTTTGGCTCAAGTCATGATCTCATGAGCCCTGTGTGGGGCTCTGTGCACAGAGCCTGCTTCGGGTTCTGCCTCTCCCTGCTCACACTCTCTCTCTCCCCAAAATATATAAACATCAAAAAAAACTTGTTAAGAATGTGTTCGTGGGGGAGACCCAGGCAGTCGTTTTTAACATTCCTCAGTTGATTTCAATGAGCAGGCACGTTTGAGATCCACTCCACTAGGGTTCTTTTTCAGCTTTCCTGTGTCACCTTGGGGTGGAGAGAGAGAGCTTTTCCGAAGTATCATTGTCACTTCCATACCATTTTACTGCATATATAAATGTGTAACTTCTGGATTTCTATCATCTGGTAGGATGGTAATTTATCATGTATTCTCAGGTCTGCGTAGTATGCAGGCAAACTTGAGGAGTTTAGGTTATGATCTTCCATAACGATCATGTAGGTAAGTTATGTCTTTCTTTAACCGTTTACTTCTGTTACCTGAGGATTAGTTGATAGACAGTAGTAGTTTCAAAAGGCAGTAAATTCAATGTGACCTATGACGGTCAAAATAGACTTGTTGATAACAGTAATTGGGATAAAAATTTTCTATGCATTAAGCTCATTTATTCTTAGCAATGATGATATGAGAAAGTATTATTAACTCATTTTACAGTTGAAGAAATTGATGCTCAGAGAGTGCATCTTGGGTAGAGTGTGTTCTACTCAAGATTAACAGATATTGATGGAAAGGAGATTCAAATTCAGGTCCATCTTATGCCAAGGCTTGTGCTCCTAAAAGTAAATATAGTAGTCGCCCCTTATCTGCAATTTTGCTTTCCGAAGCTTCAGTCACCTGTGGTCAACTGCCGTCTGGAAGCAGGTGATCCTCCTTCTGACCAATTATCAGAAGGTAAGTAGTAGCCTAACACTACGTCACAGCGCCTGCGTCATTCGCCTCGCTTCATCTCAGCAGGTAAGCATTTTATTGTCTCCTGCCATCACAAGAAGGAGAAGCGTGAGTATAGCACAATAAGTTATTTCGAATGAGAGACGGAGAGAGATCACATTCACATAGCTTTTATCACTGTATATTAGTATAATCGTTCTATTTTATAATTATTGTGGTTAATGTCTTACTGTGCCGAATTTATACATTAAACCTTATTATAGGTATGGACATAGAGAAAAAAGAACATAGTGTATGTAGGGTTTGATAATATCCACGGTTTCAGGCATCTACTGGGGGTCTTGGAATATATCCCCTGCAGATAACGGGGCCTACTGTTGCTTCAATGTATTGCTCGCAGTTAGATAAGCAGGCCAATTCCCTGGGAGAAAATACGTGCCTATTTTGGTGTAGTGGTTCAGGAGAAAGCAAGCGGCCATCACCATTGAAATGTTACAAGTCTAGATGAGGACTTAGGTCTTCTTACATTTTTATGTATTCTCACATAGAACATGACACAGTAAACATTCAAAAAGGTAGTAGTTCCCAGACTTGGTATCAGAATTCCCTGGAGAGCTAATAAAAAATACAAAAGTCTGGGCTTGTTGAAATAGGATGGGTCCAGGGCCTTTGTACTTTGATCAAGGTCTTCAGGTGGGTTTACCACCCACCATTTTGGGAAACGCTGTGCTGAGCATTAATCAAGGAATCACTTGTGCAAGTGTCAATAGTTGTAGAAAGCAATGCAGGGCTGCAAATAAAAGAAATAGTGGGAAATAGCAAGCTGTATATAGATGGGAATCTAAATATGCATGTATATGGAATACCCTAATGCAGACTTGAAGTTGCACTCTATAGGACACGAGTTCTGGGAGCAGTTAATACATACAGCCTGTGGCTAGACTGTGTGGCTGACTCATTGGAGAAATGCTACAGGCTAGAGCTCCATGAATATTCATCATTCTCAATAGCATATAAAAATCTCCAAGAAGTCCTGAATTAAGAATGCAAGTTTTAAATGTAATTAGTTAATTTTCTATTAACTCATGTAAGCTTATAAACTTACTACTAACCCAGAGTTATTTAAATTTATTTTTACTGCATCTTTTTTAGCATTCCCAGGCACCCGTTTGAGAGGCATCAACGTAATAACATAATAATTTAAAGACATAGAAAATAGTATTGAAGAAAACCCCTTTTTTTTGAAAGAGACATGGTCATTTTCATTAACCATAGAAATACCACAATGTAACGAAGTACTGAAATAGCAAATAGGGCATTTATAATAAAGGGGTATAGTAAAATAATAAAAAGACATTTTAATGAGATGTGTAGTTGTGATGTGGTGACAGGATGTGTAAGCTAAAAGAGAATAGTGAGATATGTACCTTCCAAGATTGTAATGAGATTCATGAACAGTTCTATGTAATAAGACGTATATGTTAAAAAGCTGTAATGAGGTGAATACGTGAGGTGGTTTAACGAGCTGTCTCAGGAAGTGTCCTGCAAGATGGGCATCCTTCGGGGCTGAAATGAGATGGGTGAAGGGAAAAGTGTAATGAGCTGGTCACATAAAGGAGAGGCAGTATAATTAGATGCATAAAAGAAGGCAGGGAGAGTATATAAATTTTCAAAATATGTAAGATATAATGGGAACTAGGTTTTAATGTCATAAAATACAGAAATGAAATGACAATGAGACACAAAAATGGAATCGTGTAATGAGATATGTAAGGACTGTGTAATGAGATGTGCATGTTTAAGGGGTGTAATGAGATGCAAGATGGGAAAGGTGTAATGAGATGTGCACGTTAAACAATCTAATGAGGGGCATGAAGGAAATGATGTCATGTCACATGAAAATGGAAGAAAGTAATGAGATGTGCATTTTTAAGGACTATAATAAAATGGATAAAAGAAACTAAGGAGAATGAAGAGATGCAGAAATCAAATCTTTTTATTACAATGTGCAAAGAACAAAAAGTAATAGGAGGTACCTCACACCCATTTCTAAGACCATTCTCTTCGATATGTATTTACTTTTACCTGATAAACAGTTTTGCTGTCCAACCACTTACTAAGCACTTTCTGTGGGAATTGAAAGATAGACATTATTCCTGTCCTCAAGGGCCCACTAAGACATAGAAGTATATGAAAAACAAGGCAAAATAGCGTAAATACGAAGTATCACCAAAATTCAGAGAAGAGAGATTAGTTGGGGTCAAGATATTTTACATATCACCTGAATCAAATATTCCCTCATGGTCTCCTCAAGTTTTATAATTCTGTAACTCATTTCTCCATTCGTTTGATCCCTGGGTTTTCTCTCTATATTACTTATTCTTAGATAAATCTTTTCTTAAAAAGTTTGGTTCAGTGATCACATCCTCAGAGTAGTCTATTCTAATCTCTCTCCGGCTTCCAAATAAAATGAAACAAAAATGGACTTACAATACTTTATATCTTTGAACCGTATCACAATATAGAATATTCTAGTGAGTAGTGGATATTAGCTTGTTGGTGTGCTTCTCAAGGCTAGATCTCATTCAGATTTATTTCATCCACTGAGGCTAAAACTTTCACAGAGAAGGTGCTTAATTAAGTAATGCTTTTAAAAAAATTTAATGTTTATTTTTGAGGGAAAGAGAGAAGGAGACACAATCTGAAGCAGGAAGTAGGTTCTGAGCTGTCGCACAGAGCCTGATATGGGGCTCAAACTTAGGAACCATGAGATCATGGCCTGAGCCGAGGTCTGACGCTTAACAGACTGAGCCACACAGGTGCCCCAATTAAGTAATTCTTGAGTGAATGAATGCTTGGTGAGATATATGCTCTGATTGACTATTCATGAGTATGCAAATAATATAAGTGATATACTTAAGACTGATCCACTTACATTAGGTGGAAGTTACAGTCAAGCCACATGGAAAGAAAGCTCCCTCACAAAATCAGAATTCTTCAATCTGAAAGAATACTTTTCATGAGTTTGCTGAGGGGATTTGGTTTCACCATAAAGACACTGACCCCTGTATGAGTGTGCCCTGCCTTGTTTTTCACCAGACATCTGTTTGCTTCATTTACAAGCTCTTCAGTATGTTCAAGAACTCAAGTGCTATTTTAATCACTCCTGAAAGGAAATAACAGAGCGATTCCTTATTGAGCTCGTCGACCCGAGGAACTATTGTTTCAGGTGTCATTAAGTATTCTTCACTACAAGATGGCCTTCACATGATAACCAGACCAGATAGAATTACATTGAGCTAACTTTTTAGTTTGTTTTGCTGTATCCTGTATTAAATTCATCTGGGAGGTAGGCCGTGGCAAGAAAGATGGTGTTCAATTATTTACAAACTGGATGCAGCTGTGAGGTGCACGTTGCGGTATAATCCCAATCATTTATATAGGATTTTTACCCCCCACAGGTCTTGCATATAATGAAATAACATTCATAACTGATCAAAACCCCAGAGACAGCCACAGATCACAACACATGAAGCATATACTTGTTGTCAAATGGATGAGAAAATCCGTCTTTACTCCGTCAGTACATTGACCTTCTGTTTTCTCTATGGCTGATGGTCTGCAAAAACACGCCTCTTGGCTTGGTATTCATGTCTTCAGAATTTTTCTAAATACCTAAGGTAATGATGATTTTTCCAAATTGTTTCTCAGATTTCTCTTTTTACCTTCCCTTTTCCTAGACCATTCTGCTAATACTGATGACACTTAACAAATGCTTCTCCAACCAACTTTTCTTCATGCAAACCATTTAACTCTTGCTCTCGACAGGTGCATTCTCTTCACACCCTGGGTGGTTTATTTCCTCCCATTCCATTGAACAGCATTAAAAGTTCTGTGAACTATACCCATGATCATTTGGCTTTCTCTGTCCAATCTTGATCTGTACATTCATAGAGATGGCACCCTCTATTTCAGCTTGTACTTCCTATAAATAGAAAGTGCGGGGAAGACTGGAATTGTTGGGCAAGAGTTATCCCCACTCCTGTATGGATGGTAACCCATATCCTCATTTGGAAACAACCAATGTGCTTGATGGTATAAATAACCTTAAATTCATTAGTCTATGGGGTTTAGGCAGCAATTTTATTCTAGAAGCAGACAGGGGCAGTTGAATTCTCACACTCCTGCTACCCCCAGATCTCCGGGTACTTGTCATCATTTTGTTGTCCTCACAGGGCAGTCATTATGGAGTACTAATTAATCCTTTATATAGAGCAACAAGTTGAGCTTCCTCATTAACCTAATTTTGAACATTGGCCCCTATATTAATGAAGGTTTTCTGCCTCATTTTCAATATATTATCGTTTTCCTCAGCTTTGATTATTGGTTTCTCATTATATACCCCTCACATAAGCTCATTTCTTAGTAATTTGCCTTGGTATTCCAGTTTCTCAAGATTGGAGTTTTGGTATTGAATCTTTAGAATTACCTGAAAATCCTTTGCAATACCATTTGCCATATGTTTTAAATCACACTGTATTATGTATTCCTATACCAATCCTCCGATAAGATACCTTGTCTTTCCTGGATTTTTTTTTCCATTTAAAAAACATTGTCAGAAGATTGTAGTTAAAGTCATTGTTAAAACTTGAATTAGTGGTCTGAAAAATCAATTGATTACAAACCAGGAGAAAAGATTAAAGAAATGTAAATCTTGTGGTTTAGGATATTTCAAAAGGAGATAGGTACAATTAATATACCAAGGATAGGAGTCCAGGATTGACAAAAAATGGGGAAACAGATGGAGAAAACGCAATAATTAAGCAATTATATCAGAAAATTTCCCTGGGCTAAATAAAGAATTCAGTAGTTAGATTGAAATAGCTCACTAAATTCCAGTCAAGATGAATGAGAGAATTGATACATATAGACATACCTTGGTAAAATCCCTAACTCCAAAGACAAAGTTTTATAAGCTTGGAAGATTTAGGTTACTTAGCAAGGAAAAAAAAAATAGTATTCAACTGATTTGGATTTCTTTAATACTGAAAGGAAGCAAAAGGTGAAATTATACTAAGAAAATAGATCAGTGGATTATAACTTGAGAATCCTATACCCAGCCAAGATACTCATCGGCTATGATAAAAGACAAGTAGTTGTGAATAGAGAATATATCACCTATGTACACAATCTGATGAAAATACTCAAGAAAATATTCTAAGTAACAAATGGCTCAAATCGGAGTCCTCAAGAATGGAAAAATGATGAAGTAGCAAAACAAAATATCTAGCATCTTTCTCCTAATAAGTGATAGGATATATTTCAGTCACAGGTACTGTAAGAGAAGAGACTTGAACTACAAATAAACTATTTTAGTATAACCTAGGACATTGGAGGAAGTGAGTGATAAAATATGCTGAAGGTCTTGTTTTATTGGCATGAACTGGAAAGTTGAGGGGGGGACAGGGCACCTTGGTGAGAAAAGAATAGGTAAATAGTTGGTATATTCATAATAGAAAATGTATTTGAATATGAGGATTTGGAAATAAGGTAAACACTAGTGAAAAGAAAAAAAAACAAGACCTCACAAATTGTAAAGGGAAGAAGTTATAATTTGAAAAAAGCTAGTCAAGAAAATAGCAAAATAAATACAAAGTGAGATATATGGAATGAAATAAAGTCTATCAATGGATATGCTAAATGTAAGGGGCCTGATTTTAGCTACTAAAAGATGCAACTTCTAGAAATGGAGAACAAATTGGGAGTCGCTAAAGGTGAGGGATGGGGGAAATGGGTGAAGGTCGTCAAACAGTATAAACTTCCAGTTATAAGATGAACAAGTTTTGGAAATGTAATGATGTACAGCGTGGTGACTATAGTTAAAAATGCTGTATTGTATATGTGAAAGTTGGTAAGAGAATATATCTTAAAAAGTCTCATCCCAAGAAAAAAAAACTGTAAATATGGGGGGGTGATAGATGTTAACTAAAAGTATTGGCAATTATTTAACAGTATGTATATATGTGTGTGTGTGTGCATAATTATGTTGTACACCTTAACTTTACACAATATTATTTGTCAGCTATATTTCAATATAACTAGGAAAAATGCAAAAAGGGAGTTTCTCTAAAAAAAGATCACTACTATAATATTGTGTTGCAAGTCAAAATCCAGTTATATATTGTTCACAAGAATCATAATGACAGTTGGAAAATAATGGAATAGGCTAAGATACTAAGAAATGCAAATAAAAAGAAAACTAGGGTTTAGTATGAATATTAAACAGGGTAAAATCTAAGAATAAAAAGACTCAACAGGATAAAGAGCAAATTTTGTGATCCCTAGAGCTATAATTTATAAGGAAGATATGAAGTCATAAATCTTTCATGGCCAAGCAACATCTAAATATATGTAGGGGAAAGTATTAGAAACACAAAAACATATATAAAAATAAACTGTTTTAGTTGGATATTTTCATTGAAGCCTTTTAGATAATAGAAACTTATTAGAAAAAAGTAAACAGAATTAAATAATATAGTTATCAAAACTTTTTATAGATACACTTACATCTTAACATCCTTTAAAAAGATAATATAATTGTTATATGCCCTTAGAATATATAAAAAAAATCTACCATGTATTTGGCATAAAATAACATTATACAATATTAAAAAGGAGACCTATGGCAGGCTATCTCTTTGATTAAATAAAAATAAAAATTAGAAAAAGAAAATAAAAATATCACTAAAAATTTATTTAAAAATCAAATCTTTTATCCAGCCTTTGTTAAAAGAAATTTCAAAACCAAAATTCTGAACCATTAACACAGCAATGAAATTAAACACAATATAGCAAACATAAGGGACATAGCAAAAGCTTGATCAGAGGTTAATGTACAGTGTTCAATGCCTTTATAACAAAAGAAAAGTGACTGAAATTAAAGAAAATTTTAAAAAGTCCTTGTGAGGGGCGCCTGGGTGGCTCAGTCGGTTGAGCGTCCGACTTCAGCCCGGGTCACGATATCGCGGTCTGCGAGTTCGAGCCCCGCGTCATGCTCTGGGCTGATATCTCAGAGCCTGGAGCCTGCTTCCGATTCTGTGTCTCCCTCTCTCTCTGCCCCTCCCCCGTTCATTCTCTGTCTCTCTCTGTCTCAAGAATAAATAAACGTTAAAAAAAAAAATTAAAAAAAAAGTCCTCGTGAGTTTGAACAAAAAAGAGTGAGGCATATATTAACAAGTAAAAAATTAGACCCAGCAATAGCACTGTTAGGAATTTACCCGAGGGATACAGGAGTACTGATACATGGGTGCACTTGTACCCCAATGTTTATAGCAGCACTTTCAACAATGAAATCATGGTTTATATACACAATGGAATACTACTTGGCCATGCGAAAGAATGAAATATGGCCTTGTGTAGCAACGTGGATGGAACTGGAGAGTGTTATGCTAAGTGAAATAAGTCATACAGAGAAAGACAGATACCATATGTTTTCACTCTTATGTGGATCCTGAGAAACTTAACAGAAGACCATGGGGTAGGGGAAGGGGAAAAAAAAAGTTAGGGAGGGAGGCAAAACGTAAGAGACTCTTAAAAACTGAGAACAAACTGAGGGTTGATGAGGGGGTGGGAGGGAGGGGAGGATGGGTGATGGGCATTGAGGAGGGCACCTGTTGGGATGAGCACTGGGTGTTGTATGGAAACCGATTTGACAATAAATTTCATATTAAAAAAATAAAAATAAATAAAAAACAAAAAATTATGGGTGCCTGGGTGCCTCAGTCAGTTAAATGTCCAACTTTGGCTCAGGTCATGACCTTGCAGTTTGGGATTTTGAGCCCACATCAGGCACTGTGCTGACAGCTTAGAGCCTGGAGCCTGCTTCAGATCCTGTGTGTCCCTCTCTCTCTGCCTCTCTCCTGCTCAAATTCTCTATCTCGCTCTCTCTCAAAAACAAACATTATAAAGGGGTGCCTGGTGGCTCAGTCAGTTAAGCATCGACTTCGGCTCAGGTCATGATCTCACAGTTTGTGAGTTCGAGCCCGCATCAGGCACTGTACTGACAGCTCAGAGCCTGAAACCTGCTTTGAATTCTGTGTCTCACTTTCTCTCTGTCCCTCCCCTGCTTGTGCTCTTTCTCTCTCAAAATAAATAAACATTAAAAAAAAACACATCAATCAGGATGCCTGGTGTCTCAGTCGGTTAAGCGACTGACTTCAGCTCAGGTTGTGATCTCCCAGTTTGTGAGTTCGAGCCCACATAGGGTTTTGTGCTGACAGCTCAGAGCTTGCAGCCTGCTTCGGATTCTGAGTCTCCCTCTCTCTCTGTCCCTCCCCTGCTCGCACTCTATCTCAAAAAAAAAAAAAAAAAAAAAAAGAATAAATGTTAAAATTTTTTTTTAAATCAGAAAAATTTCAATTAAATAAAAAATTAGGAACAATAAGAAATGATTGTAGCAGAGATGACAAGAATTAAAGGAATATTATATGCAATTCAACAGTGTGCAATTTGAAGAACCAGAAGAAATATAACCAGTTGAATCAAGAATTAGAAAATACTGGGGTGCCGGGGTGGCTCAGTCCGTTAAGCATCCGACTTTGGCTCAGGTCATGATCTCACTGTGAGTTCAAGCCCCTCATTGGGCTCTGTGCTGACAGCTCAGAGCCTAGAGCCTACTTCGTATTCTGTGTCTCCCTCTGTCCCTCTGCCCCTCCCCTACTTGTGCTCCGTCTCTGTCTCTCAAAAATAAGTAAATAAATGTAAAAAATTAAAGAAAATATGAAATATTCCTAGAAGAGATTGGAATGTTAATTAAAGATCTAAGATTTAAAAATAAACATCAATACAAACACTAAGACAAAATGGTTTTACAGCTGGTTTAAAGGTCTACTAATCCTTTAAAGATTAGATACTTTTTTTTAATGTTGTTGGGTTTATTCTTTCTTTCTTTCTTTTTTTTTTAGAGAGAGAGAGAGAGACAAAGCATGAGTAGGGGAGGGGCAGAGAGAGAGAGGGAGACACAGGATCCAAAGCAGGCTCCAGACTCTGAGCTGTCAGCACAGATCCAGATGCAGGGCTCGAACCCACAAACTGCGAGATCATGACCTGAGCCGAAGTTGGACACTCAGCTGACTGAGCCACCCAGGCACCCCTAAAGATGAGACGTTTCTGATGTTAACTAAATCTGAAACTCCTCAAATTTATTTTACGAACTGAGAAGACTTACTACCGAACCTGGTGAAGAGTCACAAAAGCCCTGTAGGCAGATTTCACCTATGAATATAGAAGGAAAAATTCTCTATGTAAATGATCACGTAATATTCGTCAGTAGATCAATATAAAATGCAATATGAATAAATAAGGATAATTTGAGTAACGCAAAGGTAGTTTAATTTTAGGAAATCTGCCAAGATAATTGACTATATCAATACATTAAAGGAAAAAAAATCATGGACTAATTTGAATAGATAAAAGCGCATGTGGTAAGATTATGCAGAAAGACCTCAAATAAACTCTACATAAAGTTGTCTTTTGAAGGGGAACTTCATAAGTTAACTGAAATATAATAATAGTTTAGCAAACAACTGAATAAACAGCAAAATCTGTTTTAAAAACTCTGTCCTTCCATTAAAATTATGCATATGACAGAGATGCCCATTGTTTTCAAAGATACTCAGTAGTAGTTGGTATGTTTGACGAACAGAATAGTTGCCAAGATCTTTAAATGTCCCAGGGACTTTGCATGTGAAAGTCACATACTACTTTTATCACTTCATCCAATTCTGCATTCATCATACTTAGACATTTATTTAGCAAAATTTATCTAAAACTGTATGCAGCACTTGTACAATGAATACATCAAAATGTAGACGTTATAAATTATAAAAACCTGCTAATCAGCTTTCCCCAAATATTTTAAAGGTTAGAAACTTCCAGTTTCATGTAAGTGCTTCAAATCCTTAAAAAGTGGACACAACAGACTATTTTTGCACTAATTCCAAACTTGCAATTGAAGGACTTAACATAAAAGCATTGGTGCTGTAGACTGATTGGTTTCTTTATTGGCTTTATAATGTTGGTCATCAGATGCCTACTTGTTTGCAGAAAGCACATGTTCCATTTTGCTCGCCCGCCATGTTTACAGGGAAGCACTCCCGCATACACAGAGAGAGGCGCACAGTAGCAACCACGGCCTGTGGGTAACTTTATCTTGTCTGTGGCTCAGTATCATGAAGTTCTCTAGTGCACAGATTTAAACTATATTCTCAAATGTCAGGCATACTTTTTTTCCCATTTGCTTGCTCATCTTTTAATTAGTTCAGAACCTGGACAGGTAGAAGATGTGCTATTTACGAGGTTTTTTGTTTTTTGTTTTCTGCTTTTTTTTTAATTAGAAAAAACACGAGTACAATTCCAAACAACACCAGCAATAGTAATAACTAATTTTTGCTAATTAGAAAAGATAGAATTAAAGCACCAGAAAAAATAGCACATAATTTACGAAAGCAGTCGTTGTTATAAATGTATAATCCAATTGCATTATTTGGGAAGGGATAATATACTGTTTAAATCTAGAAATTAAATTGGCCTGTTGAAATGTCAAGGGAAATATCAAAAGAATAGAAGTAAAATATTTAACTTCCAAACTAGTAGAGGAATATTTTGAGGTGAAAACAACAACAATGAAAAAATTCAATTTAAAAGGATGCAAGAAATGAGAAAAAAAAATAAGGAAAAATAAGACAAATAATAGGACAGAAATTAATCGAAGCAAATAGGTCATCCTAGTAAATATACAAACTTTCTATGTAAAAGAAGAATTTTCAGGCTGAATAAAAATTCTACAAAATCTAGCTCTGTGTTGGGGGTATAGCTCAGGGGTAGAGCATTCGACTGCAAAATCTAGCTCTGTTTTGTTTATAAAGCATCAACTTAAAAAATAAGAGCACAGAAGGATTGACATTGATGAGATGGAGTAAAGATATGCCAGACCAATACTATTCCAAGAAAGCTATGCCCATATTAGTCTCAGATGAAATAGACACAAAGCCAAAAGAGTATGAGAGATGAATAGGATCACTACATATTGATGAAACATTCATTTGCCAGGAAGATATAGTGAATCTAAAATTGTAGGCAACTGGGTGAGTTTAAAATATATAAATTTAACAAAATTACAAGAAAATGATAAATCTCTCATCATAGTAAATGATCATAACTTTTCTGTCTCATTAACTGATGAATAAGGCAGCCCCAAATCAGTAAAAGTGGAGATTACTCCAACTACAAAATTGAAAAGCTTTACCTAAGGGCATTGACACCTGCTGGTGTTGTGTCCTATACAACCTTGGTGAACAAGTTCCAGCGGGAACCAAACCAAGCTCTCCAAGCCCTATACGCTCGATGCCTATGAAGCCTATAAGAGGGGCTGTCTTTCATTTGGCATACTGTACTGCATCTTATGGGGTTTTGTCTTCTTTTATGTTTTTGTTTTTTTGCGTGCGCTTTACGTTCTTCTTCACCCCCACTTTAAAAAAATACAAGTATAATTGACATATGATATTTTAGGTGTACATCATAGCGATTGGATGTTTTTTTCAATGTTACAAAATAAGCCTCATGATAAGTCTAGTTATCATCTGGAGCTGAAATTATTGCAATAATATTAAGTATATACCCTATGCTGTGCATCAGATCTGCATGACATATATATATATATATATATATATATATATATATATATACACACACACACACACACATATATTTAAATTTTTTAATCGTTTCTTCTTTGTGTGAGAAACAGAGTGCAAGTGGGGGAGGGGCAGAGAGAAAGGGAGACACAGAATCAGAAGCCGTCAGCTGTGCTGACAGCTCAGATCCTGCCGTGGGGCGCAAACCCATGGACTGTGAGAAGACCTGAGCCAAAGTTGGACACCCAACTGACTGAGCCACCCAGGTGCCCCATGACTTACTTATTTCATAACTATAAGTTTGTACCTCTTAATCTGCTTCACCTATTTTACATTTTCTTCCCAACTGCTCCCCCACTCTGGTAACCAAAAGTTTATTCCCTGTATCTCTGAATCTGTTTCTGTTTGTGTGTCTGTCTTACTTTTTAGATTCCACATATCATATGGTACTTGTCTTCCTCTGTTTGACTTATTTCACTTAGCATAATGCCCTCTAGGTCCATTCAGGTTGTTGGAAATGGCAAGATTTTGTTTTTTTATGGCTAATATTCCATTGTGTGTGTGTGTGTGTGTGTGTACCTACACATCTTTCTTCATCTGTATATGGACACTTAGATTGCTTTCATATCTTAACTATTGTAAGTAATACTACAACAAACAGCAATGCATGCATCTCTCCAAACTGATGTTTTCATTTTCTTCGGATATGTGCTCGGAAGTATAATTGCTAGATCATATGGTGGCTCTATTTTTTAATTTTTTCCAGGAAACTTCCATACTGTTTGCCATAGTGGCTGCACCAATTTACGTTCCCACCAACAATGTAAGAGGGTTCCCTTTAGTCCACATCCTTAGTAACACTTTTTTTTTTTGTCTTTTGGTAATAGACAATCTGAAAGATGGAAGGTGATATCTCTGTGGTTGTGATTATCAGGCATTTCCCTGATAATTAGTAATGTTGAACATCTTTTCATGTACCTGTAGGCCATCTGTATGTCTTCTTTGGAAAATGTCTATACAAGTCCTCTGCACATTTTTTAATTGGGCTATTTTATAATGATTAACTTGTGTTTCTTATGTATTTTTGTAGATTAACCCCTTATCAAGTGTATGATTTGCAAATATCTTCTCCATTCGTAAGATGCTTTTCATTTTATTGATATCCTTTATTGTATAAAAGCTTTTTAGTTTGATGTGGTCTTATTTATTTTTACTTTTGTTGCCCTTCCCTGGGAATCGGCTCAAAATCATAAGGCTAAGGCCAGTGTAAAAGAGCTCACTGCCTTCTAGGAGTTTTATAGTTTCAGGTCGTAAATTCAAGTCCTTAATCCATTTTGAATTTATTTTTTTGTGTATGATACAATATAGGGGTCCAGTTCCATTCTTTTGCATGTAGCTGTCCAGTTATCCCATCACCATTTGCGAGAGAGACTTTTCCTTTCCCCAGTGTATATCTGTGTCTCTTTTGGTCACACATTAATCGATCACATAGGTATGGCTTTATTTCTGGGCTCTTCATTCTATTACGTTGTTCTATGTGCTATGTGTTTGTTTTTGATTACTATAGCTTTGTAGTATAGTTTGAAATCAAGGAGCATGATACCTTTGGCATCGTTCTTCCCTCTCAAGATTGCTTTGACTCTTCAGGCTCTTTCGTGGTTCCACACAAATTTTAGGGTTATTCTAATTCTGTGAAAAATGCTATTGAATGTTTAAGTTGCTTTGTTGTTGTTGTTTTTTTTTTAATTTTTTTTAACGTTTATTTATTTTTGAGACAGAGAGAGACAGAGCATGAACAGGGGAGGAGCAGAGAGAGAGGGAGACACAGAATCTGAAACAGGCTCCAGGCTCTGAGCTGTCAGCACAGAGCCCGATGTGGGGCTCGAACTCACGGACCATGAGATCATGGCCTGAGCTGAAGTCGGACACTTAACCGACCAAGCCACCCAGGCGCCCCTAGGTTGCTTTGGATAGTATTGACATTTTAACAATATTCTTCCAAGCCATCAAATCCACTAGCACTGAATGTCTTTCTTTTTTTCTTTTTGCATCTTCTTCAATTTTTTCCATCAGTTTCTTATAGTTTTCAAAGTGCAGCTTCTCATCTCCTCAGTTAAACTTATTTAAACTTATTGTTTTCTTCTCTTTGTGATTGCTCATTATTAGTGTACAGAAATGCTATTGATTTATGTATATAAGTTGTTTTATTCTGCAGTTTGACTGAATTCATTTATTCTGACAGGTTTTTAGTGGAGTTTTTAGTGTTTTGTATATATAGTATCATGCCATCTGAAAATAGTGACAGTTTTACTTCTTCCCTTTTTTTTTAGTTTATTTTGAGAGAGAGAGAGAGAGAGGGAGGGAGGGAGGGAGAGAGAGAGAGAAAGGAAGGTTGGGATGGGCAGAGAGAAAGATAGGGGGAAAGAGAATCCCAAGCAAGCTCTGCACTGTCAGCACAGAGCTCGACAATTGTGCTCAAACTCACAAACCACAAAATCGTGACCTAAGCTGAAACCAAGAACTAGACGCTTAACTGACTGAGCCACTCAGGCACCCCTACCTCTTTCTTTGAAATTTGGATGCTTTTTTTTTCTTGCTGAATTGCTAAGCTAAAATTTCCAATACTATGTTGAATAAAAGTGGTGAGAGTGTCTTGTTCCTGATCTTAAAGGAAAAGCTTCAGGATTTCAGGAGTATGACGATAGTTGGGGATTTGTCATATGTGGCCTTTATGTTGAGGTACGTTCCTTCTGTACTCACTTTGTTGAGAATTTTTATCATAAATGTTGAAGTGTGTCAAATACTTTGTCTGCATCTACTGAGATAATCATATAATTTTTATCTTTGGTTTTGCTAATGTGCTTTGATTTGTAGGTGTTGAACCTTTCTTGCTTGATCATACTGTGACCCTTTTAATGTATTGTTGAATCTGGTTTGCTAATATTTTGTAGAGGATTTTTGTATCTATGTTCTTCAGGAATATTGGCCTATAATTTTCTTTTCTGTGGTGTCTTTTTCTGGTTTTGATATCAAGGTAATGCTGACCTCAAAGAATGAGTTTAGACGTACTCCTTTCTCTTCAATTTTTTGGAATAGTTTGAGAAGAGTGGCTACTCAATCTTTAAATGTTTGGTAGAATTCACATGTGAAGCTATCTGGTCCTGGACTTTTGGTTCGGGGAGTTTTTAAATTATAGATTCAATTTCATTACTTTTAATCTATTCACATTTTCTGTTTCATCGGGATTCAATCTTAGAATGTTGTGTCTTTCTAGGACTTTATCGCTTTCTTCTAGGTTTTCTGGTTTGTTAGTGTATAATTGTTTATGGTAGTCTCTTTGATCTCTTTGATCCTTTATATTTCTATATTGTCGGTTGTAACTTTTCCCCTTTCATTTCTGATTTATTTACTTGGCCCTCTGGTGACTTTCGCTAAATGTTATGTTTAGGTTTCTTGCTGTCATTTTTTTTTGTGTATCTATTGCAGGTTTTTGGTTTGTAGTTACTATAAGGTTCATACATATTAACCAAATATATATCAGCCTATTTTAAACTGATAGTCACTTAAATTCAAATGGTTTCTAAAAGCCCTACATTTTTACGCCTCTACACAAGTTTTATGTTTTTTTACATTGTACTTTATACTTGTTTTTAGTTTGTATATCCCTAACTACTTAATATATACAATATAACTTATTGTAGTTATAGCTGATTTAACTATTTTGTCTTTTTTTTTAATTTTTAATATTTATTTATTTTTGACAGAGAGAGAGACAGAGCATGAGCAGGGGAGGGGCCGAGAAAGAGGGAGACACAGAATCTGAAGCAGGCTCCGGGCTCTGAGCTGTCAGCACAGAGCCCGACGCAGGGCTCAAGCTCACAGACCGCGAGATCATGACCTGAGCCTAAGTCGGACACTCAACCGACTGAGCCACCCAGACGCCCCTAACTATTTTGTCTTTTAACCTTCATACTAACTTTTTAAGTGGTTGATCCACTCTCTTTACCATATAGTTGCCTTTACCTGTGATATTTTTTTCTTTTATGTATTTTCTAATTTCTAGTTATGGCCTTTTCTGCTTAAAGAAGATCCTTTAACATTTCTTGTAGGGGCAATTTAGTGGTAATGAATTACTTTAGTTTTTGCTTGTTTGGGAAACTCTATTTCTTCTTCAGTTATGAATTATAAACTTTCCTTCCACTCCCTTCTGGCCTGAAAAGTTTCTACTGAAAAATCAGCTCCTAGTCTTAGGGAGGTTCTCTTGTGTGTAACTATTTATTTTTCTCTTGTTGTCTTTAAGATTTTCTCTATATCTTTGCCTTGTGCCATATTAATTATCATATGTCTTGGTGAGCATCTTGTTTGGGACTCTCTGCGGTTCCTGGACTTGGATGTCTGTTTTCTTCCATCGGTTGGGAAAATTTTCAGCCATTATATTCTCAAATAAGTTTTTTTGTCCTTTCTCTCTCTCTTCTCCTGGGGCGCCTATAATGGGAGTTTAGTATGCTTGGTTTCTAGAGGTCCCTTAACCTATTTTTGTGTTTTAAATTTGTTGTTGTTCTAATTGGGTGATTTACACTATTCTATGCTCCCTATCGCTGATCCATTCTTATGTATCATCTAATGCTTGTATTCCCTGTAGTGTATTTTTCATTTCAGGTATTTTATTCTCTAGCTCTGGTTCTATCATGTATGTTCCAACTCTGTGTGGCAGTTGTTACTGTGTTTCTTCATTCTTCTTTTGAGTTCGTGAGGTATCGTTATGACCATTACTTTGAACTCTTCATCAGGCAAATTTCTTACCTCAGTTTTGTTAGTTGTTTAGTTTTTTTTTTTTTTTTCCTTAATGGGGTTTTAGTTTGTGTTTCTTTTGGAACACATTCCTCTGTCTCCTCATTTTGTTTGACTTTCTGTGTATGTTGCTGTGAATTACTTCTGCTGGGCTTCGTGGGGGTAGCCTTGCATAGGAGTATTTTCTGCATAGACTTCTTGTGCCTAGCAGCTTTGACAGGTATCTGGCTGCAGGTGGAGAGGGCACAGACCTGGGCAGAGCATCCTAGGTTGCATTGTGTCTGGGCCAACTTTGTCTGGGACTGGAGTGGGAGAGTTCTCAAGAGTACCCCAAATAGGGCCATGCTGTCAAAGGATAGATGGGGCTGAAGCAGGTGCACACCAGCCATTCCTGGGGTGTATTGCATCAAGGCTGCCATGGTGGGACAGTAGGAGCTGGTGCATAGGCTATCCCAGGGTCCTGGGGTATGTTGTACTGGGGCCACATTTGTGGGGCATTTGGAGGTGAAGTGAGCATGGGCCAACGTATCCCAAAGCACTCTGCACTGAGGCCACCCAGTGGGACAGCTGGCATTGGAGTAGGCATGGGCTGGGGTGCCCTGTGGTGCTTCACACTGAGTCCGTCCTAGAGGGATGGCTGGAGCTGGAGTGTGTGGGGGCCAGAGGTTTCCCAAGGCCATCTTGGAGTCATCCCTACTCTTTTATGTTTTACCCTGGCTTTCAGGGACAGCGAGCATGGCAAATCTCTTTTTTAAATTCCTTGCCCTAAGATTTCTAGCTTAGATTCTACTGTGGGAGAGCCCTGTCATATCTTGAAGACAGTGGGAGCAGAATCTTTTTACTGCTCTGGAGATAAGAGTGGTATGTGGCTTTGGAAGATAACAGAGGTGAAAGAGGAAAGAACACTTGTATCTGGGAAAATCCCTCTGTTCGCTTCCTAGATTACTGGTTTCATTATAAAACAGTGTAAGTCAGAAACGGGCAGGAAAAAAGAGATGCATAGGGCATTGTAAGTGGGAAATAGTAGCTCATATGGGGTCTTTATTTTGTAGGCCCGATTCATAACATCATTGGCCTTTGGTGACCCCAAGTAATAATTTGACAATATATACTTTTTTTTCAAGCACATGCGCATTGTTTATGATAACTGAATGTATGTAGGCCTGGAAGCAAGTCTCCAAAATATCTGAAAGATCATCCCTTCTTTCAGCTCTCTGACCACAATGCAACTAGATTAGAAATTGATAATAAAAATACTTGAAAAAGATTATACCTCCATATTTAAAATCTTTTTCCAAATATATACGGGTCCAAGAAAAAAAATCATAGTGGGAAATAGAAAGTAATGAGTGGTTAGGAATGAACTGTATATCAAAATGTGTAGAATGAAACTAAAATGCTACCATGTTGGGGGCCACCAAGATGACCTTCAGTTTCAGTAATTAGGAAGAGTTACAGGACTCAGCATATAGTTGTGCTTATGGCTATGATTTGTTATAACAAACCGTACCAAGTATAATCGGCAAAGTTGGGGCAAGAGATATCAAGAGCAAGTTTCCAAGGATGTGTTCACAGTGGAATCACGCAGAACATGCTTAACGTTCTTTTGACTATACATATAAAATGTTGACCATCAGAGAATCTCATTAGAGACCCAGTAATCAGGGTTTTTATTGTGAACTAGTTACATAGGTACCCCTTGCCTGGCAGGTACCCAAATGATGAAAGCCAATGTTCAGAATAAGCCATATTGTTTGTACAGTTTAGGCACAGTGAGCCACTCATCAGTTAGTGGTGGGAACACTCTCAAAATCCAAGTTCTTCTACACTAGTCAAGGCCCAGACTTGTAAGTTTTTCAAAAGATAACACACAGGCTTGTTATGGTATCCCTTTTCTGCATTTATTTAAAGAGAACATGTGGGAAAATATATCACCTTATTAAATGCTTGTGTTAAAAGTCATCCAAAAGAAGAAATAAGAATAGTGGCAGAATTTACCTCAGAAAAATACATGAAATAAAACAATAAGAAAGAGAGTAATAAAATGGCAGAATTATAAAAAATCAACTAAGCTAAAATTTGATTCCATGAAAAGAGTGTAAGAGAAAAATTAACTGGAAAGAATTTAAAAAAAGGTGGTGGGGAGAATAAACAAACACTAATAAAAATGAAAGTGAAATGTTACTACGGACAGGATACTTAAAGGATAATAAATCTATAAAAATAATTTTATGTGAGTAAATGTGATAGAATAGAATTTTCTTGGTCTTCCTATCAAAAGATCTACGTCTGTTGTCCTTAATTCTGGATAGACTCTATGATAATTTGACCAACTGAATTGGAGAATGATAGTGTTCTCCTTTTCTCAGACTCAGACTGTAGGAGACTGGCAGCTTCCATTTGCTGTCTCTTGGAACACTCATGCCTGGAACCAATCCATTTTGCTTTATTAAATCCAAACAATTCTGTGAGATGTCCACATGGAGAATAAGGGAGGCATCAGTCCAAGAGCCCCGGCTCAGGCCCCAGCAGAGAGCTTAGTAGCCGTGTGAGTGAGCCATCTTGGAAGCAAACCATTTAGCTTCAGTTAGCCTCCCCAGTTAATGCCGTGTGGACAAGCCATCCAACTAAACCCTACCCAAATTGCAGATTAGTGAGCACAATAAATTATTGTGTTGTTTTAATCCACTAGGTTTGGAGATATTTTGTTTCACAGCAGTTATGGAAGAGTACAGAACTTGATGAAATTGACAATTACATAGAAAAATAGAATTTTCCAAAATTTACTCAAGATAACATAGAAAGCCAGAATAGTCTCAATGTTATTAAAGAAATCATATCAAAAGTTAAAATTTTCCCATAAAGAACAAATAAAATCCTGATAGTTATATATATGCCTTCTACCAAACAGTGGACAATTGATTCTTATTTTATACAAACTCTCCTAGAGAATAGAAAAAGGAGATTTTTTGTTACTTATGTCGGTCTGACTTTGAAACTAAGCCAAACTCACTATGAAAAACAAAAATCAGAGACCAATGCCACTCATTGTCATGATCATAGATATATTTCCAAGGAAAATATGTGTAAACCAACTAATAAAATGTATTAAAATGTTAGTAAACCACAACCAAGTTTCATTTATCCCAGAAATGAAGAATAGTTCAGATAAAGCCTAGAAATATCATTCACATATTAATATATATTAAAGTGAAAAAGTCAACTTGGTTGATCTCAGGCAAAACAAAAATAAAAACAACTCTGAAAATTATTCAGCATCTATTAAAAAACAAAAAGCAAACAAATAAAAGGCCCAGAAAACCAGGCAAAGAAAGAATTTCTTTAACTTGAGAAAGGCTATTTATAAGATAACAATTTTATGATTTGTTTTAAGTTTTAAATTTAATGTTTAAATTTTAACATTTATTTAAATGTAATTGGTGCATTTGGGATCAAATTTTATAGTTTTCCAAATATTTTTCCTGTTCTCCAATTCCACTCATGAATAATTTCCTCCATTAATTTGAAATTCCATCTTTATCATTTATGAAGTCTCCATGATTTGCATATTTTTCTGGCACTTTCTAAATGTTTAAACTTACTGTTTGTTTTAACAGTTTGTTTTAAAAGGTCTTAGAAATATACTTCCAAAATTCTTCTTCATTTTTAAGGGTAATTTCATTACGAACTTTAGAATTAATTTGCCAAGTTGAACAAAAATAAAACTACCTTTATTGTTATTGGGGTTGTAATACATTTATAGAGTAAAATGGGGAAATTGATACTTTTATGGTATTGAGTCTTCCTATCAAGAAATACGGCATGCTGTTTCATTTAGTTTTTTATTCCTCAGGAGAAATGTAAAATTTTCTTCATACAAGCATGTCTCATCTTATTGTGCTTTGCTGCATGTTGCAGATAATATTGTGTGTGTGTGTGTGTGTGTGTGTGTTTGTTGTTTTTCAAATTGAAGGTTTGTGACAGCCCTGTTTAGCAAGTTTATTGGTACCATTTTACCATCAGCGTGTGCTTATTCCATGTCTCAGAGTCACATTTTGGTAATTTTCTCAATGTTTTAAACTTTTGTATCATATTTGTTATGGTGATCTTTGATCTAGTGATTTTTAATGCTAGTATTATAATTGTTTTGGGACACCATAAACCATGCTTATGTAAGACAGCAAACTTTTGATAAGTGTGTGTTTGGACTGTTTTTTCAACAAGCTGTTATTCTCCTTTTCCCTTTCCTCAGTCCTCCCTATTCCCTGAGACACAACACTATTAAAATTAGGCCAGGGGCGCCTGGGTGGCGCAGTCGGTTAAGCGTCTGACTTCAGCCAGGTCACGATCTCGCGGTCCGGGAGTTCGAGCCCCGCGTCGGGCTCTGGGCTGATGGCTCGGAGGCTGGAGCCTGTTTCCGATTCTGTGTCTCCCTCTCTCTCTGCCCCTCCCCCGTTCATGCTCTGTCTCTCTCTGTCCCAAAAATAAATAAACGTTGAAAAAAAAATTAAAAAAAATAAAATTAGGCCAATTAATAACCCTACAATGCCATCTAGGTGTTCAAGTAAAAGGAGAGTGTAACATCTCTCACTTTAAATCAAGTTAGAAATGATTAAGTTTCGTTAGGAAGCCATGTCAAAAGCTGAGATAAGCCAAAAGCTAGGCCTCTTGTACCCAACAGTTAACCAAGTTGTGAATACAAGGGAAAAAGTTCTTAAAGGAAATTTAAAGTGCTACTCCAATGAACACATAAATATTTCAAACAAACAAACAGTCTTATTGCTGATATGGAAAAAGTGTTGGTGGTCTGAATAGAAGATCAAATCAGCCACAACATTCCTGTAAGCCAAGCCTAATCCAGAACAAGACCCTAACTCTCCTCAGTTCTTTGAAAGCTGAGAGAAATGTGGAAACTGCAGAAGAAAAGTTTGAAGCTACAAGAAGTTGGTTCATGAGGATTAAGGAAAGAAGCTGTCTCCACACAGAAAAGTGCAAAGTGAAGCAGCAGGTGGTGATGTACAAGCTACAGCAAGTTCTCCAGAAAATGTAACTAAGATAATTAAAGAAGGTGGCTTCACTAAACCACAGAATTTCAATGTAGACAAAACAGCCTTCTATTGGAAGAAGATACCATCTAGGACTTGCATAGCTGGAGAAGAAAAGTCAGTGCCTGGCTTCAAAGTTTCAAGGGACAGACTGACTCTTGTTAGGGGCTAATGTAGCTGGGGACTTTAAATTGAAGCCAATGCTCATTTACCATCACAAAAATCTCAGGGCCCTTAAGAATGATGCTAAGTCTGTTTTGCCTCTGTTATATAGATGGAACAACAAAGCCTGGATGACAGCACATCTGTGTACAATATGGTTTAGTAAACATTTTAACCTCAGAGTTGAGACCTATTGCTCAGAAAAAAAAAGATTCCTTTCAAAGTATTATCATTAATTGACAATGTGCCTGGTCACCCAAGAGCTCTGGTGGAGATGTAAAACAAGACTAATGTTGTTTTCATTCCTGCTAGCACAATATCCATTCCATGGCCCATGGATCAGGGAGTAATTTTGACTTTCAAGTTTTATTAGATAAGAAATACATTTTTTTTTAAGACTATAGCCATACGGATAATGATTCCTCTGATCTGGGCAAAGTAAATTGAAAACCGGGGAAGAATTCACCACTCTAGATGCTATTAAGAATGTTCATTATTAATGCAAAGAGGCCAAAATATCAGCAGTAACATGAGTTTGGAAGAAGTTAGTTCCAACACTCATGGATGACTTTGTACGGTTCAGGACTTCAGTGGAGGAAGTAACTAAAGTGGTGAAAATAGTGAGATAATTAGAATTAGAGGTGGAGCCTGAAGATGTGACTGAATTACTGCAATTACACGATAGAACTTCAACAGATGAAAAGTTGATTCTTATGCATGAACAAAAAAGTGGTTTCTTGAGATAGAATCTATTTCTGGTGAAGATGGTGTAAAGATTGTTGGAATGACAACAAAAGACTTAGAATATTACATAAACATTCTTAGTTGAGAGAGCAGCACTAGGGTTTGGGAGGATGAACTCCAATTTTGAAAGATGTTCTGTGTGTAAAATGCTGTCCAAAAGCATCACATGCTACAGAGAAATTGTTTGTGAAAGGAAAAGCCCAGTGATGTGGCAAACTTCATTGTTGTCCTATTTTAAGAAATTTTCAGAGTTTTTGGGTAGCTTAATAAAGTTAAGTATCCAACTCTTGATTTCGTCTCGGGTCATGATCTCATGGTGGTGAGATCCAGCCTCGCATTGGGCTCAGTGCTGGGTGTGGAACCCACTTAAGATTCTCTTTTCTTCTCCTTCTGCCCCTCTCCCCACAAATGTAAAAGAGATTTCCACAGCCACCACAACCTTCGGCAACCACCACCCTGATCAGTCAGCAGCCATCAACATGGAGGCAAGACCCTCTACCAGCAATAAGATTACAATTCACTGAAAGTTCAGATAATGGCTAGCGTTGTTTTTTTTTTAAATGAAGGTATATACTTTTTTTTTTTTTTAGAGGTAATACTATTGAACACTTAATAGAGTACAGTAAACACATAACTTTTATAAGCCCTGGGAAACAAACAAAAGAATCATTTGACTCACTTTATTGCAGTGGTTTAGAACCAAACGCACAATGTCTCTGAAGTATGCCTATATATATGCACCCCCACCCCCTTTTGGGGCCAAATTCTCTGATATCCAATCTGTTTCCAGTTTTTGTTGTCCACTGTACTTAGACTGGTAAAAAAATGTGTATATATTGTCTAAAATTAAATATATATTTAGATTAAACAGAAGACCTGCACAAATTCTCTCATTAAAACTATATAAATTCATCAATTATTTTTACATTTCCATTTCCATTTTTCTTCTTGAGTATCATTATAGATGGGTGGATTTTTCCAAACACAACCTATTCCAGTCAACTAAAATTTTTATTTTCCTTTTGATGCTTATTGTTACAACTGGCCACTGGAAAACCCTTTAGATGTTCCTTTGTGTCTTCAGCACTACCTCAGGCATTTTAAAAGCATCTTTTTTTTCCTAGCAACATTTTCCAGGCCCATCTTGATTTTTCTCCTGCCCCAAATAACAGGGTTGCTTTGAATGAAGTATTATCAGGATTAAAATCTTAGGGCTAGAGGAACAAAACAGCTTAATTCACATGGATATTTTGTAAGTAATAGGACTCCCCTGGTAGAGCACTTAGTGATGAACCATGAAATATCTTCCGTTTTAAAAGTTTTTTCTTTTATTGCAGTCTATTATTATACATAGTTTATCATTGCTAAATCCTAAATACAGTTCTAATATAACAATATATTTATATTCCTATTTATATCTTTAGCTCCTCATCCAAGTTGGAATTATGTTGCCTTCTATAATGTTCACCAAGATTTTGTATTACATTGACCACAGTAAGACAATAAAGTGAAATTTAACTACTAAATTTAACTACTGTAAAAAAGAGATACAATTATGTTTTATCCTACTGACATGACTGGATACCTTAAAAACCGAATATTCTAGTAAAGAAAACTGGTAGGTTTAATATGGAAATTTGATTAGGTAGCTAGAAATAAGGTTAATAGGCAGAAATTATTAGCTTCATCTTCACAGGCAGTAACAAGATAGAAATAGAATTGGGAAATAATCCAATTCTTTTTTAAAAATATTTTTATATTAAATATAATTTATTGTCAAATCGGTTTCCATACAACACCCAGTGTTCATCCCAACAGGTGCCCTCCTCAATGCCCATCACCCACTTTTCCCTCTCCCCCACCCCCACATCAGCCCTCAGTTTGTTCTTAGTATTTAAGAGTCTCTTATGGATTGCCTCCCTTCCTCTATAACTTTTTTTTCCCCTTCCCCTACCCCATGGTCTTCTGTTAAGTTTCTCAGGATCCACATATGAATGAAAACATATGGTATCTGTCTTTCTCTGCCTGACTTATTTCACTTAGCATAACACTCTCCAGTTCCATCCACGTTGCGACAAAAGGCCATATTTCAGTCTTATTGCCAAGTAGTGTTCCATTGTGTATATAAACCATAATTTCTTTATCCATTCGTCAGTTGATGGACATTTAGGCTCTTTCCATAATTTGGCTATTGTTGAAAGTGCTGCTATAAACATTGGGGTACAAGTGCCCCTATGCATCAGCACTCCTGTATCCCTTGGGTACATTACTAGCAGTGCCATTGCTGGGTCATAGGGTAGATCTATCTTTACTTTTTTGAGAAACCTCTACACTGTTTCCAGAGCGGCTGCACCGGTTCGCACTCCCACCAACAGTGCAAGAGGGTTCCCGTTTCTCCACATCCTCTCTGGCACCTATAGTCTCCTGATTTGTTCATTTTAGCCACTCTGAGTGGCATGAGGTGATAACTCAGTGTGGTTTTGATTTGTAGTTCTGTGATGAGGAGTGACATTGAGCATCTTTTCATGTGCCTGTTGGCCATCTGGATGTCTTCTTTAGAGAAGTGTCTATTCATGTCTTCTGCCCATTTCTTCAGTGGATTATTTGCTTTTCGGGTGTGGAGTTTTGGTGAGTTCTTTATAGATTTTGGATACTAGCCCTTTGTCCGGTATGTTATTTGCAAATATCTTTTCCCATTCCGTCGGTTGCCTTTTAGTTTTATTGACTGTTTCCTTTGCATTGCACAAGCTTTTTATCCTGATGAGGTCCCAGTAGTTCATTTTTGCTTTTAATTCCCTTGCTTTTGTAGAGGTGTCCAGTAAGAAATTGCTGCGGCTGAGGTCAGAGAGGTTTATTCCTGCTTTCTCCTCTAGGGTTTTGATGGATTCCTGTCTCACATCCAGGCCCTTCATCCATTTTGAGTTTCTTTTTGTGAATGGTGTGAGAAAGTGGTCTAGTTTCAACCTTCTGCATGTTGCTGTCCAGTTCTCCCAGCACCATTTGTTAAAGAGACTCTCTTTTTTCCATTGGATACTCTTTCCTGCTTTGTCAAAGATTAGTTGGCCATACATTTGTGAGTCCAATTCTGGAGTCTCTATTCTATTCCATTGGTCTATGTGTCTGGTTTTTGTGCCAATGCTATGTTGTCTTGATGATTACAGCTTTGTAGTAGAGGCCAATGTCTGGGATTGTGATGCCTCCCGCTTTGGTTTTCTTCTTCACTATTACTTTGGCTATTCAGGGTCTTTTGTGGTTCCATACAAATTTTAGGATTGCTCGCCCTGGCTTTGAGAAGAATGCTGGTGCAATTTTGACTGGGAATGCATTGAATGTGTAGATTGCTTTGGGTAGTATTGACACTTTAACAATATTTATTCTTCCAATCCATGAGCATGGAATGTTTTTCCATTTCTTTGTATCTTCTTCAATTTCCTTCATAAGGTTTCTATAGTTTTCAGCATACAGATCTTTTACATCTTTGTTTTGGTTTATTCCTAGGTATTTTATGCTTCTTGGTGCAATTGTGAATGGGATGAGTTTCTTTATTTCTCTTTCTGTTGCTTCACTATTGGTGTATAGAAATGCAACGGACTTCTGTACATTAATTTTGTGTCCTGCGACTTTGCTGAATTCATGCATCAGTTCTAGCAGACTTTTGGTGGAATCTGTTGGGTTTTCCACGTAGAGTATCATGTCATCTGCATAAAGTGAAAGTTTGACTTTATCTTTGCCTATTTTGATGCCTTTGATTTCCTTTTGTTGTCTGATTGTTGATGCTAGAACTTCCAACACTATGTTAAACAACGGCAGTGAGAGTGGGCATCCCTGTCGTGTTCCTGATCTCAGGGGGAAAGCTCTCAGTTTTTCCCCATTGAGGATGATATTAGCTGTGGGCTTTCCGTAAATGGCTTTTATGAGGTTTAAGTATGTTCCTTCTATCCCGACTTTCTCGAGGGTTTTTATTAAGAAAGGATGCTGAATTTTGTCAAATGCTTTTTCTGCATCTATTGACAGGATCATATGGTTCTTTTCTTGTATTAATGTGATGTATCACATTGATTGATTTGTGAATGTTGAACCAGCCCTGCAGCCCAGGAATGAATCCCACTTGATCGTAGTGACTAATTCTCTTTATATGCTGTTCAATTCGATTTGCTAATATCTTGTTGAGAATTTTTGCATCCATATTCATGAGGGATATTGGCCTATAATTCTCGTTTTTGCTGGGTCTCATGTGGTTTGGAATCAAAATAATGCTGACTTCATAGAATGAGTCTGGAAGTTTTCCTTCCCTTTCTATTTTTTGGAACAGCTTGAGAAGGATAGGTATTACCTCTGCTTTAAATGTCTGGTAGAATTCCCCAGGGAAGCCATCTGGTCCTGGACTCTTCTTTGTTGGGAGATTTTTGATAACTGATTCAATTTCTTCGCTGGTTATGGGTCTGTTTAAATTTTCTATTTCTTTCTGTTTGAGTTTTAGAAGTGTGTGGGTGTTTAGGAATTTGTCTATTTCTTCCAGGTTGTCCAGTTTGTTAGCATATAATTTTTTCATAGTATTCCCTGATAAATTGCTTGTATTTCTGAGGGATTGGTTGTAATAATTCCATTTTCATTCATGGTTTTACCTATTTGGGTCATCTCCCTTTTTGTTTTTGAGAAGCCTGGCTAGAGGTTTATCAATTTTGTTTATTTTTTCAAAAAAACCAACTCTTGGTTTCATTGATCTGTTCTTTTTTTTTTTTTTTTTGGTTGTGTTTTGTTTTTGGATTCTATATTGTTTATTTCTGCTCTGATCTTTATTATTTCTCTTCTTCTGCTGGATGGAGTGTCTTTGGTATTTTGTTTCTAGTTCCTTTAGGTGTGCTGTTAGATTTTGGATTTTGGATTTTTCTTGTTTCTTGAGATATGCCTGGATTGCAATGTATTTTCCTCTCAGGGCTGCCTTTGCTGCATCCCAAAGTGTTTGGATTGTTGTATTTTCATTTTATTTCCATATATTTTTAAACTTCTTCTCTAATTGCCTGGTTGACCTGTTCATTCTTTAGTAAGATATTCTTTAACCTCCATGCTTTTGGAGGTCTCCCAGACTTTTTCCTGTGGTTGATTTCAAGTTTCATACCATTATGGTCTGAAAGTGTGCATGGTATGATCTCATTTCTTTTATACTTATTAAGGATTGTTTTGTCACCCAGTATGTGGTCTTTCTTGGAGAATGTTCCATGTGCACTGGAGAAGAAAGTATATTCTGTTGCCTTGGGTACAGAGTTCTAAATATATATGTCAAGTCCATCTGATGCAATGTGTCATTCAGGGCCATTGTTTCTTTATTGATTCTGTGTCTAGATGATCTATCCATTGTTGTCATTGGAATATTGAAGTCCCCTGCAATTACCACATTCTTATCAATAAGGTTGCTTATGTTTGTGACTAATTGTTTTATATGTTTGTGGGCTCCCATATTTGGCGCATAGACATTTATAATTGTTAGCACTTCCTGATGGATAGACACTGTACTTATTATATAACACCCTTCTTCATCTCTTGTTACAGCCTTTAATTGAAAGTCTACTTTGTCTGATATAAGTATGGCTACTCCAGCTTTCTTTTGACTTCCAGTAGCATGATAAATAGTTCTCCATCCCCTCACTTTCAATCTGAAGGTGTCCTCAGGTCTAAAATGAGTCTCTTGTAGACAGCAAATAGATGGGTCTTGTTTCTTTATCCATTCTGACACCCTATGTCTTTTGATTGGAGCATTTAGTCCATTTACATTCAGTGTTATTATTGAAATATATGGGTATAGAGTCATTGTGTTGGAAATAATCCATTTCTCATAGAGGCAAACTATGTGATAAAGGACTCCAAGAAAACTATGAAGTTACATTATAGAACATGAAAAAAAAAAAAGGATCTGAATAAAATGAAAAGGTATGCGATATAATTACAAATAGCAACTTAAATTTATGGGTTTTCTTTTTTTTTCACCTTTGGATTATATGTGATAAAGTTTAATATGAAAGTTTATATAAAAGTTTTTATGAAAGAATATATATCTGAATATAGCTAAACATACATAAAAATGAATCTGTACAGATTACCTTGTTACATAGGAAGTGAAAGTATAGTCATACTGTACCACTTGTATTTTGTTTGCATGATGATACATAACACACTACAACAAGAAGAATTTATTGTCAAATGTCTGTGGGTTGACTGGGATGTCTTTACTTTATGCTTCATATTGGCTAGACTTGAATTCAGGTTTCAAGTTGGTTTCAGGTCTGTTCCATATGTCTTCACATTCTTCTTACAGCATGTGGGATATGTTCTTCCTATGATGATGCATAGAAGGACAAAGGTCTTGACTTGAAACTAGCACACTGTCACTTCTGTCCACCTTGTATTAACCAAAACAAGTCACATGGCCAGGCCCAATATCAGTGAGGTGTGGGAAATGTACTACTCACTCCTGTGCACTGTATGGTTACACAGCAAGAGAGAGTTGAGAACTGGAAACAACCAGCTGCCTCCAATCTCTATAGTAAAAACAGACGATTACCTTAGCCTTCCAGTAATCAGGCAAATATATTTGTATATTGGCATGATTGTAATATATTACAAAGTTGGACAATCAGCTTGGTAGGAATATATTGTTTCGATGTATAAATGATTCTGGCCCAAATGGTTAACCATCTAAAAAGGAATGCATTTGATTTTGTATTTCACACTACATTCAAAGCAATTTTAGCAACATTATAATTTAAATGTTAAAGAATAAAGATTATAATATTTCAAGAAATTTAGGGAACTTGGGGTAGAACCTATAAAATAAAAAGTATGCTGTATCTTTAAGAGAAAATAGAGCCATATTTGACTCTATAAAATTTTGAAAGCAAAATCAGTAGGTAAACATTTAGGAACATATTTTCAAAGTATATGGCAGTATACATAGTTTATGATGAATATCACATAGAAAAAATTCTTAAACTATAATCAAAGAAATATCTACTAGGAAAATAAACACAAGTTCTAAACAGGCATTTTAGAAAAAATCAAATTCAAATCACAAATACATCTATGAAAATAAGCTGAGCCATCCCCCCTGCCCATACAAAAATTTTAGAAAAATCACAGTAAAGTAATATTGAAAAACTTCCTTCACACTCATTATACTGGCAAAAATTACAAAAAAGAATATAAAACCTGCTGGTAGAGATCATTGAAAGAAAAACATTTTCAGACATTAATGGTGGAAATATACATTGCTGTAGGCTCTTGTGGAAATCAGTTGGGCAGCAGTTACTAAAATTAAAAACCTGGGGCACCTGGGTGGCTCAGACGGTTGAGTGTCTGACTCTTGATTTCAGCTCAGGTCATGATCCTCACCATTTGTGGGTTTGAGCCCCACGTCAGGTTCTGCACTGAAAGCACAGAGCCTGCTTGGGATTCTCTCTCTCTCTCTCTCTCTCTCTCTCTGCCTCTCCACTGATCATGGTCAGTCTCTCTCTCTCGCTTTCTCTCTCTCTCCCCCCCCCAAAATAAACAAACATTAAAAATAAAAAAGAGGGGGGTTCCTGGGTGGCTCAGTTGGTTAAGCATCTGACTTTGGCTCATGTCATGATGTCACAGCTTGGGGGTTCGAGCCCCACGTCAGGCTCCTTGCTGACCAGAGCCTGCAGCCTGCTTCGGATTCTGTGTCTCCCTCTCTCGGCTCCTCCCCTACTCATGCTCAGTCTCTGTCTCTCAAAAATAAATAAACATTAAAAACAATTTTAAATTAAAAACCTATCTTTTAAGTAGATATACTATACAATGAGACTCTATCCAATAGAAATAAAAGCATTAATACATAAACACACATATAAATTGATATTTTGGGCTGGGTATTATTCATAGAAATAAAAACTGGGAACCTGATAAAAGTCAACAGGTAGGAGTTTACACAAATTATAGAATGCGTTTACAATATTGTTGTGGTACAATCGTACAGCATTATTTTTTACAGCTATTAGTAAGCAGGAATTACAGGTACTGTGAAGTAACAAGAAGTGGGTGTGGAAAGAAAGAGGACACGGAGGGGAAGTAAGCAAACAGACACGGTGGGAATCAAGGGGGGTTGTGATTGTGAGGCAATTATTTAATTGTATTTAGGGTACAACATAATATTTAGGAAGCACAGTAGTTAGGAATCATGGATTTTTTTTGTAACACGGGGAACTAATCACCAGTAATGGCTGGGAGATTCATTCTGAATCCACATGAGCAAATCGGAGAGAACTCTGGGAGCTTTATGTGGTTGCAACCAGACTTGCTACAGGCTTGGTCCCTCCTTGTAGGTTCTTTGAGGCCCTGGGTGGGAGGGTGGTGGGGGAGAAACAGAGATCACACAGCTGCAAAGAGTGTTCAGCAGTCACTCAGTAGTTCAAGCAATGCTTGTATCTGGGATTGACCTTCTTATTCTCCCTAAAAGGAACTTAAGGAAAATCATAGGACCTAAAACTGAGTCCATCTACTTTATTCTACTGAAGAAGCATCTGGAATCAACAGGTTAAATGTAATATACGTTCACCTCCTCTGTGGCAGATCCGGGAGTAAAGTTATATTTCTATATACTTTGACTCTGTATTTACAATCCTCTGATCAAATTTTTAGCATTTTTTCATTTTCTTTATTTTGAATCTCATTTGTTTCTCAGAATTAATTATCATCTCTTTTGAAGTAGCTATAAATGAACAATTTAGTGAGTAGCTGTTATGTGCCAGATTCTTTGCATATATTGTCATTAACCCTGGCAACAGCACTCTTCATTTGAATAATACTCTGTTTTTAACACTGATGAAACAGCCATAGAAAGAGACAAAATTTGCCTAAGATTGCAGAGCTGGGAGATGGTGCAGAAGGGATCTGATGGCAGGGCCTGAGTTCTCTCCACTTTACCACACTGCCTTCACGCCACTCCCCCCCACCCCCAATTCTAGTTTTTTCACTTTGGGGTGATAGTGCCTCTGTTTTTTTCTTTTAAAGCGTTAGTTCTCAGCTATGTGGCTATGGAGAATATTTTCTAACATCAAACATTTCTGATATCTGCTAGTGGGTATATTTCAGTATTTGCAAGTACTGAGAGAATAGCTAATGGCAATAAACTCCTATGAATTCAATATGACAATATATCTTTAAAAATTTTTTTTTCTCAACGTTTATTTATTTTTGGGACAGGAAGAGACAGAGCATGAATGGGGGAGGGGCAGAGAGAGAGGGAGACACAGAATCGGAAACAGGCTCCAGGCTCTGAGCCATCAGCCCAGAGCCCGACGCGGGGCTCGAACTCACGGACCACGAGATCATAACCTGGCTGAAGTCGGACGCCCAACCGACTGTGCCACCCAGGCGCCCCGACAATATATCTTTTAAATTAATTTATACTTGATTAATCTTATAGTACCCACAGACATTTGAAAAGAATAGCTAACACAAATATATGCAAGCATATTATCTCACACTTGAAAATGCCGAAACATATATGGATCTGAATATTTCTTCTTTTTAATATGAAATTTACTGTCAAATAGGTTTCCATACAACACCCAGTGCTCTCCCCCAACCCCCACAACCATAAGTTTGTTCTCAGTATTTAAGAGTTATGGGTTGCCTCCCTCCCTCTCTGTAACTTTTTTTTCCCCCTTCCCCTCCCTCATGGTCTTCTGTCAAGTTTCTCAGGATCCACATAAGAGTAAAACATATAGTATCTGTCTTTCTCTGCCTGACTTATTTCACTTAGCATAACACTCTCCAGTTCCATCCACGTTGCTACAAAAGGCCATATTTCAGTCCTTCTCATTGCCAAGTAGTATTCCATTGTGTATATAAGCCATAATTTCTTTATCCATTCATCAGTTGATGGACATTTAGGCTCTTTCCATAATTTGGCTATTGTTGAGAGTGCTGCTATAAACATTGGGGTACAAGTGCCCCTATGCATCAGTACTCCTGTATCCCTTGGGTACATTCCTAGCAGTGCTACTGCTGGGTCACAGGGTAGATCTATTTTTAATTTTTTGAGGAACCTCCACACTGTTTTCCAGAGCGGCTGCACCGGTTCGCACTCCCACCAACAGTGCAAGAGGGTTCCCGTTTCTCCACATCCTCTCTGGCACCTATAGTCTCCTGATTTGTTCATTTTAGCCACTCTGAGTGGCATGAGGTGATAACTCAGTGTGGTTTTGATTTGTAGTTCTGTGATGAGGAGTGACATTGAGCATCTTTTCATGTGCCTGTTGGCCATCTGGATGTCTTCTTTAGAGAAGTGTCTATTCATGTCTTCTGCCCATTTCTTCAGTGGATTATTTGCTTTTCGGGTGTGGAGTTTTGGTGAGTTCTTTATAGATTTTGGATACTAGCCCTTTGTCCGGTATGTTATTTGCAAATATCTTTTCCCATTCCGTCGGTTGCCTTTTAGTTTTATTGACTGTTTCCTTTGCATTGCACAAGCTTTTTATCCTGATGAGGTCCCAGTAGTTCATTTTTGCTTTTAATTCCCTTGCTTTTGTAGAGGTGTCCAGTAAGAAATTGCTGCGGCTGAGGTCAGAGAGGTTTATTCCTGCTTTCTCCTCTAGGGTTTTGATGGATTCCTGTCTCACATCCAGGCCCTTCATCCATTTTGAGTTTCTTTTTGTGAATGGTGTGAGAAAGTGGTCTAGTTTCAACCTTCTGCATGTTGCTGTCCAGTTCTCCCAGCACCATTTGTTAAAGAGACTCTCTTTTTTCCATTGGATACTCTTTCCTGCTTTGTCAAAGATTAGTTGGCCATACATTTGTGGGTCCAATTCTGGGGTTTCTATTCTATTCCATTGGTCTATGTGTCTGGTTTTTGTGCCAATGCTATGTTGTCTTGATGATTACAGCTTTGTAGTAGAGGCCAATGTCTGGGATTGTGATGCCTCCCGCTTTGGTTTTCTTCTTCACTATTACTTTGGCTATTCAGGGTCTTTTGTCGTTCCATACAAATTTTAGGATTGCTCGCCCTGGCTTTGAGAAGAATGCTGGTGCAATTTTGACTGGGAATGCATTGAATGTGTAGGTTGCTTTGGGTAGTATTGACACTTTAACAATATTTATTCTTCCAATCCATGAGCACGGAATGTTTTTCCATTTCTTTATATCTTCTTCAATTTCCTTCATAAGGTTTCTATAGTTTTCAGCATACAGATCTTTTCCATCTTTGGTCAGGTTTATTCCAAGGTATTTCATGATTCTTGGTGCAATTGTGAATGGGATGAGTTTCTTTATTTCTCTTTCTGTTGCTTCACTATTGGTGTATAGAAATGCAACGGACTTCTGTACATTAATTTTGTGTCCTGCGACTTTGCTGAATTCATGCATCAGTTCTAGCAGACTTTTGGTGGATCTGTTGGGTTTTCCACGTAGAGTATCATGTCATCTGCATAAAGTGAGTTTGACTTTATCTTTGCCTATTTTGATGCCTTTTGATTTCCTTTTGTTGTCTGACTGCTGACGCTAGAACTTCCAACACTATGTTTAACAACGGCAGTGAGAGTGGGCATCCCTGTCGTATTCCTGATCTCAGGGAGAAAGCTCTCAGTTTTTCCCCATTGATGATATTAGCTGTGGGCTTTCCGTAAATGGCTTTTATGAGGTTTAAGTATGTTCCTTCTATCCCGACTTTCTCGAGGGTTTTTATTAAGAAAGGATGCTGAATTTTGTCAAATGCTTTTTCTGCATCTATTGACAGGATCATATGGTTCTTTTCTTGTATTAATGTGATGTATCACATTGATTGATTTGTGAATATTGAGCCAGCCCTGTAGCCCAGGAATGAATCCCACTTGACCATGGTGAATAATTCTCTTTATATGCTGTTGAATTCAATGTGCCAGTATCTTGTTGAGAATTTTTGCATCCATATTCATCAGGGATATTGGCCTATAATTCTCTTTTTTTTGCTGAGTCTCTGTGTGGTTTGGGAATCAAAGTAATGCTGACTTCATAGAATGAGTCTGGAAGTTTTCCTTCCCTTTCTATTTTTTGGAACAGCTTGAGAAGGATAGGTATTATCTCTGCTTTAAATGTCTGGTAGAATTCCCCAGGGAAGCCATCTGGTCCTGGACTTTTCTTTGTTGGGAATTTTTGATAACTGATTCAATTTCTTTGCTGGTTATGGGTCGGTTCAAGTTTTCTATTTCTTCCTTTTTGAGTTTTGGAAGTGTGTGCATGCTTAGGAATTTGTCCATTTCTTCCAGGTTGTCCATTTTGTTGGCGTATAGTTTTTCAAAGTACTCCCTGACAATTGCTTGTATTTATCAGGGATGGAATTGTAATTCCACTCTCATTCATGATTTTATCTATTTGGGTCATCTCCCTTTTCTTTTTGAGAAGCCTGGCTAGTGGTTTATCAATTTTGTTTATTTTTTCAAGAAACCAACTCTTGGTTTCATTGAAATGCTCTACTGTTTTTTTAGATTCTATATTGTTTATTTTTGCTCTGATCTTTATTATTTATCTTCTGCTGGGTTTGGGGTGTCTTTTTGCTGTTCTGGTTCTATTTCCTTTAGGTGTGCTGTTAGATTTTGTATTTGGGATTTTTCTTATTTCTTTAGACTTGCTTGGATTGCAATGTATCTTTCTCTCAGGACTGCCTTCACTGCATCCCAAAGCATTTGGATTATTGTATTTTGATTTTCATTTGTTTCCATGTATTTATTAATGTCTTCTTTAATTGCCTGGTTGACCCATTCATTCTTCAGTAGGGTATTCTTCAACCTCCATGCTTTTGGATGTTTTCCAGACTTTTTCCTGTGGTTGATTTCAAGCTTCATAGCATTGTGACCTAAAAGTGTGCATGGTATGATCTCAATTCTTTTATACTTATTGAGGGTTGTTTTGTGACCCAGTATGTGTTCTATCTTGTAGAATGTTCCATGTGCCCTTGCGAAGAAAGTATATTCTGTTGCTTTGGGATGCAGAGTTCTAAATATATATGTCAAGTCCATCTGATCCAATGTATCATTGAGGGCCCTTGTTTCTTTATTGATTCTGTGTCAAGGTGATCTATCCATTGCTATAAGTGGGGTATTAAAGTCCTCTGAAATTACCACAGTCTTATCAATAAGGTTGCTTATGTTTGTGACTAATTGTTTTATATGTTTGTGGGCTCCCATATTTGGCACATAGACATTTGTAATTATTAGCTCTTCCTGATGCAAAGACCCTGTAATTATTATATAATGCCCTTCTTCATCTCTTGTTACAGCCTTTAAGTGAAAGTCTAATTTGTCCGATATAAGTATGGTACTCCAGCTTTCTTTTGATTTCCAGTAGCATGATTGTTCTCCATCCCCTCACTTTCAATCTGAAGGTGTCCTGCAGTCTAAAATGCATCTCTTGTAGATAGAAAATAGATGGTCTTGTTTTCTTATCCATTCTGACACCCTATGTCTTTTGGTTGGAGCATTTAGTCCATTTACATTCAGTGTTATTATTGAAAGATATGGGTTTAGAGTCATTGTGATATCTGTAGGTTTCATGCTTGTAGTGATGTCTCTGGTACTTTGTGGTCCTTGCAACATTTCACTCATAGAATCACCCTCAGGATTTCTTGTAGGGCTGGTTTAGTGGTGATGAATTCCTTCAGTTCTTTTTTTTGTTTGTTTGGGAAAACCTTTATCTTTCCTTCTATTCTGAATGACAGACTTGTTGGATAAAGGATTCTTGGCTGCATATTTTTTCTGTTCATCACATTGAAGACTTCTGCCATTCTTTTCTGGCCTGCCAAGTTTCAGTAGATAGGTCTGCTACTACCCTTATGTGTCTACCTTTGTAAGTCAGGGCCTGTTATCCCTAGCTCTTTCAGAATTCTCTCTTTATCCTTGTATTTTGCCAGTTTCACTATGCTATCTCATGCAGAAGACCGATTCAAGTTACGTCTGAAGGGAGTTCTCTGTGCCTCTTGGATTCAATGCCTGTTTCCTTCCCCAGATCAGGGAAGTTCTATGCTATGATTTGTTCAAGTACACCTTCAGCCCCTTTCTCTCTTCTTCTTCTGGTATTCCTATGATACAGATATTGTTCCATTTGTTTGCATCACTTAGTTCTCTATTTCTCCCCTTATACTCCTGGATTTTTTAATCTTTTTCGCAGCTTCCTGTTTTTCCATAATTTTATCTTCTAATTCACCTATTCTCTCTTCTGCCTCTTCAATACATGCTATGGCCACCTCCATTCTATTTTGCACCTCATTTATAGCATTCTTTAGTTCCTTATGACTATTTTTTAGTCTTTGATCTCTGTAGCAATAGATTCTCTGCTGTCCTCTATGCTTTTTTCAAGCCTGGCAATTAATTTTATGATTGTTATTCTAAATTCTTCTTCCGTTACATTGCTTAAATAATTTTTGATCAATTTGTTTGCTGTCGCTACTTCCTGGAGTTTGTTTTGAGGAAAATTCTTCTGTTTTGTCATTTTGGGTAGTCCTGCAGTAGTTCCAAACTGCAGGGCACTTCCCCTGTGCTGTCTGCAGTAACTTGTGTTGGTTGGGCGGGTCTGCAGTCAGACCCGATGTCTGTCTCCAGCCCGCCACTGGGGCCACAGTCAGACTGGTGTGTACCTTATCTTCCTCTCTCCCAGGGGCAGGACTCACTATAGAGTGGTGTGGCCCCTGTCTGGGCGGCTTGCCCACTGCCAGACTTGTGGTGCTGCTTTGATGGGATCTGGTCAAGGGTGTATTAGCAGGGGTGGATCTGCAAGGTGCACAGGGGTGGGAGGGGTGGGCTTAGCTCACTTTGCCATTGGTGGTCCCCTGCAGGAGGGGCCCTGCAGCACAGGGAGGGAGGCAGGCCTGTCGGAGGGATGGATCCATAGAAGCATAGCATTGGGCATTTGCACAGTGCAAGCAAGTTTGGTGATGAGAACTGGCTCCCTTTGGTAAGTTGGCTGGAGGGATGGGAGAGGGGATGGCACTTGCCAGCAGGGCCTTTGTTCCCCCGCCGAGCTGAGCTCTGTCTTCTGGGGCTCAACAACTCTCCCTCCCGGTGTCCTCTCTCCCTCCCCACCATGTGAGAGCAGAGCTGTTGACTTTTCACATCCCAGATGTTAAGTCCCACTGGCTGTCAGAAGTCATGGAGTCCAGCTCCTCTGCTTTTGCAGGCCAGACTTGAGGGGCTCTGCCTTGCCAGGCGGGCTGCCCCTCCACTGCCCCGGCTCCCTCCCACCAGTCCCTGTAGCACACACCACCTCTGGGCCCTTCCTACCCTCTTCCATGGGCCTCTTGTCTATGCTTGGCTCCAGAGAGTCCATTCTGCTAGTCTTCTCATGGTTTTCTGGGTTATTTAGGCTGATGTGGGTGGTATCTAAGCGACCAGCAGGATGAGGTGAGCCCAGTGTCCTCCTACACTGCCATCTTCCCCAGTTATCTAATCTGGATCTGAATATTTCTAACAGTAGTTTAGGGGCTCCCAGGGAGTCCACAGTTCTAATAGTGGAAGAGTATAAGATGTCAGCATCTGCTTTTTCTACTCTCTTATCAGCGTCTAGTTTGCCCAGGATTGCTCTTATCTTTATTGATCTTTGACTTATTAATTAGTTCAGTTCCCACCTTCCTTTGCATTCATTATATGATTAGTGGCCTGATAAGATGATAAATGGTCTGTTCAAGATATTAAAACAAGGTGTTATTGGACCCAGCATGTTGTTCATAAGCATTTCTGGTCCTAGAACAACTAGAGTCTGAGCACAGACCCTCCTTCCTGTCTTCTTTGCCTCTCAGCTTTGAGCCAACACTAAACTTTATTCTACCTATCCAGCCTCTTGGTAACTCATTTCAGATGTGTCTTCTCCCTGTCACTGGTCCCTGACTTGTTCCAATTGGTCCATGCTTTCCACTATCACCACTCTGCCCACCTCAATTCTAGCATAATTGAGTCTTTTAATTGAATAATCGATGATCTACATCAGTGTCTGTGGTTAGCATAAACTGGAATAATTTAGGCAGAGATAGGAAGTGGTAGGGAGTTCTAATGTAGTGTTAATTAATCTTTGATATGGAGCCATGCTTCATATTTGTCTGATCTGTAGTTCTAATTCAAGTGATGACTTGTAGGCTCTTGTTAAGTTGATCTATAATTTTCAGACTTTCTCTGAGTCACAGAATATTCCTATAGGCAGCCATTCATATGAGAAAACCCCACGTCAGAACTCCTGAACCCAGAGACCACTAACTTAACCACCTGTACCATCACATGGCAGTGTGGTTCAACTCAGAGTAGTAAAATTCTATTCTGGTACCTTTCTGATTAGGTTCCAGAAGCCAACCTTTTCTACCTCTTCTCTCACTACCCAACACACACTCACTTTACCTGCTTTGCTTTGCCTTTTCTAGTCTCCTCTAGGTGATGAATTATAGCTTCTAACACACATTAACTTATCAGGAAAATTGTGCTATTTCATATCGAACCTCCATTCTACTTACCCAAACTATGAATGAAGTTGACCACAATCCTAGAAAATCGTGCTTAGTATCTCAGTGTGAGAGAGCAACTCTGTAGAGCAGTAATTGTCAACAGTTGGTGAGGGTAAAGTTTTTCCTGGCTATAGTACATATGAGTCAACGGGAAGACATTGATGGATATTGAATTCTTAAGAGACTTGGGTCAAAGCTGAGGAAATGGCCATGTTATAATTAATAATCCCAGAATGGGTCAAAAACAGATAAAGCCAACTATGAATAAGCAATAGAAATTCAGGCTGTGAGATCCAAGGGGGTTATATAAAATACGTGACATTTAGATAGAAAGTCAGAGTCTAAAAGGAAACCAAAATAGTATACTAATGGGGACCATAGCTAATTAACCTGCTGTGGGAAGTAGGATTCTTTCAGAGCCCAATTAGTGGACAGTACAGCAGTTCCAGTGGTCATGGATGGATGTATATGCATGGTACTCAAAAAATATACTAGAAAATGCCAGACTTGCCCACTTAGATGCTATAAGTTTTGTCTGCTGACCAGCACCTGCCTACCACCTTGGTGGGGGATTCAGTGCCAGGCCCCATATTATGCCTTGCTGTGAATAAACATCTATGTTTTGCCTGTGAATGCTGAGATATGTTTTCAAATATTTCACCTGCAACCTATAGTAAACACTATATTTTCTATACCTCATCACACCTTTCTTTGGTAGGGATGTGTGTATATATCTATATCTATATATATAATAAAAGTAAGTTTCCCAAAACAGTGCTTACCATTTTTACAAGAAATTATTTGATATATCTAATGTTTTTCTTTTTAGATTCTTACTGTGATTTAATAAATGATTTCAATACCCACTAGTGTAAAACATCTGTAATTTTATTTTATTTTTTTAATTTTTTTTAACGTTTATTTATTTTTGAGACCGAGAGAGATAGAGCATGAACAGGGGAGGGGCAGAGAGAGAGGGAGACACAGAATCTGAAACGGGCTCCAGGCTCTGAGCTGTCAGCACAGAGCCTGACGTGAGGCTCGAACTCACGGACAGTGAGATCATGACCTGAGCTGAAGTCAGACGCTCAACCGACCAAGCCACCCAGGCACCCTGAAAACATCTGTAATTTTAAAAAAACACTGGTGTAGACATGATCTATGAAAGAAATAATTGACAAGCTAGACTTCATTAAAATTAAAATCTTTTCTGTTAAAGATAGTATGAAGAGAATTAGATGACAAGCCATTATCTGGGAGAAAATATTTGTAAAAGATGCATCTGATAAAAGGCTGTTTAAAAAGTATACAAAGTATACAAAGAACTCCTAAAATTCAACAATAAGAAAATAAACAACCCAACTCAAAGTGGTCCAAAGTCTGAGAGAGTTCACCAAAGAATATGTACAGATGGCAAATAAGTGTATGAAAAGATGCTCCACATCATATATCATCTGGGAAATGCAAATTAAAACGAGAGAACACTACACATCAACAAAAATGGCCAATTTCTAGAACACTGATACTACCAAATGCTGAAAAGGATAAGAAACAAAAGAAATTCTCCAACATTGCTAATGGGAATGCAGAATGGCACCGATACTTTGGAAGAGTTTGGCAATTTCTTACAAAAGTAAACGTACTGTTACCATATAATCTAGCAATTGCTTTCCCTGGCATTTACTCAAGAGTTGAACACTTAGGTCCACACATACACACACACACGAACTGTAAACAGATGTTTCTAACAGCTTTATAAATAATTATATAAAGCCATGAAAAGACTTTTTGGGAGAACCTTACATGTATTTTTGGTATGTAAAAGAAGCCAGTCTGAGAAGGCTGCAAACTGCATGATTTCAACTTTTGGATATTTTGGAAAAGGCAAAACTAGGGAGACAAAAAGATCAGTGGTTTCCAGGGATGAGATGAGGGAGAGATGAATAGGCAGACCACAGAGGATTTTTTTAGGACAGTGAAAGTACTCTTTATGGATATATGGATACTCTATATGGATATAATGATGGACATATGTCATTATACATTTGTCCAAACCCATAGAATGTGTAATACCGAGAGTGAACCTAAGATTAATTATGGACTTTGGATGATTATGGTATGTTAATACAGGTATGTCCCTGTTAAAAAATGTACCATTCTGTGAGGACTATTTCTTTTTGAGAAACTGTTTTAATCATTACAATATTTATCACTTATTCATCAATTTGTAACACATACAGACTTTTCAATTTCTAGTTGATTAAAGTCTCTCATTTCTAAAGTTTAAAATGTGAGATAACACTCTTTTTTTAAAATAACTCCTTGAGATAAGTATTTTTATTACTTTTATTTTGATTACGGAAGCGTAGTTGACATATAGTGTTATATTAGTTGCATGTGTACAACACAGAGGTTTGACAATTCTATACATTACTCACTGCACACCAAGAAGTATAGTCACCAGCTGTTAACATACAACATTATTATAATTTTATTGACTTTAATCTCTATGTTGTACTTTTCACCTCTCTTCCTTATTTATTTTATAACTGGAAGTTTATACCTCTCAATCACCTTTATGTATTTTGCCCCTCCCCCTAATTCCTTTCTCTCTGGCAACCATCAGTTTGTTATGTTATATAATATTATATAACAGTTTGTTATAGAAGTTATATAATATTATATAGTCTGTTTCTGTTTATTTTTTCAGATTCCACATATAGATGAAATCATGCGGTTCTTGTCTGTCTTCATCTGATTTATTGCACTTAGTATAATATCCTCTATGTCAATCCCTGTTGTCACAAATAGTAAGATTTCATTCCTTTTATGGCTGAGTAATATTCCATTGCATCCATTCATCTACCAATGGACATTTAGGTTGCTCTATGTCTTGGCTATTGGACACAATGCTGCAATAAACATAAGGTATATATATATCTGTATAAATAAGTGTTTTTGTTCCTTTAGGTACATGCTCAGGAGTAGAATTAGTGGATTATATGGTACTTCAATTTTTAATTTTTAGAGGCACCCCTATACTATCTTCCACGGTGGCTGCACAAATTTAAATTCCCATTAACATTGCATAAAGGTTCCTTTTTTCCACATCCTCAGAAACACTTGTTATTTCTTGCCTTTTTGACACTAGCCATTCTGCAGATATAAGATGATAACTCATTGTGGTTTTGATTTGCATTTTCCTGATGATTAGAGATTTTTAGCATCTTTTCCTATATCTGTTGGTCATCCATTATGTCTCCCTTGGAAAAATATCTATCCAGGTCTTCTGCCAAGTTATAATTTGATTATTTTCCCCCAGTGTTCAGTTGTATAATTTTAAACATATTTTGGATATTAAATCCTTATTGGATGTATGATTTTCAGATATCTTCTCATATTCAGTAGGTTTCCTTTTTGTATGGCTGATGGTTTCCTTTGCTGTGCAAAAGATTTTTATTTTGATGTAGCCCTTTTGGTTGGTGTATTTTTGCTTTTGTTTCCCTTGCCTGAGAAGACATATCCATACACATGTCGCTAATGCCAATGCCCAAGAAATTACCGTTTGTGTATGTTTTCTTTTTAGGAATTTTATGGTTTCAGGTTTTACTTTTAAGTCTTCAGATTATTTTAAGTTCATTTTTGTATGTGGTGTAAGAAAGTGGTCCAGTTTCATTCTTATGTATGTTAACTGCCCTGTTTCCCAATGCTATTTATTGAAGAGACTGTCTTTTCCCCATTGTACATTCTTGCCTCCTCTATTGTAGATTCATTGACACATAAGCGTGTGGATTTATTTCCTGGCTTTCTATCCTGTTTCATTGATCTGTGTCTATTTTTGTTCCAGTACCATACTATTTTGATTACTTTAGCTTTGTAGTATATCTTGAAATCTGAGAGTGTGACACATCCAGCTGTTGTCTCAGGATTGCTTTGATTCTTTGGGAGCTTTGTGTTTCCGTAGAAACTAAGATTATTTTATCTAGTTCTGTGAAAAATGCTATTGGTATTTTTATAAGGATTATATTGGATCTGTAGGTTGCTTTGGATAGAATGGATATTTTAACAGGATTAATTTTTCCAATTCATGAGCATGGTGTATCATTTCATTTGTTTGTATCATCTTCAGTTTCTTTTATCAATCACTTACAGTTGTCAGACTATAGGTCTTTCACATCTTGGTTAAATTCATTTCTAGTACTTTTTTTTGCTGCAGTTATAAATGGGATTGCTTTCTTAATTTCTTTTTCTGCTACTTCCTTATTAGCATATGGAAATGCAACATACCTCTGTATATTAATTTTGCATCTTAAAACTTTACTGAATTTATTTATCCTAAAAGGTTTTTGGTGGAGTGTTTCAGATTTTCTGTATGTAGTATGATGTCATCTGCAAATAGTGACAGGTTTACTTCTTGAGTACCAATTTATATGCTTTTTATTTCTTTTTCTTGAGTATTTGCTGCGCCTAGAACTTCCAGTAATATGTTGTAGTAAGTGGTGAGAGTGGACATCCTTGTCTTGTTCTGATCTTAGAGGAAAACCTCTTAGGTTTTCACCTTTGAGAATGATGTGGTAGTGACTGTATCACATATAACCTTTATTATGTTGCAATATGTTTCCTACAGATCCATTTTTTGAGAGTTTTTATTAGGGTTGCATTAATATCAAATACTTTTTCTGTGTCTGCTGAGATAATCATAGAGTTTTCACCCTTTTTCTAGTTAAAGTGACCTATCACACTGATTATTTTGCAAATACTGAACCATGCTTGGATCCCTGGAATAAATTCAACTTGTTCATGGTAATTAACCCTTTTTTTGAAATGTTCATTATTTATTTTTGAGAGAGGGTGCATGAGTTAGGGGAGGGGTGGGGAGAGGGAGACAGAGAAAATTCCAAGCAGGTTCTGTGCTGTCAACACAGAGCCTGATGTAGGGCTTGAACTCATAAACTGTGAGATCATGACCTTAGCCAAAATCAGGAGTCAGATGCTTAACTGACTGAGCCACCCAGGCACCCCTGGTAAGTAATTCTTTTAATGTATTGTTGAATTCAGTTTGCTATATTTTGAAGGGCACATGGAACATTCTCCAGGACAGATCACATGTTAGGCCACAAAACAAGTGTCAATAAACTCAAAAATATTGAGGATTTTTGCATTGATGCTTATCGGGGATATTGGCCTTTAATTTTCTTTCTTTCTCTCTCTTTTTTTGAAGTGCTTTTGTCTAACTTTGGGATCAGGTTAATGCCTTGTAGAATGAATTTGGAAGCTTTATGTTCCTCTTCTATTATTTGGAATAGTTTGAGGAGAATAAGCATTAACTCTTTTTCAAAATGTTTGATAGAACTCACTTGTGAAGCCCTCTGGTTCTGGACTTTTGTTTCTTGGGAGTTTTTTGATTACCAATTCAATTTCACTACTAATAATTAGTCTATTCAGATTTTCTATTTCTTCCTGATTCAGTTTTGTATATTTTGTTTCTAGAAACTTAACTATTGGCTCTAGATTGTCCAATTTATTGGCACATGATTTTTCACAGTGCTTACTTATAATCCCTTTGTATTTCTGTGGTGGCAGTTGTTATTTTCCCTCTTTAATCTATGATTTTGTACAGTCCTCTTTTTATGTTGATGAGTCTAGCTAAAGATTTATGAACTTTATTAAAAAATCAGTTTTTGGTTTCATTTTTATTTTCTATTTTTTAATCTCTGTATCTACTCTAATCTTTATTATTTTATTTCTTCTACTAACTTTGGGCTTGCTTTCTTTCTTTCTTTCTTTCTTTCTTTCTTTCTTTCTCTTTTTTTTTTTTTTTCTAGTCTCTTTAGGTATAAGGTTAAACTGTTTATTTGGGATTTTTCTTGTTTCTTGATAGAGGCCTACATCACTAAACTTCCCTCTTCACACTGCTTTCTCTTCTTCCCCCAAATTTTGGGCCATTGTGTTTCCATTTTCATTCATCTCCATGTATCTTTTTATTTCCTCTTTGACTTATTCATTGACACATTGGGTGCTCAGTAGTAGATTTTTTAGCCTCCACGTGTTTGTGTTTTTTTCCAGTTTTTTTTTCTTTTCTTGTAATTCTAATTTTATGCCATTGTGGTTGGAAAAGATGGTAGATACGGTTTCAAAAGTTTTGAGTTTATTGACACTTGTTTTGTGGCCTAACATGTGATCTGTCCTGGGGAATGTTCCATGTGCACTTGAAAAGATTGTGTATTCTTCTGGTTTTGGATGGAATGTTCTCTCTCTCTCTGGGTATGTATGTATGTATACATACATACATACATACATACATACATACATAATCTGTTAAGTCCATTTGGTCTAATGTGTTGTTTAAAACCACTGTTTCCTTACAGATTTTCTGTCTGTATGTTCTATCCATTGGTGTAAGTGAGGTGTTAAAGTCCCCTAATATTATTGTGTTAGAGTCAACTTCTTCCTTAATATCTGTTAATATTTGCTTTCAATATTCAGGTGCTTCTATGGTGAATGCATAGGTATTTACAATTGTTATATCCTCTGGTTGAATTGATCCTTTTATCATTTTGTAATGCCCTTCTGTGTCTTTTGTTACTGCCGTTGTTTGAAAGTTAATTTTGTGTGATCTAAGTATTGCTACTTTAGCTTTTTTCCCCCAGCTTGATTTGCATGGAATATCTTATTCCATCTCTTCACTTCTAATCTGTATGTTTTTGTAGGTCTGAAATGAGTCTCCTGTAGGCAGCATGTGGATAGGTCTATCCATTCAGTTACCCTGTCTTTAAACTGGCACACAGTCCTTCTCTTGTTCTCTTTCCTTGTGTTTGATGGCTTTTGTTAGTGTTACACTGATTTTTTTTCCTGTTTGCTTTGTGTATATTTATGATACTTTTTGATTTGTGGTTGTCATTGGGTTTATATATAACATCGTATGTGTATAGCATTATATACTAATTTGATGGTCCCTAAAGTTTGAACACATTCTAAAATGGCTACATTTTTACTCCACATTCCACATTCCACATTATATATATGTAGTCATATGTTACATGTTTTGATTTTGTATACCCCTTGACTAATTTTTTGTAGATATAATTGATTTTACTACTTTCGTGTTTAACTTCTATTCTGGCTTTATATGATAAACCTACTACCTTCACTCTATGATTGCCTTTACCAATGAATATTTTCCTTTTTATAATTTCCTTCTTGTTACGGCTTCCCCCCCCCCCCCCCCCACTTAAAGCATATCATTTAACATTTTGTAAGACTTGCTTAGTGGTGATGAACTCCTTTAACTTTTATTGTCTGGCAAACTCTTCATCTCTCCTTTTATTCTGAATGATAATCTTGTCATGTAGAATATTCTGGGTTGTAGATTATTTTCCCCTTCAACACATTGAATACATCATGTCAGTCGCTTCTGGCCTTCAAGGTTTCTGCTAAAAAATCAGCTAATAGACTAATGGAGTTTCCCTTATATGTAACTGTTTGCTTTGCTCTTTTTTTCTACCCTTCTTGTTTGCAGATCCATTCTTTTGTATCTTTTAATTTCCCTCTAGTGTATATTTCATTTCATTTGTCCTATTTTTCTGCTCTGATTATTTTTTATATTTTCCATGTCTTTCTTTGAAGATATCACTGGTTCATCTACTATTCTAAGTCCAGTGAGTATTTTTAAGACCACTATTTTGAATTCTTTATCAGGCATGTTTCTTATATCTGTATTATTTAGCTCTTTTTTTCCGCAAATTTGTTTTGTTCTTTCATTTGGGATGTATTCCTCTGTCTCCTGGTTTTGTCTAACTCTCTGTGTTTGTGTCTATGTACTAGGTAGGTCAGCTGTGTATCCTAGTCTTGAAAGTAGTGGCCTTATGTAGAAGAGGTCCTGTGGTGCCCCTCTTATCACCAAAACTATGTTCTAGTGAGTGATCTTGATAATAGGGAAGCATATGCATGTGGGGAGGCTGTAGATATATCAGAAGTCTCTATATCATCTTCTTGATTTTATTGTAAAACTTAGACTGTTTTTAAAAGTTACATTGCCTAGGCTCCTTTTCCAGAAGTCTGATATTAGTGCTTTAAAAAATACTAATGCTGAGGCCCCACATGGACATGAAAACAAAAGCACCCTAGTGATTCTAATACAAAATCACTGTTGAAATCTCTGCATTTTTGGGTAAAATAGCAGAACACAAAACAAAAACCCCTAAAAAGCCCAAAGTGTTTATTTTGAGATAAAATAAATAAAAATGAAAAGAAAATCAGCATATAATTTGCTGCAACAAAATACTGCTTCCAGAGCATCTTTATTTTGTTATTTTTTAGAATTTTTCTTATTATTCAGATTTGCAACTTTTATTTTCTTCAGTGACTTATGCTTTTAAATTTAGATAGAACCCTATTTATTCAGTTTGCAATGCTTATAAATATTCTGAATGATGTATTACTACTTCTAAGCTACTATAACAGCTATAAACAGTTATAAATTTAACTTATATTATCAACTTCAAAACAACTGAATGTTACTACTTTAGGTATTCTAGAAAAATTAAGCAAGGCTTCCACAATTACTTTAGGGTATCTTCCTTTCTTGAGCTTCTACTGACAATTTCTTTTCTTGGTGAAGAAATGGCCAGAGCATTAATGAAGAATGATCTACGGGCTCCTGGGTGGCTCAGTCAGTTAAGCATCCGACTTTGGCTCAGGTCACGATCTCACAGTTCATGGGTTTGAGCTCTGTGTCAGGCTGGGTGCTGACAGCTCAGAGCCTGGAGCCTGCTTTGTATTCTATGTCTCTATCTCTCTTTGCCCCTCCTCTGCTCATTCTCTCTTTCTCTGTCTTTCAAAAATGAATAAACATTAAAAAAATTTTAAAAGCATGATCTAACATCTACTTGAATAAGTGCTTAAGGAATGTTAATTGGTGAAGTTATTAGTTCAAGCAAAGTTTTCTAATATTTCACTAGAAAGATTTATAGTTATCCTAGTCAGAGTAACTTATTCCTAGTTAATTTATTGATCAGAGATATAGATGATGTGGTAAGCAAGTATTAGGTGGGACAAAACTGGAAATGATTTTTGAAGTTTTGAATAACATATTTTAAAGTGTGAGCAATAAATGTAAAGCTTTGTGATAAAGTGCTAGGTTTAACTAATTAAAACCTAAATACAGAATTTGATTTCACTGCTGGTTGTGATGTAACAGGTAGTGGCAAGCTCTAATTCCTGTTATGACAACTAATAAAAGAAAAACCATAAAAATACTTTATCAGTACTCTATACTTTATCAGAGTACTGATAGAATTTATATTTTCACAGACATAGGAGAAATTTAGAAGAAAAAAAGTGAACTAAAATTCTACAGATACATGAACTTTCTTTGGTAAATTTAGCTCACCAGATATTTTCTTACATGGGATATTTACCACGTCTGGAGATGGGCTGAGGATGTACTTGCCATATGGGAGAAGCATTCAACAAGGGAAAACAGAAACCAGCAGAGCTTTTGATGGTTGCAAGCTGATGGGAAAGATTAAAATCTAGGGGGATCCCAAACTCCTAGCATGTTTTCTCTACAGGATATTTGAGCGATTGGATAATTGGGACATTGGAGGGCTGGATTAGAGAGAGTAAAATGTCCCACAAATTCATGGTACTTTAAAAGAAAATCCCACTAGAGGGAGGGGTCTGCAACAATATAGAGATGACGAAACTTTTCGTGGAGACACTTGAAAATAGAGGTAGAATGACTTTAATTAAAGCAAACCCCAGTTTTTTATTTCATTTTTAATTGAAATGTCATTGACATACAATATTATATTAATTTCAAGGGCACCACATAATGATTTGACATTTGTATACATTACAAAATGATTACTGTGAGAAGAGTAGTTGATACCTATCATCATACAATGTTTTAAAATATTTTTAACTATATTCCCTATACTGTACTTCACAGCCCCATATCTCACTTATTTTATAACTGGAAATTTGTACCTCTTGATCCGTTTCTCCTATGTCACCCATCCCTGCAGCCCCAGCCCTCCTGGCAACCACTAGTCTGTTCTCTGAATTTATGAGCCTTTTTCTCTTGTTTGTTTTGTTTTTGTTTTCCGATTCTACATATGAGTGAAATCATAGAGCATTTATCTTTCTCTGACTTATTGCACTTAGCATAATACCCTCTGGGTATGTCCATGTTGTTGTAAATGGAATGATTTCATGGCTGAGAAACATTCATGTGTGTGTACACACACACACACACACACACACACACACACACACACACTATCTTCTTTATCTATGAATGCACACTTAGGTTGCTTCCATTGCTTGGCTAGTGAAAATAATGCTGCAGTGAATGTAGGTGTGTATGTATCTTTTCAAAGTAATGTTTTGTTTTCTTTCAGGTGAATACCCAGCAGTGGAGTTGCTGGAGTATGGTATTTTTATTTTTAATTTTTTGAGGAACTTCGATATCATTTTACATATTGGCTGCACCAATTTACATTCCCAAGAAGAGTGGACAAGGGTTCCCTTTTCTCTACATCCTTGCCAACATCTATTATTTCTTGTCTTTTTGATTAGTTATCTTAGTTATTCTGACTCATGTGAGGTGATATTTCATTATGGTTTTGATTTGCATTCCCATGATGATTAGTGATGTTGAACAATTTTTTTTTCATGAGTCTGTTGGCTCTTTGTATGTGTTTTTTGGAAAAAAGTCTATTCAGGTCCTCTGCCTATTTATCAATTAGATTTTGTGTGTGCACGTGTGGGTGTGTGCATGCATTGAGCTGTATGAGTTCTTTACGTATTTTGGATACTAACTCTTTATTGGATATACCATTTTCAAATACCTTCTCTCATTCAGTAGGTTGCTTTTTTGTTCCATGAATGGTTTCCTTCACTGTGCAAAAACGTTTTAGTTTGATATAGTCCCCATTACATATTTCGGCTTTTATTGCCCTTGCCTGAGGAGACAGCTCAAAAAGATATTGTTAAGACCAATATCCAACAGTTTATTGCCTATGTTTTCATTTAGGAGTTTTATGATTTCAGGTGTCACATTTAGGTTTAATCAATTTTGAGTTTATTTTTGTATAGAATGTGAGAATGTGATTGAGTATCATTTTCTAATATGTAGCTGTCCAGTATTCCTAACACCATTTATTTTTTAATTAATTAATTGACTGTTTAATTTACATCCAAGTTACTTAGCATATAGTGTAACAATGATTTTAGGAGTAGATTCCTTAATGCCCCTTCCCATTTAGCCCATCCGCCTTCCCTCAGCCCCTCCAGCAACCCTCTGTTTCTTCTCTATATTTAGGAGTCTCTTATGTTTTGTCCCCCTCCCTGTTTTTATATCATTTTTGCTTCCCTTTCCTTATGTTCTTCTGTTTAGTATCCTAAATTCCTCATATGAGTGAAATCATATGATATTTATCTTCCTCTAATTTTGCTTAACATAATACCCTCTAGTTCCATCCACGTAGTTGCAAAAGGCAAGATTTCCTTCTTTTTGATTGCTGAGTAATACTCCATTTTCTGTGTGTGTATTTGTGTATACACACCCCATCTTCTTTATCCATTCATCCATCGATGGGCATTTGGGCTCCTTCCATACTTTGGCTATTGTCGATAGCGCTGCTATAAACATTGGGGTGCATGTGCCCCTTCGAAACAGCACACCTGTATCCCTTGGGTAAATATTTAGTGGTGCAATTGCTGGGTCGTAGGGTAGTTCTATTTTTAATTTTTTGAGGAACCATCATACTATTTTCCAGAGTGGCTTTACCAACTTGCATTCCCACCAACAGTGCAAAAGAGATCCTCTTTCTCCGCATCCTCACCAATATCTGTTGTTGCCTGAGTTGTTAATATTAGCCATTCTGACTGGTGTGAGGTGGTATCTCATTGTGGTTTTGATTTGTATTTTCCTGATGATGAGTGACTGAGCATTTTTTCTTGTGTCAGTTGGCCATCTGGATATCTTCTTTGGAGAAGTGTCTATTCATGTCTTTTTCCCATTTCTTCACTGGATTATTTGTTTTTTGGGTGTTGAGTTTGATAAATTCTTTATAGATTTTGGATACTAACCCTTTATCTGATATGTAATTTGCAAACATCTTCTCCCATTCTGTCAGTTTCCTTTTAGTTTTGCTGATTGTTTCCTTTTCTTTGCAGAAGCTTTTTATTTTGATGAGGTCCCAGTAGTTCATTTTTGCTTTTGTTTCCCTTGCCTCTGAGACACCTAACACCATTTATTAAAGAATTTTTTTCCCCATTGTATAGTCTTGCCATCTTTGTCATAGATCAATTCACATGTAAGTGTGGGTTTATTTCTGGATTCTCTATCCTGTTCTATTGATCTATGTGTATTTTCTACTAGAACCATACTGTTTTGATTACTATAGCTTTGTAATAGAGTTTGAAATCTGGGAGTGTGATACATCCAGCTTTGTTCCTCTTTCTCAAGAGTACCTTGGTTATAGGGGTCTTTTATGTTCCATACAAATTTAGGATTGTTACAATTCTGTAAATTATGCTATGTTATTATGATAGAGTTTCCTTTGAATTCATAGATTGCTTTGAGAAGTGTCAGCATTTTAATGACATTCATTCTTCTAATCTGTGAGCACGGTGTTTCTTTCTATTTATTTCTGTCATCATGAATTCATTTGTCAATGTCTTATACCTTTCAGAGTACATAACTTTCACCTCTTTGGCTTAATTTATTCCTAGGTATTTTATTATTTTTGTTGCAATTGTAAATGAGATTCTTTCTTAATTTCTCTTTCTGCTGTTTTGTCATTAGTGTATGGACAGGCAACATATTTCTGTATATTAATTTTGTATCCTACGACTTTACTGAATTTACTAATTCTAACAGGTCTTTGGTAGAGTTTTTAGTGACAGTTTTATTTCTTTCTTGCCAATCTTGATTCCTTTTTCTTATATGGTTTTGTGTGATTGCTGTGGCTAGGACTTCTGTATTATGTTGAATAAAAGTGATGAGAGTGGCCAACCTTGACTTTTTCCTGATCTTAGAGGAAAAGCTTTGATCTTTCACCACTGAGTATGCTGATAGTGTAGATTTTTCATATATAGCCTTTATTATGTTGATGTTTGTTCCCTTTCAACCCCCTTTGTTGAGAGTTTTTATCATGAATGACTGTTGAATATTGTAATATGCTTTCTCTGTATCTATTGAGATGGTCATATGATTTTTATTCTTCATTTTATAAATGTGATGTATCACGTTGATTGATTTACAGATGTTGAATCATCCTTGCATCCCTGGAAAAATCCCATGATTGTGATGAATGATCCTTTAATGTGTTGTTGAATTAGGTTTGCTAGTTTCTTTTTCCTTTGATGATTTTTCCATCAGTGTTCATCAGAGAAATTGGCTTTTAATTCTGTTTTATTGTACTGTCATTGTTTACTATTAGTGTCAGGGTAATGCTGACATGGTAGGATGAATTTGGAAGTGTTTCCTCCTCTTGTATTTTTTTCTAATAGTTTGATAAGGGTAGGTACTAGCTCTTCTTTAAATGTTTGGTAGAATTTTCCTGTGAAGCTATTGGCCTTGGACCTTTGTTAGCAGTATTTTTTTAATAAATTTTTTAATGTTTATTTATTTTTGAGAGAGACAGACAGGCTGCAAGCATGGGGAAGAGCAGAGAGAGAGAGGAAGACACAGAATCCGAAGTAGGCTCCAGGCTCTGAGCTGTCAGCACAGAGCCCAATGCGGGGCTTGAAGCCATGAATTACGAGATCATGACCTGAGCTGAAGTCAGTTGCTTAACCAACTGAGCCACCCAGGTGCCTCTGTATTTTTTTCATTACTGATTAATTTCGTTACTAGTAATAGGTTTGCTCATATTTTCTATTTCTAATTCAGTCTTGGAAGGTTGCATATTTGTAGGAATTTACTCATTTCTTCTATGTTCAATTTTTTGGTGTAAATTGTAGTCTCTCATAATCCTTTGTATTTCTATGGTGTCACCTATAACTTCTCTTTCACTTCTTTTGTTATTTGAGTACTCTGTCTTTTTTCTTGACTAGTCTGCCTAAAGGTTTATTAATTTTGTCTTTTTAAACAAGATTTTGGTTTCATTTATCTCTTCTATTTTTTTTCATTCCCCGTTTTATTTCCACTCTGATTATTATTTCCTAACTTTAGGCTTTCTTTTTCTTATTCTTTTAGGTATAAGATTGTTTGGGTTTTTCATGTTTTCCAATGTAGACCTGTATTGCTATAAACTTCCCTCCTAGAACTTCTTTTGCTGTGTCCCAAAGAATTTGGAACATTGTGTTACCCTTTCACTTGCCTCAAGGTATTTTTTGATTTCCTGTTTTATTTCTTCATTGACTTATTTGTTGTTAGTAGCATGCTGCTTAGCCTCCATGTGTTTGGTTGTTTGTTTCCAGGTTCTTGTAATTGATTTCTAGTTTCATACCATTGTAGTAGAAAAACATACTTGATATGATTTCACTCTACATAAATTTAGTGACCTTTTTTTGTGGTTTTAATGTGACCTGTTCTGGAGAAAGTTATATGTATACTTGAAAAGAATGTGTATTCTATAGTTTTAAGATGGGATGTTTTGTATATCCATTAACAAACCTGGTGTCATGTGTTATTTAACACCAATAATGTGTTTCCTTATTGGTTTTATGTCTGGATGATATATCCATTGACACAAGTGTGGTGTTAAAGACCTCTGATATTATTGTAAATTTCTTCCTTAATATCTGTTAATATTTCCTTTGTATATTAAGTGCTATGGTGGGTGTGTAAACACTTACAATTGATATATTCTAATGTTGGATTGAGACTTTATCATTATGTAATGCCTTTCTTTGTCTCTTGTGATAGTCTTTGTTTTAAAATGTATTTTGTCTGATATGAATATTGCTACTCCAGCTCACTTCTCTTTTCCATTTGCCTAAAATATCTTTTTCCATCCCTTCACTTTAGTCTATATGTATGTTTAGGTGTGAAGTGAGTCTCTTAGGTGTGCAGCATACAGATGGGTCTTATTTTTTTTTTTTTTTACCCATTCATTCACACTATGTCTTTATTTTTCTTCCAATATTTTATTGAAATTCAAGTTAGTTAAGATATAGTATAGTCTTAGTTTCAGGAGTAGAATTTAGTGATTCATCACTTACATACAACACCCAGTGCGCATCACAAGTGCCCTCCTTAATGCCCATCACCCATTTAGCCCATCCCTCTACACATCTCCCCTCCAGGAACCCTCTGTATGTTGCTATAGTTAAGAGTATATTATGGTTTGCCTCCTCTTTGTTTTTATCTTATTTTATTTTTCCTTCCCTTCCCTTCATCTGTTTTGTTTCTTAAATTCCACATTTGACTGGAACCGTATGGTATTTCACTTTCTATGACTGATTTATTTTCCTGAGTGTAATACACTCTGGTTCCATCTATGTCATTGCAAATGGCAAGATTTCATTCTTTTTGATGGCTGAGAATATTCCATTGTATATAAACACCACATCTTATTTTTCCATTCATCAGTCAATGCGCTTTTGGGCTCATTCCATAGTTTGGCTATTGTTGATAGTGCTGCTATAAACATTGGGGTGCACGTGCTCCTTCGAATCTGTATTTTTGTATCCTTTGGATGAACACCTAGTAGTATTCATAGGCTAGTTATATTTTTAACTTTTTGAGGAAACTCTGTACTGTTTTCCAGAGTGGCTGCACCAGTTTACATTCTCACCAAAAAGTGTATGAGGGTTCACCTTTCTCCACATCCTCACCAACATTTGTTGTTTCCTGAGTTATTAATTTTGGCCATTCTGACAGGTTTGAAGTAGTATCTCATTGTAGTTTTGATTTGTGTTTCCCTGATGATGAGTGACGTTCAACATTTTTTCATGTGTCTGCTTGTCATTTGTATGCCTTTGGAGAAATGTCTGTTCATGTCTTCTACCTATTTCTTCACTGGATCATTTGGTTTTTGGTTGAGTTTGGTAAATTCTTTATAGATTTGGGATACTAGCCTTCTATCCAATATGACATTTGCAAAAATCTCCCATTCCATAGGTTGCCTTTTAATTTTGTTAATTTTTTTTGTTTGTTTGTTTTTTTTTTTTTTTTTTTGCTGTGCAGAAGGTTTTTATTTTGATGAGGTGCCAATAGTTCATTTTTACTTCTGTTTTTCTTACCTCCAGAGACATGTCAAGTAAGAAGTTGCTATGGCCAAAATCAAGGAGATTGCTGTCTGTTGCCCCCTCTAGGATGTTAATGGTTTCCTGTCTCATATTTAGGTTTTTCATCCATTTTGATTTTATTTTTGTTTATGGTGTAATAAAATGGTCCAGTTTCAGTCTTCATGTCACTGTTCAGTTTTCCCAACACCATTTGTTGAAGAGACTTTTTTCCATTGGATATTTTTTCCTGCTTTGTCAAAGATTAATTGACCATATAGTTGTGGGTCCACTTCTGGTTTCTCTGTTCTGTTCCATTGATCGATGTGTCTGTTTTTGTGCCAGTACCATTCTGTGTTGATGATTACAGCTTTGTGTAATACAGCTTGAAGTCCAGAATTGTGATGCCTCCCACTTTGCTTTTTATTTTCCACATTACTTTGGCTATTCAGGGTCTTTTCTGGTTCCATACACATTTTAGAATAGTTTGTTCTAGTTCTGTGAAAAATTCTGGTGTTATGTTGACAGGGTTTGCATTGAATGTGTAGATTTCTTTGGGTAGTATTGACATTTTAACAGTATTTTTTTCTTCCAATCCATTAGCATGGAATGTTTTTCTATTGCTTTCTCTTCTTCAGTTTCTTTCATAAATGTTTTATTATTTTCATAGTACAGATCTTTTACCTCTTTGGTTAGGTTTATTTCTAGTATCGTATGTTTTTTGGCACAATTGTAAATGGGATTGATTCCTTGATTTCTTTTTCTACTGCTTCATTATTGGTTTATAGAAATGCAACCATTTGCGTACATTGATTTTATATCTTGCAACTTTACTGAAATCATGTATCGGTTTTAGCAATTTTTTGGTGGTCTCTTTTGGGTTTTCCATACAGAGTATCATGTCATCTGTGTAGAGTGAAAATTTGACTTTTTCCTTGTCAATTTGGATGCCTCTTATTTCTTTTTGTTGTCTGATTACTAAGGCTAGGACTTCCAGTACTATGTTGAGCAATGTGGTAATAGTGGACATCTTTGTTGTGTTCCTCAAAAGCTGTCAGTTTTTACCCATTGAGGATCATATCAGCTGTGGGTCTTTCATATATGGCCTTTATGATGTTGAGATGTATTCCTTCTATCTCTTCTTTATTGAGGCTTTTTATCAAGAAAGCATGCTGTATTTTGTCAAATTTTTTTTCTGAGTCTATTGAGAGGATCATATGGTTCTTATTCTTTCTTTTATTAATGTGGTGGTGTATCATGTTGTAAATCCCACTTGATCATGATGAATAACTCTTTTTTAATGTACTATTGGATTCGATTTGATGGTATCTTGTTGACAATTTTTGCATCCATATTCATCAGGGATATTGGGTCTGTAATTCTCCTTTTTAGTGAGGTCTTTGTCTGTTTTTGGAATCAAGATAATGTTGCCCTCATAGAATGAATTTGAAAAATTTCCCTTCCATTTCTGTTTTTTGGAACACTTTTAGAAGAAGAGGTGTTAATTCTTCTTTAAATGTTGGGTAGAATTTCCCTTGGAAGCCATCCGGCCCTGGACTCTTATTTTGGGGAGATTTTTTATTACTCTTTCAATTTCTTTGCTGGTTATGTGTTTGTTCAAAATTTCTATTTCTTCCTGTTTCAGCTTTGGTAGCTTCTATGTTTCTAGGAATTCATCCATTTCTTCCAGGTTGCCCAAAATGCTGGCATGTAATTGCTCATAATATCCTCTTATAATTGGTTGTATTTCTACTGTGTTGGTTGTGAGCTCCCTGTTTTCATTTGTAATTTTATTTATTTGGATTCTTTCTCTTTTCTGTTTGATTAGTCTGCTAGGGGATTATCAATTTTGTTCTCTCAGAGAACCAACTCCTAGTTTCATCGATCAGTTCTACTGTGTGTGTGTGTGTGTGTGTGTGTGTGTGTGTGTGTGTGTGTGTGTGTGTGTTTTGGTTTCCTTATAATTAATTTCTCCTTGAATCCTTATTATTTCCCTTCTTCTGGTTTTGGGCTTTATCTGCTACTCTTTTCCCACCTCCTTTACATAAAAATTTAAGTTCTGTATTTGAGACTTTTATTGATTTTTTTAAGTTTATTTATTTTGAGAGAGAGAGAGAGAGAGAGATTGGATCCCAACCAGATGATCTCTGCACTGGCAGTACAGAGCCCAACACAGGGCTCAGTCTCACAAAATGCAAGATCATGACCTGAGCTGACATCAAGAGTTGGATGCTTAACTAAGTGAACCACCAGATGACCTGAGACTTTTCTTGCTTCTTGAAGAGGACTTGTATTGCTATATGCTTCCCTCTTATGGCCACCTTTGCTGTATCCCAGAGGTTTTGGATTGTCATGTTTTCATTTCCATTTGTTTCTTTTTTAATTTCCTGGTTAACCCATACATTCTTTAGTACTATATTCTTTAACCTCCATGTATTTGTGATTCTTCCAATTTTTTTCTTGTGGTTGACTTCAAGTTTCATAGCATTGTGGTCTGAAAATATGCATGGTATGATTTCAATCTTCTTATACTAGTAGAGGCCTGATTTGTAACCCAGTATGTGAATTATTTTCAAGAATGCTGCATGTGCATTCAAAAAGAATATGTATTCTGCTGCTTTATGATGAAATGCTCTGAATATATCTGTTAAGTCCACCTGGTTCAGTGTGTCATTCAAAGCCATTGTTTCCTTGTTGATCTTATGCTTACATGATCTGTCAATTGTTGTAAGTAGGGTGTTAAAGTCCCCTACTATTATTATATTAATATCAGTAAGTTTCTTCGAGTTGTTAGCAATTGATTTATATATTTGGTTTCCTCCAAGTCTGGGGCATAAATATTTACAATTGTTAGATCTTATTGCATAGACTCCTTTATTACGATATAGTGCACTTCTTCATCTCTTATTGTAGTCTCTGATTTAAAATCTAGTTTGTCTGATATAAGTATCTATTCTAGCTTTCTTTTGATGTCCAATAGCATGATAAATGGTTTTACACCCCCTCACTTTCAATTAGGAGGTGTGTTTGGGTCTAAAATGAGTCTCTTGTAAATAGCATATTGATGGGTCTTGTTTTTTGTTTTGTTTTGTTTTGTTGTTTTTATCCATTATGATAACCTATGTATTTTTGTTGGGGCCTTTAGTCCATTTATATTCAGAGTAATTATTGATAGATGTAAATTTAGTGCCATTGTATTACTTATAAAGTCACTGTTCCTGTAGATTGCCTCTGTTCCTTTCCAGTCTTCGTTGCTTTTGGTCTCTCCCACTCAAACCATCCCTGTTAATAATTCTTTGTTTTTTAAAGATTATTTATTTATGTACTTATTTTGAAAAGACAGAGATAGCACAAGTGGAGGAGGGGAGAGGGAGAGAGAGAGAGAATCCCAAGCAGGATTGTACTGCCAGTGCAGAGCCCAACATAGGACTTGAACTTATGAAACCAGGAGATCATGACCAAAGAAACCAAGAATCGGACATTTAACTGACTGAGACACCCAGGTGCCCTTCCCTTTAATCATTCTTGCAAAACTGGTTTAGTGTTCACAAACTCCTTTAATTTTTACTTCTCTTGGAAACTATCTATCCTTGTATTCTGAATGATAGCCTTGCTTGATAAGGTATTCTTGGCTGCATACTTTTCTCATTCAGCATATTGAGTATATTATTTCACTCCTTGTGACCTGCCCAATTTCTGTGGGCAGATATGCTGCTAATCTCATGTATCTACCCTTGTAGGTTAAGGCTCTTTTGTCCCTAGCTGCTTTCATAATTCTCTATCTGTATTTTCCAAGTTTCACTAAGATATATCCTGATGTTGACCAGTTTTTGTTGATTTTTGGGGAGTTCTCTGTGCCCCATGGATTTGAATGTCTGTTTCCTTTCCAAGATTAGGAAGTTCTCAGCCTCTGCCCCTTTTTCCTGCTCTTCTTCTTGTGGGACTCCTATGATAGGAATATTATTTTGCTTTATGGAATTGCTGAGTTCTCTAAGTCTATGTTCATAATATAATAGTTTTTTTGCCTTCTTTCCCCCTCTTATTTTCCATAATTTTATATCACCTTTTCATTCCTGTTCTTCTTCTATCATTGTTGTGATTACATGTGGTCAGTTTTGCATCTGAGCTATAGAATTTTCATTTCAGCCTGACTAGTTTTTAGGTCTCTTATTTCTTTGGCAAGGGTTTCTTTGGTGTCCTCTATGTCCACACCTGCCCTAGTAAAGATGTCCCTGCAGGGTGCAAAGGGGCAGGGTTTGGTGTAAGCAGCTTCAGTCTCCACTGGGGGCATTGAAGTCAAACCATGCTGGTGGGCAGCGGGAGATGGCATCACCCCACTGTCTCCTCCCCAGGGCAGGGAGTTCACGCCAGCCACTGTTGAGGAAACCCTCCCAGATGAGCAAACAGTCTCCCCTCCTGTACACCAGGCTTCCATCAGATCCCTGCCCTCAACCCGTGTATGCCCAGGCTGTCAACAAGCCCTGTGGCACAGCTCTCCTGTGTTTTATCCGTGGCACATGACTGGGATTCAAAACTCCAAATCTTAAAGGGCCCGGTAAGGTGTGGATCTGTTCCCCTCCTCTAGAGGAGAGCCTCGCAGCACTGTGCATGGCTCCATTCTGTCCCAGAAAAGCTACACAGGTGTCTGGGGCTTATGGTGAAGCAGAGCAAACAGCTGCCATCAGGTTATATGCCCTCTGGGCACACCTCTGTCTCCTGCTTAACGGCACCAGATGGGTCTTTTGTACTTAGAGAGGCAATATACGCTCTTCCAAGTGCACTCCAGGAAGGGGGAGATTCTCTCCCACTGTGACTCAGGGGATCCCCACACCATGTTGTCCATCGTCCACTCTTGCGCCTCTGCCCTCATCCTCCCCCTCCCTAGGAGCACTGCTGCTCATCAGGATCGATTCGGCCAAATGGTGCAGAGTCCTCAAACCTCAGAATTTGAGTTCCACTGTGTTCAAAAACTTGTGATAGTTCCTCCTGACGGCCCAGCCAATCATTTTGGGGGAGTGCTTTTCTTTCATGAACTCGACCCGATGCTCTCTTTCCCCCCTCTCTTCTTCTCTCCACAAAAGGTGCTCTCTATCCTCCAAGGCAACACGGCTTTTCTCTCTCCCAATTCACATCTCTGTACCCTGTACGTGCCAGGTTTTCTGTAACTATGCAGACTGTTCTCCCAATCCTCAGATTGATTTCCTAGGTGTTCAAAATAATTTGATGTTGGGGCATCTGGGTGGCTCGGCCAGGTAAGCACCTGACTCTTGATTTTGGCTCAGGTCATGACCTCATGGTCCTGAGATTGAGCCCCAGGCCAGGCTCCACAATGAGCATGGAGCCTGCTTGGGATTCTCTCTCTCTCCCTGTACCCCTCCCCTGCTCATGCACTCTCTCTCTCTCTTTCAAACAAACAAACAAACATTAAAAAATGATTTGAGAGATGAGGCAAGCCCAGAGTCCCCCTACTACTTCACCATCTTAATTCCTCCCTCCTATCATGTCTTTTGGAGTATTTGGCCCATTGAAATTTAAAAGAATTATTGATAGGTATGTGCTTACTGCCAGTTTGTTCATTGTTCTCTAGTTGTTTTTGTAGTTTTCCTCTTTTTTTCTTGTTTTCTTCCCTTGTGATTTACTTTCTTCAGTGTAACGCTTGGATACTTTTTCTCTTTGTTTTAGTGTGTACATTATAGGTTTTTGGTTTGTGGTACCACAGAGTTTACATATAACACCCTATGTGTATAGCAGTCTATTTTAAGGTGACAGTCACTTATGTTTGAACACATTTTATTTTTTAAATTTTTAAATGTTTTTTTTTTTTAATTTTTTTTTTAACGTTTATTTATTTTTGAGACAGAGAGAGAGACAGAGCATGAACGGGGGAGGAGCAGAGAGAGAGGGAGACACAGAATCGGAAACAGGCTCCAGGCTCGGAGCCATCCGCCCAGAGCCTGACGCGGGGCTCGAACTCACGGACCGCGAGATCGTGACCTGAGCTGAAGTCGGACGCTTAACCGACTGAGCCACCCAGGCGCCCCTTAAATGTTTACTTTTGAGAAAGAGAGGGGTGGAGGAGGGAGGGAGAAAGGGAGGGGAGAGGGGCAGAGAGAGAGGGAGACATAGAATCCAAAACAGGTTCCAGGCTCTGAACTGTCAGCACAGAGCCTGTGAACCCACGAACTGCGAGATCATGACCGGAGCAGAAGTCAGATGCTTAACGGACTGAACCACCCAGCTGCCCGTTTGAACACATTTTAAAAACTCTACATCTTTGCTCCCCCTCGCCAGTATATATGTATTGGATGTCATAGTTTATATCTTTTTATTCTGTATCCCTTAACTAATTGTTGTAGATATAATTTTGCTACTTTTGTCTTTTAACCTTCATACTAGCTCTAGAAGGGATTGAAGTACTACCTTTACTATATATTTGCTTTTACCAGTGAACGTTTTTTTTTTCCATAAATTTCCTCTACTTATGTCCTTTTCTTTTCTGCTTAAAATAATCTTTTTAACATTTCTTGTAAAGCCAGTTTAGTGGTGATGAGCTCTTAAGTTTTTGCTTGCCTAACTCTTTATCTCTCCTGCAGTTCTGAATGATAACCTCCAAGGAGAATAATCTTGATTATAGGCTTTTTCCTTTCAGTAGCTTAAATATATCCTGTCACCTCCATCTGGCCAAAGTTTCCGCCGAAAATTTTGCTAATAGTCTTATGGGTGTTCCCTAATATGAAACAGGTTGCTTTTCTTTTGCTTTTAAGATTTTCTCATTTATTGTTAATTTTTGACAGTTTAATTATTTTGTGTCGTGGTATGGATCTCTCTGTGTTCTGGACCTTTATGCCTATTTCCTTCTCCAGATTAGGGAAATTTCAGAATTATTCCTTCTATTATGTTTTCAGTGTTTCAAATATGCTCCTTTCTCTCACTCTTATTCTGGTACCCCTATAACGTGAATGTTAATATGATGTCCCAGAGTTCCCTTAACCCATCTTCTTTTAAAAGTTCTTTTGCTGTTCTAATTGGGTGATTTCCAGTATTTTGTCTTCCAAATTGCTGATCTGTTTTTCCGCATCCTCAAAGCTACTGTGCATTCCATCAAAAGTATTTGTTTTCCAAATCAGTTATTATATTCTTCAGCTCTGATTGGTTTTTATTTTTTCTTTTTTGAAGTTCTTACCGAGTTCATCCACCTTTCTTTCATGTTTAGTGAAGCTCTTTATAACCATTGCTTTGAAGTCTTTATCAGGTAGATTAGTTATCTCTGATTTGTTCTTTTTCTTAGGTGTTTGTCTTATTCTTTTGTTTCAGACCTATTCTTCAGTCTCCATCATTTGTCGGACTCTTTGTTTCTATATTAGGTATGTCAGCTGTGACATATGGTCTTAAAGATAGTGGTTTTAGGTAGAAGGCCTGTGGGGCCCCAAAGTGCCATCCCTTATGGTTATGAAAATCAGGTGTTCCAGGGCTGTCTTCTGTGTGGGCTACCTGTGCCTTCTTATTATGACTTGGCTACAACTGCTGTGGGTATACTGGGGACAGGGTCGTCCCCCACCCTGTGGCTGAGAGGCCTGACTACAGTCGCCGTGGGCATTAGCACCCAGGGTAGCTGTCTCTGAGGTACAGTTGTGACTCCTGCAGACATGATAGTGGCCAGAGCTTCCCTCCTCCATCAGAAACTCCTTTTGGAGATTCTGGTCCCATCTGAGGCTGCTACCAAGTATGGAAAGGTGAGAGCTGCGTTGGTGGGGGCAGCTGCCTGGGAAAGCAGGTTGGATGGGGTTGGTCTGCAGGGGAATGCCAGGGTGAGGCAAATAGTGTTAGCAGTGTAGATGGGAAGAACTGGTACACTGGCCAGCTAGGCTGAAGGACAGAAACAAAGATGGCTTCCACCAGTGCCTGTTCCCTGATAAATCTCCTACGAATTTGACCCTTTGGTATCTGCCCTACAATTATTCAGTAAATCTTAACCTATGGCCGAGGTGCCTTTCAAACTGCTGCCTCTGTGCTGGTTCTGAGAGAATGAGATCGTATGCAGGACCTTTAAGAGCAGAACCTCAATTTCCTATAGCACTCAGGCTCCCCTGGAGTTAAACCCTGCTGATGTTTTCTTTTCTTTTCTTTTCTTTTTTTTTAATTGAAGCATAGTTGGCACCTAGTTACATTAGTTTCAAGTGTACAACATAGTGATTCAACAGCTCTACACATCATGCTATGCTTACCACAAGTGTTGCTAACCATCTGTCACCATACAACACTATTACAACTCCATTGACTATATTCCCAATATTGTACATTTCCTACCTGTGACTTTATCTCCCACTCTCCGCCTATTTTGCCCATCCACCCTCTCCTCTCTGGTGACCACAAGTTATTTTGTATTTATGGATATTTTTCTGTTTTGTTGATTCTTTTCTCAGATTCCACATAAAAGGAAAATCCTATATCTATCATTGTCTGATTTATTTCACTTAGCATAATACCCTCTAGGTCCATTGATGTTATCGTAAGTGGCAAGATTTCATTTGTTATGGCCAATATTCCACACACACACACAGGTGTGTGTATACCTCCCAACCTCTTTATCCATTCATCTATTAATAGATACTTAGATTGCTTCCATATCTTGGCTATTGCAAATAATGCTGCAATAAACAAAGGGGTGCATGTATCTTTTAAAATTAGTGTTTTTATTTGGGTAAATAACCAGTAGTGGAATTACCGGATTGTATGACATTTACATTTTTAAGTTTTGGAGTAACCTCTATACTGTTTTCTGCCGTGGCTGCCCCAATTTACATGCCCACTAACAGTGCAAAAACATTATTTTTTTTCCACATTCTTTCCAACACTTATATTTTAAGCTATTCTGACATGTCTGAGGTGATACTGTGGTTTTGATTTTCATTTCCCTGATAATTAGTGATGTTGTGCATTTTTTCCTGTGTCTTGGCCACCTGTAGATCTTCTTTGGGAAAATGTTTATCAGGTCCTGTTCCCCCCCCCCCTTTTTTCTTTATTAGTGTTGTTGGATAAGTTTTTTGTGTACTTTGGATATTAATTCCTTATTGGGTATATCATTGGCAAATATCTTCTCCAATTCAGTAGGTTGCTTTTTTGTTTTGTTGATGGGTTCTTTTTCTATGAAAAAGCTTTTGTTTTGTTCTAATAATTTATTTTTGCTATTGTTTTCCTTGCCTGAGGGTACCTATCCATAAAAATGTTACTAAAGATGGTGTCCAAGAGATTACTGCCTATGTTTTCTTTTAGGAGCGTTATAGTTTCAAGTCCCACATTTAGGTCTTTAATTTCTTTTCAGTTTATTTTTGTGTATGGTATAAGAAAGTGGTTGAGTTTTATTTTTTTGCATGCAGCTGCCCGTTTTTCCCAAAACCGTTTATTGGAGAATCGGCCTTTTCCCCATTGTATATTCTTGCTTCTTTTGTCCCAGATTACTTGACCACATAGGTGTGGTTTTCATTTCTGGGCTCTCTATCCTGTTCCATTAATTTGTGTATCTGTTTTTGTACAAGTACCATACTGTTTTGGTTATTATAGCTTTGTCACTGTTCGTGTTGTCTGGATCTGTGTCTGGTATGGCCAGGGTCCCAGGGCACTCCTTGCTGTGGCTGCCTTGGTAGGATGGCCAGGACAGTCCCAGAGCTCTCTACACTAACGGTGCTCTTGCAGGAAGGCTGAAGCTGAAGTGGGTGCAAGTTGGCAGGACCTGGGGCTTTCTGCAAGGAGGGTATCCTGGCGGAACAGCTGAAGCTGAAGTGGTTATGAGCTGGGACATCCCAGGGTGCTCAGCACAGGGGTACCCTGGGCGTATTCTAGAGCAGTCTGCACTGGGGGTGCCCTACCAAGCCATCTGAAGCTGAAGTGGTGTGAGAATGGAGTTTTCTGGGGTACTTTGTGTCTGTGTCACCTTGGTGTGATGTCTGGAGCTATAGTGAGTGTTTCCAGGGTGCTGTGCTAAGGGCACTAGGTTTACAGAGGCAGTAGGCTGGCTAGGGCTCTGGACCCTGCTCCTATTTATACCATCAAGGTGGAGGAGGTACATGGCACTCTTAGCCCCTCCATCCCAGAGAGAGTTTCAGCAGTTCACCTGCCTTGTGGCAGGGTTCTAAGGCTAGTTCCTTTGTATTATAGTAGCTCTTTTAAGCAACAGCTTCCCTCCATCCCCCCACTCCAAGTGAGAGGAAAGCACCTGGAACACTGCCCTTGTCTGTCCTATCAAGGTGGAGGGTACCAAAAACCATAGGCTCACCAACTCTTTTGACCTGGGGAGAGTTCAAGCAACTCCCCTGTCATGTGGCTGTTCTAAGGCTGGATATTTTATAGTTAGTTTCTTAGACTGTGGCTTTTTCCTCTGCCCCAAGGCAGATGAATCTGCTTATGGTTCCTCAGTTCGATCTCTTCTCACTGCAGTTTGAAGCACTGGGGGTGGGAGGTTCCTTTTCATCGCCGTGTATTTCTCTTGTGTTATGCAGAAGGAGTTCATGGTCTTCCTTCCTCCGAAAAATCGTGCTGATCTTCAAAGCCAGGTGTTATTGGGGCTCATTTTCCTGGTACAGACACCCCAGTTCAGGGGTTCCCAACATGGAGCTTGAACCCCTCATTCTTCAGGAGGACTTTCTATGATATCCCTTCTGCTTGTGGGTTGCCACTAGACTTTTCAAATTGCTATTTTTTTCCCCACATCTCAGGGTGAACAACATTGTATGTGAGGCCCCCAAGAGGTGAATCTGTTTCCTATAGCACTTTGAACCCCTAGACCTCAGCCCCATTTGTTTTCTAAGCCAGAGACTCTGAAGAATTACCTCTCTATTTATAGTCCCAGGGGCTGGGGTGTCCTATGTGGGGGACCAAACATAGTCTTTTTTGCGGTGGAAATCTTCAGAGGAAGAAAGATTTGGTGTGTCTGTGGGAGGGGATGAGTTCAAGATCTTTCTATAAACCTTGGTTTATCTAAGCTCAATTCCTAATAGGATAGTTAAAATTAGCCTCTCAACTCATCTCCTCAAAACAGGAAAGGGTAAACCCTTTTCTGGAAAAAAAAAAGATAGCTTTTAGACTGGTTATTTTACATGGGAGGTCTAGTACATAATAAAAAACAATGAAAAGACCTGTGAAGAGGCAAGAAAATGTGTCCCATAATTTAGGAAAATATCGGTAGAAGTAGATACACATATCTACTTGATATGTCAAATACTTGATTGACAAAAACTACAAAATAACTACCATAAATTTTAAAGAAATAGAAAATATTGACAAAAAAGTACAGATTGTATAACTAAAATATCTAAGGTTTTAAATGAATTTTAGCATCAGCTTGAACAAGACAAAACAATGTATGGAACTCAAAGGTGGGTCAATAACACAAATGGAAGCACAGAGAGAAAAGAACTAAAAACAATAACAAAGCATATGGGACCTAACACAGGGATATTGACATGTGGTTTAATATGTTTGTAAACAGAGTATCAGAAAAAGGATGAGACACAGCATGGGATAGAAGCAGTATTGCTGAGAGGTTTCTAAAATAGATAAAAGACATCAACCCACATAGTCAAGATTCACAGTGAACAAAACACCAGACAAATACAAAGAAAACTACTAAGCATGTGTCATGGCACGTTGATGTGAAGTTCACATTTCATTAGCCAGAACTGGTCAAAAGACCACGCATAAATGCAAGTGTTTAAGAAGGAAGGAAAAGATAAAAAATATATTGGTGACAACGAACCTCAACGTGTCTCCAGAAGCATATTACAGTATAGTTTTAATCTCACTGAATCTGTCCCTTGAGGAATCTTTTCTACAGTCACCTAAATTTGATTGGTGTGTTTAATGATAAAGTAAATCTGCATTTGGTAAATTTCAAAAATGTGAAGTGCTATAGCCTTTACTTGTTCAGCACTTGTGTTCTACCATGACACTTATTTAGTCCATCACTGCCAGAACCCTTGGAGTCAATTGTCCCCTTTCTGAATTCTCTATAGTGCTGTCATTTGGAAATAGTGAAGTAAAAGGCTGTGCCTCTGTTAATAATTACTATATATAAGGTATTTATTGGGCACCTACTAATCGTCATGCTCTGGTTTAGGTTCCAGAAACAAAGTTTTTAATACAGAGAAAGATTTTTACCTCTGTGAATTTTATGTTATTTGGGGGGAGACAATTTAAAAAATAAGTAAAATATAGACCATTGGGTAATAATCCTGGAAAGGAAAGTGGAGGGTTGCAGTTTAAAAATGGTAACCATGGACGCAACTGAGAAAGTAACATCTGAAGACAGTAGAGAGTAAACAAGGAAGCTTTTGGAGGGGAAAAAAAACAAAACATTTGAGGAGACAGGACTTGCAGGTAGAGAATCCCTGCAGTAGGTAAATGTGTGCTTGATGTGCTCAAGGAAGAATAAATCAGCAAATGTGGCAGAAGGGGAATGAACAGCATGTGTTAGGGAGCAGGGAGTATTGGGGATGAGGTCAGAGAAGCAATGCAAGCCAGGCACTGGGGATGGGGTTTGTGAGCCTGGTTTGATATTACAATGCCTGGGCTTTTTCTCTGATCTAGATGAGAGCCCATTAGAAGGTTTTAGACAGGTGATATAATCTGAATTAAATTTTATCAAGATCACTCTGACTTATGTGGAAAGTAGGTTGAAAAGGGACCAGAACAGAAGTAGATTCAATAGTTAGGAAGCAATTGAAATAATGAATGATGGTGGTGGTTTTGATAAAGTAGGAGCAGTAGAAGTAGTGAGATAATGTTGATTTTCTTCAATATTTGAAGATTGTGCTGATGACTCTGCTTATAGAGTTATGTATGGGCACAAGAGAAAGAAGGAATTCTGTTAACTCTGAGGTTTTGGTGTGAAAAATTAAAATGATGGAAACACCATGATGAATAAGGAAGAGAGGTAACTCAGTCTTTGGCCTGTTACCTCAAATGTCTCAGAGGCAGCTGGAAACAGGAGTTGGAATTCATGGGAGGGGCCTTTTAAGAAATGCTGAAAGGAGTTCTTCAAGCTGTAATAAAAGAATGCTAATTAGTAACATGAAAATATACGACACACTGGTAACTGTATAGTCAAATTCAGAATACTCTAATACTGTAATATGATGATGTATTAACCACTTAACTAATATAACTTAATCATTAGTATAGAGGTTAAAAGTATTAAAAATAACTAGCTATAACAATTTGCTCATGAATACACAATATGGAAAGTAGAGTAGTTTTTTTTAATCAGTGTAAAATAGACTATTATAAGATACTTTATGGTTACCACGAGGCTTATATAAGATAATATCCTATAGTAGATACACAAAAAATAAAGAGAAGGGAGGTAAACTATACATAAAATCATCAATTCATAAAGGGAGACAACACAAGAGGAAGAAAGGAACAAGAGAATTACAAGAAAAAGCCAAAAAACAATTAAATCTTTACCTATCAATAATACTTTAAATAAAAATAAATGAAATTCTACAATCAAAAGGCATAGAGTGGCTGAGTGGATAAAAACAAGACCCAAATATAATGACTACAAGAGACCCACATAGGCTCAAAGTAAAGAGATGGGAAAAGATATCATATGCAAACGGAAAACAAAAGAGAGGAGTGTATATATTTCTATTAGACCCACTAGACCTTAAATAAAAAAAAAAAAGTAACAAGAGACGAAGAAGGTCAGTATATAATGCTAAAGGGGTTAGTTTACAAGAGAACATAAAAATTGTAAAAATATATGCACACCCAACATCAGAGCACCTAAATGTATTAAGAAAATACAAAATAGTGAAGGGAGAAATTGACGATTACATAATAACAAGAAAATTTATACCTTACTTTCAAGAATGGATATGTCATCCAGACAGAAAATCAATAAGGAAACACTGGACTTGGAATATACTTTAGACCAAATAGACCTAACCTGTATAAAGAACATTCCATTCAACAGCAGTAGAATACATATTCTTCTTAAGTGCACATGGGATATTCTCCAGGATAGATCATATGCTAGGCCATAAAACAAGTCTTAGCAAATTTAAAAAGGTTGAGATCTTAGCAAGTATCTTTTCTGACCACTATTATATAAAACTAGAAATCAGTAATAGGAAGAAAATGGAAAATTCACAGAAAAGTAGAAATTAAAACATTCCTGAAAACCGTATAGAAAAAGCTTCTTGATGGGAGCTCAGTTAAGTGTAGGACTTCAGATCGGGTCATGATCTCATGATTTGTGAGTTTGAGCCCCAAGTCAGGTTCTGTGCTGACATCTCAGAGCCTGGGTCCTGCTTCAAATTCTGTGTCTCACTCTATCTCTGCTCTTCCCCTACTTGCACTCTGTCTCTAGAGAGAGCGCTCTAAAATAAATACAAATAAAAAAAGAAAAGAAAAAGCTCCTTCACAGTGGTCTCAGTCACATTTTTTTTTTTTTGGATAGGACACCAAAGCACAAGCAAAGAAAGCAAAATTAAATGGTAACCTACGGAATGGAAGAAATTTTTCATCAAGTGTCTATTTGATAAGGAGTTGACATCCAAAGGTATCAATGGCAAAAGCCCCGAAGACAAAGGACCAGCAGGTACATGGGAAGGTGCTCAACATTAATAATTATGAGGAAAAATGCAAACCAAAATCACCATACCACTTTATATCTGTTAGAATGGGTAGGAAGACAAGAAATAATGAGTGTTGGTAAACCCATGGAGGAAAGGCAACCGTAGTGCAAGTGTCCATTGATAAAGGAATGGATAAAGAAAATGTGATATGTATATAAAGATATGTGATACACACAGTGGAAAGCTATTTGGCTATGAAGAAGGAAATCCTGCCATTTGCAATAACGTAGATGGAACTTGAGGCATTATGCTCAACGAAATAAGTCAGAAAAAGACAAATACTATTAAAAATGCAGTACTATCAACTACACTCACCATGTGTGACATGAAATTTTTAGACCTTGCTCATTTTATAGCTGAGGGTTTGTAAAGTTTTACCAATCTCTCCCTTTTCCTCTACCTTCCAGTCCCTAGCAATGACTTTTCTACTCTGTTTCTATGAGTTTGATTTTTTTTTTTTTTTTTGCTTTAGATTCCACATACGTCAGAACGCAAAGTATTTTACTCACAGAGATAGAAGAATGGTGGTTGTCAGGGGCTGGAAGAAATGGGAAGATGTTCATCAAAGGGTACAAACTTCTAGTTATAAGTTCTGGGGAGTCTAATATATGACACAGTGATGATAGTTAACAAGACTGTTAGGACAGATTGCTGGGAGAGTAGATTTAAAATGTACTCACCCCATGCACAAAATGATAATTAAGTGAGGTGTTAATCTTATTGAGGTAATAATTTTACAGTATATACATGTATGAAATCATCACATTCTATACCTTAAACTTATACAATGTTCTATTTGAATTATATCTCAATAAAGCAGGAGTGGGAGGAAGGAACCAACAAGGAGAAATAGATTAAAAAGGGAGTGTGTTGTGAAGAAAGTGCTTCAAAGAGAAGGGAGTAATTACCTCTGGCATATGTTGCGGGTAATGCAGGTAAAATAAGGACTAAAAATTAGTCAGTGGCTTTAACCACATGGAACCCATGGGCCATCACGAAAAGCAAGACCACAGTGGACGTGCTGGTCATGCATTGTTTGAAGGCGCCCATCCAGTTGGGTGAGTGGTCGCAAAATACTACCTGCATTGTGCTCCATTCCATGGAGGGTACAGCTATCTGTAATTCATCCATCCAGAGGGGTACCATTTTCTAATTCGCACAGACACAGTATTTGCTAGCTGAGACCCTGTTGACAAAAAAATTTCTGGATCAATGCATTTTTGGAGTGGATTCAAAAGAGGAGAGGGGAAGGAATTGGAGACACTGAGTGCCTGTAGAGGAGCCAATAAACCAGGAGAACAATGAGTTGGTACCTGGCTGGAGCTAGGGAAACAAAAACTTTATTTTTATTATTTAGAAAATGGGAGCTTTAACTATTAAGTCTGAACACTGATGGGAAAGATTCAGTACAGAGTAGTTCTGTGTACTCGTTTTATACTGGACATAATATGATATGTCATTTACTCTGGTGAGTAAAAAAAAAAAAAAAAAAAAAGCAAAAGGTTAAAAAAAGTTATCTTAGGCCATACACTTGTGTGTTCACTGCTGTTTTCCTCATACTTAGAAAATGCCCAGCATGTAGTAGGCAGTCAATTACTATTTGTTGAATATTAATCAGAGTTTGAAGTCATATCATCTAATTTCCTATCCTGAACCTTCAACAGCTGGACTCTGATACCTTTTCATGCAGGTCTATGTACACAGCAGTAATTCATTTGGACTGCTTTTGTATTGAGAGGAAAGGGCACATTTATTCATAAAACTAATAATCTCCCTGCAGACTGAGAGCATGTCTTCCCAAATCTGTATGTGACTTAAGCACGATGTTTGGCACAACTTAAGTATTCAGTATAATCAAGGATTTGTATGTTCCAAAGCCACTTGATTATGTGAGTTGGATTAACATTTATTATACTGCCAAATAATTCATTCAATAAATTTAAATTTAAAATCTGTTTTAAATGCTGATGTTTTACTGATTAATAATAATATATACTTATTATAGAAAGTGTAGAAAATGCAGAAAAGTAGAAGAAAACCATTTCGCCTCTAACCCCAATATCCACAGACCATCGCTGTTGATCATTTTGGTACGTTTTCTCCCACCCAGTATTATAAGTTGATGGTTCTGGAGATCGTTGCAATAATAATAATAATGACAATTACATTGCTTATGCACATACAAGATGCATTATCTCATTCAAACTTCACAGCCAACCTGTGAAGAAGGCATTAGTTCTGTAGCATTTTATAAATGAGAAAAATGAGGCTCAGAGAGATTGAGTCATTTTCCCAAGGCTGTAAGTGCAGCCATATTGTAATGCCCTTTAGTTCCCCCCTCTGGTTTCAAGTGCTATTAAATCTAATTTTCTCTAAGGTTGGAAAGGGTCGGTTCTGCTTTTAAGTGTCTGTCGTGCACCCTTTAACTTAATTAAACATTCTTCTTGAAAGACTTCATTGATTGAGTCCCCTTGAAGACTCTGGGACTCCCTTTGCCTCTGCTCTCTGATCTAAGCAGCCTGCTTTGTTTAAATTTTTTTTTAACGTTTATTTATTCATTTTTGAGACAGAGAGAAACCGAGCATGAACAGGGGAGGGGCAGAGAGAGAGGGAGACACAGAATCTGAAACAGGCTCCAGGCTCTGAGCTGTCAGCACAGAGCCTGACGTGGGGCTTGAACTCACGGACTGTGAGATCGTGACCTGAGCCGAAGTCAGACACTTAACCCACCGAGCCACCCAGGTGCCCCTAAGCAGCCTGATTTGTAAACATAAATTTGCTTCATGGGTCTATTGTTCTTTTTAACAATCCTCAACCCATCACCCACCCTCAAATGTTTATTTGAATTTTTTTTTTTCCCCACAGAATCTGATACAAATTCTTGACACAATGGAGGTGATGAATAAATATACTTGCCTGAGTGGTAAGTTCTTCCATACCTGTAGTCTGATCTTTATCCTACATTTTGGGTTTATTTACTCTGTTTCTGATATTGGGGGTCAGCATAGTGTGAGGTGAGAAAATAGCAGAGGACCTTCCTTTCTGTTGACTAACCTCTTCTAAGATTTTATGGGGAAAAGAAACAGCACTTTGAAGGCAGAGGTGGGAAGACTGATGTAAGGCACAGTTTGGGTATATACTGCATTGTGTGGATAATGACAATGGTCAGTTCTTAACAGAACAGTGGTTCCCACATGGGAGCATTGTTAAGCTTATTTGCTATAAGTGATCCCTGCTGTGTTAAAAGGGGAAATAAATATCCCACTTTTATTTTATTTTTGCTACAGAAGAGAGAATAATTTTTTTTTGAGATGCCTAGCTTTTTTAGCAGCCTGCCAAAGTTACTATTACCATCATTTGTTACAGTGGTTTTAAAAACATAAAACAAAAAATTCTTACATTCACCATGTCTGTTCAGAACCTATTTTAACATTCAGTCATGTCTCTTTGCTGATCTTTTGTACTGCTGCTGTGTTGGCATTAGCTTTGCTATTTATGATTCTGCATTCCTAGTATGACTCTCACATGTTCTTTATTTCAGTACAAAAATATATTTGACCTGTCCTAAAAAAACTTAATTTAAAACCAACCCTTCTGAAGTTGTTTCTGCCTGTGTCTTCTAAATCTTGATGACCAAATCCAGAACTGTAAAATGGGAATTTCCATTTCATTTTTATTCCATTGAGATGAAATGTTCTTTATTCCTTCTCCTGTCTCCAGGAGGGCAGTAATCAATTTGGGGGAAATATTTATCACTGATTCATGAAGATGACCCTTGTGTCTATCTGTATTTTATGTGAGGATATGGGAGCACCTTCCTGGCCTCATTTTGTACATACTTTCAGACTGGTCAGCTCCAATCATGTTTATATAAGGGGGGAATCTACAATAATCTTCTTTTTAAAAATTTTTTTTAACGTTTATTTATTTTTGAGATAGAGACAGAGCATGAACGGGGGAGGGTCAGAGAGAGGGAGACACAGAATCTGAAACAAGCTCCAGGCTCTGAGCTGTCAGCACAGAGCCCGACGTAGGGCTTGAACTCATGGACCACGAGATCATGACCTGAGCCGAAGTCTGAGCCACCCAGGCGCCCCTACAATAATCTTCTTCTTAAGGATAAAGGCCAGAGTTCAAAATCTGGCTCTATGTGTACTCACTTAGATTTCTTTTGTAAAGAGAACAGAAGAAAACACACATTCACGATGTGTGCTTTGATTTCACAGAGTCACTTTTTCCCCCACAGCCTCGAAAATTGTGACCTCTACCTTGCCCCACTTCACCCCTTTATTCTCAAGACAAATTATGGGATGATATGTTAAGTTCTACCCTCTCTTGTCATTGTTTGTCACCCCTAAAAACCAATATATATTCTTATTTCATATGCTTTTATATGCCCAGATATGTGTTAGGCCAGTAGTTCTCAGCCAGTGTGATTCACCCCCTGCCCCCTGCCAGGGGGGCCTTGGCAATGGCTGGAAATCTTTTTGATTGTCATGACTTTAGTGGAGGAAAGTACAACATAGTGGTGGAAGCCAGGGATACTACTCAATATCGAACATTACATAGGAGAGCTTCCCACAACAAAGAATGATCTGGTCTAACATGCCCAATTTGAGATAGCCTGTGTGGGCCCTGAATATAGATGTATAAAGCACAAGACATTTAAAGTAAAAACATCTTATATATACGGTAGCATAAAATAATAACTGGTTAAGGTACGGAGGACGTAGATGAATTATACTAGGGTTGGAGAGGGGAGATTTGTTAGAAATTTTCTGTTGACAAGATAGTGTTTTGAGACTTCAGAAATGGAAATTTTTCTTGGTGTGAAGGAATGTGAAGAGTGTGGTATATAGGCTGAAGTAGTGAATGAAGCAAAATCTGGAGGGTAAATCAGCATATCAAGTTTAAAGAATAATAGAAGGTAAAAACAAGGCATGAGCATCTATCAACAATCCTAGATAGATGGCTTCACATACAGTCCTAATCATTGGTCCTTTTCCCTTCTAGAAAGAATATTAGTGGAAAGGTGGGGAGAGGTGTCTGAATTAACTATTTGGACACTAGAGCCTGGAAGGCAGTTGGGAATTTATTTTTAACAGGTTCGTAAAAGACGATGGGGCTCAAGGGAAACTGTCTTGGACTGGGAGCGAGTGGAAGTCCATGATGACCATTCAAGGATATGGCAGTTTTCTTTCTTTTCCTCTCTTTCTCAGACCATGTGGGTGGCACGCAGCCTCACTACAGGTAAAAATTAACTAGCTCATTTTCTTTTGGGTCAAAGAAACAGCTACCAGAAGGAGACGGTAAAGCATGTAGTGTAAGATTGTTCTTTGCCCATCATATTCTAGATGGACTTCCTAGTTTCTGGCAAATGGGTCGTGTGAATAATAGTGTTATTCAACAAGGAAGTGAACACAGGCAAGGAGCAGATTGGGAGAATTCCTGTGGGACCTTCAGGAAGAGGGACTCTTTAGCATTCAGGGACTGTGTGTGTCAAGCATAGCAGAGACGGAAACGATCAGGTTGGAGGTAATAAATGCAAGATAAAGCAAGAGGAATATATAGAGCTATACAAGAGAAAGGTTTGGTACAGAATAGTGAAAAACACTGCTATTTAGGCTCCAGGAGACTCAGAATTGCTACGGAGACGGCTGGTAAACAACAAAAATGTTGTGTGGAGGAATTTAACAGAAAGGAGTCTTTTAGCTGAAGTTTACTCCAGGGAAGTAGATTTTGGATGGGGTGGAGTGTTACACTTACTTATACATGTCTATTTAAATTGTTACAATGAGTGTTTTTTTTTTAAATACAGTCTAATTTGGCTAGAGTATATAATTTACATACAAGAAAATATACTTTTTAAAGTGAATAGATTAATGCTCTTTAATATTTTCACTCATGTAATCTGACTATAATCAACATATAAAATATTTTGCCATCCTAGAAAATTCTATTGTGAGCCATTTCAATCAAGACTGCAACATCAATTTCTGCCTGCATTTAAAGCTTGCTAATCTGCCTACAGTTTTCACCACCGGCTCCCACACTTGTGTGAGCCAATTCTTAAAAACAAAAAACCCTCTTTATATAAAGAGGAGTTTGCTTGTATTTTCAGCTATGTTATTGGCTAAATACACATTTCGGATTGTTATGCTTGGTGAATTGACACTCCCATCATTAGTATGCCACATTTTTTTTATATTCATTTATTTTTTATATTTGTCTCTTTATGCAATCTAAAACAATTGCCTATGAAATATTAAGTTGGGTCATTCTTTCTTTCTTTTTTTTTAAGTCAAATCTGACAGTCTCTGCAGAGCAGTCCAAGAAAGCAGCATAAAAAGATTCCTAAACTCACCTCCTCCTGTGGACAGCAATATAAAGCATATTTTTCCTGAGGAGGAACTGAAGGCTGATTAAACAGCTTCTGCACAACAAATGATAGCAAAATCACATAGAGAAGAGATGAAGCCATAGTAACTACAAAACACCTATGCTAGACACAGTGACATACAGAAGGGAAGACTATCATCAAGGAGTCTGTGCACAGATTTGCCCACCCTAAGGCACAGTAAAAACAACAACAATGGTTTAAAGGACAAATGGACTGTGAAAGTTTTGAGAAGATGGTGGACTAGGAGAATCCTGAGCTTGGGTCCTCTCATAGAAGTATCAAGATAAGAGCTACATCTGTGAGACTAACTCTGAAATGACCTCAAGACTGGCAGAACAGACCTTCCATAGCCAACTGTAGATAGAAGGCCACCTCAAAACGGGTAAGAGGGGCAGAGACAGAGTTGGGAACCATAACCCTGGGTAGGACTAACCTCAAATAGAAGGGACATTACAAGCTCCGAAGAGGGAGAAAATCAGACTCCTAGCAGACACTGGGGACCTGCACTGGAAGGACCAGTTTCTATAACATTTGGCTTTGAAAACCAGCACAGTTAAACTCTAGGAGAGCTGGAGGGTGATATGAAAATGAGCTCCTGCACATGAAAATCCAGCAACTAAATAACTCAGCCTGAGACACAGCACAGGAAGAGGAGTTTGAAAGATCCTGGGGTATACATGAATGAGATTCATTGAATAATCTGAGAACATGTGTTGGAGTGGCAAGGATCCCCAAGAGATTCCTCTGGGAACAAAAATGCAAGGTGGAGCCATTTCTCTTCCCCTTCCCCAGCCTAGAGAGCCAGATACTTGTGGGAGCCAATGGGAATACTCTCCACCTACCTTGCTAGCACCACAGGACCCACCCTGGCATTCTCTGTGGCCCAGGCTATCTAACCTGCCTGCCTGCATAGGCATCCATCCAAAGTGGCTCCTGCCCCATAACACCTTGCAATCAGCCTAGGCTTGGACCACTGCCACTCCAAAATGACTCCTGCCCTGGGGAAAGGGGAAGATAAGTCCATACATCAGTACACCCACAGTTCATAGAGCCTGGCCTCTTAGCTGGCTTATGCAGGGAGCAAGCTCTGCCCTTGGGTGCACTTGCCATAGTGACAGAAAGGCTAACTACAGACAGACTGAGATAGCCCACCAAAGAGCTTGTGGCTGTTACAGGCCTCTCAACAGTGTGGGGAGCAAACTCTGCCCAGTGTACCCAAGAAAAGAAACGGGTCATTGCAGCCAGCTAGGCTCAATGCAACAGGGGCTTTACCACAACAGGAAGGTTCACAAGGGATACTTCTGGTGTGCCTGGTTCTAGTGACTAGGGAGATTTCACTATAGGGCATCACAAGGTCTTTTCTTTCAAGACCAGGAGAGGTAGCTGGCCTACATAATACATCCCACATGAAAGAACAAGACAAAAATCACACTAACAGGGCTAAATGAAATGGAAGCAAGCAGTATGCCTCATAAGGAATTCAAAATTATTTAGATCATAAAGATACTCAACCACACCTGAGAGAAAAAAAGGATGAACTCGGTATGAATTTTAACAAAGAGATACAAAACATAAAAAGGAGCCAGTTAGAGCTAAAGAATTCAATAACTAAAATTAAAAAAAAAATGCACTAGAGGGAATCAATAGCAGATTACAGGATACAGAAAAACAGATCAGCAATCTACAAGGCAGGGTAATAAAAAGCAACCAAACTGAACAGTAATAATAATAACAATAAAAAAATAGCTTCAGTGACCCTGCGGTATTAAGCCTAACATTTGCATTGTAGGGATCCCAGAAAAAGAAGGGGCAGAAAACGTTCCTAAGCTTGGGAAGAGAACACATCAGGTCCAGGATGGATACACCGAAAGCCCCTGACAAAATGAATCCAAGGACAGCTATACCTGGACACACAATGAAAATGGCGAAAAGTAATGATAAAGATTTTTTTAAAGCAGTGAAAGAAAGACTACAGTGACATAAAGGAAAACTCATAATGCTATCAGATATTTTTTCAGCAGAAACTTTACAGGGCAAAAGGGAGTGGCATGATATATTCATACTTCTGACAGGAAAAAACCTACAATCAAGAATATTCTACCAAGCATTCTATTCAGAATAGAGGAGAGAGAAAGAGTTTCCCAGACAAGCAAAAATTAAAACTCGTCATTACTAAAACGGTCTTACAAGAAATGTTAAAGGGATTCAAATGGGAAAAAAAAATCCACCATCAGTAAAAATAGGAAATTATGAAACAAAAAAAATTAATGGCAAAGAAAAACATATATTAAAGTAGAGCAATTATAAATGTATGGAAGCTAAACATAAAAATAGTAAAACCAGTTATATCTAAAAATTAGTCAAGGGATACACAATATATAAAATATGTATACATAAAATGTGGACATGGGAATAAAATGCAGTGCTTTGTGAATGTGGTCAGACTTAACCATGAATTGAATAAACTGCTATAGACATAGGTGGATATATCTAAACCCTCTGGTAACCACTAATTGAAACCTGTAACAGATACACAAAAAATAAAGACAAAGCAATCCAAGCATTACATTAAAGAAGCCATCAGACCACAAGGGAAGAGAGAAAGAGATGAAGGAACAAAGAAGAATTACAAAAACTGTAAAACAAGTAACAAAATGGCAGTGATTTACATACCTATCAACAGTTACTTTAAACATAAGTGGACTAAATGCTCCAATAAAATGATATAGGGTGACTGAGTGGAAGAAGACGACAAGACCCATTTATGTAACCTACAAGAAACTCTCTTCAGATCTGAATACATACACAGTCTGAAAATAAAAGGATGGAAAAAATATATTCTATGTAAATAGAAGCAAAAATAAAAAGCTGTCGTAGCAATTCTTATTTCAGGCAAAAAAGACTTTAAAACAAAGATTGTAGAAAGAGACAGAGAAAAACATTATCTACTGAAAAAGGGATCCAATCCAACAAAAGAATGTAACAGTTGCAAATATCAACATAGAACCTAAGTTCGTAAAGCAAATGTTAACAGACTAAAAGGGAAAAATTGACAGTAATACAGTAATAGTAGGGGACTTTCGCATCCCACTTACACCAGTAGACTGATCACCAAGACAGAAAATCAATAAGCAAACAGTGGCTTTGAATGGCACATTAGACCAGATCGACTTAACAGCTATGTAGAATAGTGCAATACACGCTCTTTTCAAGTGTACATGGAACATTGTTCAGGGTAGGAGAGTTAGGCCACAAAACAAGTCTCAATAAATTTAAGAAGACTGAAATCATATCAAGAATCTTTTCTGACCACAATGCTATCAAACTAGAAATCAGTTACAAGAACTGAACAAAACACAAGTAGATCGAGGCTAAACAACATGCTACTACACAACCAATGGATCAATGAAAAAATCAAAGAGGAAATCAAAAGTTACCTTGAGACAAATGGAAGTGGAAACTCACATCCAAAACCTGAGGAATGCAACAAAAACAGTTCTGAGAGACAAGTTTATAGTGATACAGGTCAACCTCAAAAAATAAGAAAAATCCCAAATAAACAATCTGACTTTACAGCTTACGGAACTAGAAAAGAAGAAGCAGCAGAGCCCAAAGTTAGAAAGAAACAGTAAATATTAGAACAGAAAAAATGAAATAGAGACTAAAAGAACAGTGGAAAAGATCAATAAAAACTAAATCTGGTCTTAAAAAAGATAAACAAAATCAATAAACTTTTAGCCAGACTCTTCAAGAAAAAAGAGACAGGATTCAAATAAAATCAGAAATAAAGGAAAAGAAATAATAACTGACACCACAGAAATACAAAGAATTATGAGAATATTATGAACAATTATGTGCCAACACACTGGATGATCTAGAAAAAAATGGATAAATTGCTAGAAACATACAATCTTCTAAAAATGAATCAGGGAGAAACAGAAAATTAGAGCAGCTGAGGACTAGTAATGAAATTGAATCAGTAATCAAAAAACTCTGAATAAACTAAAGTCCAGAGCTAGATGGCTTCACAGGTGAATTCTACCAAAGAGAAGAGTTAGCAACTTCTCCTCAAATTATTCCAAAAAAATAGAAGAGGGAAGAAGACTTCCAATTTATTTTATGAGACCAGCAATACCCCGACACCAAAATCACACAGACACTACAAAAGAAAACTACAGGTTGATATCACTGATGAACATAGATGCAAAAATCCTCAACAAAATATTAGAAAACCAAATTCAAAAATACATTTAAAAATTACCACAATTAGGTGGGATTTATTCCAGTGATACAAGCATGGTTTAATATTTGCAAATCAATGTGATATAGCATATTAACAAGAGGAAGGATTAAAAACCATATGATCATTTCAATAGATGCAGGAAAGGCATTTGACAAAATTCCTCATCTGATCATGACAAAAACTCTCAACAAAGTAGGTTTACAGGAAACATACCTCAACACAATAAAGGCCAATATGAAAAATCCACAGCTAACATCATACCATATGGTGAGAAACTAACAGCTTTTACCCTAAGATCAGGAATAAGACAGAATGTCCATTCTTGCCACTTTTTTCCACATAGTACTAGAAGTCCTAGCCACAGCTATCAGACAAGCAATAAAAGGCATCTGAATTGGTAAAAAGAAGTAAAGCTGTCATTCTTTGCAGATGTCATGATAGCATAAATAAAAAACTCTACAGACTCTACCAATAAACTATTAGAATAAATAAATTCAGTAAAATTGTAGGATACAAAAATTGATAAACAAAAATCTGCTGTGTTTCTACACACTAATAATGAAGTAGTGGAAAGAGAAATTAAGAAAATCCTATTTACAATTGTGACCAAAAGAATTTAAAAACCTAGGAAAGCATTTAAGAAGGTAAAAGACTTACATTCTAAAAATTTTAAGACATTGATAAAAGAAATTAAAAATCACATGAATGGAAAGATATACCATACTCATGGAAGAATTACTAAAATGTCCATATTATCTAAAGGAATCTATAGATTAAAAGCAATCCCTATCAAAATCTCACATTTTCCACAGAACTATAACCAATAGTCCAAAGATTTGTACAGAACCACAAAAGACCACCAATAGTCAAACCAATCTTGGAAAGAACAAAGCTGGAGGCATCACAATCCCAGATTTCAAGATATACTACAAAGCTGTAGTAATCAAAACAGTACATACTGGCACAATAGACACACAGATTAATGCAACAAGATAGCCCAAAAGTAAATCTTCACCTATATGGCCAATGAATCTATGACAAAAGAGGCAAGAATATACAATGAGGAAAAGAGTCTTTCAATAAATGATGTTGGGTAAACTGGATCACTTTCTTACACCATATACAAAAATAAACACAAAATAAAATACCTAAATGTGACACATGAAACCATAAAATTCATAAAAGAAAACATAACAGTAAACTTTTGGACATTGTCCTTAATAACATATTTATGATTATGTCTCCCCAGGCGTGGGAAACAAAAGCAAAAATAAACTACTGGGACTACATCAAAACAAAAAGCTTTTGCACAGCAAAGGAAACCATCAACAAAACAAAAAGGGAACCAACTGAAAGAGTAGATATTTGCAAATGATATACCCAACAAGCGGTTAATGTCCAAAATAAATAAAGAACTTATACACCTAAACAGCAAAAACATACCAAAAAAATAACCTGGTTAAAAATGGGCATAGAAACTGAATGGACATTTTTCCAAAGAAGACATACAGACGGCCAACAGATAAGTGAAAAAATGCCCAACATCACAATCATCAGGGAAATACAAATAAAAATCACAATGACATGCACCTAGTATCAACCAGAATGTCTAGAATAAAAAAAATAAGTGTTAGCAAGGATGTGGAGTAAAGGAAACCCTTAGTGCACTGTTGGGGAGAATGTAAGTAGATACAAGTACTGTAGAAAACAGTACAGAGACTTCTCAAAAAATTAAATGCCTTGTGATGCGATAATTCCATTATTGGGTATTTCCCAAAGAAAATGAAAATGCTAATTTTAAATGCATCCTTATGTTTATTGCAACATTTGCAATGGCAAAGATATGGACACAATCTAAGTGTTGATTGATAGAGACATCAAAGAAGATACACATATAGACACACACTCGTCTATTACTCGGCCATACAAAAAGAATGAAATCTTGCCATTTGTGACAAGAGGGATGGACCTAGAGGGTGTTATGCTAAGCGAGATAAGTGAGACAGAGAAAGACAAATACCATATGATTTCACTTGAAACACATCCTTAATTAGAACCAACTGGCGGTTGTCAGATAGGAGGTGGTGGGGAAATGGGCAAAGTAGATAAAAGAGATGAAGAGGTATAAACTTCCGGCTTTAAAATAAAGCAGTCACAAAACTAAAAGGCATAGCATAGGGAATTATAGTCAATAATATAATAACTTGGTATGGTGACAGAGGGTAACTACACTTTTGTGAACACTAATATTTAGAATTGTTGAATCAACACGGTATACACTTGAAACTAACATTGTATGTCAACTATATTCAATTAAAAAATAAATGGGCAATTTGAATGTAAGCGAAGGAAATCCATTTGCTAGCGCTGGGGCATCCACCCAACTGGCAGGAAACTGCTGCAAGTTTATCTGGAATCGCAGGTGCTGGAAAGTTCCATTTTTTTTTTTTTTTGGCATTCCTTTTCCTCCTTGATAATAGCGATAGTACTATGGTTCAGGAGCTCTAGCAGGCCTACGAGGGCCGTGCCAGTGAGTCCCAGGTCCATATCCCACACCACCTCCAGCTGTTGCTCCCAAAGCTCTGGCAGCCTGTCCTGGGTCTTAGGTCCACAACTGCTCCAGCACCAACCCTCCCACCAGAGTGGCCCTGACATTGAATGTGCTGGAACACCCTGATCGGTATACTGGGAACCTCCCACCCTCCATCTCCCCACTGCCCAGGTCACACCTGCTCTAGTTTCATCTGTCCCATTGGGGTGCCCTGGAACTGAGCTCCGTGGATCCCCAGCCTGCAGTCCCTCCTGCTGCAGCCATCCCAACAAAGCTGCCAGGCACACACAGTCTACAGAGGGGATGTTCCTACAGAAGGCCAGCCTTTAAGGACAGGAGATTCTGCCTGATTCATAGAAACAAACACAAAGTCAAACAAAACGAGGAGAAAAATATGTTCTGAGTGAAAGAGAAGATAAAACTTCAGAAAAAAAAAACTCTAATGAAATGGAGATAAGTAATTCACTTGATAAAGAGTTCAGTCACAGACAAGGAGATGCTCACTGAACTCAGAAGGTTGGAGAAACACCGAACTTCAACAAAAATTTAAAATATATATATGAGAGAACAAATCAGAGCTGGAGAATACAATAACTGAAAAATATGCTAAAGGGAATCAAGGGCAGATTATAGGATACAGAAGGAAGGATCAGTGATCTAGAATACAGGGTAGTGGAAAGCACCCAATTAGAACAGCAGAAAGAAAAAGGAATTTAAAAAATTAGGACACTTTAGGAGACTTCCAACACAAAATCGAGCATACTAACATTTGTATTATCAGGTTCCTGAAAGGAGAGAAACGTGAGAAAACTTATTTGAAGATTTAATGGCTGAAAACTTTCTTTACCTGGGAAAGAAAAACAGGTCTAGGAAGTCCAGTGTCCCAAACATGATAAAACCCAAGAGACCCTCACCAATATATATTATAATTAACATGGGAAAGATAGATATAGAATCTTAAAGGTACCAAGAGAAACAAATAGTCACACACAAGGGAACCCTTGTAAGATTATGAACTGATTTTTCAGCAGAAACTTTGCAGGCCAGAAGGGAGTGGCAGCATATATTTAAAACGCTGAAAGAGGAAAACTTACAACCAAGAATAATCTACCCAGCAAGGTTATTATTCAGAATTGAAGGAGAAATAGTTTCTCAGACAAGAAAAAAACTAAAGGAATTCATTACTGCCAAACTGGCCTTATAAGAAGTGCTAAAGGGTTGTTTTTAAGTGGGAAGGAAAAGGCCGTAACTAGAAATTAGAAAATATGTCAAAGAAAAAATATCACTGATAAAGGTAAACATATGGTAAAGGCAGTAGGCCAGTCACTTAAAAAGCTAGTAAGAACATGAAAAGACAAAAATTGTAAAATCAGCTATAACTACAAGGGTTTTGTGTTAAGGGTTACACAAAATTTAAAACAGTAAAATAAGTCACTAAACACAAAGAACATGTCCGGGGATAAACTGCAGTGTTTTTAGAATGCTTTTGAACCTAAGTCACTATCAGCTTCAAATGGACCGATACATATGTAAGTTGATATATATGAACCTCATGGCAATCATAAAACCAAAATCCTGAAACACAAACAAAAATACACAAAAAATGTAAAAAGAGCCAAAACACATTAGAGAAGTTCCAGTCTAAGATAGCAATGTAGGAAGACCCTGAACTCACCTCCACAGACACACCAAATCTATACGTATTTACAGAGCACTTCTTGAAGAACTGAGGGCTGATTGAACAGCTTCTGCACAACAGAAAATAGACCACACAGAGAAATGGCAAGAGAGTTGGAGACACAATAACAAAGGAAACCCCACCTCAATGCTGCAAAGTGCAATGGAAGAGACAGTATTGAGGGACCCTGAGCAGGTTCATCTGTCCTTGGGCACAGGGAGAAAAAAAAAGCTACGGTTTAAAAGAAAAACTAGAATATAAAAGATCCAACCCTAGAACTCTACCAAGTAATGGGAGAACTTCTGGAATACTTTTCAGATCTGAGAGGCTGCCAAGCACCACAATTTTTGTTCCCACTCCACCCTGATAGCATAGACAGGAGCAGGGTTGCAGGCACCATGGCTGGCCTACAGCCTTAGTGAGCACTGGTCCCCTAGCCCACATCAGCTCTGGCCATCCTGGGGCACAGGGGGAAAAAGCTGCAGTTTAAAAATGTGACTAGATATGAAGGAACTAGCCCTAGAACCCTGCCAAACGGCAAGAGAGCTGCTGGAATTCTCGCTGGGTCTGAGGGGCTGGTGAGCACCAGGGTTTATATTCCTTCACCACCTTCACCACCATGGATGGAAGAGAAGTCCTGGTGCCATAGCTGACCTACCAACTCAGTGAGCCCTGGGACCCTAGCCTATACTAGTCCTAGAGATCCCACCAAGGTGGCCCTACCATGGCACACACGGAGATACCCCTGGTCAATGTTCTTACCATCATACCAAGGTGACAGAGGTGCAAAACACCCCAGGACACTCCAGGCATATGCTGCTTTAGCTCCAGGCAGCTTGCTAGGCACCCCCAGTACAGAGCATTCTGGGCCCACCTGGCTAATACTACTTCAGTTCAAGCCAGTTAGGTAGGGCACCCTGCCTCATATCTACTTGCCCCTTCAGGGTCCCCCTGGGACACCATGGTTTCCACACACGTCAGCCTCAGCTGTCCTCCCAGAGCACCTTCTTCATGAAGAGTATTAGGACTATTCTGGCCTATGCCCACTTTAGCTACAGCTATATTGCCAGGGTACCCGCTATGCAGGGCACCCCAAGACTTGCTGGTCCACACTCCGTGTCATCTTCAGCCATCCCACCAGGGTACTCTCTGCATGCAGAACCCCAGAATTCCCTGGCTTGTACCCCTTTAGCTTCAGCTATCCTGCCAGGGTACCCTCTGCTCAGGGGCACTTCGGACTGCCCCTGCCCACACTCACTTCATTTTTGGTCATTCCACTAGGGAAGCCCCAACACAGAGTATCACAGGACCCCCTGCCCATGCCAGACACAGCCAGCCAGCCAAAGTCACCAGACACAGAGTCTACACAGGGAATGACCATACACAAGGGCATTCCTTCAAGTTTGTAAGTAGCTGTTCTGCTTAATTCATGGCAACAAACACAGTAAGTGAAGCAAAATGGAGAGATAGAGGAATATGATACAAATGAAAGAACAAGACAAAACCCCAAAGAAGTAAGTGAAACAGAGATAAGCAATATGCCTGATAAAGAATTTAATAATCATAAAGACACTTACCAAACTTGAGAAAGGAGTGGAAGAACTCAGTGAAAACTCTGATAAAGAGAGAAAATATAGAAAACAACCAGAGTTGAAAAATACATAAGGGAAATGAAAAAATGAGGGAATCAATAGTGGATTAGCAGATGTAGAAGAAGAGATCAGTGAGATGGGAGATAGGGTAATGGAAAGCAACCAAGCTGAATAACAACAACAACAACAAAAATAATTTTAAAATGTGAGGATAGGCTAAGGGATCTTGTGGACACATTTGCATTATAGGATTCTCAGAAGGAAAAGAGAGAGAGAAGGGGGTAGAAAACTTATTTGAAGAAATAATAGCTTAAAACTTCTCTAACCTGGGGACAGAAATAGACATCCAGGTTCAGGAAGCACAGAGAGATCCAAACAAGCTGAACACAAGGAAGTCCATAAGACACACAATAATTAAAATGTCAAAGGTAAAAGATAAAGAAAAAAAAATCTAAAGCAGCAGGAAGGAAGCAAAAAGTTACAGTGAAAACCCTTAGGTCTGTCAGATGATTTCTCAGCAGAAACTACAGGTCAGAAGGAAATCGTGTCATACATTCAAAGACCTGAAAAGAAAAAACAAAAACCTACAACTAGGAATACCCTACCCGGCAAGGTTATCATTCAGAAGAGAAGGAGAGGTAAAGAGTTTTCCAGGCAAAGAAAAGTTAAAGGAGTTTATCACCACTAAACTACCATTAGAAGAAATGTTAAAGGGACTTCTTTAAATGGAAAAAAAAGCCATAATTGGAAGAAATTTATGAATAAAAATGTAAAAAATGACAACATATACACAAAATGTGGAGGAGGGAGTACAAAAGTTCTTTTAGAAAGTGTTCAAACTTAAATGACTATCAATACAGACTGTTACATAATTAGGATCCTACATATGAACCTCATGGTAACCATAAACGCAAAATCTAATTATTCACAAAAAAATGAGAATGATAGCCAAGCATAACACTACAGAAAATCCTCAGTCGCAAGAAAAGAGAGCAAAAGAAAGGTAGACAGAGGAACTACAAAAACCACCAGAAAACAATTAATAAAATGGCAGTAAGTACATACGTATCAATACTTATGGTCTAAGTGTTCCAATCAAAAGGCATAGGTGGTAGAATGGATTAAAAAAAATAAATAAAAAAATAGCAAGACTCATCTATATGATGCACACAATAGACTCACTTCAGACCTAAAGACAAATACAGACTGAAAGTGAAAGGATGAAAAAGATATACCATGCAAAGAGAAAAAACAACAAAAAACAAAACCAAAACCAAACAAACAAAACCCTAGGGTATCAGTACTTATGTCAGACAAAATAGATCTTAAAACAAAGGCTGTAATAAGAAGAAAAGGATATTACATAATGATGAGTCGGTCCAACATAAGGATGTAACAATTGTATCTATTAATAAGTATCTATTAATTGTAAGTAAGTCTATCAATAGACTAAGGGAAAAATTGATAGTAATATAGTAATAGTAGGGGACTCTAATACCTCATTTGTATCAGTGAATAGATCATCCAGGCAGAAAATTAGAAGGAAACAGTGTCTTTGAATGATACATTAAAGCTTATGAACTTCACAGATCTAAACAGAAATGGAATATTCCATCCAAAACCAAAATACTTATTCTTCTGCAATGTATGTGGAACATTTTCTGGGATACATCATGTTAGGCCACAAAACATGTCTCAATTAACTGAAGAATATTGAAATAACATCATGCATTTTTTTCTAACCACATGAGATGAAACTAGAAAGGAAACTAGAAAGGAAACACAAGGAAAAAAGAAACTGGAAAAAACACAAACATGTGGCAGGTAAATAACATGCTATTAAACAGCCAATTGGTCAATGAAGAAATCAAAGAAGAAATAAAAAAAATACATGGAGGCAAATTAAACTGAAAACACAAAATGGTCCAAAATCTTTGCGATGCAGCAAAAGCAGTTCTAGGTGGGAAATTTATACAGCAACACAGGCCTGCCTCAAGAAATAAGAAAAACCTCAGAAAAAAATCTAACCTTGCACTTCAAGTAACCAGAAAAAGAAGAATAAAAAAAGCCCAGAGGCAGTGGAAGAAAGGACATAATAAAGATCAGAGCAGAAACAAACAGAGACTTAAAAAACAAAAACCAAAAAAAAAAAAAAAAAAAAAATTAAGGAAACGAAGAGTTGGATCTTTGAAAACATAAACAAAATTGATAAACCTTTAGTTAGACTCATCAAGAAAAAAAAAGACAGGACACAAATAAAGTCATAAATGAAGGAGCAGTAACAACTGATACCACAGACATACAAAGAATTATAAGAGAATACTATGAAAAATTATGTGCCAGAAATTGGACAATATAGAACAAGTGGAACATATGCAATAGTCTTCCAAAACATCAAAAAGAAATAGAAAATCTGAGAAGAATTACTAGTAACAAAATTGAATTTGTAATAAAAAAAAAAAAAGCAACTCCCAACAAACAAAAGTGCAAGACCAGATGGATCCAGAGGTGAATTCTACCAAAATTTAGAGTTGATACCTGTTTTCCTCAAAGCACTCCAAAATAATAGAAGAGGAAGGAAACCTTCTAAATAAATGAGGCCAGCGTTACTCCAATACCAAACCACAAAGAATACTACAAAAAAATAAATAAATAAAAAAGAAAAGAAAACTATATACAGAGATGCAAAACTCCTGAACAAAATTTTAGCAACCACATTCAACAATACATGAACAGGATCATTTACCACATAGAAAATCCTAAAGAGTCCACCAAAAACTTTTAGAATGAATGAATTTAGTGAATTTAGTAAAGTTCGGCAGAGAAAATACACAGAAATAGTTGCATTTCTATACACTGATAACAAAGTAGCAGAAAGAGAATTTAGGCTACAATTTCATTTTCAATTATACCAATTACAAAATAAGAATAAACTACCCAGGAATAAACTTAACCAAGGAGGTGAAAGACCTGTACTCTGAAAACTTTTAAAACGCTGGTGAAACAAACTGAAGACAAAACAATGGGAAAGATAGTCTATGCTCATGGATTAGAATTACTATTGTTAAAATGTCCTCATTACCTAAAGCAATCTCATAGATTCACTGCAATCCCTATCAAAACATCAATAAAATTTTTCACAGAACTAGAACAAATAATCCTAAAGTTTCTGTGGAAACACAAAAATCCCCTAATAACCAAAGCACTCTTGAGAAAGAAGAACAAAGCTGGAGGTATCACAATCTCAGATTTTAAGATATACTACAAAGCTATAGTAATCAAAGAGTATGGTTCTGGTACAAAAATAGAGACATAGGTCAGTGGAACTGAATATAGAGCCCTGAAGGAAACCCACACTTATATGGTCAATCTAAAACATGTAGGCAAGAATATACAATAGGGGAAAGACTGTCTCTTCAATAAATGGTGCTGGGAAAACTGGATAGCTATATGCAAAAGAATGAAATTGGACCACTTTCTCATACCATACACAAAAATAAACTCATAATTGTTTAAAGACTTACACGTGAGACACGAAACCATAAAACTCCTAGAAGAAAACATAGTAATTTCTTTGACATATACTATAGCAATGTTTTTCTAGATATGTCTCCTCAGGCAAGGGGAACAAAAGTCCATATAAACTACTGGGACTACACCAAATGAAAAGTTTTGCACAGCAAAGGAAACCATGAAAAAGTGAAACAAAGGAAACCATGAACAAAGGCAATCAAAAGAATGGGAGGAGTTATTTACAAAAATATATCCCATTTGGGTAAATGAGTTAATACCCAAAATACATAAAGAATTTACACTACTCAACATCAAAAAACCCCCAAATAATCCAATTAAAAATTGGGCAGAAGATAGACATTTTTCCAAAGAAGACATACAACAAACACATGAAAAGAGATGCTCAACATCACTAATCATCAGGAAAATGCAAATTAAAACCGCAAGGTATTACATAACACCAATCAGAATGTCTAGAACCAAAAAAAAAAAAAAAAAAAAAAAAAAAAACCAAAAACAAGAAATAATTGTTGGCACGGATTTGGAGAAAAAGGAACCCTTGTGCACTGTTGGGGGGCATGTAAATCAGTACATTCTTGAAACCAATATGGAGGTTCCTTAAAAAATTAAAAATATAAACACCACACAATCCAGTAATTTCACTACTGAGTATTTACCCAAAGAAAATGAAAACGTTAAGGGACAGATACAGGCACCATGTTTATTGCAGCATTATTTACCATAACCAAGATATGAAAGCAACCCCAGTAACCATTGATAGATGAATGGATAAAGAAGTGGAATGAATATATATGTACATATACATATATACACATATATATATATACACACACACATATATTGATATATATCAATATTCCATTGTGTGTGTGATATACGTATCTATGCATATATATACTGTGTGATATATGTATATATGCATAGATACGTATATCACACTCACAATGGAATATTACTCAACCACAAAAAAAGGATGAGATCTTGCCCTTTGAACAACATGGATGTACCTAGAGGGTATTAGATCAAGTGAGGTAAGTTGGACAAAGACAAATGGCATATGATTTCACTTATATGTGGAATATAAAAAAGTAAACAAATATAAAAAAGTATACAATATATATTGTATAATATATACAATATATAAAAATATAATATATTTATATTATATATATAATAAAAACATATATTTATATATTTTTATTATATAATATAAATATATTATATTTTAATAATATATAAATATAAAAAAGTAAATATAAATATAAAAAAGTAAACAATATAAAAAAGTTTATAAATATAAAAAACATAAACAGGTAAACAAAACAGAAACAGACTCATAGATACAGAGAAGTGGCTGCCAGAGGGGGAGGGAAGTAGGACAATAGGCAAAATGGTTGAAGGAGAGTAGAAGATACAGGCTTCCAGTTATGAAAGGAATAAATCATGAATTTATTTATGAAATAAATCAGTATAGGGAATATTGTCAACGGTATTGTACTAGCACTATATGGGGACTGATGGTTCCTTCAGTGTGGTGAGCATAACAGAGTTTCTGAATAACCATGTTGAACACCTGAAACTAATGTAATATTGTTTGTCAAATATACTTCAATTAAAAAAAAATCCTTAAACTACAAGGGAAGAGACAAAGAGAAGAAAGGAACAGAGAAGAAGTACAAAAACACCCAGAAAGCCACAAAATGGCAGTAAGTGCATGCCTTTCAGTAATTATTTTAAATGTAAATGGTATAAATGCTCTAATCAAAAGACAAAGTGACAGAATGGCTGAAAATCATACCTATCTATGCGATGCCTACAAGAGACTAATTTCAGACCCAAAGACACATGTGGAGTGAAAGTGAAAGAATGGGAAAAAATATGAAATGCAAGTGGAAATGAAAAAAAAGCTGGACCAGCAATAGTCGTATCAGAAAAAAGAGACTTTAAAACAAAGACAGTAGCAAAAGAAAAAGTAGGACATTATATAATGGTGAACAGGTCTATCCAAAAAGAGGATATAGCATTTGTAAGTATTTATGCACCCAACATAAAACACCTACATATATAACATAAATATTAACCAACATAAGGGGAGAAATTGACAATCATACAATAATAGCAGAGGATTTTAATACCCCACTTACATTAATAGATCATCTGGACAGAAAACTAAGAACAGTGGACCACACATTAGGCCAGATTCACTTAGATATAGATCATTTCACCCAAAAACTGAATATACATTCTTTTCAAGTGTGCATGGAACATTTTCCAGGATAGACCATAGGTTAGGCAACAGAGAAGTTCATCTATATATTTAACCGAATAAATTTAAGAAGATTGAAATCATGTCAAGCGTATCTTTTCTGACCACAATGGTATGTGGTCTAGTTTCAATTAGAAATCTGTTATAGTAATTGGACAAAATATAGGTATGTGGAGACTGGACAACATGCTACTAAACAACCAACGGGTCAGAAAGAAATCAAAGAGTAAATAAAATACCTGAAACAAATGAGAATGGAAACACACTTTCCAAAATCTATGGAATATAGCAAAAGCAGTTCTGGGAGGGAAGTTCATAGTGATATTGGCCAACCTCAAGAAACAAGAAAAATCCAAAAGAAACAATCTAATTTTATACTTGAAGGAACTAGAAAAATAGGAAAAAAACCGCTGAGAGTTAATAAAAGGAAGGAAACAATATAGACGAGAATGTAAATAAATAAAATAGAGATTAAAAGAGCAATGGAAAAGATCAGTGAGCCTAAAACTTCATTCTTTGAAAAGGTAAACAAAATTGGTAAACCTCTAGTCAGACACATCAAGAAAAAACAAAAAATAGGGCCCAAAGAGAAAGATAAATACCATATAATTTCACTCATATGTGGAATATAAAAAAATAAGTTAAAGTAAAGAGGAACAGACTCATAGATACAGAAAAAAAAAAAACCTGTTGGCTCACAGAATAGGCACAAGTCAGGAAGGAGATAAAATAGGTAAAGAGGATTATGAGATACAAACTTTTAATTATAAAAAAAATGAGTCATGGAGATATGATGTACAGCATTATGAATATAGTCAATCATGCTGTAATGACTTGTATGGTAGCAAATGGTAACTAGATTTATCATAGGGATCATTTTATAATATATAAAAATATCCAATTACTCTGATGTACCTCTGAAACTAATAAGATATGGTATGTCAATTGTACTTCAATACAAAAAAAATCTGACATTGTCTGCCTTTTGTTTAGGGTGTTCAGAGTATATTTAATAAGATTATTGATAAGGCTAGGTACAAATCTACCATTTTGTTGTTTTATATTCTATTTGTTCTTATTTTTCTATTCTTGTTTTATTTTGGAATAATTCATTATTTAACAAACTATAGAAATGATCCCTGTAAGTATAGTCTTAATAATTCAGTATTTAAAAATTTACCTTACCTCCTTTTTTGAGATTATTACCTGTAATAGTTGTTTTGTTACTTTTTTTTGGCTTTGTTATTCTAGTGGTTGTTTTAGAATTTAGAGCATACAATTTTATGTCAAAAAATTTTTTTAATGTTACTTTATTTTTGAGAGAGAGACAGAACATGAGTGGGGGAGGGGCAGAGACAGAGGGAGACACAGAATCTGAATCTGAGCTCTCAGCACAGAGCCTGACTCGGGACTCAAACCCGCTGACCGCAAGATCATGACCTGAGACGAAGTTTAATACTTAACCGACAGAGCCACCTAGGTGCCCCTATAGCATACAAGTTTAACTTATCATAGATTATCTTCAAGTGGTGTTCTGCAACTTTACATACAGTGTAAGATCCATACACGAGTAGAATTCTGTTACTTTCCTCAGGCCTCTATGCTACTATGTTTTGTTTCGTTTGGTTTTACATATGACTCATACCACACTGCATTATTTTTTTGGTTTAACTAGTTGATTATCTTTTAACAATATGTAAATAGAAGGAAATCTTATATATTTACTCCTGTCCTATTATTTCCAGTCTCTTCATTACTTTGTGTAGATCCCTATGTCCTTCTGATATCATTTTACTTCTTCCTGATGTTTTTTGGTTTTTGTTTTTTTAATTGAGGCATAGTTGACATACAATGTTATATTAGCTTCACGCCTTTCAGATTTTTTATAGTCTGAGTCTGCTGGTGATACATTTTCTCAGTTTTGGTATTTCTGAAAAATTTTCACTTTTAGCTTGAAGATATGTTTGCTGGGTATAGGATTATCAATTATGATGGTGATTTCTTAATTTTAGTTCTCTAAAGATACTACTCCATTTTCTCTTTATTTGTATCGTTTTCAGTTAGAAAAGTAATGTAATTATTTCTAGATTTCTCTTCATATAATGTGTCTTTTCCCTTCTGTTGGAATTAAAGTTGGCTACTAAGTACTGGTCTTGACCTATTTGACTATGATATGTCTTGGTATAGTTTTCTCTGTGTTTCTTGTGCTTGAGATTCATTGAGCTTCTTGGATCTGTGGGTTTACAGTTTCCCTCAAAATTGGGAAATATCGGCTATTATTTCTTCTAATATTTCTTCCTTTTTGGGGGAATTTTAATTGCATGCATATCAGGGCACTTGAACTCCTCCCACAGCTCACTGTTCATTTTGAATTTGCTATCTTGGTTTCATTGGGTAAGTTCAGTTGGTATGTGTTCAAGGTCATTAATCTTTCACTCTTCCGTTTTTCATATTTAATCTTATATAATCCCATTCAATGTAATTTTTATCTCTGATATTAGAGTTTTCACCTATAGAAGTTTTTTTTGAATCTTTTTCACATTTCTACTTAGCTTTTCATATTTTGACTTAACCTTTTGAACATATTAAATACAGCTATAATAACCATTTCAATGTCCTCTGTTAATTCTAACATATATATTACTTCTGTGTCCATTTCTTTTGATTGCATAGTCTCTTCATTATGGATTTTTTTTGTTGTTGGTGGTGGTGGTGTTTTGTTGTTTTTGCTTCCTTGAAAAAGTACCCTGCGTTATTTCCTCTAATATCTTTGGCTGGTTTTTTTGCCTAGCCTCAGTTAGTTAACTTCTACCCATGCACCAACCAGAATTTTGCTGAATAGCCAAGCATAGTAATGGTCAATTTTAAAGTTCCTTGATCTTCTCCAGGGAATTCAGAAGACTTTTAAAATAGTTTCTTGCAGGGAGTGATTACACATGTCTTGGACGGTCAGGATAAAGGGCTCAAATGCCACTGCCTATATCCCATATCACTTGCCTTCACTAATTTATATTGGGATGGGAGATCTCATGGGACAAAATAAAAGACTTAGATCTGGACACCAATGAGGTTCCAGGGTATACTCACATATCAAATAGACTGCTGTAACTCTAATGGAGGCCTTTTCAGGAAAGGAAATAGGGCCCCTGAGAGAAATTTAATGATAAAAGAAGACTGAAACAGTGAGCCAGACAGAGTAGGCCAAAGGGAGAAAGGTAGTATTGATTTTAGTTTAGCTGGGTGGCTGATATCAGAACTCACCCCAACTCAGCCACAGATAGGATAAGGAAGGGGTGCAGAGAAAATGTGGGAGAATGTAGCTATGTGCATGTACAACATGAAAGAGCTGAATGGAACTCAGACAACTTTGCTGGGACACATTCTAAGAGAATATAAAAGAACAATTATAAGCTTTCTCCCCATGCCGTCTTTGCCCAGGTCAATGATTGAAGGGCTGCCTTACAGTGGTACAGTAGGCAGCTTGGTCAAGCAGCACTATTTCATGTCAGATGGACCCAGGGACTGCTGGTGGTGTCATTGACTCACCAGCTCCAGTCACTGTTGTGGTGACACTAATGGGTAACAGCTATGGAGGGAGCAGTGGTGACAGCAGCAATGGTGCGGAGGTGTAAGGCTATCAGGTACCTAAAGGCAGTAGCAAGACCAGATGGCTAGACGTGAATGATGTATCTATGGAATTAACAGAGCCTGAGCTGACCTCATGGTTTCACTAGCTGTGATAATGAGCAAAAGTTGTTGATAGCTGCCATAAAGCTTTGTAGTTCTGTGGCCTGATTGAAGGACTCACCCCACCCCCACCTCCACTATCACTTAAGCATAATACCGCAAAAGGTTTCTCCTTCTCACTTCAAAAACCAGCGATGAGGATTTCTGATCTCCAGTATTGATAGTGGCGGTGACAAAGTTGTGAGTAGGATTCAAGCCTTGAATGGCTCCTTAGTAGGACTGTGGTGTCTGAGTTGCACGATCCTTACTGGGAAGCCGTTGCATTCAGGGACCGTCAAGAATCATGGACACGTTGGCACTGTTGGAGATTTTCAGGAATGCCGGTGTAATGGTTCTCTGTAAAAGGAATATCCCTCCTTCAAGAGGTGGGGGTACTGGTATTTGTGAACATTAATGGTGATACATTTACGCTCATCATCTAGAGAAAGCTCAATACTTGAGCTATGCGATTTAATATATACAGTTGGCCCTTGAACAGCACTGGGGTTAGGGGCACTGACCTGTCTCAGAGTCAAAACTCTGTGTATAACTTTTAACCACCCTCCAAAACTTAACCACTAATAACCCACTATTGACCAAAAGCCTTAATGATAACATAAACAATTAACACATATTTTATACATTAAATGTATTATACACTGTTTTATTCCAATAAAGCAAGATAGAGATAATAGAATGCTAAGAAACCATAAACAGAAAATACATTTATAATACTCTACTGTGTTTATCAATAAGTTTATATCATCTGTTTACAAGAGGAATAATCTGTCAGTTCCTACATCAATATTATTTCATATGACATAAAACACTGTAAATGTTATATGTATCACTAATGCTATACATCAAAAATGAAAAGGTAATGTGAAGAAAATTCTTAGTTACAGGTATAGCAATTCATGCATTAATAATGACGTAGCAACACGATAGCTTTATGGTAGTCTAGTATAATTGATATGACTGCTTTGCAGGTGCCTGGGTTACACTAATGAATGAATCATTATAAAATTTTGTGCCATACAGTACTATAGTCATATTCACAATACAGTATTAGAAACACTGTTGTACTTTTAAAAAACCATTTACCTGTGATGATAGGCTGACATCGTTTCTCCGATTACCCAAAAGGGACATACTGTATGGTAATATAATTCTTTGAAAGCAAAGTTATTAAAGATAATAAGACAAACATGATTAATTAAAAAACAATTTTTTAACATTTATTTATTTTTGAGAGACAGAGCATGAGCAGGGGAGGGGCAGAGGGAGAGGGAGACACAGAACGTGAAGGAGGCCCCAGGCTCTGATCTGTCAGCGCAGAGCCCGATGCGGAGCTCGAACTCACAAGCTGTGAGATCATGACCTAAGCCGAAGTTGGATGCTTAACTGACTGAGCCACCCAGGCACCCCTACACATGATTAATTTTATATTAAATATTACCTTACACCTATGTCAAGATAGGATAGCCACTTCCCTACAGGTGCTATACATGATGACTACTTAGGCAATGATGATAATGACACAAAAACATCTCAGAGTACTTGCTGTAAAGGTATTATTCACCTGAAGGCCCTCACACACATACACAACAGATGTTTATTAACTGTACAGCATGATGATTACCTACTATTCATTAAATGGATGTGGATCATCATAAAGGTCTTTATCCTTGTCTTCATGTTGAATAGATGGGGGAGGAAAAGGAGTGGTTGCTCTCGCTGTCTCAGCGGTAGCAGAGGTGGAAGGGGAGGCAGGAGAGGCTGGCACACTCAGTGTCACTTTACATAAATCCCTCACCATTTCTGACTTTTTTGCTTTTTCATTTCTCTAAAAATGTTCCTATATGATACTGTGGGGAGTCAAGTAGCTATGTCCTGGTTAAGGAGATTGTAGAGAATGCATTACACTGCTTTCTGGCCCTGCTGATAACAGTGGACCCCCAGTATCTAATGAACGTGAATATAGGAGTTGGGTCCTGCCTGTGCTCGTGAATTCCTTAGACCATGTTATCTATGGAATATCTCATCTTTTTCTCCACCCTGCTTTCGGCATCTGCTCTTTTTTTGTGCTTTCTATACGTCCTTACTGGCACTTAGCCACTGACATATTGTGCAACCTTTCCCCTATAATGTATGCTTGAGAGCAGCTCGGGGAGACTTCCCTTAGCCTCCCTCTCACTCCTCCTGACTTGTGGAGTCTTGAGTAATCCGTTCTTCCATCCTTGGCTTTGCTGGATCAAGCCAAAAGCCGAACCCACGATCAGTGATTTTGACATGATGAGCCGAACCCGCAGGTACCAATCTTTTTTCCACTGTTTGTTTTAGTTTCAGTGTCTGTATCATAGGAGGGCTCATGTTGTAAAAGGGGTCAAAAGGAGTCTTAGATAATCAGAACCTCTCTTCCAGATTGTTTAATGTCTACTTGTCTTCTGGCACCGCTTCTTCTATGCCTTCATCCTCATCATCTGGCGCTGTTTGAAAAGTACTCATCTCCAGAAGGTTGTCTTCTGTTAATTCCTCTGGTGTGGTGTCTCCGAGCTCTTGAGTTTCTCCAACATCTGTATCTTTGTATCTTTGATACCCTTCACCTCTCACCTTTTTTTTTTTTTTTAATGCTCCGTATCCACAATCTCTTTCATGATTTCCTTGACTGGCTCTGTTGTAAGTCCTATGAAATCATATATAACATCTGGGCACGGTTTCCTCCAGCAGGAATTAATGGTTTCAGGTTTGATGGCCTTCACAGCTCTTCCTGTAACAATAATGGCATCTTCAATGATATAATCCTCCCAGAATTTCATGATGTTCTCTCCACTGGGGTTCTCTTCCATAGCTTTAACAATCCTTTGCATAGAGTACCATGTGTAATGAGCCTTAAAGGTTCTTATGACTCCCTGGTCTGGAGGCTGAATCAGAAATTTAGTGTTTTAGGGGCAGGTAGACCACTTCAACACTTTTAGTGTTGAACTCATGGGTTTCTGGATGGCCAGAGGCACTGTCCAGTATCAAAAGAACTCTTTTTCAAAGGCAGTCTCTTACTGGAAAGGCACTTTCTAGATTTTAGGGGCAAAGGATTGATTGAACAAATCCAAAGAAAGGGTTCTTGTTGTCTAGACCTCTTGTTGTCCAATCAAAAACACCTAACAGCTGATGTTTATCTTTTTCCTTCAAGGCTTAAGAGTTGGCAGCTTTATAGATAATGGCAGTCCTGATTATAAACCTCAGTGCATTTACACAAAACAGAGTTAGACTATGCCTTCCTGCCTTAAATCCTGGTGTTCACTTCTCTTCCTAATAAATGCACTTTGTAGCATTTTTGTTTGTTTGTTTAACAGAATAGGGCACTTTCATCTGCGTTAAAAACCTGCCCAGGCCTCCGCAATGACTTTCTTAATGGTGTCTGGGAACTCATCTGCTGCCTATTGTTGGCAGAAGATGCCTCTCCTGTTATCTTGATGAGTATTAAGCTAAACCTTTCTCTAAAATTATCAGACCATCCTTTACTGACATTAAACTCTCCAGCTTTAGATTCTTCACTTTCCTTCTGCTTTGGCATTTAACGACTTTGCTTTTTCTTGAGTCCCGTGAATCCATAGGTGTGCCTTTTTTTAATATATATATTTAAAAAATTTTTTTAATGTTTGTGTATTTTTGAGACAGAGAGACAGAGTGTGAGCTGGGGAGGGGCAGAGAGAGAGGGAGACACAGAATCTGAACCAGGCTCCAGGCTCTGAGCTGTCAGCACAGAGCCCAATGCGGGGCTCGAACTCACCAACTGTGAGATCATGACCTGAGCTGTAGTTGGACTCTTAACTGACTGAGCCATCCAGGCGCCCCTAGATATGCCTTTCTTATAGCAATCTTGTACCCATAAAAGCTCTATTTTCAATATGATAAAAAGGCATTTTGCAAAACATGCAATGTTTCTGTGCTTGCTGGCATAGCTGCAATGATGACTTCATGAATTTCTTTTTTCAAAAATGATCCTTGCGATGGCTTCATTTGTCTTGAAATGGTAGGCAATCATGGTTGTAGACCTCAATTTATGGTACATATCAAGCTATTCAACTTTTTCTTGCAATGTCTTGACTTTCTTCTGCTTCTTGGGAGTACTTCCAACATTACCAGTGGTACTTCCTGTGGGTCCCATGGTATTATTCAAGGTTTATTGCATTGCATTAAACAGGATGGAAATAACAAGAACCACAAGAGAGAACTTTTTACTGTGCTATGCAATTTACTGGAGATATGAACTGTTCATGCGGACATGATTAGTGTCACGTGGCATTTTAAGCTGATATTTGCAACACTTGAGCTCACCTCAAGAGCAACAGAGGATGGCTACAAAATTATTATAGTAATACAGTTTGTCCAATTTATGCAGTTAGGATTTAATACTGCATGTTTACATTGTTCACATTTCTTTCAACTGCAAATGGCACCATGTACAGTCTGTAAGTGTATAAGATTTGATAAATTTTAGCTTTCCAAAATAAATTTGTATCTATTTGTGGTAGGAAATGATAAATTAGTATCTGTATACATGTGTACATTCATGACATACTTTTCCTAATTTTTTTTATAGTTCTAGGCAACATTTGAGTTTTTTCAAATTATTGAAACTCTCCAAAACATTTCCCAATATATTTACTGAAAAAAAAATCCATGTATAAGCAGACCTATGTAGTTCAAACTCATGTCATTAAGGGTGAACTGCAATTAGACAATTTAATAAATTAATCTTGATTGAAGCCTATTTCATAGGAGGCATTACGATAGATTCCATAAAGGATTAGTTGATGTATGGCCTTTGTCTAGAAAATTGCTTATAATTTCATAGAATGGACTAGACGAGTAAAAAGTGTCCACTGTAGGATATCAAGCACAAAATAACATCAATATATTTTTTCTGAATATTATGTAGAAGTATTTAGTTATATCCTTAGAATTTGGTTTCAACATGGCATGCAACATGAGAAGTGGAAAGTCCGAAGGAGAAGCAGCTGCACCTATCTTTCTGATTCAGGGACACTTTAGGAAGGGGGTAGGATCTGAGCCAGAAATTGACTAGCGGATTGTATTCTGAATAGCACTAGTGAGGAAATAAGAGCAGATCAGGGAGAGGGAACCAGTCAGGCATGGAGTGGAAGAATGTAGGCATTTTTATGGTTGGATGGATTACAAGGTGTATGTAGGGGAGTTGTTGAAAGCAGGGCCAGGAAGGTAGGTTGAGGGACATGGTGAAGATTTCATTGACAATTAAAGGCAATAAAGAGTCAGCAAGTGTTTTTGAACAACAACAAAATAGGAGGGTTATCAGCCTCTGCATTATTTCCCTAGTTCCACAAGGCTGGATCTACTTAACTTCCTTCCTCAAAACACAATCCTGCCCAAGTTCTCACACTAGACTAAGTAAAAAGTATGAAATATTTCAACAGACTCAGCATCTTCACCCCAAAATCCGGGGGAGCTTAGTATTGGCTACCCCTCCATGGCCTCTGGAGTTACCTATCATTCTCATTTTTATTTCTGATACATCAGATTGAAAACCTGGCTGTTCCTCTTGGAAACTCTTGTGCTGTCTACGCCTGAATCCTGGCTGAGCTTGACATTCCCTTGGAATACTATGGACATTGTGATTTTCCCAGTAACTGTGGTGTCCTGTCTTGCTTTGGTGACCAGCCTTATGCTAGTTCTTATTTTTCTTCCTCCCCCTCCCCCATCTTATTGGGTAAATAATCATCTTTGGGTCAGATTCCTAAAATGTAAAAATGATAAGAAATATTAATTTGGCAGCAGTGTACGGATGATTTGATATAAACAATTGGGAAAACAATACAGAAATCGAGGCCAATAAGGGCCTGAACTGCAGCAGCATCCAGGGGAAGGAAAAGATAGAAAATAGCTAGTAATGAGAGTGGCACATAGAAAGCACTTACTATTGCTGAATTAATAAAAAGACATAAGAGATTTGTGGATGGAGGGTGATTTGGGACTTGGTAACCAGGTGCAGAGGGTGGTAGGGAGAAATCACAAGTGACTTGAAGTTCCACATGTGGGTGACTAAGAGGAGTGATGTGAGCAATCAGGTCACAGCTCCGTTCAATCAGCAATACCTAGCTCAGAAAAAATACGTCTGAGAGCTGTGTAATGGGGCTTTGAGTGAACTTCTTTCTGCTCAAATAAAGTAAGAAACTAGAGAGTTTGAAATGGGATATGCTGAGTTTAAAGATAAAATCATTTATAAAGTACCTGAAGGAATGTGGGTCCATATGTTTAGGAAGATAGGAGGCAAAGATGTTGATTTGGGAATCTTAGATCTTGGTATGATAGTTAAAGCCATTGTGATTCAAGAAAAAATAGACAAAGAAAATAAAGAGCTTGAAGACAAAGTCTAAAAAAAATCACACACATATGTATGTATGTATGTATGTATGTGATAGAAAGAGCTAGAGTAGTTAGGATCAATATCAGTGGCAAGGATGGTGAGGTGAGAACAGGAGGACAGGGATCTAAGTAAAAGCAGCATGTTTGCTAAGCACATGAAGTTTCATTGTGAATTCCTTTTATGTCCCCTCCCTCCTCCACCAGAATAATACGCTTTAGTTCTTCTTACATAGAAATGGTGTAGCCATCATGACTGGCTTCCCAAGTCCCTGAATATTCTGTCATTATGTTAGATGACACAAAATTTCCATTTTAATAGGCCCAAAGTGGCTGAACGTTTGACAGTTTGACATTTTTTATGGTTCAGCCTCATGTCAGTGGGTTTTCAGTGGAGATATGCACTTCAGAATCTCAAGGCAAGTGAATATTCTTGGTTCTCAAGCCCCAGCTGGTTCTTCTATCTTGACAACTGGGCTGTACTACCTGTGAATTCTAAGAATTTCATTTCCTTTAGAAGCGAAAGTATTACCTTAGTGTTAGTGGGTTTCTATCTATTTATATTCACTGCTGCCTTTAGGTCATGATGCCCAGGTTGAGCCATCAGGTGGTCAGGATCTTTGTGGTGTGAGAATGGTGAGGTTTGTACAGGGTAAGTCTAATGTGGATCCAGCATATCTGAGAACTAAATAAGCATCACTCCAGCTAGGCCATCTCTAGGCAAGTGGTTGTTTGGAAGCAAAGGAAAATCCTCTTCAGAAATAATAGAAAGGATACCATCTTGACAGTTGGTGCACATGATGGTTGTATAATCTGCTGTGTTGAGCTAGTTTCCAGACAGCTTCTGGATGGTCAGATAGTGTATGTCAGGAAGATGCAATGCTCCCTGTGGGTCACGTTGTCATGTCTGTGAAATAGGCATTGACAAAGGATGCCTATTTTCCTAGGTATACCCCTGCCACTCTTCCTTTCTCTCTGGTAAGGCGAGGAAGAATTTCTTTCTAGGTTGACAGAAAAGGTCCTTTCCTCTATGCTTTTGTCTAAGATATGTAGTAAGTACCCGGATCCTTTTTCTTTTGCCTTCTCCATAATGCCTGGCTATTCTCCAGGTTCTTTTGCAACACATCTTGTTGAGCCTTTGTAACAAAAATTAACCAAAAAAACAGACTTTCTTCTCTTTGAAGGCAAGGAATGCTTAATTTCAAACTTACACTTCTGCAAGACAGGAAGGAAATTAAAGTTTCATTTCAGTATCAAAACAGCCTTGCACATTCATAACAAGTGACAATTGGTTGTCCTAAAATGGCTAATAGCAGTGAGCTGTCTTTCTACTTTATCAGGCTTGTTCTCTTACACACAAAAGAGATGCGTAGCTGCGAAAGTTTTCTGTAAAGGTTTACTAAACTGAGTAAGGGACACATGGCAAATGAAATCTTCCTTGAGGTAAACTGTGTTTATCATGTAAAGTTTGGAAAGATTCTGATCAGCTTATTGGAGGGCTTTGTCATTCTGCTTGCTTCTTTTGTCTGGCCACTAGATGATGTCTTCTGGAACAAATGGAAATTTTCAAAATTACAGTACTTAAAAAAATTGCTAGGTATTTTACAGCAAAAAAATAACAAAACACAAGGCCATTGTGTAAGCACTGATTCTCCGAGGAAATGACTGGGCTTGGGGCTTGGGGCTTTAAGGACTGAGAGGGAAATTGATTTCATCAAGTGCCCTAAATTTAAACACGTGTACCATGATGCATTTCCTTTGAGGAGAGAAAATGTGGCATTTTATTTCTAGCCAATTATCTGAAAGAAAAGGTAGGGTGTTTCCATGAAGGGAGATGATGCCTGCTCTGTGCATGAAGAAGAATGAAGATTTGAGCAGTTTAGCTACTCTGCTGATTGTTTTGGGGCAAATGAGAGTAGATGGCTAAAGTCTTGTTAGAAGGAAAGGTGGTCCCCATCTATAGCTAGTCTCCCTCTGATGCTTGCTAGATGCTCAAAAACACACACACATGTGCCCATGGACATGTGTGGGGTTCTCTTAGCCATGCATAAGGTTTTACTGTCTTTTGTAGGAAGTCAGATATTCAGTGTCCATTATTTTTCACCAAAAAAAATGGTAATAATTCTAATCCACACAGCATCCTGAGCATAATTGGCTGACTTCAGAATTGCTAGTCACTGGGATATGACACTAGTGTGGCATTGCATTTGTCCCTCCACCTGGCTGTGACTGTGAGTCAGTGTGATCCCACCCTAGGCCTTTCCAAGTATTTTCGGTGCAACTGAAAGTCTTTTTTCTCAATGTTTCTGTTTTTTGTATCCGTGGGTGTTTATTTGTTTGTGGGAGAGGGAGAGGGAAAGGGAGAGGGAGGGGGAGAGGGAGAGGGAGAGGGAGAGAGAGAGAGAGAGAGAGAGAGAGAGAGAGAGAGAGAGAGAATCTTATTCAGCCTCCATGCTCGGCATAGAGCCCGACACAAGGCTCCTTCCCATAAGCCTGGCATCAAGACCTGAGCGGAAATCAAGGATCAGATGCTCAACCAACTAGCCACCCATGCGCCCTGGTTTCTTTTTGATACTTAAGTACTTCATCTTCTAGGAGGAAGAGAGGGCAAGAAGAAGTAGGAGATATTGAGGGTTTGGTCCGGGAAGATAGAAGTGAGGGAGAGATTTTACCACATCTGGAACTCAAAATTCTCTACCATGCCTAGTATCGTTACTGAAACACTGACCAAGTTTTGTAGTTGAAACAAGCTACAGAAATCCAATATATTACATTAAGGTCATGAAGGGGACAGGTTTGGAAAATAGAATTTTTTGGAAAGAGGAAGATCTGTGCTCAATCAACTCTCCAACTCTCAAGCAAAGCATTATTTCTTTTAAAGGAAGGAAGTGCCTTTTTCTCCCTAACATTTTCATATCCTCATAGATGGCTGAATTCCTAATATCCTACTATTATAATTGAGTTTACAAATGGACCTTTCCAAAGATCAACTAAGCAATTCTTTTGAAGCTGAAGAAATGAGCAAATTGTAGAATCTTTTGCTGTAAAAGGTAACGTCTGCCAAATTAAATGAAGCTGCATGATGGGGGGATGACCCCATATGAAGGGAGATATATTAGATCCATTCAGCTTATACCAGGCCAGCAAGCAACAGCAATCTGACAACATCTCAGATGACGCTCTACTTTGGCAGATGTCCCTCTAGAACCTCTAGTTGTGCCTTTACCTCTATATGGAGTTCAGTAACTATTTTAAGACCTAAATGTTCATCTTAAAATCAATCAGGTATCTTATGATGCCCATATACTCCTAAGAATTTCCAGATGCTCTCTTAAAGTTTTCTCTTTTGAAAAGAATGTGGTGTTTGTGGCAGAGGGCACATATATGTGTGTATGTACATGTTGAGATTTGAGATGAAAGATATAGTAACTGGCAAGGGAGTTCCTTTCTCTCTCTCAAGGGCGTTGATCGTGACTGGTGTTTCATTCCTAAATAATGTGGCTCATGAGGAGCAAGGTTTTGAAAACAGAACAAAAAAGTTCTAGAAGGTGCTATAGAAACTTTCTAGTCCGTATAAAGAAAACCAAAGAAACCAACGTAGGAGTTTGTTTCTGAGCAAACCAAAGAAACCAACGTAGGAGTCTCACCTAGTGTCTTCCCTCCACATCAGAGTCACTATTAGAACAGCAGTCTGTTTTCTCCCAAGACAGTGATTTAAAAAACAAAAAGGCGGGGGGGGGGGGCGCCTGGGTGGCTCAGTCGGTTGAGCGTCCGACTTCAGCTCAGGTCACGATCTCACGGTTCATGAGTTCGAGCCCCGCGTCAGGCTCTGGGCTGAGGGCTCGGAGCCTGGAGCCTGCTTCTGATTCTGTGTCTCCCTCTCTCTCTGCCCCTCCCCCATTCATGCTCTGTCTCTCTCTGTCTCAAAAATAAATAAACATTAAAAAAAATAAAAAAAAAAAACAAAAAGGGAACAAAACAAAAAACACAATGGTAGTCTAGATAAAGGTAAAGAAAATGAAGACTGGATCCAGTACCGTGAATGAAACGATCTCAGGCAAAACACCTCGCCTCTCTGAGTTTGTATCTCCGTCTGTAACAAACTCATAACGAAAATCTTAGTGATCTCTTGGCACTCTTGTGATGATCAAATGGTATGATGTGAGGTGGAAGCTTTGGAAGAATTTGAAGTGCTCTCTGGATACTAGAATCCCTTGCCACATTTAAACCTTTTTATAGTTTGTGTTTTGGGAGTAGGGTTGCCACTGTGTTTGAGCTTTGGAAACAGAATCCTTGACAACGTGCCTAAGAAGTACCAGTGTTGAATATCTGTCCCAATTAATATTCCCGTGTGTGTGTGTGTGTGTGTGTGTGTGTGTGTGTGTGTCGCATGTGCAGGGATGAAAGTGTCAATCTAGCCTTGCTGTAATCTAAAGCTGGGCATTTAGAGTGGAAAGTGTCATTGAAAAATTTACTTAAACTATAGGGTAAGAGAAATACAGGTCTCCATTCTTTTCTGGCTAGGTTGGCTGAGTGTTCTCTGGACCTGTGGGTTTCCTTCAAGCTGTGTCTCTTAATGGCCATCGCCGCAGCACAAGCCAGCTGTGAGAACAGATACCAACTCGTTCCAGATGTGGAATGCTACACAGAAGCACCAGAGGGCAAGTTTTAAGAGCTGAGGAAAGGGATGCAGTAAAGCAGAATTTGAAATCTTTAATCTATTCAGTTTCATCTCAGGCATTCCAAAATGCGGGGTTCTTACTTGCGTATAGAGTCCAAGTCCTGGAATAGATTCTAATTCCCAACTCTAAGTCAATACAGAGATGCCCAATGTAAGCAAATGCGCAACCAGAGTTCGTAATGACTAAAAGAGCAACGAAAAAAAAGAGAAGAGAAGGACATTTTTTTTTCCCCAAGCAAGCAGCCTTTCGACATTTTGCAGCAACTATCTCACATGAAAATCTTGGGATATATGGTATTTGTTTACATTGAAACCAGCAGCAGAGCATTCCATCTGTGAAACGCGTTGGTGAGAAATTATCAACAGGGCAGGAATGCAAAGCCAGCAGAACTCTTTTGTGGCAATCAGATACGATAGGAAGTGTTTCCAGCCCTCACTTCTTTTGGAAAGTCTCAAATTCGGAAAATTCTTTATTTGGGAGAGATGAGAAACAGACAAGAGTCAGGAACACAGGAGAGGGGCAACGAACAGGAGTAGAAACAAATAGAGTCGGGAAAACAGTAACGGCGATGTTTTTCCTCCTAAATTTAAACTCTGCTATGTGGATAGGAACGGAAAACCGAAAAGGCGGCACGCAGAGAGCAGGCATTCATTCCTCCCACCGTCCTGATCTATTCGCTGTACGAAAGCATCAGCTACATGCCATAAGATCTAATTACCAAGAATTGCCTCTCCTGCCCCACAGCAATCATTTTGATGACAGGCTTCTCTGCACTGTAAAACAAAATGGGGAGCCTGTGCTGTATAAACTGCCTCAGCGCTTCCCTTCCTTCCTGTGCTATCAGCCTCCCCATCTCATTTATTTTCCACACATTAATGGTAGCAGTCACCTTGAGCCGGTGATGCAGAGTAATTTTCACAGAAACCTTGATCAGAAACCATAAATCAGCCTGATGTGCTTTTATGGTCTAATAACATTCCGGTTGCTCCTACAGGCCTGTATGTAAAACTGCATTGCAGGGAGTCCTTTGGATTTTTTTTTTTTCCCTGCCCTTTTAGTACAGCGCCTGCGCTTGCGCTCTCAAGCTTTCCTCACGTCCCCGCCCCTTCCCTTCTCACTCTCTACCTCTCTAGGTATTGTATTTATAGACGCACACATACGCGTCTGCGCTTAAGTCACACGGATGCAGTTCATTTGTAACAAAACCACATTTAAATGGCATTATATATGCACAGAGTCATGGTGGCAACGGAAGCAAATTCTTCCAGAAGGATAAAACGATGCATTCATTAGAGTCTCCGTAGCATGTCTCGACAAATGAACTGTCTCCGACCAAAAAATAGAATGACTTCACTATTTTAGGAGCCATGGGTCTGTTGAACGATTCGTTTATATTTCCTTGTTAGGACAACTGGATGCCACACCCGTTGACCCTTGCCCCATTCCTAGGAGCTACAGTGGGGCTTGGCTGACTTGAAGCAGAGTTGTATCTGACACTTTGTACCCATGGTCTGCAATGCCTCTGACTGCCTGATGGCCTCAGGCTCCCACTGCTTTCTAGGAGGTTGAGATGCTAAGGAGTGAAAAGGGATTGGTGGAGTGACAGGAAGCAGATCAATGGGCTTGACGTAAGGGAATGGGGAGGACTAAGTAAATGTGGCAGGGCAGGAGTAAAAGCAGCCTTGCGCTGGCAACACAGAGGGCTGTTCTGAGAGATGGGGTGCGGGGTCTGTCACCAGGGGCTGACAGCGATCCTGGGGCTGGCAGTGAAGATGAGCTTCTACTTGGATTGATGTGAGATTGGGAATAGACCTAGCCCATACATCTGAGTTAAGGGTACTGGCCATCCACACCTCAGCCTGCCTAATAATCTGACTGGTTCCATGTACTTCAGCTCAGGGACCAACAGCAGCAGCAAAAGCAAACCGGCTCAGACCCAGTCCCCCCCGGGGGCCTGCCAGCTAGACATCCCCCTGGGTGTGCACCTGTGTGGAGCACGCGGCAATTCCTGGCTCAGCGTGAAGAGCCTCTCATAGCCCTGTTTTTGTCAGTATGGAAATATCTGCAACAGAAGCCAGTGTCATTCTTGTACCGATACTTGGTGAGTTAGTGCAAGAAATTAACAAAAAACCATTTAACTCAATCTGGGAGAATGTTTGGCTTTGCTTTGGAAGTGAGGAAAGCTGGCAACGATCTCTGATTTTTCACTGCTAATGCACTGAGTGATAATTACTCCCCAGTAGACCTGCACGAATTCCAACATTCTTAACTGTTGCTTCATGAATATACACCAAAGGGGGAAAAGTACCCTGGGGCATTAATCAAATTGGCCAAGATACTATCTTTGCTTGGTTAAAAGATCCATCTCCAATGATTTATACATACATATATCTGTTTTTATATGTCTACTAACGTTGCTCATTCACGCCTCCATGTGCACATGGGGCGTATGTGGGGGTCACTGCAGAACACGGATCTCACCTTCATTTGTACTGCCCTTGTTTTCAACTGTAAATCATGATGTCTAATTCCCTCACTTCACACGTAATGGTGTGCAGGTGAGGCAGTAGCCATAGAATTTGTTAAAATTCATTTCCTGTGGACTTAAAAAGGTTTTTTTTTCTTTTTTCTTTTTTCCCTACCACCAATATCTCAGGGAGCTGCAACCAGTCCTGCACCCTGAATCTTCAGTAAAAGCTCGGTGTTGAATGTTCAGAAATTGACAGACAATTTCTCCTTTCGCGGTAGCCTGAGCTTTTCAGGACTGCAGTAGCAAAGGCTAAATGTGAAAAGGAAATGGGGGTGAGCAAAAGCCCTTTCACTCCACAGTGTCCACTGCCCTTCGATTCACAGACTCGCATTTGTTGTCTGTTTAGGAGCTATTTCTAAACCCTCCTAGCTGGAGGCAATGTACACCAGACCAGTGGGGTGGGAGCAATAAAGGAGAAATGCAGTAAAGAACAAATTCTTTTCAGATTAGCTGATTGGCAGTTGTGAATAATGCAGCTTTAGCACTAAAGCAAAGAAAGAGCAGCTTCAACCTTGGCACTCATTATTTTGCTGTAAGCCTTTTTTTTTTTGCTGGGAACATTTTTCTCTTTCAAGTCTTAAACTATGTTAACTCCTTACGATCCAGCCATTTGTCCAAAAAGGCGAACTCGAAAGACCTTTTGCTGTGGATGTGCAAGGATCGCGAGAAACAGTCTCGTGCTCAAACCCTCTTCTCACGTGCACTGAAATCAGAATGGGAAGAGCTTACCCTGAGGGTCAGTAGCATTTCTTCTGCATCAGATCTGGCAGGCATTTTGAAACACGATATTAAAGAAATGAGGCACACAGGTAGCTTATTTGTATGGCTACATAAAGAACTCAAGCCATTATAAGTGGGAAGAGACCATATGAAATGGTTATTGAGTGATCCTAAAAGCAATCTGTGTTATTGGCAGTCATGAGGATACAGTCAACCAGAGTGATCTTCTTTAAGTCTTCTGACCTAGATCTGAAATTATAGGCTGCATTTATTTCAAATTGCTATAAAATAAATATAGCATAAATGAGCCTTTTTTTCAGTTATTCCTATTAACAACAATACATTGTGTTCAATCATAATATTTCTTGACAGACAAGGCATTGGATTTTTAAATTATTTGTCTCTCCACGCATTTCCAATGGCTGTCTTATTAAAATATTTCTTTGGGTATTTTTAACTAAATTATTTATTTTTAGCCCTTCGAGCCAATGATTACCTTATAATCCTTAAATACTGCTGCTGTTTTTCTGATCACAAAGTATTTTATTTATTTTAATAAAATACTAAATGGTTAAGTATATAATTCATCCAAAAGAAAATTTGATCTGTCAGACCCAATGATTGTTAAAAATAAGTGATTACCTAGTTTCAGTGCTATTAGTGGCTAGCAGCATTTGGGGAAGGAATTGAGATCTCCTTAGTGACAAAACATTCTCCACTGTTCTTTTTCCTTTTGTGTCCTAAACTGTGAACCTTATGAGCAGAAATTCTACCTCAGTTATCTTCACAATCACCTCAACCTTATTTAGAGCCTCATATTTGGCAATCAATATACATGTTTTGAATGAACGCATACATAAATAAGAGTACGTGTAATTAATCGCGGAGATAATATACTATGTATTCTTAAAGTATGCCCGTTCCTATGTATTCTTAAAGGATGCCCGTCCTCTTACTTATACGGTAGCCCATCTCTAGATATCTTTACACCAAAAGCAATTTGGGGAAAAAACATTAATCTTTCCCCAAACCATTTTCATACACTTTGATCAGGCTCCCACCTGCTATGGTTGCTAGGAGTTAAAAAGCTCTGTTTCTGTGGACTAATGTGCAAATATCAGAAAAAGCTATGTACTTGTTATTTTTAGTTCTCAGCTAAAGTCTCGAGTATCTTACAAGGCTCAATTGTCTGTCAATGAATAATTATCGAGCATTTAGTCTACAACCTAATTTCCCCATTAATGAGGAATGCAGGAGACATGAGACAATGGACTCAAACTCTTTCCTTGTAAAGAGACCCAGATGGTCTCTTCAACCAGTCCTGCTGGTGTTGTATAGGTACTTCCTTAGAAATCCAGGTGGAAGTATTTGTTTCTTGAGGTTGAGTTGTGGCTCAGCCTCCGAGACTCTAACTTTAATAGAGTCCTGTTAATTTTCCAACCCAAGCTTCTGGCCGAACTAACAGTTCAAAGCACTGAGTCTTTCCCCCACATCCCTTTCTCAGCTTCCGTGGTGCTAATTGTTCTTTTCCACATGGAATATTATGCTCCTATCTTTTCTTGACGACTTGTAGGCCCATTTTAAATAATCTCTAAGAAAGCCATTCCTGCCCCCTCAGCCAAATGTGCTCCTTCCCTTTCTTCGTGCTCTAAAAAAAATTCTCGTTACAAACTTACAGCTCGTGTGCGTGGGCCTGTGGTACAGTCATGGGAGGCGCTTATTCTTTATAATTGTCAATGTTGTCTTTTACATATTTGTCTATAATTACACAGGCAGGGAAGTGAAGAGTGGATCATGATATTTTTGTTCCTATTGATGGACATGTTCTAACTCTGTGTTACAGATACTCCCCAAAGCTAAACTTTTGCCTTTAGTATGGTTACGTCACATTCATTTTATTTTTCCTGTTGGACCTTTCTGAAGACAGATACTTTATTTGGCTCGTCTTAGTTTCTTCTGGAGCATATAGCACAGAGCCTTGTACATGGCCAAGGTGCTAAAAGGTCTGAGTTTAAATAAATTGTATATAGTCTATGTAGAGGATTAAAGTGAAGCAAAGTATATATCAGTTCTTTATTTATAAATTACTTGCCAGGCACCCACAGTGGTGATTAGATGGTTAAGGTTCAGAAATACACAGAATATAGCCTCTTCCTTCCAGTAACTGCCTATCGATAGAAGAAGGCAAGCTGATAATTCCAGGCAATGACAATTCAGTGTAAATATTAAGATACAGGGAATAAACATGGTCTTTTATGGAAACTGTTAGAGCCACATCTATGGAGAGGGTTTTTAACTTATTCGCCCCTTCTTTCCAAACCTTCTAAAGATGCCTTGGGCTCGGGAGAAACAGCAGTGGAAAGAAATCACAAAACAGTAGGAGAGAATAAGGGAAACAGTAACAGAAGGACGAGAGAGCTAAAGTGACCCTGGAGAGACTCGCACACATCAAGGGGGTACGTGGTCGAGTGAGCCCCAAGCACTGAAAAGGTGAACCCCTAAGCCACATTCTGTGGAAGGTGTCCCAGAAGGAGACTCTGAACTCAGCAAGGACAGGTGAGCAGAGAAGCTCCCGCACCGCGATTTTTGCATCCCTGATGTCAATATTTCATCAGTTGCCAGTCGCCAATAACAACTCAGAGTTGCATCGTCTATGCACCATGAAGAGTTGACATGCAATTAAAAAGCTCTGTTACTTCCCAGTGCTTTCAAATTCCATCTAGAAAAAAATTTCTCTTCATTTCTTTGATGGGCATCATCTTTTATGCGTGGTGTTTTGTTTAGCTTCATTTCCATAGCAGCCACAGCAAATTTAGCCCCTTGCCCCAATGCCTTGTTCACAGAGTCTCTTAATAAATACTTGTTGAAAAAAAAATAAATCCATGTGAAAATGAGACATGCCAGCCTATTAAAAAGGGTGATCAATACATTTTTCTATCTCGGACAGTTCAGGTTGCAGGATAAAGGAATTAGGTGTTCTTTCTAATTTATCTAGCAGTCATTATTATCCCAGGCAAGTGGGCATGTGGCCATTTCTCAGGATGAATCAGGCCACATTTTAATAGTTAGTTCCAGCAGTTCAAAGTGGAATGGATTTATTTCAAGAGGCTCAAGAAAACCTCATTTTGAAGGTTCTAATAAAAAGTAAGGATGATAAAGAACACTGTTTTTCATGATAAGGAAAATTTTGCCTTTCAAGAGCGACATCATAATTTCTTCTAATTATAAGAAAAATGTTGCTGCCTTGAGTGTTCTTATTCATGTGTACAGCCAAAGGGATTTTCTGCATAAAAGAATAATTAGGTTCTATCCCTTCATACCGGAAAAAAAAAAATCAGCTATCTTTCTTTTCTTTTATACATTTTTTCCCCTCATATTCTCTGACCTCTACTCTGCTGAATCTTTTATATGTCATGGAAGGAAGATTTAGAAGGGCTTTGATTTCTCCAATTCCTTTGGCGGCTGGCAGTGTTTGCTGTGCTGAATTTGGAAGTGCCTAATTTGGGAGTTCTGTTCATGTCGGGCTGTAAACTGATCAGATTTCATTTTATGTGTGAAGATCATTTTCAGTCTGTGGATTTAAACATTTTATTTGCCTGAAATACACAGTACATAATGCACTATGGGCTTTTACTTAGGAAAGCTCTTAAACAACTTAGTTTTAGAGACAAAAGACATTCTGGGAAGGCTCACCCTTTAACCATTTGAGGAGTGAAAAGAGAGGCCCGAGTTACCCAGCAGTTAGGAGATGGTGACTACAGCTGCACCTGGAGTGCCTGCATTATAAAGAAAGGTGTGTGAGGAAGATAGCTGAGCACAATTAGAACTTTCCATTGACCTGATTTGTGTGGTCCATAATTCTCAATTGTGTAGGATAACTGCCATGAGAGGAGAGATGTGCAGCTGTAATGAAATTAATTCAAACTCAAATGTCAGCAAAGTAGAAAGAAGGACTGCTCAAATTCATAGTGAATGATAATATTGTTCAAACCTTCCCAGAGATTAGAATGTGTTAGCCTTCAAAACAGAATATGATCATTGGCTTTAAAATAGAAAGATCAATGATAACTGCGGACAGGCAAAGAAGTCTTGGGGATTAGATTTTTCTAAGGAAGTTTAGTGGCTTTTTGAAATAATCATGACAAGTGCCACCATTTATTGAGTGCTAACTCTGGAACAGACCTGGTTTGGGGGGATTTAAGAACATTGTCTTCACTCCATAGAGCAGCCCTGGGAAGTGGATAAACTGAGAAGTAACCCGACTGACCAGGATCGCATAGTCAGCAAGTGGTGGTCAGACCTCATTCCTGAGTGGTTTTACATCAGTATGCTAGCCAACTTGGTGCCTACCAAAAATCAAGTTTGGCCCCTTTTCTTATACAGAGTTTTATTACATGAGCTAGAGGCTAACATATAGATGGGAAGAAACAAATAGATTTGGGGTTAATGGCTCTTTGAAATAACAACTGCCTGAGATCAGTGGATTGGGTCACTGCCTCTAGCTTAACCATGAAGACAATCTGCGTTCTTGCTTAGAGAGGGATGGCTTTCCATTAATTGTTGAGGAGGGGAGACCCTTCCTGTCAGAGCTGCCCTTTAACATCTGCTGTTCTTTCCTTTTTTTTTTTTTTTCACAGTTTTTTTTTTCTTATTAAGCTGTTATCTTTAGAGGTTCAGGGGCTATTTCTATCCTATCAGAAGAGGAAAATGAAATCACTTTGCAGACAAAAAGCGCAACACCCACTTAGGCAGGAAGATGAATGGTCTTGATAGACCTGTGTGCTGTGCTCAGAGTGACGGGGTACCTGGCAGTTGAGAGCAGGGACTTCGGAGTCAGACCAGCATAAGCTGCCATTTACTACATCGACGATTTGGGGTAGGCTATTTAATCTCCTTGTGCCTCAGTTTTCTTACCTGTAAAATGGGGATGATGATAAAAATAGTACCTACCTCATAAGACTGTTGGGAGGATTAAATGAGTTCAGTATTCAATATTATTCAGATATATTCATGAATATATCTGATATAGGATATATATTATATAAAATGCCACATCATCTATATATATGTGTATGTATATGAGAAAAAAAAAATATATGTAGGATCTTGGACCCAAGGATATATATATCCAAGATATATATATATATATATATATATATATATATATATATATATATATCCAATATATATATATATCCAAGATATATATATATCTCCGAGATATATATATAGATATATATAGATAGATACATCCAATATATATATCTCCAAAGATATCTATATATCATATATATAGATAGATAGATATAGATATATATATCTCCAAGATATATATAGATATATATATATATATCTCTGAGATATAGAGATATAGATATATATATATCTTGGAGATATATATATATAGATATATATATCTCGGAGATATAGAGATATATATATATAGATATATATCTCCGAGATATATATAGAGATATATATATCTCCAAGATATATATATATCTCCAAGATATATATATATATATAGATATATATATGTATATCCAAGATATATATCTATATATATATATATCCAAGATACATATACACATATATACACATATATATGTGTATATGTATATATATATACACATATGTGTGTGTATATGTATATATATATACACATATATATGTGTATATATATATACATATACACACACATATATACATATATATATAAATATCTTGGATCTTGGACCCAAGGAATCTTGAATCCTGAGCCTATGGCAGGTGAGAGTCATGCCTCCAAACTGCCAGCTTTATCCAATGTTACAAAGGTTCCTGTCCTACTATCCGCACCTGTCATAGTGGGTGGTTAAGTGCATGCCCTCTGGTCCCAGATGGTCTAGATTTGAATCCTGGTTCTTCTACTTATTCTCTGTATGACATTAAGAAAATCATTTAACTTTCCTCTGCCTTAGTTTCTTTATTTATAAAATAGAGATGTGCCAATAATCTTTGCCATCGACTATTATCACTGAATTTATGTGTTTAAAGCACTTGAACCTAACACACAAAAAATGACACAGAAGTGTTATTCAACGATTTCAGATTAGGGTAGTTTTAGGAGGCCTTGCCTGTCTATGCTAAGACCTCTAGAAAAATCATGACAGCAACATGATAGATTAAGCAATGTTCCATAGCTAATGTTTGAAAGACTGTAAAAGGAGGAGGGAGACTTAATGCTGATAGAGTTAAAATGGAAAGCTTGTTCATATGATTGCTTTATGGGTACGAATTGTCATTTTCTGTGAAGGTCTTGTATCTCCTTCCTGTCACCAGAATTTAAAATACCAAACAGTTGACTTGAATCCATATATTTTCATGGAATGTTTTTGGATTTTTATCAAGTATACTTAGGAGGAACTTCAGATTCTCTACAATTAACCAAAGAGGTGGTTCTGAGTTAGAAGACGAGGGAGAGAAGAGACAATAGTGTATCTAAGAGAAATGTACACATCCTGTCCTTGGAGTTGCCTACTAAACACTGTCCTCTGGGTTTGGCTACCTACCAACTCCAGATGTGTAAAACTACACATGCTCCCATCTCATGCTCTTCTCTTTATCTGCCTGCTAGTATTGCCTTTTTTTTTTTTTAATCCTCTAGCCTAACACCATCCTTTTCTTGTACAGATCAGAAAATTAGAATATTTTACATTTTTCTTCCCCTTTACCTGCCACATCCAATAAGTGATTAAGTTCTCCTCTAATGAACCTTGGCTCTGCACAGCCTCTCCTTTCCCACTGTCATTAGTTTACATTAGGGCCTCATTACTTCTCACCTGGGTCATTGCAATAATCCTCTCTCCCCCATTCTTCTTCTTGCCCCTCAGGGTTGCCCTACTGGACAAGATACCCGAGGTAAAATTTAATGCCATCGTGTGGAACCCCATATTTAATATATTTCAATGGCAAGACTTCCCTATTTGGCTCTTCCATATGTGGTAGGGACCTAATTTCCAATCTCTAGACCTACTCTTGCTTCTTCCTCCATGCCTCCCAACTATGACTATTCTCTATTCCTAAAGAAATGCACACAAGTGTGTTAAAATCCTGGCAATTGCTCACATGTGCCAATGCCTCTGCCATTGTTGTTGCTTCTCCTCCTGCCTGACATATCTTCAAGGATCTCCACTTCCACTCGTAAATGTCACCTGTCTCACTCTTCCTAATCGTCTTTCAGAACCCAACATGCTGTCACCTTCTTTAAGACTTCCCTAATCCCTTCAGCCTTGACTAGGTACATATCTACTAAGGATAACAAGCTCATCAGTGTGATAGTAATTACTTCTTTGGCTCTCTTCATTCTGGGAAACAAACTTCTGAAAGTCAGGCTTTAGACATTTCCTGTTTTCCTGGGGCCAAACACAGTACATTTCGCTAAGTGTTCCATAAATGTTTGGAGACTAATTTAGACCTGTAACAGTAAAAATCTTGTTGAGTCTCTTTGCAGGTGAGACATTTTGCCGACAATTCAAAGAATGAAATAATAAATTAATGTTTTCTGGTCAAGTTTGGAATGTCTGGTATGCCCACATTTGAATATCCAAAATAAAAGTTGTTAATATCTTGTATGAGAAGAGCAGTGTGCTTGAGACAATATTTTATATTTTTAAAGAACTTTCTAGTTTTCAAAGTGCTGTCACGTGCATTATCTTTGAGGCTCATGACAACCATGAAGTAAATAACACAGGTATTATTATGCTCATTTTACAAATGAGAAAACTGGAGCTCAAAAAGAGCTGGCATCCCTAAAATCACTCACAGAGAAGTAAGGTAATTCGAAACCCATTTTAGGGCTCTAAAAATATAAACATTTAAGCATTTACTACATGCCATTATTTCCACTGTATCATACTGCTCCCACATTACTTACAATCAAGCTGAGGAAAAATATGGAAAGAAGTAAAATGTATTAATTTACAGAGAAGTGCCAGGTACCTTACGTGCATGTTCTTATTCAATCCTCAAAATGGTGCTGGCAGGTAGGAATTATTAATCCATTTTATAAATATAGAAAATGAAGTCAGGAAGGTAACTTTCCAAAGGTGACAAAGTTAGTAAGTGGTAGAGGCAGATTTTAAACTGAGATTTGTCTAACTCCAAAGTTCAAATATACTTCATGCACAAAGGAGGTACCCTGCCGGCCAAGGAGGCATGACAATTCTGAGTCTAATCTGGAATGCCATTGATATCCAATGAGTCTGGTCCAGTACGTGGAAGGGACTAAACACTAGGAGTTTGGGGAAAGAGCCGGGAAGTAGCTTTGGTCCCAGGAGAAAATGACTGGATTAAAGCTGGATTTTAGTCACTAGCTGATGGTAAAGGAACAGTGCCTCATCTGTTCTAAAAAGGGCTTGTTAAGTAAGGGCTTACAGACTTTCTGGGCACCAGCAAAATGATCTTAGGGTTTAGAGCAGGACTATCTAGTCAGGAGCTGAAATGGGAAGCAGAAACCAGGACAGAAAACAAATCCCACAGCAAGGGCACATCAGAAAGGGGAGTGGAGGAAGACGCAGCTTGTCTTCTGGAGATTGGCTCCTCTTTCTCTTACATCCTTTAAGTTTTCTTCTCTTTACTCTCCAGCCTCATGACCTCACTCATCATCTCTAGGATGATCACCCCCAGAAGTCTATAATTCAGACCTGTCTCCGTCCGGACTTCTGGACTCCTGGAACAGTGCACTGCATGACGGTCAGTTCCACTTGGACGCCTGCATCCACCCTATTCTGAATATACCCAAGGTTGAACTTAACCATATAGTGTCTTCTGGAAAAGTCTAGTTTTCATATAGCTCCTATTTCAGTAAACTGTAGCATCATTTACCCATCTTCCTAGGCAAAAAACTTGAGAGTGGTATCCTTTATTTCCACATCTCATTAACTTCCCTTGCCTTTACCCAATCGATCCCCAAATCTTAGGACTCTGTCTCCTTAACAGCTCCTGAAATGGCTCATCTTCTCTACTACTCTCCAAGCTCGGGATACCTCTGGACATCATGATTGCCTCCAGCCTTTTTCATCTCCACAGGGTGCCCCATAGTGAACTCAGACTTCTTTCTAATATGCCCATTGGGTCATATCATCCCCATGCTCAGAAACCTTCCATTTATTCCATGTTGCCCAAAGGATGCAATCTGACCTCTTTGGTGTGGAACGTAAGGAACTTCCTGACTTGGCCTCTTCCAGCCTTCCTAACCTCATAGTTTACTTCCCTATTCCACAAAGCTATCCTGACATTCCAGTGCGACATTTTAAAGTCCCTTAAAGTCACCCTCTCTCCCGAGTAGGTCTGTTAAGTGTCTAAGTGTCTTCTGTATCCCTTTTGTATCCTCTGTCATATTTACCTCTAACACAGCACCTGCCATGTTTATTAAGTGTTTAAATTTTTGTCTGCCCAGTGAACTATATGCATAACTGTGTATGGTGAGAGATGGAAACTAGACCTATCGTCGTGATCATTTTGTAATGTATATAAATGCCAATTCACTAGGCTGTGTACCCGAAACTGATATTGTATATCAATTATACTTCAATTAAAAAGAAGAAGAAGAAAAGAAGAAGGAGGAGGAGGAGGAGGAGAAGAAATGATGTGCTTTTCACAGTTTCCCCAGTACCTCTCAAGGCAGTTGGCACACAAAGGTGATCAACCAACATTAGTTGAGAAAATGAAGTGAATCCCAGGGGCATCACACTAACTCAAAGGTCAGGCCAATGCCAAACTCATTGCCAGTAGGGGGATGATGAGTCTTATGACAGATATGGCTCTCACTGGCTCAGGACCTGATTTTAAACCACAGGCTGATATCTCTGACTTAACTGTAGACTTTTATTCCTTTGTGCTTATCCCTAAAAAGACACCTTTCCTATTTCTTTAGAATGATTCTCAAATAACGAATTAGTAGGTTCACTTGAAAATAACTGATTCATATTTCTGGTTTATTAGTGCGCCATGTATCCAAAAACTTGCTTTAGTATATATAAAAGCATCATGGAGAAAAATCCCTCCATTGGCACTGGGCAGATTCTGTGTTTCCTTTTTTGCCACATAATCCCTTGGCTGTTCCTTTGATCAGCAGTGCAAATCCTAATTAAGGTTTCATCTGATAATTTGATTTCATGATAAAGATCTATTCTCAGTCAGGAGCTTTGCCTCCTTAAATTCCCGAGGTTAATGAAAATCACTAATCCAATGGATAAACAGGCAATGGGAAAGTCAAATCATAACTTTCATGTTTTCAGAAATATTGTGATTTAAGGGGTTTTGGAGGCTCTTACAAGCAGGAAAGATTGAGATGCAAATTTCACTGAGAGGAAAGAGGAAACTTCCTAAGTGTGAAGGCAAATTATGTAAATGGCATGGCTGTTTTCAAAGTATAGTACTTTATAGTGCCACAAATCACACAGGTGTTGAGGTAGTTCCCCTGCTGATGACAGGAGAGGACAAGAAGGTGAAGTTGAACTTTGTTGAGTAAGAACAGTGCAATGCATTCTGAGAGGAAAAAACAGATTTTTGCTGCACATCTACTTGTCATGTGGCCTCTGAGTTTCTGGGCAAGCCCCTCAACTCCCAGTCTGATCAATGCCAAGTTCATCGAGAAAAGGTCACATTCTTTCATTAAGAAACCAACGACGATCAAACTTGGGAAGTAAATTGATGGATTTTTCTTTTCAGAATCCTATTAGTTCTGGGAAAATTCCAAAAGACTTTTACAACATTCCCCAAATGGCCAGAACTAATAGCAGAGTTCAACATATTAACATTCAGCAGAATGAATCCATATTTATTTCATGAAATTTAATTATATACCAGAAGAAAAAAAGAACCAACAGGGACATAGAGGAGATAATACCAAGGCACTGAGAAAATAGGAGAAGAACAGTTTCACAGATCGCTGAGAGATAGCAAGAAAGAGAAAACAGAAGCTAAATTTAAATGTGCCTATGACCACTTAGTTTGAATACTGCCATGCAATTTTAGAAATCACCTGCTAAATTTAAGGAAAATCTGTTTTATTCATTTTTACTTCAGTTATTGGGACACTGAAAAACAGATTTGCCCTATCATCTAATTATTAAACTATCTGTGAAGAAGAATACCCATAGAGTACATAGGCACAAACATACCCTCAAAGTCAGATACAAAGTAAACTAAGTCTATGTGTGCATGCTTTTCCCTGGGAAGGTTACTGCTTATAATTTATCTAATCCTCTCTTATAAGAATACACACAGAGAACTCGAAATCATTTACCGGAAATTTTTTTTTTTTTTGAGTAGAGGAGCTGGGAAATATGATACAAAATACAATTTCTATTTAGAGTTATAGGAAGATCAGTAATGATGTTAAAGTCGCTGCCTACTGCAAGCCCTCAGGTGAGCTTTGTGAAAGAAGTTCCTGGCTTGAGGATATTTTGAAGCGAATGCAAATCATCAGTCATTGAAAAACCTAATACTAAAGCAGTCTCTTGTCAAAATGTACAGCGAAGGTTCTCACTGCTTTCTTATTTAAAAACAGTTGCCAGAGGGGAGGAGCAAAATGGATGAAGGCGAGTGAGAGGTATAGGCTTCCAGTTATGGGATGGAGTCATGGGTAAAACGTGAGCATAGGGAATATGGTCAATGGTATTGTAATGGCGTGGTGTGGGGAGTGCAACATCACCTACAGAATTGTCCAATTACTGTGTTATACCCCTGACATGAATTTAACACTCTAGGTCAACTGTACATCGATAATAAATAAAGAAACAAACAAACAAATGAACAAACAAAAAACATATAAATGAAAACAGTGGCTCTTTCCTAGCAAAGTAGAGAAAGATACCAGGAACATGACATGACCCAGTAATGGAAGGGAATTTGTTCTCCTTCGTCACCATTCTACAAGCTTGAATGAAAAAATAGCTTTGCCTATGACTTCAAACCTGAAAATAAGGTGTGTGTGTCTGTGTGTGTTTTGTGTTTGCGGGGGAGGAAAGGGTATACACATTTATACCTGTTTGAGTCAAGCACGTAGAGTTCTGTCTTTGTGGGGGAAAAAGCCACAACAATTTTCATTCCTCACTCTTTTTCAAAAGAGTTTAACTCACTCTTTTTCAAAAAGGTTTTGTTTGTCTTTATCAGATGCAGTCCAGGGTCCATCTAAAACCTAAATGGCTTAAATCGTGTACAGTGGACCCTAAATAGAGTCCATCTAAATGCAAAGTAGTTACAGGAATACAACAATTGGCTTGTATAATAGATTCTTCATTTCAATCCAAAAGTAAACAACTTCTGTGTAAATAATGGCTCTGTGAGAACCAATCCCTACATCCCCCACTAAAAACAGCTTAAATTTTAGATGCAAGGATATTTTCAGATTAAAGAACTTTTATGAAGCCCAAATTACCAATAAAATGACCTGCATATGGGTATCAAACTAAAATGAAATAATAAACATTCACTGAGATTTTTCTTTGGACGAGGCATGTTGCTAGGAAGGGATAAGATACTGCAGCATAGCATCGGTGGTATCAGTCCTCTAATGATACAGATATCTGTTCTCAGGCAAACATTATTTCCAGTTACTATCATAACCATACAAATAAAAGGGAAAAATCTATATAGCGGACAGCACGCTCTAAGACAGACTAATAGAAGTACAAATACATATATACAAGGTACATAACTGGCAGGCAATGTGCTTTAATGGTTAAGGGCACAGACTTGAGCCAAACTGCCTGTGTGTGAATCACAGCTCTACAGTTTCGTAGCTATGGGATCTTGGGCAACTTACTTAACCTTTGAACATCTCAGTTTTCTCTTCTATAAATCAGACATAACAATAATACCTATGACATGAGAGTGATATAATGCATAAATGAATTAATCCATGTGAAGTGCCTGGAAAGTCTAAGTGCTCAACGAGTTTCTGCCAATACTATGGTTACAAAACTCACAAATACCATACGCGTATATGCACGTATACTACACACAAAAGCATGTATGAGAATATACCTGTTTTCCAGGAGGTTAAGTCTAGTCAGAAAAGAGATACGGTAAAGATACAGGCATTAACACGGGGAAATCTGAATTTAAAAAATAGTATCCACTGTTAAACACGGGGGAAGGAACTGTTGCATCTACTTCTGTACCTTCCCCAGATCCATTAAAATGAATAAAAATATTTCTAAAAACTTATTAACCAACAAGGACATAGAACAGAACAAGGAAGAAAGGAACAAGGTCAAAGGAAGAGACAAGCTATCTGTGTAAGTGGGTTGGGCGTCAAGGGTAGGCTGCTCTGAGTTGGACCACTTTGGCATGAAGAATATTTTGAGTTAAAAAGTAATCAAAACCCAGCAGATTCAGGAAATGTTCTTTACCCTCTTCCCACCCCTGCCCGCACACAACTGCCTTAAAAGAATTTAGAGGACCTGTTCCAGGAAGAGAACCACCTCCATGGATAACCACATTATGATCTGAAGTAGGAATGGTAGACGAAGAGAAACCTAGCAAGGCCTATTTGATCAAAGTCCTTTATGTCCCATTGTTTCTAAGTGGCCCAGCAAAAGTTTGTTTATCATTTACTTTTTCTTTTGCCTAAGAATTACATTTCTTCCCTTTGACGTCTCAGATCCCTACCCCCTTCTCCTTTGTTCAGGATAACGTATATAACTCATTTTGCCCGTTTTTGGAATTTCCGTGTCTGTGTAGATTCCCCATAGGTTTAAAATTAAATTTGATTTTCTTCTGTTCATCTGTCTCATGTCCATTTGATTCTTAGTCTGGCTGGAAGGACCTTGAAGGGGACAGGAAGTTCTTTCTCCCCAATAGTGGAAACCAACAAGAGCAGGCCAGCTTATGCTAAAAAAATCTAGAACTGGTATGAGAAGGGAGAGGATTCATTTTGCAGAAATACCAAATAAAAGCCATGCTGTCTAGTTAAGAGTAGGTTTATAACCTATTGGAAATATGGACAAACCACTCCTCCGCACCCCCACCCCCCCACCATGGAGTCCCAAACCCTTAGACACTTCACTTCCTGGTTCTTCTTCCCGTCCCTCTCCATTTCTTGGGCTTATTTTCATGGGCTTTGCAATGAGCATACACCAAAGAATAAAGGGAGGAGGGACTGTAAGTGTGTCACCTCAGGGAATATACATTTTTCCAATCAGACTACTTTTTGCCTTACATGGGCATAGGCCACCACTGGGCAAGGCTGTAACCTCTGTAGTACTCAGGTATTGAGGAACCAGAGGAGGGACTTGCACGCTAGGAAATAAATTGTCCGCTGTAACTGCTCTGCGTGTGCCTGTCCATCAGACACCAGCTTTTGCAAGGACGTTGATTAAAGCCTCACTTCACTGTGTTCTGAGATTCCACGTCCCTCCTTTGATTGGGTGGGTGGGCTGATTTCTCACAACTGGGAACACCAGGGAAGACAGAACTGGTTAAAACTGTGTAGCAAAAGCATTAGGAATGCCTTCCCCATTCCCCAATTCTTGAAAACAGATGCTAGTCCTTCCCTCATCTTGCCCCCAAGATTCACACAGACACACTGAAAAGGCAAAATGGAGCCAGAGAAGCCATGGACTTAACAGAAGCAAACATAGTGTAGAGCAGGTGAAATGAAAACTGATAGTGTGGCTTGATCAGTCTTTATTTTGAATCAACAACTTCCTTGCTCCCTACACTCAGTCTTACCCTCAGCACCCACAATCCTGCTCCTGTGCTTACAAGAAGTGGTAGGATTTCTCATGAGAAAATGGAATGCAAGATAATGCTGTTGAGAAGTCCTCCAAGGAAACTGACAGGTTCAGTTGATGGCAAGGGACACAGACAGAGCTTCTATTAGCTTTTCAGTACCTTACTTCATGTATGAGTAGGGGCCAGGTTTCACAAGTCAGTTGAAGAAAACATCTACAACATATGGGACAACCATAATATAAAAACTTGCATCATTTAGAACTAATGCAAGGAGTAGAGAAAACTTTAGAGAAAGTATTAACATTCTCAGAACAATGAGAAAAGATATCTGCGGAAAAGAAACTGTGGAAATGAGGTACCAGGAAGACAAAACAAAAAATCAAATGTGAAACAAGGCAATTATGAAGTCGGACTCTGAGGATGAGTAGTAAATATATTCAGCTGGTTCCTCCTCTGGCGATTAAAAAAAGTTCCTGTCTTTTATACAAGGAAAGGCACACCCTTTCCTTCTCCTTAACCCTCATGCGCAGAGCCACAAAAGTGAGGATGCAGAAATCTAAATCATGCCATCTGCCTTAATGTTTCTGGAGAGTCAAAACCACTCTTACATGTGCCTCCAAACGAAGGGCTTGGATACCAAGGCAGTGGTGGAAATACATCTTCAGTGATGAGAACATTTAACGGAACTCCTTTCTTTGCAAAGACAGAAACCCAACTCCTTAAGCAAAGAGAGCAATGTTTTAGGGATTAAGCAAGGAGAGATTGCACGATACTAACCTGGCAGCTCCCATTAGCCCATGTGCATAGCTAGTCCTAGAAATGGGTAGCAGACAATTTTAGGTGGTTATTTCAAATGACAAAACACGAAGGTATAATTTTCTGTTTAAAACAAGACCATGGTCGGGGTGCCAGAGTGGCTCAGTCAGTTAAGCATCCGACTTGGGTTTGAGACCCGTGTGGGACTCTGTACTGACAGCTCAGAGCCTGGAGCCTGCTTCAGATCCTGTGTCTTCCTCCCTCTCTGCCCTTCCCCTGTTCACACACTCTCTCTCTCTCTCTCAAAAATAAAACACTAAAAAATTTAAAAAAAAAGAAAAAAATAACTAAAACTGCTATACTTGTTATTGCTTACTTTATACTTGGAGGAAACTTGATTTTTATCAATTAAAATAATTTTTTCATATAAACCTACACAAGAAATATTGCAGGGACACCTGGGTGGCTCAGTCAGTTGACTGTCTGACTCTTGATTTTGGCTCAGGTCATGATCCCAGGGCTATGGGATAGAGCCCCATGTTGGGCTCCGCACTGAATGTGGAGCCTGCTTGAGATTCTCTCTCTCCTTCTGTCCCTCTCACCTGCTCATGCTTTCGTCCTCTAAAATAAAAAATAAATAAAAAACAAAGTATTAAAAAAAAGAAATATTGCCCTGAACAAGACTTCATTCAAGATTCCTGCAATAGGGGAAAGAGATTAGATTTACCTCCACCGTAACTTAAGGTGGGAGGAGCATGTCTGTGCTCTGGTGAGTTACTGAGAAAGTACTAGAGGGTATTAGCAAGGGAGATTGGTCAGTGTGTTTGCCAACTGGCATTTATCAAGTTAGTTTCTACTCTCCCACAGAGGCCAGGAGATTGGAGCACTCTTTCCTGGTGATGACATATCAAAGGGATGGCTGCCAGGTCCTGGTGGATGATATATCTGGAATGTAGAACGGGCAATAGGCTGGGACAAGATTTACATCTCAAAAAAGATCAGAAAAGGAATTCACAACTGAAAGCTTTCTAAAAAAAATTCTCTAAAAAAAAAAAAAAAAAAAAAAAAAAGGGAGGTCAGGGACCTACATTTGGGAGGAACTTATCCGAAGTTTAGGTAAGCTAATGGGCATATGAAAACTGAGTATTATAAATAAAGTGGAAAGAGCATGGCATTAGAGTAAAAAAGACAAAGCATTCAAATTCTGGATCTTCATGGCACCAGTGGTGGGGATTTCCCATTCAGCTGTAGTCAACACAAATGTGGTCAATTAAATGAGATAATATATGTGAGAGTGTTTAGCACAGATCCAGACAGACTGAGAATTCAGTACATGTGAGGCCTTGCTATTAGTGAGACTGGAATTTAGATCCAGCAAAGGCTTCTGGGATCTCCTGACATGATACACTGAGAACACAAGCTCACCTCTGAGATATTTCAGCCCAAGATGTATAACCTGAATCTAATCCCAAGAAAATACCAAACCCAAATGGAGGTACATTTTCCAAAATAACTGACCTGTACTCTTAAAAATTATACATGCCATTAAAGAAAGAATGAGAAGTCATTTCAGATTAAAGGAGCCTTAAGAGACAGGATAGCTAGCAAATGCAGCATATGTTCTGGGATTTTCTTTTGCTCTAAAGGACATTATTGTGCAACTGGCAAAATCTGAAACAGATCTGTAGATTAGCTAGTACTATTTTACCAATGTTAATTTTCTGATTTGGATAAATTTTACAATAATTATATAATAGAATGAGCTTGTTTTTAGGAAAAATATACGCTGAGTATTTAGGGATGAAAGGACATCATGTCTGCAACATACTCTCAGAAGGTTCTGAAAAAAATATGTATCAGTAGAGAGAGAGGGAATGGAAGGGAAATATATAGGGCAAAGGTGGTAAAATGCTCACATTTGGAGACTATAGATGAAGACTATAGAAAAATTCTTTATACTATTTGTGGTAGTATAGACCACAGTCTATACTGTATAGGTAGTAGAATGATGCCCCCTCCCCCCAAAAGTGATATCCGTGGCCCAGTCCTAACCTGTAAATATGTTAACCAACACGGCAAAAGGGACTTTGGAAAGGTGAATAAATTAAGGACCTTGAGATGGGAGGATTATCCTGAATTTTTCAAGTAGGGCCAATATAACCACAAACATCCTTGAAAGTGACAGAGGAAGGCAGGAGAGTCAGAGAGAGATTTGAAGCCGCTACATTGCTGGTTGTGAGGATGTAGGGGGGGAGCCAGGAGCCAAGCAATGCAGGTGAATTCCCAAAGCTGGAAAAGGCAAGGAAACAGATTCTCTTTCAGAGCCTCCAGAAGGAACAATGCCCTGCTGATGCCTTGATTTTAGCCCAGTCAGATTAAATTTGTGGTTCTTTTTCACCACGGCAGTAGGAAACTACCATGCTATTCTTACAACTTTTCTCTAGGTCGAATTATTTCAAAATCAGTTTTTAAAAAAGATCCTGGTAGGTATTTCTTCAAAAGAGGGAGTAATCTCTTGGGAGGTGTAGTTTAAATGTTCAGGGGTGGGATCTTTGCAAAAATCCTGAAATAGCCATAAAAATCAAAAAGTAATTACACTAGACTCTCAGTAGGCTACTCAGTAAAAGTCTACATTGACATGTGGCACTAAGCAGGTTCCATAACTATTTTTTAACTTATTTCAATAAAATCTAGTATGCCAAAGATTATGGACCACAAATATTATCATTCTAATTGGCCCAGCAAACGCATTTATAACTACCTCATTATACATTTTATATGTCTTTCAAACAGAAGTCAATTGGCATGAAGTTCCATTTTGTTATTACCAAATTTCTACCCTCCGCTCCCAACTAAAACTCAAACATTTTTTTTCACAATCATTTAAAATCTGTACTCTTCAGAACCAATTAAAACAAAGAGTAATGTCTTACCCTCTATCTTCAACAAAACAGGGGAGAGGAGATAGTCAAAGCAGCACAAATACTAAAAAGCACAAACAGACACGAGGGTAAAATAATTGTTGCGATGTGTGAACAATGTGCAGTGGCTCAGAGGTTGAGAGTACATTCTTTGTATTAACTGGGCAGGGTTTCTTTAAAATGTTAGCCTTTCCCTAGGACTTGAAATAGATGAAAAGTGTGCCTTAGCATCTAATAAGATGGTAAATTCATGATATTTATATTGCTCTGAAAAAAAAAACAACTAAAATAATTCAGTGTAGGAGGTAACATTTGCTACTTCTAGGGTTTTTATAGGCATGCATCCAAAGACGAAAGCAAATATGGGGAGAGAATAATACCAAATGAGGCTTAAATGTTAGAAGTTAGGACTTAGAGGTCAAGCGGAATTTAAATCTTAGAGATTATTTCAGTTTCTGAAACTATCTGGGAGTATTGACTGCATCAGACAATTTCACTTGCAGTCAAAGTCTAAATAGTTCACTGTCACTTTGCTGTTACTTCCCAAAGCCACAGCTAACTAACTATTAATTACAGAGGACTAGAATCAAAGTATTAATCAAATTGCTTTGTGCTTCTTGCCAGGCAAGAGAGACAGACTACTTCTTCATTCATGTACACTTGAATTCTATTGTGTTGAAACCTGGACAAGCTCTCAACATTGCCAGAGGCATCTGAAAATACCTTGGCCCTGAAGAGCAAATGTGAGCAGGAACATTTCAACTTTCTATGGGGATGTTTGAGTCTTTGTTGGTTTAGGCTAGACCCTTGATATTATTTAACATGGTTTATTGTACATAATTAGATTCTAATTTCTGGAGAGAGAGACATTTATTTTCAGCACTGAATTGGTAATTCGAGCGAGGGTAGTTTTAAATCTAGCGTGAGTGTTATTCATGCTGTATACTAACATACTTTAGAGGTAATTGTTTCTGCTGCTTTTTAGGACACAGCTTGATGAATAAAATAAATTTGGAAAAGGAGAGACACAAAATGCAGAAATATAGACCATTAAAAAGCTTATAAACCCACAACAAATACTTTAATTACATTGGATGAATGTAAATCACGAATGCCGAGCAGCTGGATGCTATGAAAATGTAAATGCAAACTAATCAGTGGAAGTGGAATAAAGCTGGAAGCAGATAAATCAAAATATCCATTGGGGAAAGCAGAGGGGCCTGCCATCAGGCATTTTTATAGAACCACGGACTGGACATCCCAGCGCATACAGACACGCACATATAAGAGAATGGCAAGATGTGGGATTGGGCATCAACCTTAAAATGGCTCTGTGGATCCTTCTTTCCATAATGAGCTTCCTCAAAATGTGTGCCTGATTTAATTTTTATGAAGCCACTAAGACACCCCAGCTATTTTAATGATTTGGCTGGACCTGAAATTTAAAACTGGAGTTTTCCTGGTGGTACTCTGAATTGTCTGAAATGAACAAAGGAAAAAAGTGAGAGAGCTTCAAACTATTCCTTCTCTCATTAGCACATCCACAATAATGCTAGTCATAAGGGTAATCTAAATAAATACGGGGGTTACCATAATTCTTGTTAGCCTCTCCTGTATAATTTTAACCATCAAAACTACTTTTCAGTTTTTCAAAACCCAAATGAGACCTACTCCCTTTTCTCCAAAACCTTGCCTCTCCTTGGCTTTTTAAATTTAAGCCTTCACCTCTCTTGTCAGCACAAAAATGCATTTCCTCCACCTGTTTTCCTGGTGCAACCAAAGCAAACATGTCCTCCTGCTAGTCCCTCAGCCCTGGCCCAAATATATGAGTGAGAATAAAAACATATAGCAAAACCGGTTAGATTTCCTAGTTTAAAAAAAAAATTCTCTGTGTAATTCTAGTGTGCACCAGAGTTGAGAAAACTGCTTTAGGTCTTGGGTGTTATACCAATTTTGATTAAAGGATCTGTGCAGGGCATTCCGGAAAATAGAAACTTCACCTTTATTGTGATTTCCTATTCCCTGTGTTCCTTTCATAGGAGGTGAAAGAGCAGGCAAGTACTCCCATCGGCCTTTAAAGTGGGGAAAAGTTCGTGCTGGCGAAACATGATTTTCGAGAATTATCCTGGACTGTGACCAGTCAGACCAGTCGCTCTTCCTGACATGCTAGCAGGCTTCCTCCTCTGTGGGCTAGGATAAAAAGTAGAAGAAAGAAGAATTTTCTGGCTCACTATTGTGGAAAGCCAGGGCATCCATTTCGAAATGCAATTAAACAGTTGGCCCACTTGAACATGTAGTAAGTATTTCTATCAAAGAGCATAGAAGAGTTGATAAAGCAGTGAAAAGAATCCACTGAGCCCAAGATAGGAGACGTAAAATTCATAGTAAGTTAATCTTGAAAGAAACTTTAACATATCTGTTTCAATGACTTCTCAATTTGATTTCCTGAGTTCTAGGAATTCCCAGAAATTTATTCCAAGGCCACTGTGGGAGGGACCACAGGGAAGGAGTGGTTGGGGTTCTAGGCTTCTAATACTGTGTTTCAATAGCGATGTTCAAACTTAAACTTTAACATCTATTTGAAACATCGAGGTATTTTTTAAAATTTGTAAGACCTTCATTGAAGAATGACCAGCTTAACTACCAAGAAATGAGAGAATGAATCACTACACAAGGAGCTGTAGAAGACCTTGAGGGACTTTGCAGAACATGCCAAACATTATTTAATATTAAAATATTGCAATATTACTCTGCTTCGGTAAGGAGAGAACCACTTGTCCCCTAAAGTCAGGGAATAATCAAGAGGCAAGAGAGAAGGTGTCCTGATTTGCCAGGCCTCCATCACTTTCTGACTGAGGGATCGAGGGGAACATTTCCCTAGATTAAATCCTAAGAGGGTTTGATTTATAGCTCTGTTAATACCCAGAAACCTTAGAGAACAAAGCTTCCTCCGTCTAGAAACACTTTCTTCCTTTAGTTTATAGGAACTATACCACGAAGGCTTTTATCCCTCCTTGCTACATTAGGATGAGCCCTGGCACAGGTGTGAGATAGGAGTTTTCTAAGTGATGCTTGTGGAGCATAATCCATGCCAGGAATCAGCAACCTTTTTCTGTAAAAGTCCAGACAGGAAGTACTTGAACTTTGCAAGATATATGGTCTCTATAGCAGGTAGTCAGTTCTACAGCGGCAGAGTGAAATCAGCCACACACAAACACAATAGGTAAGAGAACGGGCATGGCAGAATTTAGCCCATAGCCTATAGTTTGCTGACCTCTGCTATACACAAGAGGACTGTCTTGTTCATTAAAGTTCTTCATTTTCTGTTCCAAAAATTACATAGCTGGCATCAAGACATTATAGAGAGACATGCCTCAGAAATCCATAGATTTCTGACTGGTTTATCATTAGCAAAACTAGACATGCCAGGCACATGCTATTTATAGCATACCATAGATAAGGATTCTCCATTAGTAAATACAAACTAGGAAATGTGATTAGAATATTTGCACCAATATTCAACCATTTTACTTCTCCATTTTCTACCCCTCCCTCCTCTGCCATCTCCTACTTTTAATTTTCTTCCTCCCTATGTTGTCTCCAGGGTAAGGATGGATTATAGATCAGCTAGTAACCTTCCCACTCTGCTGTAATGTGAGCTCTGTGAGAGCAGAGGCTTTTATTTACTCTTTTACGCATGTGGTATTAGCTTAGGCCTGTGGGCAGGAAAGGCAAACTCATACCTGGAATGCGTGTCAAATCAAGATGCACCACTGCCTTTTCCAGAGTGGCAGGGGTAGAATATAATCAACTTTCTAACAAGTGGCTGGTTGGTTTCCTCCAGTAATGGGGCCATACTGGGAGTTCAAGGTCAGATTCCATGTTAGGACATTTGGCGGTTGCAAAAGCTAAACCATCCTTCGTGAGTGGGAGCCCATGCTTCTGGCCCGTAGAATATTTATCATGCATTCAGTTGGTCAGCACTGGAGTAGCTGATGGCAGAGGTGGGCTCACATCAATTGGTCAAGCCATTCTTCTGACAAGTTGGCTGGTTCATGCCTCTTCCGTGGTGGTATTAAATCCTACACGATAGAAGAGTGCTTCACTGTTGATAAACTCTGTCCTATCCAATGTTATGTTCTGCCCTTATTGGATCTAACAATCTCAGGACTGACTCTCATTGTATGCTTCCTTAGCTATTGTTGATACGTGTTGTTTACGTCCTATAATTTTTTCAAATTATAATCCCTTTCTTACCTGCCAGCCCAGTGGCTTCTCTGGCTACCTGTTAGGACTTAATCCTAGTTATTGGTTTTGTGGCAATGAGACGGGGTAGAGATAGATCCTGGGTTGGAGCATATGGGTGGTCATGTTTTCATTACAGAGGTCTCTACATCATTTTCAAGGTAGAGAAGAAGAATCCTGGCCTTTAAGGAGGAGGGATGGACCACTTTGCAGCTTCAGAGGGTTGAATCTGACGATTCAAGGTATTTTATAGTAGTGATTGGATGGTCCCATCCCAAGTCTCATGGCTCCACTACTTCCCAACCGGTGTTTCGATGTTGGCAAAGCAAACTCTCCATGGCTGGGAATTCAATTTTTCCTGGAGCACCACTGTCTTTATAACTGATTCTAACCTGATCCAAAGATTATCTGCCCTGAAATTCTAAGAGATAAGAGTCCCTTTATTGGCTATCTAGGAGACCCTCTGATTTTAACACTTTGTGTGAGTGATTCATCACCCCCAGGTTTTTTCTCCAATGAATAAGTTGTACTGGCAATAGCCACACAATTCCATTTTCCTTGTTATGATTATTGACTCTCAATCTTTCAAATACCTGAGACATTATACCTTCTAGTGCATTCCCTGTCACAACTATGCAACTTGAATTTATCACCGGGGGAAGTTTTAGTAACTGAATCAGTCCAGCTTGTCAGAGATGATCAGGCTGCCGTTAACGATAAGACTTCTTGCCAGACTTGCCAGTTGACTGGTAGGTGATCCAGTTTCAAAGTTCTGTTTCCTTGGTCTATACCCTTGGAACCAACTATCTTCCTGTCTTCAGTCAGGTTTCCCAGAAGGCAAATTGTGAGATGGAGAGTTACACACAGAAGTTTATTTGACTGTGCTTTTGGCAACCACCTGTGAGGGAAATCAGGATTGGGAGGGGTTGAACTACAGTGGAATTATAACAAATCCTCAACTTGTCCCATGGGGGAACTCAGGCACTGGAATGGCTGCTCATAGTTGTCTCAGACTGCAGAAAGAGGACCACACCTTTGCACCCTGCACCAACCAGCCGTCACTGGATGTGAATTGCCCCTGGAAAATTCCTGGTTGGAGGGAATTTCCGCTGTGAGCCACCAGCAGGCAACATCCTAGCAGAGAGAGAGAATGGGTTCCTTGATCCTGAATGATCTGAGTTGTAAGCCACAGCATCCAATTAAGACAGTGATAGTTGAAATGAAAAGGGGAAGATGTACTTTAGATTTATTTAGGAAGTAGAAGCAACAGAGCTTAGCCGTGGGGTTTGAGGCATCAGGGAAAAGGGGTATGGAATGGCACAAGACTTTAACTTGGGTGACCAGTAGGATAGAGACACCATTCATGAGAAAGCAAACACAGTAGGATTAGTCAGGTTTTCTGGGGAAGGAGAACGTTAAATTTTGGACATTCTTAGTCATCTGTGGGCCATTTAATAGAGAGTACAAGACATTTAGAAACAGGGATCTGGCAATTATGAAACATGGTAGGGAATCTGAAATAGTCCCTAATATGAAATAGGGAATTGTAGCTATCAATTTAGAGAAAGTAGTTTGTAAATGATATGCATAAAATATTTATAAGAGAGGAGTAGTAAAGGCCAAGGGTAGAACCTGAAACACTTAAAATGCAGATGAAGTAAGACAGTAATATTGTCCTAACCAAGATCACTGACACCCTCCTATTGACAGATCTAATATAAGTCTTAAAGTTCTTGGCTGGCCAAACTGGTTTAGTGCACTTGCTCTAATCCAGAGCTCCCTATAAGAGAGAACCACGTGCTGCATATTGGAGTGTGAGGCCAACAGATTCCTATTATAGACACATTGAAATTATACAAACTAGCTCTTTCTCTTCCTTTTTTCCTTCCTTTCATGGATAATTCATTGCTATGGGCATTAAGTGGGGCAAAGCATGTGGTTCTCCTTGCCTGGCGTAAGGAGAACTTGGGATGGGCTAGAGCACAGTACTGGCATCTGATCAAGGTGAAGAGGATGTCGTCATAGGAATGCAGCACAAGATGGGGTGTCGAGCCCACAAGGCAAGGCACGGGGGCAAGGATGGAGAGGTGATGACCTATCATGGGAAGTTAGAACCCAAACAGGATGAAGAGAGCTTGTAAGCATGGCAGTGGTTCCCACATGGAATATTACAGATGAAATAGGGTTCAGAGTGTACCCCCTACGTGGAATATGGTCTTAATAGTTATCAAATAGGGGCGCCTGGGTGGCTCAGTCGGTTAAGCGTCCGACTTCAGCTCAGGTCACGATCTCGCGGTCCGTGAGTTCGAACCCCGCGTCGGGCTCTGGGCTGATGGCTCAGAGCCTGGAGCCTGCTTCCAGTTCTGTGTCTCCCCCTCTCTCTGCCCCTCCCCCATTCATGCTCTGTCTCTCTCTGTCTCAAAAATAAATAAACGTTAAAAATTTTAAAATAGTTGTAAAATATACAAAGTATGTATTTTCTTGCATTAACCGTGTTTCACTTTTATGTCACATTGGATACCTCTGATCATTGTCATACTTGAAACATTTTGTTAGCTTGGCTTTTAGGACAACTTTCCTCCTTGACTCTTTTTTTACTTCCTTCCTACATCTGCATATATCCATTCTTTCTACCTATAAATAATTATTCATTCTCAACCTTCTATTTGTCTCATTTACCTACCCCTCCCTGAGTGGTCTTATTAACTACCAACTTTATACCAATGATCTACAAGCCCTACATATATATGCCAGTTAGCAGTACTTTGCACGAGTGGCAATTAGATCCATATAAACACCTACAGAATTTTTCTCTCCTGACTTCCAGACCTAGATATCTCAACTATTTTAAGCATCTTCTTGGGAGGATGCTTCCAAAATTCTCCAACTCATCACTGTCACCTCCAAAATGCTACTTCTTGATTTTTTTTTTTCCCGTCGACTTTTCTTCTGTTAGATGGCAGCAATTCCTGTCCAACTTCCAAAGCCAGAAGCCACAAGAATCATAACTATGCCCACTCCTTGCTACTCATATAAAATCACTCATCAAACCCTGTGGACTCTACTTTGTGTATCTCTCTTGAACCTCTCCCCATCTCTTGGTCTCCAATCTTGTTTCCTTCAAATCATTTTTTATACTGCTTCCAGTGATCTTTTGTACTGAAGATATAATCATACCATTCCCCTGCTTAAAATTCTTCAACAAGCTCCCATTACCTAAGCAAAATATGCAAACTTTCTAACACTGCCTACACAATGCTTTATCATTTCATCCCTGCCGATCTTACACTCAGCTCCAATAACACTCTACATACTCGAATCTGAAAGTGATGACTTAAAACAGGTTTCTACTGAGGTATGTCTGAGTCCTGCTGGGAGTTTTTAAAGATAATTAATTGTCTTCATTTGTCTGCAAGAAAATTTGCCCTTGAAACATACGTGCAAAACACACAGACCATTTATATCCTACGGTCAATGAGTTTCCGAAATAATCAAAGTTGTATTCTAGGAACAAGAGATGAAACATAGCACAATGACTGCAAACCTACCAATCTCTTAGAATTTAATTTTGTGAACTTGACTCTAGATAAGAAAGCAAAAACCTTTCACATCATTTTTATAAAAGAAAATAGACAGTTACTTACTTCTGTAGTAAAAAATAGACAGAGGGGAGGAGTACAAAGACATGATTGAGGCCTCTCCCCAGTTCTCTTTATGTCCTAGATGAATTTTGAAACTCCAGATATCTTCTTCTGAATATTACTTCCACCACTGGGATGTGCTTGGACTCTTAAATTCATGAAATAGCATAAAGTAAAAAAAATCAATGAGCCAGTCACATGTCCTGTCTGCAAGACAGGCAGACAGCATATTGGAAGTCTATAATCATTTTACATTATTAAAATTCCACTAAATTTTTTGACCATTAGAAGACATTACGGATATTTCAATAAAAGATGGATGAAAAAATTTGTGTCTAGGTCTTTGAGTTTATTTCGTGGACCCATACCTAATATTTCTCGATGGATTGCTGCCCAACCACTTGCACTTATCCAAATATAGATATAGTTAAGGCCACAGGGAATTAGAATTTGAGGATCCAAGCGTACTCCCCAGTTTCTGGACACATTTTTACAATCACCGAATCCATTTTTTTAAATAAAATTGTACTTATTTTCTTAATTGGCAGGATATTAACATGCTTTGAAATCTACTTGCTGCTCAGGACTGTAGGTTCATTTCAGTATGTCCTTTAGAGAACACAGGACATTGTCTTCAACATAGATGTTCCGTAGATAATACTTGTGGATTTAAGTTTAATTGTATTTCACTTTGTTCTGCAGGAGAGGTTTGATATGTGGAGTTTTAGCTGTGTGATGCTCGTTCTTCTATCAGTGTCTTTCGATTATTCCTATCTCTGTGGATGCACAGAAAATATAACCGCCTATTCAGTTATCTTTACAATTTCTCTTTAAACTTAACATTAAAATTCACTGACTGTATTGCCAAAAGAAGTTCTGTCCCTCAAGAAAAAGTATTTCTGCTGTATTGATAACTTGATAAAAGGCATGAAATCAAAGAAATAGAACTGGGCAATGGGGCTTGACGAAGCCCACTCAAAGACAATTTCTATTCAAACAGGCACCCAGATCACCTAAGCAAGGATACAGAAATGGTGCGTACACTTACATAACAAGACACAGATGATGATAATTGAGGACCAGTGGTTCAAGAGAATGTGCCTGACCATTCTGTGCCCACAGATACATCCAAGGTGCTGATTAGGCTTCACGAAAGACAGCCATTCTCCTTGTATCATTTTTTTTTAACCTTAATTATGCTCCTTCAACTTGCGTTTTCACTGTATTTGACTAGACAATGACAATCTAAGCACATTTCCACAAAATGTGCAATTTCCATGGGAATTGAAAGTGCACTGTAAATTTAAAGTTCAGCTTCTTGCTGATCATTTGATACTTTATTTCCCACATGGACTTAAAGTGCCCCACTTGCTTATGGAGCTTGGAATGAGCACATTGAGACCAACATTCGCCTCTCAGTACACAAAAGTGTCCAGATAATACCGTTAAAACTTTTACACTTTTTAAAAATTTAAATGACCTCTATGAAAGTGAGTTTTTCTTAAGTTTTATGATCTGGACTTTGAAGTACTGTGTGTAATTATTATTTAAGAGTAAATGACAACATGACAGGATTTAGTTTTAATGTTTATTTTTGAGAGAGAGTGCTAGCAAGGGAGGGGCAGAGGGAGGGGGAAGGAGGAGCCGAAGTGGGTTCCCTGCTGACAGCAGTGAGCCCAAGTCCAACATGGGGATCAAACCCACGAACCATGAGAATCATGACCTAAGCTGAAGTCAGATGCTCAACCGACAGCCACCCAGGTAGCCCAACATGACAGGATTTTCAAAAGAACATGGCTTAGTAATGATTCATTCATTCATTCATTCATTCATTCATTCATTTATTTTAAAAATCCTATTTCAGGGGCGCCCAGGTGGCTCAGTAGGTTAAACGTCTGGCTTCAGCTCAGGTCATGATATCACAGTTTGGGAGTTTGAGCCCGGTGTTGGGCTCTGTGCTGACAGCTCAGAGTCTGGAGTCTGCTTTGGACCCTGTGTCTCCCTCTCTCTGTCCCTCCCCCCATTCATGCTCTCTATCAAAAATAAAATAAACATTAAAAAATTTAATAAATCATATTTCAGAGAACTTCTATATACTGAATCTCTGGAATGACTAAGAAAAACTGAAATCTAAATGCTGCAGATTTTCTTGTAAATTATTTTGCCTATACACACAGCCATTCTCCTCTAACAAGACATTACCACCTGCTGGCCTCCCATCCTCTCCTTATTAGAACATATCTAGTTTAAGATAAGAAATACCTATTAACACCAGAAATGTAACTTTACCCTAAGAAAGTCAATCAAAGGTAGTAACCGTCCTTGCCTAGAACATGAAACCTGAAGTACAGTTACTTTAGACAGCAAATGTACTGAAACTTTCCACATAAGAAAGGTTACTTCATCAAAGTGTCCAGAAGTCCTTGGTTGCATCTATGAGGAAACTCCTTAACATAGTTCTAAGAAGAGCATTCAGATATTGATTAAGTATTCACTAAGCATTTATTCTATACCAGGTTCCATTCATGCAAGTAGTAAGACAGACATGGAATTCACACTTAACTGAGAGTGGTGACTTAGAGGAGAGAGATGATAACATCTTGCGGGTGAAGACAGATTATGTAAAGCAAAATAAACAGGATGCTGTAGTAGAGAATATTTCAGCTTTCTATGGCTAAACAACCAACCAACCCTCACTTACTGGGTTGAAACAACAAAAATCATTTATTTTGCTGACTAGTTAGAATTTGGTTCCAGGGCTTAGCTGGGATGGCTCATACCTGTTCCACATGATGTCAGCTAAGGTGACTTTACTAACATGGATGGCCCTTAGCTAACAACTGTTGACTGCTTTTCTCCGTGTGGGTCTCCTCACAGCATTGCTTTGGCTTCCTCACAACATGGCATCTGGGATCAACGAGCATATGTTCCAAGAGACAGGAAGGGGAAGCTGCCAGTTTTTGATGGCCTCAGTCTGAAACCTAGAAAAGCATCATTTGTGCTGTGTTCCTTTTGTTATATGGCTACTAGTCTGCTCAGACCCAAGGGTGAGGGTTTATGCCCACTTCTTCATGAGAGGAACGGAAAGTAATTCAATCTTTAATCTGCCTCAGAGAGTAACTGGAGGGAATGGTCAGAAAAGAACTCTTTGAGCAGTTGACATTTAGGTTGAGACCTGATGGATTCAAAGGAGCCTGAGGTTAAGGCTCATTTAACATCCATTCATCTTTGATGACTGTATACCCTCATTTATGAGGCGCTTTTAAAGACAACAGATACATAAGCATGAATAAGGTGTTGTATTTGCTTTGGAACATTCACATAACAGAGTAACATAATAATATTATATTTTAGTGTTTATAATAACAGAGTAAAATTTGTAAAAGAATAATGGGAAGGCAACGTGGTAAGCGCTCCAAAGCATGAGTAGATAGGTATTGTGGGATTACACAGAAACAAAGTATGAAACATGCTTGGAGAATTCAGAGAGGGCTTTTTAGGCAGGCAAAAATCTGAGCTGAGGCTTGGAAGGCAAATCTGTCAGATGGATAGAAAGAGAGACAGTGAGGGATGTCGGAATTACAGGCAAGGAACAAGTCCTGGCAGAAGATGAGGAGCTATACGGGGAAAACAACAAGTGCAAGGAGATTAAAATGGCTTAGAGGCTCAATTGTGAAGAGTAGCTGACGCCAAGGCTACAAACGGAAGGTGTGGCTAGACCACGAAGGACCTTCAATATGCGACGACGACGTACCTGCTGAAGAGAGGAGTTTATCTTGCAGATTAATGAAAAGCCACGTGCCCTTCTGGTTCCAGTTATGTCGCTACCATCAGCATAACTAATAGAATTAGATCTAAGTATAGTAAATGTCTGAGTTTCCTTTTTACATACTGAGTACTCAGTTGAGACCAGGGCTCCTGGAACCCAAACGATGGAGTTAAAATTCTGGTACCTCGGCTAAGCTACTTAATCTCTCTCTGCGTCTTAATTTCCTTCTCTGTAAGGCAGGGATAATAGTCCCTCTTCTCATTGATTGGTTGTGAGAATTTAAGGAAATCATCTTATGTGAAGCATTTAGGTAGAAGAGCACTTGGCATGTGGGAAATATTCAGTGCTTTTATTTTCATTGTACAGTCCTACTTCTCTGTTGTGAGACTCTGGCATGCCTACCTCCTGAGCCCTCCTCCGAGTTAAGGCAAAGATGGTTACAGTACCCACACCGCCAGAACAGTCACCTCATGCTCCCCGAATTAAAAGTTGCCGTTATAAAGAGTCAATTATAAATCCAAATTAGGACATTTATCTATCTCTACCACATTTAACGTAAACTAAGATATTGTTTTGCCCTTTACAGAACCTTCTGGGATGAATTATCTTCTTCCAAGCACTCCATTTAAGCACAGCTGGTAAGACAGACAGAGTGATAGTCAAAACAAGTTTTGGTTTTTCTTTCTCTCACCCTGCCCTCTGCACATGTCTCCCTGAACTCGGCTCACATCCCACCCTTCCCTTCCTTCCTCCTCTGTCCCCTCCCCAGACTCCTTCATTTCCTCTCCTTTTCTTACATCCAGTTAAAGAAAATGTATTAATATCTTCAAGTTTTTTTTAAAAAAATGCCCACTGGACTTGCAGTGAGTTTCTTCTAATTGACGGCAGCTATTTTAATTTGAAACTCAACTGCTCTCAGTTGCCAAGTGGTGCTTTGCATAAAAAGAAATCGCTTATGAAAGAAAGTTGCCAACTTTAAGAGGACAACATGGCATTAAACAACCCATTGCAAGCAAACGCTGATCACTAGGCTGAACCAGTGGCTAGGCTCACCGGTCACTGTTAGCGACCAGAAAGGGCTATAAAACAAACTGTGGTGTTTCCTTTCTAACACCCGCTAATACCCTCTTGTGCTCAAGTGGGTGACACGTGCCAGAGGCGATGGGGCACGCCAGGCAACTGGAGGAGAGCTTGTCTCCTGAGGGCAATGACTCTGTGTTGTTTCCCTCGGTGTTGGCACGATTGGGTGCACGTGCGCAGTTTCTCCTCTCCCAGAGCCAGAGGTCCCCTGACCCTTGTGGCAGCGGATTAGAATGGTTAACTGGTAGGGGCTGCTTTGCAGAGGGATCAGCCTAAAGGCCAGCAGGAGACAGACAGTGTGGGGAGGGGGGAAGAAGGCATCAAGAGCCAGTGCTACTCGTATGGAGATTCAAAACCAATTTCTGCCTCACTTTTTGAAATTAGAGCTCTATATGCTGTTATTATTGTTACTTAACATTTATTGAATACCAACTGTGAAGGAGGCTCTGAATGGAATTTTAAGAAGCTACAATCTCTACCCAGTGGGCCGGCAATTGAAAGAAGACAAACAACACAGTAAGCAGTGGGAGGGGGGGACCCACTCACACCTATAGAAGGTAGTAGTAACTGATCCCTCTTTACTCCATGAGTCCTCGGATTTTTCAGACTCTTCTTTTCTCACTATGTATCGGTCACCTCTGAGGGGTGTGCCTGCACTCCAACATCCTGCCTTGTGCATCAGCCGTAAGGAACAAGTGTTTCAGAGGAAAGTCGAACTATTTGGTGCTGCTGGGTCTTGAATTGCTGACCTCGGCTTTCTAAGCAACACATTCCGTACTGATAAATGTCAGGATCCAAAGAGCAAGTTTAATTCCAGGCAAATCCAAATGTGACTTCCCCAGATAATGGTACAACATCCAACTTTGCTAAAGAGTGTGTGGATGGAGTCTAATCATAAGAAAGAGGTTGTTTAATAGTCTTGAAAAGACCCAAAGACCATCTACTCGTTGCTCATTATTAGCTACTTTGGAAATTTTCACTGTCTTTAGTTCAATCTCCTTTCTTATTTGATTTGTTCACTTGAATTTGGGCTATGTGTTCAAACAGAAGTGGCACGTTTATTTAATATAAAGCAAATGGGGCTCCTGGGTGGCTCAGTCGGTAAAGCATCCGACTTCGGCTCAGGTCATGATCTCGCGGTTCGTGGGTTTGAGCCCCGTGTTGGGCTCTGTGATGACAGCTCAGAGCCTGGAGCCTGCTTCAGATTCTGTGTCTCCCTTTCTCTCTGCCCCTCCCCTGCTCATGTCTCTGTCTCTGTCTCTGTCTCTCTCTCTCTCAAAAATAAAAAAAAAATTAAGACATAAAAAAATTTAATATAAAGCAAATGGACTTTTCATAATTACTATTGAGATCAATAAAAGGACCCCCTATGCACTCTTTGCCAAAGGGTACAAGTACAAATTTTAAAACACTGGAGTCAACGGTATTACCTAATTTCTATTTTAAAAGTAATTCCCTCAAATAGCCCCCTCCCAAGAGTCATCAGTTTAGAAAGGTATGCCCTTGGTTTTGCAGGTCACTTGATTAAGGCTCCACCAACCAAAATGGAAAAGGATTCCATAAGCAAAGGAAACTGTAAGCTATAAAATAAGGATAGTTGTTTGAACATGGCTATTTACTAGTTGCCAAAAATATGGGAACTGGGTTGTGTCTGGATCCACAGCTTTCCACACACTTACATGTAGGACTAAGTGGCTTCCCATGCTTGGTCTGTAGATTCCGGAAGGTGGTGGCGATGGTGGGAAACTTCCAGTTGTGCTGAACAGATTTAATCAGTGTTTACGACATCAAATTAGAGACCTCTTCTGAGGCATGAGAAATTAACAGAAAACCATTCTATCTGAAACAAAAAGTAGCCAAACAATTTGCAAAAAGGGAGCAGAATGTGGTAGACGCCCTCTATACACAAAATTCCTACAGGAAAGTTAAATCAGCACAGGTGTCCCTTTATCATACCGCAGGCATGTAAGTCACACCTAGGAGTTCAAATCAATGGCTTTGGTTTTAGTTTATTTTTAGTTCCATGCCCCTCTCCAGTCATTTACTTTGTTGGCCATACTGTGGCTCATTTCTTCCACAGAGCCATTTCTTTACCCAGAACTGCTTCGTTCGTGAAACTGTAATTCTCATTTCATTGAGTCCTTACTTCCTGTTGGAGTGTGCCTTAGTTTCCTCGAGACTTGATTCCTTCCACTCTTGTTATTCTTCCAAACCACTTGTATTGAAAGCTACTCACTCTCCATGGATTTTTCTTTTTCTTTTTCTTAATTTTTTTTAACGTTTATTTAGTATTGAGAGATGGAGAGACACAGAGAGTGAGCAGGAGAGGGGTAGAGAGAGGGGGAGACACAGAATCCAAAGCAGGCTCCAGGCTCTGAGCTGTCAGCACAGAGCCTGACGCGGGGCTCGAACTCACAAACTGTGAGATTATGACCTGAGCTTCAGTCGGTCGCTTAACCAACTGATCCACCTAGGCGCCCCTCTCTGTGGATTTTTCTTCTACCACATTTAAACCTGCTTAAGCTTCTCTCATCCCCCAAACCAAATTACAAGACATTTCTCTATCAATCTTATGCCCCTCCACAAGTGCTGTCTCCATGTGTCTCCTCTTCCTGACCTCGTGTCCTGGAAAACTCATCTACAAGCAAGGTGTCTACATTCTCCTCTCTTGAACTCACTGCCATCCTCCACTGGAATCATCTGGCCAAGGTCACTGAGACCTTTTTAGTGACCTTACATGTCTCTGCTGGTGCAGTTATCAGTCTCTTCACCACCCCTGGAGGTGGTCAGCAGCTCCTAGAGAAAGGACACCTGACTATACTCACTAGGGTCTCTGGGAGGTTCCTCCTTGGACAGATGGCCTTCCCTAAACAGCTCATTTTGCTCATCAGCCCTGGTTTTAGACCAGCACCGCCCTGGTACTATGCTGGCACTGTTTAGGTCACAATCTTCATTTTAACCCCCTGAGCATTTAAAACACATTCATCCTTCTCAAAACTCTGCCCTCCCTTAGCTTTCCATGGACATCGTTTAGTTTGGTTTTATTCATTCTTCCCTGCTTGTATCTTATTATGGGGATGACTTCTGAAAGTAACATGTAAAGAAAAATGTGCATATACTGAAAAGTTATTGTTGATAAAAGTGACTGTTAATAATTGCTCAAATTGCCAATGAAATGTAAATGTGCCAAGATGTTTACATTCTATGAGGCATGTAGGAATTGAAACCTACTGAGAGAATAATCATGTCTTTCAGTTCATGCTCAGTTAAGGCTGTCTATTTAGTGCCATCGCTTACATCATTTATATTCTTCTTTTTGTTTTTGCCTTTGTATACAGTGGAATTTGTATATTTTTGTAATATTTAAAAACATCATACATACAGAGAAGTTGCAGACATAGTACAAAGAATTTTTTTTTTCCTGGTTCAAGAGTAGTTGCACACATGGTGCGCATCATCCTCACACTTCAGTGTGTTTCTTACAAACCAAGGCGTTCTCCTCTATAACTGTAATATGGCTATCAATATCAGGAAATGGTGATAGCATCATCGTTCAGTCTCTGAGGCTATCACATAGGAGGTGTCCTCATTTGGCCCATAATATTTAACTCCTGCTCAGAAACCTAAATTAGAGCAGGATACAGAAATCTACTGACCAGTAATAATAATCATCAGAATTCATCTTAGCTGGAACCACAGATAAGAATTAGGAAGGGATGAGAACTGATTCCAAATATTGGTCTCAATATAGAAGAAAAATGTCAACGTAATTCTAAGCACTGGCCTCCCGTACATAGGCCATTTCTTAGTACTTTGTAAGCACTATAGAAATTTTAATTGGGTTTTGGTATTTGGGGCCAATTTCTCAGACTTAAACAATTTGAGACTTTCCTTCATCTTTCAATCAATTATACCTTCTCTTCTTGGCAAATGATCCTGCATTTAAAATTTTGTCTTTAAGTAAAGTTTTCAAAATTGATAGTTCTCAACTAAGGGCAATCCCCCCCCCCCCCCCCCCCGCCCAAGGGTTCCTGGACATTTGGCAAAATCAGAAGACATTTTTGGTTGTTGTAACTGGGAAGAGGGCTGCTACTTGCTTCTAGTGGGTACAGACCAGGGATGCTGCTAGACATCCTTCATGCTCAGAAAATTCCTCTACAACAGAGCCCACAATGACCGCTGTTGAAGTTGACAAACCTTGCTCTCAAGCAAACTGGTTCAAATTCGACAATACATTAAAAAATCCCTTCACTACAGTCAAGTGGATTTTATTTCGGAGATGCAAGGGTGGCTTAATATTCACAAACAATAAAGGTGATACATCACATCAACAAGAGAGAGGATAAAAACCCTATGATCATTTCAATAGGTGCAGAAAAAGCATTTGACGAAGTACAATATCCATTCGTGATAAAAATCCTCAACCAAGTAGGTTTAGAGGGAACATACCTCAACATAATAGAGGCCACATATGAAAAACCCATAACTATCATACTCAGCAGTGAAAAACTGAGAGCTTTTCCCCTAAGATCAGGAACAAGACAACGGTATCCACTCTCACCACTTTTATTCAACATAGTACTTACTGGAAGTCCTGGCCACCAAATCAGACAACAAAAAGAAACAAAAGCATCCAAATTGAAAAGGAAGAAGTAACACTTTCATTATCTGAAGATGTCATGACACTATATATAGAAAACTCTAAAGACTCCACCAAAAAGTTAGCAGAACTGATCAATGAATTCAGTAAGGTCGCAGGGTACAAGATCAATATACAGAAATCTCTTGACAAAAAAAAAAAAAAAAAAAGAAATTTCTTGTATTTCTTTTTTTTTTAATGTTTATTTATTTTTGAGACAGAGAAAGACAGAGTATGAACAGGGGAGGGTCAGGGAGAGGGAGACACAGAATCTGAAGGAGGCTCCAGGCTCCGAGCTGTCAGCACAAAGCCCGACGTGGGGCTCAAATTCACAGACTGTGAGATCATGACCTGAGCCGTAGTTGGACGCCCAACCAACTGAGCCACCCAGGTGCCCCTAAATCTCTTTCATTTCTATACATCATTAATGAAGCAGCAGAAAAAGACATTAAGAAAACAATCCCATTTACAATTAGACTCGCAGATAATTAAAATACCGAAGAATAAACTTAGCCAAGGAGGTAAAAGACCTGTACCCTGAAAATTACAAAATGTTGATAAAAGTAACTGAAGATGAGGTCAGAGACTAGGGTCAAAAGTGGCCCTACCAGGGTCCTCCCTGAGTCTTGGGGAGGTGAGTTCCCAGAGAATGGAGCTCTGTGTGATGGCAAACTAGGCAGGAGATGCCATGGACCCTGCCTTTGGGGAGGGCCCTGGCAGATGCCTCCTTAGCTGGAGCTTGGAAAAGACTCACTGCCAGTGAAGTGAGGTACCCACCACGGGGGGGGGCCTTATAACCCAACTCAGAATACTCTACCCTGCCCTGAAAGGAAGAAGGAAGGAGGGAAGGAACAAAGGGTGGGAAGGAGGGAGAAAGAAATTGAAGAGGACACAAACAGATGGAAAGATATTCCATGCTCATGGATTAGAAGAACCAATATTGTTAAAATTTCCATACTACCCAAAGCAATATACAGATTTAATGCAATCCCTATCAAAATATCAACAATATTTTTCACAGAACTAGAATGATCATAAAATTTGTATAGAACCATAGAATACCAAGAAGAGCCAGAGCAATCTTGAAAAAAGAAGAAAACTGGAGGTATCAGGATCCCAGATTTCAAGATCTACTACAAAGCTGTAGTAATCAAAACAGCATGGTATTGGCACACACAAAAATAGACACATAGATTAACAGAACAGAATAGAGAGCCTAGAAATGAACCCATGAGTATATGATTAATTAATCTATGACAAAAGAGGCAAGAATATGCAATGGGAAAAAGGCAGTCTGTCCAACAAATGGCATTGGGAAAACTGGACAGTGACACGCGAAAGAATGAAAGTGGACCACTTTCTCACACCATACACAAGAAGAAATTCAAAATGGACTAAAGATTTACATGTGAGACTAGAAATTCTAAGGATCCAAGAAGAGAGCATAGGCAGTAATTTCTCTGACATCGGCTATAACAATTTTTTTTTCAGGTAAGTATCCTGAGGCAAGGGAAACAAAAACAAAAATAAACTATTGGGACTACATCAAATAAAAAGCTTCTACACAGCAAAGGAGACAACAAAACTAAAAGACAACCTACTGAATGGGAGAAGATATTTGCAAAAGGCATATCTTATAAAAGGTTAGCATCCAAAATATATAAATGACTTTTAACATTCAACACTAACCCCCCCCACCAAATAACCCAATTAAAAATTGGCAGAAGAAATGAACAGGTATTTTTCCAAAGAAGACATACAGATAGCCAACAGACACATGAAAAGATGCTCAGTATTGCTCATTATCAGGGAAATGCAAATCAACATTACAATGAAATATCACCTTACACCTGTCAGAATGGCTAAAATCAACAGCACAAGAAACAGTAAGCATTGGCGAAGATGTGGAGAAAGGGCAACACTTATGCACAGTTGGTGGGAATGCAAATTGGTGGAGCCACTATGAAAAACAGCATGGAGTTTCCTCAAAAAATTAAAAATAGAGTTACCGCATGATCCAGTAATTCCACTACTGGGTATTTACCCCCAAAAATGAAGACACTGATTTGAGAAGACACATGCACCCTTATGTTTATTGCGGCATTATTTACAATAGCTAAGATATGGAAGCAGCCCAAGTGTCTGTTGATAGATGAATGGATAAAGAAGATGTGGAATATATATGCAAGGGAATATTACTCAGACATAAAAAAAAGAATGACATCTTGCCATTGACAACAACACGGACAGATCTAGAGGCTGTAATGCTAAGTGAAATAAGTCAGAGAAAGACAAATACCATGGGATCTCACTCATATGTGGAATTTAAGAACCACGACAAATGAACAAAGAAAAAAAGAGACAAACCTGAAAGCAGACTCTTAACTATAGAGAACAAACTGATGGCTACCGGGGGAGAGGTGGGTGGGGGGATGGGCAAAATAGGTGAAGGGGATTCAAAGTCCACTTGCCACGATCAGCACTGAGTATAGAATTGTTGAATCCCTGTATCACACATCTGGAATAATACTGTATGTTAAGGATACTGGAATTAAACTTTAAAACAAAATAAACCAAACTGGTTCAAGCTGAAGATCCTTCAACCTCAATTTAACATATTGATAACTTAAATACCTCGATGGCACATTTTCAAATGAATTTTACTGATTCCGAAATTATTATTTGAAAATGCTGTTTAGAGTTCAGGTTCCATATAACGTAAGCTGCCCACACCTGAGAACCCACAGGTGGGGCCCATGTGGGAAAGTAGCAAGCTGGAGCCAGTCTCAATAAGATGTTGCAGTAAAAAAAAAAAAAAAAAAAAGAAAAAAGAAAAAAAATGTAGATATTTGAATCAAATCAAGAGTGAGGTCAATCTCAAAAGTACACTGTGCTTCTACTGAGGAAATTTCTAAATTTGTAAATGCACAGAAGGCAAAAGAATGGAATGGGTTGAGACCTTGCTGCTCATACTTATAAAGTCTATGGAACTGTTATGTTTCTGTAAAGACAAAGACCCCAAACACCCAGAACAAATATTTCCCCATGGAATGGTAACCATTAGCAACTACATCCTGTTGCTAGGCAAGTTCAGGTCAGCTCGGGGAGTGAATGAGCAGCCTCCAGTCACAAGAGGCATGATGTCTCTGCGTGACCTGTGGAGCATATTTCAGCAGCTACTGTTTTGTTACTGCATAGGTGAGGCGAATAGGTTTGTTCGAGGTCCCCGTTTGATTACACTCACCCACGCTTTCAAATATGAGCTGACCTGGAGGACGTTGAAGGTTGTTTTTACCACCTTTGTTGGATGAAACTAAATTGGAGTGCTGAATTTAAAGCAATAATGAGAAATGTCTTTTTATTTATCAAACAGGAAGAAGTACTTTTAAAAATACAGAGAAACTTGGGAAGTCAGCATTAAAAAGGGTAAGAAAGTCACACGGGGGTGCCTGGGTGACTCAGTCGGTTGAGCGTCCGACTTTGACTCAGGTCATGATCTCAGTTCTTTAGTTGGAGCCCAACGTCAGGCTCTGCATTGACAGCTCAGAGCCTGGAGCCTGCTTCGCATTCTGTGTCTCCCTCTGTCTCTGCTCCTCCCCTGGTCACACGCTGTTTCTCTCTCAAAAATAAATAAAGACTAAAAAAGAAAGCCATACATAGAGCTCCTAAGGCAAACTCTGATTTGGATGATCGATAATAGTTCAACTGGTGGAAAATATTTTAATAGCAGGGACCAAGCTGAGAGTAAGCCTGTATATAATACTGTCTATATTTATGTTACTAATAGTGAAGCTATTTTGAAGTAACGTGATAGGCTGATCCAGACTGCCACAGGACCGACATACCTAACTTACTTTCACTGCTCACCTTCCCACAAAATCTAGGCTTTAGCAGAGTATTAATATTCCCAGGGTATACCACATGCTCTATACCATGGTTCTATATATATTGTTTCTTCTTTTGATCGACCAACTCTATTATTTAGAATATATCATTTTCAAAAAATGTTTGAGAGGGGGAGACAGAGATAGAGAACAAGTCATGGAGGGGGCAAGAGGGAGGGAGAGAGGGAATCCTAAGCAAGCTCCCCGCTGTGCATAGGGTTCAACCCCATGACTGCAAGACCATGACCTGAACCAATATGAAGTGTTGCACACTCAACCAATTGAGCCACCCCAGTGCCCCTAGAATATATCTTATTAAACTAAATGTAATGAATTAAAATGTGAAGTAAAATGTAATTCCAAAGAAAGTTTTCTGGAAATCCTAATTTAAACTTTTTTTTAAATGTTTATCTATTTTCCAGAGATAGAGAGAGACAGAATGCAAGTGGGGGGTGGGCAGAGAGAGACCAGAGATACAGGATCTGAAGCAGGTTCCAGGCTCTCAACTGTCAGCACAGAGCCGGATATGGGGCTTGAAGCCACCCAACTGTGAGATCGCAACCTGAGTTGAAGTCAAAGGCTTAACCTACTGAGCCACCAGGCACCCCTGGAAATCCTACTTTTAAATGCTTTAACTCAGGAGTCCTCATTTTTGGTTCCACAACTGCGGTCATCATTTTGTCTTCTTTGAATACTAAATCTCCTCTAGAATATGGACTATCCCTCCATCTTTTTAACAGCAGTGCCTCGGATATATACAATATACAAGGGTCTCATTTAATATGCCTGTTGGATATATTAGTTAACAGATAAGTATATAATTATTCATTGCACCTCTTAAAATATGTTTATTTTTGAGAAAGAGATAGAGGCGCAGAGAAAGAGAGAGAGTGAGAATTCCATGCAGGGCTGTATCATCAGCACACAGTCTGATTTGAGGCTCCAACTCATGTGAGATCACGACCTGAGCCAGGACCAAGAGTCCGATGCTTAACCGACTGAGCCACCCAGGTGCCCCTGTTTATGATATTAAACAAAGCTTGCATATCCTACATACACCCAACTTGGTTGAGGAATAAATTTATTGCTTGATTTTATGGGCTAAAGTTTTGTTAAGGATTTTGATACTTATATTCATGAATAAAGTTGGCCAATAATTTTCTTGTCTAGCAATGTCTTTGATTTTAATACCAAAGTTACACTGTCCTTATGGAATTAATTAGGAAGGCTTCCTACTGTTATGAGCAAGACTGTAAAAAATTGGGATAATCTTTTCACAGAAAGTTTGGAAAATGCTTCTCCAACATCGTCTAGGCCTCTATTTTTTTTTTTTTTTTTTCTGTTTGGAAGGAGGTTAAACCCTCGCTACAGGTCTGTGATAGTCATGAGATTCCTGAGGATGTTATTTCTTCTTTAGTCAGTTTCAGCAAGTTGTGTTTTTCTAGAAATCTATGTCATCTTAGGTTTCCATGACTTTCCAGTGAGAACTATATTTCAGTAGAAACAGATAGCCCTGTTTGATGAGAGAACATTTTTCATGAGAGATTTCCATTTAATGTATATGGAAGGAATAATATAGTAGTTAAAAGATACAACATATTCGTTGCCTATACTGACATAAGTGTCTTAAGAGAAATTCACTGATGGATGAAACCATTAGATTAAAATTTGAGACAAAAGTTTAAAATGTAGGGATCGGGCTGTCACAGCAGGAGCCCAATATTACATGCCTCGTTATGAGATCCAAAATAAAGCATATATACCATTTTTTCTGTTCTTGCCCCCCATTGTTTTTAACCTAAATCTAACCAAGATTTTAGAGCTATTTTCCACTTATGGAAAGGCAGAGATTGAGTAACAGGTTAAATGACACCATTAAGAGAGCAAACACCTTAATTCAAATGTGAGAAATTCTATAGGACATGGACTAAAATTCTGCAAAATTGGTGAGATAAACAAAAGTGGATCTAGATTAAAAGAGATTTATGACCCCCCCCCCCACAATTTAATGTATGGGTCTAGTTTATACTGTACTTTGAGAACAGTTTTAAGGAAATTGAAAAATATATATATACAAATTGCAGAATAGGAGTTGGAAGACACCAAACAATTTATTAGTTTTGCTTTATGTGATAGCAATATTGCTGCTATTTATACAGTTTTAGAGAGGAGGTATGTTGGGGTAAAATGATAGGATACCCAAAATGTTCTTTAAAGGTAGTCTACAAAGAATGAAATAAAAATGAGGATAATGAGGTAAGTCAAATTTGAATGATGTACGTATAAGGCTTTATTATGGCAGTCTCTCTACTCTTGGCTATGTTTAGACTTTTAAATTTTTAAAGTATTAGAATACAGTTGATAACCCTTTCTATTTTACCTGTAATTATAGCACCTAGTCTCAGTTTAGAGTGTTTAGGGCTACCTATTTCCCTTTAAAATGCCTCTTTTATTCCATTCCACAGATTAACCCATGGAATATGTGGCAGTATCTTTTTTGTTTCTGTGTATTATTTTCATATTAAGCTACAATTGTTGACTCTATGTATTCATTAAATTTTCTTACTTTCCCCACACTCTGCCAGAACTCTCTGTATGTCATTTATATCAATTTTTAAGTGTGCTGCTCTGATTCCCTATATTCTTAGTAATTTTAGATCTGCTTGTCTATCAAGAATCAAGATAAGTATGTTGCTATCACTATGATGGTGCAAATTTATCCATTTCTTTTATGTATTTGAAGCTATTTTATTGGCTGTAAACCATGTTTAAAATTAGTATGTATTTCTGGTAAAGTGAAATTTTATCATGATGCCATAACCATGAGAGCCTATCTTTTTTTATCCTAAACCTATTTCGTCCGATACTAATTTGTGTTCTCTAAGTTAGCATTTCTCTAAGTTAACATTTACCTGATCTACGTTATTTTCCAAACTTTTCTTCATTTTGTGTGTCCTTAGACGTTAAATATGCTCACGTGAACACCCGTATCAGGTAAGTTTAACTCATGGATAGTTACTGTAATTTATATACTAATGAACCAGACTTTTGAATTTGGATGCTTGAGTTGGTTAATCCCCACTGATTTTCTCATGTCCTTACACTCTATCCTGATTTTACTCTTCAGGGACCTAGACTGGAGGTCTGAGTTTACTCAGGTATATCATCAAGAACGTCTTTGTCTTCAGCTTAAATGAGAAGCAGTAGATGAACTCCTAAGATTCTTAGGAGTCCCCCCACCCCTCCGCCCCCACAGCTTTGGCTGGCTGCTTCTTGCCTCAGGTCAAAGCTGCTTCCTTTTCACACCAGTTCCTAACAGACTCATCTTTACCCCATGGATTTCTCACAGTTCTGTGTATTTCACTGCGTGTTCCTCAACTTAATCTTAAAGGAGAAAGGCAGTTGTTCTGCTACGTCACCATCTTGACATATTGTAAGAAGTATGTTCAGCCTCACCGGCAGTCACGGAAATTAAAATTTAAAAAGTAACAAAGCCCCATTGTCACCTACCACCCCGGCAAATGTTATTTTAAAATAAAGATTCCCAAAGTTAACAGAGGTTTGCTAAAACGGGCTCTGTTTTCAAGACTACTGGTGAGGTCTAGGAAGGTACCATCTATCTTGAAATATGTGTCAAAAGTCTTGCAGCCCATAAAGTCTTTCATACAGCCACTCTACATTTACATTTAACTACAAAAATATCTATCGCTGTATTATTTACGATAATAAAAAACTGAAAGCAACTTCAACTTTTAACACTTGGGGATTTATTACCTACTTATGCTGTGTCCAGAAAGTAGAATACTCTGCAGCCATTTAAAAGAATTTTTAAAGACCGCATATAAAATATAGAGCATATTAAAATATTAAGGGTTTATATCTGGGTAATAGAAATATGAATGATTGAAGTTTTCTTCTCATTACTTACCCAAGTTCACTATTTCCTAGTGAATATGTGTTAGTACATTGTTTTAAGAAAATTACCTCCCATACATCACTTATCCTGAAAACCCCTCCACCCACAGATGATAGAATGTAGTCAACTATTTGAGCTCATGTGCTAGTGGATTAGCCCTCCAGCATCTTTTGCATTTTGATATTAGCTTTATTGTCCCATCAAAAGTCCAAGCTATGGAAATGGTAGACATACCAGGAGCTTTCAGGAAATAGAATAGCCCTCACATTCCTGAATCATTCTATACTCTTGTACCATCTTTCTATTTGGAGATAACATACACACACACACACACACACACACACACACACACACACTCAATCTCTCTCAAAATTTGTGTACAACATCCTGGGACACACTGGCTGTTAACTAGGTACCAGAGAGTATCAGAAAGTAGCACTGCTCAAATCAACACTGAAGCATATATCCTATATGGTTCCTATTATGACAGCCTGTTAAGTTATATGTACCTTTCTAAGAATCAGGCATTCAGTCATTACTGTTTTCTAAGAGCAGAGGTTCTTAAACAGGATTCACTAGATCCCCTTACTAGGTCCATAGGGCATCAAAATATTCAGACTATTAAAATTAAAGGTTAACTAATAAGTTTGGGCTGTGACAACACTGTGTAATCTTCTCCCTTAAATATATCAATCTTCCTCACTAAGAAAAAACATTTTTTTTTTTAAAAAGGTAATGAGGGGCGCCTGGGTGGCTCAGTCAGTTAAGCATCCAGTTTCAGCTCAGGTCATGATCTCATGGTCCGTGAGTTTGAGCCCCGTTGTTGGGCTCTGTGCTGACAGCTCGGAGCCTGGAGCCTGCTTCGGATTCTGTGTCTCCTTCTCGCTCTACCCCTTCCCGACCTGCACTCTGTCTCTCTGCCTCTCTCTCAAAAATAAATAAACATTAAACAATTAAAAAAAAAAGATAACTTGGGACAATCCAAGAAGAATTTAGATTAACTTAGTCACTTGGTGTGGTTTATCTACTACAGAGAACTGCAATCTATTTTGTGTTCCCATTCATGGAAACATAGCTGAATCCCAAACCCAAGACGTAATGGAAATCATTAAGGAAAACAAGTAGACAAACAAACAAAACAGCCTAAGAGATGCAGAAGGTTGATCCATCCAGGTTTTTTGTTTATTTGTTATTGTTTGTTTTCCTCCACGGCCACCACCCTTAGTCAGGACACCATCATTTCTGGGTAAGACACTGTAATGAATGTTTTAGGACCTCCTTGAAATCTTGTTACCCTACACCTCATCCTTTACAAGCCAGTCATATTTACCCCTTGGAAATCCAACTCTGATCATGTCGTTCCTCAGTTTAAAATCCTTTAGTGACCACTCATCACCTTGGGTTAAAATACATATCGCTCAAGAGGTCTTAACAAAACTTTGTCTCCAAGATCTGACTTAATGCCTGCTTTTCCACAGTCAATTTACTCCATTTGGCCCATACCAGACTTCCTATTTAGTTCCCTTATTTTTAAGTAAGGGAATCCATCTCTTAGCATGCACCATAAAATAAGGAAAGTAAGCTATAAATGGCAGAGAAATATAAAATTTTATAAATAATCTGTAGAGAATAGAGCTTTTGGCTCACTTGGACAGGCAGACAGTATCTATTCTGTCAAGTGAGGGATAGTGAGTTGAACAGCAGATTGGTACCACACACTTCATGGTCAGTCCCTTTACCTGTCATCATGCCTTCATCACGAGGCTTTGGCCAGCTAGAATCAGTCTTCAAAGCATCATGATTTCAGTTTGCAGAAAAAGGAGTAAGCACCCTGATATACTGTTTGTCCCCCAGAGCAGGCACGTTACTAGGCACATAATAGACGCTCAATATTTCTCAACAAATGGTTAAACAACCTGAAGGATAGTAGATACTGGAATTGAAAGATACCGAGTAGGATTTTGTCACCAATCTTATTAGACTGACACAGTATAGCTAGAGGGTTGGTATGTAATAAATATAAAAGGTTTTATTGTGTGCTGTCATTTTAACAAAGTGTGACTTATATAACATTGTTTTTGTAACCAGTATTATTTTCCTTACATGTGATTATGCTTTTAATTAATAATTGGTAACAGTTAATGAACCACATTTCCTAGACATAAAGGTAACTGATACAGTTATAAAAATTACTCAGAAATGGCAGTTTGTTGTGTGAAGTTATTCTAACACTGTGCTTTCCACCCGTCTTGTCGCACAAATGTGCCCACATTCAGTGGTTAACCACATTGAACGGAGGAGCATACGGTAGCAACCGAATGGTAGTTCATCATCTATGTGGTCAAAACTTTTGTCGAACGTTACACCTAAGAGCTGTGGGTTTTTACAGACAGTCTTTAAAGTACAATTGTATTTTCTTACATTGGCAATTCCCGTCTGTTCGTAGACTGTAAACTTGACTCCAAGTGTGTCTGAGAAGCCCTCTTTCCTTCTAACCCAGTACTTACACCATTACAGAATCACTTGCAACTTAAACACACCAGTGTAGTTTTCTTTCTCCTTCATTAGTTTCTCTTAATGTTGCTGGCACTTAGGATGGAACAGGTCTCTTTGCAAAGACTCTTGGGAGGAGTAGAAAAATAACAACGTGACAACTCTAGGCTAATGCGTCCTTCTTTGTGACGTCTTCAAATTAAGCTAATTATCTATGGCACTGAACTTAGAACTTTTGCCGGGATGACTTTCCCCAGAATATTTTAAAGTCCAGTTATCAGGTGAGGGGCAGCAACCACTCTGTACTCTCCTGCCACAAACAGGCTTTTTCACTCACGAAACTACTCATCAGCACCCAGGGCTGTCCATTTAATTGCTATAGTACAACAATATCGAGTGTTTTTCTGAGCTTCCAAATGTAATAAGTCTGTTTTGAGAAAAATGGGTGGAACTGTTGGTGGCCAGAATGCACTTTCAAGTGCTGCTGTGGGGTATCAGTAGAAAGAGCACTGATCTGTGGGCTGAAGTCAGAAGCCATAGGTTCCAGACCCGTTCTCTCCCTGACTAGTTGTGTGACCTTGAGTGAGCCCTCTGGAGATCTGCAATTGTGTTAGTTTCCCTCACTTCTATGCAAGGATGGCAATGGATGATCTGTAAAGCCTTTTCTAGCTCTCAGGTTTTTTTAATGCTCTATTTAGTTTAGAAATAGAGGACTTGCTTTTGGCTTATAATCTGACCTGGTGCTTTAAACCTTTTTGCCTTGCAGCTGACTCTCTATAAAGTTAAATGTTCATTCTCGCGTATGCCATGGTTTATTAGAAATGAGTGTTAGGAAATGTGGAGAATCCTATATTTAACATCTCAGAATTGGATACTAGTTTGATATAAATAGCAAGTTGTTATCTGAGTAGATTACAATGGATTTACTATCAAGTAAATTAAATCACTGGGGACAGATGTGTTTTTAGAATTGTCTGAGACAATCAATCTGTGAGTAGAAAATTTTTGGTACCTGCCAAGCTGTCCTGTATAATTCAAAGATATGTCACCCAAGCACTTCCCTTTCTGTAGCCAATAGAGAGTGTTAGCAGGGAAGAAATGATCAGAGAGGGGACAAGTGTAGAATAGCATACTATAGGCTTTCTGGTAGTTATGAAGCATTTGGAAGAATGAGTAAGAGTGAGTAGAAAAGCTAAATAGGAGGCAACATGACAAATAACAAAAGGTGCAGGAGGCAAATATTATAAATAATTATAAAGTAATGCTGTGTGGCTGTTTGATTTTATGCAAAGAGAAACAGGGAACCAATGGTAGGGGGGGACATGACCAAAGTCATGAACCAGAAAGAGGCCCTGAGCTCATTAGAAGGAAAATGGTGAGGTAGAGAAGGCCTATGATGAACACATGGCAACTTTCATAGATATAAGAAATAAGGAATATGTATTGGGAAATGGGAAAAACCTTTTTTTTTTTTTTTTTTTTTGAAATTCTTTCCCAGTGAGAAGTGGATAATGACTACTGTTGGCAATATTTACCGGAGCCATCCCTAAGAGGGTATGTTTGGCAAAGCAGGAGATAGAAAACTTACCAGATAGTAAATACATTGTAGGATTTATGGTTACATTGTTTCCTGTTGCATCTTTAATAAGTTACCGCAAACTCAGTGGTTTAAAACCCAAATATAGTATAGTTTTAGAATCAAGAATATAGTTAGAAAGATTATATTCCTTCTGGAAACTAGTGGAGAACCTGTTTCCTGGCATCCTCCAGCACCAAGACCCTGTCTATTCCTTCGATTGGGGCCTCTTTTTCCATCTTAATAGCCAGTTGCAAAACGTCTTTTAATCTCTTTCCTGACTCTGACATTGGGCCCACCCAATCTTCCCATCACAAATCCTTAACCATATCTGCAAAGCTCCTTTTGCCATCACAGAAATTAATGTATTTACAAGTTCCTAGAATTAAGACAAGGGCATCTTTGGTAGGCCATTGTTCTGTTGACCACAGGTTCTTGAGTCTCTTGTTGCGTTTACTGAGCTCTGACATCATAGATAAAGAATGACCGTAGACAATAAATAAACCAATGGGAGTGGCTGTATCCTAATAAATCTGTGTTTATAAACACAAACCCTAAGCCAGAACTGTCACATGGACTATAGTTTGCTAATCCCTAGAATTTTTTTTTTTTTTTATAAAGCTCTCATGCTAGGGAATTCAAGCAGGAACAAACTTAATATAGAGAATTAGAGGCTTGCGCATACATTAGAAGAGCTACCAGGAATGAAGGGAAGAGGGCTCTGCAGGCTTTCAGGATACCCAGAAGGGCAGAAGCCCCAAGGAAGCAGATGATCCTGGCTGTCTAAAGCACTAGTCTGGGTAATTTTTAGGAGGAAGCCAGGAAGCCCTAGAAGCTCTACCTTTATCATATACCTGCTCTTAGCTGGTACTGAGTGTGGGGAATGTAATTTCCTGGGTTTTAACTTTTTCATGGGAGAGCTTAGAAGACTATGGGTTGTATTCAATTTCATCAGATAATACTGGTGAAGATGGTCAATCTGGTTTAAAAAAAAGTGATTTAAAATGAACCTGGAGATTTGCCATGAAAGAGCAAATTCACCAGAGAAATATTTGTTGGAAAGTGAATGGTCTTCTTCATGCCAGAGTGATTTCCCAGTTCCACAGTTTGGCTGATTGTTAATAAGCATGTGGAATGTGTCTGTTTTTGCTTGTCTGGTTTTTGTTTTCACCAGCTGGACATAATGCAGCTTGCTAGGACAGCTTTGAGATCAGTTGGAGATGGATCTCAATTCTGCCGCAACCTCTTTCCATCTAAATTACCTTGATCAGTGCCTTAGCATCAAGTTCCTCATCAGTAAAATATTTGTCATACTACCTGTCACATGATTTAGAAAGGAAGAAAATGAAATAGGAGATGTCAAGTGCCTGATAAAAAATTGATGCTAAACACGTAACTATTATTATCTCCCCTTTATTATTTGCTCCTGAGACTGAGTTGCTTAAAGAATTTTAAATAAAGGATGGTTTGCCCATTGAGCGCTGTTACTGGGGAAAACGCCCCAATTTGTCCAAGAACAACTCTGACACCAACTTTAGGAAGCAATGTACCAGTATTATGACTGTGGCAGGTGTTAGTGTAAGGAGAGTGATTTTCTGTCGACCTTTGTACCTCTGACTGTGACTAGGCAATGACAACTAAGACTTAGATGCTCTCAGAGGTTGTGGTCAAAGAAGCTTCCACCTTTTCTCTTCTCTTTCCTTCACAGACTCCCCTTTCCCTTGACAGTTCTTATTCAACCCACCTCATGGAAGAGACTACCTCTCTCTCCTCAGATACAATGGCTCGCCAATCTCTTCTGATACCCACGGGATAAATACAACTGGAGAAGCAGGTCAGGGTGGCTAATGCTATGTACCTGACCATCCTTGAAAGAGAAGGAAATCTCATTTTGGCTTCAAGTCCCTGACACACACTCCAATCAAGCTTTATGATCGAGCTGAAGTCTGACTCCCATTTGATGTAGTTCTCTTGTTCGTATCCTGAGGTCAGAGCTTGGGGTATGGTGAGGAGATAAGTGTTAGGATTTAAGCACCAAATCCTGCTTTGTACCCTGAAGAATTGGCTTGAGACATGTTGTTTCCATTTTTATCTTTGGTTAATAATGAGTTTCATTTAAAAGTTTATTAACACAAACCTAAAAAAGTATGCTTTACTTTCTACTTATTATTCAAAGATATATAAAAACTTCACCTGCAATAATTGTTTCCTTATATGTTGTGCTACACTAATTTCTTTAAGAAGGTGAGAGACTTTAATGTGGTAAGTTTTAGTGGAAATTTATAATGACTTAGGAGACGGAGGAAAGGAGGTCTAGCATGCAAAATATGCGTTTATGCATTTTGCTTTTGGGGCACATTACATATCTTGTGTCCACTGAAGTTTCTGCTTTTATTATTATCCTTACTGATGAGAAAAACCGAAGTTATATAACTTGCCCAAGGATCACACAACAGATTTTAACAGTGTCCAAAGAATGAGCCAGAGGCAGAAGCTTAATGAAGAAATACTTAACCTTGCTGTCTGTGGTTCTCATCCTTCATCCGGCTCTTTATCATCGGTTTTGGCCTGGGCACAGAGAGGTCCCTCACACACACACATGCCTAGGAACTCCAGACAGGCCTCATGCACAGAGCGCCCTGCAGTGAGCTGGAAATCAGCAGTACATCTTGGATGAGAAACCCTCCACTGCCAATCATACCAGAGGCAAGAGCAAGTGAAGAATATGCTGTCAGCTTCTGGCATTTCTCCCTAGAGAGGAAACTGAGTGCTGGTTAATAGAGGCCAAAGGTCTCTGTGGCCTTGGGATGAATTCAGGGGTTCAGTGATTGAGCAGAAGGAGGAGGACCTAGCCTAGGGGATGGTAGTAAAACCTCTCTTATGAAGCAGAAAATCAGCTAGAACAACCCACTCATAAGATAAACTGGCATTAATAATAGCTTAGCTGACTCTGAGTTACCGTGTACATTTTCTGTGAAACAGAAAGATGAGCTCATCTATGGGCATATCTACAAGTACCTACTGCCGACAGGGGAGTATTTCAAAGACCACCTTTCATTTTCTCATTTGTTTGCCTTTAGTAACTGGCTTAATATCAGTAAGAACCACCACAAACACAATTGTTGAGAAACATTAAAATTCCCGTTGCTGGGAATTTAGAAGATCTTTTTAACTTTCGCTCCCAAGCACTGAGGTGAAGATATGGTAAGAAGAGTCTTCCCCCAAACTGATATTGAAACTCAATTTGGGGCGCCTGGGTGGCTCAGTCGGTTAAGCGTCCGACTTCAGCTCAGGTCACGATCTGGCGGTCCGTGAGTTCGAGCCCTGTGTGGAGCTCTGGGCTGATGGCTCAGAGCCTGGAGCCTGCCTCGAATTCTGTGTCTCCCCCTCTCTCTACCCCTCCCCCGTTCATGCTCTGTCTTGGTCTCAAAAATAAATAAACGTTAAAAAAATTAAAAAAAAAAAGAAACTCAATTAGTTAGAACACCAAATTAAGCATTAGCAAGTATGAATTCCAGAATCCTAGGGTTGGAACTCTCATTAGCTTTCTATAATTGGAGTCTCCAGTTCCTCATGAGATATGTAGAATGAGCTTGATAATGTTACTGGTGGTTGCAAGGACTGGATTATAAAGTGACTACGTGAACACTGAAAATCTCAAGCACTAGAAGAAGGTAGGTTGTATCGTTCCAGAAATCCAGATCAGCCTGACTTTCACACAACACTGAATCAGGTCAGTCGGTGGTGCGGGTGCTGCAATCCATGGAGGAGTTTTTCTTCCCATGGAGGCTTCCACCTGAGGTTCACAAACCCCAACATGGCTTGGGAAAGACACTTCTCACATGGATTGAGAATATCAAAAAGGGCCAAGAACGGATACCAAAGCCGACTGCATTTGAATGCACTTGGAGGGAGGTGGATACAGGGTGCCACACGTTATTGTGGTATTAAGCTTGATTTTATTCAACATCTTTATTAATCATCTAGAAGATGAGAAAAATGGCACATTAATTAAATCTGCAGATGGTGCTAAACAGACATTTCAGAGTTCATTGTGGACAAAGTAACGATATAAAAAGACTGGGTTTAAAAGAAGGCAGAACAAAACACTAATGAGTATTTGTTTTGGTGCCATAAAGGCTCAAAACACACCTAGAGTGGAATATGAAATGCTGCTAAAGGCCCTGAATGAGGCAATAGAAAATAATTAGCATTATTATGGATACAAGTTAAAATATTATTGGCAGCAAAAAAGAGCTGTTTAACTAAATTCCTGTTTTGTTATGTCGTCCCTTTGTCTGACATCCAGACTTCATAGATGAGGCATGCCAGACACAATGGGGACCTGCACATCGTGATGTGGGACTGGGAATATTTAAGGACTTTATGTGGGTGTCCCTTCAAATATACACTCCAAGATGGAGGTCATCAGCCCAGTTCCCACTGGCTTGCTAGGTCATGGGCCCTTTGTTTTCAAGATCTTGCCCCAGTTTATCCCACAAGAAGCTGCCAGAGTCCTCTTCTTCCGACATTGGTCAACCTGCCATTTCCCTGTCTCATGAGGCAATACCGAAGGACCTTAAATATATTCCTGAATTAATACCCTTCTATTTTTTGCTAGTTTTTTTATTTTAAGATAGTCATCAGGTTCTAAACAAATATCTACTCTTTGTTCCTCCAAGTACTTTTTTTAAACCCTTTCATAGGTCATCCCCCTAATTTTCTTCCCATCCCTCTCCATGTGTATCAGGCAATGTCCCAATAAGTAGATGACATGCACAAAATAGAATACTTCAAAAAGGGTTTACTTACAAAAAGACTATTTAAAGAGGTATGGATTTCAGGGAACCACACATTCGATGCAGGTACCAAAATTAACTGTTAGGCCCGCTAATTCTGAAGGGATAAGAAATGTATCAACAGTCATGTAAGGGTGACAGCCTTGAGAGAAGCAGTGACATTTGATTCAGGGGCACACAGCCAGCTGGAAACAATTTTGGTGGGATTTAATGAAGGAGATGAATGCCACCCAGGCATTTCCCTCACCAATCTTAGCTAAGTCATTTTTTTAATTTTTGTGAGTCTAGTGGATGTGAGCGAGTATCCCATTGTGGAGTCTTTTTTTGTTTTTGTTTTTGATTCTGCATCAGTGATTGCTTGAGTGACTTTTCACTCCTATTTTTTCCTGTATGAATTTTTTTTTGTATTTTGCCTATTTTAGGAGGGTAATGTTTTTCATTTTCTTATTAATTTGCAGGTGGTCTTTGTATGTTCCAGATATGAACATTTTGATTGTTGTGCCACAAACACCTGCTTTTAGGTTGTATATTCAAATTTTTCTTTAAGGTCTTTTTTGAAAATCATAAGTTCTTAATTTTATTAGAGTAAGCTTTGATTTTTTTCTTCATGACTCACACTGTTCTTGAATAAATCCTCTTTCTCAAAAGCATTATAAGAATACTATTGATTTTTAAAGATATTTTAAAGTTTTCCCTTTTATATTTAAGTTTTTAATCCACTATATACATGCTCTTCAATCATGTTTTTCTTGGACATTCTTCAATATAAGTTTATAAATTTTTGTTGAGATTATGATTAAAACTACATTGAATCTTATGATCAAATTGGGAAGAACTGATATATTTGGGATATTCAGTCTGCTTATTCATTAACATTGGTTGCTTCTCTATTCTTTTAGTTCTCTCAACAAAGCATTATACTTTTCTCCATTAAAGGTCTTAAAATCCTATTAGATTTCTAGGTTTTTTTTTTTTATACAGACATAGTTATACTGTTCTAAGAGTTTTTTAAAGGCTGAATTTACGTTTGTTTAGCCATTTATCCTGGTGAATAGAAATGTAATGTTTAACTTATTGATCTTTCAGTAAGCAAAAGTGCTTAATAATTTATGGAGTATTTGGAGTTTTGAATGCAGACAAAACATCTGTGAATATTAGTTTTGTTAATTACATTTCAATCCTATCTTTGCTTTTTTTTTTGGTCTGGTGATGCTGTTAGGAGCTTCAGTATTGGATAGATGGGGCAATTATGGTCACACTTATCCATGTTCCTGAAGAGAAAGGGAATGTTTCTAACACTTCACCATTGGGCAGAATGTGTACTGTAAATAAGCATAATATTTTGAAATTATAATTTTGTAACTCCTCTAGATTATTTGTGCCAATTCAGGAATCTATTTTGTTGAAAAATACTTGACTATTACCGGTGCAGAAGTCGACACTACAGAGGCCTAAAGTTAAGTTTATGAAGATCTAATATTCAAACAGATTTAGAAGAAAACTGGAAAAACAGAATGTTTAAGTCCATCCTCTTCTCTCTTCAGCTCTCTCCCACCTCATGGACTTTATCTCCCAAGGTCCTAACCTAGCTCACTCCATTGTTGTTACTCAACCTGAAGAACAGAGTTGCCACTGTTTGAATTGTTTGATATGCTAAAGATTAGGGGAACAAAAGATAACAGATTTGAGGGTAAAACCTTAGGAGTACACTTTTAATATGTTTAAGCAAAACTGCTTATTAAGTATCTATCTGGTAGTATCTAATAGGCAGCCAACAGCAGAGTCTGGAGCTGAGAAGAGGCCCAGCCTAGTGATAGAAATCTGGAAGACATTAGTATGTAAAGATAGCAGGTAAAGTCACAAGATAGCATGCAATCACCAAGGGCTAAGTGAAGACAGAGTTGAAGGGATCAGGGACTCAGCAGTTCATGTTTGCTTTAATTTCCCTTGCCTCTGGAGACATGTTTAGTAAGAAGTTGCTGAGGCCAAGGTCAAAGAGGTTGTCCTTGTTTTCTTCTCTAGGATTTTGATGGTTCTCCGTCTCACATTTAGGTCTTTCATGAGAGAAAGAGGAGCATTTTTGCACTGCTGGTGAGAATGCAAACTGGTGCAGCCACTCTGGTCAACAGTATGGAGTTTCCTCAAAAAATTAAAAATCCATCTACCCTATGACCCAGCAGTTGCACCACTAAGTACTTATCCAAAGGATACAAAAATGCTGATTCAAAGGAGAACATCCACCCCGATGTTTATAGCCACATCACCAGCAATAGACAAATTACGGCAAGAGCCCTGATGTCCATTGACTGACATCAATGCATAAAGATGTGATGTCCATTGACTGACATCAGTGGATAAAGGTGTGATTATACAGAACACACGCATGCGCGCGCGCGCGCACACACACACACACACACACACACACACACAATGGAATATTACTCAGCAATCAAAAATAATGAAATCTTGTCAATTGCAACACTGTGGATGGAACTAGAATGTATTATGCTAAGGGACATAAGTCAGAGAAAGACAGGTATCATATTATTTTACTCATATGTGGAATTTAAAAAACAAAACAGATGAACATAGGGGAAGGGAAGGAAAAATAAGATAAAATCAGAGAGGGAGCAAACCATAAAAGGCTGTTAAGTATAAGGAACAAACAGAGGGTTGCTGGAGGGGTGGTGGGGAGGGAGGATGGGTAGATGGGTGATGGGTATTAAGGAGGGCACTTGTTGGGATGAACACTTAGTGTTCTATGGAAGTAATGAATCACTGTGGTTTACTCCTGAAACAAATACTACACGTATGTTAACAAACCTGAATTTAAATAAATAAATTAGGGGTGCTTGGGTGGCTCATTGGTTAAGCATCAACTCTTGGTTTCAGCTCAGGTCATGGTCTCATGTTTTTGAGTTCAAGCCTTACATTGGGTTCTGTGCCAACAATCCAGAGCCTGCTTTGGATTCTGTCCCTCCCTCTCTCTCTGCCCCTCCCCTACTTTCTCTCTCTCTCTCTCTCTCTCTGTCTCTCTCTTTCTCTGAATAAACTTAAAAATTTTTTTAAAAATTGGGGCGCCTGAGTGGCTCAGTTGGTCCAACTTCGGCTCAGGTCATGATCTCGCGGTTTGGGCGTTCAAGTCCAGCGTCCGGCTCTGTGCTGACAGCTGGGAGCCTGGAGTCTGTTTCAGATTCTGTGCCTCCCTCACTCTCTGCCCCTCCCCCACTCACACTCTGTCTCTCAAACATGAATCAACATTAGAAAAATAAAAAATAAATAATTAGTTAGTGAAAAAAAAAGAAACGATCAAAGACTGAGGTCTGGGAATGCATTTTAAAACTTGGTATATGAAATAAAGCCAACAAGAAGACCGAAGAAGAATCATCAGTGAAGGAAGAGAACCTAGAGTTCAAGAAACTTAAGTGCAGTGTGGACACCGTTTCAAGGAGGAGGGTAAAGTCACCTGGGTCAAATGATGCTAATAGTTCAAGTAAGAACAGAACTGCAAACTTAGCACTGCATTTCGCAACATACAGGTCATTAGTAGCCTTCAAGGTTTGGTGAGATGGTTGATGACAGGTTCAAATGAGAAGAGGGAAATAGAACATCCTTCCATGCCTAGTTATGTGACCCACTGTTTTCACTTGTCGATATACTATAGCTTCTGCGTGCTTATTCTTTTCCCTTTACTTTTTATTACTCAAGTTATAATTAACGAATCAGTGTTATATTAGTTTCATGTGAATGATATAGTGATCCAAAAATTCTGTATGTTACTTAGTGCTCATGGCTGAATTTTAACGGCTGAATATTCCTCTTATAGGTGATTGTGCCCTGGTGCGTATAATTTGGAACTTCTCAACAGAATTTTTTTTTTCCCTTTTGCTTTAAGTACACTGGTTTATTTTAATCCTCATTCTGACATTCTATGTTTATTTACTTAAATTGTCACAGACAGGCTTTCTGGCTAAAGGATTCGTGTAACATAGGTCATGCAAGTATATATAATGTTATATTTCACAAAAGAATACAAATGGCTAATAGTGAAATTAAAACCATGTTTATCTACTATCAATCCAATAAATGCAAATTAAATGTTCGGAGGAAATTTAATCAGAATTTTGAGAGCTATTCTAAGACTCCCTGCTTAAGTGAAAGTAGTTTAGAGTCAAATCTCGTTAACATTTTTTTTTTTTCTTCACCCTTTCATTCAACATTTTTGAGTGATTGTAATATGCCTGACCCTGGAGAGACAATGACCGGAAGATAAACATAATCCTATTAAACTGCTTGCCTTAGATCATCCTGCATTTTCTTAGCTAGCAAACAGTGTATAAAATAATGTTGCCTTTATCTCCTCTTACACCAGTTGATAAGTAGGATTTATGTAATTTTTGGTGTTTAACTGATCTCTTGATGCTGGATAAGGATCATTTATACCAGTGATTTTATAAATATATTTTTATATCTTGACTGAGCTGGGATATTGAGGTTAAGTAGCTTTATCCCTTCTGTTACTCCTAATTATTACCCTGTCATTTATCATGGAATATGGATTTTTATATTTTGAGGTCAGGACATGAGGGATGAATGTCAGGGAATCATAAAATGCTCCAGTATGGGGTGTTTGGCTTTTTTTGTTGCTTGGTAACTGGGGATTCGTGTGGTTGGAGAGGGGATTTGTTTATTTAAGACATAGCTAATTAAAGGCAACGTTTCTGGACAATGCTTGAAATGTAGAGTCTACTCCTATAAGTACAGAGACAGAGATTTAAAAAAAAAGCCAGAAAACCAACCCAACAAACCAACAAAAAAACCTCCCAAGATTCTTCAGAGCCAATGGGCCTCTGTCTGTTACAAAAAAAAAAAAAAAAAAAAGCCTGATGGGTTAAAGATGGAGGACTGTTTGGTGGTTGTAACAAAAACAAATGATACCATCTGGTAAAGACAAGAGGGAGAGAGAGAGAAAGAATACAATATGCACATTTGAAAGGGACAGGAAACAGGAACTCTCTGATACTGGTAGCAGGAATATCAAATGGTACCTTCCTGGAGAGCAATTTGGCAACAAGATTTTAGAGCCTGAAAATGTTCACTTGTAGTAATTTGTCCTGGAAAAATATTTGGAGGTATTCTCAAAGATTTATGCATTATGATATTTATTACAGTGTTATTTATAAGAGTTAAGGAGTTGAGAACAATGTAAATGCTTACCAATAGGCATTTGGTAAAATTAATTAAGGTATATCTATGTGATTGATTACTCTGCAGCAGTTTATAATCATATTTTCAAAGACTATTTCATGGCATGGAGAAATACAATATAATGCTAAATTAAAACTGTCAGATACAAACAAACAGCATTAAATAGCTACCACTTATTGAACATTAATTTTGTACTAGGATATGTGTTCAGGGCCTTATAAACACCTCATTTAATAATCCTCTAGCAAATCTTCAAGATAGTTATTGCTATTCTCAATTTATATGTTGTGAATCTAAGGTTAAAGTTAAGCTGCATTTCAAGTCCAATTTGTCCTACTAAATGGAGCAGTTTCAAAAATGTAGACACACTAGAGGGGAAAGGTTTCCTAAAAATCTGAAGTTTTATGTGCTTCTAGTTCACAGGAGAGAGCAAGCAGATCATGAAATAAAGGTAAGATTTATGGAGGGTTATATCTTTTAATGTATTTTAAATTAATCTGGTAAGTGATGAAGGGATCTTCAAAGTTTTTGAAACAAGGAGTGAACTTACATGACTTTTGCGTTAGAATGATAACTGAAGAATTGCACCAAGGAAGGAATTTCGATTGTGATGATTGTTGAAACATCAGTTGATGAAGGTCTAGTCTGTAGGAAGTCATAGTGAAGATGGAGAGCAGACAGCTTAGAGACACATTGTAGGTGAAGAATTAACCAGACTGTGAGACAGGTAAGAAGTTCTAAGATACAGAAGAGGGAGGAGAAAAGAATGCCCTTACGTATCCATTATCAGTGGCTGTATATACAGCAATAGCGAATGAAACAGGACAGTTGTGGAAAGTTCATATGTAGGAAGACAGAGCCCGAGTTTGGTTTTGAAGAAGTTTTATGTGAGGAAGCACTTTAAGGAGACAATCCAGAAACAGAAGTTTTTGGAGTTTGGGGGAGAAAACTAAGTTTCCTAAAACTATACTAGAAGGATAGATTTTAGGGTCATTTGCATAGTTATTTGAAGCCATGAGAGTAAATGAGATTTCCAACAGAAAAGATAAAGAACAGGGCTTCTCAAATGAGCATGGATGGGAGTATCCAAATTACCTGGAGAGATTCTCAATTATATATTCAGTCATTGCCCACTCAAGAGATTCGATTATGTCTCTCCCCTTTACAGAGGGCAGGGAGACTGGTTTGAAAAAGTAGGAATGAGCTTCTATATATGTATTTTCAACTGCCAGGCATACTGATAGATGCTTAGTACACATTTATTAAATACATGAAGAATTCATGGAGGCAATTAGAACTCTTGAAGCAATACTCCCTGAATTAAGTGCTGAGGTTAATATAACTCTGATCACATCCCTAATTGGTGATGGGATATATCACGAAAGATATTTCCTTTTGAAGAGCAATAGGGCCTGAAAGAAATCACTTAGCATGCTTGAACTTACATGCGGTGTATATTTCAGCATTGTATTTGTAATTAGGTATTGAATCTTTGAATTCATTTTCTTTCAGGAATAGTTTCCAGGCAAACTCATAAGGGCCTGTTTCATCCCAATATATTCTCAAGTAGTGTATATTTTTCAAAGAAAAGTGACACCAAATCATATTTTGATAAATTGGGGACAGCATATTAAAGCAAAGTAACCATAAAAAGCACACAGAGTGGGTTTAATATATAAGGCTATGTCTGAGCTAAGATAATGAAGGATAGAGAAAAAAAATGGAAGAGTCCTAATGAGTGAGCTGTTAAGAGAAAAAAGATGGGTGTAAGGTTGGAAATTTCAAGTGGTAGACTAGGTAATGATTTCAGCTCAGAACATCTTGAGTGCTCTTCAGAGAGATGTCATTTATGGGTATGAAGAAATCAGATGACACCAATCATCTCTTCATATGGAACATTTCAAGATGTGCCCCTTAATTTACAAAGGTTTTTAAACTTGAAAGTGAAACTTTTGTGTGTATATAGAGGGACAAGAGAAGAGAGAAGAGCAAATACACGGAAGCTTGTTAGCCCCCACATCTTGTCCACTTAAGCTCTTGGTTTTGATGTGTCACGATGTTAATACTCATGTATTTCCTATATTGTGCGTGTATCAGAGAACTACAGGGAATTATAAGAGCTGTCGTTTCCTTACATTATAGCTTCTGAATATGCCTCTCAGGGAAGAAAGGGACTTGGATGGTAATTCAGTAAAATGTGTGGTGGTGTATTTGACTATTTTAGAAAAAATAAGAATTTTTCCATTGAAAACATTTTAGTCTGTTTTAAGTCAGCCAGACTGAAAATGAATACATGTGCAATTAAGTACAGTTTATACTTGAGTTGGTTAGGTGGGCACTGTATTAATCCCATGTAGGACATAAGCAGCTCCCAAAGTTAGAATCTGGAGTAAGAAATGGACTGGCAAGGGTGTCCTTGCAGCATTTTGAGCACCAGTTGATGGAAGAGTATCTGGATTTCAGTGATAATAGAGACGGACAGTTAGAAGACAGAGATGAGACACAGATTAAGGGTAGAATTAACTATACTCAGAGATACCCCTCCCACATTTAGGTTTAGAAACCTACCGCTGCCGCTCAGCCTGTGATACTCTCTCATGTGCACATGAGAGCCAGCATATCCTCAGGTTTGCTGCATAGACGGTCCCGATGTGCCCAGACATATTTCAAAGTCAGACAGCAGGTTCTCAGAATTGGTCCTCCAATTTTGGAACTTCCTCATGAGGGCTAGATTCTAAAGCCAGATATACATACCTGGAAGCCTGCCACCAAAAAGGCTACAAGGTGCACTTTCTTTAGGTTAGGTGGAGGCAAGAAATGTCAAAGCTATGGTTCACATAGAATGAGAAAACCAGTGTTGGAAAAAGTCTTGGAACGAAGACTTTCATTATTTTGCAAGACTCTAAATAGAAGAATAGGTGCTTTTTTTCAAGTATGGGCAGGGCAAGTGAACTTTAGGAGACTGAGGCAGACGTGCCTTTTTTGATATGCTTTTCCAACTAGTCCTTGACATTTGAGAATGTCTAAAGGTCTTTGACCAGGGTATGGGGTAACAGACTTTGTCATACTCAGCTTGCTAAACCATAAATTGGCATAAACTCTTTGAAAGGCTATTATATCATTATATCAAGGGCCTTAAAAATACATCACACACACACACACACACACACACACGCACATGCACACACACACACCTCTATCTCTACCCTTTGATCGAGAAAGATGTCTTCTAGACTTAATATAGCAGGTTAATTTCCTATCCAACACTAAGACTGTGGTCCAAAAGGCCTACCTACCTGAACTGTACTTCAGGGAATTGTTGAAAAAAGCTCAATAGCATTTGTCACCACCTCCCTCGTTATCTCATGATTCTCAGCCTCTTTTGGCCGGAGATTCATGATCCAAGTATGTCCCCTAGAAAACACAGGCCTTAAAAGTCACTGAATTTCTACCACTGGTATTGCTTAGGTCTCTAACCTAGACTATAATCCTTATTTGCCAACATTTTATCAACATTTTAAATGTTTTTTAATTTTATTTTTGAGAGAGAGAGAGAGAGAGAAAGTGTAGGAAGGGCAGAGAGAGAGGGAGACACAGAATCCAAAGCAGACTCCCAGCTCTGAGCTGTCAGCACAGAGCCTGACTCTGGGCTCAAACTCATGAACTGTGAGATCATGACCTGAGCCAAAGTCAGATGCTTAACCAACTGAGCTACCTGGGGGGCCCCTATACCAACATTTTAACTATAGGAACACATTTATTATTACTCTTGGATGCAAAGAATTCTCACCATCTTCGTGTTCCCACATCTCACTGGAGTCCATAATCCCCAGGTTTAAAAAAAAAATTCTTAAGGTCCAAGGTCTTAAAAATATAGCACCAAATTCTGATGGGCTTTATCAGGTCCTTCACCTTTTCCACAGGAAGCTTAGGGAACAAACAAGAAACAAAAATCCCACGTTCAATTTAACAACAACAACAAAAAAATGTAACCACCAAGAACTAACTTCATTGTGGACAATTCGCCTTTCTTGTTAATTTTTTTTTTTTTTTTTGAGAGAGAGAAAGACCGAGAGAGCAAGCATGGGAGGAATAGTGGGAGATGGGAGAAAGAGAATCCTAAGCAGGCTCCACACCTAGCACAGAACCCAATGCAGGGCTTGACCTCATAACCATGAGATCATGACCTGAATTGAAATCAAGAGTTGGGCGCTTAACCATCTGAGCCACCCAGGCACCCCTCTAAATTGAGAAATCAAACATCTGGTAAATCTATAACCTAATTTTATCCTAGAAAGTAATGAGGAAATAAAACTGCTATTCAAATAAGCCTTGGCTGGAATGGGTACAGTGAGTTCTGCCATGTGCCTCTTAGAAAGGTTCAGTTATAATCTAGCTTTTGATAAATGCCATCTTGTTGATTTCCATTAAAGGGCCTTGGATCCTGGAATAAATCTCTAAAGGAAAGATACTAAATAATTTCTCTTTCACACCTTGTTCTGATTATCCCCAAATTTGAAGCTTAGTGTAACCTGGAATAGTCAGATTTAGAAGAGAAAGGGCAAGTTCCGTGTCAGAGGTTTCCAGGAGAATTGGAAACAGTGACTTTAGTGTTACATGTATCAGATTCACTTGAGAAAGTTCCAGAAACTCATTTGGAAAAGTGTCTACTGAGTGAATGATTTGGGGCCCAAAGGAGGGGGCTGCTGGAAGCTGAGGGTGGAGTTGGCAGGCTACGAGGCTCGAAACCCTAGGTATGTTCAGCCTGGCTTTCTAGACATGGACATAGAAACTAGGTCAAGGGAGAAGCCCCAGAGTAAGTGCCTGAATGGTCTTCCTGAGCACATGAGGAATTGGAGGCGGGAAGCAATAAAAGGAGTGGGTTCTGAGCTGGGGACAGGCTCAAGCCTTGAGGAAAGTGGTTTTCGTATTGCTGTTTTGTTTCTAAGAAGTATGGGGAATGGAGATAAAGAAACAGAGAATTGAAGAGCATATCCAAGAGCAAAAGACCTCTCAGAACCAAAAGAATCTAAACTAAACATCTGATTTAGAGAGGGAGAGCATTGCGGGGCGGGGGGGGGGGGGGGTGGATAGAGAGAAAGGGAGAGAGAGATCTTCCAGGTGCTTCTATAAGAAGCTAGGGCCCCTTTATAAGTGCTTGTGGATTTGCCCCGAAGTCAGAAGGAATTGCTACAGTGCAGAGATAAGACACAGGACTTCAAGGAGCAAGCCCAGTCGGCAGCTTAGCCCTAGGTGACCATTAATGCTGTTAAGGTTCAAAAATGACTAAACACACTACTAGATTCTTTTCATTAAATCTCTCAGAGAAGAAAAACAAATCCTCAGAACATACTGAAAGTGAAATCCTTTTATTCGTATAGAGTCTAAGAGACCTATGGAATTTAATTTGAAGTGTTTGGAAAAAATATATATATATACACATACACACACATTATATATACATACATACACACATATATACATACACACATTATCCCTCTCCCCCTCCCCCTTTCCCCCCTGTATCCCTCCCTGTATCCTCTCTCTCTCTCTACACACACACACACACACACACACACATCTATATAAAAAGGCACAGCAATACTAGAACAGTTTTGATGATTAAGAAGACAGGAGAATTGAAACTAAGAAAAGGTCTTCGGAAATGTAATTCTGGGTGGGAATATGCCAGTTGTCCATGTCTTCTCCACCAAAAACTTGCAATTTTTTCGCTGTTGGTTGAATATTGTATGACCTAGCCTTTTGCTCTAGTGCTTAAACTCAGTCTCCTACCCAGATTCTCCAGACCCGGCTGACGTGGTGAACTACCACTGCTCTGACAGTCACTGGGCAGATATATACATTGCCAGGAGAACTGGTTAAAAAGCAGGGTATGATTCATTAAGTCTGGAGTAGGGCCCAGACAATGCTGGGGAGGTTGATCTGAAGACCAAACTGTGAGTAGCAAGGAATTAGGCCACTGATGAGGTACAAGTCATATCCTGCAGCCTAAGACAGCATAAAATATACATCAGTCCTCCTGCCCAAACATTAATCTGGTCTAGATCGTATTTTGATTGAGTTTTAAAAAGAAGGGTGTCCTCATTAGAGAAATGTGACTATGGGGAAAACCTGAGAAAGATATAGGTGCATTTGTAAGGAGCAGGACAGCCTTATTAGTTTTTCTTAATAGGAAAATTTCAGGACCAATGGAATTTCTGTGAACTTGATGATTAGAAACTCTGAAAAGGCTGTTCTAGTCGAGAAATTCTATTCCTTGTCTCACCTGGCGGGGGGGGGGGGAAGCATTTTTCTTGCCTTCTAAGGCATAACATTACCACATTCCTGAAGTATCTGTGAGTCTCTTTGCATAAGAGAAAGATTTGTGCTTGCTAAGAGCCCTGAGCTGTGCACTTACTTCAGCGTCCTTCCTCCAGCCAGGACTGTCAAAATCCTTTGCGAACCTTAGCTGAATCATCCTCATTACAGCGCAGACGGTAGGCATCTGAGTATCTCACAGCATCGTCTTTGCAATATATTATGAAGGGGACTTCAAATTGAGGCACTGCATGCCATGACTGGGGGTCAAATAAGACTTTTTCAAAAGGGAACACTGAATTCAGTATCTAACACAGGAGTTAGAAAAGTAGCTTTCTGTTCAACTTGGCCAAATATTCTTTACTGGTTGATAGAGCAAGTGAAAATTCCTACACAGTATTTTGCAAATGTGACTCCTAGCCTCAAGCCATCGAAATTTAAAAGGAACGAATGGGGGTGGGGAGGGCTAGGACTTGTATACCCCAGCCTGCTCCCCCAATAGATGTTTGTTTTCCTTACTCTGTGTATTCCTAGAGCTTAGTCCTAACTCCTGAGGTAACCCTGAAAGGCACTTAAGAGTTTAGCTTTTTGAATAGGATCTCCAATTCCATGCAAATATTTATTTGCTTGAATGTATTATACACTTGAATTTGGCCAATATTCCCTGCAGGAAACAAAGAAAGGCTTCCTCTTATTTAAGTACTAAAAGGGCACCATGTTGAACTATGCCGAGAACAAGCGGCTTGCGTGTTACCTCAACATGTTTTGTCATCTCTGCTAACCTTGTGTGTGTTTTCTGTCAATAGAATATACATTTTAAGAGGTGAGAAAACCGTGTCTGTAATTGCACTTTGAATCCGGAATGAATTCAAATGTATTAATAAATGACATTGACAATCATCAACATTAAGGGCATTCAAAGTAGCTGATCTCTGGTTCATGAATAATGAGTTATCTTGGTTTTAATAATTTACCTTTTAAAAATCTTTTCCCTCTATTTTTTATCTGTGAGGTGGCAAGAACTTTCTACCTCACCTTAGATGATTACTAGCTATATTCCTAGAGGGCAGATATAAGTTAATGAGCAACCAGGGAGGGGACAGAAAGCAAGAACAAAAACAGCATATTTCCTTCAGGACTATTAATGTCCCTTTGTGGAGGATGCCAACAGCTAATGTCTGGCAAGAGCAGTGGAGGAAGAAATTGCTGCAGGTTCAGGTGGGAGAGTGAGTCACCTTGAGGCTGGCACCGCTGATGAGGTTTGGAGAATAATCTTTCCATTACGAGTGGGTCCTCCTTGGAGAATGGGGATATTATTAATGTCCAGTACTTGAAGTATGTGATTTACTTCCTTTGTACTGCACAGGAACAAAGCATTAAGGCCCCACACAACACAGATACTCAGAGGGTTTCTGCAAATGCATCTATTCTCAAAGATATTACGAGAATTTAGAGTTTGGGGCATTTCTTTTGGTGTGTGGGCATACAGCACAGCACGCCGATGGAAGTTATTTGAATGGATAAATAGGGAGGGAGTTAGGTCCAGGGAGGCAGATTGATGGGTCATCGCGCAGGAGTTTTAGTAGAAAAATGTCATCACATCCTCACTTGCCTGCACTGTGCCACTTTGCAAAGTTCCTGTTTATGCGAAAATTGTTCAAATTTAGCTATCAAAATAGTCCTTTCTAGTGTACTCCTATGAAGCCACAGAAGGTAGCTGGTCGATTTTATTACTAAAAGCGCAATTTTTACAGGGCTGGATTTGCAATCGTGGGCCCAACTTAAATGTCAAGTCATTGTAATGAGGTATTAGCTGGCTTTGGCTTAAATTTGTATATTTTATTCTTGCTCACTTTTAAATACCTTTTCTTAATCCCTTATTTTTGGCTCATTTGATATGATTATCATTCCAATTTCTTGCCTCCTGAATAATAGATTCTAAATCATTCTCATTTTGGTCTTTGATTCCTTATTAAAAATCCTAAAGCCTAACAGCTAATGATGCTATTGATGCATGTCAAGGCTGCATTTAATCAAGGATTTTTGTTTCATTATTGCACATTATCCCTCTTCCCCCAATGATAATTTTTGTTTTTCCATTGCATTTCCTTTTGTTATTTAAGAAGTCAGGAATAGACATTTCGAGATAGATGGTCCCCAAATAACCATATACCTAACAGGTGTTTTCACTTCTTTTTTTTTTTTTTTAAATGTTTATTTATTTTTGAGGGGGGGAGTTGGGGAAGGGCCAGAAAGAGAGGGAGACACAGAATCCGAAGCAGGCTCCAGGCTCGGGGCTGTCAGCCCAGAGCCTGACACGAGGTTTGAACCCACAAGCCATGAGATCATGATCTGAGCTGAAGTCGGACGCTCAACCGACTGAGCCACCCAGGCGCCCCAAGTGTTTTCACTTCTAATCGATGTGATTTCACATTTGACACTTTGTGTACTTGCACATAGAGCTTTTTTTGGGTACCTCGATTTCAGTCTGTTGAGATTTTGCTTAAAAAAAAAAAAAAGACCCCTCATGGGTAGGAGGCAAGTCATTTCAGACAGAGGCTAGCCAATGTTTTTGGAGACAAAATGATTTTGTGAATTTACTGAACATATTTGCGCAGAAAGCTACCATTTAAAAGATGCCAAATTCCCCAATGTCCGATCGCTGCCATTTAGCTTCTCATTAGTCACATGGGTTTAAAATTGGTCTTACTGTACCACCGACCGTAGTTTGACAGTAAGGTTTTATGAGCAAAACCTGCAACTTGTTTGGAATTTTGGCATTCTAAGTTTATTTCATAATGAGTCACTCCAGAAGAATGCCCTATGGAACATCAAGGTATCATTCAACATTAGTCTCTGTGAGATTAACGGCCTTTGTGTAGCTGACTAAAAATACCCTGGTCAGCGATGAGGAAGTACGGAACTATCGGTGCTAAGACGACCAAATTTATTGATTAACTCTGAGTTCCCTTCTTCTGTTCCCAGATTAAAAATGCACCACTGTATGCTAGGGTCACCAGAAAGAGCATGTCATAGTGTGAATAAGGGAAGAAAATTCTACTACTGGGGAAAAGAAAGGGCACGCTTTCTACTTTTTGTCAAACAGGCCTCACAGCACCTTAGGAAGCAAATTAAAAACTGACATTACTTTCCACTTGCAAATGGTAGATAGTAAGTAGGTCTCAAGTACGGGAAGGCAAGAGATCATTTTTAGCTGGCAGTACCTTTTCCCCTGGACCTTACAGACTCCTTTGTAGAAGAACAACAATTAAAATGGGGCAAAATAAATAGCTCCTCTTTGATAGAAATTCCTAGTCCAATGTAACTCTTCTCTAATGACTTCCTAATAAAACCATAGAAAATTAATGAGATTAGGCACATGCAAAAATAATTTTAAATTGAGGGGCTTTAAGAGCAAGACCTGGTGATAACCAAGTTGATGACACTATGCATCTAAAAAGCTTTTAAGGTTATTTATTTATTTTGAGAGGTAGACCGAGAAAGCAGGAAAGGCAGAGAGAGAGAGAGAGAGAGAGAGAGAGAGAGGGAGGGAGGGAGGGAGAATCCCAAGCAGGCTCAGTGCTGTCAGTGCAGAGATCAAACTGATCAAACCCAGGGATGCAGGGATCAAACCCACAGTCATGAGATCATGACCTGAGCCAAAATCAAGAGTCGATGCTTAACCGACTGAGCCACCCAGGTGTCCCGATGATACATCTAAAGAGTATGTACAATATGTAAGTAGGCTGCTTCATACACAACTTAAATGGCTAGAAGTGCCAATATGTATTTGATGTGTGCAGGCAAGAATAGCAGTGATTTATGCCACTAGGGAGGAGTACTATGCAGGGTGGTTATTTGATTTTATTTTTTGCTTAGTAAAATATTAAAATATTTTATCTCCCTGAACTCCAATTTAATCTACTGATTATTAAAGACTTTCCACGGTCTTAAGTTCTGGGATAATACCAGTATTATCCCTGGTGAAGAGTAAAGAAACCAAAAAGCAAAAAGAAAAAAAAAAGTGAAAAACAAAAAGCAACTTCTGATTTAAAATAACTATTATAGGGGAGCCTGGGTGGCTCAGTCAGTTAAGCCTCTGACTTGGGCTTAGGTCATGATCTTGCAGTTTGTGGGTTCGAGCCCCATGTCGGGCTCTTTGCAGACAGCTCAGAGCCTGGAGCCTGCTTCAGACTCTGTGTCTCCCTCTCTCTATGACCCTCCCCTGCTCATACTCTGTCTCTCTCTCTGAAAAGTAAGCAAACATAAAATTAAAAAAAAATGTAAATAAATATTATAAGCATGTATGGGTGGCTCAGTCCGTTACATGTCCAACTTTGGCTCAGGTCATGATTTCACGGTTTGTGGGTTCAAGCCCTGCATCTGGCTCTGTGCTGACAGCTCAGAGCCTGAAGCCTACTTCAGATTCTTTGTCTCCCTCTCTCTCTGTGTGCCTCCCCCAGCACGTGTGTGCTTTCTCTCTCAAAAAAAATATAGATAAACATTTAAAAAATTTTAGTTTAAACCTCAACCTCTTAGAGTACAGTTTTCCTTTTCTCACTGAACAATGTACTGGGCATTTTGCTACTTGTTGGAGATACAACTTTAAGGAACAACAAACATGGTGGGTGTTTGGAATTTTCCGGGGGGGGGGGGTGCGGTGAGGGAGATGATGCTCTTTCTATGCTGTCTCTGTCAGCATTCCGTCAGGCAGTTCTTCGTTTCTACTTTCAAAATGTACCAGAATCTGATTGCATCTTAACCTCTCCCCTGCTACCATGTCTGACCCACTCGCCTCTCGAATGTGGGTTTCAGCTAGTTTCCTGACAGGTTTTTCAGTCTTGTTACCCTCACACATTGCCTATTCTCAGAGAAGCAAGAGTGGTGCTTTTAGAATGCCAAGTCAGACACCATATTTGTGCTCGATTTCTTGCAATGGCTTCAATCTCACTAAGAGCAAAAACTTGAGTCCTTGCACTGATCCAAAAGGCCCCGGGCCCCAATTTTCTAACATCATCTCCTTATTTTCTTTCCTTGCTCTTTCTACTCCTGCCACATTGGTTTCCCTGCTTGCCCACAGACCACATACACTCCAGTCTCAGAACATTTGCAACTGTTCTAAGGAGAACAATCTTCACTCAGAAACCTGCTCAAATGTCACTTCCTCAATGAGACCTTCCGTGACCAAACTAACTTAAAATTACTACCTGTTCTATAAGCACTTCAGATTCTCCTTACTCAGTTCTATTTTTTCTGTTTTAGAAAATCACTTTGGGGCTCCTGGGTGGCTCAGTTGGTTGAGGGTCTGACTTCAGCTCAGGTCACGATCTAATGGTTCAGGAGAGTTTGAGTCCCATGTCAGGCTCTGTGCTGAGAGCTCAGAGCCTGGAGCTTGCTTCAAATTCTGTGTCTCCCTCTCTTTCTGCCCCTTTCCTGCTTGTGCGTGCTCTTTCTCTCTCTCACTCTCTCTCAAAAATAAACATTAAAAAAACATAAGAAAATCACTTTAACATACTGTGGCTTAAAATTATTTGCATTATTTATTTTCCCCTCTTGCTCTCTAGAAGCTAAACCCCTTAAAGGTGGAGATTTTGTTCAAGTATATTGTATAACATGCTTGGCACATAGCAGGTATTCAATAAATATTTTGTGTATGAGGGAGCCACATAAAACTTGAATTAAAATTGTGATTATAGTTGACAGACGTTGCTCCCTATCTAAGTGCTTCCTAAATTTAGAGAAAATTACCTTGTTTTATCCTTAAAACAACCCTATGAAATGGTATAGATACCATTATCATCTCTATTTTATTATTTTTTTAAATATTTATTTTGAGACAGCTTGAGTGAGAGAAGGGCAGAGAAAGAGGGAAAAGAGAGTCTCAAGTAGGCTCCATGCTGTCACTGCAAAGACTGACACGGGGCTTGAACTCATGAAACAGTGAGATCATGACCTAAGCTGTAATCAATAGTTGGGCACTTGACCAACTGAGCCACCCAGGTGCCCTACCATCTCTATTTTAAATGTGAAGCAAATAAGACAGAGTTTTATTTTGCCCAAGTCATATACTAGTAACTGGCGGAATTTGGTTTCAAAGGCAGGTAGGTGAGCTTCCAACGAGGCCCTAGACTTCATTGTGACTTGTTGCTGCCTTCCAACGGTCAGGGTGCTAGCAGTGGGAAAACACACATACAGAAGGAAACTGGATCTAGTGATCCAGTTTGGGGACCGAGGGGAGGCTTTCCCATGGCATGACTTTGAATGGAGATAAAGACGTGTAGCACTTTGCTGGCTGGGAAGAAGTAGCCATCTTCCAAAGTCAGCTCCACTTTTGAGATCTGAGATAATGGGAACTTTTCAAGCTGAGGATTAGTTTGCAATCAATTCCACAAATGCCACAAGGTGAGTCAGCTTCTTATTGCTCATGCTTCGTCCTTCCCACACAGTGGTGGGGCCAGAGAGGACGTGGTTTCAGAGTGGGTTAGTTACCGATTGGCCTGTGGGGAGAATTTCTCACACTGGCCGCATAGATGAAATATAACGTCATTCAGCCTTTCACATTATAGGACACCAATTTGAGAAAGTAAAATTGAGGGAAATCAAATGCATTCTGTTAAGGGAACTGGGGAGGGTGCCGTTAATGGTGTTGTTCAGGACCGCTTGTGACTGAGTGGGTTTCACTAGCAGGACTAGGGCAGGAGGAAGAGACTAATTGGTTCCCGGAGGTGGCTTGTGCCTTTGAGAAAGCCTCACTGCAACTGCTCTGAGAATTAACAGCATGAAGCAGCGAATAGACCACTCATTTATACTTCTGTGCTTAACTACAAGTGGAGAAAGTAACTGGAGCATGCACACTCCAAGAATCTCACATGGGCATGGCATCTGGCTTCCCAGTACCCCCTCCGCTTTCTACTTCTCTCCGTTTTCATGGAGTCCTCATAACCATTCACTTGTTCTAAATGTTCTCCTTCAGGCCCAAGAAGGGAGACAGTGGTTTCCAAGAACTGTATTACAGCCCATACTCCAAAACATCCCACTGGCAGGTTACTTCAAATACATGATTTATTTAATACCAATAGGACTGTGAACCACCGGCAAAGAAGCTTACTCTTTGTCTCATACAGGGTGGTCGACAAGGATGCCAGAAGTGCACTTTATCAACAAGATTCAACCTCAAATGTAGGGACTCCAATTTATGGGCATCAATTTCAGCTGATGTCTTTTTATGACGTTATTGGTGGGAGCACTTAGGTAATTCCTAGCTTTTTAAAGTAAGTTACATCATCTTTAAAATACATTATATGCACTAACTGGTATTAGAGATTTAGATTTTACAAACTGGTTGTCATCATCAGGCTGCTGAGGTAAGAAGTTAAACCCCATTTGCCTTCCAAACTAATCCTAATAAACCCTCTAGCAAAACAAGCCTGGTTACTACCTCCTAAAATAGGACTTGCACTCTTTCGACTCATGCCAGTTTCTTACCTATCAAGTCCCTTTTCTCATCTCTCTCAAAATCCCATCTCTTAGGACTTGATCTGAACAACTCAATATAGGAAATGAGTGTCCTATAGAAAAACTTTGCCTATTTTTTACGCTAATTGTGACACTTATCCCTTTGTTTATTCACTCAAGAAATATTTTTATGCCTTTTTCCTCAACTTTTATTTATTTTGAGGGGTGGAGGCAAGGACAGAGGGAGAGAATCCCAAGCAGGCTCTGCACCATCAGTGTGGAGCCTAGTGTGGGGCTTGAACCATGAACCGTGAGATCATGACCTGAGCCAAAACCAAGAGCTGGATGTTCAACCCACTTAGCCACCCAGGCACCCCTATGCTACTTTTTCAATACTGTGATCGATTGGGGGACATAACAGTGAAGGGAATACAGTCTTGCACTTATGAAATGTATAACCAAATAATCCAATGTGTATAAAGAGACATTGTAGTAATTGTGCTGGAAAATTACAGGGTGCCCTAAGAATAATGTTAAAGAAAATAATTTAGAGGGGAAGGTCAGAGAAGACTCTGCTGAGGAAGCAACATTTTAGTGGAGATCTGGTGAGTGAATGAAAGTCATTCAGGCCAGGAGGAGAGGGAAGAATTTAAAACAGAAGGAATTACATTTGGACAGTCTGAGGGAGAAAAAGGTCTCAGTGCCTTCCAGGAACTGAAAAAAAGTCAATGTGTCTTATATTTATATATGCACCTTTCTTATTGGTAAGGGATGGAAAATAACTTTTATTTCTTTGTGTGCCATAATGATTAGCATACTGTTTAATACACAGTACATACTCAAAAATGTGCTCGAGGACTTTGGCTTCCAGTAATTTGAAGGAACGTGTTTTGAAGTGCTCCTCCTACATAAATAATTACACAAACTTGACAAAAATGTGAGACAATGACTTTCAGGCATTGGACACAAAGAGCAGTCCTATCATCCTTAAGAAAGGGGGAAACCCATAATGTAGGCTTCTTATCCCCAGATGACTGGGACATTTTCCAGAACCTTGCAGTAGGAAGATGGGTCCAGGAGACAGGAATCTCATGGAGCTGAGGAGGCACAGAGTAGAGTTTGAAGCCACTGGGGCAACTCAAACTTGGGGTATGGAAAATTAATTAGCAGTATAGGGAAGTCACCCCAGAAGTCTGCATGAGGGTTTCCTTTGTTTCTTGGCTGAGGGCTAAGATGCTCAACGCTCAGGGCACTGCATCCACAAGACCTAGTGGAAAATGGCTTCTGGGAGGCCAAAAGTAGCATGGAGACACTAGAGGTTGCACAGGGCTAAAAATAGTCAGAATCTGGGCCACCTGCAGTGGAGTGACCTCACTGAGTAATGTAGGCACCTACATTATCGCAGAAAGGCTACACTTACAGGAAAGAATATACCCAAGACCCAATAAAGACAGATCTGAAATGAACCCATCACACAAAACCAAGCCTAAAAGTGTCAAGATAACCTACCAATTAACTGTTTGATCAAACAAACAAAGATCAAGACAATAAACATGAAACTCTACAAAGTAAACATATACAATAAAGTTATTAGATGGAGAAAATGCAGGAAATAATCAAGGAAAAAAACATCTAATGTCAATAGATGCTAAAAAGAATAGCAGATTTGGATTTTAAAGCAGCGATTATAAACATTCACAGATATAAAGGGAAAGATGGATAAATTTCAGGTAAGAAAAAAAACTGTAACAATAAGCAAATTGAAATTCTACAACAAAAGCAAAAATACTTTTTGATGGGTTAACCAACAGATTAGATATAGAAGGTTAATAACATTATCCAAATTAAGCAAGGAAGAGAAAAATATTTAAAATATCAAGAAAGCCTCAATGACCCATGAGGCAATACTGAGTAGTCAACCATATAGAGTATCAGGGGAAAAAAGTATCAAGAAGGCATTAGAATAAAAAAATACTGGGGACAAAACCTGAAGATTTCCTAAATTTGGTGAAAAACAAACAAACAAACAAAAAACCCAAAACAGAAAGCGATACCATACAGATCTAAGAAATCAATAAATCCCAAGTAGAAGTCTAAAAAAACAAAACAAAACAAAACAAAAACAAAAAAACAAAAAAATATGTCAACACACCATGTTCTGTTAAAGAGAAATATTACATACAACTTTGTACCAATGAATTTGACAAATAACATGAAATGGACAAAATACTAGAAAAAAACTAGTATTAGACTAATAGACAAAATAAAAATAGAAAATCTAAATAGGGTTCTACCTATTAAAGAAACCTCACTTGTAAGTAAGCATTTCGTCTGCAAAGACAACATCAGATCCAGATAACATCACTGGTGAATTCTATCAGATATTTAATGATGATGACAATTCTGCATCAACTATTTTGGAAAAATAGAATATGTGGAAATATTTTCTATGCCTTTTCAAGAAGGCATCATACCTGTAACACCAGCATAAATAAGAACAGGACATAAAAGTAAAATTATGGACCAGTATTTCTTATTAAACTACTTACAAAAATTGTTAACCAAATATTTAGCAAATAGAATCCAGAATTATGTAAAAAGATAATATAATAATCAAGTGAAATTTATCCCAGGATTTAAGGTTGTGAAAATTTTTAAAAATCGTAACAGAATAAAGAAAAAAAGAATTACCTTAGTTGAAGCAAAAGCATTTGATGACACTTAACACATTCATGACAAATTCTCAAACTAAGCATAGAAAAACGCTTCATTTATAAATGACATCCGTTAAAAACCTCCAGTTAACATTATAGTTAAGATTGATACATATAATACTTTTTCCCCAATATAAAAGACAAGGTGAAGGTGTTCACTCTCACCACTTCTCTTGAACATTGTACTGAATTTTCTACCCAGTGCAATAAGGCAGAATAAAAGAAATGGTGTAAAGATTGGAACAGAAGAAATAAATTTGTCTTTATTCATAGAGGACATGATTTCACGATCGTGTATGTATAAAACCCTGTGAAACCTAAAAAAGGTACTGACTAATGAATGAGGAAGATCCTAGGATAAGAGGTCAGGATACAATAAAATTGATTGAATTCAATATATTAACAACAAAAATTAGAAAACATTAGTAAGCCACATCATTCAATAGCACCAAAAAAGGGGGGGGGGAGGGATAAATTTCATGAGATACATATTTAAGTCCTCTACACAGAGTACAGAAACTACATAGCTTTAAGATTTAAAGACAACCTAGAGTTAAAAAAGAAAATGCCATATTCATGAATTAGAAATTCAATGACTAAGGGGTGCCTGGGTGGCTCAGTCTGTTAGGCATCACTTCAGCTCAGGTCATGATCTCATGATTGGTGAGTTCGAACCCCACATCAGGCTCTGTCCTGACAGCTCAGAGCTTGGATCCTGCTTTGGATTCTCTGTCTCCCTCTCTCTCTCTGCCCCTGCCCTGCTCATCCTCTGCTTCTCTCTCTCTGTCCTCTCTCAAAAATAATCATGAAAAGATCAATAAAAAAATAAATTCAATGTTTACGATTCCTATTATCTCCAAATCAATTGCAATTCAAAAAAAGATCATAGCATGGACATTGACAAGCTAATTCTAAAACATATAAAAACACACACCCACACAAGATCTAGAATAGACAAAACAATCCTCAAGAAAGGGGAGAAATGTGGACGTATTACACTAATTTTAGGTATCACTATTATGTGACACTAATTAAGACACTGTAGTATTAGAATAAGAATACAGATAAATGGAAACAAATAGAACACGCATAAATATCCACCTACCTACAAGGTTATAGGATGTCAATGCAATTTAATGGGGAAAGGAAGTCTTTTCAACAAATAGTGTTGCAACAAGTAGATAAAGTAAGGAAAACGGTAAACCTTGATCAGCGCCTCACGTCACACACAAAAATTAAAAGCTGAAACTGTAAACTCTTCTAGCATAAGAGATAGAAGAATAATTAATATCATGACCTTGGGCTAAGGAAATATTTTTTAGCCAGAACACAAGGAGCTGTAAATATGAAACTAAAGAGAGAAGTTTGGCTTGATTAAATTTTAAAATGTCTGCTTATCAATAGATGTCAAAGAAAAAGGAAAGACAAGACTCAGAGGGGAGGAATGTGTTCACAACACCTACATTTGACAAAGAATTTATATTCAGACTATATGAAACACTCTGGCAATTAATAAAAAGACAGACATCAAAATTAAAAATGAACAAAGGTCTTTAACAGACATTTCCCACAGTATACAAATAGGTACATGAAAATGTGCCCAATATCATTAGTCATACAAATTAAAACTAAAAATGTGATTATACTTAACTTTCAACGAAACAGCTCAACAACAAAAGACAGACAACATTAATTGCTGGCAAGTTTGTGGAGCCACTAAATTCTTACGTACTGCTGATGGAGTAAACGTAAATTGGTGCACATCAGAAAAGTCTAGTAACTCCTTTTAAAGTTAATTATATGGCTACCATATGACTTGGCATTCCCACTCACTGACACCGTATAAAACATGAGTATCAATATCAATATTGCTGCTCTCTATCACGAACTTAGTAGCTCAAACCAAAACGAAGTTTTTATATTACTGTTCTAGTATTCAGGAATTCAAAATGAGTCTCACCGGGCTAAAATCAGGGTGAGGACAGGTCTCCATTCCTTTCTGGAAGCTTCAGGAGAAAATTCGCTTTTGTACCTTTTCCAGCTTCTAGAGATGGCTTATAGCCCTTGGCTTGTGACCCCCCGAGTCTTTCTGTCTTCACATTGCTTGAACACTGACTCTCCGGCCTTCCTCTTCATATTTAAGGATGCCTGTGGTTACATTAGGTTCACCTGGAGAGCCAAGAAGTCTCCCTTCATTGAGGTCAGCCCCTTAGCAACATTAATTCCATCTGCTACCTGGATTCCCCCTTGCCAGAGACCTAACTCCTTCTCAGGTTCTGGGGATTGGAAGTGGCTATCTTTGAGAGGCTATAGTTCTACACAGATATTTATCCCAAAGACATGAAAACATACGTTCCTGATACGCTTGCATAAATTGTTTAGAACAGCTTTATTCGGAATAGTCCCAACCCAGAAATCACTCGACTGTTTATCATTAAGTGGGAAAAGGCTAAACCAATTCTGATAAATTATTAGAATGAAAAACTCAAAAATTTTAAAAAGGACAATTTAATCGATACATTAAACAGTTCTTAAAACATTATGTTGCGCAAAAGAAGCAAGGCCTAAGAGAATAAATACTACGTGATTTCATCTTTATGGTATTCAGGAACAGCAAAACCAAATTGTGGTGATAGAAGTAAGAATGTGGGTGCCTTTAGGGGGCCAAGATTGACTGTAAGGGGGCAGAAAGGACATTTCTGAGTCGATGGAAACATGTTTATATATGTTTATATATATACATGTACACCCATTTATGTAATTCCAGTATCATTAACATGTAGTGTTCTATTAGTTTCAGGTGCACAATATAGTGATTCAACAATTCCACACATCACCCAGTGTTCATCCCAGTTAAGTGTCCTCTTAATCCGCTTCACCTGTTTCCTACATTTCCCCACCTCTCTCCCTCTGGCAATCGCCAGATAGATGGCCAAGAGACCCTGGAAAGATGCCCCGCATCACTCATCGTCAGGGAAATGCGAACCAAAACCACAATGACTGACCACCTCACACCTGTCAGAATGGCTGACATCAGCAACACAAAAAACAAGTGTTGGTGAGGATTTAGAGAAAAATAAACCCTCTGGAACTGTTGGTGGGAATGCAAATTGGTGCAGCCACTGTGGGAAGCAGTATGGAGGTTCCTGAAAAAATAAAAAAAGAAATAGAATTACCATATATATATATAATCCAGTAAATCCACTACCGGCTATTTACTCAAAGAAAATAAAGAAACTACTTCAAAAAAGTTGTTTATTGCAGCATTATTTACAATAGCCAACATATGGAAGTAGCCTGTCCATGTCCAACCATAGAAGAATAGATAGGGCAATATTTTATATTTTGGTTGAGGTCATGATATATGTTAGTACTCATAAGATCTGTGCATTTCACTGTGTGTGAATGTTAGTTGACAAAGCAAATTAACGTATCACAGTAACAACTGACCTAAATGTCTATAGACAAACAAAAACAAAAACAAAAGAAGAAAGAAAGAAACAATAGTGGCCAAAACATCACTGTTGCTTGTGGCTGTGAATTACAAATTCAGTTTTTTAAAGTATCCCCTTCAAGTTCAAATTTCATATCTATGTAGACATTTGCAACAAATTTGAACATGGAGATTCTATCTTTTTAACCTGTTGGAGACACTTCAGAGCTTTTCAAAAAATGTAAACCAGATGTTTTTTTTTTTTTCCAGCCCTATTGGGGTATGATTGACAAAGTTGTAATATATGTAAGTGTCCAGTGTGGTGATTTGATAAACATATACATTATAAGAGGATTTGCACCATCAAATCAGATATAATTTTTGGAGGTTCAGAGATAAAAATCCTTTGTGAAATCCACCCCTCCCCCATGCCACAATACAGTTACACTGTTATGTATTTAATGAAGTCAGAGGCCTTAATGTGGGTCACCCAAATAGATTAGGAAGGTTTTTCAAAGACTCCAGTCCTGGCAAGGCTGATGTCACTTTGCAATTAGTGTCCCAGTGATTCAGCATTTACTGGCTTTCTTACTGTAGATCTCCTCTTCCAGGATTCAGGCTTGGGTCCTTGGGGCTAGGATAAAAGAGACTCTGAATGGTAGGTGTAGTGTTAACACCCCCCTCAGTCTCTAGATCTTTGACTTTAGAAAATACACACACACACACACACACACACACACACACACACACACACTAACGTGCCTGGGTGCTTGCTTGCTTGCTTTTCCCTTTTACTCCCAAGAATCTCCTCAGCAGTTTGTGCAAATAGACTCTTAGCTGATCCAGCCCTCTGTCTCTGGATACACTGTTACATGTTTGATTCTAGGATAAATACAGTTTAACTTCCCAAATTGGAACCACTGCTACACATAATAGATACAGGAAACGCTGCTGGGGCATCCAAAAAAACCAGCTTTAATAAGATAAAGTAACTGGTAGAGAAAATAGATGATTAATAAAACCGTGATCTTATTTTGGTCAACAGAGCTTGGTACTGATTTGCTCTCCAGCCACAATTCCTTGCCAAGGGTACTGATGCAAAGGAGATGGCAGAAATGATCCAGAGGTGAGACATTCCTGGCATAACCTGCGCTAGCCAGTTTACTGAGGAGTCAGTGATACTACAGCATTAACAAGCCGGCATGGAAGCCTCCAAAGCAAAATCATGGAAGAAATAGACCCCTTGGGTGAAGTGAGAAACGTTGAGAAAATAAAGCTTTCACAAAATCCAGGAGCAAGTATCATGCATCCAAGAGAGTGGGTCATAACAGGTAAAAATAATATGAACATTCTCAGGTATATATCAATACATGGGCTACTGATGCGAGATCAAAACTGATCTGTGTGCCTTTAGAGTGGAAACACAGAGGCAGTTGCAGCCTTGAAGAATCAACCTGAGCAACACTAAAATATCTGAGAATTAGAGGAGAGATCAGATGAGGAGGAAAAGTAATGGCGACATTGACCACTAGCAATGTAGTGACATAGGTGTCACTGATCACCATTTGTAGCATCTTAGAAAGGCTGGTAGAAAGGGAGTGTTGTTATAGAGGGATGATTTATACATTTGTTAGGGCATTTGCTTCACTTCTTTATCAATCTCAGAAATAACCATCCTTTAAAACTTATTTCAAGTTCCTTCTCCATGAGAAGTCTTTTATGGCTGGGACTCTAGCTAGCTTGTTAGCTTGTCCTTTTACTAAGTCATATTTGACTCTTTTACTGAGGGTGTATATTATGTGGCAGGCAGTGATATCCAAATCCTTCTCCTAGATCAGGAGTTGCTATACCTCTGAACTTGACCTAGGTTCCTAGAGGCCCGTGCAATTAAGAAGAGTGGCAGGACTCACCTACAGATGCAGAGCATGGAAATGAGAAAGTGTCATGGAACAAAAGGGAATGAGTGCACCACGCACACAGCCATGCAAGATACCAGCGGGGAAAGTACTTACAATGCAGATAAAATTCAGGTATAAGGTTATCAGACTATCGCAGGAAGGTTCAGAACAAGGGAGGAGGAGTCAAAACTAGGTGAGAATCACTATACATTTGCCTACAACCTATACAAGCCCGGTATTTTGTGACTCACAAACTTTCCCACAGTTATATGCACAGTCATTAACCTCCTTAAAAGTTTTTGAAGTAATTCCATCAATTTTCAACAGTACCAGCTGGCAGGATCCCAGTGGAGAAGGTGCTGGGAGCGGGGCGGGGGAGGAGTAGGATGCCACTCTTCTGTGGATTACTAAGTGCAGACAAGGTGGGTAATGGCTTTAGATACAAGACTGTTGACCATACCCCCAGGGCAGAAAGGGACAGAATTCCCTTCTTGCTCCCATTGTTTAGCAAGTTCACTGTATCACAGGAAAGTGGGAAGAGGTCCTGCTTGAGCCAGGGATGGAGTGGAAGACAAAAGGATACAAAGATAAAAACTGCATAAGGGGAAAGAAAGAGAGAGGGGGAGGTAGAGGGAGAGAGGGAGGGAGGAAGGGAGGAAAATGAGGAGAGAGAGAGAGAGCGAGAGCACGCGTGTGTGCTTGTGCTTCTGAAAAGCGGGTGCTGGAGAGCTAGTTTTGACTTTTAGGCGGTTTGGGGACAGTGACCACATGGCAGTATAGGGTGGGAAGGGGGTTGTTAGCTCTCCTTTCAGAATCTCCATCAGCTGCTGGCCTTTCTCCCCCATATTTTGATTTGAACAAAGGATTTCTCAATCTTCAATAAAATGTTATACAGCTACAGCTTTAAGAGAAGTTTTATAGCCCCTGCTTTCAACCAGATTTCCTCTTAAAGCCTACCTAAATAACTTCTGGCTTCTGCTCAAGGATGTAGAGAACTGGAATAGCCATCTCTCCCGCTCTCATAACTAAAATAATAATAATAATCATCATCATCATCATCATAACATTAAAAACCTAGACAACTGAACACCTATGACCTTTTTTTAATCCGTTGGAAAAGGGGGGCACATGGCAGTCAACTGTTCCCAAATGCAAAGAGACACAGGCACCTTAGGAAGTGATGAAGTGTGAACATTTGCTTGCCTGGAGTAGCTGCCATTGGACATCAGGAAGAAGATTTGCATTAATAGTAGCTCACGGTTTGGTGAGAGGCAAGGGTGAGCTGGCAGGAGACTGTGAACCCCTTATAACACACAGATGTTGAGGCTCCCTCAGCACCCTCTTGCAGGCTCTTTCTCCTTAAATCCCGTCACACTTTCACAGAAAAAATAGGAAAGAGCCCCAAGAAAGCCTTTGTGGTGGGGAGGACCTGAGGAGGATAACAGCGGCTTGTGCAGAAGGGGTATAAGACCCTCTGCAGACAATCTTCCTTATTTTTCTTCGAATGAGAACCTTAATTCACACAATGAAGTTCAGCAGACAGCCTCACCTTAGGGCCAAGGTGAAAATTCACTGATTCCTCAGGAAGCAACAGGAAAAAAGAAATCTCTACTGCTTGGGAAGGACAGGAATACATGGTGGGTCCAGGACCGAGTGGCAGGGAGGGGGTGAAGAACTGAAATGGTGTCCCCCACCCCTAAGTTAATTCAGGAACAGGTGCCTCCCTAACAATGAGGATGAATCAGAATAATAGAGAACACTCCTCACACCCTCTCCCTCACAGCAAGTCTTCCCCCTACCACTGAGAGTCCATAAGCTTCCAGTAACAAGCAGCAGCCAAATCCTACCATCTACAAGAAACCTCTCTGAAAAATAGTTCAAAGAGAAGACCTCAACCTGAGGGTAAAGCAGGTACCGCTCTAACAAACTTCCTGGCCTCCAGACATAGTCACTATAGGAACTTGATGCCTGTGGACCTCAGGGGGTAACCATAGCAGTAACAACTGACCTTAAGCCCAAACTAACTCCTAAACATAATATGCTGAAGTGCCCACACCAAAGTCCTATCAGAAAGAAAGGTGTGCTTATTTCCAGGCATAAAAACTACCTCAGGCTCCAGTGTCTACATAAGATGTGTGGCTTTCAACAAAATATGATAGAAAAAGCAGAAAATCAGTCAAGATATAGGTCTGAGAACCATTATCTAACAATTAGACCTAACTCACATTTGTAGAATGCTCCATGAAATAGCAACAGAATACATTTTCCTTACTAGGGCATTTGGAATATTCTCCAAGATAGCCCATATTCTGGGCCATAAAACAAACTTCAACAATCGTAAACTAACAGGAAAAATTATTTAAACTAGAAATATAAATAACCGAATATAAATATAATATAAATATAAATATAAATAACAGAAAAATATCTGGAAAGCCCCTAAATGTTTAGAAGACAAACAACATACTTCTAATGCCCCATGGGTCAATGATGAAGTTTCGGTGGAAATTAAAAAAAAATTTTTTTTAAATGTTTATTTATTTTTAAGAGAGAGAGAGAGAGAGAGAAGGAGATAGAGCACGAGCCGAGGAGGGACAGGGAGAGAGGAAGACACAGAATCCGAAGCGGGCTCCAGGCTCTGAGCTGTCAGCACATAGCCCAACGCAGGGCTCGAACTCACAAACTGCGAGATCATGACCTGAGCCTAAGTCAGACACTTAACTGACTGAGCCACCCAGGCGCCCATGGTGGATATTTAAAAAAATATATTTGACCTGAATGAAAATAAAAATATCACATTTCAAAATTTAAGGATGGAAGTGAGGCAGCGCTTAAAGGGAAATGAATAGCATTAAATTACTTCTGCCCCCAAGCCTTATTGTGATATAACTGACATATAACATTGTGTAAGTTTAAAGTATACAGCATGATGATTTGACATATTTTTATTGTAAAATAATTACCTCAATATGTGGTGAGAGTGGACACCCTTCACTTGTTTCTCATCTTAGAGGAAAACCTTTCAACCTTTAACCATTGAGTATGATGTCAGTATCATATATGACCTTTGATCATATATGATTATATATGACCTTTATTATGTCCCAATATAATTCTTTCTATACCCAATTTGTTGGGACCAGTTTTTATCATGAAAAGATGTTGAATCTCGTTAAACGCTTTTTTCACCTCTACTGAAGTTATTATATGATTTTTATCTCTATTTTATTAATGTGATGTATCACATTTATTGATTTGTCCAAGTTGAACCATCCTTGCATCCTAGGAATGAATCCCTTTCAATAATGGAGTATGATTCCTTAAGTGAATGGTTGAATTTGGTCTGCTAGTGTTTTGTTGAGAGTTTTTGCCTCTATATTAATCAGGGATAATTGGTCTATAGTTTTTTCTTTTAGTATCCTTATCTGGCTTTGGAATCAGGGTAATGCTGGCCTTGTAAAATAAGTTTGAGGGTGCCTCTTCCTCTTCAGTTTTTTTTTTGAAGAGCTTGAAAAGGATTGGTGTTACTTCTTGTTTAAATGTTTGGAAAATTCGCTGGTGAAATCACATGGTCCTTAGCCTTTCTTTTTTTGGGAGGTTTTTGATTATTGATCCTTCTTTCTTGTTATTGGTCTATTCAGATTTTAAATTATTTTTTTCATGATTTGATTTTGGTAGGTTGTATGTTTCTAGAGCTTTATCCATTTCCTCTAAATTGTCCAATTTTTTGGCATATAGTTATTCACAGTTGTCTGTTATGATCCTTGGTATTTCTGTGGAATATTTCTGCTCTAATCTTTATTTCCATCCTTTTCTCACTTTGGGCTTAGTTTGTGGTTCTTTTACTAGTTCCCTGAGGTGTAAGTTGTTTACTTGAGATCTTTCTAAATTCTTAATATATGCATTTATTAGTTATTTGTGTACTGGATAGGTCAGTTGGTAGCATCCATGGACAAGCCAAGCTTGTATTGGGATGTCTAGTTTGGCAAAACCACTGCCCATGCTCTGAAGGCAAAGGGGTGGAGGGTGGGGGTTGCCACTGCCTGGGCTTTTTGGTTGAGTGGGCCTGTTGGTTGGGACCTTCATTCAAATGGGGATGCTGGTTATGTTCTATAGTCAGGTAGGTCCACTAAATGGGCTCTGCAATCACCTTTGGTCAGACAGAGCTGCAGGCTCTGTTCCTTGGCAAGGTAGTGCTACTAGCTAGATTCTGTGGTTGGGTATGTCTCTAGGCCATGCTTTATAAGAGCTCCTGGTTGAGGCCTGGTGGAGGCCTCAGACTATGCTCCCAGAGGGGCTAAGTATTGCTGGCTGGACTTTATGTTGAGGCATGACCATAGGCCAGACTTTGTGGTCAGACAGAGCTTCAGGCTGTGCTCTGTGATCAGGCAGGGTTGTAGGCTGTGTCCTGATGTTGGGTGGGGCCACTGCCTGGGCTTTGTGATCAGGTTGGCCATTGCCTGTGTTCCACTACTGGGCAAGATCACTGGCTAGGCTCCCTGGTTGTGTGGGGCCTCCTGTTGTAACTCATAGTTGGGTGAGGCTGGAGACTATGCTTGATGGATTAGCTGGGTTGCTGTCCAGGATCCCTAGACAGATGAGGTTACAGTCTGTGCTCTGCAGTTGGGGGTGGTTACTGGCGGGGCTCCAATGCAGAGTGGGATTGTAGGGTAGGCTCCACAGCTGGTGATACCATAGACTTGGCTCCAAGGCTACTCACTTTTCAGGCTTCCTAGTTATGTGGGGTCAAAGGCTCTATTCAATAGTTAGCAGGGTTCCTGGCTTGGTTCTCTGCCCAGTCAAGCCACCAGATACGCTCTGTGTCTGTTGGGCACCTGTGGCCATGATAACTGGTGGGGCAGGACTGGAGGCTATGCTTAGTATTGGAAGAGGCTACAAATTTACTTACCTGACCAGGTGGGGCCCTAGAATGGGTTCCATAGCAAGTATGGCCCATTGGCTGGAGATCTAAATCAGAACTGACATCCGAGCTGCCAGGCCAGATTGGGTCACTGATTTAGCTTCACAGATGAGTACAGCTATTGGCTGGGATCTGCTTGGACACCACTGCCAATAGGAATGTGATAAGCCAACATCTGAGTGCCGGTTGCTGTAAACCCTGCCATCCTTCTCTGTCTCCATCTGATCCCTTGCAGATATGCCTTGCAGGTTTCCCCAGTGATCCCCCTGAGGTGGGACTCAAGCAAACTTCCTGGGAAGCACTCTGAATGCTGGAGAGGCTGAATTTCCACCCTGGGCTTTCTTTTCCCACTAGAGAAACCAAGGACTTGGGGTTAGGAGGCACTCTTGGTGCAGTGGTGTGCTGGGGTGGGGGAGGAGCAATGTGGTCAACGTGCAGCCACTTCTCTGACCATTTTGACACAGTTTTCTCAGCCTCTGTTGTCCCGGGGGGTGCTTTAGCCTCATCCTCAGATCCTAAGATTTTTACAATGGTGTCTTCTCTATGGCTAGTTGCTAGCTGTTTTGTTGTTGTTGTTGTTGTTGTTGTTGTGTGAAGGAGACTAAAGTTGGAAATGATCTATTTAGCTTTGATGATGTTACCTCTCTAAATTCTTACATTAGAAAGGAAGAAAGGTCTTAAATCAATAACCTAAACTTCGATCTGAGAAACTAGAAAAAACAAAGCAAACTAAATCCAAAGCAGTAAAGAAGAAAATAACAAATATAAGAGCCAAAAACTATTTACTAAAGAAGAAACCTCATTATCACTTTTGGAGACACAGAAAAAAATATTTGATAAGATTTAACACCAATTTATGATGAACTCTCAGAAAACTAGGAAGTGTAGGGAATTTTCTTAATATAATAAAGCATACTTACAAGATATCTACAGATAACAGGAGAAAGAGTGAATTCATTACCCTTAAGATCAGAAACAGGACAGGATATACTCTCTCAACACTCTAATTCAACATTTTACTGGAAGTTCTAGCCAGTGCAATGACACAGTAAGAAGGAATAAAAGGCAGAAAGGAAAAGTTGAAATAAAACTGTCTCTATTCACAGGTAACATTAACAAATACAAAATTCAAAAGCATTTATAAAAAATATCCTGAAATAAGTGAATTAACAAGATTGCAGGATACAAGATCAATATACAAAAATCAATTTTATTTCCGTATATTAGGAATGAATGATGGGAGTTTGAAATTAAAAAAAAAACTATTTAAATAACCCCCAATGTGTTAGCTATCAATCTAACAGCATTTGTATGAGATTTGTATACTGAAAATTAAATACACTGGTGAAAGACATTTAAAAGAAAAAAGGCCAATATATTAATGAAACAGAAATAGATACACACAAATATAATCAACTGAGTTTTGTCAAAAGTGCAAATGTAATTCTACGGAGAAAGGATAGTTTCTTCCAAAAAAATGTGGTAAGAAAGTTGGGAATCCATATGCCAAAATATGGACTTTAACTATACAAACTATATGAAAATTAACTTAAAATGAAGTATATAAATTTAACATGAAAAGTTCCCAAACACTAAGAAGAAAACTTAGAAAAAAATCTTGGGTTAGTTTTTAGCTGTGACACTAAAAGAATGATCCTCAAAAGAAAAGATGATAAATTCTAATTTATCAAAATGAAAAAATATTGCTCTATGCAAGACACAGTTAAGAGAATGAAAACACAAAGCACACATAGGAAAAAGTACTTGCAAATTATATAACTGACCAAGTCTTTATTTCCAGGATATATAAAGAGTTCTCAAAGTTCAGGAATAAGTAAACCAAACCAACCAAACAAACAAAAACATTTAAAAAATGGCCGAGGGACGCCTGAGTGGCTCAGTTGAATAAGCATCTGACTTCAGCCCAGGTCACGATCTCAAGGTTTGTGAGTTCGAGCCCCACAGTGAGCTCTCTGTTCTCAATGCCAAGCCTACTTGGATTCTGTGTCACTCTCTCTCTCTGCCCCGTCCCTGCTCTTGCTCTCTCTCTCTCTCTCTCTCTCTCAAAAATAAATAAATATAAATAAATAAATAAATGGCCAAAAGACCTGAACAAACATTCCACCAAAGATATACAGATGACAAATAAGGACGTGAAAAGACGGTCTTAGGGAAATGCAAATTAAAACTTCAATGGGATACAATTATACACCTACTAGAATGGCTAAAATAATCATTTTTAAGAGGTAGTAACAAGTGTTAGTGAAGATGCAGAGCAACTGGTACATTGTGGGTGGGAATACAAGATGTTTTTGCCATTTTAGAAAATAGTTTGTCAGTTTCTCATAAACTTAAAAATACGTTTGCCATTATGACCCAGCAGTCTCCCTCCTGGATAGTTCATGCAAAACAATGAAAACTATTTTGACATGAAAATCTTCAAGTGAATGTTCATTATAAGCTTTACTCAAAACCACCAATAAATAGAAATGACTCAGGTATCCTTTATTCACCGGTGAATGCATCAACAAGCTGTGATACATCCACACAGTAACATTCTACCCAGCAATAAAAAGGATGAACTGTTTTCTCACACAATGGTAAGGATTAATCTTAAATATACCTTAGGAAGTAAAAGAAACCAGACTTCAAATGTTACATATTGCATAAATCCACATATACGGTATTTTGGAAAAGACATATGTATAGGAACCAAAGACAGAATGAAACAGAAGGCAGGAGTTGGAAGGTGAAGGAAGGAGTAGACAAAGAGTAACACATAGGAATTCTTAAGGTGATGGCATTATTCTATGTGGTAGTGCATCTATGACTCCACGCATTGGTCAAAACCCATAAAACTATATTCCACAAAGTAGATTTTCTTATATGTAAATTTACAAAACCAGCCAGGATGAAAGGGGAAAGATGAAATGCCAACTGTGACAAAAGAAACCAACTACATTACAAATGATTAAAGGTGGTGGGGAGAAATGAACTTGAGCCAATAAGGGAATATGCTGGGATAATGAGAGCCAAGTTTCTCTAGGAAAACAGAAGTCGCAGGTAAGCAAGGAGAGAAGGCCAGCACGAACAGTGAGGTGCTAGATTGGAGTCGGAGGTGTTAGATGAACTCATGGTGGCCTGAGGTGGTATAAACTGGAAAACCAAATAAACGATGATACTGTTGCATTATAACCAAAGAATAACATAAATAGGCATGAGTCTTTGCAAATATATGTAGGAAGCTGAATAAATTAAATGGGCAGAAGGGGTGCCACAGTTTTGCAAGTGGACCTACCACCGGGCTGCTAGAATTAGTGGGTGAATTTATTCAGAAGCAGGATAACTCTATTTCCCTTCAAATATTTGTTAATTATCAAGCATTGCCCCCCCCAATAGTTGTGAATTATGAATGGAAACATACTAATCTTACAGTGAAGAAAGCTGGCAGATACTACCTAATCTAAGTGATCAAAATTAATATAACAGGTATATATGGTGATAACATCTACCCCCTGACAGGTACATAGAACCTCTGTGTTATCTATCCTTCCCAATACCGCATCACCTCAGTCTAATCATGGGACAACATCAGACAAACCCAAATTGAAGGTCACGAAAGACAAGAAAACACTGATGAATTGTCACAGATTAGAAGAGACCAAGGAGACATGACAAATAAATTCAACTTGAGATCCCGAATGGATCCTGGAACAGAAAAAGGGCATTTATGGGAAATGCTGAAATCTGACTAAAGTCTCTAGTTTAATTAATAGTGTTGTGCCAATGTTAATTGATTATCTTTGGTCATTGTCCTATGGTTAGATAAGAGTAAGATGGGTGAGGGCATACTGGGTACTCTCTGGACTGCTTTGCAAACTTTTTTTGAGGTTTACATTATATCTAAATAAAAGAACATTTTAGATGGCACAAAACTCTCTCTACTTCAGTTCTGGATGCCATTAAAACATACAACATACAAGCATGCAAAACTTTTCATGACTTGGCTAAGCATTCTGCGTTTTACACATCAAAAAAATCAAAGGCTTGTTTCTATAATTTCCACTTTTTCAAAGGATGAAATAAAAAGAAAGGTTTTAAAACTCTCTGACTTATAAGCTCTTCTCTTCGAGTAATAGATCGTGGGTGTGAAGAGTTTTTATCCCCCATGAATGAAACGCCAAATAGTCATTGCTAGATTTTTATCTGTTTGATTTTCAAAGTACCAGGGGCATCTTTCAGTACTGGGCCGAATTCTGAACACACAAGTGTAACTGGCGGATGGTGGATCTTGTGCGGATCACACCGAGGCAAATCTGCAGTTGTTGCTTTTGTACGTCTCATCAACTTGTACTTCGGCCTTGGCGTTCCTTATTTCTCTTGGATCCATCCAATTGTTCATCATGGGTATACATTAAATAATGCGTTATTAAAAACAAAACAATAGAAACTAAAAATTATCATAATGGCACCAACATTAAATTGGATAAGAGGTTGCCTCAAGTAGCTAAATCATCAACAACCTTATTTTATTGGGGCTTTCCTGACCGCTTTAGATTCACAACTCATAAGTATCTGGAGATTCTCCAATTATTCCATTTAAAATGAAAATATACAGCTTTGCGCTGCTTTACTTTAAAAGTGGAGTTGCGAGCAGATAACATTGCTGACTCTAACATCTCCCTGAATAATCTTAAATTTCTGAATGGTCACAAGCCATTGTTTGAAAGACAGTCCTGATGGATAGGTGGAGAATCAACTATTTTAAACTCTCAGCTTGTTTATATGGAAGAGAATGCAAAAAATTAAAGAAAGTCAATTTTGTATCATTTAGGATATTTTTAGCAGCAGGTGATAAGACAGGAAGCTCTAAGGCAGGGTGGCTCTAGAAACTGTCAATTCATATTTACTTAACGCAGACCTAGAAAACCCAACTTCTTTATGTATTTCTGTCGCCACATTTTCCTTCAGAGCTTCCAGACATAAAAATGTCCAAAGAAAGAAGGCTGTTGCTCTGCGTCACTTTTTAAAAGTGAAGAAATCTTTCCAGGAAATTCTCACCACCTAGCTGACATCCTTTCCTGTCCTGTTGGCCAGAATTATGTCACTTTTCCATCCCTAAATGAATTACTGGCAGTAAACCAATATACTAATCTAGAATTGACTCCTGAATTGAGAATGGAGTCCCTTTCTCTGAGAGCTGGATACTTAGATAAAGCTAGTTTGTGTTGACAAGGAAGACTGGGTTAATGGGTATTGAGTGGGCAGCCTACCGTGTCTACTAAAAGTGTCTTTAGAAGGAATTTAAGTTTGCAAAATTGCACAGAGAAGGGGAGTGCATAATAAGAAAGCTTAATTCAGTGTTATGAGCTATGAGAGAAATGTAGCCACGATTCTATGAGTGTACCCACATTACGAAGATTGGGAGCTAACGTCATCAGAGATGGCTTCCTCCAGAAGTTAACACATGGACCAAATGGGGCTGAAAGAGGGTAAGTATGGATTGGGAAAGTAAGGACAGATGAGGTCAGGAAAGGCCCCTCCTATTCTACACCAAGGAGTTTGTACACTGCCCTAGAATTGATCGAAAGCAGCCTAAGGACTTTAAATTTTTTATTTTAACATTTATTTATTTTTGAGAGACAGGGAGATACAGAGCATGAGTGGGGGAGGGACAGAGAGGGAGACACAGAACCTGAAGCAGGACCCAGGCTGTGAGCTGTCAGCACAGAGCCCGATGCGGGGCTTGAACCCACGAACCGCCAGATCATGACCTGAGGTGAAGTCAGAAGCTCAACCAACTGAGCCACACAGGCGCCCCAGAAAGCAGCCTAAGGACTTTAAACACATAAGGGATATTGTGAGATTTGCTTTAAGAAAGATCACAGTGCACAGAAAGGACAGATGGCTCCTCCCTCTGACATTTTATGCTTTTTATTATCTGATCTTTCTATTTGGCACTTAGCATTCATGTTCCAATATGAGTTAGGTTTCATGTAGGAGAGAAGCCAAATCTTATTTCCTAAACTACATTCTAAATGCTAAGAAGGCAGAAATGAATAGCTGACTACTCAGTCATATGACTATCAATACATAGAACACTGACGAGCATCTAGAAAGTGCTCATTTTGTTGTCATTGGTCAACGTCCTCCCTGACATTCCATCTGCGACACTGCACTAACCATAACTCTGGATGGTATGGTTACAAGTATGTCAGAAAAGGGTAGGAGTGGACTCAGTGAGGTTAGGGCACAAACCTCAGTTTCTTCATCAGTAAAACAAGTGATTTCATCCCTCCGTTTCAGAGTGTTAAGGCTTATGTTTATTTCAGGTGAAACACCTACATTTTGGGTACCAAATAAATAAAATTTTATCTTGTTTATTTCTTTGTTTATTATTCTCTTCCTAGTTGAGACATAAACCTCTATGGCCACAAAGACTTCGCTGGTCTAGCTCAGCAAAGTTGGATTCATACCTTTGTTCTGCTACTTATAAGAGTCATGACCTTGGGCAGTTAGTAAGCTCTGTATTCTTCAGTTTATTCATTTGTAAAACTTGCTTAATATTCATATTATTAATTGATATTAATCATTAAATATTAATATTAACAGTACTACCTCATGGGATTGTTGTGTAAAAGGTAATACGTGTAAAGTGTGTTCGGCACTATGCCAAGGTACAGAGTAAGCATTAGTAACTAGTGACATTTATTACTTGTGATTACTTGGAAAGGAATAAGGCAATCACTGCTCACTAAAATTAAGGGAAGACCAATTAATCTTACATCAAACAACAACAACAGCAACAGCAACAAAACCCAGAATGCTTGCCTTGGAAATTAGAGGCCAGTTCTAGATAGAGTGCACTTGAAGTTAGCCAGGCGTTTGGTAAAGCTTGTCATGATACCGTTTTAGGCAAGATACAAAAACGGATATTTCTGACAGCGCTTTTCAGCACTTAGTAGCCAGTAGGTCCAAATCATGGACTCTATCAGAATCACCGGAATGTGCTATTAAAAATAAAGATGTCTTGACGCTTGCCCCGCCATATATCAAATGAATGAAAACTATCCAGGTTTTCTCCAGGAATACACACTTTGATCAAACTCCCTGGATGAATCTGATTGGCTGCCAAATTTTAACCAGTGAATTATACTAACACAGTGCTAAAGGGCAAGTGTTCCATCCTCGATGTCGTTAGAGTTTTAATAGTGATTTAGTGTCTGGCATATAATAGATGGTCAATAAAGATTTATTTGTTGAACTGTGAAGGAAATCTCAGGAACATGCAGATCACTGTCCTGTTCAACATTTTCACAAGCCATTTGAAAGACACGGTAGGCATGCTTAACAAATGTACTAACGGTAGAAAAGAGAGAGCACAGTGAAGACAAATGTAAGGTTTTAAAAAAATAAAAACCACTGCTTAATTTGCATCTCATGTAAAAAAGAATCAAATATCTAGTTGCCTGCCTATTAATGTGACCCAACGATAAGACAAAGTTTATTAACAAGATACGTATCTTCTGATACGTTAATCAATGTGGTACAGCATTCTCTTTTCCTATTCCAGGGGTAAGTAAGCAACTGGGTGAAATCTGGCCCACTGCTTCTTTTTTGCAAATAAAGTTTTATTGGAACACAGCCACATTCATTTGCTTATGTACCGGCTATGTCTGTTCTCTCACTACAGTGTCAGAGTTGAGTATTTGCATCTGGGTTCATATAACCCCCAAAGATGAGAATATTTACTATCTGGCCGCTTGCAGAAAAATTTCATCAACCCCTATTCTACTCCAAATCACACTCTCCCCATCTTCATTAGGAATAGGACCTGCAACTGTTATCTTGGCCTGTGACTGCCTAAAGACTGCATTTCTCAGTATCCTTCGCATCCGGCATTGCATACAACTATATTCTGGACAGTGAGACATATGCAGAAGTATTGTGTTTCAGCTTTCTGTAATCTTTCTGAAAAGATAGCTCCTTCATCCTCATGCTGGTTGGAAATTAAACCTGATAGCTGGAGCTCAAACAGCCATCTGGGTCCGTGTAGATAAAAGCCTAGGTTTGGCAGCCTGGACCTGTACGGGGCCTAAGTCCCTGAGTCCCTGATGACTGTGGGGTTTCCATAGTCATTGCCAACTGCCAGAAATTTTTTACATAAAATAGTTTTTTTAAGGTATCGGTGTGTTTAGACCACTGTTCATTTGTAATGTTCTGTCACTTGCATGTGAACTTATCCTAACAGATACAGATGCATAATGTCCACGTCTTAGATTCCGCTAGTTCAACCACATCAGGAGGATTTCTTACCTTGTGAAGTTACAGAACTTTCCATCATTGGAAGGTTTTAAGCAGATCCTGAATAACCACCTGTCAGACAAGTGATGCAGAGTTCCCTGAATTGGATGGAGGTTAAACTATATGACCTCCAAGATTCTAAGTTGGGTATTCCTGGACCACATTTTTCTTTATTAATGGAAAGTGTTAAATGGGTTCTTAGTTCAAGCACTTAAAATGATTAAAGTAACCAGCCAGAAAGCCAGGCTGCCAAAATGGAAAGTGCAGAGGGAGTAAAATATCAGCACAATTTCAACTTTCTATTTGCAGCAAAGCAATGATTCCAATGGTACATTAGGCTCTCATTGAGGGAAGCACTGACACTACATCAGATGAGAAAACCTCCTGTCCAATAAGTTGGAGCTATCCATTTTAATAGAAATGCTGGGACAAGGGAATAATATCATTCCTCCATATGGGTGATCCCTTTCTGCAGCAAATGTGTTTATTTTATTTTATTTTATTTTAGACTATAGTTAAGTCGAGCCCAGCATGAACACCAATAATCTATAAATAACTTTATGTATCTTCTATTAAATAAACATAAAGGAATAGGAAGCTCTTTGACTAGTAAAGGATAATAGTCAGGGATTATGTGACTCTGGCACAAACAGACCTCCTCTTTTGATGCCTCTTTATTTGTATTTTTGTAGGACTCGTTGTAAATGCAATTCCCTCAATGATCCTGCCATGAAGGACAAGCCAGCTTTTTCCATTGTTTCTCTCATGTTAACTTATATTTATCCTTCAGAGAAGTTGTCGCAAATATAATTAACCAATCAGTTGTTTGGTCCCCTCCCAGTAGACCATAAGATCCTTGAGCGCTGTGGCCATGTTTGTCTTAAGCTCTTGTATTCCTATCCTTAATGCGGTGCCTGACAAAAGGATGATGATGCAATTAGGAAATATAATTCTGTTCTTTATTTCATACTACCTCTACGTTGGGGCGCAGGTTTCTCAGCTTTAAATAACCGGAGGCAAAATTATCCTTCTTGAAAGGAAAAGTATGCACCTGAACAAAAACAATAGCCACATCGATGACAACAAACTGGAAACTTTGGCTGTAGAAATCTGTTATTTTCTTTGGCCAGTGAACGTCTGAGAATGCTTTTCTGTATTTGGGGAATTCCCATACTAGTGACACTGCTTCCCACTATAGAAGCTGAAAATAGCACTCACTTTCCCAGGTTCTCATGTACTTTGGGAGTAGATAATTGACCTAGACTGTGGTGATTAAATTAACAAGGTGTTGATTTTGAATTGGGAACCCTGGCAGCTTACAAAAGTAACTTGCAAATAAGAACACCAATATAAAACCTGGCACCAGAAGCGAGTATTTAACAACAGAAGGAGAAAAGAGCAGGTTTGAAGGGATGATGGTGGAAAGAATGAACACCAGGCCTCGGTTCAATAACATGGATTTTCTTTAGGAAATGTCCACGAGGTCAATCAAGCTACTGCCATTGATGAATATCCCTTTGTCAACAGCACGAGCTAATCAAACCTAACACTTGATGGGACATCCAGACATTGGGTATAAGGTCATTGATTCCATGTGATGCATTTATCTATGAAAGGAACTTCAATTTTTCCGTATTAGAACAGATAGCTATTATTGGCTTGGACTTTCTTTCCCCATCTACCATACTAACTTCAACAACCATCCATGGAGTTACTGAAGGCCTTATGTCACACAATAAAATCTCACATAACATTGATAAGTACTTAGACTTATGCCTAAAATACAATGAAGCCAATAAAATGATTATTCTCAGATTTTCTGGTTTTACTACATACTGCTTCACCCAGAAACAGATGGTTACATACAACAGAACGATGCCTTATTAAAGTATATTATAGTGTCAGCTGCAAACAATTGGGAGGCTGAAACATCATCTTGCAAAGTGATATACACTATACTCTAAGCCAGAAACCAATACGTTTACTCCCATGGTCAGTATATACAGAGGTCCAAAAACCTAGGTATGGGAATATATATATTTTGTGTCTTAACCTGGGTACTCTTCAAAGCGAGACTTAGAACAAAAATTCGGGTTGGCTGTTTATTTGGTAAGTGAACTTGGGATCAGGAAGGAACGGCAAGAGAAATAAAAGGAATGAATGAGTCAAAGACAAAACAAATGTGTATTTGCCAATTAGCTACCACTGTGGGCAAATGGTACTAAGACCTGCGTAACGCATCTCAGAATGTTCCTTCTGGGAAAAAAATAGTGGAACCCTGTCTCTATCCCTCCTCCTCTGAAAGAGGACAAACGTGGCCCGTGAACTTCTGGACTGCACATGCATGATTGCTAAGTAGGTTCCTGCACGGTTCATCACACAGCATCAGAGAAGCTCTGGGGCAGGAAGCAAGAGGGACACTATATAGGCCCAGGGTGACAGGTTTCACTTGCACACAGCTGAGCGAAGTGTGTGTGCGACTGGTACTGCTGAGGTGGCTTGAGAAAGAGGTGGGCCTGGGTAGATTGAAAGGGCAAACAAGTCAAATGATTGAAACACTTCAATGAAGTGTTTGAAAGTTACCATCACTGATTAACTTAACCACCCATGTGTCTCAAAATGTTTTTTACTCCCAAGTCTGATTCTGTGTGCTAATGACTTAGAAATCTTAGTATCAGACAGAAAATGCTTCTGCTAGGAGACACAACAATGTCTCTACTGAATTCGAACACCTGCCATCAATTTTAGAAAAATTAATCCGAGTTTTTGTTCTTGTCCTTTTTTCCATCCATCCAAATATTTTAAATGCGATATGTTGATGATGAATAATATTACAATTTAGTTCATGGATTATCCATTATTGCGAGAGGCTTTCAAGGAAACTAACACAGACACAGACATTACCCAGAATCTTTACCTTGGTGCTGAAGGAAGCAAATAAAGAAAACATGGGCCACCCACAATTAGAAATGACCAAGTGTATCTCTGGATTGCAGGGCATAATTGCATTATGTTAGGCAGGAGCTTTTTTCTTTAATGTGTACTAATTAGAAAAAAGAATGTATATTGGTGTTGGTCACACAAATGAGTAGACTGTACAAATGAAGTTGTGTTCACTGCCATGCCTATGGATTCTCCTGCCTACGTATGAGGAATTTTCTGCCACATGAGTCCTTCAGGAAACAGAACTCCTTTCCTAGTTGTGATGGTTCACTTTATGTGTCAACTTGACTGGACTAGACTGCCCAGAAATTTGGTCAAACATTATTTGGCCACCCTGTATCTGTGAGGGTGTTTTTGGATGATATTAACATTTGAGTCGGTAGACGGTAAAGAAGATTGCTCTTCGAAATGTGGGTGGGGCCCATCCAAACAGTTGAAGTCCTGAATAAAACAAAAAGGCTGACCTTTTCTCAAATAGAAGGGAACTCCTCCTGCCTTACTATTGAGCTGGGATATCAGTTTTTCCTGCGTTTGAACGTGAACTGAAACATTGTCTCTTTTTGGATCTCAAGCCCACTGGCTTCAGACAGGAATTACACCATTGGCTCTCCTGGTTCTCAGGCCTTAAGATACAGACTGGAACTACACCATGGGTTTCCAGTAGACTGACTGCCGATACTGAGACTTCTCCGTCTCCATAATCACTTGAGCCAATTCCTTATAATATATTATAATGCATTATATATATACCCATCTTGTTGGTTCTGTTTCTCTGTAGAACCCTGACTCACACACCAAATAAAGATGCCATGAGCTTGCTTTCTCGGACTCTTTCCAACTATGATATAGTCTACTTATCTGGATACTGCCAGGAAGATTTCCCATAAAAGTCAAATGAGGACCCAAGTTTCTTTTTGACTACAATTAAGATTCTTTATTGATATGCACATTATCATAATGTTGGAGAAATGAGAAAAGTTATATTCAGACTGACTGAAATATATATTTGTATTAAACTAGCCATGACCATATGTTGGTGACTGTCTAAAAATCTTATTCAGGCCACTTCCTAAGGAGTACTTGCTGTTTTATTCTCTATTATGGGTTGGTTGGGGCTATTTGAAAAGGTAGCTAGCACTGTAGTATATAGGATTGGGCAGTAAGGTAGGCCTTAGGAATAAACAATTTATAATGCCAGAGAAAGACTTTACCTGTGTTTTTCCCATGAAGTAATGACAGGTTTATAAATTTACAAGAAAGCAGGTCATTTCCTGTATGAACAATGTTAATTAAAAGAAACACACCAACTTTATAGAAAAATGTTTCAAAAGAAAACCTAAGGACAATGTTCTCTCTTTTTTAACAGCTTAACAATACCACTACTTTGACTTGCTTTTCCTAATTCTATGTACAACTAACATCTTTAAAGCTTAATAACGGTTCTCATTACATTTATCTCTTCACACACCCTTTTGTGGAAAGGAGGAAGGTGAGGATTCTCTCTGGAGGAGAAAAGGAAGATGAAAGAGAATCACCCCGTAACAGTCATGGAGCAATAGAAAAGGAGCAGAAATGTAGCAATAGAAATTAAAAGTAGAATATGGCTTCCATTCCTACTTCAAGCACTGTCTGGGCCCAGCTCCACGGATATTTCCTAATTCATCCATAAATAATAATAACTTTGCCTTCTTCTTTCTAGTTCTTGTACCTCTTTTCACAATTTCCTTCTTCGATTGGTTTCTGTTATAAATACTCAAAAGTATTTTATTCAAATTACTCAAAAATAGGGGTTTTTACTAGCCATGACAAGGATGAATCAGTGAACTGATGGGCAAGAGACCCAGGAACACTGAGATGCGATTAGTTTGGGTATGATGTGCTGATGAAACCCAGGAGGAAAATTAAGGAAATGGATAGGAAGGGACATAACTGAGAAATATTTTAGATATTTCTCTGCACATAGGTAAAAGAAAAAAAAGAAGAAAAAGCTTCAAGCCTTCCCTGCAGCAAGAAGTTCTCATTGTTACTATGTTTAATAAAGACTGAAATTGATTATAATCCATTCATCTAAAAACAGGTGAGAAAAAGAGAAATTAATTAGACATCATGGTGTGTAGTTCTAAAACTGTGGTTTCAGGATAAATTAAGAAACATTTTCACTTTCTTAGACATTAAATGATTTCACACTCTAGCTATATTTGAAATCTCTTATGATAATTAACAGTATTCTTTTACATTTTTTCCAAAGTAATTTTACATAGATTACTTCATAAGGTTTGCATGAGAGAGGAAATATAGAAATGCATTTAGTTAGCGTAGCACCTAAATTATCTTATTTGATAGTCATAGTCCTAACATACAGTTCCTTTGAACTCATTCTTTTTTTTCCTTTCCAAGATTTTATTTAAATTCAAGTCAGTTAACATATAGTGTAGTATTGGTTGCAGGAGTATAATTTAGTGATTCATCATTTACATACAACACCCCATGCTCATCACAATTGCCTTCCTTAATACCCATCACCTATTTAGCCCATCCCCCCACCCTCCTTCCCTCCATCAACCCTCAGTTTGTTCTCTATAGGTAAGAGTCTCTTATGGTTTGCCTCCCTCTCTGTTTTTATCTTATTTTATTTTTCCTTCCCTTCCCCTATGTTCATCTCTTTTGTTTCTTAAATTCCACATATGAGTGAAATCATTCTATTCATTCACTAAAAAAATTTACTTATACTTTTCTAGATGCAATATACTGCTCATACTTTATTTGCTAACCTGTCCATCTGGAGGATTTCTGATTCATCCTTCAAAACTTGGTTACTCCAAGGAGTAGCCTTTGTTTGCTGGCTGTGTATGTTTGTGTATGTGTGTGGGGGCGGGGGTAGGTGGAAGTCATCAAGAGGGCAGAAATTGGCAGTGTTTCCTTTCTTTGGTCCCATGAGGTCAACTAGTAGACTTTGGCCTCTATGGATCATCACTCGCAAGAACCGAGGTCTCTTAGTGAGCCAAATACACAGTCAGAGGTAGAAAAGTCACAGCGAAAAAAGGAGAGCAACTTTTATTATAGATTTCAGTTTAGTTGAGGGTCCTAACTTAGATATGTGTAACATGTAGCTATGCAGACATGTAATAGCCAATGACCTGATAATTTTTTAAATATTTTACAAATATATAATACATTTAATTTTACTTAAATTTAATTACAGCAAAGAACCTGTAGTAAATCTGAAAGATATACCTGAACTTTAATATTTTTCAACACAATAGATGTTAGTTCTTACAAGTTGTTTCTAAAGTTATGATTTATAGCTTGAGTTTTGTTGTGGTTGTTTAAAGTGCATATTTCTTAAACAGCTTTTTTTCCAGGGAGTAAAACTGAGTCAGATATCAAAAAAAATTTTAAAGAATAACTTTAGAAACGTACATTTACTTTCAGGACATTTTTCCAAAAGAAATTGATTGAGAAAGATTGATCTTCAAACTCAATTTCCTATAAAAGAGATAAATGATGTTCTGAGTAAAACAAACAAGACCTAATTAGAGATTGTATCTATTATAAATCCAAATGACCACTCATTAATTCAAGTATCTGTCAGACTTTTCGAAATTACCTGACCAGTAAGGTTTGGGTTTCTTGTTCAGGACATTCTGAGTCATATACTTCCATCAAATGCTCATACCGAGGGCACGTTTTACTATGCTTCTTATCTGAACCATGAACTTACACATTTTTTCTTTCCTTTTTAAAGTTTTTAATTCCCTACCTCTCATCTTATTGACAGAAAAGGCATCTTCTTCCTCTGTTCATCATTAATTATGATCATCTTAATCATAAAATTTGTGTAATGGTAGCAATTTTATTCTTGAGAGTATTCTCTTTTTTTTTTTTAATTTTATTTATTTGTTGAGAGAGAGAGAGACTGAGAGTGTGCAAGTGGGGGAGGGGCAAAGAGAGAGGGAAAGAGAGAGAATCCCAAACAGGCCCTGCACTGTCAGCACAGAACCTGACACAGACAAAACTCAACTGTGAGTTCGTTCACGACCCGCATTGAAATCAAGAGTCAGACGCTCAACCAAGAGCCACCCAGGCACCCTGAGAATATTCTTTACAGAGCTTACTGAATTTTGGTTCTAATTTGTACTGATTAATTTGTAAATTTACATCTGAACCAATTTCATTTGTAAATCATGAATGTTAGTCTAACAGCCATCCCTTTCCCATGTGATTCAAAGGGTCGTTTTCTGTTTTGTCTTTCTAAAACCTTGAAGATTTATTGTTGTAGAATTGATATACAGAAAATCTTCACATATTTACTGTGAACACACTCATGGAACTTTCTGCTTTGTTTAAAACAATCCTGATAATCTTATTCTCCTTGCCAGTGACTGGTTTAGGAATATACATAGACACAATTCTGGCCATTGAAAAATGAGTAAATATGCAAAAGGCACATTTTTATTTTTGTTCACTGATGAAAAGTAGACAGAAAGAGCAAAAAGAGGGGAAGAGACTCTTTTTTCTTTTCTTTTCTTTTCTTTTCTTCTTTTTTCTTTTCTTTTCTTTTTTCTTTTCTTTTCTTTTCTCTTCTTTTCTTTCTTTTCTTTTTCAGCTGGACTTACATCTAAATGCAATATCTGAATGGCTTTGTCCAGCTAGTGATTGGGCACAGAGAAGCTTTACAGAAGGTGGCAGAGTAGAAAGTTGAAAAGAAATTGGATCCTTGGTGACAGAATTGAACCAATGAATTAATCAACCCTGGAGACTCACTAACTCAAAATGTTCTGATTTTTGAAATAATAATTCTTTTGTACTGTTTAAACCAGTTGAGTTAGGGCTTTCTACTATTGGTAGCTGAAAAAATTCTAACTAATAAGCTGAGGACTCAGAATTTCTTTCCATCAGAATCTTAGGTTTGTTCCCTGATTCTTTGTCTCTCACATCCTACTTTTCTTTTTTAATTCCTTTTTGGTTTTGCTTAAGTTTCTCTTCCAATAAGTTGTCTGTCTGAAAGCGTGTGTGACCTGTGAATCCTGAGTCATTGTATGCTTGAAAATACATCATATCTATATCTATATCTATATCTATATCTGTTTTTTACCTGAATTCTGATTGATATTTTATCTGGACACAATATTTTGCTTTAAAGTCATTTTCCTGCAAAACTTTGAAGGTAATGCATTGACCTTTAGCTTCCAGTGTGGCCAGTAAGAAATCTCATGCAAGTTTGGTTTACATTCATGTGTAGGTAAGCTGTGTTTTTCTCTGAAAAATTTTAGGATTTTTTTCCCCTTTCAAATCTTAGAGTTTTGAGGTTTCACAAAACAGTTCTTGTGTTTTTTTTTTTAATATTGTTCCTTTGTACCCAAGAAACTCTTTTTATCTAATAGTAGAGATATTCAGCTCATAGAAATTTTTTACTATTTCTTTGATTATTTTCTCACATTTGCTACCAGAAGTCTGACTAGATAGATGAATCTGCCTTCCACATCTTTTAATGCTCTCATTCTCTCTTTTATTCTCTTTTGTCACTTTTGTTTCCTTATTTCTTTTACTTCTCTATGTCCATATTTTTTACACTGAGTTCCTCAACTCTTTCTTTCAAATTAAAAATCATAATTTTATAACAATAATACAAAACCAACAGACACAGTGCTTACCTATGTGGTGGGTACATAGATGAGCTTACAGAATTCTCACAACCCCAAGTGGTAGATGCTAATATCCTTCTGGTTTTACAGGTAAAGAAAGTGAAGTAGAGAGCTTAAGTAGTTGCTCAGTGTTGCACAGCTGCTAACTTGTAAAATCTGGATCAAACCAGAGATTGACTCTGAACTTTGAACTTTTAGCATTTATTCTATACTAGTTCACTATTTGCCAGCAAAGAGGTTGTACAGAGATGTAGACATCATTGCCCAAGAGATCAGGAAGACACAGCACTTGGTTGTCTCACCACTTCCTCCCGGAGGCTTGCCTGAAGCTCGGGGGTCAATGCTGTTCATGTGGATTGAGAAGGCTGTGCCTAGAATCTAAGATTGTAGCGATTGCCTTTTATATCATTAGGCTGAGGAAAGAGCCATCACAACACTCCACAGTTTCTCTACTAACATATTTACAACTTGTTGTATCATGTTGTGTTTCTCTAAATTCTTTCCCTTACTATCATCAGGCTAGGACATTGCTGACGATATGTTTACCTCACCTCTTTTATTTGCTTTGCTTTGCTTTGCTTCTTCTTTTTCCTTTTTAAGTCCTAACTCAGACTTTCTAGGAAGCAGCTCTATTCTCTGTGATAACTTTTTCCTATATGTATTTTGGATTGGAGTCAACAACAACCCATCTGTTTTCTAGCTTTCAGACATTCTCCAAATTATCCTGGACATTTCAGGCAGTCTTTCTTATTGCCAGGGCTGTTAAAGATTTATTAATTTTTGTACAGTTGTACTGTCACTTTGGTTGTAGCAGTGGAAGGTTGGGGGTGGGGAATGGATACGCTCACTTGCTCATCTCCAAACAAATGCATGGCAGTCTGAATTCTTTCACTTCCTGAAATACTCATCCAAAGATTCATCCATTTTCCCCAAAAGACATTTTGGCCCATAGACTTTGAATTAAGAAAAATATTTCCAGGAACCCTCTTCTGACATTACTCCTAAGAGACAAGTAGAAAATTGTACAAACCCTGCACAAAACCAGCTCGTAAGCTATTGGAGTACATACTCCAGTTGATTATATCCACCTCCGTTGGATATACTGTCCAATTTTCAGAGTGTAATTTGGAATACAGAAGTTTTATCATTCTACTTTTGAGTGAAGGGAAGATAAACCTAGTGTTTGGTTTAAAATATGATTGCATTTGGCAGCAGACATATAGTTGAAAATCATTTTTTTTAATATTTGGCCATTTTACAAATGGCATAATTAGTCTTTATTAATTCAGGCAGCACATGTAGAACTATGATTCATCCGTTCCTCATATAGGCGAAAAAGATCAAATTCGGTAAATGAAAAACCTGAACCATCAACAACAAAAAGCCCCAGTATGTGTCATTAAAATCAACACTGACTTTGACTTATTATTATTACTGGAACTCTCACCACAATCTATGGCACATTCGTAATAAATTACATTTTCCCCAGCATGTCAAATCCTTCAATTTAGTTTTGGCATTTAATCTACTGGAAAAGCCATTTACTTCTATTTCTATGTGTGCCCCTGAAGCCATAGACATTATCCTTTAAGTAACTTTCCTTTGAATCCAAATTAAAGATATAGTTAAGCATATTTAGATCACTTCATTTGAAATGTTCCCAGACGCTCTGCTGCGAATGATAATCAAACTCGATGGAGGAAGATCTTGGATGACAGTTGGGGATGGTAGCCGGTAACAGAGATTCCTTTTTACTTGCCCTAAGGATGCGAAGGAAATTTTTCACAAGCAGTCCTATTCAATGTCGACTGTACATATTGGCCAAAGGGAGCTGTCACCTGAATTAATAGCTGGAATTTTGTTAGACCGGGAGCGCATTGCTGTTGCCGCCTGTTGCCAGAATGCAGCTCTTCTGACACCCAGAATTCTTGGTTTGCCAGATCCCAAATTGTAAGTGATGCCACATGGTATATCTTTTTTATTGTTTCTCCTTGGTGGAGCTCAGGTAATTTAGCCATCCAGAAATGAGAATGAATTGTCTTCTCCATTAGTGGTCTCCATTGGTTCAGTGCCAATGACATTTAGGTTCAGGCACGGTTGTCTCCTTTGTCCTCTGATCTAGCCATCTCTAGTGCTCAAAAGAGCCAGGCTTCAACATGAATCAAAACAGTGAATCAAAATATAAAGCGACTGCTGCAATAATCTTAATAACAAAAAATAATAACACTGTCACTTTACGCTTCATCTGTTCGCTCTGCTCTTTAAAATATGAACTTCTTATGGCTTCATTTCCCCCAAATGTCACTCTTTAATCTTTTTTTATTCCTTATGTTAAAATAATATAATATCCAATATGGCAATCTTCATCACGGGATTTGTTTATTTATTTTATTTTATTTTTTTTATTTTGCGGCCTCGTCAAATGCATTTCTTCAGTTTCTTTTCTCAGACTGATGGCAAGTCATTTTCTCTGCAGCATAAAGACAGTTTAAGAACTTACACACAGAGTTAATTTCTAGAACTATGGACCACATTTAGATTGGAGCTACCTTAATATTCCATGATGATGTTTGTGTTCTGTATGCATATTTCCTTTGCCTATGCTTATCTATTGCTACCCTAGCCTTAGAATTACATTGTATTTTACCAAAGCCTGTGTGATATTTTGTGCAGAGGCTCATACCTATTCATTATTGTCCCCATAAGTATAAATTCTTTATATCTGTGCAGAAAGAATGTGGGGGAATTGGAGATAATTATTTTTTTCACTAATGGATTGCCTGCTTTTACTGGCACAAACTATTTGGGTAACGAAACTATTAGAACTAAAATCACTTTTTGCCTTAATTTTAGGACTATAAATAGAATACCTGTTGGAATTCTGTTGGCAACACTTTTATCTTAATAAATACTGAGAAAAATGACTACAGAAAACATAAATGTAATCATAATGTTAATAATGGCAATAAACATATACATTGAAGTTTGGGCAACATAGGTGCTGGCTTTTATAGAAACTTTTGATGGATCATTATTTTTTTCCCTTCCCACTGGAAAATAAAAGGATAGCAGAAGTGTGGGATACATTTTATTTTCCATAATGAGCCGGTGTAAGAAACACAAATCTAACAAAGCAAAATTATATGATTTCTGAAACCCATGCAATCTGGAACTAAAAGAATGTAGTTGCCCTACTATGCATACATCTTATTTCCTCCAGTTCATCTGGGAGCCAGAGACCATTAGCAGGAATTCATATCTAGTACGTGCTTACAGGGTATAAACGTGCTTATTTGTTTATTGGTTGGCTGGTCGAAGCCTTGTTCTAGAAAGGAGTTTTAAAAACTTAAAAAGGCCCAAACAGTGCAATTAGGCAGTGTAAATTGGGAACAAAAGAACAAAGAAAAGTAAGAATTGAGACATAAAATAAGTTCATGTATGCAGTTAAAAATTCATGACGGAATCTACCATAGAGTTGATATCAGTGGGTATATTGCAATTCCTGGTGATCCTTGGTAGGGGTTTCTGGGTAAGAAAAATCTATTCTTTTTCCATACTGAAAACATAATGTGAAGAAACATTATCTGTTTGTGACTTAAAAATGTTGGATTCAAGTTTCAGTTTAAGTACACAAAGAAATAGAGAAAATTATAAAGAAATCAGGAAAGCACAGAATTCTTTGTCTCTTTTAAAAAGGCTATTCTTTTCAAACCTGAAATACAAATTTTAGTCCATTGAGATCATGACCTGAGCCCAAATCAAGAGTCAGATGCTTAACCACCTGAACCATCCAGATACCCACCTTGTATATGTCTAAATGCCTGTATATCTGTCATCTCCCTTAGAAGGTAAGTATTTGTTTTGTTCACTGCTATATTCCAAGCATAGAGATGGTTCTTAATAAATATTTGTTGAATTTTATTACATAAACTGAGATTTTTAAAAGATTACATTCTTGCTCCAATTCACGAGAGAGTAAGTTGGATAGATCTCCTTGCTCTAAGTTCCTGCAACTTTTTAACTCTTCATAGGACTGTGATTAGTGCTTTAAGAGAGGCACAAATAATGGTGAGGAATTATATTCAGCAGGGGAAAGTCCAGAAATGTTCCATGAAGCATTCCATGACTGACCTTGCAGAATGGGTGGCATTCTAAGCTAAAATGAGGGCAAAGGACATTCTTTGAAGAAGGACAAGAATGAATAGAGGGCTTTGCTCAGGAGATGTGACTGAGGATTGGCTCATAGTCTAGATTGACCATACGGGGCTTGGAAGACTAATGGGAACCGAGGCACAAATGATCAGCTAAGGCTTACTCTGGGGAGCCTTGAATGTTAGGGTGAAAACTTAGTACTTAATTTAGTAGTCACTGGGAAGACATTTGACATTTGCAAGCAAGGGGATGACATGATTAAAGATAGACTTTAGGAAGATTAATATGTCAGTCGCGAGTAGAATGCATTAGGGCTTGGAAAGGGTAGGTGAGGAGACAGTTAGAAAGCTATTACGGTTGTCCAAGAGAGGAGTAATGAGGGCTTCTGTGAGGACTGTGTAAGTGGGAGTGGAAAGAAGGGAAGTGATAAAGAAGACATTGTGAAGGCAGTGGACACAGAATGAATATAAATTGGCAAGTAATATAAGGGGTACTAGACAAGTAGTTAAACATGGTGACAGAGGTTTTGAGCTGGAGTGACTGAGCAAACAGAATCAGAAGAAACTAATTTAGGAGGATCTGATGTGTTCTCTTGCTAGATGTGACGTTTCAGGTACTGAGAAGGTCCAATTGGCAGAAAAGCAGCCCCATCTTTGACCCAGGAGGGTAGAAGTTCTCCCGGAATTCTTCTATCTTCTCATTCATGTCCGTAGTGTCCCCTGTGAAAAGCAAAACATGCCGTTTTTTACGTGATTGTTTCCAAGCCCTGGCGTGACTCACGGGCTACCCAAGATGCAAAAGTCACTTTCTGACATAGAGGGAAATATTTCTAGGGGTTGTTCTTTGTTTAGGCTCTTTTTTCTTCATCAGATGCAGTTGCACATATCAACTCCGAACTCTTTTCCAAACATCGTTTGTTCCTAAGGAATATTAACTCAGCCATAGTTGCCCTCCTCCCTGCCGCTGCCTTTTATTACCTGGTTCCACCTCAACTAGGTCAGGACAGCTCTACAAAAGTGCCTTAATTGCCACAATGATGGGAACTGAATTAATCCATAGCAGATGAACGAGGATAATGAAATCATGTTCTTTTCTCTCAATGGTCTGTGCAGCATCATCTCTTCTGATACACTTCAGTGTCTGACCTTTTAAACTGACAGGATGTTCGCTGCTGAGGCTTTTTAAAGACATCTATCTCTCCACAGAAAAATGGAAGCCAGACATCCAAGACCGACTTATATTTGTCTGTGAATCAAGCTGTCATTTTTGTTCTGCCAGAGTCTGTTATCACGTCTGGACAAGTAATTATTCTCTAGGTTAGGTTCTTACAACCTTGAATTTTTAGGAAAGTCCTTGAGACTGAAAGCAGTCACTTTCTTGCAGCTACAGTCCATGCATATCAGTGAGTTCTGTGGTGACTTGGCAGCTATTACTGCTATTAAGCATTTAGTCTATTAAGCACACAATTCTTTTAACTTCGCAAGAGCTTCTAGCCTCCATCTGTTTCGCCCATTTATTAGGATCCCTACTTAGTTCTCCCACTGCATGTAGGCAACTGGCAGTACGCTCCTTGTAAAACAGGTGTAAGCCTGGACAGTGAAGGACACGGATGGGGCAAGAAAAATCACAAACTTCTTTACGGTTCCTGTACATTCCAGCTGGAATCATGAAGTAGAAAAGAAGGCCTCCCAATTAAGTACCTGTTTTTGCTGAACACAAGAGAACCCCGTTCCTTGCTGCTGAATGGATTATGACCACGGCACAGTGCGGTGGGACTGGCAGAGGACAGACGGTCCCAGGTTCTTTCCCAGATGTTAGAAACACACCTCAACACTTGGAACATGGGACCTAATTCAAAATGGTGCAGTTCGTCTGGGTCTCTAAGCGTTCCAAATCAACTCAGAATCCAACGGTTTCCAATGAAAACCTGAGCTCGTATTTCAGCGAGAGATTAAATAACATAGAAAGAGAGCAGCAGCTCCCACAGAATTCTGTTTGAGACGGAGGATTGCTAGAATCAAATTCTCATTACCTACTTCTTTTTGGAAGAGAAACCAATTACAAGCAGTTAGGCAGTGGGTCAGTCATAGTACGAATTTCAGCTTGGTAGTTTGACAAAGACCTTTTGACTATATTTTGAAAAGGTCTCTTTCCTTTGTCAGTCTCATTTATGCTTAGAAAGTCACATTCATGGGCAGAAACTCACGCTACCTTTTCCTGCTCCCCAATCCCAATCACCTTGCTTCTGAGCAGGAGGTCATGATGTGTAGGATCTGGCACATTGTCCAAAGTTGAAGTCTTTAAACATTATTAATGATATAAAATCGTAGCTCAGCACCTAAAATAAAGATTGTAGGGGACAGGAGGATTGAGTAAGATCAGGTGCTCAGTTTATTTTGTAGATTGATAGGAACAAAGAGGAAAGCGAGCTTTCCAACCTTCAAAGAATGACAGGACAGGAACAGGGGGCTGCAAAGATCCCAGTGCACATCCTCATTTCCAAATGATAATGTGACCCTGACCACTCTCCTTTTCTTCATATTATAGGATGAATGACAGCCATTTCCTCTCCTGTCATTTATGCATGAATGGTCCAAAGAATCTTAGTATTATTAGGTAAAACCCTACTAAAACAAAATATGCTTATCACTAGTTTTTCTGCTACAAATAGTAGAAGGATGCTATATTCAAGGAAATCAAATTGCTCCTAGAGAATTGTACTTTCTTATCTAAAATCTAACTCTCTTTTAAACCCTGGAATTAGATATCTATTATTTATGGGGGTATCCTCAGCTGAATACTTTCAACAGAACAAAGTAAGAATATAGGGCTCTCAATTCATTAAAAATTAGCATGAAACATGATTACTATTATGGCATATCCTTATTAACATACACACTTGATTGTAACCATTGAGTGATATCATTGTGACACAGGTACATGCTTATCAATACTTTCTGGTCCCCAAGGAGGTGACACTTGTGTGGCTCTGCCCTGTCTCCTGCCTCTTTACTTAAGACTATATCAAGGACAACTGCCCCTCCCCCCACCCTGCCAGTAGTCCTTGAACTTATAGACAAGTGATTATCAAGGCTTTGCCATTCGTTGGTAAATCAACTGTTGAGTTTGCAGCATTGAGGGACCCTCGTTATTCCTCATGAATAATTATTGTCTGACCAAAAAGTCCAACAGAAACAAGAAGAAAATTTTGTTTTCCTGCACCATATGATCTGAACAATTTGACGTCTGCAACAATATGAGAGACAATTTTCAATTGCCTTTTAGGCTTAAATTGTACGACACCAGAAAATAAAATGTTTCTTCTTAATCTTCCTATTTTGTAAGCCCTTAGTTGAAGTTTTTCTAAATATTGGACTCCCAAGGCCTTAATTATTCAGAAAGAAAATTCAATTTCTTCAGGAAATTATCTCCCTCTTGCTTTTAGGAATCTGATCTTTGCCAAACAGAAACAATAAATAGGAAATAGTGTGTCTTTTTGAAGCGATTGGAAAAACCAGAACGCCATCTTTCAACTTGCCGTGTACATTACCAAGTGGGGACTGTTTTCTACAAAACATTAAAGGATCTTTTCCATGTGTTAGCTGGCTTAATGCTTGGGGGGAAAATCATTGTATTTAGAGAAAAAGTGCATTAATTGAACTCCACAGCATGTCTAATTCAATCCTCAGGAAAATGCTCTATCTCTGCAACATGAGCTGGGGGTGCACCAGTTACATATAAGGTGAGTGCAAACAAATGAACATGCACCTTGAGAGACCATATATTGGTTGGTGCTGCGCCAATAACAAAATTCTCACATAAGCTTCAGGACAGATTCTCTAATAGGCAACTTCAAAAACTATTTTTTTGGTTAAAGCTGTTTTCAGAAAACTGGAGGCAGAGAGTAAATGTTATTCCAAGGTTGATATGCTTGAGTTCTACTCCCAGTTTGGGTGCTGTTTCCTTTCTTTTAAAATTCTTTTCCTGAAGTATGGTAATGTCTAGAGTGCAGTTGTCTCAAGACACAGACAAACCTGACACAACTACTCTGTTGCCTGAAGTCTGAACTGGATAGCCCATGCTTATAGTGGGATTCCAGTCCAATATCCTCAAAAGATGTTTCATCCAAGCTGTCCGGATTCAAAGAAGTTATTTTATTACATATCCCTGAGTTTTGCCTAAAGCTGTCTACTCTAGTGGCTGTTACCTAAGCCTATTGTGTAACCATTGCCCTTGGTTTGCGGAAGGACATGTCTGTCTTTGCTCTTGATCCTACCATCTGCCACAGAAGGGAAATTTCCAGGCCAGTGATTACATTTTGCAACATCCACATTTTTACCATCCCCACTATGTAGTAGGCAGAGAGCTATTGTTGTAGCACAGGGATTACTGTTTACAAATCTGTCCTGTCCATTGGGGATGGTTCTCTTGGCAGGTGGTGGCTATATCCAGAGGCTGACATTTGGGATTTCCCTATTTTCCCAGGCAGAAGCAGGTTCAGTAGGGCCAGGGAAGTTCCTGACTTAGAACCATGGTGACTGATCCTACCAGGGTGGACAACCCAGTAGTGCTACGCCAGCCACTGGTACAGAAATGCCCTTCTTATCTTTTACAACACTGCCCACTGTGCTGAAGCACTGAACAGAGCTAAAGGCATTTCCAGATAGTGCTGCCTTAAAAGCAAAACTCCTTCAGAATGCCACCCCTGTGACTTAAAACCTAGCTCCAATAAATAGCTCCACTCCAATCAAGTCAGAGGAAGTCAGTCAACATCTCTCTCTCCACGACACGACACTGGGGGATTTTATAGTAAGTCATAATTCAATCCTTCATTAGAGGAAGAAAAAATGTAAATTAAAAATACCTCAGCCAAGCCATTCCCAGCAGCAATAACAGAAATCTCTGCTGGCTAAACAAGAGGCCACCAGACTGCTATCAGAACCTCTCTGTTTGCTATCATTTTAGACCACAATTAATTTAAAATTTTTACTTCCAAAGTAAAGGGAGGGAATACAATAATCCCAATTTACTTTTTAAATAAAAAGCTTAAGTGGAAAGGGTCCATGGGGAAAGCTCAACCCAGGCCAAGGTAATTCTCATCATGAGGAGAGATACCTGTTTAAAATGCAGAGTCACAGGACAGCCTGGCCTCTCTTCCCATAATGCTTCCTGTGGGCTTAAGAGAATTCTTTTATTTTTTTCCTTCCTTTTTGGTTTTTAAAAAAGTAAAGTTGGACTTGCAAACACTAGCAGTTACTGCCTTAAAAAAGCAATTCTAAGGAACTGAGAGGCCCTGCTGAAGAAATGCTCTCCAAAAGCGATAGGGAGCAAAGGGATTAAGAAGCAGATCATACAGCAAAATGTATCCAATATATAAAGCATCCAGAAAGGATCTGAGGCTTCCCTCCAGAAGCAATAGGCCAGATCATTCACAGAGGGGACAGGATTGGGGAATTCGCCGGACACAGAAATGGGGGAAGCATCTAAAGCATGTGGTCACAGTAGCGTTATTCAAGAGGGTGGTCTGGGTGAGACAGAATCAACCCCAAGTCACAGGGGGTATCCCACAGGGTACTGGAACAGTACTTGGGGTTCTACTATCTGGAGTAACTCACGAGAGCAGAGCAGGGTCCTTCTCTGTAGTCCCAGAACCAGAACTAGAGTAGCAGGCAAATTAACAGGGTCATTCTTGGGCAAAGTGGGACAAAGGATGGGCAGAGCTAATAAAACTGGGTACAAGATGAAGGCATTGTCAGAGGAACACATTCCCCGATTACATCTTAATCCCCAAATCAAATGAATAGAATACTTATTTGAATTTTTTGCGGATGATGACAATCACATCTCTTGTTTCTATGACAACATAGATTTCTGTTTGTCATCCCATCCGTCCACCACTTCTGTCTCTTTCACTCTATCTTTATGTATACCCTTGTCTCCGTGTTCCCCAGGGCTCCATCCATGGCCCCCTTTCCATCATACATGTTCCACTTCTCTCTGTTTTTCAGCAATAAATAAATAAATCCATATCAATCCCCCCACACTTTCGAAAACTCTACAGTTACATAACCAAGTGTCTGCCAGAAATCTTCACCTGCTCTTCCTAAGGCACTTGAAATTAAACACCATCCTATCTATAATTAAACTGATGCTCTTCCCCTTTCCCTTTACCCTACCCCTCCTAGACAAATTTGCCTTTCTTCTCTATTGCACTTCACAGTTATCACATTATCATCTGCTATGATATAAATTGTTTCCTCCAAAATCCACAGGGTGAAGCTCTAATCCCCAAAGTGATGGTATATGGAGGTGGGGACTTTGGGTGGTAATTAGGTTTAGGTGAGGTCAGGAGGATGTGGCTCTTATGATGGGATTAGTGCCTTTAAAAGAAGAGATTCCTCAGGGCACCTGGGCTCAGTCAGTTGGGCAACCAATTCTTGATCTCAGCTCAAGTCATGATCCCAGGGTTGTGGGATTGGGCCCTGCATCAGGCTCAACACTAAGAGTAGAGCCTGCTTGGGATTCTCTCTCTCTTTCCCTCTCTCTCTCTCTCTCTCCCTCTGCTCCTTTCCCCAGTTTGCTCACATTCTATTTCTCTAAAAAGAACAAATACAAAAACAAAAACAAAAAAAGGAAGAGACTCCAGGAGCTTGCTCTTCTCACTCCCCCATATCCACAAAGAAGAGGTCATGTGAGCACATAGGAAGATGGTGACCACCTGCAAGTCAACAGAAGAAACCTCAGAATAAAACCTTCCTTGCTGACACCTTGATCTTGGACTTCTCAGCCTCTGAAACTAGGCAAAATAAAGGTCTGTTTCTTCAGTCCCTCGTCTCTGGTATTCTGTTGTGGCAGCCTGAGCTAGTCTTTACCCAGTCTTCTGAGATAGAAACCAAACATTAATTCCATTCCCTTTCTTCTCACTTACCTTCCATATTTAATCACCTTTGATGTTCTCATCCACTGTATTTCTCTCTGACTTTCAGATACATCCCTTCTCTAATCCTACTGCCTCTCCTCTAATGCAGGTCATACCATATCTTATCTGAACTACTTTAATAGCCTCCTTCATGATCTCTGTGCTTTTAGACTGTCTGCCCTCTTAATAGTCCCAACCCCATACCTCTCAGTTCTCCAGAGTGGTACCATAGCAATCCCTCCAAAATGCAAATTTGACCATGTTACTAACCCATATAAAACTCAAATGCTTACCAACAGCTTTAGGAGAAAATCTGAGTAATTCAGTACTGTTTTTCTCCTAAACCATACTGCTTGTCATGAATTATAGGTACTCTCATGGTATGAATATATATAATCCCTCTCTAGAATCAGGGATTTTCACTTGCTGTGGTTTAACTGGTTTGTCTCAACTAGTTTTGAGTTATGTTAAAAATTATATGCCTACAGCAAATGATATATCCCAAGTTTTCAAATGATTTTCTTTTTCTATAAGAGCAAAGGGAGTAGATACAATATGTATCTCAGCAGAGATAAAACATGTATCTAGATGATCACTTTAGAATATGATATTTATTGTTGCCACTTTTCACTTGCTCCTTCTGCTTTTGTTTTTGTTTTTGTTTTGTTTTATTTTGTTTGAAGTATAGTTGACATACATATAGTTAACACATAACATTACATTGGCTTCAGTTGTACAACATAGTGATTGGACAACTCTATAGGTTATGCTGTGCTCACCGCAAGGGTAGCTACCATCTGTCACCATACAGCACATTTTTAAAATATTTTTTCCTTTTTTTTTTTTTTGTTTTCTTCAGTGTTGGTTGTGATCTCTCCTCTTTCATTCCTGATTTTATTTATTTGGGTCCTTTCTTTTTTCTTTTTGATCAGACTGGCTAGGGGTTTATCAATTTTGTTAATTCTTTCAAAGAACCATCTCCTGGTTTCAATGATCTGTTCTACTGGCTTTTTGTTTGTTTGTTTGTTTGTTTCAATATTCTGCTCTAATCTTTAATGTTTCCCATCTTCTGCTGTTTTGGGGTTTTATTTTCTGTTCTTTTTCCAGCTCTTTAAGGTGTAAGATTAGGTTATGTATCTGAGAACTTTCTTCCTTTGTCAGGAAGGCCTGGATTGCTAAATACTTCCCTCTTATGACTGACTTTGCTGCATCCCAGAGGTTTTGGGCTGTGGTGTTATCATTTCCATTGGCTTCCATGTACTTTTTAATTTTCTCATTCATTCTTTAGTAGGATGTTCTTTAATCTCCAAGTACTTGTTGTCTTTCCAAATTTTCTCTTGTGGTTGATTTCAAGTTTCATAGCATTGTGGTCTGAAAATATGCATGGTATGATCTCAATCTTTTTGAAATTGTTGAGGGCTGATTTGTGTCCCAGTATGTGGTCTATTCTGGAGAATGTTCCTTGTGCACTAGAGAAGAATGTGTATTCGGCTGCTTTAGGATGAAATGTTCTGAATATATGTTAAGTCCCTCCAGTCCAGTGTGCCATTCAAAGCCATTGTTTCCTTGTTGATTTTCTGTTTATATGATCTTTCCATTGTTGTAAGTGCGGTGTTGAAGTCCCCTACTGTTATGGTATTACTGTCAATGAGTTTCTTTATGTTTGTGATTAATTGATTTGTATATTTGGGTGTTTCACCTGGGGGACATATATGTTTACAATTCTTAGATCTTCTTGGTGGATAGACCCCTTAATTATGATATAATGCCCTTCTTTAACCCTTCTTATAGTCTTTATTTTAAAATCTAGATTGTCTTATATAAGTATGGCTACTCTGGCTTTTTATACCCATTAGTATGATAGATGGTTTTCCATCCCTTTACTTTCAATCTGAAGGTGTCTTTAGGTCTAAAATGAGTCTCTTGTAAAGAGCATATAGACAGATCGTGTTTTCTTATCCATTCTATTACCCTATATCTTTTTATTGGAGTATGTAGTCCATTGACATTTAGACTGAGTACTGAAACTTATGAATTTATTGTCATTATGTTGCCTGTAGAGTTGGAGTTTCTGGTGATGTTCTCTAGTCCTTTCTAGTCTTTGTTGCTTTTGGCCTTTTTTGTTTTGTTTCTCTTTTCTCCCCTCAGAGAGTCCCCCTTAAAATTTCTTGCAGGGCTGGTTTAGTGGTCATGAATACCTTTAGTTTTTGTTTGTCTTAGAAGCTCTTTATCTGGAGCTTGTGGGCTGGTGAAAACGTGGAGATCTGGGGTGGCAGGAGCACCTGGAGAGACTCTGGAACGTCTGTGCCCTTTCCCCACACTGGGTCCTGTGTATTTTCTCCATCTGGCTGTTCCTGATTTATCTCCTTCTGTAATAAGCCAGTGATCTAGTGAGAAACATGTTTCTCTGAGTTGTGTGAGTTGCTCTAGCCAATTGATGGAAACCAAGGAGGTGGGCATGGGATCCTCCCTCAGAAGCATAGTTTAAAGCCTTACATATTTGAGATTTCGATGGAAGATGGTGCTGTATGAGGACGCTGGGCTCACCTTGTCCTGCTGATCACTTAGATTCCACCTACATCTGCCTAAATAACCCAGAAAACTGCCAGAGGAGTAGCAGAACAGACTCTCTGGAGCCAAGTGTAGACAAGAGGCCCATGGAAGAGGGTAGGAAGGGCGGAGAGGTGGTGCGTGCTACACGGACTGATGGGAGGGAGCCAGGGCAGTGAAGGGGCAGCCAGCCCAGCAAAGCAGAGCCCCCGAAGATGGGCTTGCAAAAGCAGAGGGGTCGGACTCTGTGAGTTCTGACAGCTAGTGGGACTTACCAACTGGAATGTTAAAAGTCAACAGCTCTGCTCTTGGAGAGTGGGGAGGGTGAAAGGATGCCAGGAGGGAGAGCTGTTGAGCCCTGGAAGACAGAGCTCACCTTGACGGAGGAACAAAGGAGCTGGCAAGTACCATTTCCCTCTCCCATCCCCCAGCCGAAATTCCAAAGGGAACCAGTTCCCGTCACTGAACTTACTTGCACTGCACAAATTCCCAATGCTGTGCTTCTGTGGATCCATCCCTCTGATGGGCCTGCCTCTCTCCTGGTGCTGCAGGGCCCCTCCTGTAGGGAACCACTGATGGCAAGGCAAACTAAGCCTTCCCACCCCCCACCCCCTGCCCAGGCACCTTGTGGATTCACCCTGGCTAATATGCCCTTGGCCAGATCCCATTGAGGCAGCACCACTGGCCTGGCAGTGTGCAAGTAGCCCAGACAAGGGCCACACCACTCCACAGTGAGTCATTGGGTCTGAATGCTGCCCCACCAACCAACACGTTACTCTGGACAGCACAGGGGAAGTGTGCTGCAGTTTGGAGCTACCGCAGGGACTACGCAAAACGATGAGACGGAAGAATTCTCCTCAAAAGAAACTCCAGGAAGTAGCGACAGCGAACAAATTGATCAAAAACTATTTAAGCAATATAACAGAACAAGAATTTAGAGTGATAGTCATAAAATTAATCACTGGGCTTGAAAAAAGCATGGAGGACAGCAGAGAATCTATTGCTACAGAGATCAAGGGACTAATAAATAGTCATGAGTAACTAAAAACTGCTATAAATGAGGTGCAAAATAAAACGGAGGTGGCCACAGCATGGATTTAAGAGGCAGAGGAGAGAATAGGTGAATTAGAAGGTAAAATTATGGAAAAAGAGAGAGCTGAGAAAAAGAGAGATAAAAAAATCCAGGAGTATGAGGGGAGAAATAGAGAACTAAGTGATGCAATCAAACGGAACAATATCCGTATCATAGGAATTCCAGAAGAAGAAGATAGAGAGAAAGGGGCTGAAGGCATACTTGAACAATCATAGCTGAGAGCTTCACTGATCTGGGGAAGGAAAAAAGAATTGAAATCCAAGAGTCACAGAGAACTCCCTTCAGACGTAACTTGAATCAGTCTTCTGCATGACATAGCATAGTGAAACTGGCAAAATACAAGGATAATGAGAAAATTCTGAAAGCAGCTATGGATAAACAGGCCCTGACTTACAAAGGTAGACACATAAGGGTAGTAGTAGACCTATCTACTGAAACTTGGCAGGCCAGAAAGGAATGGCAGGAAATCTGCAATGTGATGAACAGAAAAAATATGCAGCCAAGAATCTTTTATCCAGAAAGTCTGTCATTCAGAATAGAAGGAGAAATAAAGGTTTTCCCAAACAAAAACTGAAGGAATTCATTACTACTAAACCAGCCTTACAAGAGATCCTAAGACGAACTCTGTGACTGAAATGTTGCAGGGACCACAAAGTACCAGAGACATCACTACAAGCATGAAACCTACAGACATCACAATGACTCTAAACCCATATCTGTCAATAATAACACTGAATGTAAATGGATTAATGCTCCAACCAAAAGACATAGGGTATCAGAATGGATAAAAAACCCAAGCCCCATCTATTTGCTGTCTACAAGAGACTCATTTTAGACCTGAGGACATCTTCAGATTGAAAGTGAGGGGATTGAGAACTATCTCATGCTACTGGAAGTCAAAAGAAAGCTGGAGTAACCATACTTATATCAGATAAACTAGACTTTCAATTAAAGGCTGTAACAAGAGATGAAGAAGGACATTATATAATAATTACAGGGTCTATCCATAAGGAAGTGCTAACAATTATAAATGTCTATGCGCCGAATACAGGAGCCCCCAAATATATAAAACAATCACAAACCTAAGCAACCTTATTGATAAGAATGTAGTAATTTCAGGGGACTTTAATACTCCACTTACAACAATGGATAGATCATCTTGACACAGAATCAATAAAGAAACAAGGGCCCTGAATGATACATTGGACCAGATGGACTTGACAGATATATTTAGAACTCTGCATCCCAAAGCAACAGAATATACTTTCTTCTCGAGTGCACATGGAACAGTCTCCAAGATAGACCACATATTGGGTCACAAAACAGCCCTCAATAAGTATACAAGAATTGAGATCATACCATGCACACTTTCAGACCACAATGGTATGAAACTTGAAATAAACCACAGGAAAAAGTCTGGAAAACTTCCAAAAGCATGGAGGTTAAAGAACACCCTACTGAAGAATGAATGGGCCAACCAGGCAATTAGAGAAGACATTTAAAAATACATGGAAACAAATGGAAAATCAAAATACAACAATCCAAATGCTTTGGGATGCAGTGAAGGCAGTCCTGAAAGGAAAATACATTTCAATCCAAGCAAATCTAAAGAAATAAGAAAAATCCCAAATACAAAATCTAACAGCACACCTAAAGGAAACAAAGCAGAACAGCAAAAAGACACCCCAAACCAAGCAGAAGAGAAATAATAAAAATCAGAGTGGAAATAAAAATCAGAGCAGAAATAATAAAAATCAGAGCAGTAGAGCATTTCTTTTTTTTTAATTTTTTAAATGTTTTATTTATTTTTGAGACAAAGAGAAACGAGTGTGAGCAGGGGAGGGGCAGAGAGAGAGAGAGAGAGAGAGAGAAGGAAAGAATCTGAACCAGGCTCCAGGCTCTGACCTGTCAGCACAGAGCCCGACGCAGAGCTTGAACCCACAAACCACGAGATCATGACCTGAGCTGAAGTCAGACGCTTAACTGATTAAGCCACCCAGGCACCCCATAGAAGTGTAGAGTATTTCGATGAAACCAAGAGTTGGCTTTTTGAAAAAATAAATAAAATTGATAAACCTCTCGCCAGGCTTCTCAAAAAGAAAAGAGATAGATAAAATCATGAATGAAACTGGAATTATTACAATCAATCCCTCAGAAATACAAGCAATTGTCAGGGAATACTATGAAAAACTATGTGCCAAAAAAATGGACAACCTGGAAGAAATGGACAAATTCCTAAGCATGCACATACTTCCAAAACTCAAACGGGAAGAAATAGAAAACTTGAAGTGACCCATAACCATCAAAGAAATTGAATCAGTTATCAAAAATCTCCCAACAAATAAGAGTCCTGGACCAGATGGCTTCCCTGGGGAATTCTAGCAGACATTTAAAGCAGAGATAATACCTATCCTTCTCAAGCTGTTCCAAAAAATAGAAAGGGATGGAAAACTTCCAGACTCATTCTATGAAGCCAGCATTACTTTGATTCCCAAACTAGACAGACACCCAGAAAAAAAAAAAAAAAAGAGAGAACTAAAGGCCAATATCCCTGATGAATATAGATGCAAAAATTCTCAACAAGATACTGGCACATTGAATTCAACAACATATAAAAAGAATTATTCACCACGATCAAGTGGGATTCATTCCTGGGCTGCAGGGCTGGTTCAACATTTGCAAATCAATCAGTGTGATACATCACATTAATAAAAGAAAAGAAAAAAACCATATGATCCTGTCAATAGATGCAGAAAAAGTATTTGACAAAATTCAGCATCCTTTCCTAATAAAAACCCTTGAGAAAGTCGGGATAGAAGGAACATACTTAAGCCACTTCATAAAAGCCACTTATGGAAAGCCCACAGCTAATACCATCAATGGGGAAAAACTGAGAGCTTTCCCCCTGAGATCAGGAACACGACAGGGATGCCCACTCTCACCGCTGTTGTTTAACATAGTGTTGGAAGTTCTAGCATCAGCAATCAGAAAACAAAAGGAAATCAAAGGCATTAAAATTGGCAAAGATGAAGTCAAGCTTTCACTTTTTGCAGATGACATGATATTACACATGGAAAACTTGATAGATTCCACCAAAAGTCTGCTAGAACTGATGTGTGAATTCAGCAGGGTCGCAGGATACAAAATTAATGTACAGAAATAGGTTGCATTTTTATATACCAATAGTGAAGCAACAGAAAGAGAAATAAAGAAACTGATCCCATTCACAATTGCACTAAGAATCTTAAAATACCTAGGAATAAACCAAACCAAAGATGTAAAAGATCTGTATGCTTAAAACTATAGAAAGCTTATGAAGGAAATTGAAGAAGATACAAAAACATGGAAAAACGTTCAGTGCTCATGGATTGGAAGAATAAATATTGTTAAAGTGTCAATACTACCCAAACCTATCTACACAGTCAATGCAATCCCAGTCAAAATTGCACCAGCATTCTTCTCAAAGCCAGGGTGAGCAATCCTAAAATTTGTATGGAATCAAAAGTAATAGTGAAGAAGAAAACCAAAGCGGGAGGCATCACAATCCCAGACTTTAGCCTCTACTACAAAGCTGTAATCATCAAGACAGCATGGTATTGGCACAAAAACAGACACATAGACCAATGGAATAGAATAGAAACCCCAGAATTGGACCCACAAATGTATGGCCAACTAATCTTTGACAAAGCAGCAAAGAGTATCCAATGGAAAAAAGACAGTCTCTTTTACAAATGGTGCTGGGAGAACTGGACAGCAACATGCAGAAGAATGAAACTAGACCACTTTCTTACACCATTCACAAAAACTCAAAAAGGATGAAGGGCCTGGATGTGAGACAGGAAACCATCAAAACCCTAGAGGAGAAAGCAGGAAAAAACCCTCTGACCTCAGCCGTAGCATTTTCTTACTTGACACCTCTCCAAAGGCAAGGGAATTAAACACAAAAATGAACTACTGGGACCTCATCAGGATAAAAAGCTTCTGCACTGCAAAGGAAACAATCAACAAAACTAAAAGGCAACCGACAGAATGGGAAAAGATATTTGTAAATGACATATTGGACAAAGGACTAGTATCCAAAATCTATAAAGAACTCACCAAACTCCACACCCAAAAAACGAATAATCCAGTGAAGAAATGGGCAGAAGAAATGAATAGACACTTCTTTAAAGAAGACATCCGGATGGCCAACAGGCACATGAAAAGATGCTCAACATCACTCCTCACCAGGGAAATACAAATCAAAACCACACTGAGATATCACCTCATGCCAGTCAGAGTGGCTAAAATAAACAAATCAGGAGACTATGGATGCTGGAGAGGATGTGGAGAAATGGGAACCCTCTTGCACTGTTGTGGTAATGCAAACTGGTGCAGCCACTCTGGAAAACAGTGTAGAGGTACCTCAAAAAATTAAAAATAGATCTACCCTATGACCCAGCAATAGCAGCTAGGAATTTACCCAGGGGATACAGGAGTTCTGATGCATAGGGGCACTTAAACCCCAATGTTTATAGCAGCACTTTCAAAAATAGCCAAATTATGGAAAGAGCCTAAATGTCCATCAACTGATGAATGGATAAAGAAATTGTGGTTTATATATACAATGGAACACTATTTGGCATGAGAAAGAATGAAATATGGCCATTTGTAGCATTGTGGATGGAAATGGAGAGTGTTATGCTAAGTGAAATAAGTCATACAGAGAAAGATACCATGTTTTCACTCTTATGTGGATCCTGAGAAACTTAACAGAAGACCATGCGGAAGGGAAGGGAAGGGAAAAAAAAGTTAGAGACGGAGGGAGGCAAGCCATAAGAAACTCTTAAAAACTGAGAATAAACTGAGGATTGATGGGGGGTTGGGAGGGAGGGGAAAGTGGGTGATGCGCACTGAGGAGGGCATCCCTCTTGGGATGAGCATTGGGTGTTGTATGGAAACCAATTTGACAATAAATTTCATGTAAAAAATAAAAAATAAAAAAATAAAGCGTTAAGAAATTCTTTATCTTACCTTCTATTTTGAATGACGTTCTTGCTGGATAAAGAATTCTTGGTTGCATATTATTCTGATTCCTCACGTAGAATATATCCTGCCATTCCTTTCTGGCCTGCCCAGTTTCTGTAGATAGGTCTGCTGCAAACCTGATCCATTTTCCCTTATAGGTTAAGGATTTTTTTTCCCTTGTTGCTTTGTGAATTCTTTCATTTTCAGTGTGTTTTGTGAATTTGACTATAATATGCCTTATTGATGGTCGGTTTTTGTTGAATCTAATGGGAGTTCTCTGTGCTTCCTGGATTTTGATGTCTGTGTCTTTCCCCAGGTTAGGAAAGTTTTTTGCTAGGATTTGCATACCTAAACCTCCTGCCCTTTTCTCTCTCTTAATCTTTTGGGACCCCTGTGATTCTGATATTATTCCTTTTTAATGAGTTACTGAGTTCTCTAATTCTTATATTATGCTCTTTTGCCTTAGTTTCCCTTTTTTTTCTGCTTCATTATTCTCCATAATTTTGTCATCTTTATCACTGATTTGCTGCTTTGCTTCATCTATCCTTGTTCCCATGGCAATCTTTTGAGATTTCATGTCATAACATTTTTAATTTTGTCCTGATTAGATTTTACTTCTTTTATTTCCACAGAAAGGGATTCTATGCTTTTCTCAACCCCAGCTAGTAATCTTATTATCGTGATTCTAAATTCTAGTTCAGACATCTTGTTTGTATTTGTGTTGATTAAGTTTCTGGCTGTCATTTCTTCCTGTTCTTTCTTTTGGGGTGAATTCCTTCTTTTTGTCATTTTGGAGGAAGAAAAATAATTAACAAAAACTAAAATTAAAAAATTAAAAACAAAAAAATCCAAAAAAAGGAAGCTAGATACTAGATGTATTTTGGTCTTCTTGTTGAAAGAAGCTTGATAGATAGAATAGAGAAAAAGGGAAAGAAAAGAGAAAAAAAAGAAAGAAAAAAAGAAGAAAAAAGAAAATGTTTAAACATTAAAAAATATACAATAGAATAAAATTAAATAAATAAATTAAAATAGAATAAAAAATTTACAAAAAAATAAAAATATAGTAAAATAATTTTTTTAATTATGAAAATGGGAAATAGTATCCAAGAATAAGAAATGAAAAAGAGAAAAAAATGAATAGACCAGCCAACAGAATGAAATTTGAATGAAATTACATCCAATTTCCCCTAGAACTCAAACCATGAAGCACTCTATTATTCATACACTAAGCAGGGGGAGAGACTTGTGATCGTCCTCTTGGGCTTGGTTGGCACAGTTGCACTACATTTGGTGTAATAGCTCCATTCTCTACTAGGTGGTGCTGCTTAGCTTATTGGGGTGGATCTGTGTGGCATGCATGCAGGTGTATGCACAGGTGTGGGACAGGTGAAAATGGCATCACCCAGCTCCCCAGTCTCTAGCATGAGAACTCTGTGCTCTCACCAACTGGCCATCAGGTAACCGTCCTTTGTCTCCAGCTTCCGTCCACTCCCTGTTCCACAATGCCCATGACCAAGCTGTCAGACTGCCAGGTGGCACCTCTCTCCAGAATTTTAAATCAGATGGGGCTGTGTTTCCAAACCCCTCATTTCTCAGTGTCCTGTAACTTACACTGATCGTCTGGGGGAGGGTCTTGCCAAACAATGGTCAGGTGCTGGCTTGCCCCCAGGAATGCTTGTTGGACTGTGCCACTGCAAAGGCCCAGAGACTGCGTCTGTGTGCCAGCCTGTCACAGAAAAAGTTCACACAATCATGTAGCAGCAGCAGCAGTTCAGGGGACTAGAGCAAATCACAGCATGCAGTGGGCACCAGGCTTCAGCACACCCAAGGGTCCTTGTTCCAACACCAGCAAACGTTGCTGTTTTCTGGGGTCCCTTGGGACCTTTTCCTGTGGGGAGGTTACACACCTCTACCAAATGTCCTCCCAGCAGGGGAACATCTTCTCCCTGTGTGACCCAATGACCCCTCAGACCTTAATGTCTGCTCCTGAGGATTAACCCATGTCACCAGAGCACCACCAGGTATCAAGCTGCGGAATTTCCAACTCTGTGCTCCCCTGCTTATAGAGCCCTAATTGTATTCAAACTCTATCCTTTCTCCTTTCTCCCTTTCTTTTTTAAACCCTGTGGGTGCTTCCACTCTTTCTTCTTCTCTTCAGCTGCTTTCGGGGTGAGTACTTTTCCTGTACTCTCCCCCCATCTCTGTCCTCTCTCTGCAAACAAAAACAGTTCCCTATCCTCCACAGCTTTTCTATCCCCCAGTTCACCTCTCTGCTGTTGTGTACCTGCCAAGTTCTATGGCTCAAGTTATGCAGATTGTTGTGTTAATCCTCAGATCAATTTTCTAGGTGTGCAAAATGGTTTGTTGCTGATCTAGTTATATTTCAGAGATGAGAGAAGCAGAAAATTTCCATGCTGCTCCACCATTCTGGCCTCTCCCTTCATTTTTTTAAATGTTTATTTATTTTGGAAGAGAGAGAGAGAGAGAGAGAGAGAGAGAGAGAGGAAGTGGGGGATGGGCAGAGAGAGAGGGAGACACAGAATCTGAAACAGGCTCCAGGCTCTGAGCTGTCAGCACAGAGCTTGATGCAGGGCTTGAACCCATAAACCATGAGACTGGACGCCTAACCAACTGAGCCACGCAGGTGCTACCTTTTTCCCCCCCATTTTTTATTGATTTGAGTGAGAGAGAGGGGAAGAGACGGAGACAGACAGAATCCCAAGCAGGTTCCACGCTCAATGCATAGCCTGATGTGTGTCTCGATCCCAAAATGGTGAGATCATGACCTGAGCTGAAACCAAGAATCAGATGCTCAAGTGACTGAGCCACCCAGGCACCCCACCATACAACACTATTACAATACTATTGGCTATATTTCCTATGCCATAACTTTCACCCTCATGACTTACTCATTCCATAGCTATAGCCTGTACCTACCACTCCCCTAATTTGACATATTTTAAAAGGCTTACTTGTCTGATCACCACTTACTTTCCAATTTTATCTCTCACCGTATCACCTTGTAAGACTAGATTATTTGTGTTTCCCCAAACATATCACATTTCTTAATATTTTGCTGGCTACTTATGTTGCTCCCTTCACTTAAAATGATATCCTCCCCCAAATTATCCTGGCATTTTTCTATTTGTATTTCAAAATGCAGCTCAAACATTAACTTCTCTGTAAAGTATTTTTCTAATCCCTTTCTTTTGCTATACTTTTCCATGTTTATTAAACATCTTTTATTTTAAATCAGTATCCTACTACATTGTAATTATTTTGAATGAAGTTTTAATAGATGATGCCCATGACTTTTGATTTGTAGTTCTTTTATTGTTGTTAAATTTATTAAAGTTTCTTCTTGAATTCATTGCTTTTTAGAAGGGTACTACTTCTAATTTCTAAACATAAAAATGATCCCACTTCTTAGTTGTTGATTCCTAACTTAACTGCATTGTAATTAATATATTTTGTATGTCATTGACTACTTGAAATATGCAAAGACTTCTTCTTCTGATCTATCACTTGGTCCAATTTGTAAATATTTTATGTGAGCTTCAAAACATTGTATGTTCTCTATTAGCTTAAGAGTCCATAAATAACTACTAAACTCATTTATTTTTTTAAATGCTTTATCTGTAGGTTTCTGATAGAAATGTGTTCAAATCTCCTTTTAGTTTCCATGAGTTGGTTTTGTACATTTTGACTGTGCTATTGGACGCATACAAATTTGTGGTATTGATGTCCTGAGAGATACTGAGAATTGTTTCTTTTATTATGTAAAGTCCTATCTTTTCTACTAATGCATTTTACTTTGGTATATTTTGTAGTAAAATCTTGGATATTTTTTGGGAGATTTATATATACCTATGTCTTTTCCAAACTCTGTATGGGTGTGGCATGTCTTTTGGCTGTGTTTTTTTTCTGATCAGTATTTTAGAGTGTATGTTATCTCTTAATTTTCAAATTGTGTATTATGAAAAATTATTGGAAGAAAATACCTAGGTATATTTTCTGCCTTTGGATAGGTGAATTTTATCCATTTACAATTATTTTTATTACGCTGTAATTTACTGTTGTATATTTAATGGTTTCAGGAACTTGCTTATACCAGTGCACAAGAAATGACTGTGCACATCTCTTCCTGACTGTTCTTTTAATGACATCTCACAGTAGCAGCTTAAAATGGGTCATGGTAGGATTATTAGCTCCACAGAAATAGGCAGATTATAAAAATTAGAACTTTTTTAGAAGAAAATAGTTGTTAAATATTTTCTATCACATTTTTGGATGTATTTGTTATGACTATCTTCAAGTGCTGTATTCTTTATATACCAATCTTCTTTCCTGCTTCTTTTTACTCTCACCTTCTGTTCTGTTGAGAAAATTTTAATATTTCCTTTGAAGACATTTTGTTTTGTCTCTCTAAATTGAAGGTTTTTTTAGTATTCATTTTTGATAGAAGTTTTTGAGCATGCATGTGTGTTGTTATTGTTGTTGCTGTGGTTTTGATATTTGGCTTTAGATTTCCTGCCTGCCTTTTTTTGTACCTGTTCACTTCCAGACATTCTGTGGTTGCCTTCAACCTGACCCGGCATGCCTACAGTTTATGCACAGGTCTCAAAGCAGTTTTTCAGAGTTCCTCACCTGCAGTGATATTTATGTTATCACAGGTGACATTATTTTCTCATTATTTCATTTCATAATCTTTTCCTATCCAGAAATGAATACATGTGTATCACCCAAATTTAGGAACATATATAAGAAGAAACAAAAAACTGAAGTCCTACATATACATGTAGCTATTTCTAACTATATTTTAATAAATATGTGATTATAGCCCACCATTTATAAAAGTTTGTATTTGATGTCTCAATTTATAAAAGTTTATAAAAATTTATAAAATTTGTATAATTTTAAAAATTTATAAAATTTTATATATATTTATAAAAATAAGTTTAAGGCATGTATAACATTATAAGGTGGAAATACCATAATTTAAAGAGTCATTTTATTATTGGTAGGTATTCAGGTCACTTCATTTTTTGTTTGGCTATTAAAAAGTATTGTCAGTGCTCGCTTCGGCAGCACATATACTAAAATTGGAACGATACAGAGAAGATTAGCATGGCCCCTGCGCAAGGATGACACACAAATTCGCGAAGCGTTCCATATTAAAAAAAAAAAAAGTATTGTCACAGTACATACTGTTTATCATATATCCTTAGAAATTATTTTTTAAGTGTAACAACTGTTTCAAAGATGTGAACTTTGTAAAAACTACTTTACCACATTGTCAAATTTCCCCATAGAAAGATTATATTAATATAGATTCCAATCAATACTATGGACATATGCCAGGGCCAATATATTTTATGATTTATCTCCAACACTATTATATTCAATATTGCTTATCCTCTTCTATTTTTCTTACTCTATGGTTTAGAAGAGGCACTGAAAAGAAATTAAATTATTTAGGAAACATTGAAATATTGGTATGATTAGGTGGATATTCTTTGGATTTTATCTTAAAGAAAATTAATTCCTCTAACTCTGTCACTTTCTGTATTCTCTGATAAAATGGAAAGAAGCACATTAATTGGCATTAGATGAGAGGCGAATTCCCACTATTTCCTAAGAGCCAGGAACACTTGATACTAAGCTTGTTTACTGCTTCTCCCCTCCCTGGCCCGGGGCTATATAGACCACTGTCTATTGAAACTAAGCATTTTCTAGACCTGTGAACATATCAATATACCATGTCAAATATTGTAATAGGTATTTTTTATCTCTAAAGAATAATGGGAAGAATTGATAATACCAATAATAGTATTATCTGATTTTGATCAAGTATTTTAACAAACATAAGACATTCTTCCTTTTCCTTACAAATATTTGTTTTTCCTACTAATAAGGGGAAATCTTGAATAATTGTCCAATGTAATTCCCCATACTATACAGGAAAGTTAGTCTTCCATTTTTTGTTCTCAGTATAAATAGTGATTTTATTTTATTTCATTGTTTTAAACCATTTTAAGATTATCTGTTTGTAGTTACTAGATGAACCATTTGTATTAACCCAATTCAATAACACAACTGATTTAGGGTCGCCTGGGTGGCTCAGTCGGTTAAGCATCTGACTCCAGCTCAGGTCACGATCTCACGGTTGGTGAGTCCAAACCCTGCATCAGGCTCTGTGCTGGCAGCTCAGTGCCTGGATCCTGCTTCAGATTCTGTCTCCCTCTCTCTCTCTGTGCCTCCCCCACTCATATTCTGTCTCTCTCTCTCTCTGAAAAAAAAAGTAAACATTAAAAAAATAGGTAAATAACACAAGTGATTTAGATCAAGTGTATTCTATATAATGAACACATTTGGTCAGTTGTTTTAGAATAGTGAAAAGACAATTAAGTTCCCTTTAAGTATTTATTTTCCAAATTAAAAGATGAATGTTACAGGGCACCTGGTTGGCTGAGTTGGAAAAGCAAGGGACCCTTGATCTTGAAGTTGTGAGTTTGAGCCCCATGTAGGGTGTAGAGATTACTAAAGAAAAAATAAATAAACATTAAAAACCCCTAAAAGATGCAGGTTATTCTATGTTTCTTTAAAATCTGATTAACATATTATATCTTCTGTTTATCTTTTAAATTATTTAAAAATCCTCACTGAAAATATTTAGCTATGAAAATTAAACTTGGCCACTATCTTCAAGGAGCCTTTGACTAGCTCTAAATATAAAGGAATTATCACTTTCTGTATCTACATGCAATTTGTGAAAGAAAAAATTAAAAATTTGCATTTCTTAGAAATTTGGATGGTCAGTAAAGAAAAAGTCATGCCATAGACCTCTGTAATCAATTTCCTACTATGTTAAAGATAAAAAACAAGATCAAGTTTAAAAAGTATGCTGCAATGATTCATTATGAAGAATGCAATGATATTAATATATATGTGCAGACTTTTACGATCTATTCAATATTTACAGCACACTCAGAATGAAGGTTATTCACGAGGCAGGGGCCTCACTACTGCCCTTTGGTGAGCAAAATGTGAAGAGATTGTTTTCCTTTTCTTCCAGGAAATTCCTCCTCTCTGCAACAAAACGAATAAACAGAAAGACAATTTGTTTCTTGATTATTTGTTTGGTTGTAAGAAGAGAAGGGCTCTAGGATGCTTAAGTATATCCTCAGTAAAGGATACTGCTGTGGGATGAAAGGAGAGCCTATTTTATAAAAGTATTTGTAAAGGAAGATGATATAATTACTGAGAAAGAGGATTCACCTCCCCATAAAGACTTGTTTGTTTGTTTGTTTGCTTTTTATGACTCTTATTAGCATTGTGAGATATAACTCATGGTCTTATAAGACACCTCTTATTATTATGTTTCTATGAACATAGGATTTCTAGAGGCAATTTATTACTTCTTTCTTTGATTAACTTCAGACTTGTATCTGTTTTAAGATTTAGAGTACAGTATGTTCGCTCATTTTCAAATTACAAAAAAGGTGAGAAAGTAATATTTTATCTTTTTTTAAGGAAAGCCTACTTTTTATGTGCTAGTTTAGCACAAATGTTAACATTTTAAATATCACTTGTGACAAGACAGTCGTCTTTTGCAAAGCAGGAAGATGAACTTGGGTTTAGGGTTTAACTTCTTCGTGGGTTGTCAGAACCTCAGCAGGTACAGGAGTCCTCTCTAACTTGGCCCAGGAAAAACATGGCTGCTCCAAATGCCATCTGCTTTTCGTCACCTTTTGTGTAAGACTCAGGAAAGGATATGGCTAAAGCATTGCAACTAACCAAAATCTTTACAGCCTCTTCCCATCTTGGGACCTATGCTGTGCATCAAGTTTTTGGGGTTCAGGAATAAAAGTAGAAGAGAAAAATAAAGGATGGTATATAGGTTTAATTGAATTCCTTGTTTTCTACAAGGGTAAAGATTAGGATGAATGCATAGACCAAAGCATCATCATCTGGCAATTTTAGGTGGCTTCCACGGATACTCTCACATCTGCTGACATTCCAAAACGGGTGTGTAGAGTAAGTGGAAACTTCCCACAACATTAGCCCTGTCCACATGCCAGGAAAGCAAATATTACCCTCTTTCCATGTCCCACACTCAGACTCTATTGTCAGCTCTCCTTTATAATTCCATATTATCAGAAATCAGGAAAAAACAATGAATACACACATTTCTCCACTCAAACAGGTCAAAGGGTGCTTGTGCAGACAATGTAAACCATTCTCCATTTTATGTTAACGGCAACCTGTCAGACAGAGATGGCCTCAAATATAGCCCCCCCCCCCCCCCCAGCTGACGGGCCTAATTAAAAGAAAGAGTTCAAATTTTACAATGTTCATGTTTATTTGCAGCAAGACTTTTTTTTTATTATCATGAAATCCCTACTCAATTTACGGTGCTTCTCTCAGCCTCTAGATTTCCTAAAAGGAACTCATTTTAATGTTCAAAATCACACTTAGACAGCAGGATTATTCTGCCTATAGCTCCAATTCCCCAAGGGAGACAAAATGGGTCTTCCGATTAATGTTTTGTTTGGGTGTATATCACTTACCCGAAGCAGAAAGGCTTGTTGCAGAATTGAAATGTCTTTGATGTAAGCTGTTTACTGTCATGTTCACACTTTCCCAGGAGACTCCACAGTGGGTCTGCTGCTGATGGTTGCCTTGTTCACCAAAGAGACCTGTTAGTCAAGCGTCAGTATCGGCTGGTTTGCTAACCATCTGTTGGACCATAGGTTGGTAGGGCACTCGGCACTGACATGAATCAGTACAAATCTGTTGCCTGCTACCTCAAACCGAGTACTTTTATTTGGTTAAGAAAAAAAAAGTGGACATTTTAAAGACACGGAGCACCAAGAAGCAGAGAACAGAAGCTCTCAAAATTAAAGTTAGGAGAGAAGTTATTGCTGAAGGCGATAAAGATCAATTGAAATGATACAGGGAAACTAGCTGACAGAGAAGATGAATGTTTACTGAGAATCCCTGGTATTCAGTGGAAATGTTCCATAATCAGCGAAAAACTGGAAACACACTAGTTTATGTAGCTCTGCTTCAATGGGACGGGATATGAGAAAGTTTGCAGCAGGAACGCTGAATGCCAACATTGCTTGTATTCAGAGACTTGATCTGAAATATTACGTATGTTCTTATTTATTTCAAAAGGCTTTTCAAATGACTCAGTTTTTTTTTTAAATCATGAGCTGTGGGGATTTGTTTCTGACCTGGACTTCATTGGTATATGGGATAAGATGCAGCTCATGGTTAAAATATTTAGTAGTTTTTGGGTTTAATTTTAGTTTGGTTCAAAAAATCTTTCAGGTTGATCTGACTTGGAGTTCAAGGTTTTTCCAGTTGAAGTATTACTCCAATATACTGTGTACAAGTTGGTGCATAGCAGAATCCAAGGGGATAGTTGAAAAGAGTATAAGCCTAACACATTATTTTGAATGTGAAGAATTGAATCTTCTGGTTATATTCTATTAGATTAAGTTTGATAACTATTTAGTATCAAAATCAGGTAGAGTAATATTAAAATTAAAATGGGAATACGGGGCGCCTGGGTGGCTCAGTCAGTTAAGCATCCAACTTTGCCTCAGGTCATGATCTCACAGTTCATGAGTCCAAGCCCCGCATTGGGCTCTGTGCTGACAGCTCAGAGCCTGGAGCCTGCTTCACATTCTGAGTCGCCTTCTCTCTCTGCCCTTCCCCCACTCATGCTCTGTCTTTCTCCGTCTCTCAAAAATTAATAAACTTAAAAAAATTTTCTTAAATGGGAATGCTGTGTTCAAAGATACGTCACATTTATTAGGGTAGTTACTACCACACACACACACACACACACGCACACACACGTGCACACACACACACACACACACAGGAAATAACAAGTGTTGGAGAGGATGTGGAGAAACTGGAACCCCAATCGTGGTGTACTGATGATGGAATTATTGAAAGGTGCTGTTTTGGAAAACAATATGACGGTGCTTCAAAAAATTAGAATTCCCATATGAACCAGCAATTTCACTTCTGGGGGTATACCCAAAAGAATTGAAAGCAAGGACTCAAAGAAATATTTGTTCACCTATGGTAAATGGCAGTATTATTCATAATAGCCACAAGGTGGAAGCAACCCGGTGTCCATTGGCAGATGAATTGGATAGACATATGGTGTGGTATAGACATACCTTATTCATCCTTAAAATGAAGAAAATTCTGACTCGTGCTACAACACAGAGAAACCTTGAGGGCATTATGCCAAGTTAAATAAGCCAGTCACAAGAAGACAAATACTGTATCATCCCACTTACATGCAGTGCCCTGTGTAACCAAATTCATAGAGGCAGAGAGTACAGCGGTGGTCACCAAGGGCTGGGGGAAGTAGGAATAGAGAGCGTTTTAAAAAGACACAGGGGGGGCGCCTGGGTGGCGCAGTCGGTTAAGCGTCCGACTTCAGCCAGGTCACGATCTCACGGTCCGTGAGTTCGAGCCCCGCGTCAGGCTCCGGGCTGATGGCTCGGAGCCTGGAGCCTGTTTCCGATTCTGTGTCTCCCTCTCTCTCTGCCCCTCCCCCGTTCATGCTCTGTCTCTCTCTGTCCCAAAAATAAATAAAAAACGTTGAAAAAAAAATTAAAAAAAAAAAAGACACAGGGATTCAGTTTTGTAAAATGAAAAAGTTCTTTGCATGGACTATGGTGATGATAGCATAATAATATGAATGTACTGGATGCCACTGAACTATACATGTAAAAAAGGTTAAGATGGAAAATTTTATGTTGGGTATATTTCACCACAATTAAAATTGAAAAAAATATTGCTATTCTGGTGAAATGATGGAAAGAATTTTAGTTCCACGTTTTATTCAGATGTATCATTACTTTAAAATACTTCTAAGATAATGTGAACAAAAAATTTTTAAGAAAATATTAAGACTTTGCCTATCAGACTCAATGAACTTGTGTCACTTTATTTTTAAAAAAGTAATTCACTTTTAACATCACAGATGGTGATACCATGTAGAATAAATACCTGATTCATTGGCTTTACCCAGATATTTTTAATATTCAATCAACTATTTATTGTCAAAATAGGGGAAACATTATATCTGTTTGTTGTTCTTATGAGTTCACAATTCCCGTTATAGAGAAGGGAGTGAAAAAATAGATTTTTAACACGGCACCTCAAAGCAAAGCCTACCTAGGCCCTATACCTCTAGGGTGAATTAAAGTTGTATTTCAATTTTTTTTTTAACGTTTATTTATTTTTGAGACAGAGAGAGAGAGAATGAATGGGGGAGGGGCAGAGAGAGAGGGAGACACAGAATCGGAAGCAGACTCCAGGCTCTGAGCCGTCAGCCCAGAGCCCGACGCGGGGCTCGAACTCACGGAGTGAGAGATCGTGACCTGAGCCGAAGTCGGACGCTTAACCGACTGAGCCACCCAGGCGCCCCTGTATTTCAATTTTTTTTAATGTTTATTTATTTTTGAGAGAGAGAGAGAGAGAGAGAGAGAGAGAAACATGAGCGGGGGAGGGGCAGAGAGCGAGGGAAACAGAGACTACGATGCAGGCTCCACACTGTCCATGCAGAGCCTGACATGGGGCTCGAACCCATGAACTGTGAGATCATGACCCTAGCCGAAGTCGGTCGCTTAGTGAACTGAGCCACCCAAGTGCCCCTAAAGTTGTATTGCAAATACTCTGAATGTTGAAGTGTTGCTCTGTTTTGAAAATGTCTTTGATTTTTAAAAACAGATTTATTGGGATATAATTTGTAGACCATGAATATGCAAGTATTGTAAGTGCATAATTTCATGTTTAGTACATGTAAATAGCTGTGCAACCATCATTAGTATCCAGTTATAGAATATTTTCATCACACCATAATTTTCCTTTGTGCCTGTTTGCAGTTAATCTCTGTTACTGCCCAGGCAACTACTGCCTTTTTCTATAGTTTTGCCTTTTCTGGAAATTTCATGTAAACAGAATCACACAATACATGGCCTTCTGTGTCTGGCTTCTTTTACTCAGCGTAATGATTTGAAGTTCATCCATGTTATAGCATGTGTCAGCAAATCATTCTTTTTTATTGCTGCATGGTATTCCATGATGTGAATATATCATAATATATTTATGAATTCACCACTTGATGGGTATTTTAAGTACTGGTAGTTTTTGGCTATTATGAAAAATGCAGTTGTAAATATTCACATTTAAGTCTTAGGTGGACAAAAGTTTCATTTTCGGTAGACACTGGAATCTAGAAGAGTGAAGTTTATGGGTCATATGATAAGTTTTTTTTAAGTTATTAAGAAACTGTCAAACCGTATTCTAAAATGTCTACACCATTTTACATTCCAATTGCAATATGTGGAACAATCCTAGAAGAGAGGACAGGCAGTTTCTCAGATATTGGGGATGTTGGCCACAGCAGCATCTTTCTAGATATGTCTCCTGAGGCAAGGGAAATAAGAGAGAGAAAAAAACAACAACTATTGGGACTACGTCAAAACAAAAAGCTTCTGCACAGCAAAAGAAACAGCCAATAAAACCAAAAGATAATCTACGGGATGGGAGAAGATATTTGCAAACAATGTATCTGATAAAAGGTTAGTATCCAAAATATATAAAGAATTTATAATATTCAACACCCCAGAAATGAATAATCCAATTAAAAAATAGGCAGAAAACATGAACAGACATTTCTCAAAATGCATACAGATGAACAACAGACACGTGAAAAGATACTCAGCATCACACAGAGTCAGGGAAATGCAAATAAGAACCATAATGAGATATCACCTCATACTTCTCAGAATGGCTAAAATCAAAAGCACAAGAAACAACAAGGGTTGGTGAAGATGTGGAGAAAAAGGAACCCTTGTGCATTGTTGGTGGGAATGCAAATGGTGCAGCCGTTCTGGAAAATGTATGAGGTTCCTCAAAAAAAAAAAAAATAGAACTACCCTTTGGATAGGGTACTACTGGGTATTCACTCAAAGAATACAAAAACACTAATTTAAAGAGACACATGTACCTCCTAGATTTATAGCAGCATTATTTACAATAGCCAAACTATGGCAGTAGCCCAAGTGTCCACTGATTGATGAATAAAGAAGAGGTAGTATATATGTAATGAAATATTATGCAGCCATAAACAAGAAGGAAATCTTGTCATTCGCTACTATATGGATGGATCTAGAGTATAATGCTAAGCAAACTAAGTCTGTCAGAGAAAGACAAATACCATATGACTTCACTCATATGCACAATTTAAAAAAGAAAACAGCCAACAAAGGGAAAAAAGAGAGAGAGAGAAACCAAGAAACAGACTCTTAACTACAGAGAACAAACAAATGGTTACCCAAGGGGAGGAAGATGAGGGGGTGGGTGAAATAGGTGAAGAGGATTAAGAATGCATTTATCTTGAGCACTGAGTAATATATGGAACTGTTAAATCACTACATTTGAAAAAAATAAAAATAAATAAAAGATCGATACCATTTTCCACTCCCATTGCAATGTGTGAGAGCACATTTCTCCACATCCTTATCAATACTTGGTATTGTCAGTCTTTTTGATTGTGGCCATTCTAATGGTTGTGTAGCAGCACCTCACTGAAATTTTAATTTGCATTTCCCTAATGACTAGTGGTGTTGAGCATATTTTCATTATTATTATTAGCTGTTGTATACTTGGTGAAATAGTTGGTCACTTTTTCAATTGAATTGCTTGTATTCTTATTAATGAGTTGTAAGCCTTGTATATGTACTTCAGATTAAGTCCTTCAGCAGGTATATTATTTGAAAATATTTTCTCCCAGTCTATGGCCATTTTATTTTTAACAGTGTCTTTTAAAGAGCAAAAAATTTCCATTTTTATGAAGTCTAATTTATGATGTATTTTCTTTTATGAAATGTGCTTGTCATATCTAAGAAATCTTTGCCTAACCCAAGATCGCAAATAGTTTTTTTCTATTTTCCTCTGAAAGTTTTATAATTTTTGCTCTTAAATTTAGGTCTGTAATCCATTTTCCTTTGTTCTTGATTTGTATGTATGATGAGTGGTAAGGGTCTAAGTTCTCTTTTTTTGCATATGAATATTCAATTGTCTTTGTATCATTTATTGAAAATTCACCAATGAATTATTGCCTTGGCACCTTTGGTGAAAATCAACTAACCATAATTTAAGAATTTATTTCTGGACTTTCTGTTCTGTTTCGTTAATCTATTTGCCTATCTTTATACCAACCCACAGCTTTTATTGCTGAATCTTTACAGTAAGTTTTGAAACTGGATAGTATAAGTTCACCTATGTTGTTCTCCTTCTTAAAAAAAATGTTCTGATGATTCTATACCTTTTGTGTTGAATTCTTTGAGAAATTTGGAAAGAATTACTATCCTAAGAATATTGAGTCTTCTGGAGCGCCTGGGTGGTTTAATGAGTTAAGTGCCTGCCTTCTGATTTTGGCTCAGGTCATGATTTCATGGATTGCGAGTTCAAGCCCCACATTGGGCTTGCATTGATGATGTGGAACTTGCCTGGGACTCTATCTCTCTCCCTCATTCTCTCTCTCTCTCAAAATAAATAAATAAAAAAAAAAAAGCAAAACACCTGTAGTTAAAAAAAAATACTGAGTTTTTCAATCCATGAATCTGGAATGTCTCTCCATGGATCTTTAATTTCCCTTAGCAATGTTTTGTAGTTCAGAGTGCACAGGTCTTACATTTCTTTTGCTAAATTGATTCTTAACTATTTTGTTTTTATATTATGAATAAATTATTTTCTTGATTTAATATTCAGATTGCTCATTGCAATATACAGAAATAGAATTTACTTTTTATATTGATCTTATAGCTTGCAATTTTTTTAAGAAAGAGAGAGAGAGAGAGAGAGAGAGAGAGAGAGAATTCCAAGCAGCCTCCATGCTCAGCACAGAGCCAACACAGGGCTTGATCCCATGACCTTGGGATCATGACCTGAGCTGAAATTAAGAGTTGGATGACCAGATACCCAACTGATTGAGCCACCCAGGCACCCCATAGCTTGTAACTTGTTAAAACTAATTTATTAGTTCAAGGGTTTGGGTTTTTAAGTACTTTTTGAAAGAATTTTCTACTTATCAGATTATGTTGGTCTTTGAATAAAGGCTGTTTACTATTTCTTTTGACTTTGCATCCTTCACGTTCTTACCCTCAACTCCTTCAATTTGCCTTTTGCTCCAAGTATTCTTGGATTCCTCTCCTACTTCCTTCCTAGAGCTTTCTTTCTAAAAATTCTAAGCACCTTTCTTTGGACTCGCAATTTTTCTTCGCGCTGTCATAAGAAAATGGAGAGAAATGTTGTCCTTTATACCCTATATATCCAAACATTTAGTCACTTCATTGGATTATCCAGTTCAGGCTGATATATTATCACTGGGGGACTTAGACAATAAACATTCATTTCTCACAGTTCAGGAGTACAGGAAGGCCAAGATCAAGATGCCACCACATTGGTTATCTAATGAGGGCCTTCTTCCTGGTCTGAAGATGGCCATTTCCTTGCCATCTTCAAATTACATGGCAGAGAGTGAACAAGTTTTGGTCTATTTTCTTATAAGAACACTAATATCATCATGGGGGGGTGGGTACCACCTCATGACCTCATCCAAACCTAATTACCAGCCAAAGTCTCACATCCTAATACTATCCCACTGAGGGTTAGAGTTTCAACGTATGAATTTTAGGGAGACATTCAGTCCAAAATAGTTATGTTGATGAGTTTATCTCTAACACCTTATCTTTTTAATCTCTGTTTCCACTACCCTGGCTGGATTCATATTCCCTTATGCTTGTATTATTATAGTAGGCTTTAATGCTCACCTGAGGTTGGTCAGAACATCTGGTATGATTTTAGATTCAAGGATAAGCAAGAATGAGCAGTTTAAGTTATTGATTTTGATTTACTCTTGAAGAAGCTATAAAGCAAGGCAAAGTGTATAAAAAAGATGATGCAAATTAGGTGGTTGCAGTTACCAGCTTTCTTTTCCGTCTTTGGGAGGCATGTTCAAATGCAGTCAGAGTAAGCCTGTTAAAACCTAAAAAAATATCACATATGACTCTGTTCCAAACCCTTTAAGCAATCTGCATTTCATGTAAAGTGTAAATCAAAGTTCTTAGGGTTTTCTACAGGCCCGGTATGATATGGCCCCTTTACCTCTATGATCCTATGTCTTACTAGTGTTCCTGGCTCAGTCCGTCCCAGAGTACCTGGCTTTCTTGCTGTTCTACAAGCTAGTGCACTTCTCTCATTGTGGGGCCATTAGGCTGATTGTTCTGCCTGGAACCTTCATCTCCCAGACATTTGCAGATCTTTGTTCACGTGTCATTTTACTAACGAGGTCTATCCTCCTTAACCATTTGACACTTACAACACCTTCTTTCCCTCTTATCCTCAGTCCTCCTTATTGAGTTCTAATATTTTCTTCATAGCTTTTGATACTTCTAAACTACTGTGTTGACTACTCATGTATTTACATGTTATATTTACTGACCATGACTCTATATTTCTCCCAGTTGGGAAATAAGTTCCAGAAGGTCAGACATCTTTGCCTAGTACTGTGCCTGTTACACAGTATGTGTAGGGTAAGTAATTATTGAATTAATGAATGTCTCAACCTTGGGGCATACTTCTTTTTATCCCTGCCTGTGCTTCGGGGCCCAAAAGTTTTCCCTTTAGGTTTACTGGGGCCTTTCATGCTCCTAGAGACGTTCTCATCCAAGCTTACCACAACCCAATTCATCTTCCACGTTATTTTTCTTCCCTGTGCTCAGGAGCCTTAATGCTCTTTGGGTAATACTTCTGTCTTCCATAAAAACTTTGGCCAAATGAAAATCTTTCCCATTTCTACCAAACTGCATTCTAACACCATGTGAAATATCCTATTATTCTGTTGTGTTATTTGTGCTATCTTTATATATTGTCTTTCCAACAAGTTTATAAGCTTGTTTGATGAGAACCATACCATGCTATTTTTTTTGTGATCTCCAAAGGTCATGTAGAGAACGTTCAAAAGAGGTTTGTTGTTAAGTTACACTTAATTTCATTAACTTAAATTTAACTTGGAATGTCTTTCCTTAACAATGATTAATAAACCTTGGATCCATTCAGCCATATTCAAAATATTTTCTTCAAATATAAGATCAAATTTTGCCAAATGTATATGGTCTGTTAATATGAAACTGATAATGTGCTTTTCTAAGAAACGATTTCTCACAGTTTTGCTCTCATTGTTTTTTTAAATCAGCCAGACATTTTTTGAGGTTTGTACAGATTGTATACATTTCATTCAAATTCTGAAGGTTAAAGCCCTCAGAAAATATGTTGTGTGAATACTCTGGGTTCAATCTTATCATGGCAAACTACATAAAAATGCAGTATAATATGTAATCATTCTTGTCTTGAATAAATTACATGCTTATTAACATTCCAAAAATAATGTCACATATGTGTCTCGGGAAATGGAGTCACTTTTCCAATTTGTGTTTTTGTTACCTAAAAGTGTTAATGTATCGATTCCACATGGGATTTGGGAAGTCTGGGATTTCATTGTAACGTGTAGTTTGCTTTAACAGATAATGTATCTTTCTTTAATGATAAAAAATCAATTAATAATATTATTACATATATGAGTCTGATAGGCCATGGCAAGAGTCATCCAGATAAGTTAGCTCCAAGTTATTACATATTGTCCAAGAAATTAAGTTCTTCACCAGCTTTGTTTCTAAAGAAGAAAGAAATAGAAAGCTCTGGGAGAGATGGAGGGACAGAATTACATTGGGTTATGTGGACCAGTGCTTCAGAGTGTATGTTTCCTTGTTATAATTACATTTATTGCTTTCAGTTGACATTTGTCCATCATTTCATTACCCCAAAACTGGTCACTTGGTTTTGCTAATTTCTTTCAGTTCTCATTTTAATGCTTAAGAACATTAGAGTGCCTTGATATCCTAAGAAAAAATTAATGTGGTTGCATTAATTTTTAATAGTTTAATATTCATTCTAACCATCTGATAGCCAAGCAAAGATTTCCTATCTGTGTTGTTTTAAAACCAATTTTAAACTAAGTTATTAATATCCATGTGATTTTCTTTACACTCCTTCCTCTGAGCGATATGTTCAGAATGATTTCTTCCCTCGGTGGCAAGTGCCCAGAGTCGCACTAAGGAAAACGCCTTCCTGGTCTCCTGCACCGCGCATGTCTTGTCCCCGCCTTCCAAGCCCAGCCCCACCCACCACTTCTTGCCCCTTACTCTCCATCTCTACTCTTTCTCTGCCTCTCTTCCAGACCCTCTGTCCTTCTCCTTCCAGACTTCCTTAAACTTCACATAAAAGAGGCACGCGGCTGAGGGAAGAACGTGTAAGTTCTCTCATACAAGACGAGGTAGAAATGCCAAAGGTATCTCTCTGGAGTTTAATTAGCAGCATAGCACAGCAATTAAAAGCACAGACTCCAAAGCTTGGGTTCATATACTGGATTTACTTCTTTCTAGTGTGTGATCCTGTTTCTTAATTTCTAAAATGCTCAGTTTTCCTCATTGTAAAATGGAGATGATAAAAGCCCGTCCTTCATGGGGCTGTATAAGGATTAAAGGTGTTAATATTCAAGTTAATATATAAAATCTTTGTTGTGATATATAATGTACCCAGAATAATCCCTGGCACATAACGAGTGCTAGTTATGCTCTTACTATGTAATTATTAGCATGCTATTATACTATCACTGCAGCTAAGCTATTGCTATATACATTGTAGCCAATGCTATTATTCAACTTGTTCACAAATAATGAAGAGAAGGGGATTTCATGGCAAATCATGCTAGAATGTGTTGTTCTCTGGTAAAGAAAGATAAAAAAAAACATAAAGAGTGTCTCCTTGATCGTTAAGCACATGTATAGATTCTACTAAGACAAAACAAACTATAATGTTAACTAGTAATTATAACCATTGCTTAAATTCACAAACTTTGCTTTTATCTTTGAGAAACATGCCAAAATCTCCAAATCTTTAATTTCAGCATGATCTATAGTTGTTAACTATGCAAACTCTGAAAAAAAAAAGCCAGATGCTTTGATGGAAGTATATTGAAATTACAGGAAATTCAGCCCTTCTGGAATGTTTACGTTTCCTCACATTTTGTTTTAGACCTAGTAGAAATCAGTGTCTTCCTTTCCCACCACATCCTCACTAGGTCCTTTTCATTACTTCATACCATTTTGCAAAATTAGGAATCCTTTGTCTCAATAAAATTAAACAAAGAAATAAAAACAGAAACATGTATAAACTGCATACTTCACATTGGCATTTAAGAATTGAGATTCCAATAGCAATACTAGAGGCACAAGAATGGATAATTGTGATAATTTTACCATCTCAGAATCAACTGCCATTTACTGTGTGCTGATAAAGGGTAGGGTCTGTGCTAGTTAATTCTCTGGTGGATAAAACACAGGGAATCGCTCATTTCATCATGATCTTAGGTGTTGTCCTAAGTGCTGGCAAGAACGATGAATGAGACGCAGCCTCGGTCCTCACGGCCCAGCGAGAAGCACAGCTACCGCTGTGGAGGATCTTGAACTTGATTTTCAGAAAAATCCGTGGCTTGCAACAGTCTCACAAGTTGAGTGACAGAAACCAGGCTCCAACTTTGCATTTGAACAAGGTTCAGAAAGAGGCGTTACCAAACTGTGGTATTAAAATTGAGGAAAGCGACCCCCCCAGGGGTGGGTAACTGGAAGGGAGTACAAGCAGCCTTTTTGATATAGGGGTTGATTATATGGGTTGTTCACTTTGTGAAAATACACCTGTGATTTGCATGCTTTTTGGTATGAGTATCATACTTCACTTAAAAAAAGTCCCATGACTTATTAGAATTCCAAATGTATTGTCCTGATATTCTTCCAAATTTCTAAGGAGAGGTGTGATACCATTTTCTTCGTTTTCTCTTTCTCCAGGCCTCACACCTTTCCTGAGTGCAGCCTTCATGCTCCCTCTGGACTGACTTAAACGCAACATTAGCCACTTCCTTGGGTTCTGCCAAATATCTATTAGCCTGCAGATTTCATTGGCTTCACAGTTTATTAGAGATTTTGGAAGGACACATTGAAGTGGGTTATACTACAGCAGTATATATGACTTTAAATGTAATAGGTATTGTTCATGACCATGTCCTCTGTTGACCCACCAATATGGAGCTCCAATGCACCTAGTTCTAGGTTCACCCCTTATCTCTCATTTGGTATTTTCTCCTGTTTATTCTTCCTGCTCCCTCTGTATCAGCTATCCCTTGTGTACCACCTCCAACTTCTCCAATTTACCCGACTCTGGCTGAGGACAGATGTTCTGCGTATGCTTTTGACTCACTTTATTCTGGCAGCATCTCCACTCAGTCTTGCACCAAGGGCTGCATCAGGCTCTTCCAGTGCTGTGGCATGGGGTGCAGGGGAAGCCCATGTGCGTGCAAACCCTGAAAGTGCAGGAAAGTTAATGCCTTCTGACACTCTCCTCAACCCAATAGGAGGGCTGATGGATAAATGCTACTCACTGGCACTTTTCAAGTGGCCAATTCTGCAAGGTATTCTCCATGCTCCCCAGAGAAGTTTCTGGAGTGCTGTGGTAGAGGCAGTGCCTAATTTAACAACACACATCCTTTTCTCCTTGCTCATTTTACTCCTGTTTGCTAACTCCCGCCCACTGTGACTACCTTCCAAATAAACTACCTGTGCAGAAGTCTCTGAAAACTTCTATGGGGGATGATGGCTAAACAGTTGATACCTAGCAAGCATCCAGATCACCGTAACTAAGTCTCTTACCTGCCATGGAATAGGCCAAGTGGAAGGCTGGTGGAAGACCAAGTACTGGATAATCCAGGGGCTCTAACACATCAGTGGTAGGAGGGCAATGGTAATTTGAAGGATTATGAGATGGACTGGCTGCTGTTTATACCTTGGAAGACTTGAGCAAAGAAAATGACAGAGTTAGCTTACCCAACTATCAAGTCAGGGCATGCTGTGAAGGAAGGATTTCCAGGACAGCATCTAGAAAGACCCTCATTTCCTGCAGATTTTACTCAAAACCAGATGCAGGAATTCCAAAGGAAAATAAGAGTCCAGCCTTCAAAGCTTTCCTATGCTTTGCCTTGTGGATCCACGGCCATTCTATCACTGTCGTGCTTACATGGGCCATGAAAAGTAAGGCCAGTGTGGCAGAGTGTAGAACATGCATGGTTCCAGAAACATTAACTCTCTTCCCAAGGCTGACCTAGCTACTCTACTTCTGAATATCTGCCCTGTCATCATCAAAAGTTGATGATTTCTCTATATGGTATCACCATCTACTCCAGATTTGCTCTTATCTTCCCTGACAGAAGTTCCTCTACCCTTACCATCATGTAAGAGCTTACACAACGCCTTATTCGTTGGCATGAGTTTTTCCATAGTATTATCTCCAAATAAGGGACCCATTTTGTAGCAATGGGTGTGCGACCATGGAATGGACTGGTCCCAGCACAAATACATGCACTTCATGGGAGCAGTCCATCTAATAGAATGAGAATAGCCTATTCAAATATCACCTGGATGCTAGCCTGGAAATAAAACTCTGTAGTGTTGGAATGATGAACCAACAGCCAATATATGGTACTGTGTCCTCAAAATCTAGAATATCCGAGTTGAAAAATACACATTAGATGTAAGGTTGGCCCCTCTCACCACCATTTCCAGTGTCCCACTTGCAGAATTGGGGTTTTCAACCTCAAGGTATGTCGATCTAGAGGTCCTTGTTCCCATAATCAGGGAACAAGAGAACTGACAAGGAGTAACATTTATCCACAGTTCCCTATTGATTGCAGATTGCCCAAGAAGTAGTTAACTTTGCTGAATTTACAGTCTTTGCATATGTGCAGGCCTAGCAGGCTTCCCCTGGAATCTCGTGCCACAGTTCCAGTTTTCTACTGGATTCAAGGTTTTCTACTGACCTTGAAACTATGACTATTTCCAGGTCACTTTTGGATCTTTATCCTAGTGGACTAGCAGACAAATAAAAGAGTTCCTTACTACCACTAGGAGCTAGGACTACCGTTGCATATGGGGACAGGAAGGGATTAACTAGAACATTTCTCAGTGTTTCTATACCTCGTAATAATGGCAAATGGGCAGATTCAGTAATGACCATTTAATAATGGCAGAGCTATTGAGGGCTCAGACGCCTCGGGGGTAAAAGTTTATAACACCCTACAGGCAAACAGTCAGATTAGCTGAATTTACGGTTTAGCCTGAGAAAATTCAAAATAGGTTATGAAGACAAAAGATGATGACTACCGGTTAAGGTCCTATGACCAATATAGCAGGAAAGGGGGACATTGGTGTCTTGTTTCACAAACGCTTCCCCTACTAAGTCTTTTTAAGGCCCAAACTCAAAGACCTATGGATCGGACTTCATGAAAGACAGGAACGCTGCAGTGGGTAAACTGTGTCAGATGCCTCTTGTTCACTAACTCATATTTTCTTGGCCTCATCTCTGATTCCAGGCATGGCTACAGCAAATTAATTGTGCGTAGGCTTCAATTTCCCCGGAACTGACAGCGTCTTGTCTCAAGCATGCACCAAAATCTTTCACGTTTTCTTTGACATTGTGCTATCAGATGCTTGGTCAGAGCCCAGTCAGGCAGGGGAGATGTACACACAGCCTGAAATGTAAGGGAGTTGAGTTCACGCCCCGTGGGAAAACCTGCACCGATGGGGGATGCTAGATGATCAAGAAATGCTTTTTTTTTTTCCTTTCAATCCTCAGGTAGAAATTTAAGACACTGAAATATATTGGTTTTTTTTTTCTCTTTCACAGTTTCCATTTCTGTGGTCATTTACCCTTGCTCCCTGAGACCACCTTTCAAAAAACTACTTGTATCCAAGTCTTGGATGCAGATTCTGCATTCATTATTGAAAGCACACTTTCTTCCCCTTGTTTCATTCAAAGCAGCTTCCTCCCTCTTGTGATATGTTGACACCAGCTAAAATTACTGCCCAGAATATCTCATCTGTCCCTAGTAGGCTTCTGAAAGTATATTCTCCAAATGGAGACACTCCTTTCCTCAAGCACAATTCAGATACCTCCTTTTCTTTCTTCACTAGCTGATTCTCTTTAGCCTATAGATGGCTAAATTTACTCCTATTGAAAACATCCATCTACACAAACACAACCATTCACCTAGATTCCAAGACAAAACAAAGTCGCCAAGGACACAAAAACTATGCACTTGATTTTTTGCCTTTCTTCTCAAAATAATAGCTGACAGCTATCGAGTGCTTACCATATGCCGGGTGCCATTCTAGAAAATCACATGCAATATCTCGTTTTATTTTCACAAAACTCTGGGTGGTACTGTCATTGCCCCTAAATGCACAGAGTACAAGGCTATATAGTTCTTTAATGTTGAATGGCTTCTTCAAGGCTGTATTTTCAATGTCCAAGCAGGGATTAAAACCCAGGCATCTCTGCCTCAGTGCCTCTGCCTCTGGTTACTGTTTTCAACTCCTTACCTCTTCTTCTTCTCAATTCATCACAACGGCTTCCCATCAAAACAGCACTTGCTAGGGCACAAGTTTTGTCCTAGCATGCTAAATCCAATGGCTAGTATTCATCCTTGTGTTACTCAGAAGAATGCAGGGCTTAGTAAAGTTGATTAGCCCCCTGTCTTCTGCGTCTCTCCTGACTGGTGACTCTTACCGTTAGTTCATTGTCTTTTACATAAGTTTTCTCTTTTTCCCCAAATGGAAGAACCATGATTGAGAGTTGTAGGCTCAACTTTTTTCAATTTTTAAAATTTCTTTCAGTAGCTGCAACCACTACTCATAAACAACACAATTCAACGGAGTATTGAAGATCTAATTGGCTTTATTAAACAATTCATGAAGCAGGAAGCATCCCATCTAGCATATAGAAAGGAGCTTTGTCAAGGCATAGAAATGGAAAAGTTTTAAAGGTAGAGAGGGAATGGAAAAAAAAAGACAGTATTAGCAAGGAACGTGTTATTTTAGGTGAGGTGGCCCTTCCACGGGGAATGGAAAGGGTCTAGCAGTAAGTTTCCTAGTGCCGGCCAGGAAATTCCAGGTCGCCTGGTGCAAGGTTACATTCCTGGGGCAGGGGCTGAGATTACAGTTAGGTTAGGCATCAAGTCTTGGTTTGGTGACGTGGGGCTCTTAATATAAGCGGCTGACTTCATCTTTGGCCTGTGAGTTTCTTTCCAGCACTGCCTTACACTGACCTCCCGACCAGCGTTTACAAGAGACAAAATTTTCTGAATTTCCGACAAGGTGTATTCAAAATGTAATTAATCAGCGTCCCCTGAGGTCATTATTATCATGAATTTTTTAACTCGGTCACCTGCCTACCCAAAGGAGAAACTGGAAATCTTTACTAAAGTGTGTAGAGAGGTTCATTTCAGACTGTCCATTCTCCTAAATATGGTCAACATTAGGCATAAGGTATAGACTCCTCAGAGAAACCTCGGCTCAGGGTTTTAATTGCAAGAGTTGGAATGTTAAGTAAAGACTTTATACTCAGTAAAAATAGGGATGGCTTTAAGGGGTATGACTAGATGTCTTAGACTTATTTGCAGGTGATTCTGAAAACAGTTGTTCTGGAGATTAAGGAAAAATCCATTTAGGGAGAAGAGGCTTTCTACTAGACAGTTTTTGATTGCTTGCTGCTATTATCATTCTTACTGAATAGGGGTGTTGTTTATTAAAATGTTTTCTCATGATCCATTTCCACCTAAAAGCTCTGAACTGTGGGTATTTATGAAATATCTGTTCTGACTTGCCTCAGCCCTGGGACTTGCCTTAATAGAATATGCAGCAGTATTTATTTGCAAGCTGATTATGAAACTTGTTTTCATTTTAACTCTTCTTGATTTATTAACCTCATTTAGAATTTTTGTTTTAGATCCTTCACAACTGATTAAAACAAAGTACTGTTGTCCTTCTAAGAATAGAAACTGTTCCTGCCTTCTGTTCCACGTGGAAGTCAGTTTTCTAAGATCAGGTTTGTTTTTGTTTTTGACACGCGTATCTTGCGAACAGAGATGCTTTGCCAACTGCTAAAGTAATCGTCAGAAATAAAGACAATGGAGAAAGTCACAAGAGCTTTTGGGAATTATCAAATGCATGTCCCTTTCTGTACTGTCTTTGTCAGCCATGTCTACTACTAATGGCACAGTTTTCAAAAAAAAAAAAAACCCATCCTATTTAAGGAGAAAAACATATCTCTAGGTTCTTATGAGTCGAGTCAGATGAAGCCAGTTATTTGGATGGCAGAATTGCTTTCCATATGCTGCAACTGACCTCTTCAGGGGGCACGTCAGATCATGGAGAGACACATGAACCCTATAATTAGGTCCTCTTTTGGGCCTGGGTGTTTGGGTCCCAGTATAGACCTTGTATAGATCTACACGTCTTTCATTTTAGGTCTACCTTAAAAGGAATTACACTTACCTGATTTTTAATATTACCAGTATATAGTATTATTTTTCAAAGACTAAAACTGGGAATTTCGTTGACTTAATGATATGCTAGCACTTGTTTATTCCGTTGTTGTTTCTTTAAAAACAAATCAGATTATCAGAATGAGTGGATCTGAAATTGTTTTCAGATTTATAGGCTTAGTGTACCACTACTAAAAACATTGGTAGTTTTATTTTCTGTACTCATTCCATATCACATTGTTGTTTTCAAATGTCTCTCTCATAGACTAGTTACTGGCTTTTAAATATTTTCTCTGCTCGGAAAAGTAAAAAAAAACAACAAAAAACAAATAGTTTAGATGGCCAATATATATATATTTTTAGAAATAGAGACGAGAAATATCTTTAAGCAAAGATTATTTCATCTGACAAATTTTTTTAAAAGGATTTTAGTGATGAAATTTTCCTTTGGACTACCGGATCAACATTTTGTGCTTTAGTTGTGGGAGAAAAAAAACCTCACTTTATCTCTGTTTGGTAAATATTTTAAAATGCAGTGCCCATACACACAGTTTGGTTCTTCAATTACTTTTCCTCCACACTGACAAACCATCTAACGCTATTTAATGGCCTCTCCTAGAGCGCTTCATGATTCAGAGTCTTCCAGCTGTGACAAATCAAAAGGCACCTATGTATTCTTTGGGGTTTTTATTTTCAAAAATGTCAAAAATTCAATTTAGTTTTGATTTTGATGTACATTAATCTTCACAACCTTTTATGCATCAATTAACGGGTAAAAGTTATAAGGGTATCTCTTCACTGAATGTGTCATGACGGCCTTTTAGTCTTTTTTTAGTACATATTCTTTGCTGTTTTCACAGGGAGCTACACTTTTAAAGGGCCCTTTCTTGGGTTTTTCTTTTTGGAGGCCTGCTTTACATAACAGAAGTTTTGTTCACATTCCCTAAAAGTGCATAGTCTCTATCCAGAATAGTTCCGGTGAGCAGGGTGGGAGCAACGACCCCGGCAGCTGAAATTAAAGGTACATATTTACATTTTACTATTTCTAATTTCAAAACATTTATTATTCGTACATTATAGAACTAGAGCAACTTTAGAAAACACTTAACCCAACTCTTTCATTTGACAGATGAGAAAGAAGGGGCGGGTTAAGCTGGATAGCTTGTGTAAACCAGCCAATTAATAACATATTCAAGACAAAACCTCAGCTCTTTTTAGCTTCTCTAAAATATCACACAGCTCTTGTCACTTTGAAACAGATTTTGTGGTTGGAGGTTGTAACTGTTTCTTGACTTCCTTAAAGAGTGGTGATTTCCTTAGAAATAAAGGTCGCTCATAGTCCCTAGAATGTCTCCAGAACATTCAATAAGACGTTTTACCTTCAGCCTAACTAGCAAGAATGAGATAGTTCCAAATTAGGAGCAAAATGTGGAGCTGCTCCTGGAATGAACACCCTTTTAATTTTATACCACTCCCTTGGCCGCAAACCTTTAACACAGAAGAAGCGTGGTGTGGTTACTTGGCTCTCCTCCCTCAAATTCATCAGGAAGACATAAATCACTTCTGAGTACTTCTTATTTCTTCCCATTCTTTAACTTTGAAGCCAACTTTCCACTTAATCTATTATTCCTGGACCCAAGACATGGTAATTAACCTCAGAGATGGAGTTTAGTCAAAAATGCACTCTGCAAACAGTATTACATTAGAAAAATTTTAATTGTGTTCAGCAACATTTCTTAATTTAATCTGAAAGGTTACAGTATCTTCCTTATCAATCAATAACCATTTAATTTCTGGATGAAGGCTGAAATTATTTTCTCTGGTTTACTAGCTTGGCATAAGTCTATATGCTTGGTGCCGTTAATTCACCTTGCAAAGTCTTCGCTTGAATTCTTCTGGGCTCTGAGGGAGTGAGGCATCTTTTCAGAAATGGGTCATTTTAGTATGACGAGCGACAAGACAAACTCATCTACAGTGTCTCTCTTTGAGGAGCACTAAGTCCAAGTTAGTGGGACGTTTTTTTTTATTATGTACAATAATTGGAATGCTAGGGGCAAAGCTGTGGGATTAATCATCTCTCTCCCTCATTGCAGAGTCAATATGTTGAGTGACATTATAGACAGAGTGATATTTATATACAATATATAACACTACATTACAGTTTTGTGGTAAGGTTTTACACTGTTGTTGTAAGAATTCAATGTTCAAATGTTATCTCCTATCTGGAACACGGGCTTTTCAAACAAAGAAGACATTTTTACGTGATGTAGCACTTCTGCTCACAAACACCACTAATGATGACCATTATATTAATACACTGCAGTGATGATTGGGGAAAATTTCCACCTAGTCCTGATAATTTTTCTCAGATCCCCAGTGTGTTGCATCGTCTTTCTAGCCTATAGAATTTGTTCTCAGTAGAAGCAGAAAGAAAGAGAAATGCTCAGGCCTAATTACCGATGACTTTGAGGTGCAAAAGCCTGCAAGTTCTGCAGTCACGAAGTTAGAATTACCATTACAATGTTTCTTCCCACCACTAATATTTGGGAAGCATCTGGCACAATAGCCTATGATATGCTTCAATTAAAATCCTCTAATTCAAAGAAACCCGTAAGAATCACTGCATTTGAAAGCAAAAAGGAGAGACCTTGGAGATCTAGTTTTACAGATGAGGATGACAAGTCTAAGTTAGATTAAGTGACATGCCAAAGGCCACATAATTAATTAGTGGCAAATTTGGCACTAGAAGCTAACTACGTCAGAGGTCTTTCCATTAAAACCTTACATTTCTTGAATATTTAGGGCATTTATTTGAAGAAAAAAAAATGGCTCAAAGTCTGAGCGAAGACATGCCAAGAGTTCCATTATACTTAGGCTGTTAAATGTTGCTCTTCTTCTGGCCACTGCCTCTTGGCTAGCTTTCATCTCCCTGCATACAATTCCTCCTGCAGGAGCTCATATAAGTACTGATGGCCACCGCAGGGAGGCTTTGCCCTGATTTCCTGTCCTGTTAACAATCATCCCAATCCACCTGTTGCACAAAATAAAGACCTAAACATTCTCAAATAATGCATTCATTTGCACTCCCGACATACCATTACCCACCAACTTCTGGTAATTCCATTGCAAGAAGGACTGCAAAATCTGTACCTTGCCCTCGGTGGCCTTATCATGGTTCTCCTGGATCACTGCAAAGGGACTCCCCTTCTTGGGTCTTCCTTCCCTATGTTTGCCTCTCCCGGTCTACTTTCCATTCTCCCCTATGTTAGTTCTTTCTGAACACAAATCCGATCACGAGTATTTCTGTATTTATAAAATTGCATGACTCTGCATTGCCTTCCCATTCTGGCTCGGCCCGTCTTCCCAGGGTGGACCTGTTCCCTGGCAGATCTGTGCTGTGGTTGGGCAGCCCAGCTTTTCAACCTTCTTTGCACAAGCCAAAACCTTTTATAAAGCCAGGCTTGGCAGAGGATTTCCTTCCCCCGAACAACTTCCTTTCCAATCATTGCTTCCAAAACTTATCCTAGCTCAAACAAGCTAAAAAAATTACTTTGCTATGTAACATTGCCTGAGCCCTTTGGCAGTAGTGACTCCCCGTTCCTTGCCCCTACCTCACTCTATTCCTGCATTTCTTATGACATGTGTGGAATTATTTATTACAATTCAATACCTATCTTATTATTCGATTCACAAGTTCTTAAGGCCTAGTGAATAAAAGGCAGGCAACAAAGGCAAACGCACATGGGATTGATCCCTACTCACCAGTTGCTAATCATGTGACCTGGACACAGTCTTGATGATGATATTGTTTGTTGATCTGTGTCAGTCAGTCACTGGAGATACTCATCCTTGTCTTCTCCACCTTGACTTAGGTACCAAGCGTATTTGCTGAAATAAAAATAACACATGCACTTACACCTTTACAAACTTGGCTATGGAAAAGAAAAATATCTCCCCTTGTTTCTTTGTACCTGGCTAAGCTCTCAAGTTCCAATTTGGTGACAGTGACTGCCAATCTGAGGTACCTCAGTCACTTGCCTTGTTAGAAGCAGTATTTTGGAAACTACTCTTTCAGTTTAGGATTCCCTCCCTGCTCCACTCCACTCCCCCCATGGACAGAGCAGAAGGATTGAGGGACTTCCGGAGCACCTGAGAGATACTGAATTTGTACACCAGGCTTGCTCCTGTCTGCCTTTAGCCGAGGTGTAGTGCTTTCCACCTGGCCTTGGGCTTTAATCTCTGGCCCATACTATTCACCAGTTGTGTCCTTAGATGACAGAAGGACCAGTGGAAACCCTGAGTAAATTTGAGAGGATGTGAGAACACAGAGAATCATGGTGTGACTGCAGGGCTGTTTTTCCTCTGGAAAACTGCAAACTCTCTAAGTCCCATTTCCACAGGATGCTTGAGGCTAGAAGTCTGAAACCAAGGTATCGGTGGCTCTGGTTCTTCCTGAGGGCTGTAGGGAAGGATCTGTTCCAGGCCCCTGGCCTTGGTTCATAGATGGCCATCTTCTCTCTGTGTCTCTTCATGTTGTTTTCCCCCAGGCAAGTCTGTCTGTACATCCAAACCCCCCCCCCCTTTTCTGAGGAAACCTATCATAAGGGACTAGCGCCCACTCTCATTTTAACTTGATTACCTTTGTAATGATCCTATCTACAAGTGAGGTCTATCTACAAGTCTTAATAATGGGTTAAGACTCCAACAGATCTTTTTTGGGAGGGAGGACACGATTCAACCAGTAACACTTGGTTACTCTACTTGCATTTTACTGACTGCTCACTCTCTGGGGCATGACTACACCTTCTGAAGACAACCCCTGGGGTCGGGTCCACAGGATTTGTGAGGTTTCACCAAGGCACATCCCTAGATGCCTCCTCTCGCTGGTGACCTTCTATTATTCTGGAGTGAGAGGATACTGGGGCACAGTACAAGGTTTGCAGTCTCCTGGAGGAGAGACAGTCTGGAAGTTAGACTGTGCTTTGGTCCTATCTGCTTTGCAGCTTTCCCAAAGGTACTGAGGTTTCTAAGGGGTGTTTCTGTGATCCCACCACCTCCCCTGGGTTGGTGGAAATGGAGTTCTGCACCCTTCTCAGGGACCCTCCACCGTCTACACGAGTCATGCCCCCCAATTCTCTCATTCTTTCCTGCTTACCACACATGTATCTCTATTTGAAGAGGAAAACAATAACTTTTATTGTGTCTTCTCTATAACATAGCCTAAGAGGAGCCACTCAAAATTTATCATGGACAAGGAGAATGAAGCTGCTTGTTAAAATTCACATTCTTTCCCTTGTCCTTGAAGGCTCGGGATAGGACTTCACTACCTGAAATTTTATGACATACTCTAGATGCTTCTGAAACACATGGTCTGCAGACCATGCTTTGAGAAACATTGGTTTTACTTACAAACTCATGCTCTGAATTTTCAATTGTTTCTTAATATACAACACTGAGTGTTTGAAAGAGGAAGATAAAAACAGAAAACTTTTTTTCCTCAAGTGCTTGGCTCTTGAGAATAAAAGCCATGACTTTCAACATCATTACCTCTGCTAGAGATTTTCAAAAGCTATCTAAATTTTAAAAATCCAATAAATTGACTGTTTGTATGCATGTATATGTGTGTGTGTGTGTGTGTGTGTGCGTGTGTGTTTGCATTATCTTTGGTCTCAGTTCACTGTATAAGCTCTTCTTTCTTGAATGGTGAGGATAAAAGTAGGAGAATGAATTTTTAAAAAACGCATAGTTTATTATTAAACACTGTCATGCTACATGCATGTTCGTGTGTGTGTGTGTATGTGTGTGTGTGCATGTGCATGTGTAAGAGGAACAAAGTGGAATTTGGGAATGAATGTGAGGTGCAGGACAGAAATAATATGTAGAACCAGTCACAACTTATTTGGGATGCTGGCTGTGCTATTTCTCATTTGGTTCAACTGAGAAAATCATTTGATTTATCTCAGTTTCAGTTTCTTTCCACTTAACCACAAGATTCTTTCAAAATACAACTAATTTATATTCCTTTAATCTGGCACTTCGTAGAGAAATTGTCATTATTTGTTGAATGAGTAAATGGGTGATGTCATTTCTTTCAACGAAAGGAAATAAGAAGTTTCATTTTATTCCCAATTAAGTTCTGTTCAGTCCAAAATACTGTGTTTAAGGAGTGAACTTCAATTTGGTCTTACATTCTTTTCATAAGCCTCATACACCAGTCTTTATGAATATGCTGACTTCCTGTCTACTCCAACAAACATTAAATATCCCTCATCTGAATTTCAGTAGAACTTACTTCTTGCACTCATGATTTAAGATGTGACATAGGTTATCTTATTGGTCAGGTCACATTTTCTGGATATCTTTTCTCTCTACTAAGTGCTCAGCTCCTTCCTGGCAGAGACTAGAGTATATGCCTCTTTTTCACATTACCTAGGAAAAGACCCTTTACTTAGCAGGTCTTGAGTTTGTTATTGTATTAGGTGAAAGTAGTTAGGGTGGTACATTTAAAGTAGTGAATTTATTTAACAAATTACTCTGCTATAATTCTCTCAGATCAAGAAATCCAGACTCACAGAAGTTCAATACCTTGAAATAGGCCCATAGCTTGGCAGTGGCCATGGCTCAAGTCTTCAGAATCTGATTTCAAGGCTGTCTCTATTGCATCATGATGAATACGGTATCTGTTTTGTATTTGAAAAAATACTAGCTGGGGCGCCTGGATGGCTCAGTGGGTTGGGCGTCCAACTTTGGATCAGGTCATGATCTCGCGGTTTATGGTTCAAGCCCCACATCGGGCTCGGTGCTGACAGCTCAGAGCCTGGAGCCTGCTTCGGATTCTGTGTCTCCCTCTCTCTCTCCCCCTCCCCTGCTCATGCTCTCTCTCTGTCTCTCAATGATAAACGTTAAAAAATAAATAAATAAATACTAGGTTGTTTGATAGGAAAATTGTTAGGTGTGACACAAATTTTGTTTGATAAGACTCAGGATTTCTATAGGATGGAGATATTCTCTTTTTTAATGTTTATTTATTTTTGAGAGAGGGAGAGAGAGAGCGAGCACAAGAGAGGGTGAGGCAGAGAGCAAGGGTGAGAGAGAATCCCAAGCAGCCTCTGCTGTCAGTTCAGAGCCTGACATGGGGCTTGATCTCATGAACTGTGAGATCATGATGTGAACTGAAATCAAGAGCCGGACGCTCACCCAGCTGAGCCACCCAGGCATCCTGAGAGGACTGAGATAGTCTAAAACAAGTCACCAAAGTATGATGTGTAATTTACCTTCCTTTTTTATGGTTTCTAAAAGGAAGACTGACTGCTGACTTTCAGGCATGGTCTAGGCATTGCCCTACCACAAGTAGAGAAATTAAATGTGTCTGAAGGTTCCTTTGGGATTCCTGTACTCTTCTCACTTAAAGCTTTATTAACAAAAAAAAGCTAAACTCTGAATCCTATCATTTCCTGGGAATTTTGTAAATACTATGCAAGTCATAAGGTGAAATTAGCACCAATGAACCAAAGTTAGGAGGTCAGGGAAGGCAGAAATCAAGTTACTAGCCAGAAGCACTCAGTGTACATGTGCAGCCATTAATGGCATGAAAAGAAATAAAAATATGCAATGTTCATCTTCATGCCATGCTTGAGCATCGGATTTTAAAATCACCCCAGCATAGACCAGATTTAAATTTTTTTAAGTTTCATTTATTTTTGACACAAAGAGAGACAGAGAGCAAGTGGGGGGGGGCAGAGGAAGGTGGGGGGACATAGAATCTGAAGTAGAATGCTGAAAGCTCAGAGCCTGACATGGGGGTCAAACTTGTGAACCGCGAGATCATGACCTGAGCCAAAGTCAGAGGCTTAAGCAACTGAGCCACCCAGATGCCCCTAGACCAGATTTTAAACTCCAATAAGTAGGAGTCTGTGAAGATCTCTGAGAACCTGAAAGAGTCTTGGTCATTTGCCTTGGTCAATCTCCGGACCAAGTTGTCTTTTCCCCACCCTGTATATAGCTTTATTTTTAATTCAATACCCCCTTTCCAACTCCTTTTATTCATATGGTTTTAATATGCAGATTACAATGGCCAGTGTTCAGAAATGGGATCAGCTAAACATTTATAATTCTGTGAAACAACTTGAGGAGTTTTGAAAAATAAAGCATGTGGAACCCCATTAACGGAGAACACAAGGACTCAAGAACCAAAGGACAAATCCTTTGTTTCAGTACATCCTGTATAAGCAACATATTACCAGAGACAATAGGTATAAAATATTAGATCAGTAGCAGAAGTGCTAAATGATATTCATTTGCCATCTTCACCAAAATAATAATAATAGTAATAATAATAACATTGCATGGGAATATTTTTTTATTTTGAATGTCAGAGATAATTTGAATAATGTGATTTTTTTTTTGACCCACACTCTAAGTCAAAGCCTTATCCCGACAGATAATAGAGATGAGATGAATTAGAGGACTATAACCAGATACAGAGAAGAAGCAGAACCTTTTAAATACTAATAGATGAAACAGGCAGTTCAATGCAGATAAATGCAGAATAATGATGCTTTTGATGGGTCTTTATCACAGAAGGCCATGTTCTTCATGAATTATGAACTGTAAAAAAAAAGGACTTTCACTCAAAAGACAAATCTGTTTGTATCATCAGTGAATGATGAGTAATAGACAAAAACCAAATAGGAAGGCATACAATGGCTACAGCTTGATAACTCTATCAGCCAAGTCTCTATTAAAAAAAAAATATGGAGGAACAAAAGATTATTCAGAATAAAAGTATTCAGACTGCCCAAAATGGCACAAGTGCTTCCACTCTTACAAAAATGAAAGAGTGATTTTCGTGGGAAATAAAATATTGGATGGTCTGACATTTACTGAAGTCAATTTCAAATGCAGATATTTTTGGTGTTTTCTTATCTCAAGGGGCATCTGAAGTCTATTCAAAGTAATATTCTTTGTTTGTTTGTTTGTTTTTAGTTGTCAAGTCTCTTTAATCTAGAATAGTTAACTTTTGTTTTAGATCTTTCAGGATATTAATCTTCTTAAAGTGCAGTTGCTCTGCAGAATGTCCCTCATTTGGAATTTGTCTGATGGTTTCTTCATAATTAGATTCAGGTTAAATATTTCTGGCAGGATCACCATGTGGGTGATATGTCCTTCTCAGTTTGTCACATCAGCAAGCTTGTCAGCCTGTTACATTACTGAGAATGTTAAATTTGACTATTTGGTTAAAGTGGTATCTTCTAGATTTCATCATTGAAAACTACTTTTCATTTTTTTGCAATTAACAGGCTACCTTTTAGCTGATAGTTTGATACTGTATAACTATCATGTTCCTCAACAACCTTTCACTGATTGGTTATAGCTCATGGACCATCCTTGTCAGAATCAATTATTATGGTGGTAGGTATAATACGGTGATTGAAATATATACATATATATTAAGTATATATATTTATTATTATATATTACATATATTATTTTATGTATGTATATATGTACATATGTATACATATATTAGTTGCAATTTTTCTTCCAAAAAGAACTTTCCTTTCCCATTTTTTTTTTCTGTTAGAGTGGACTCATGAATTCATTTTATTCACTTATTCTAATACATTTCTGTCATTATTCATTTGGATATTCAAATTGTCTCAAATTTCACAAGCAGGGGTGCTTTCAAGTTGACTCTATCTCCTTGTGACGCATCTCTCTTGGGTTTTGAACACATCTTTGTTTTGTGGCACAAGAACATATTTGTTACAACAAAAATACAAAAAATGCCAAGTTTTCCCATTTTGTTGTTGTCTTCAAGGTATATTTTAACCTAGAAGAGTAGCTCCTCTTTGGTTTAAAATCATATTGAAGAGAGTGGTCTAGTTGCTATAATGTTCTACCTTCTAGATTTGTCCAGTTGTTTCTTCCTGATACCATTTCACTTTATCACTTGTAGCTCCTTTTCCCCACTTTCTCACCTCACTGGCTTTGCATTTGCAATCCTCTTCCTGAAACGCATTTTGCCAACATTTCCTTGCATCTTAAATCAGAATGTTAATTCCGTATGTGCACAGAATAACTCCGGGTGATGGTAGAATGAAGAAACTGGTGACAGCGACAGTGCCTGGTACAGGTAGTTTTAGCAGAACACATCCTTCTCCTCTCCTTCGTTTAGCCCCGGACAGAAGATTTCATTGTCAGCTGAAGGTAGAAGCAGGTCTAGGTTGGTAGGAACTGTGAGCCTTCCCTTAATTCTTAACCCAGAAAGGTAACAGTAGTTCAGCTATAAAGAACCTCACAGCTTGACTTCTCCACACAATTTGTAGAGCACTATTTCCAAGTTATAACTGCAGAATGAAACTGGGTTTTTAACTTAAATGTACCCTGGGCAAAAAATATCATATGCCTGAAGTGATATTCTTGAATGTGGATTGGCGTTCATTCTTTATATTAAAACTGTACCTCAATTTATGCACAGATGTGTTGCTGAATGTTTTGTCAGTAATTGTCACATACAGAGAAGTTTGCTGGTGATTTTTTTTTTTTTTGGCAAAAAAACAGAACCAAAACCAAAAACAATAGATATAAAGGAATGTGAGCCTCTGATTTTGTTCTAAAACTTAGTATTTCATGCTCTGGTGATTTTTATTTGTAAAGAAAGACCTAAAATGAAGTTGAGTTTCTGCTGTCTATGGATGATGGATATTTGACAAGTAAGTAGCCAGTCATATTTTAACATTAAGAACTAGAACTATTCATAATATTATTTGGAGAAAAATTACAATAGGAATGTAGGGTGTCTGAGTGGAAGGGGCCATGCCTTGGGGACCATGAGTCCTAAGTCCTGCCTTAACAGACTGGCTCTAGCACCCTGAGAAAGTTCTATCTATTTGTGCCTCAGTGTCTTCAGCCTTAAAATAATGAGGCTGAACAAACTTATCACTAAATTGTTTTTGGATGTGATGTCCCTATATTGTATTGCTGGTGTATTTTTGTGGCTTTTTTAAAAAAAAAACAGTACTTAATCCTGCTTTTCCAATTTATTCCAACTTGTCTATTAACATCAAAAGCACCGTTGTCTTTTAAAGCTGACAGGTGTTGGGGAGAAAAGTATTCAAATTACCCAAAGGGCTTTTCCAGCCCCCTCACCCTTTCTGATCGGCCTCCAGAACTCAGAATCCCTGCTGCCAGGGGACATGACTGCTGAGGAGCTCATCTCTCATCCTTCTGGTGGGGTGGAAAAACAAAATTGAGGACCATTGGTCTAAGGCCTTCACAGAGAGCATTCTCTGAGGACAGAAGTGGTTGTCAGACGTATGTATTAAGGGAAGCATCCCTTAGGGGGGATACTGTCTCCTCGGCACCACTTTTAGCTCCTACAACTCCCTCGTGAGTCCAAGGACCGACAACTAGCAGCTTTCCTTTTTTTAATGGTCTGATTTAAAATTTTCTGTTATTGACACTGATCCTTTCTTTTTCACTCCACATTTTACGTCCTCCCCATTTCTAAGCTGCCTTAAAGATTCCATATGTCATAATTCTTGTGTTGAAAGCCACAGAAATGGACTCTGGCTAACTTTAACAAAAAGAAATTTACTGGACAGATATAGTGAGCTCAGAAAATAAATAGGAGCCTGAAGAGCTAGGACAGAACCAAGGCAGGGCCAGAAATAACAGAGCAGGAACCACGATACTTGTCTCCAGTATGGCGAGTCTGACCTAAAGGCTGGCTCTCAGATAGAATAGAAGTCCAAACGTTTTCTGTGTCTTTATCATGTTGCTCTCATGAGAGTCCAAGGCATAAACATTCTTCTGGCCTAGCTTGGGTCATATACCTACCTTTTGGGCAGGTAAATGAGGTTCTCACAATTTTCATTGGGAAAGAGATAACTCCAATAAAAGATCCTAAGGTTTTGTTAGAAAAGGCATGAGAGTACCAGGCAGTATTTAAAAGAAACGAAACAAAACAAAACCCAGATATTTATTATGTTCATGTGAGCATCTTTTTTTCTAGTTAGAGCAAAGCTGTTTCTGAGGATGGGCACTTAGTCTACATCTTCTGTTGAGAAACTGAGTTAATTTCTCTATTTGCCACTTCTTTTCTAAAAGTATGAGTTATCTTCATTTATGATCCCTACTTCATCCTGATAGTTGTTTTTCTTAGAAAAGTACAGGTAAACCGCCATCAGAAAACCACTGTGTAAGTGTGTTTAAAATCTGTTCTCCATTTATGGTTGAAAGAAGTTTAAATGTTCAAAAGATAAACAGAGCAGTCTTTCTTTCAAAATAGGAATTATTTTGGGCACCTGGGAGGCTCAGTCGGTTGAGCATCTGACTCTCGGTTTCAGCTCAGGTCATGATCTCACAGCTTGTGAGTTCGAGCCCCACATCGGGCTCCATGCTGCCAGTGTGGAGCCTACTTGGGATTCTCTCTCTCTCTCCCTCTCTGCCCCTCCCCTGCTCTTTCTCTCCCTCTCTGTCCCTCCCCTGCTTGCTCATGCTCTCTCACTCTCAAAATAAAGTTAAAAAAAACTTAAGAAAATAAAAATAAATAAAAACAGAAATTATTTGGTAAAATAGTTCATCTTATAACTCCCACAGATATTGCTACATAAACATAAGGTAGTCTCTGGGGTGCCTGGGTGGCTCAGCCAGTTAAGCGTCTGACTTTGGTGCAGGTCATGATCTCATAGTCCATTAGTTCGAGCCCTGCATCAGGATCTGTACTGACCGCTCAGAGCGTGGAGTCTGCTTTGGATCCTGTGTCTCCCTCTCCCTACGCCCCTACCCCACTCACACTCTGTCTCTCTAAAAAATAAAATAAAAACATAAAAAAATTAAAAAAAAACATAAGGCAGTCTCAAGTTTTAAGTATTACAAGGGAATATGACGTGGGTAAGACCGACTGGAATTGCTCTGTTAAATTTATAGATGGACTCATACGTTACCCCTTGTCTCATACTTGTACAAAGTAATGGTGTTTTTTTCACCTGCTTTCCAATCTCCCTTTGGTAGAAATAATTTAGCATCTCTTTCCTACCTCATCTTTGTTAATCTATTAAACTTTAATGGCATTTTTCCCCCTCCCACTACTGCAAACAATCTCCGTTGGATCTCGCTACGTTTTAAGAAACTTCTGTGCTTCTTACAGCACTCTATAACTTTCTTGGATCATCTAGTCCTTTTTCATACTTAGAGATATCTTCTTTTGTAAAGACTCTTCCAGACTGTACTCAGTCACATTGTACAAATTCAGTCACATGGAAAACGCTATACAAATGAAATCTGACTACCAACTAATTTCTGTTAGGATTCTGAATAGCCTTAAGATTGGAATTCGCTAACTGTTGATATGAGTCTGATGAAAATGAGAAGTCATATGCATTCACCCAATACTGTATTCTTCAAGGTTTGATTAGTCAGCTGGTGGGGTTTCTAGTTCTTTTCTTCCCATCCTTTGGCCATTTCCATTCATCAGATATTCCTTTAGGGATGGAAAGAAACGGTGAGATGAAATTCAAGCTGGTCCACTTTGTCGTTTAGCTGCAGCTCGGGTTAGAATGAAAAAAAGAGGGTTTGTTGAAAAGAGGAGATAAAAAGTAGAAATTAGTAGCTACATTTAAACTAAGGGATTAGCTTTTGGAGTTTTTGATTGATGCAACCCATGCTCTGATTTGCATAGATAATTGAGTTCGCTTTATAGACTTTAGAGTTGCCTCACTCATAGATATTTTATTCATGGGTTATTGCCCTTAAAAATACTTAACCGTAAAGGAAGTCCTCTAAAAGAAATGCAACCTCTGAGATGAGGCTTATGACTACTACGTTGAAGATATGAGAGGCAAATTTGCCTTCTCAGTTTAATGATGATGTTGTCCCCTTGGTCACCATCTCTCTTTTGTTCATTTAAATGGCATAAGAACATAAACCCAAACCATAGTGGCTTGTGCATTAATAGGCACAACATAAAACCAAATTATAAAGCCATGCCCTTCCTCCAGCTGTTAGCTTCCTGTAATGTTTTGCAGTGGCAGTGACAGATGTTCTGATACCTATATAACCACCAGAATAAGAGTTTAATAAATGTAGTGTTCGTACAACTTTGGAAGCCTGGAAATCAGTGAAATTCATTTCTGCAATTCCTTAGAGTGAGAAATTAGCATTTCCGCAAAGACAATAATTTCCTAACATTTTACCTCCTCTCTTATAGAGAATCTCAGGAGAGCCCGACTCTCTGGTATTAAAAAAAAAAAAGCAATATAAAGAAGAAAAAGAACAAAATAAAAAACACTTTCAGTGAACCACAGTACTGAACTCTCTGAGGAATGGGGAAGAGTTTCAGCCCTCTGGATGCGTTCAGTCCCCCACCCTGTCACTGCCCTGTTCCTCAAAGAGAGCACCTGTTGAGGCAGAAGCCCTGCTGTGAGTTTCCACAAAGTTCGGTGATCCACATGATGGAACATCCTGAGCCGCAACTGCACTGGCAGAACATTATCATAAGAGCCCGACCTCCTGAGCATTTCCTGATTACCTGGATCTTGCCTCCCAAAGGGAAAATGACTTCAAAGACTGCACCTCTTGCCTGAGGTTCTCGAAGATTCAGCAACTTCAAGCTATAGGCTCTCCCAGCTAGTTTTCAGCAAGCACAACAATGCCAGAAAATGAGCTGAGTCCCCTTGAGAGCCCAGGAGGGCAGGGGAGCAGCACCCTTGACCGGTCTGGTCTGTTCACACAAAGCTGCCCTGCTGTATCTGTTGTCTAGGTACCAGGAAGAGGGAGGCTGGGGATTCCTTCCCCCACTTGCCACTGCCCATCCCCCTAGTTGTTTCTACTTGAACATTTTAAAAACAGAGTTTTAGTTTCCAAAGTCCATTTGGAAAGTCAAACAGATTAGAGTTTCAAAACGGTACTAGCCCAAATCTGGCTGAAACTTTTAATTAGTCTGATGTTATTTTTAGACTTGCTCAAAGCTTCATAATTGAGCCCTTTGCAGTTGTACAAACAAATAGAAACCTTGTAAGATCTTGAAATTCATGATAGTTTACTAATGAAGTCAGCTTGGAAAACTCTTCATTGAATATTGTAATTTGATTGCCATCTTATTCTGATTGGACCCTGGTTTTGCATTTAAATGAGTATGTATTATTTGAAATGCAAAACAGCATGTTATCTGGGGTATTTTGCAAGAACAGACAAGATTAAAAACATCTAATGTTCCATTTTATAAAAACATTACAAAATGGAAGTGCAGAGCTGACTTTTAAAATTTATTAGTAACAGCTTACAATAATTGGACATTAATTAATCCTAAATTACAAGACATTTCTGTGGAAATGCATATTACGTTCTTCCCATCAGTACTCAGCAGATTCATTAGTATTATTATTTTTGTTTGGGATACTGAAGGCACTAACGACAGTTTCTTACCAAAGCAGTCATGGTTACAGAACGGACTGTTACTCATTTGTGTTTAACACCGTAGATTCACCAATTACTGATTCTGCAACTAGTGACCTTGAGTATCCAATTAAAAAAAAAAAAAGCTGCTGCAGTAGCTAAGGCAGGCTGAATTCAGGAATCAGGGTCTGTGTCAGTCTGTTCCAAGCTTTGATTTCTGGCAGCCTTTCTGTTTTTAGATGGAATGGAAGGAATTTTCTGATTCCGTAACCCCTTATTTTTATTTCTCGACTGTGATTTTTGTGTCTTACACAGAAAATTGTTTTCAATCACATCACCCAAAAGAGAGGATTTCGGTTTGAGAGCAGTGGGGAGGTCTCTGGCAGCCGTCTCTGTATTTGATTGTTTGGCTGCCTGAACTTTCCATTACATCTATTCTCAGACACATAGAGTTACTCATAATATATTAGTCTGAATTTTTTTCTCCCTTCAGGATTTTGCTGACAAAGGATTGTCAAAACAGGATCTTAGACTTATGAGTGTATTATCCAAGTCTTTGGAATAATTCGTAATTATTTAGATGTTACATACGGTGAGCTGTATTCTAGGAATGAATACTTCATGGGGGATTTAGACTGAGAGACAAAGATATTCTTTCACCTATTTCATAGTCCTGACCTCAAATCCAGAAAAAAAGTCTTAGCGGAGGGAGGACCAGGAGTTTCTGGTGGTCTCTAGGAGTAAGAATGTTGGAAGAAGGTGTCAATGCCAATGTCTACGACACTGATAGAGATAGCAGAATGATGGCATTCTGATTTTACACCTGCACTCTTCTGCAGGCCTGAAGAGATCCTGACCTCCATGTTAATGGAGCATCAGTGGAGCCCTGATGGGAGATTCTGAGAGTTTCATGAAAGTGTTCTATCACCTGTGCACCGCACACAATGCCATTGTCATATAATCCATTTGGTGAATTATACCAAAGTAATTTTGATTTCTGAGGTTCTGAGGTTAGTGAAGGGCTGTACTTAACCCTTCACTCCCAACCCAGTGGCGACAAATGCAGGAAGTATCAATGTTTTAAACTAGAAAAATTCAAATTTGTGAACTCCAATAGAAGCTAAAATCAAACTGTTCTGGCTAAAAGAAAATACACTTAAAATGTGAGAGCAAATCTTAGTCTGAATGGCCATTCTACTAAAATAGGGATCACATACTGGGACTAGACTGATTTTGGCTTGAGGGATCTTCTGAATCCATGCGAATGAGAGCTGCCAGCTTCCCATATGACCCTCTATACCCAACCAACCTGACTGTTGTGAGAATTAGTGTATCACCCAAATTCATCCAGTAAAGCCTTTCCTATTTTTTTAAATTGGAGCAGAGGAAAAACTCATCCTCTCCCTGTTGGATACAATAAAAATATGTGAAGCCAGACCTCCAGTTGCCATGATTCAAATGTCATGGATAAAGGTGACCAAAGAGAACATAACTGAAGTGAAAGAGAAGTATTACCAAGGGATAAAGAACACTGCTATGTGATTCAATTGTTCTGGTTGTCCTAAGGTCACTGCCTCCCTTCCCAAGTTTAATTATTCTTGCCAATAAATCCCCCTACTTTAGCCTAAGCCTGTTTGGGTTTTATTTCTGTCACTTGCTACTAAGAATCATTCCCATAGTTACATAGAAATCATTTCTCCCTTCTCTCCTCTCAGTAGGAAGGGAATGAAGGGGAAGCTGGCCATAAGGAATGAGTTTCCTCTGAACTAAATCCCTTTCCGGAAGTAGAGGCAAAAGATAAGCCTGCGTCAGATACCATCTCACCTGTCATACGTCAAATGCTGAACTCTTTTTGTGATTTTACAGCTTCAGCTGCGTTCTTGATTTTAATCTCTTACTTACTGGAGGTTTTCCTGAGTATACTTCTAGAATATCTGAGGTCCCTGAAAGAGATTGAAATGTCCCAATTGAGAACTAGATCACAACATGGCTAGTTAAATGTGTGTCTTATCCCCTGAGGAACACTTCATGACTTGGGGACTATTTGCCAAGGAGTGCAAAGGAAAAGGAAGAATCAAAATTGACTATGGGTCTGTGTAAATGGGAGCGTGGGGCAAGAAAAAGCCTAAAATGGGAGGGAGTAAGACAAAATTGAGAAAGTAATAGAACCAAAACATGATGGAATCATGGAAGTTATTGTTACAAAGAACTTAAAAAGAAAGTGATAAAAATAGTGCTGATAATGCAAATTTTTTGGAGGAATTGGATTCAGAAAGAGTTTGGCTTCTGCAGTTGTGACATCACTGTTAACCTTAATAGATACAGCTTTAGACACGAGCGGTCGGTGAAAGCAGCATAACAAACAAGGAACTAAAGCAGAAGAGAAAAAGAGAGACAAGGAGACAGAGGCAGAGAAACAGAAAGAGAGAGAGAAGGATCCAGAAAAAGATGCTAAGGATTATAGGATAGGAAGAATCGATGAATAAGTAAATCAATTAGATGACAAGAAGGACACACGGAAAAACAAAGAGAAGTCATAATGCAATGATATTTAGAAAAGAGAAACAGGGAATTAAGGGAGCTTGGTTTGGGTTGGCTAAATTTCAAAGGTGGATTAGGACACCTAATAAGACTGAGGAGGTTGAATGGAGTGGTGGGGAAACTGAAGATTCTAGGGCATTCTGGAGACATACACTGTCAACAAGGTCAACACAAATTGACTGAATGAGCTCATTACAATAACCTGTGAAGGATCAGTTACTATTTTATAGCATGTATTCACTTTTAGAACTAGTGAATATGTCTTCACAACTTTTCCTGGTAACCACTGACAGTCTGGGAAGTTGGCAAAGAGAGACGGAAGAAAATGAAATGCAAGAACTCACTAAAATGGCTGACCACCGGGTTCAGGTTTGGTGGTGAAGTAAATGAAATGTCTTCGAATTAGAGAAGGGGCTTAAGGTGCGAGAAGTCCCCAATTGTTTACGGAACTACAAATAGGTTTTGAGTTTCTGTAGTACCAAGTAGCTTGCTGTGGAATTAGGGGAACAGCAATGAATAAGATGTATTTCCACCAGGGCAGTCGCCATTTGGTGAAAGAGACAGTCATACAAAAGCCGGGAGATTGCGGGGAAGTGAGGAACTAGGAGAAAAGAAAGAAGAAAGAAAATGGTGGTCAGAGAGAAGAAGCCCAGGGTCAGCTACTTGGAAAAAAGAAATGGAAATGGTAAGCAGATTTTAAATCTCTTTTTTCAATTTTATATGCAGTATCTGTGTAATTGGTACGTGTGCTAAAATGAGAGTAGGGGCAGGGGTGAAGGGAGGAGGGGCTTTGACTTAGAAGCTAACGCTCTCTCTTTACTGTTGTTGTGACCACAATGGAATTGGCTCCAAGGCATCTTTGGCATTCTCGTTTCTTCTCTTCTAAACTGAATTATGATCTAATGTCAATTTCTTAATCCATAAATCTGGCTTGACATTTCATGTGCTTCTAATAGATGGTACTGGAAAAGCTGTTTCTGACTTAAGCTCCATAAAGGAAATGAGGAAATGCAGAGAAGGCTTGAGGCTAATCTATAAAGCAATTTGAGACCCATGCCAGAAAACTCTTCCTCAATTCATCTCAGTAGGTAATCTGAAGAACTGTCATTTCTTTGTGACACACAGAGGTCTCAGTCCCTATCAGAAGTTCATAACACAGTCAACAACATTTCTGGGTCTGTAGCACATCATCTGAAATTTTTCAAAACCAACACATTAAACCAGTTGCGTGGCACCATATAGCCAGCGTTCCTCACCCCTGTTTGGGGTAAAATCTTCATTCAGTTTTCAAAAAGTAAAATTCGGGCATATCAGCATGGAAATGGACAAACTTTAAGCCAAGCTGGGGTTGCAAACTCAGATACCCATAAGGGTCAATGACCGGTAGAAGCGAGTGAAGCAGGCCCAGTATGAGAAGATAAGAGCAGGAGCTGGATGCCGGCCGAACCCTGCCAGCCTCCGTGTCTGGCTGGTGTTAGTGAGGGTGAGGACCACAGCAATCTGGGAAAACTTCAGGGCAGCTGCAAGTCTGTATTAGCCCATTGTTGCCCCAGGAATGCCAGCCTTATGTGGCCGGCCAGATGTTCCCATTTTTTTCCAGAGAGATCAGAAACCTGGACTTTCATATGGAAACTACTGCTTTTAAACATGGGCTTCTGGGGGCGCCTGGCTGACTCAGTCAGTAGAGCGTGTGACTCTTGAGCTCAGGGTTGTGAGTTTGAGCCCCATGCCGGGTTTGGAGATCACATGAAAATACAATCTTTAAAAGAATGCAAATAAAATAAAGATAAAGATTGGCTTCTAATTTATGAGTAAACTATAGCCTGAACAAAACCTACCCATCAGCCACGTGAAACCTCTAAGGTGTCAGTTTGTGTTCTCTGCTTTACAATTTACTTATCACGTGTATGTTTGGATATCGCATGGCCGTGGCCCAAAACACTTGTGTGCACATTAAGATTTCCTCACACCAGTCTTGGACGAGCTGCAGCGGAGGAAACCAGATGCAAGGGACGGTCGCCGCTTTTTAAAATGTCACTTTTGAGTCTCTTCTATTTAAGAAAATATTTCGGTGTTGTATATAAAGGCACTCGAGACACACAGATCAATTGTAGAATGGCTTTGCTCCAAACCTGTAACAAAGACAGGTAATTTCTGTATTCATCAGCCCTCTAGAATCAGCACATCTCTCGTATTGTTTTCTCTTGTTGCCTTGGTTTCCATTCTGAAAATTAGCTGCATTGAACACCTCCCTCCTATTCATCCTCAGGGAGGGGGCAGGGAAATGAACTCCTTTGCCAGGTAAGTGAAGCTTGTGTGCAGTGCACTACAAAGTCCGGTCTGGTAATTTTCTCATCCTAAGAGTGAACTTACCCTTTTGCCTCCAGGAGATGATAAAAACACGGACTCCTTACGCTTGATCACCCTTTTAAGTTCTTTTAGACTACTTCCCTCATTTATTAAATAAACAGAATTAAGCAGTGAAGAGTCTTAGCTGGTGGGTTACCAGATGTAAATAGCACAGACCCTCATATGTTCTACAATTAGTGCTGCAAAGCCTTCTGAAATCATATGTTCCTTAGAGTAGGTAGCACTTGGACTAGAACTCAGTTCTTCTGAGTCACAGTCTACTGGTCTTCCTGTAGTTATAGAAATACAGCAGATGTGAGAAACTCCCAGGTTTCTCAGCCTTGTCATCTAAGCACTGGTTGCATACTAGTTATAAATAATAGAAAAACCAAGCTCAAAAAGACTTAACAAGGTGTTCGCTCATTCTTCAGTATGAACATTTCAGAGGTACGGTAGGCTTCTGACATGATTGGACCAGACTTAGCTCCATTTCGTCCCCCACTATGCTTGTGATCAAGATCAACTTTATCACCATCATAACAAATACTGAAACTGTGTTCATATGTGCCCAGCCCTGTTCTAAGCACTTTACCAATATTTACTTCTGTAATTTTCACCGTGTTTCCCCGAGATGGTTACTGTTATTAACCTCATGTCTGTCCTTGAAAACATTAAGGTGCTGCAAGTTTAAATACCGGGCCGGGGTTTGCAGTGTAGGACCAGGACTCGGGCTGCAGGCTCCAGACTTCTAGGCTCTTAACTTCTGTGCTAAGATGTGGATAGAACTGGCCTAAGGACCAATGACTTAGAAAATATTTCCCAGGCAAATTGTGGTGTGCATCTAGGGCTGAAAACCAGTGCTGTCGCACAGCGGGTTAAGGGGTGGAATTGGTGTTGAGGAGGCGATCCTGAAGTCTGCTGCAAGGAATACCATGCTGGAATTCAGGTTCAACTTCTGCTCTGCCATGCTTCCATCCCAGTGGAGAAGAGGAATAAATATCATCCACTGATGGAAGAAACTTCCGGATGGAAGTGCTGAGCACCGCTGAACACAAAGACTGGCCCTGCAGGGCAGCTTTGCCTGAAGAACCCAAATATTACAGTCACAGTGGGTTTCAGGGAGTCCATTACCTGGGTATTGCAAGTTTGCATGATGGCAGTCAGAGACTGATTATAATTAGGAGAGAGAGAAGACATTCCCAGGGTCATGGTGCTTCATTGTAGATCCCCTGCCTCTAATTCTCAATGCAGAAATCTTCGCAAGAGTACTTTCATGGGTCTCAATGACAACAATTAAGCTTGAAGAGCATGAGAAGACATTTTAATCAGAAGCTAATTAAGAACAATGGAGGCATATGTATCATTGATTGTGTCTCGAGCACTCTGACTGATCTGGGAGATTATTCCATTAATATATGGATGTAAACAGACACCAACATTTTCTCAGGATGAAGCAACTGCACTTTGAAGGTTCCACCTCCAAATCTGGCTTTTGCTTATTAGATGACAAATAAAAATGAGCAACATTTACGTACCCCTAGGGAGGACATCAGGTGTTGGTTCCATGTTTTGGGGTAGGACAGCATCAGGCGTAACAAATGAGGCAATGGGAGGCAAGAAACTGAGTGTTATTCATTTTTAAACGACTGTTAAGTGTAGCTCCATTTTAAAGTGAGACTAGGGGCGCCTGGGTGATTCAGTTGGTTGAGCGTCTGACTTCAGCTCAGGTTCGTGATCTCGTGGTTCGGGCTCTGTGCTGACAGCTCAGAGCCTGGAGCCTGCTTTGGATTCTGTGTCTCCTTGTCTCTCTGCCCCTCTCCCGCTCACACTTTGTCTCTCTCTGGCAAAGATATAAACAATTTTTTTTTTTTAATGAGACTAAAAATATACCTGGCCCTAAACACAAAGGGATAGATGCTGGGAGTAATAGCAATATCAAAAGCACAAAAAACAAAACACCAAAGTAGCAATCATAATACTATGTGTAGTTTTCAACCTTCTGTCAGTATTGGGCACAACACCAGTACACTGTGGTGTTTTCAGGGTGGAGGAAATTCTCTTATCTTTGCCACCACGCAGTATCCCCTTAAATCAAACAATCAGCTCACTGCATCTTCCTTTACCAACACAACCGGGTTCTGTTTTTCTCTACATTGGTTTGGGACTTTTTAACCCACGGTGTCTCAAAAATCATGCTTGCTGACCAACGAGGCTTGCTCTGTGGACTCGCCATCCCTGATCATAGTGCCCCAAGAGGCCCTCTATGGAATTTCATCCCGGTCTTACTTTACGGCTGGTCACAGGTAAGAGAGATCCTCACCATTTGAAGAGTGAATTTTGCACATGGAGACCTCTACCATATGATTTCAGACTGACTTCCCAGCCGTTTCTTCCAGTGCCTTCCCAAGTGAGCACTGCAGTATGCGTCGGGCAATCTGGGTTGTAATCTCAGCAATGCCAATGTCTACCACTGTAAGTTATTTAAACTCCTCTGGGCTTCAGTGTTTTCTTGCTTCACAAAGTGAAATATAGATGAGATGATCTTAGCATCTTCCAAAATCAAAGGTGTTGGGATGCTATTTCTTTCTCCTTCTGGCTCGTCTGTCTCCTCTGTAGTCCCTGACTGTCGTACTCATTCTGGTTTCCATATTTTGCCAGGACTTTTTTGCTCAGGTAGTAACTCTTATGCTCCTTGACATATGAATATTCTACCCATACTTTCAAGCTCTTCCCCAATCCCAGTATCTTCAAAGGCCCTTCTCAATGTGTGTGCATAGAACATGGGGGGGTAGGAGGGTAGGTGGATATCTGAGGGGCCATGTGCCAGGGACATAAAGATGAAATGAAATAGACTTAATTCTGTCTTGCACAGAATTTAAAGACTAGCTGAATAATAGCTGACATTTTTTGAGATAGTTTTTTTACTTTCCAGTTGAGAAAACTGAGACTCAGAGAAGTTAAATAATTTGCCCAGGGCACAGAGCTAGCAAACAACAGAATTCAGGTCTATTAGACTACAAACACTTCTCTTAAATGTCATGCCACACCACCAGCACACCATGGCAAAGGTGTGGCAAAGGGCCCACACTTCCCATTCCTGTGACATGACCAACAGTAGTTTCCAAACTATCCCCTTCTGAGCCTGGCAAAGTCACATAATTGCTGGCTAGACAGTTTGCCAGGCATTCACTTCCAGTTGATAGGAAGTGGCACTTGAAATGAAAGTCACAGTGTTTACTATCTTGGCTGATGTCTTTTCCAGAACACCAAGAATCACTGAATAATTCATTGGGATTTAATCACATATTTCATCCCATTGTTAAACTATTTCCATAACAAGACACATGTTACCTTTCAACTATCTTTAACTTCTACATGGTCAGGGACACGATTTCTTTTATCAACACCGTTTCATCTAACATGATTGACACGGATGGTGAGGTGCTCAGTAAGCACTCTGTGGGAAGGCACGGTGAAGACAGGTAATTGAATGAAGGAAGGAAGGAATGCACTCATGCTGTTTTCATAGCGACAGTCAGCAATGTTTAAAAGAAAGTTTTCTGTATGTGACCCAGGTCTCTAACTTCTGAGTTGGAGAATCATTCTATTTTTTCCAGTCCTCTGAGCATCGCCGATGAGTGGAGGGATATGTTTTCAGGATTTATAGGGGGAAGAGAGAGAAGGCTTTGACTTCTAACCACTTAGATGACAAATAACAAATGAAAACTGATGCTTGTCATTAAACAAGCCTAGGAAAGTCTACAATGATATAGGGAGAGAAGACTTTCCTGCTAGCACCCCCTCCCCTACAGCACACTGGATTATAGTCCCCTCCTGGTATTACCGTGCTCCCCAGTGAATACTGAGTATCTACATTGCTTTGTTTGTCTTTGCACTACACCATCCAGGAGTATCTGATACAGAACTGTTTAATAAAGACTTATTGCACAAATGGCTGCATACGGCTGTAACGTCAGTGGTTTTCGTATAGGCTGCGTAATAGGCTTCCCACTTGATTATTAATGTTTTGGATTCCCTAATAGTAATAAAAAAAAAAGCTCTTTTCTTTCCACAGTGAAAGATAAAAGGCAAATAAAAGGTTTCTGTCAGGGGTACATTTTGTGGGGACATAATTACATAGACATAGAAATGACTCAAACTCTTGGTAGAAATGAGTATGCAAATGGAGAAGAAAGAATATAGGGGCCACTTGGAATGTGGAATGAGGTAGGGGACAGTTATTGAATTAGCGGGGTGGAGACCCTGAAGATTATAAGAACAGCTAACAGTTAATAAGCTCTTACTGTGTGTCAGCATTATTCTAAGCAATAATGCATGGATTAACTTTCCACTGCTTTTATGGATTAAACAATATTATAATCCCCACTTTATTCATGATGAGCTTGAAGCATCAAAGACTGAACAGTGTATCCCAAATCACAAAGGCAGGAAGTTTTCAAGTTAACATTTCAAATCCAGGTGGCCTGCCTCCAGCCCACGCCCTTGACCTCTGTGGTCTCCTCCCTCTGTAGAAGATGAGCTTTTGCCAGCTTCAGCATTCTGCCAAGAGCCAGTCCTAATAGGATTCCGTCTGATACATCCAAGGTTTCTAGCCCTAATGCAATATGAAGGCAAGTTCAACCTAACGATTGTTCCTTTACAGTTGTTCCTAATTATTCTATTTGTGTTTACTTGGAATGCCTGGGGGATTCAATAAAGGTATTCCAATACATGTGCACAATCCTGAAGAAATCAATAGATGGAATAAAAATGAAGTGAGATTTAAGCAAGCTTTCTGTATTGAAATCATATCATTCACTGGAGACTGTATCCTTCTGCTTCTTGAAAAGCAAGCAGCCCCATTCTTCTGTGTGTTTCAGAAAGCAGAAGTCCTAGGCTAGAAAGCTGTTCTAATCAACTAGTAGCTGCGAGCTATATTACTGAACTTTGTGTTACAAGCGATGGTGGATGCTGATATACCATAGTTTTCATCTCACGATCCCAATCTGCTTAGGGTATAATGGTTTCTCTCAACCTTTACCATTGTAAGCACCACTAAGAGATTGAATCATCACAGGGAGGCCAAATGGAATGCATGCAATGTGTTGTATCATGGGATGGTTGCTTTTGTTGCATAACGTTAACAATCATTCCAAATAAAAAATGCTTGGGGTGTCTCTAAGGAGCCTATTTATATTGGAGCATCTATGTGGGCTGGGGTCACTGCAGGACAAACAGAGCAAGCGACTGCATGCGATCTATGAAATATTATTTAAGGCCTTTTCCCCCCGACTGCAAGAAACTCTCTTGCAACACTTACATATTTATTCTGTCAACAGGAATTCATTGAGCACTTGTTATGGGCCAGACACTTGACGTCGAGATGGAGAGTCATCCTTGAGCTACAACATAATTATGATAAGGTGTGGTGACAGACGTAAAGGGAGATGCAGTTTGTCCCAGGAACTCAGCATGGGATACAGCATCTTTACCTTCTCAATGCAACCGTTTTCATCTTCCTCCTATTCTCCCAATTCAATCCACGGTTGGCCACATTGGAATTCTGGAGGTGCCATTGAAAGGCCACTGTTATTCACAATACCATGGTTTCTATAGAGACTTCTTCTAAGTTCAATCACACCCCCCATCTTCTCTGCCTGGTGAACTCTTACTTAACTTTTAAGGTTTATTTAGCTCAAACGCAATCTCCTTTTTGAAATCTTCCCTGATTTCTCCACCTTTTCCCCCTTCTCCCAACCCTTAGTCAATCTTTCCTTCTTTAAACTCCAGAATATTTTTCCCCTCTCTTATGGAATTTATTATTTTATATGACATTAGCAACTTAAAGACATTTTGTTTTTTTTATTCTTATTGGTTTGGTAAACTCTTTAGGGCAGAGATAATATACATATTTTTTTTCCCTCTCTAGCCCTTATTGGAAATTGCATAATGTTCAAATGCTTTCTGATTAACCCAGTGAATTAATGAAAAATAAATATCATTTGCTAAGGAGCTATTGTGAAATTTGCATATTTTACATCATTTAATTTTCAGAATAATCCTGCAAGATAAATATTACCATCACCATTTTACAAATGAGGAAATGAAAGCTTTGATGGGTTAAATGAGTTGCTCAAAGCCATACAGCTCAAAAATGGTGAACTTGTCTGGTTTTAATGGTCATCTTCTATTTTACCATCCTGCAAAAAATCAATGGGAATGGCCTGTAGTTGCAGGAAGGGTATCTTCCTTTCACATCCTTGCTACTCAAAATGTGATTGACAGATCAGAAACATTGGTACAGCATGGAAGCTTATAAGAAATGCAGAATCTTGGGCTCCCCCTTATGCCTGTGAAATCAGAATTAGCGTTATTAACATTATCCCCAGATACGTCTTTTTTTTTTGAGAGAGAGAGAGGGAGTGAGAGAGTGCACATGAGTGGGGGAGGGGCAGAGAGAGGGAGGGAGAGAGAGAGAGAAACTTAAGCAGGCTTCATGCCCAGTGTTGAGCCAGACACAGGGCTTGATGCAGAGCTCAGTCTCACAAACTGTGAGACCATGATCTGAGTGGAAATCAAAAGTCAGACACTCAACCAACAGAGCCACCCAGGTGCCCCATCTCCAGATTATTCTTATGGATAGTGAAGAATGAGAAGCACCAACTACCTTCACAGTTTTCCTGGGGTTTATCATGGTTCATGGCTTTTTGAAAACTCATCTCAGACACACAGAAAGATGATGCTCATTGTAACATGCAACCCATAAGTAGATGAAAGCCTGCAGGTACCAGTTGGGCATATCCTAGAAGAAAAACAAAACCATATCTAATTTTTTTTACCATTCTCTTTCCTTATTTCCCTACCTTCCTAATCATTCTTTGAGGGAAGAGATCTGGTGAAAACTTTATCTTATTAGGCAAATGTGAAAATTGGGTGCTTCTCATTCAGATTATTTAACTGTGAGGAATAAAGTACCACTCAAGTTAGAGAGAAGGTCAGTTTAAGAATACACCTAGAATAGGGGGCCTGGGTGGCTCGGTCGGCTAAGCATCTGACTTCGGCTCAGGTCATGATCTCACAGTTGGTGAGTTCGAGCCCCACATCGGGCTCTTTGCTGACAGCTCAGAGCCTGGAGCCTGCTTCTGATTCTGTGTTTCCCTCTCTCTCTGCCCCTCCCCCACTCTGTCTCTCAAAAATAAATAAACATTAAAAATTAAAAAAAAAAAAGAACACATCTAGAATAGTTTCAGTAGTGGGCTCTCATAGTGGGTTCAATAATAGGATTAGTCCTCAGGGAGGTGCTTCTGAACTCAAGGTCCTTTAAGGATCTCTGCAGGAGGAGTTTGGGGGGTCTTCTCCTAGGATGTACCATTAATGAAGTTTGGCTACCCCATCCTTCAGTCCTTATCACTGTCAATACCATTGTTTGCCCCCCTCTGTCATTCCCTCTTCTTGCTGGAAAAAAGATCTCTTTAACTTATTCCCATTCAAATTCTAAACACTGAGAATATGATTGGCTAATCTCATGAACCCAAGGGAGCCACATGTTTCCAGATCACAGGGTATATATTAGTATATGGAAAAAGTTCGTTGGTCAATTGCCCAGATCCAGCTCCATTATCCACAGCTTGGGGTATAGAATTTCTTTTAGAAATAAACTTTCAACTTCTGCAGAGACTTGGGCAGTCCAGTTTCCTTTAGGAAGTGGTATGAATACACTGCTCTATAAAAAGGGTCCAAGGCAAAAAGGAAAGAAATAAGTTAACTTTTTCCAGTGTAGTGTTTAAAGAGCTAGCTAGCTAGCTGATTATATACTCAGTAGATGTGACTAATTGCTAAATTCTGCATTCTTCTGCAAGTCATGGTACTGTGGTAAGATAAAACAAGTAGTCCATTATCCCATTGAGCTAACTTTTAAAAGAGATATTAACTGAGCATCTACTACTAGTTAGACATTCTGTAATGTGGGGATTACAGAGATGCACAGAATACAGCTGATGCCTTCAGGGTGGTTATAATTTAGTGGTCACAGCTATATAAGGACATGTGTTCAGAATTTACATCGTAAGTGCAAAGGCCACAGGCCCAAGATGTAGCTTTTGTTTATGTGCGTGTATTCTCCCGTAGTTCAAATTCTCTCAGAATTTCTTTGTGGGGAAATTAACATTGATTTGCTGCTGAAGTAATGGTATTCACTTATCCACGCAACATGAAAAGAAGCAGGAATGAGTATACCTACCTTGTGGCCGAATGACTTTAAAAAAAAATTGGAAGATTAAGAGTTGAATGACATTTTGTTTGGTAGTATTATAGGGTCATCATGAAAGCAAGGTCTAAGGCATTGCTTACCCTTGGGCAAGGAGGGGACATAATAAATTCAGAACTGAAAGCACTGTGTTCCATCAGATCTCTGGAAGTATCCATTCTAAGCATGGTTTGAAGCATGCTTTTATTTATAATGCATATTGGGCCACCTTATTCTGATAGATACAATCAGAAGACAACTTTATAACTCAGTGACTTGAGAGATACCAGATAGATCACTGGTGTGTATCATGGAACTCAATTCTTACCTTGCCCAAGGCACCAGTTTCCAAAGGCTTATCACATGTCGAAGGTGGTGGTCCTCCATTTCTGTAGAGTGACGGAGATGAGCTGTTTTACTCAGTCAAAATCCACTTTCCAGCATAGCTAGAACTTGGTGAAGGTGGAATTGTAGTGAATATAAAGATTATCATACTGATTATACCCTTATCAGATTATTATGCTGCAGACATTTTCAGGGAAGGTATCAAAAGCACTCTAAAAAAAGAGTAAGTAGGAGAACTGGTTAATAGGTAGAAGGAGATGTCTAGAAAGATCTTTTCTAAGATTATTCTAGGTGTCCTCTAGCGTGGAGGAGAACTAAGCATGCACTAAATATATAGCAAAGAGTTATTCTTACTTTTGCTTTCTCTTTCATCCAGTTGATTAGGAACAATTACCAGCACAGAATATTCTCCACAGAACTCTGGAGAAGAACATAAGAAAAGCACTAGAGTCAGCTCTTGACTTCGTTTTCTGAACACTGGAATTGTTACTCTTTTTTTTCCTTCTTCTATCTGGTGGGTGGCTTTGTAAGGAAGAATTTTGGTCCTGATGGCACCTCGGCAATGATGAGAAATTCATGTACTCAGTAGCTAGTTTTTAGTTTGTTCTTCCTTTCAGAGAAATCTTATGCAATATTTCTGCTCCTGTATCAACAGTAGCTGGTATATCTGTAGAAAATTTGCCCAATATGCTTACCACTTTCAGGGGGAAATACAAATGGCGATTCATCTTGGCAGATGGACTCAGATAAGTAAAATTTCTTTGGGAATTAGACTTAGTAGAACTAATTTAGATCCCATGGAGGAAATTTTAGCAAAGGCCCCTGTTACAGAATAAATATTTTGTTTGCCTTGTTTTCATCAGGTAGTTTCCTTGGTCCACACTTGTTTTAGTAGGTTTCCCTTTTAAAAAATGTTTATTTATTCATTTTTTAGAGAGAGAGAGAGCAGGGGAGAGGGGAGAGGGAGAGCAAGAGAGAATCTTAGGCTGAGCGTGGAGCCTGACACAGGCTCACTATTCGAGAGACAAGCGTTGGAAGCTCAACCAACTAAGCCACATAGGTTTCCCCGTCAAAGGAATATTCCTTCTTAAACCTATCTCATTTACGTCACTCTAAATATTACATGTCACAAGATATTAAAACAAACAATAAACTTCCAAAATGGTCACCAAACTAGTAGCAGATTTTAGAAGTGCCAAGGGGCGAGAGTGGGAGACTTCTATAGCCATCCATAATCTCCTCCAGGCCATCCATTGTTACCTCCGTAAACATGCAATCTTACACCCTAAGTAAAAACACTAGGATTGCAATTCCTCTGCCTTCTCTCCTAATCAGATTGCCAGCTATAATCCCCTCCAAAGCAGAAATTTTGGAAGTGCCATTGTTGCTATTCCATCAACAACATTAGCTCGGGCTTTATTAATAGTTAATTATCATAAATACGTTTCTGGTAGTCTGCTATCCTTAGCTCTATTGCTCAGGAAAAAGAAAAAAAAATAAATAAAGGGTCTCTGACAAGTTCTTATGGTTTGGAGACTTGGTCAAAGAGGTTTGTTTCTCTCTATCTCTTTCTTTTTATTTTTTTGGGGGGGAGCATGTTATAGCTTTTTCCAGACATGAGAAAAAGCAATCATCAGTAGCTAGAAGAGTCTCCAGACTCAGGGATATTGTTATAATCGGGTCAGTTGAGCCTGCTTTCAGCTCATTCCACATCACAAAGCTGTCATAAGACCAGTGCTTTCTTTGGAGCAGGTACATTCAAATGCCACCAGGTTGCAAGCCTGGGGCTGCGAAAGGTAAACTAGTGTCAGTGAGCACATCATGTTGCAAAAGCATCATAATAATTGTATAGACAGCAAAGGATTGCATTTCACTACCGGGAGCATCAAATACATAAGGCAAATGCAAACAAGCTATTGTCACCTACCAGGATTGGGAACCTGAGTGTAAAACTCCTAAGCTGTTCATTACCAGCTTAAATGAGCCCGTTAGGTTTACATTAGACTTAAGAGAAAAGAGAAAATAGTGCTACTGAATTGCCAGGGATGCGAAATTTCCTAATGCAAGAGAAGAATCACCACAAATCCAAACGCTGAGTCTTATTGTATTATCTATCTTATATTCAATTTGGAAAATTCATAAGCCCAACATGGGTATAGCTTTTATGAAGTTGTTAAAAGAGATGATAGAAGAAATATCTTAGCATCATTTCCATATTTGTCTTTTTTTTTCCTCCCCTGTTAGGAACACTGCTGAGACAAAATGGGATTTGGGAGAAACTTGTTTGTTTCTGGTGTATCTGGTATGGATCAAAAAGAATCAAACAGAAAAGCAACCTATGGTAAAATTTTGAAACCCAATTTTTATCAGAAGATGATTTTGATTTTATTATGTTTGATGCTAGTGAGGGATAAGACAGACATGAAAGGTTTTGAGTATAGATTTTAGAACCGAGTGATGAGCAAAACTGACAATTCATATTCTTATCAAATCCTTTTGAGTCTTACAAAATAGAAGTTTCCTTGAATTTTCTGACATCTTCACATCTCGCCCTGCTCGAAACTTGGAGACTCATAAAAGACAAACAACATAAAACTTGAAAAATACTGGCAAGAAGAAATTTTCAGCTGCAGACCGGTTTAAAGAAAAAGTCTTATTTGGTCGAGGCTGAAGGAGCTCTTCAATATAAGGTAGTTGGCTCCACAAGGGTATTTGACCTAAAATCTAACTATCATAAATAAGGAACTGAAGCAGAACGTAAATTATAATGCTGACACAGAGCTTTTCTTTGCTAGTTTCAGGTCAAAATACAAACTCAAATCAGGAGAAAGTATCTTTGTCGTCTGAGAGTTGTTGTTCTTTTGGGTATCAAGGTAATCTCAAAAAACTTTCAGGTGATCACTCTTCGTTTATTTAAAACATGATACAGCGAAGGAATACCAAACAGTCTTTACATGCTCTGCACATGGCTCATGGTAGTACCGTGAGCTCTCTGGCTTGCTTCAAAAAACAAAAAAACAAACAAAAAAACCCACAAAAAACAAAACCCTTTCAGTTCAAGGATGCCTTCTTCCTCATCATGTTATCACGTGGCCGTCATTACCACTATTATGACTACCACAATTATCTGAATATTTAATAAGTGGACATCTAATGAGCAACGTTAGGCAGTGGAAGCATGAAAAACTTCTACCTCATTAGCCAGGGTAAGTTATCAGAGTTAATCAAGAACTGATGGCTGCAGTTTGTTCCCATTCCTATTGCATCAGCTCCGTGGGCATCATATGAGTCAGGAAGATAACCTCCTGTTCAGAGAGAGCTCTAAGGATATTATGGCTTCCCGGAACCGGGCAGGTGTCCTGTCTCATGAAACTCTATGCTCCTTCTCTACAACATTCCATCTCTTCCAGAAAACAGTTAAACAGTGTATTAGTTGGGATCATGAGCCAACAGTGGAGGGGTTGCAGGTAACCAACAGGGCTGTTTTTTATACCGTATCGTCTGGTAGGGGACGGTAGCTCTAACCATATTCTTAATGCTAAGGACAGACTTAAAGAGCCTTCACGACACTAATGTCAGGTTTTTGACCTACCTTTACGACGCACCACACTATTTAGAGCACTATTTGAAACGCTACAGGAGAAAGTGTATGAAAAAAGAAGGCTGATGGAGTACCGGCTTTAATTTTAACTTCTTCGGAATTAGACAGCATTCTAAAATCCCAAGTGTACACATTAGTCTACAAAGAGAAATAATTATTAAAGTGCTCCAGTCACCACTGTGTATGGCCACACCGTTTGCTAGAAGCAAGGGTAGGTGACAGTGCAGAGAGGCAAGAACATTTTGTCCTGCATTAAGCCCTGCTTCCCTCAGCGACTATGTGTCAGACGCCTGGTACCCTGGTTCTTTGGGCGGGGTGAGCCAATTAGCACATTCCCTAGTCTGGAACGGTAGTTGCTGTGTATGTGATCTGCATACTGATTCAGCTGAGATCTGACCTTCTGGGCGGAGAAAAACAAGAATCCCAGGTGAGAGAGAACATTGGCCTAGATTTTCCTATCCTCTCTCCTCTATTCTTTATTTGCAGGCATACTGGCCAAGTAGTTTTTTCTGACTAACTCAGAGACCATTTCACTTGAAATTTAGATCAATGTATAGGATTAAAACTATGAAAAATCACGGCTTTTACTTCCTTTGGCTGATGTCAAAAATGGAAAGCAGGTAGCTCAATGTAATACTGACACTCTTGGCCCACATGGGGGCAGTACTAGGTAATCAAAAGCCTCCAGGAGCTGCCAGGGCAAGCAGTCTGGCAGGAGACGAACTCTGCATGCATAAAGCAGAATCAGGTTAGATTTTCATAAGCACAAGATTCCTTAAAGCCAATCATTATAGTGTTCTAAATGTTCTTGCTGAAGGAATCAGGAAGGGAAGACGTCTACCGAATTTCCAAATGATGGTGCAATCACTTGCCAGGAGATGTTGGGGAAATTCTTTGATGGATTACTCCATTTAACACTAGAATGTCCTTTTAACAGACATAACATAAAATAGACAAACAAGCCAATTTTTTTTATCATATTATCAAATGATATTCTAGGTTTGTTTGAAATGGGGGAAGCATATCATAGGTGTAGATTTTCAGTTTCTTATTGTCTCATATGATGAGTGGCATTTTGATAAATTTTCAAATAAAGCATTCCTAGGGAAACTGGATAAGGAGGTGTGCATTCCATAGCCAGTGGAAGTTTACCAGGATATTTAGTACCTGGTGGTCATTCGTGGCTTGATGATTTTGAACAGGTCTCCTTCAGATGGGTCTTTAAGTTATAAATGCTACACAAACAGACATTGGTGTAATGATACGCTCACCTGATCTGAAGAGTTTTCAATGTTGAGGGAAGAAATCTTTTCTACCAAGACCTTCAAAATCAATTATTTTGGTTTCTTCTAAGACACACCTTAGAGATTCCAGCCAAGAGCCATAAAGGTATGTTCAGTTGTATTCCCACAACCTACAGCGTTGAAAGACACAAAGTTACAAAGCCATCGTCTCTTTACTCAGAGGTGAGACTACTTAAAATACATAGTGTCTAGATAGTCCTGTCCCATTCCAACCTTCAAAAAACAAACTTGGAATTAGCTGATGAGCTCTTACCTAGGTCACGGGAAAGCAGTGGCAAATCGCTCTTTATGACAGCGTGGAGCACAGAGCTGTGACACAAGCTAGACAGCTTCTGAGAGAGGAGTCAAAAGACTTTCATGGTGATAGTGTATACGCACTGGACAGAACAGAAGAATATCTACCCCTGATATCATTAACATGGGCTTTCGTTCCCTCTTTCCTCCCTGTACTTCCTTCTTTTCTTTCTTTGTCTCTGATCTTCTGGAAAAACACTGAACAGTGAATTCTCTCCATCTTCGTCCTTAACTTTATCCCCCTTTCTGCTTATACACATACCAGAGCATCCGATCACACCCACGGAAACTGTTTTTCCCTTAGGGGATCATTTGGTACTCAAATGGCTACGGTTCCAGTGCCGGAGCAACAAGGTTATTAGAGAAAATTCAGTTTTGCCTTTATATTCGTTTTCAAATCTCATTAGTACAAAGGTTATGTCTCCCATTAAATGGCTACTTAGTATAAGGTATATTAAAAAAGCACATCTTGTTGCTTACTTTAAAATGGTAGCTTGGGCTGGCATGATGGAAGCCAGCTCCCTGTCCCATGAATGCTTTGAACACGGAAAAAAGAATCTGCTTTGCCTCTGTCTGGGGTTTGGTAAAAAAAAAAAAAAAAAAAAAAAAAAAAAAAAAAAAAAAATTTCTCAGACTGATTTTTCTATTCCAGCTTAGAAAATGACTGAAATGGCTATGGATTTGAACCCTGCCACGATGTTACCTTAGTGTCACCGGGCAAGTTGTGATAAGCAACTGTTATGCAAAAATGGCCGGGCCTACCCCAATGCTTCTGGAAATCGGTACACAAGCCCAGTTAACCCTTAAGCAATAGTATGCGATCACTTTGTCTGGGTGACTATACTATTTTAATGAGCACACAGGGAAGAGAATTAAGCAGAAGATGTAATGCTAAACAACAGATTAATCTTTTTAATAACTTGGGACTTTTGCTTGCTGGAATTTAATTTTCCTTTCTTCTAAAATACTAAGTAGAACGTGTAACATGGTAACGTGGTTTACCATTGCTTTGGGGGCGAAGAAGATGGGATTCAGCTTAACTTATCCCTTTCCCCTTGTCAGGCCCCTTAGGGCACCCACGTTAAAGCACGTTCTCCTTTGTGCCTTCTGTTCTGCACCAGACCCCCACTCCTTCCAACCCCACTTACTTCCCCTTGCTTGTTCTAACTCGATCATTAGCAAGAGAGAGAGGAATGAATAAGAAGAGAAAGACAAAAAGTAATTAATTCAGTGAAGTGCAGCTGCAAATGAATTTTTGCAATAAATTATTAATTTTCTCCTTAATATTTCTGTATTGACACTGCTCCGTATCTGGGGATTGGGCGTGAGAGCCGCTTCGCTCCACAGCAGCAACGCCCCGGGTACAGGCCGTGAGAACGCCTCGTGCTAACCTGCTGTTTCTCTCCTGCATCAGCAACATGCCTTCAGCCAACAGCATTTCCAACAGGAGTGGGTTTTTAAGTTTCTGGCGGGTAGGGCGGGCAGGAAGGATGGGAGCAGTTGCAATAAAAGAGGTCGAACGCCTTAGTTTCTGTATCTTCTGGTGTCAGCTCCCTAAGATACTGAAAGCAAGACAAAAGCCAAATGTCCACGATGAAAAGGAAAAAAAAAAAAAAAAAAAGAAGGAGAAAACACAAAAACACAAATCTAAAATCTTTTTGCTCCTGGAGGAGGGAGGAAAACAAGGCTGGGTGTTAAGTCGGGAGGACCAGGAGTCACCAGCATGGAAAGAGCTCTGAGTCTGTGTGCGTGGGGACCAAGATGGGCAGACATGAGGAACGGTGGGAGGGCGGCGGCACCCGGGCTGCTGGTTGACCTCCGCCGGACTCTCATCTTCTGGCAACTCTAAACCCGGGTCACAGAACGCACCTTCTATCGCCCCCTTCGCTCAAATCAGATGTTATCAGGAAATCTGCTTTTCTTGACCTGTGCAGCACGTGGTCGGAAGGTAAATAAGCATTCTAAGGAAGACACTATTTTTAGTAACAGAAAGCCACAGTGCCACCTCTGTGCGTTCAAAGATGTTGGCTCCAAATGGCAGAGGAATGATTGTTTCCACTTAAAGTGATTGATATGTCTACACACACTTGAGAGATAGAATTTCATTACCTATTCTTTCTGCGGGGACTGACTGACTACCGTTTCAAAGGAAAGAGTGAGCACATTCGTAAAACAGAGTACCATTTTCTTCCATGAAATGGAGGGGGAAGAAAAGGCCGATACATACAGGGAGAAATTGTGCTAAATAAACAGAACAAAGATCTGGAAAGAGCGAAGAAACTACCACCGCAGAAGAATGTTCAATCCGCACAGTAATTAGGCTTTTACTTTTCTGTTCAATGACAGTAAAATATTTCTATTGGTTCACTCACAGCAGTATTTATTTTCAAATTACCTGTAATGATTAAGCAGAGGGGAAAAAAAGGATTACAAAAGGCAACCTAACAGAATTCAATTTATTCCATAATAATACTTAAGAATTAATGCTTGCGATTTATGCAGCACTTGAAGACTTGGAACCTCAAGTTACCCAATATCTTACAGATGATTTTAGAAGTGAAAATGAAGAAACCCAATCTCTAATTTGGGGTCACACATAAGGGAAAACAATTTAATGAGCTCTTACAACTGTAATGTTCTTTTATAAAATAAGAAATCCTTCTGCAACCTAAAAATCTGTTTCCTCTCAAATATTTTTCTCTAATGCTGTTTGGTTACCTCCTAAAGCCATTATTTCCAGCAGAGTCACAGAAATCCTCAGCTGTGTAGGCGGTCCCAGTAAATTTAGCAGCCAAGCCACATTTTGACATGTTAAGAATAGGCGTCCATAAATCTTCTCCAGCTTCTCCTGAGAAGATTAAATCTTTCTTTTCAAGAATTTGCTAAATTTCAGGAAATGCTGTAATGTAACAAATGGCCTGTAGACAAGGCTGAAGAAAGAGTAGAAGATAATGGAATCCCTTTGGTCAAGAACTGAAGCAGAAGCTGAGGAAAACTTCTGAAAGTTCTACTTGAGCTACTAGGGAAGAGCGAGGGGCTGGGGCAAATGAAATCGATCTGTGTGCAATAGCACAGGAGCAGTGGCACAATGAAACCTCCAAGGAAGCTGCTCAGTCGTAGAAAGGTTTCTGTTTCAGGACCCATCTCTTGAGAATAGAGATGGCCCATTATAAACTTTCAATTATAGAGACTTTTAGGTAGTCCAAGTTTCACTGTTCTTTCTCACACAGAATCAGGGAGGGGGATGCGAAACCATTTCCTTTGTCTCCCAAGTCCACTTCCGAAGTATTTGGACAGACAGACAATTCTGGTTTCAAAAGTTAATCTTCATCTCTCTTATTAGCTCTTGATCCCCTGCCCTGTATCTTACTTTTCCTAAAATAGGTAGAATTGCCTTTGTAATGCACAGAAACTTAACCTCTATTCTATCTGATTGGACAGGTAGAGAAGATAAAGTCTGGTAAAGAGTGGGGACGTCCCAGCAGGTACATACTGGCCCTATCTACCATGTGAAATCATCTCTGCCAGACAGATCCATGCATTAAACACATATATCTAGACATAGCTCCCTATCCACTGAAAGATCCCCAAACCACATGGTTATCCCTCTCCTGTACCTTTGAGAGTTTCTATGTTCTGACTACCTTAAAAGGTAGTCTTGCTATTTTAGATCATTCTATTACCAGGATGTCTATTTAACTGCAATCTATTGGTGCTACTCTTTGCTAAAAGTCCCCCAAAGTGTGGTTATATCGTGACCCTCAATATCTGCAGTTTCAAGATTAATTTTTCAGGATATCACTTTGGACAATAAATGCTTTTTCGCCTCTCCAGGAACTTCCAACACCATATGCCAAGCCTGACTCATAAAAAAAAGGACCTGTAACCTGAAGAATTAGTCTTTGAGAAAATATATTTTCACCTAAGGAAAAATATATATCTCAGTTCTACTAGTCCTTCAGCTCCTTATTTATTTGTACATCCCTGGAGCACCTAATACGTGTTTAATACATATGCATTGGATAAATAATGGAATAACCGAGTTAGTCAATGAATAAATATTTACTTGTATCTGGCTACCAACTAAATCTCATCCAGAAATGCTTAGAGAAAAAAAGTCTAGACATTATCTCACTGAACCCTGCCATTTATTATAATCTTGGGTAGAGGGGCATGGAAAAGGAAAACGACTTATCCAAGTTCCAGATCCAATTAGTGGCAGGGCAGAATATCGAAGTGAGATGTTCTGACTTTAAATCCAGGACCTTTGCCATTATAATACCCAGGCAATTCATGGTAAGTTCTTAAAGTGTGGCGTTGTCCAGATATATGTGTTTTTAAATAGAAAACACTTGTAGAGCGAAAAGTAGGTTAGATCAAAGCGAAGCTGTTAGAGCACAAAAGAGGCAACCCTTGAGCCTGAGGTTTGGGCCAGAGACTACCTAACTACCATCTTAGCCTTGTAAATGGTCAGGATGAGATGATCTGTTTGTACAGAAGGAGAGAGGTCTTCACCACCCTCCATCCTGCCCATAAGCTTCACCGTTCAGGCCCAGACTGATTTGGGGGAGAACTTCCTAGGGGTGGCTAGGAAAACATCAACCACTTATTTATGGACAAGTTTGACCAAGCCGTAGAACTTTAGAGCAACTTTCAGAGGAGGAGAATGACCTTCTTACAGCACTTGCCTCAGATTTTTTACCTCACTCAGAGATGACCAGCTACTGGTTTCTAAGTTGTAAGAACGAATGCATGGAGACCAGAGAGCCAACCCCGCGGCAGCCTTTGAAGTGCTCTGGCTCACCCTCACAGTGGGGCAGTATCTCATGTTCCGTACCTGCCCCACCTCCCCTCAATTAAAACGTCTTCTCTGGGCCCATTACAGGTAAGCAGCTGAAGACTCTTTAATTTAGGTTATATGCAGCTGACTCACAATTCTCTATTTCAGGACTGGACCTCATTCTTATGCTGTAGCCCCATATGTAATACATGCTAAGAGATATCTCAAGCTCAATCAGTCTAAAATGGAATACTTTTTATATCCTGCTCCCAAGCCAGAAGTCTGGGCTTCACCCTAGACACCTCCTTCGATGTCATCAACCATAGCCAGTTTGTTACTAAGTCTCACTGATTTATTCCATCTCTGTAGTATTTCTCCAATTTTGTCATCATCTCCCTACCTTGTCTTGATCGCCTGCTGTTTGTTCTGGTGCAACGTCTTTCTAGCCAGCACCCCTATGTCCAGTCTAGCCTCTCTCCGACCCACCTTCCACACTGCAGTAAAACCTTTCTAAGGTGTAAGTCTGATCCAGGCACTGTCTGGCCTCCATGATGCTCTACCATTTTGGCAGGGCCGTTTGGCCCTTTCATGCCCTTCCAACCAGGCAGGAGCTTTCATCATCCAACTCTTTGCAGGGCCTTCCATAAGTGACCTTCTGGAACCATCGTGGACCATTCCCTCTGGAACAAACTACATCATGTCCCACTCCTCAGGACTTACCTACTCTACCCTGTTTCATGTCTGTCTTTCTATATATAGACTTCCCATTGCCTGGAATGACCACCTAAACTCTGCCTTTGTCTCCCCTTGCCTTAAGTAACACTTTCTCTGTTTTTCCTGATTCCTCTAGCAGTTTTCTCCTCTACTACACCTGGCTATTTCTTAGTTGCAATGTTTATTATGCTACACTGCAATTCTTGCTATTGGTTTCATTTCTTTCTTTTTTCCCAAAGACTAGCACAATGCCTCCTATTTGAATAATCATTTACATAATAATGGGTGGTTTAAGATTAACTTGTTACCATCCCAAACAATATGCATTGAGCTGCAAGGACTTCCTGAAATAAGGCTCTCGTCTGAAAGCTTGGAGTTGTCACCATGGTAGGGCAAAGAGGAAATATTTTGAGCCTGGCAGTAGTTTGGGCACTACACAAGTTCTTATAGATCAGAGATTGTCCAAGAAACCCATTTCTCATATCCCCCTTACCTAGAAATCCTATACCAGAGGCCAGGATTCATGACCAATACATGCATTTGGTCAACGAGGGCCAAGTCCCTGCCGTGGGTCTGCTGCTTTGCTTTGAAGCTGGTGGTACTGTGTCCCTTCCCTGCAAGGCCACGCATCGTGTTCCATTCCATGCATGGTTTAACTGCAAGGTATGTTGCCTGAGATTAACCAGGATCAGACACAGAACAAATGGAATGTCACCTACGGGCTGGCAAACCTGCAGAGGAGTCAGGCTATCAGCTAAACTTGAGTTCAGAATCCTCAAAAAGTGGACAGATTTGGTTTCAGGAATTGGTTTCAATGGCAGGCCTTTTGCATTTGACTATGAAGGGCTTTCTTCAGGGTATGGGTACTGGGATGAGTAAGACAAAATGCTCTTCCGAAAAGAGATCTGGTGCAAACCAGCTCTAGCTCTGGAAATTTTCTCTGCCCAATTATTGACCTGTTCCCCTCTTCCTTTTAAACTACCCAGGATGGATTAGTTGAATTTTTTTTCCACTTTGAATGAATTTGCATGAGCAGTGTGGAGAAATGATTTTCATCAATTATTTAAGAGAGGAAAGAAATGTTTCTGTCCTCTGACCCTTTTTGGAATTAATCATGCTGTGCTGGTCTGAGATCACCAAGTCTACTAACACCAACAGGCAACATGAGATTCAGCCATCTGATCTGTGATGAGGAAGGGTTATTTTGAACCCTAAACCAACCTTTTTATCTTCACCAAACTCCAGGAGGTTAGAAATCATATCTGTTTAACTGCTTTATTTATAGTAACCACAACGCTATGGGCAAATGAAACATTAAAAATTCATTTTGGAGATTATATCTTGTTTTCATCTTAGAGTACAAGAGCAAAAAAAAATATATATATATCTTTTTCTAAAATACCTAACTTACTACTGGCTTAATAAGATCCATTATTTTTACACCAGCTCTAAATTAAGAAAAATGACAAGTCAAATTACAATTGCGTACGCTGCCCATGAAGTGTGCTGTAATGCCTCCAGAAAGCCTGTGATCTTACCTGCCAATATGGAGAAAATGATATGAGTATGAATCTCAAGTCTGAATAGTCTAGTTGTTGCTTGGATATTCTTTGTTCTTATATTCACCTTGGAAAACGGGAGCCTGATAAAAAAAAAAAAAAGACATTCCTCAAAGAATTTTCATCAGGCCTGCAATTTAGAAAATATTTTCAAGGCAATTGTCAGTACCACTGTTGATACGAGAAACGATTCTAAACCCATTCTCGGCCCATGCAGTGAAAGTGTGTCACCACCATTTGAGCCTGATCTGGAAGGATCATTTTAAATCGGATCCATTCTTTGTCATTGAAGCAGTTGTACGAAGCTCTCTTTCTTTCTCCTCATCTGCTAAATGAGATCATCTTCACCCACTTAAGACATCTTGATGAAGTGTTATGGCTTTTAAGGAAATTTAAATATAGGAAATATATTTTTAAGAACACTCTGAGAATGATTTTATGTTTTCTACCTAAAGATGTAAAATGATATTTAATTTTAGATTTGCATTTCCTCCAAAAAGTATTCATTTCCCAAAATAATATTTGCTGCCTAGAGGGGTGAGGTTATGGATGATTTAGCCCCTTTGCATTCTAAACTCTGTGATACTTTGTTGTTTTTAGAATTAAAAATGAAAAGCAGCAGAGTATCTATTCAACACATATGTATTGGACATCTTTTCTAAGGTAGGCTCTGAAATAGTTATAATGAATAATGAGTGAGAGAGAACAGACCAGTGAGAATGATGCGTATAGAATGTGGAAAGTACAAGAAGTATATAGACAGAGGGATATGCTGTGCTAAAGGAAGAAAAGACTAAGCAGTATTATTGCAAACCTCGAATGAATCATTTGTTCATGCAGCTCTGCCTTCAACACCATGGTGATTAAAAGTTAATTTTTCTCACAAGAAGAAACCATTTCCTCCCAGCAAGAGTTAACCCGACTTCCCAGACCGACCTAACTCCTAGGACTGAATCTCAAGGAACCGTTCTCAACAGTGGACATTTCCTCCTCGAATACACACAGCTGTTTAGTGTATCTAGCCTTTTGGTTCATGCTCATCTTTGTCTAACCCCCTTTCAGGACAGGCACTGCAGCGCTAGGGCCAGGATATAACTTTCAGCTCTATCTGTGTTCTCATCTACCTTTCTGTTACTAAGCTTCAAAGAGAGGTCTAATTTAAGACCTACGGTGTGTTCAAACCTGTAGTTCCAGATAAGGATTCTCCCTCTTACATAATGCATTTTAAAATGAGAGCAAAAAGCCCACATCAGTGTTGGATTTCTACTGTTTAGTGTGGAATATTCTTGAAGACTTAAAATTGAAGAAGGAGCCCAGGGTTTGTGAGCTACGGTAATTAGTGCTGGTGGCAGTAAGGCTTGTAGCAGAGTTGATGAAAAGAAACCATAATTTCTGTTCAACTCCTGAGGGTCTCCTTTCTGAAGGGAGACTTGCTATGTTTCTTTTTAAAGCTTGGATCAAATAACTTAAGCAGACGCTGTGACAATACCATTTGCAGGAAAGGAACCTATGGTATGACTCACTCACCCACTAAAATGACGCCCTATACACCTACTTGTTCCTTGCCTTTACTTTCTGAGTCCTCTGAGTCAAAGCATTTGAAAATCAGTCCGCACGTCAAATCCCCGTGAAAACCTACTTGCAGACCGACATCTTTCCTATTCATCCTTGTCCATTTCACCTTGTTCGGCATAGGCAGAGTTATTAACAATTTACTTATTAACAAGGTCTACATGCCTACATGCAACAACTCATTTTTTCCCTCCAAGTTAACATAGGTAATGTGATATGCTTCATTGCTCCATCATCCCACTCCCTAGAGGCTGAAAGAAGTTTCCTTTACTCTCTGAGTCTTAGAAATCCTCCAGTTCATCCCAACTTTTCTGAGAGCATCTGCCACTGAAGAGGCAAACGTGCAGACCGAGGTCAGCAAACGGTTCTTTGCAGCTTTTACGCTAAGATCCCAAATCACCTGATTTCATTTGCCTTTGAGAGTATTGGGAGAATTGTAAATTGAATGGAGGTGCATTACTTTTAAAGAATTAAATTGGGTACTCATATCATATCCATATACCCCTGCAAATAATAAATATACTGCCTGCCACGTAGTAGGTTTGCTGAATGAATACTTGAACAAATTGCAGAACTAATGTCTGGGATTATCTGGCTGTACATTATTTCATTCAGAGAGGTTTTATTGAACATTGTGGCAGGCATAGATGCAGTGTGCTGTGCACCATGACCTTGAATCCATCATCCTGCCTCCAGACTGAAGAGTAGTTTGGTCATTTTAGATAGATGGAAATTTATATTGCAGACATACTTCATCTTGCAAAGTATGTCTGATTCTTAAAAAAGTATAAAAATGTCCCTTTATTTTGTGATTCTAGATGCATTTATAAATCAGAGAGAAACTAACTCCTTAAACTTATCCGAGAAAGTAGTTAAATCAACAATCCCATTTACATGAGGAGACTGAAGACCAAACATGTATTTTATCTAAGGTAAAGGGAGCAGTTACAGAATAACCCCCCACCCCTTTTTTGGGGGGTAGTTACAACATAACTACTTTTGCTCTCTCATCTCAATGTTAGACTATCCCTGTGAATCCTTTCCTCTTATTCATACTCTTCTAATTAATCAAACAACTCTGTACATTTGTCATGTATTATTTAGGAATATTATTGTAACTATAGGTTTTCAACGATTCCATTGGCCTGAAATGGGAATATACCTGTTTTTCCATAAATCTCTGGGAATTCTCTCCCGGAAAAAGTTCTAGATTTTAACCATTATTATTAGGAGTTTTTTTCCCTTACACATTACTTGATTCTGAACACATTTCACTGTGTCTTTCAGCAGAGGTGAAAACTAATAGGAAACCATAATTTATTGAATGAAAACAGTTCATTTATCTGAGGACAATTAACTAACCCCTTTTTAGTATTCTATTTTTTCCAGTTAATTTATCTCAATTACCTTGCTTCTTTATGAGATAACTTGTTGATACATTTTTTGACCCTGAGTGAAGGCTTATTAAACAGGATTAATATATTAGCATTATTTCTCTTTACCAAATATTTCCACGATATTTTTTCCCATGAATATTAACAAAGAATGACAGAACAGGACATTCACTGCCTGGTACGTATCAGGAACATATCAGTTATGTCATCATATTTAACCCTCGCACTATCACTGTGAAAATTGCTTCTGGAAGCTTTAAAAATTGAAACATGCGAACAGTAGGGACCAGCAAGGTTCAATAGCTTGTCCAATGTCATGTCCTTAAAGAGAGGTAGGGACAAGGTACAAGTCCAAGTTTGACAATAACAAAGCCTATTATGTTTTCAACACAATGCTCTGACTCACAAGCAAATGAGCCAGATAAGAGCCTCTCTGGAGATGAGATTTGGAGTCTGGAAAGGTTAAAAGATACTTAGCAAAGGGCCACTTTCAAGCCCTGGAGAGCCAAGTGCCATTCCTGTGTTCTGGACTTGAGGTCTGCCTTGAGTATGTCCTTACAGCCCAACCCTCTATAGGGAATGATGCTTTCCCATCTGTGCATGGGAGCTTAGCACTCAGGAAAGATTCCAGATTGACATCTGGCAATTTAAAGTTCCCCTAGAGTTATATAGGATGAGAATCTGGCTTATATTTTCTTTTCCCTACATAGCAGCTCATAATGATTCGTCTGTCACTGGCTGTTAAAGTGGTTGGCAGGCCTGGTGTGTGCAGGAAGTCAGGGTGACAGAGCCAGGATGTCTCAGTGGTTAAGGATACGAGGAGAGGGACAGAGCACAGTCTCTGATTCCAGCTCTTGCTCTGGGCAGTCACTTAACTTCTCTCCGCCCAGCCCTCCCATCTGTAAAATGGAAAGAGAGAATACTGATGAACTTCTCAGAGAAGCTATGAGGCAGAACCCATGCACGATTGACACGTCGTGTTTGGGATATAGAAAGGGTAATGGAAAAGTTGAAAGCCATTTCAGTGTGGGATCATTTGGTAAAAATGTGATTAAAATTTTTACTATTTGGCAATCCTGGTGCAGCAAACCTTTAATACAGTGTTGGCTGTTCTATGTAATCAGCCTTTTAGGAACTACTGAAGCAATCACTGCCCTGTGAAAATTGTGTGGGACAATAATGGAAATACATCAAATGAAAAACGTGTCTGAGGTCCTCCATTCCCCAGGCTTCTTGAGGTCATATTCTATGTCTTCTTCATGGTGTGCATGTCCCCTAGTATGTACTTGAGGACCTTGTACCAAGGAAACCATCAGTCATGAGTCAGTGATCATGATATAGTTCAAGGCCAAGAGAAGCCATGAGGAAAGATCCCTAGGACTTGACTTTAATTTTTAGGTAGACTGGCTAAGGCTCTGATTTTCCTTATGTTACTTGGGCCTATTTCTTAAGTGCCAAATTAGTCAGAGCTTCCATATTTCTACTTTCCAGTTTCTCTGGGCTCTCTAGAGATGCTATTTGTTACACAGGTGTACATCCAATACAGACCTACCTCACCTTCGAACTCATCAAACGTGACCATCCATATGCCCATTTAAATCTGAGTGGAGTTCTCTTTTATAGCTTTTTTTCTCCCATCCATGAGACTTGCTGTTGGAAAGATGTCGTTTTTATGTACTTCAGACCCTCTTTTTTTTGTTTTGTTTTTTAAAGAGAAGTCATAGTAACAAGGGGAAAACATGTAAAGGCTTTTTAAGAAGCCCTGCTATGGCCCAGGAAGGTGTTATGCCAGTACTTTGCTATTGAGGGTGGTGAGGGGTAGGCCACCGGCAAAGATGTGACGTGGAAGCTGTAGACAGTTCCACCCAGGCCTTCAGAATCAGAATCCTCATTCTAACAAGAGCCTCAGGTAATTTGTATGTAGATTAAGAGAAGCAGTGGTCTAGGACCCAGGTTTCAGGATAATTAGAAAAGGTCAAGTTATGGTTAAAGGCCAAGAACACTTACAGCGAGCAGTTAGTATTGGGTTCCACTATTATTGGGGCATAGTCTCATATAGAAAAAAAATGTCCATTCTCACTCTCCAAGAAATTGTGAGGAGCCAAAAAAGTAATGAGGCCTAATGACTGGGTCTTCCCTCCTCTGCAGTTATGAAGACCTTCCCCCGCACCCCCGCGCCAACTCTGTTTCTGCTTCGATACTTGAAACTTTCTCCATCCATACCTGATGCTATTGTTCTCCCTTCCTTCCTGGGTAAATAAGAGGCCAGAGTGTCTCCCTAGCCTTCGATACACTCTTCTGTCTTACCTGCACCAAACTGACAATTCTCTGAAGAGCTGAGACTAGTTTTCTTTATAAATAACCCTGAGTCCTTTAGACTTGTCATAAGAGGAGGGAGAAAGAAGCAATGAAACTCCCTAACTAGCTTACTTTGGCTCCTGGATGCCAAGGCAGATGTTACAAATGGCACGACATGTCTGCTCAGGGCCTCAGTGTGGAAATTACTCAGCAGAGCAGACATGGGCCTTTCTGTTTTACTGCCAGTTATGAGCTTGTGAATAGCACACCACACTGCCCTGATTAGTGGATGCTTTCACTCCCTCCTCATAATCACAGGGACTGGAGCAGAATGATAAGAAGGGATTCCATGATACTGTTGGTGATGTAGGGCCGCCCTCTCTCGTCTCCTCCTTTGTTGTGCTCTTCTTAATGCAGACAACCCTTTGAAGTGTGATTTTTTGGTTTTGACCGACTCACCTGAGCCATCAGAAGCTCCACATTTCCCTTATCACTGTCCTGACTGAGGCTTGAAAACACCCATGGGAGAGCTTCAATGTTAGTGCACAGCTGTTGGGTTATACCATTCGCTGCTTGCCTACCAGGAGATGTGGATTCTCCTATTGTACTGCAATGAATAATCACCTTAATTTTTATTAGAGGTTCATCGCCAGACCTTGCCTAACTTTTCTGAAAAGCCTGAGGGAATTTGTCAGTTGATTAAGAGTCCAGTTAGTATTGCTAAGGGATTGCTTCTGGGGAGTTCATCCAAGACTTCAACTCTGTCCTTTTCTCTTGTGAGTATGCAGGCAAGGGCGGATGAGCGAGCAAGAGAGGATGTCTGGGCTGGAGCTCATAGTGTTCAGGTGTGTATGACTCATTTCTTTGGATCCCAGTGGTATATAGTTCTGAGTCTCACCTTCCTTCACTTACTGAAGGGCAAAGAAGGAAAACAAGTGGCAAGTGGCTGCATTTAGGTTCTGATAAGAGGGCACAGATGCTGTTTGGTAATGGAAAATTTACCCAGGCTGTGTACGTATCGAGCTACCTCTTACAACAGTGTCAGACTAAATTTTTACGACACAAGCATCTATGTCACCTTAAACATACCCAGAGCACAAATGTGATCTTTTAATATGTAAATCTTTCTAAAAGCAAAAATCGTACTGGAGTTGTTTACAATGATGAAGACTTACTTTAAACCAGAGAAGATAATTGCTTTCATCTTGAATTGTTAACTCTGATCAATTGGTAGTGGTGCTTGGAGTCCTGTGTTGAGAAGAATATTGAAGCAACCTCAGGGCTCAATGGAAAAGAAAACCATGATAAATTACATAGAAGGGAATGGAAGCATTTGTACTACATGCTTTCTCTATACCATTCATACATATTCCACTATAATTTATTACTCTTCGGAAGGAAAAGAAAACCTCCAATAGCTCAGGGAGAGCTAGCTCTGATCAACTCATAGGTGCTTTCCTATGTTAAGATCTAGGATTTACTGGATAAACCAAAGCAGCTTGCCTGGATAAATGCGACCAGTGTGTCCTAACTATACTATACAGTTCAAACAGATTAGGGCATACCTAGTTTTAAGAATACTATGTACTTTTCTTTTTTGTTCTTTTTTTCAATTTCTCTGGATTTGGTGTTACAGGGTTTGGCTTAAAGCTCAGGCTAAAACTGCAGGACTATGGGCCAGATCCTCAACTTCTCTGGGCTTTCGTTTCTTCCTCTGAAGGCTGATAGAAAGAGCACATGAGAAAAGATGTCCATAAAATCATGGTAGGAGTCACGAGAGGCGAATAGTCTCAAAGGACTTACAAAATGGGAAAGGGGGAAAACTAGGCTAGAGTTAGCATGAGTATAACATAGATACTGAATAAATAAGAGTTATATTTGATTCCTACTAGTCTCCTTATAAAACTGAAACACTTTAACATCAAAATACATGGGAAGGCAAACAATTTTACTTGTAGAATGGTATCAAATACTTAAAAAGAGTATAGGAATTTATGTGTGGGCTAGGTGACTCTAATAATGGGAACAGACGCACATAAACATTACTCTCTAATATTTGTAAGTAAACTTGTGACTCTCTGGAGTCACACAGAGCTTGATATGGTATGTCTTTTCTTGCAATGTGTAGTGACATAGCCTCTCCTCTAGTTTGTAGTGAACAGACACATAAATGTGTCTGTATTTTTTACATGGCTGGAGGAGTTGGCACCGACTGGGGTAAAGTAAAAGATCATCTGCAAAGCAGATAACTAGGAAAGCCATAGCAACGGATATGGTTAGGTTTACTTGACCAAACTAAGACAAAATGAAAATGGTGAGAATTTAAAAATGGGTGTTTGTAAAACAGATATTTCCTGCATTAAGATAGCTAAACCCCAGGAGCGCCTGGGTGGCTCAGTCGGTTAAGCGTCCAGCTTCAGCTCAGGTCATGATCTCATGGTTCATGAGTTTGAGCCCCGCGTCGGGCTCTGTGCTGACAACTCGGAGCCTGAAGCCTGCTTCATATTCTGTGTCTCCCTCTCTCTCTGGCCCTTCCCCTCTCAAGCTCTCTCTCTCTCTCTCAAAAATAAATAAACATTAAAAAAAAAAGAGATAACTAAACCCTAGCTATGGTTGGGAGAGGTTGGTAGTGTCTATCCAGGCAACCATAAGCTTGATAACTTTCCATACAGTTTTCCTGCTGATGGATCATCTCAGATGTCCTGGGCTTCAGTCCCTGGCTGATTGATGCCTCTTCCCAATACATGCTTTCCTTATTTCCAGAAAAAGATCTGAAGGACAATTCTTTGCCACTTACCAACTTTGTGGCCTTGGACAGGTATCTTAAACTCCATGTGCCTCACATCCTTCACTCATAAAATGGAGGTAACAATAGTATGTTATATTATGCTCACACTCTGGTGAGGTTTGAATGAAATACACATAAAACTGAAAAAAAAAACTGAAAATGTTAGCCACTGTATTCATGTTAACATCACCATGAACTTCAACCTAAACACCTTCATTGATGAACACTTGATTGATCTTACACTGATGGTACAAAACCAATCATGGGGAACTTCCAGTTTTTTGTTCTACATGTAAGGAGCTTAAAAGTCCTTCTGACAACAAGAAAGAAGATGGACAGACTGAGATATCCACTTTTCTTGGATCTATAAGAGAGGTCAAGACACAGGCCCAAAGATTGAAGAGGCAGACAGGCGAATACAGGTTTTCATGGAGCAGAGAATCAACACAGAACCTGTAACAGGAAGCAGGGCCGGAGCAGGAACACCTGGAACGTAAGGACAAATTGCGGAAGTTTAGTGTGGATAAGTCAGACTTTAAAACTCCAGGGGCCCCAGTCATTAAGGGGCCTCTACTACTAAGTACCTCTATAGTTTTGTGTTTTACCAGTAGAACCCTGACTAGGTTCCCATAGTAAATAACAGAGGAAAATCCTCTCATGTTTCCAGCAGCAGGAGGGGGAAATGAGCCATTTTGGAGCAGGCGAGGATTGTGTGCTTCTTAACAAGGCCTGCTGTCAAGGGATAGTTAAGTGGGGTCTACCTTGGATCTTGCCCAAGATCACAACTGACCTGGGGGAAGGGAAATACCCAACTCCAGCCAACTCTATCCATCCTGACCCCCCTAAATGGGGAGCGAAAATGAAACTAAGAAACCCTCACGAAATTCGCAGTTCAGAAGACAGTGCAAAAAATTAGCAGCTTTATTAAAGTTCAACCTATAAATAGACATCTGTTTAAACCCACGATTATGCGGCCAATGAATCTTTGGCAAAGGAGGAATAAATACACAATGGGAAAAAGTTTCTTCAATAAAAAGTATTTGGAAAACTGGACAGCAACGTGCAATAGAATGAAACTGGACCACTTTCTTACACCACACATAAAAATAAGCTCAACATAGATTAAAGACCCAAATGTGAGACCTCAATCCACAAAAATCCTTGAAGAGGGGCAGATGGGTGGCTCAGTCAGTTAAGCGTCAGACTTGGGCTGAGGTCATGATCTCACAGCTTGTACATTCAAGCCCTGCATCGGGCTCTGTGCTGACAGCTCAGAGCCTGGAGCCTGCTTTGGATTCTCTCTCTCTCTCTCTCTCTCTCTCTCTCTCTCTCTCTCTTTCTCTCTCTCTGCCCCTCCCCTGCTTGCACTCTGTGTGTGTCTCTCTCTCTCAGGAAATGAATAAACATTAAAAAATTTTTAAAAATTCCTTTAAGAGAGCACAGGCAGTAATCAATCTGACATCAGCTGAAGCAACATTTTTCTAGATATGTCTTCTAAGGCAAGGGAAATAAAAGCAAAAATAAACTATTGAGACTACATCAAAATAAAAAGTTTCTGCACCATGAAGGAAACAATCAAGCTACAAGGCAACTACTGAATGGGAGAAGATATTTGCAAATGACATATCCAAAAAACATTAGTATCTAAAATATACAAAGAACTTACACAACTCAATGCTCAAAAAACAAATAATCCAATTAAAAAATGGGCAGAAGACATGAACAGACATTTCTCCAAAGAACACAAACAGATGGCTGATAGACACATGAAAAAGATGCTCAATATCACGCATCCTCAATGAAATGCAAATCAAAATCATAATTAGATATCACCTCACACCTCTCAGGATGGCTAAAATTAAAAACACAATAAACAAGTGTTGGTGAGGATGTGGAGAAAAAAGGGACCCTTATGCACTGTTGGGGGTGGGAATGCAAATTGGTATAGCCACTGTGGAAAACAGTATGGGGTTTCCTCAAAAAATTAAACATAGGATTACCCTATGGATCCAGGAATTGCACCACTGGGTATTTACCAAAAAAAAAAATATATATATGTATATATATATATATATATATATATATATATATGTATATATATATACACACACACACATATATATGCATATATATATGTGTGTGTGTGTATATATATATATATATATATATATACATATATATATATATATACACAAAAAAAAATTCAAAGGGATATATGCACCCTTATGTTTATTGCAGCATTATTTATAATAGCCAAACTATGGAAGCAGCACAAGTGTCCATCAAAAGAGAAATGGATAAAGAAAATATGGTACACATATATATCAATGGAATATTACTCAGCCAAAGAAAAGAATGAAATCTGGCCATTTTCAACAACATGGGTAGTGCTAGAGAGCATAATGCTAAGCAAAATAAGTCAGAGAAAAACAAATACCATATGATCTCACTCAAATGTGGAATTTAAGAAACAAAAGAAATGATGAACAAAGAAAAAAAAAGAGGTGGGCAAACCAAGAAAAAGACTCTTACCTAAACAGAATAAACTGATGGTTATCAGAGGGAAGGTGGGGGAAATAGGGGATAGGGATTAAAGAGTACACTTATCATGATGAAAAAAATAAAATAAAATGGAAAAAAAGAACACATATATTAAATACTTGTCATAAAATGAGAAATATTTTAAAAAGTACATTACTGCATACTAACATACAGTGATTGCCTCAAGGAAAAGCATGGGCATAGTTTTTGCTTGAGTTGCAAGCTGAACTAGCCACCATATTCATGAAATACTTTTTTTTTTTTTTTGCATTTCAAAGAACGACTGACACACTCCATGATTAGCAGACTTACCTATTTCGTACTCATTTTTCTTTTTTTTTTTTTTTAATTTTTTTTTTCAACCTTTATTTATTTTTGGGACAGAGAGAGACAGAGCATGAACGGGGGAGGGGCAAAGAGAGAGGGAGACACAGAATCAGAAACAGGCTCCAGGCTCTGAGCCATCAGCCCACAGCCCGACGCAGGGCTCGAACTCACGGACCGCGAGATCGTGACCTGGCTGAAGTCGGACGCTTAACCGACTGCGCCACCCAGGCGCCCCACATACTCATTTTTCTTAAAATGAAATAAGTGAGTTTGTTTCTGCAAGAAAAAAAATGACTAACAGTGTTTGTGGCAGGCTGTGAAGTTCTTGCTTTCACGTAAAATTACAATCGTAATGTTACAAATATACAATATTACCATATTATGATTGTGGAAGAAATTTTATCCACCATCATGAACTTTGCATCTTCCCAACACAATGAGACTTTTCTGATAAGGCTAGTAAGTGAAATTAATAAGTGTAATATGATTGTTTGATGTTGTACAGTAAAAAGGTACCAACATTTGGAAGGTCTATATAACTAAAGAATGAGATTTTACAAATAAGAAATGCTTGCCATTACCAAATTATGCATGGGTAAAAGGTCCACACAAAGTGCAAAATAGATTAATGGAGTTTAAGGTAACAGAGTACAAAAGGATTATTAACATAGTTTCAGATTTCACATTGCAACTAACCTTTAAGAACAGCCATTTGTGTTTCAGTGTACAAAGAGCAGAATCCACAAATATATGAAAAGGTTATAGAAACACTCTTCTCCTGTCCAATTACATGTTTCTTTCAGGTGAAATTTTCTTCAAATGTTTCAACAAAAGCAACATGTTCCATCAAATTGAATACAGTAGCGTGGGAATTCAAAGGTCTTCTGTTAAACTAGACAGTGGGATGCGCAAAAATGAAAAACAAGGCCAATCTCACATTTTTTTGTTTTGGAAAAATATTGATTTCCAAATTAATTCATCAACTGAATTAATTAATTGACTATATCCTATAATGGTTTATTATTGCTCTTTTAGGTGAATTAGTAAATATCTTTAAAAATGTATCAGTACTCATTTCTGATTCAGCAAATAGTGATAGATATAGCTCACATGGACAAAAGTTCTTTGGTGTCCTTAATGATTTTTAAAAATAAAAAGGGCTCATGAGAGAAAGACATGGGAGAACGATTAGGCTATCTTCTAGGTTAATGTTTCTCAAAATGTATTCTTCAGCAGGCTTCTTCTTAAACATCTGTATTTCTTTTTAAAACCTTAATTTCTCCAACCTAAGACTATTGGATCAGAATCACTGGATGGGGCCAGTAAATATGAATTTCAAATAAGCTCTGCTGGATGAATGTCATGTTAATAAAGTATGCCATCTTGTACTATCAACAGGAGAATGTGCATGCTTTCTGAGATACATCAATTAATTTAACAATAATCTCAGCTCATTGTGCGTATTCTTCTCCCAACATCTCTACTTTGTAATCCCACTTCTTTCCCCATAGGTAAATGGTAAATTTTATTTTATCATAGCTTGTATGCCAAAGCCTGCATTCATTCATTCATTCATTCATTCATTCATTTTTAAGTAGACTTCATGCCCAGTGTAAAGCCCAACAGCAGAGACCAAATGATGGATGCTTAACCAACTGAGCCACCCAGATGCCCCGGAAAAAGCCTCCATTTAAAAATTTGATTCTAATCTTTTCTCCTTCACTCAAAGCACACCCTCAGTGTGCCCATATAAATGTCCCTGTGTCCATAAATACTCTCAGAAGTGACACAGTCTAGGACAAAAGAGGGGAAGACTTAAGAGGAACTGGTAACCAGGTCTTTAGAAAAATGTTTTTATTTTGAATAAGCTGACCAAATTATTGACACTGCCCTGGGGGATGAATCTGGTCACTCAGAGTGAGAGTATCTGAGTGGTATTTATTGTGGTAAAATATACAAAACAAAATTTACCATTTTAGCCATTTTCAACCATACGGTTACATCAAAGTGATAGGTATAAAGACCTCCCTCCCATGGTAAATGCATAGTTATCTCCTTTTTAGAAGTAAAGAAGAATTCAATAAAATCTCTTGTTATACATACTAAGTATAAAACTAGATGTTCCATCCAGACTTTCAATTGTCCAGATGCATCATGGACTATATGTTATAATATATTATTATTATTGGCCAGGGAGAACTGTATTGTGTGTTCCTGAGCAAGATCTAGAATCAGAGTTATCAATCCAGATTTAGAAGGGGACTCAGAAGCTAACTAATTTAATTACCTATCTGACAATTGGATCCAGACATGAGAACTCACTACCCATAGAGTTCATCTTTAGACTTCCCAGATTTAAAAAAAAAAGAAAAAAGAAAAAAAGATAGATATAGATATAGATATATAGATATAAACATATATATATGAAATATATATGAAAATATCACCTGTGTAACTTCAAAACATCAGTCCTAATTCCACCTCTGAGGAAATAATGAAGAGAACTACCATGTTTTCCCTTGGTCTTTCTCCAGGCTAAATATCACTAACTCCAGAAGATGTTCATCATGGGATAGGCTTTCATGCCTTCAGCATTCTCTTCACATCTCTGGAATAGACTTTGGTTTATCTGAGTTCCTTCCCCAGGAGATTCGGTATCAAGAGGTGTGGGTGATTCTTAAGATCAGAGAGGTGAGCTTGTTAAAAGATGTTTGACCAGCTAGCTCATAGCCAAACAGCACTATCTTTATTCAGTATACCATAATTATATAAATGCAGCCCAAGGCCATGTTTGCTCTTTTATCAGACACAATACATGGCAAGTTCGTATTGGTGTTGTTATAAAAATCTATAAAAATAAAATTCACATCTTTCCCAAGCTGTTATTTCACAGCTGTTTCTAATTTTTTTTTTTAATCTAAGATCAGGCCCTTGCATTTCTACTAAATTTTGTAGAAGATATTAACATCTGGGGAAAATAGCTTAACTTTAGCTATTTTCCCCAGATGTTAGTATCTTTTTGGAATCTGATTCTACTGTACAATGTATTTTCTATTCCTACAGCATATGTCACTTGAAAATTTGATAATTATGCATTCAATATTCTTATCCGAATAATTGACAAAATCTGTGAGTTGGACTGGGCTACTGAAATGGAGCTCTTTTATACTTCATAGAAACCTTCTTCCAAATTAATGGAGATGATTTTATTCTGCATACCCAAGATTTAATCAGCCAGATTTTGTTTCTCCATTTTATCTGTAATGTATCACGGACATTGTCAATTGCTTCGATAAGGCTAGTTGATATCTCTGGGTTTTATGTGCCCCCAGCAATTTTAATTTTTAATAGAAATTTAAAATGTATAACCTCTCAGGAACAAGGTAAGTATTTATGAGGTAAGGTCAATTGGATATTTTAAGTTCCTTGGGGAAAAATGGGCTATATCCTTATGATTATTAAGAATAACAAAATAGTTTACCTTGGAAAATGCTAATCCTTCTGTAACCATTCTAATCTACTAGGGAAATGACTACATAAGATAGGGAGACTAAGCTAATACAACTCTGAAACTCATATTGCGACCAGTAGACTTTGAATTTGAGGTGTTTTTTTTCAAGATAAAGGATATTTCTTTAAGAAAAAGAAGACGATGAGGACCCACACTAATTCCTCATTATTGTCTCATTCGTCCTTGTCTTGTCATTTATGCACACTTCGATCAATTGTTGCTAGTATGTCTTCATGGAAGGGGGAGAAAAACAAAACAGAAAAGCCCTGATTTTCAGGCTCAAGTGACTCATCTAAAGACTGGGAAAGCAGGCCTTATAGCAGAGAGCTTGACAGATCCTTTAACTACTGGAGTGTGCTCTAGATTTGAAGGCCGAAGTTCTTATGAATTTTTCCTGGTCCACTTAACTGCATCCTCTAAACTTGATAAAAATGACCTTACAATGGTAGTCATTTTCTCCAAAATATTAGGATGTGCTGGAAAGCTACTGAGAATAAAAGGAAGTGAGGATTTAACGGGCTGGACTATTATAAAGACTATGTGTTTGTTGAGGGGGGAGTGCTCTGCTGTACAGGATCTGAATCAATTACAAACAAACTCCCTCCTTCCAGGTCTAGGAGCCCAGAAACCCCTTCACACCAGACTAAGGATGCCAGGAAAAATCAATAAGCTATTGAATTGGGTTCTCTGGGGGAGAACACAGTGTATTTTGTAATTTCAAAATAGCTCTTTTATTAGAGAGCTGAAGAGGGCATAGCAGACATTACATTTCTATGAAATATAAGCCAGGCAACATTCAGATCTGTTTTAAAATTAATAGAGCTTCAATCTTTTTTATTTTGTCAATAGATTGAGTTGTGATGCCTGCTAACTCTGTCTTCATTCTGATTTAGTAAGCATTTATTAAGAACAGTTTTATATTTCTCTAACTGCGTCACCAAAGCCTCTCTCTTTCCCCTGGACATTAAATTAAGTATAAAATGAATTGCTGCAAAGCTAAATAAACAGATCCTTAATTTTCCCAAGCAACATACACATGTAGAAAAAAATAAATGTTATGGTGTTGGGCTTTGGGACTAGAGAAAAGGTGGTTTGTGTGTAGGTTTAGTTATCAAAATCCACAGCATATAGGCTGACAGCTTTTGAAATACATAAACTGTTTCTCTCTCTCCTGTTTCCATAGCAACAGAGTGCACAAAGCCTTAGTTTTTGCACATAGAGAGAAAAAAATTGGGAATGGAGTCCGGAATTGTCTGGAACAAAAGAAAAATGTAGAAAGTGGAAAATTAAGCATCTCTAGTCCTCCAGAGCCTCATACTTCTCAAGGCCCCTTGATGTTATTACCCAAAACATGGATTGAAATGCAATGTTGGGGTAGCTTTGAAGAGTTTGGTTGGGACCTGAATGCTGAGAGCATGTCCACCCCACTACGGCAAGCCAGAAGTCTGTGCAGACAACTCATCGCCACCTTTGTCTTGGGGATTATGACTCCTTCCTTTAAGGGATTCTCGGGAGAGTTTTGTCGATCTGTTTCTGTCTCCTAACCACACTTCAGGTGAATGTTAAGATATCTACGTTTTCCTTTTTATGCCTCAGTTCATTAACTTGAAAGGGTCAATGACAATGCATGAAATTTAAAAAGTAATGGGAGGCTGTCCCATGTCTTTTAAGGAAAGGTGTCACCAAGCAAGATGGAGACCAACAAAGCAACCAAATCCTTAGGAGTATCTCACCTGGGATCCCCCAGTTGGGCTGGGGTTTAAGGGTGTGCATCAACCCTGAATGGGTCCATTTCATTTACTTACCAATGCATATCTGCATGTGTTTATCAGTCTCCTTCTTATGAATTCATAACCATTTCTCTGAGTTTGCCTTAGATTTCTGCATATCTGCGTGCATTTGTTTATTAGTCTCCTTCTTATGGATTCATAACCATTTCTCTGAGTTTGCCTTAGATTTCACCTCCCACGGAATGATGATGGCTAGATGCCCATAAGGAAAAATGTAGCCAATAAATACTTTATCAAATCTTCTCCCTTTAGGTACAAGAAAAAAAGTCCAATAAGAAATACCAGTTTTCTTTGATAAAAAATGGAGCAATTTCTTTAACTTTATAATGAACAAAATAGAACTTAAAGAATCTCTTCTAAGAACCACGGTAGAGTTTAAATGGAAACGAGCATTCCAAATTCTAATATTTCCTTTTGGTCTGGGAACCTGAAAGCGGTGTACTTTATTATATACCCTGTACTAAGGTAGTGACAAATATGTATCATATTCTCCCTTGCTACCCCCTAATGACCAAAGACACCTACTATACCTTTCCAGTTGGGCACAGGTTCTGATTGGTACAACAAGATAAGGTATTTGAATTGGTTTTGCTTGAATGATCCTGGAGCAAGAAGTGAATTCTAGTCCTTGCTAGAAAAAAAAATGCATATCACACTGCAATCAGGAAATTTAATGAATGCTACCGTGACTGTTGGCACTCTGTACAGGGTTCTCATAGGGATTTTTCTAAATGCAGGACATGCCCTAAATAGATAATGACATGATGAACTGGATTAGCTCACATGAAGTCATTACTGTCTATTTGTACATAATAAACCTTTTAAAGAAGCGTATGAATGAAAGCATATTTAACCAATAGACTACAATGGCTCCTCAGGGGCTTTTTGGTTTGATTGGGAAAATAAATAAAACATGCTTTCTAAAATTGCCAAAACATATATTGACCTGCTAGACCACAAGGAAAATTACGAGGTTCAGAAAACTTGTATTTAAAAATAAACAAAGGAAAAAAAAAAAACGTAAACCTAAATGCAAATCCTCCTTAACCCGCAGCTCTTGGAAAAGGAGCTTTAGAAGTTTTCAAATTTTATAACACTGAAGACATGTTATCTTTTGACTTGCTGAATGGATTTTTGCTGGAGATGGCAGTAATCTATAGCAGCCTGTCCTCAAATAGTCAATGCCCCTCTCTTGCTGTTTCTCTTGCCATAAGTTAACGTGAGCCGACGAAGAACTCCTTATTTTTGCTAACCTCTCACTTTTTCGATTCTTGAAATAACGTTTTATCTCCTGTACTGAAAGCAAGACCAAAGGACTCCTCCGTGTGAGTTGACATTGCCCCTCCCCCCAGCAACACACCTGGTCCTCCTTCTTTGAGGCATTTAGAAGAGGTGAGACTCACTTCATAGTCCTGGTTTTGTTGGAGGCTCTCAGACTAACCATGGTCCTGTGGCACTATCTATTAACCTTAAGGCAGGCTGTCATGATCCTGTTCCTGGGAGGATGAGGTAAGTCTAAAATTCTACTGACTTTCATTTGGTCCAGATCCCACCTTGTCATGTCATGCCTGACTCTGGTCACAGCCTTCTCGTTTCTGGCTATATGAATATCATCTCTTCCCTTCAGTCAGCCTACAATGTTCAAATACCCTCTCCTTTTTTAAGCTCTCACATCAGACCTTCTAAAATCTTCTCTGACTTTTCTTTGTATTCTTTAGTGATTTTAAAATTGCTCACCTGGATGGGCCCATATTATTCTTTTGTTGCCATGATACGCGCCTTCCGTTCTTCTCTCTTTCCCATTCTTTTTAACCTCTCTCACATTTTCAGTGAAGTGGCTGGAAATTACTTGTGCTGAGAATCCAGAAGGTAATACTGCACTGTGGGCTCATTTGCATGCAAGTCAGCGGGGAAATCTGAAAACTGTGTTATATGTTTCTCTCTGATTTTCACCACTGGATATATCATTCTCGTATAGACTTCCTTGGTATTTTTTCTTGCTTTATTCCTATTTCAGTACCTTCTCCTAAAGCAGTCCTTGAACCTCCTGAAAAAAGTTAACTGCTTCTAAAAGTCCCTTACACTTCCTTCTTAAAAGTGATACTAACAGGTGCGCCTGGGTGGCTTAGTCCGTTAAGCATCTGACTCTTGATCTCAGCTCAAGTCATGATCTCACAGTTCCTGAGATTAAGCCCTGTCCTGATCTCTGTGCTGACAGTGTGGAGCTTGCTTCAGACTTTCTCTCTCTCTCTCTCGCTCTCTGCTCCTCCCCGCTTCTGCATTTTTCTCCCTCTCTCAAAATAAATAAATAAACTTAAAAAAAAGTGATACTAAGATGCACTAATGTGGTTCTTGTACTTCTGTATCTGCTTTTGGCTGAATGCTTTCAAGGAGGCTAATGTTTAATATGACGCATTTGACACATTTTTTTTTCCTCCTCTAGAAATACAACCCCATTTTCAAGAAAATTCTTCATGAAAACCAAATTCTGTAACCAATACATTGTTGAGGCTATGGTGGGGGCTGGAAACACCACCTATTGGTCTCTTCACACCCTCACCACAATGCTCCTTAGACATTGACACTGAGCCCTAGGTCTTCTAGAACAGTGTTTGAAAAATGCTGCTATGAACCATAAAATGACCGTGGATTAGTCCACTTGGAGTGTTACTCAAAATCTAGGATTAATGACGTAGAATTCTACCACCAGTCACTTCCTAACCCACTCCTGCTGCCATCTGCTCCCACTACTGTCCTGTGTCCAGGTTACTGATCCATGAGAACCCGGTCACAAGTCATTCATGGTGCACCAGCCACTGGTTCCTTCATTTGTAGAGTATTCAACAAATGATATCTTAATAATTTGAAATACTGAATATAGTTTTTGAATTGCCACAGGGAATTTAGCTTTGGGAAAAGGGATCTCACCCGATTATAAATATAACCATAATCGTACCTCCTCACTGGATCCGCTGTGATGTTACTCTTTCACTGAGTTCACCCAGTGAAGAGCCCAGAAGAGAACTACAGTAGAGAGAGGGAAATGGTATATTAAAATCTAGGTATCTGTAGATACATTTATTTTCTGGCTTTATATTCTTATCGATCATTTGTTCTTGATTAATTTTATTTTTAATTCTCATACATCAAAATGACTTCCTGATGTACAGCGTTACAAATTTGTAACACATGCATACGTTTGTGTAACCAACACCACGATCAGGGCATAGAACACTTCCATCATCCCGCAAAACTCCTCCATGCCCTGTCTTTACTTCACCTTTATTCCTGATCTGAAATTCTGAGTTGACAGTTCTTTTCTGCTAGCACTCTAAAAATATTTTGCCAATTCTTTTTCATCTCCATCGTTTCTGATAAGAAATCCGTTGTCATTTGAAAGTTATTCCCCTACAAATAATCCATCATTTTTCTCTGGATGTCTTCAAGATTGTTTTGTCTTTCAATGGTTTTCAAAGGTTTGATTATGATATATATACACATAGATTTCCTTGAATTTTTACTGAATGATGCTTGTTGAGCTACCCCAAACTGTAGATTTATATCTTGAAACAAACATGTTTAGTTTTTAGTCATTATTTATTCAAATATTTTTAAAGCACCATCCTCCTTCTCCTCTCCTTCTAAGACCCTAATGACATAAATATTAGACTTTTTATATTGTCCCATGGGTCCTAAAGGCTTAGCTTATATTTTTTTAAACCTCTTTTTCTCTGTGTTTTTCAGTCTAGATAATTTCTATTCATCATTCAAGCTTATTCAGGTTGAGATTCAATTTTGTTTTCAATCTGCTATTGAGCTCATCCAGTGAGATTTTTACTTATTGTATTTTGAGTTCTATGATTTCCATTTGATTCTTCTATGTAACTCCTACTTCTTCATCGTGAAAACTTTCTCTTTTTCCATTCGTTTCAAGAGTGTTTGTGCTTGCTTATTGGAACATTTATAGAATAACTACTTCAAAGTATTTGTCAGATAATTCCAACACCTGTGTCTTCTTAGCAATGGTATCTATTGTTTCTCTTTTCCAGTTAGAGTTGGTGTTTTCCTTGTTTCTTCATATCTTGAATAATACTGGATAATGTCCTGGACATTTTGAATATTATGAAACTCTGGGCCTGTTTGCATTTGATGGAAAATCTTAATATTTTTGTTTTAATAGGTAATTGGCATGGTAAGAATCAGTCTGCAGTTTCCATCCAGCTTTGCTTCTGTGGGCTGTGGTTCCCATGGTTGTTCAGTGTTCAAAACCTTTGTAGTGTTGTTCAGATCTGTGGGTAGCGATCTACCTGTTGTTTCAGTTCTCAAACTCTTTGCTGTGTTGATTAGACCCGTATGTGCACAGCTGGAGTGAACCCAGGTGTTCATAAACAACTTAATGAAGTAGCTTTCTTGAGTTCGCCCTCTTTGCCATCTCTCTGTGGCTTTCCTCTTCCCTGAGGCTCCCCTTTCTGGTCCTCCAGGCAGAAATCTGAGCCTATAATTCCCTTGTCCTACCACGTATGTCCATGACTGAATTAGGAGCCCGAAAACAGAAGGGCAGAGAGAGAGAAAACAAGCCACAGAGGTTCATTTCACTTTTTGGGGATCACAGCTCTGTCAACTGGAGAGGGAGGTTCCACTCCTCTTGGTTTCTGTGGCCTTTCCTTACATTGCAGACCAGGTGCAGTGTGCTTTCTCCATCATGTCCAAGGCATAGGAAATCCTGAAACAGAACCACCACACGTGACCGTACAGAATGACACCGTCTCTCTTGGTGAGGGCTTTTCTCACATGAACTGTGCTGTGAATGGCAACCTCTGGAATTGAGCAGTAGATGACTTGTAGCAACTACTAAGGCAATCTTACTTCTGTCCGTGTTCTCCTCTCTTTCTTTATGTGCCTTCCCTCAGTGGTGACATCAGTGCTTATAGCTTTATTCTGCCTTTGAATCTCAGAGGTACTATGTCTACACATTCAGTTCTAATCTCATATTTTCAATCACCTGATGAATATTTCTATCTGTACATCTGTTTCCTTCACATACAACACATAGAACACAGATCCTGTCATCTTTCCCACAAAAGCTCTTCCTAGCTTCACTATTTCTGTCTGGAGTGTGGTCAGTTGTCTTCTGTTCACCAAACTGAAAATCAGCCTTGACTTATTCCCCCTCACTTTGCAAATACAACTAGTTGTCAAGTACTATCCATTCTTTCTTTGACATTTTTTATTCACTTGTTTATTTCCAGCCTCTGAATATTAGTCTAACCCCTTTATATCCGAAGGCAAAATAAGTAGTAGACATTACAACGAATATTACTGTGACTGTAGCTGTTCACTATCACCAGCACCATCACCCCCATCACCATTCATTGCACATCTATTACAAATCTCTTCTATAGACCCTGGGTGTGTGTCCTAATCACAATTCTAAAAGGTAGGACTTGATATTGTCAAGTCACAGATAAGATAACCATGATTCCATGTCTGGTAAGTGGAGAGTGAGAGCTAAAACTCAACCCAAGTTACACTCAATATGTCCCCTTAACCCATCATATTGCAAAAATCTACTTGGAGACCCGGAGGAAGCTTTTTTCTTTGAACCGAGATACTGTCTGCTTCTTAAACAGTATAGTGTGCTCATGGGTTCCACCTACCCAATGGGGGTCCCTTTTCTAACTCACACAGAGGTATATTTATGCTGGTAGTAGACTAAATCTCAAAGGGAGAGGATCTTTTCCAGGGCAACATAAATTGTGCATTTATTGAGAAGGGTTTGGAATTCTGGCCTGTCTCTCTATATGAACTCCCTAGCCCCAGTTTCCCACAAAACTCATCAGCACATTCACATCAGAATAATCTTCCTAAAGTATGGCTTTAATTGTGTAATCTTGCCGCTTAAAGACCTTCAATGATTTCCCATGACCCATAAGATGAAGGTTGAATTCTTGGCTTAAAACTTGATGATATGATCTCAATAAAACTGTCTCATATTTTCCCCTCACCTGTCCAGCGTTGCAATCCAAAAAGAAGAATGTAGTATTCCTAGATGTGGCATAACTTTATTTGTTCGTTGCCTTTGTTTTTATTATTTTCTGTATAACAAAGTCTTGTCTCTCCATTCTTGCCCACTGCATCTGTCTCATGCATTCTTTCCTCTACTTTCACTGGAATCATTTCATCATTGCTTCATCAGAATTTTCTCTCTGGTCTTCCAGTACTTTTAGTGTGTGTGTGTGTGTGTGTGTGTGTGTGTGTGTGTGTGTGCGCGCGCGCGCGCGCACTTCTATCATTGCAGTCACGCTGCATTATCTATAACTATAGTGTATTAGCTCTTTCCTAAGAGATCCAAATTCAGGTTGCATCCATATTTATCACTGAATTCCTATCATACCCAGCAGAGTACCGGATACATAGAGGTATCAATAAATATCTCTTGAGTAGTAGGCTGTATTCAAACTAAACTAGAATTCCAGAAACTGTGGCAAAGGTAGCACAAGGGCCCTGAAAATGCCACCTTGTGAATTTTAAAGAATGGTAGCTGAACCACATTTTTTCCCAAGTTGCTGTCGACTTAATAGAACCCCAGGGGTAGGCAAATTTTCTGAAGTCACTTACTTCAATTGTGAAAATGGTAGACAGATTTCTAGAAGTAGTCCTGATAAGGTCAAAAATATTAGTATATATTTAAAGAACTTGAGATTCTACTACATACCAAGGCTCTTTTGTTTCAGATAATTTGCTCAGAAACACAGCTGTTTTGTTTTTATCTATTGAATTAAAACCTTGAAAGTGCAAGCGTTCTGACCCCATGTTCCATGATATCGATACACCTTATTTGTTTAGCAGTGCTCCTATTTTTGGCCATGTAGGATCTTGCAAAAAGTTATTATGATGCTAATTCTGTAATGGACATTTTGATAAACTATTTTTTTAACCACACTTCTTTTTATGTCCCAAGACGGGTTTCTAGAAGTGAAGTTGCTAAGTTTAACAATAAATGCTTTCTTAAGGCCCTTAACACATACTTCCACAACGCTTTAGAAACCAAGTGTCAATTTACACTCTTCCTAGCAGTATATCACAGTGCCCGTCTTATTGCACCTTCCCCATCACTAACCATGGTACTGAGGAAAAATCCTTGTCAATGTAACAAGTTTATTCATCTTGTTATTTAATTATGCGCTTTTAGTAATTAGAGATGGGTCTCTTTCAAACATTCATTGCCCATATTTTACCTAAAATTTGATCATGTGATTTTAATAAATGGTAGTCACAGCCCAATTTTTATTCTGCCAGTGGACTTTGGTCCTCATAGACCTGTGTTGTACTGAATTAGAAGAGGGTCTTGAATAATACATTAATAACCAACATTAATCATATAGCACTTTGTAATTTATGAAGCATTTCGATGCATTGTACCATTTGATTTTTCAACAATTCTAGGAGCAGCAAAAGTAAGACAATTCTCATTAATAAGCAAGGACGTTCGTATAAAGTTGTTCAGGCTGTTAGTGGTAGAACCACATCAGGACATTTGTACATACCTAGGACATAGACCCAAATCCAGATTTTATGACCCTTAAGCTGGTGTCCTTTCTTCAAACCACAGCAACAGCTGCGCTCAGCATCAGAGGGACAGCATGGGCATCACCTGGGGGGTTTTCAGAGCTGTAACATCTCTGGTCTGGGAGCTGTCTGTGCACATTGGTGTTTGTGAGGTGCTGCTTTAGACCATGCTGACAACACATATGCAGTCAACACAGACAGTATCTGTAAAAGCAACAAGGAGGAGATAAATTTTGTGCCTGAATATTCTTTAAGCCATTCATAAACCAGTGATGGAACACTGAAGGAATAAATATTTCTCTTAATCTTTTTAAAGAAGAAAATTTCATTTATTTTTTTTAAGTTTACTTATTTATTTTTGAGAGAGAGAGTGAGTGTGTGTGTGTGTGTGTGTGTGTGTGTGTGTGTGCATGAGTAGGGGAGGGGCAGAGAGGGAGAGAGAGAATCCCAAGCAGGCTCCATGCTGCCAGCACAGAGTGTGACGTGGGTCTCAAACCCATGACTCTGAACCATGAGATCATGACCTGAGCTGAAATCAAGAGTCAGTCGCTTAACCAACTGAGCCACCCAGGCACCCCTAAAAAAGAAAATCTTAGATTAAAAAGACTTCCACAGTGTCCATTAAGTAGTGTTTTTCTCCAGAAAAATATAGGCATTAACCAAGAGTTCTGCCTACGCTTTGAAATTTTGATGAGCCCACATGAAATATTTTTCCTTCCATGTATAGGAATTACTGGTTGCATTTTTTTTTTCAAAACACCAAGACAGCTTTTCTAGGCTTCCACTTTAAGCTCCATCTGACCCCAAACACACACACACACGGAACACCTACAACTGCTGCGTCTCCAGTTTCACCATCGGCAATACGGACTTGGGCTTAATGATTTAGCTGCTATTAATAAAAGCAATCCTAGGGGGAGGACATATTACATCTTATCAGTCAAGAAAGGAGGAGTTCTATTTGAGAACCTGCTATGAAGGGTTTGAGTGATGTTGAGCAATTCAGCTAACATGCCAGATTCTCTTTCCTTATGATAAATAGTAGTGTGGAGACAAAGTCATAATAAGGCCATTTCCAAACCCAGTAGGCTGTTAGTTTTCCTTCTAAAGAAAGTGAACACCCAAGACGACTGGGCCTGGGATGGAAGAGATGAAGTAGCCAGTGGGGAAAAAGAATAGAAATGCAAGGCATGGACGAGAAAGATACATTTTGTCTGAGTTATCATTTTGCCTCCAACCAGACCTCTGTTATGGGCAATAGGTTATAATGTGTCATCACGCTGGGCACTAAACTTTAGGGTGAAGCTTGTCACTATTATATATGGTCATTTTAGGAGTCTTACTTTAATGTCCATTTGATGTTCCTCCAAATACAGAAATTAGTGGGTACTCACATCTCATACAGAAATGCTATAAATATGTATTTTTTGCTTTTGATGGGCATTATTTATTTAAATGTGTCCTTTTTAGCACTCAGACAGAGTGCTTGATATTGTTGCATTCTGTGCCTACGAATCTAACTAACACGTCTCAAGAGGCCTGTGCGCAGGAATTTCTTGTCCGTAAAACAATGCCTTGTGCGATTCTGGTAGATTTATAGGTGTACAGTCGCCTGGTCAAATCTGGCTCATTGCTCTGAATCCATTTTTGTAATAATGATGCTGGTAATGTCATAATATATTATTTTAATAGGATAACATATTGAACTCTAATTTCTAAGGAATAAATACATTATTCAGCCGTGGCATCAACTAGTATATTATGCCCACAAGAAGAGGAAACCAAAAAGATGTCTCACTAGAATTATGTGTAATTGTCAATTATGGCAAAACGGATAAGAGGTGGTTGGAATATTTGTAATATTAAAGTGAGAAGCTGCCTAATTTTGATTTCTGATTCCCTCAGTATTATATTCACTGGCTTTAGAACCTGTATTTTAGCAAACCATAATGGACCAGAACAGCAGTGAGGCTAACTACAGGATCTAACATGCAGGATATACCTTCTCTATGTTTAAAAACTTCCTTTTTAGAGTAAATAAGTGTGTATCATGTGCAAAGAACTAGTCATAGTCATGAGATGCACAAATGTTCTGACAACTTCCCTTCTAAACTATTTCTAGTAAGTCTTGCCAGGCAAAATTCATCCAAACAAAAACCACTGTTTTTCTAAGACTCTGAGGGGTCTTAGACTTTATCTCTCTTTATCTCTGCAAAGCTAGAATGAATGGCGATTGTGTATGTGTGAATGAGTTGTGTGTGTTATCATTTTTAATTATAATTTGAGTAAAATTGCCAGCAGGCAAATGGTATACTACCTGTCTAGTTATCCTATGTTGAAAAGGTATTGGCTTTGAAAAGGTACTTGAACTTACTCTGTCTTTGATATGATTAAAATGTGTAAAATACAGCATGCTCTTTCATGCGATTTCACTCTATCAAGAATTAGATTCTATCTATTAAAATCCATGAGTACAAAACTGTATTCACAATGTTTTTAAAATTTTAGAAATCAAAGAAAAATTTAAAGAACAACTATCACCCGAATGTTGCTCTCAACCTCTGTAAAACTCAAACTTGATCTTACCTCCATTTGAGATGCCTTGGATGGCAACAAAAACAAGTTAACACAAAATGAAATCTTATACAAAGACAAATTGGACACAGCCTCTATTTTCATATTTCTTTAGATGAAAACAATTATCAATGTATTGATTCTCCATATAGAAATTTTGCCAAGAATGATCCATATAGAAATTTTGCCAAGAATGAGGAAATATATTACAGATGCTTATGATGTATCCTCGTCTTCTTTGTAATTTTTTTAGAGAAACGCCATTATATTCATCCGGAAAGAAAAATTTAGGTCAACTAAACTCAGCAAATATAAGGTTATTTCAGTAAATATTAGGTTCAATAAAAGGCTTGGGTTTCATTCCCCATGTCCCTGGGGGTGTTTTCAGGCTTCTACTTGACAGTCATTTTCTTCCGTCTCTGCTCTGTGCCCTTGCCTCCCTGCCCAGCCATTATTCTCAATTAGCAGTAGCTATGGGCAGTCATTATCTATCGAACCCATTTAGAAACTTGGCCACAGACTTCATCAACTCCAACCTTTCAAGGATACTGAATTTGCTGGAAAGAAGCATGGCCTTTGAATAAACAAGTCGGGTTTGCTCATAAGTATCACATTTTCAGTTCCAACCAGTATTCTTCTTTTCTCTGGGAGTTAGCACCTGATTAGAGCTGTTCTTTTTGCTAATTCAGCTCTCTGGATAATAAATATTTTATCTTATCAATAAACATGAATGTCTGTGATCCAAAGATATTTAGATCCTTAATGAGATAGTACATCTAAATTGGTTAATCAGAGTGTTTTCTGGCAGTTTCTGAGTCAAAGTTACACTTCATCTCTGGTTAGCCTTTGTAATATTCAAGCTGAACAACTTAAAATTCTTCGTTCAAACTACTTACAATCTGTGTTAATCAAAATGCTGTAATTAAATTGGGCATGGACTTATTCTGTAACCTTATCCACTTTGCATTTAAGTTGTCTCTACATGAATGTTTGACACTAGTACAGTCTTTAAATATTAATGCACAGGGGGAAAAAAGAAGATGAAAGGAACGGTTGGAGCCAAGAGAAAGCAAAAGATAGCAAGGGGCAATTGTAATAAAAAAAAAAAACCTTAAGGAAGTTAGGAGAACATGCAAAGAAAAAATAAACTTGTCAAAGCAGTTAGTTACCAGCATAAAGTAACACAATTTATACACAATCTAAAGCTCTAAGGAATGAGTAGCCATAACAAGCTTTCGTGCAATAAAGATTAGAATCTCTGTGAAGCAGTTTCCTGCGTTGGTTTTCTCTGCTTTTGAATTTTATTTTTAAATGGTTGCGAAGCTACCACAGGTTAAAAACGAAACAAAGCAAACAAACGAAAAACATATTCTTTTTTTCTTCCATGCATAGGAAAACAAAACACACCTGAGAGTCTGGCTTTGTACCTCTCACAACAGGCTCCCCAGGATTTGGGTAGAAAATAGTGTAACAGCAAACTACATCACCAAATAATGTCTATTTGTGTTCCACACACAATGGAAGACTTCTTAGCATAACCTGCAAAAGTTTCAAGTGGGTGCACTGCCAAATACTTGGGCTTTTCCTATGAAAAAGGAAGAAGGAGAGTGTACGAAGCTAAATGTATGGCTAGTGTCTCTCCTTGCACCAGATGGAGAAATTATATTTGTTGAGACACTGCACTGTTGAGATTCGAGGAGAGAGTATGCCCTCAATTTCACTGCACTATGCTAGTGTTCATTCAACTGATGAAGTTCTCAACTCAAAGGGCAACATCCACTTTGTTCTAAGTTCCTGCTGGAATGGAAAAGCTGACAAGGGAAAACTTACACAAAGGATATTGTGCTGTTAAAGTTTGTTCAAAGCCACACTTGTCAGATCTCTTTGAAATGAAATTGAAAAGGAAAAACCAATTTTCTTTGAGGACAAAGTTCATCTCATTTGGTGTGCTGCACCTGTCTAATTTTCTTCTCTGAGAAAGAAATCTTGACTACGAAAATTTGAAAAAATAGTTTATACTTGCGCAGGTATGTATCATAATGTTTAATTCAGACTCGTGTTGCATTCTGAGAAAATAAATATAAGTGAATTACTGCCTGTTTGAAGCTGTGATAAATACCTAGGTTGGCTGAAATTATTAGACACATTATTCTGTCTCCAAAGTGTCTCTGAAGGGCAACAGTCTGAACTATCTGGAAATGAGAGCTCTCTAATGTTTTCCTTTGTTAGTGAGGTGTAGATGTGCAATGTGATGCTGAGTACATTATCAAATTGAAAAACCAAGACAGATTCCTCAAAGGTGTTCCAGGTAAATATATCACATGCTTCCAAATTTGGGGGGGGGGGAACAACATCTATTTTTAGGGTAGCGTGTTTGTGAATATTAAAATTCACAATTGATTTTTTAAATGCCACCAAATAAGTTTGTATCAACGGCAAACAAGAGGACTTTGCAAGTTTGAAGTTATAATTTCCTGTAAATAGGAATGTTACGTGATTGTAGATCCACACAAAATAAAATATAAAATACAAGTGAATTTAAACTGGAAAGAAATATAGCTGTGACCTCAGACAAGGACTTGGACTCAACATTTAAATAACTAAAATGTTATTTCAGTCTACAGGGGAAAAAACAAAACAAATGTAATCCTCTCGTTTAATGCATCTTGTCTCCTATTTGCCTGTGGTTTTTGCTCATCTCTGTTTCTCTGTCAGCTTTCCTTGTTCAACCTTACCGATGTGATAGGCTAACATGTTTAAATATAAATCCCATATATTGAAAATAAATGTATGATAAAAAATGAGGAAGTATGGGAAGGAAAGGAAAATTAGATCTTGTCTGTTAGATCATGGGAAACAGCTGATCTTGGCTATTGCCAAATTCTCCTCAGAAATTTATATTCCCTAGCTTCCGTCTTTGCGAATGCTTTCCATTTGGAACTACATTGCCAATGCCTTTTTATTTGTTCTGTGTCCCAATGTGGATCCAGCTGGGTTTCTGTGATTTTGTTTTTCTTCTGTTTGTATATCTCTAGAAGGTTGTTTCACATATCCACACCCTTTATGTAAAATTTAATACCTTTTAAATGCAGTGTTCACATGACCTTGAGAAACAAAGACCCAGTACTGAAACTTTTGGACAGCAGCTACCTTCCTTTTCTAATCAAAACTCAAACAACCAACATCCTGATAATCAAAGGAGAATCTTCCTAGAGTAGAACTTATTCAACTAAATGAAAAGCAAGCTTACTGATTTTAGTTCCTCTTTTGTTTAATTTTTATTTCCTTTGTGCTCCATCTATTAGAGAGTAAATGTGTTTAAATTTAGTGAAAACATCTTCAGAAATTAACCGTTCCTCTTACAGCTTAAAAGTTGCATGTTATTTGCAGTCAATATTTGTCAGAAACATAATTTATTATTTGTTTGTGTATAAATTAATCCTCTGTGGTGTTGCCTTCCAAATCCACGTGTCGAAGGGAGTATCTTCTGGAGAAGAACTTCCCAACCTCACACAAGGCACACCTTCCCTCAGTGCTTATTTATATGCTCAGTAAATATTTGTTGAAAAATGAACGTGTGTGGCTTTCCCTCTTCCCCTTGAATGTCACTCTTTGGTTTCGCCCTTTATCACGCCCAGGACGCTGAAGTCCTGTCACAGGAAAGAGTGTTATTTCCTCCTTCACAGTCCACACGCTAATTAGATACTCCTCCTCCCCCAGGGGATAATGACATGAAGCACACTTTCTTCCTGGACTCTAATCCCTCCCCTATTCTGGGATACCGCGCCTAGGATTTCTAGCAGGAAGTGAACTGGCAGTAGCTGTACTGTATTTCAGTTCCATAACGGAACTGGTCACCACCATGTCTGCATCTCATCCCCTTTCTTCTATGAAGATTCATGACATGGGATCAAAGTGTACGTTAACTGCATACAACATCGTATCAAAGCATTGGTACCAGAACCATTCTCCTGCAAACTCTTGTATGCAACCACTCATTCAACAGATATTTCTAGCCCCTACTGTGTGTTTGATACAGTACTGTGAGAACTACAGAGAGGCGTCAGCAAAATAGTCCCTCCACCCTTAAAAGCAGAGAGGATTCTGTGTTTTCTAGAGGACTTCCACATTAATTATCTCATTTGACTTCCTGCAACAGCCAAGAGAGGGAAGCGGGATAATTATTACTATACCCACTTGCCAAATGAGGAACCTGTAGCCTGGAAATTGAAGTCACCCTACCAGTTATGCCAGGACCTCACTAAAACACCTAGGGGTTTGATTATACCATTTAGTAACTCTCCCTTTCTACATCATAGAGAACTAAACATTTTCAGTGGTGAACTGCCTCTCAGGCTGTACAAGAATATTTATTCCAAATGTTTCTTCCTTATAGAATGTAAGGCAGGCCAATAATTAAGCGTACTTTGGACCTAAATGGAACCATTAAGTTCCCACGGGTTACAGTTTCTAAGCCAGCCCTGCTTCAAAGCACAATGTATTATTTGAGGATCAGCGATAGCTGTTCGCAAGGCTGTGGAGTTTGGAAGACAGCTGTGATACACATTTCCACTTCCATTGTCCCAGCCCAGGTCATTATCCTCTTACTTCAATAAGCTTTTACATCTATCATCTGTCTTTCAGTCTCCCCTCCCACACACATTTACATGCTGTTGCCAGGTAAGTCTTCCTAGAGTACAATGATATTCCAGTAATTATGCATCCCAGAAAACGTAGATGGCTTCATGCAGCCTACTGAGTTAAGTCCCACCTCTCAGCTGACCACACCTTCCCCTTCCATCTTTCACTTAACCATCAAGGAAAATACATAATTTATTGCTTCTGTACATATTCATTCCTCTTCTACTGTGGTGTGACTTTCTTGCTATTCCTCCTGCCTGGAGTACTTACTTTCTTCCAGACCCTTCACTAACTTTTAACACAAATACCACTGAAGTCTTATTATAAGCCTTCCCCTGTGGCTCCAACTGGGAACAAATACAACTTATTTTGAACACATGCAAAACCTCTCTGGAGTCTCTTCCCAGGAACTTATGAAACAGCATGGGTTTTAGGGACAAACAGGCAGATGGAATTAGGCTTAATCCTGACCTGGTCAAACTTGGGCAAATTATTTAATGTCTCCAAGCATTCATTTCCTTAGGTGGAAAACCATTACATGTTTTTGGGTAGAATATTAGTGATTATCCATGCAAACGTGTTTGGTCATTTCTTAGCATATATTAACACTCAATAAATGGCAGCTTTTATTTTTAGATTTGGTTTAGCATGGTAGTTATGTCTGTACATATTATGTAAACGCCCATATGTTGTCTGCTTTCTGCAAGGCTGAGACCATAACTGTTCCTTTGTTTTTCATCTTTGTGACGACATAAGGCTTGACACACACACACAAAACTTCTTAGTGGTGATCATCTTCCCCATTGCACACCTACTTAATCATAACAGAATTACGGACACTATCCACATTTGTGACTCGTGAGTCCCTTGTCACCCTAGCAATGCCATTGAATATACTGTTTTTTTTCTTTCTTCAGCTTCAGGATATGATAAACAGTTGGCTCAGTTGATGAATCTTCTAATTATAGCTTCTTAGTTAAAATTTGGCCATGTAAGGAATGTAAGAAACCTTACATGCAATCAGTATAGCCCAGGAAGTCAACCTCTCAATGTTGTGGCCTATAAAAATGGATCAGGGCTAGAAAATTATGTGCTATATTTCTTCAGAGTATCACTAGGTCTGCTTTTATGTCATCCAGGCTATGCCAACCAAGGAGAACATGAAGTGGTAAACCACAAAGGTTATAAAGTTGACTGCACCCAAAGTAAATTGGAACAAGTTCCATCACAAATATGCCCTTTGTTGGATTGAAAACAAATGGGATGTCATGAAGACTTATGGAGGAGATTAGATGATGTAATTGTAACCCTCTCTGTGAAGAAACTAAGAGAATATCAATGATAACAACAACAACAAAAACAACAACAATAATAATAATACGGTGCCATTAAAAGAATATTGTCATTGTTGACTTATTGTTAACTTTAGAATTGATATATCTAACAGAAAAAAGTTATTGGTCTATTGGAATAAAGTGTTTAGGAAGTAAGAGTGCAGTATCTGGCACTGATTTCTAAGCGAGGACACGTGTTTTATAATGTGGTGGGAAAAAACATTCTGATATTTAATGGACACTTACATTTGGAATTTTTTTTACAAGCAAGTAAGTGAGAATTCAACTTTTCTATTTGGGGATGAGATTTCACAGGTAAAAACCTCTAAAACATAGGTAATCAGTCATTCTCAAATACTTACGGATCAATCTAATTGCAGTGTGAGTAGACCGGAGGTAGAAATCTAGAGGCAGACATACTTGTGAGGAAGCTGTTATGGTGATCCGGGTGAGAAGTGTTGGTGGTCAGATGTGTGTAAAGGGCAGTGAATGGGACAAAAGTATGGAGAATCTGGGCCATTTTACCTGAGGATTTTACCTCAATCCTCAAAGAGTCTCAGATTTAGGCTGCTGTTTTGTGCTAGCCTTCCAAATTTGTGCAGGGAATCAGCGCCTCATGAACAACTGTATAACTAATTTGGAATTATTTAACACCTTTCTTCTAATCCTAGAGAAATAGAAAGTGACAGATACATATTTGATATATTTGATAGATATCAAAGAATGAGGGGCCTCAAGGTCTCCACATTTCCTGGGTCATATTAATACTTACATAGGCCTAAAATTAAAGCTAGAGAGAAGAGAGACTAGAGATTTATTCAGGTAGAAAAATCAAAGAGAGTTGATACTCTTTTGGACATGGGACAGGGAGGGAGGGAAAAAGCATAGTCTAAGAATTCACCAAGTTGCCGGCTTGGGCAACCATGTAGATGATGGCACCATGTATTGAAAAGAAGAAGAGAAGAGGAAGAATAGATTTTGGAGTTGGTAAAGATGTGAAACTCGCTTTTGGACATGTTTGAAGTAGGGCAGAAAAATACACATGTCCTGAAGGCAGTTACAGTATTTAGTCTGAAATTCAGGAAAGAGTTGTTTATTTTTTTTTATTTATTTTTGAGAGAGAGAGAGAAAAAAAAAAAAAAAACACAAGTAGGAGAGGGGCAGAAAGAGAGGGAGACAGAGAATCTGAAGCAGGCTCCAGGCCAGATCTGAGCTGTCAGCACAGAGCCCAAGGCGGGGCTTGAACCCGTGAATCATAAGATCATGACCTGAGTCAAAGTCAAGACGCTTAACTGACTGAGCAACGCAGGCACCCCAGGAAAGAGTTTTTGCTGCATTCGGAATCATCAGTATATAATGTTAAATGAGATTTCACCGCAGAAAATTACATAACTCAAGAAAAGGACAGAACCCTCAGTAAAATAAACATTTGATCTTCAATCAGTGAAATGAATGTCTATAAAATGAACAACCAGAGGTGTGGGGAATATGGTGTCAGTGAAGTCAAAAGAAGAAAGTCTTTCAAAAAGGAGCCCAGCAAGTGTTCAATGTTATAATTTCAAGTAAGTTAAGTTCCATAAGTTTCCATTTATTTTACTTAAGAAAAAAAAAAAGCCTGGATGACTTCAGCTTAAGAAGCTTTAGTGGTATGAAGGGTCTTCAGGCCAGCTTTCTGTATAATACAAAGCATCTCATTAAATTTAATCTTCTATAATTAAGAAGTTTGTGCAGGGGAGGATAAAGGACTTGAAGGGTAAGAAAGTTTTTCAATTTCCTCTGTTTCCAATATAGTCTATGTCCTTGTATTTGTTTCACTAATAAAGGACTGGTTGCTTTGCACTGGCAAATAAGAACTTTTTTACACAGTTTTTTTATACATGAACTTACAATAATTATAGTTCTGGGATTTTATACTAGGCCCCCCGTGACCACAAACAAAAAAGTTTTTACATAAATTCCTGTGTTTACTTCTTAAGATTAAAAAAATCAAAACCCATACACAGTAAAACCTTGGATTGCAAGTAACTTATTCTGAGTGTTCCTTAAGACAAGCAAACGTTTCTAATAAATTTTAACCTGATAAACGAGTGATGTCTTGCAACATGAGTAGTACATGATGCCAAACATCACATGATCACCAGAGTTGACGGTTCTTGAAATTCACTTTGATATATATACAAAGTTCTTTGGATTGCAAGCATGTTTCCAGAACGAATTATGCCCGCAACCCAAGGTTTTACTGTATTTTCCTTCCCTTTGCTATACTACACTCAGCAAACCTAGTCATTGAAATTTGCCTCCACATACCTATGGGCAATGAAGAGATTCTTTAACATATTTCTACGTTAAGGGTCATAGATATTTTATTACCTTCAGAAACTAAAAATGGGAAACACAAATGTTAGCAGTGAAAATTATAATGGTTTTAATTCAAATTTTTCAGTTTTTCAAAATATGTGTTGGAAAAGATTTTGGAAAATACTAGTGTATCATCCCTCACCTTTATAGAAACTTTTATGAGTCTGGATGATGAACTATAAGAAATATGCTGCTTGAAGGAAAGAAATGTTTTCTTCTTCAGAGAATAAAGTGGGTTATCTCATCAATATGAAACACTATATAAAATTAAATTTTCAATTCTCAGGGTCTATAAGCTACAATTAGAATTACATGAAGTACTTTAGAAACTGCTTACTTTTTATATCATGAATAAAATATTACTTCAGAGCACCAAAAGTTTGGCTACAGCCCTCAATATAGTAATACCATATAAAGAAAAACTACTTTGGGGTGTCAGCTTTCACAATAATAGTATTTAATTTTTGTATAGGGCTTTACAATTTATGAAGAACTTAGAGATCTGATATCTCATGTAAGTCTCAGGATGATCTTGTGAATTAGGAAAGGCAAATAGAATTATTGTCACTTAAAAGAAAAGAAAAGGCAAGTTCCATGTTATTATGCAATTTGTCCAATTACACTAGGTTTAGTAAGTGACAAAGCTGGACTAGGAATCAGGTCTCCACATTCCTAAGCCAATATTTTCCACTAGACACTAATAGTAACATCAAACACTGAGTTAAAAACAGTGAAAGAAATAAACTTTTCTCTTGAGATGGCTGGGAAGATCAGACATGTAAACGTGAGAGATCAATATAAACAATACACAATCAAATGCTAAATATGCTTCAAATACAAATAGATCAATCGATCGATCGATCGATCGATAGATAGGCAAGCTTCATTCTACAAACATCTGACTTCACTGGTGTCATAGTTTGTAAAATCTCTTCCTTAGAGGTGTTGTTAAGTAATGGCTCCTGTGATGTTTCATTTTATGTTTCAACTTAACTGGGCTACAGAATACTCAGCTGGTAAAAAAAATATATTTTGGGATGTGTTTGTGAGGATGTCTCTGGAAGAGCTTAACATTTATATTGGGTAGTGAAGACTGAAAAAAGCAGATGGTTTCACCAATGTGGGTAGGCATCATTCAATTAGAACAAAAAGGTAGAGAAGGGTGAATTTTCTCTTTCTGCTTGAGTTGAGATATCCAACTTCTCACCCTTAGGTGTCAATTTCCCTGGTTTTCAGGTCTTCAGACTCAGGATGGATTATACTACCAACTTTCCTGGGTCTTCAGCTTGCAGACAGAAGATCCTGGAACATCTTGTCATCCATGATCACGTGAGCCAATTCCTATAATAAATCTCCTCTTATACCTATCTATCTGTCTACCTATTCTATTTTATTAGTGCTGTTTCTCTGAAGAACACTAATACAGCTCCCAGTGCCTTCCACTACCAAGTATTACTTAAAAACAAAACAAAACAAAACAGAAGGAGAGATTCAGGCATCATGAATCAGATTCTTTGAATTTCATTGCATTTGAAAACATATATCCTCTGCAAGAAGAGATGAAAATACGGATCTATAATGTCAAATGGAGAATTGAATTAGGGCATCTGTGTGTGTGTGTGTGTGTGTGTGTGTGTGTGTGTGTGTGTTCTCAAGGCCAGAGTGTTTGAAAAGTCTTAAAAATATGAAAAATAAACCTCATTCAATTGTATGTTGCTGTTGTTGTTTACCTACTAATCTATGATGTCTAAGGTGCTTCTTTATCCATTCTAGAAACATCTTATCATATCATAAAAGTTTATATTTGTTGATGGTTTAATCCAAATAGTATTCAGAATGACATGACCATTGGATAACATCTTAAGCTAATTCATGCTAACCATGTTTTAATAAGGCTTATCTCTTAATTAAATAGGATAGTATAGAGCATGGTAACACGCTAGACATTTTAGGGGGTTGTGAGGAAGATGAGATATGAAAAAAGTACAAGTCATTGCTATCAAGCGGGAAAGAAAACATGACTCAGCTAGAGATGCAGAGAAAGTAACTGTAACACAAGTACAGAGAAGAAACACAAAGTATACAGCTCCATCACTGAGTGATGGAGCAGCTAGAGAATGCCTCATGGAGGAAGTAAGACATCATCTGAGTCCTAACACATGAATAGGGTTGACTTAAACACAGGTGAAGAAGGAAAGCATTCCAGTTACACAGAAACGAATGGATGAATCTTGAAGTGTGGAATAAATGTACTCTGTGGGAGGTCAGGTAGTAGAACTTTCTGAATAGAGAAAAACCCAGTAACAATAAACATTTTGATAATAATTATTTGAGCACCTGTAGCATGACAGAAGCTTTAGACACATCATTATAGACCTTCCCAAACCATGAAAACCGTTTTCTTTTTTTAATGTTTATTTATTTATTTTGAGAGAGAGAGAGAGAGAACATGCAGAGGTGGGGCAGAGAGAGAGGCGAGAAGGAGAATCCCAAGCAGGATCCACACTGTCAGCACAAAGCCTCATGCAGGGTTTGATCTCACAAACCATGAGATCATGGCCTGAGCTGAAATCAAGGATCGGATGCTTAACCAACTGAACCACCCAGGCACCCCTATTATACCTTTTTCTGTATGTATGTGTTTTTGCTATGAAGTATGCATGACCTAGAGAGGTTCAATAAACTAATCAACATCCTAACATAAGTGATACAACAAGGATTTGCGTCCAAGTCCCGGTGATGCCATGGTCTAGTTTGGTTCTTCCTGCTATATAATGCTGTGTCCACAAAAAGAGTGCCCTGAGCTATTACAGAATTTCAGCAACTCTAGCCCTATAATTCAGAACCAGTAATATATTAACACAAAAGCAGTATAAAAGCTCAAGATAAATTCCCTTTTTGCTTTTGTTAAACGGGGCTTCAGTGGAAAGAGAAAGGCTAGGAATATAGATGCCTTATGGTCATACACTGAGCCAAAGCAAACATAATTCCAACTGCACTTGGGCCATCAGAAATCAAACTAGGAACATAATTAAGAATACCTGAATTTTATCAAGGTGCAAACCCTTTTTGTTTACCTGAATCACCTGATACACACATTATAGGGGGCTCTTGGTACGGTCACACAATTAAATGTCAGGAGACCACCCTCCCTGAACCTCATTAACCTTCACCATTTCCTATCTTCTACACATAGTAGATGTCTACATTAGTCATTTTTCAGATTTTCTGTTTCCAGACTTCATAAAAGAAGAATTTGCAAATAAGTTTTTATCATCATTAACAATACTATCGCTATAGGGCATATGTGAAGTTTTATGATGGTTTAGCACATTAATATTTTACAATCAGGCTTTAACATGCTTTTATCGTTTTTACACAAGATTAATATCCTGCCTGAATTAGTTTTATTACATGCATTTTCAATTCTCACTAAGCTGATTTTCCTGCACGAGAATTTAAGATTTTTTTCTTATAACTTTTTTCTTTCTCATTTGTAGGATTTAATATGTTTTATCCATCTTAATTTTTTTGCCACAGTATTGCAAGGATTTTCCTGTTGTGCTGCCATGTGCAATGCAGTTCCATTAGCTAATCACACCGTTTGGTGTTACATCTTTCATTCTATGTAACATTTACAGTTTTGTTCACTCTGAAGCATATACAATGACTGTCACGTCTGCAAGTCTAAACAAGAATGTGGATTTAGTAAATAACTAATTTGATAAATACAGACGATATAATCAGGTGATTCAGTATCATATTTTTACTTTAGGGCAGATTAAGCCTTTTGTTGGAAGAGTATCGAAATTGGCACATTAGATCGTATTTGGAACTACCCTAAAATCCTAAGAAATATTTTTAAAATTAAAAGATAATCAAAATTTAAAATTAGTGCTTCTCATTCTAAAGTCTTGTTTGGGCAATGTGACATCTCCCCACTGTCCATTTTATGGAATAGCAGAGGACAGACGAAGCCTCTCAGTCTGTTCTACAGTCTACACATCAGAATGTGGAAATCAATGTCTGGGGGCGGGGGTCCCAAACGGGACTGAAAATTCACTCTTGGTTGAATCCTAGCTTAGTCTGGACAGAAACTAAGAAACGTTGACTAGACAGGAAGATTTAGCAAGAGTCAAATAAAATGGCAGGGAACAACAACTACAGTCATGAAGTTATAGCAATATGGATACAAAGTTGATTTTGAAAAAAATCAACCAGTATATTCATGCTCATCTTCTCCTCAGTGGTTGCTATGATCTTCTCTTATACTGACCTCTGAAGCAATGCTTCACAAAATATACCCCTCCACCAAAACCTTCCATATTCTGTCTTAGTATTACTGGATCACCTGCTGGATGGCTGGAGAGACATTATAATTAATATTCATGACTAAGGCTTTCATACTTGAAAATTACATCACACCCTCCACCCTCAAAGGGAAATGATTGCATCTCATTACCTTGATCCAAAGCATTAAGTCTTCATCATTTTTTTTTTTGCTAGCCAATGAAGTTATTTTGACAAGGAACAAGAGTAATTTCACAAGACAAATTATGCACACGTAGACAAAGGGGTGAGTGAGGCTATAGGTCAGTTCCATAGACAGTGTTTCCTATTATCATCTCTGTTTGTTCTCCCCCCGCCCCAGCAATTAATTTACTAATTGGCCTTAGGTTAAACTTAGTTAATACCTTTTTTTTTTTTCTGGAGCTGTTCAAGCAGAACAACTAAAGAAATAGGATTTCAGTTAACAAAATCCTCACTCCTTGAAACCACTCTTCCCGCTGGCTAATGCTAAAACGAAACAGAAAACTGGTCCAAACAGTCAAGGTTGGAAAGAATTTAGATACTATGGGAATCATCTTTCATTATATTCCCCCATCCAAAGGGAAAGGATGACAATCAGAGGCAGAATAATTTGATCGGCTGGAAAACCTGGGTTTATAATGTTCCCTTCTCTACGAAATGAAGCAAAGAAGTATACTAAAACAATACCAGAGTTGGCATAATTTTAAAACAAGCATCCACTTTCAGATAGGATACCAGTAAGTATTCTGCAGGAACCATATGCAGTAGGTAGGATCCGTGAAGACACACATAAAAGAGAAAACTTACTTATGGAAAACCAAACACTTCTGGAGATGGAGTTGACAAGAATCAAGCCCCAAGATTTTCTCTGAGCTAAAGGAAGCAGGATCATCTATCTGAGTTACACAAAACAGAAACCTTTGTTCTTTTCATGAAGCAGGAAAGGAAAGTCCCCTATGGCAGTTGGTATCGCTAGAGAAATGAATGCCACTTTTATGAGGGATGGAATAACTACTTTCTGATCCCCATTAGGATAGCTGGATGCTACTCGATGCATACTAACTAATTTGCTCACAAACAAGATGGTGGATGAGAGGCATAATTAATATGGTGTGGACTGAGAGAAAACACTGTGGGGAGTTTTGAATCATGGCAATGCAGATAAGGTAACTCCTAAGTGCCAATTCAATTACTATTAGAATTCATCTGAACTCTCCACTCCACTTCATATTTAATTATTTCAATAAAGAAGTGTGAGTGATTTTTATCATTTCCATTCAATTCCCCAATGCACTTATTTCTTCCCTGGACACATTTATTCTACTGTATTCTCGACTGCCTTAGTGTATAGATTTGGAAAATGAACTCAAAAGACCAGAAAGCAGAAGACAGTCAGTATCATATGTCTTTCCCTATAGATTAAAAAAAATGTTTTAGCAGTCATGGTTGCTTCTTTCAAAATGTAACTCTTTTAACTGGGCAAAGCAGCCTGGGCTTTTGTTTCTCAGCTCTTTGTCTGGAACCCTGTGCATTTGCTTTTGGAAAGTCAGCCTCTGCTTAGCAAAGGTTTCTCCCAGCTTCTGTTTTGGACACTGTGTATTAATGTTAGGCACCTCCGTTTATTATTTTTCATGAAAAAGAAAAATAAGAAATCAAACATTCAGTAGCATCTTACCTCTTAAAGTCTGCACAAATTATCTGCTTATTCTCAGACTCACCATTATATGATGAGGCGCAGATGTATTTGATTTCATGTTGATAAATCCATCCTTGACAAACAAGGAGTGAGTCCCTGTTCCTGAAGAAGTCTCCACCTGAATGCAGTGGTACCTGGAGGGAAAGGGGAAGGTACACGTAGTCCTGGTCCATATTTTTTAACTGACCCATAATCAACACAGAGTTGTTAGTTTTCAAAATGGCCTCCTCTCTGAATTCTTGGTCTGTGAAATCAACAACAGTTTTAACTTTACAATATGTTCCACAGAGCATTAAGAAAATAGAGCGTCTTTTACCTCCTAGACTCAAGAGTCAGTGGTACCCAGTTTTCATCAGCACTGACTCCCTGTTAAATATCAAATGATGAATGAAATTCAAAGTCTTGAAAGATAGGATCCAAAGGCGCCCCCTCCCCTAAAGCTGAAATTGCCATTAACATATTACAAATCAGGGCAATTGTTCTGTACCCCCTTTGAGTTGCTAGGGAGAGCAGATGGTGCTTTCCAAGTATAAGAACAGCACTCAAGGGTCAGACCACCTAGGGCCAAGTCATGGCTCCTACACTTACTGAGGGTACAAATATGAATTAAATGGACTAAGGGTTAATGTTCTAAAATACACCAGAGCATACAGAACAGTAACTGCATTGAGTAAGTGTTAAATAAACATTGACTGCTGTTATTGTTCACAGGATTTGCCTTTTGGTCACTTGTTTTTCCTTCACTGGCAGCTCTCTGTGCTCACTTTATTCTGTGAAATCCATTGAGTGTAGGGTAAACGAGCACTGAATGGATGTACCTTGCATGTAACTTTCTACCTTCCATGGTTTATCCTGTCTAGTCCTCATTCATTGTTCTGATGGGGGACAAAAAAAATGCAAGAAACAGAAATGCCTTCAAGATCTCTGGGTAAAAGGCACTTAGGGACCAAATCCAACTGGAGGAGGAAGAAGTAGAAAAATTACATTGACACTTTGTATACAAATAAGTTTTTACTCAGTATGTTTATTTGGGGGTCACTGAGGGGACATGGATGGAAATTACAGGGAGCTAAAAATTCCTCCAACCCAATCACCCTCTGGTGTTGCCAATAGTAGGAATGAGGATGGATACAAAGAGCTCTGGAAAGAGACGTGCAACAGTGTTTTGGTGAATCAGTATTGCTACTTCTGCTGAGACAATGAAATATGATAAAGTGTGCTAAGCCTCCAGAACCATATGAGTCTTCTTCACCTCTTCTCGTACTCCTGTGCATCCTCTTTGACTCCTCCTCTCCCTAAAAGGCCTTGTAAAGAACAGAAACCCACAGCGATTCTAGCCCTGTCTTGGCAACACTTAACTTTCCCGGGTGAGATGGGATTCTGCAAAACTGCCACTGGCAACTAGAGTTTGTATCGTACTCGTTAGGGTTGTTCAGCCAGTTCCAGTACATACATGCAATAGCTAAAAGATTCTGTAACTTGGCACTGAACAAAGATGACAAAAATAGGGGCGCCTGGGTGGCTCAGTCAGTTAAGCATCTGACTTCGGCTCAGGGCATGGTCTCACGGTTTGTGAGTTCGAGCCCCGCGTCGGGCTCTGTGCTGACAGCTCAGAGCCTGGAGCCTGCTTCGGATTCTGTGTCTCCTTCTCTCTCTGCTCCTCCCCCACTTGTGCTCTGTCTCTCTCTGTCTCTCAAAAATAAATAAATGTAAAAAAAAAAAAAGATGATGAAAATAATCTCCCCACCCCCAAATCACTTAATGATCAATCTTAAAGAAAAGTGTATAGACTTAAACAGATACACCTGAATTAAACCAAATGTGAAAGATGTATAGTGTGTCCTTAAATGAAACCAAATTCTTCACAGGAAGGAAATGATAACTTTTAAACAATGTGACTAAGAAAATAGTGGTCCAAACTGAATCTTGTTTTCTGTAATACACGCATTTGTGTTTTCCTACATTCTGAGCTGGTCTGGTCTGCCTTTGCTGCTTTGTGGTTTAAGGTCAACAATACGAAGCCATGATCTTTACTAAGGTATTTACTAAAGGCAGAGTTTTAAGGTCTGAATAATTATTAGCTGATTTCTACAAACACTTTTTTCCCATCCTTTAAACTCAGAAAGATTGTGTTTAATGTGATGCTCTATGAATGAAGGCACTTTTTTCCGTACATTCATCCTCTCTTTCTCCACAACTAAACTACGAATATCTTAAGGACAGGGACTCTCCATTGACTCTGTACCATCGTTCATTTCCTAGTGCCTGACCCATAGGGCTCACTAAGAATGTGTTAAATGAGTAAGTGAATAAAAACAATAGCAAATTTCCAACTTTCAGTATGTTTTTCCTGGTAGCCTACAACAGGCATATATGGAAGAGCCTTCTCCAATTTCAATCCCAGACTTCTTTCTGAAGAAGCCTTCTGAACTAATTTGGCCTAAGATTCCCCCGCTATTATTGGTTTCTCTCTATCAAAAGGCACCTGACAATATACTAAAGAAGAAAACACTACATCGTCATTCTGGAAGAAAGAAGCTTGATCAAAATCGAAAGACCCATTTCTTCCCAGAGAGGCTATACAATGCTGGCACAGTGATCAAAAAGTGAAAATTTCCTAAAATACTTTCCGGTAACGAGCCACTAAAACTGTCTCAAATGACTGATAAAGGAATGAAAGTTTTAAAATCCTTACCCATGCATCAATCCTGCATTTTAGAGTGTCCCATTTTATTGTACTGATTAATCATATGCTCAGAGGAAGTTGGCAAAAGCTATCAAAAGCCAACGAGTATAACTTGAATGCCAACTTCACAAAATAATCAGGGTCTGGTGGGATGTGTCATAAAATATGCCAAGATGGGTCATTCTAATGCACTCTTGAAAGAATTATACATATTCATCCTCCTCGTTTAGCACCTGAATGACAACAAGCAGGTGAAAGCATCAGAACCAATGTATCAAGCCAGACAGTTGCCATTATGAACAAAACATAAAAAGAGAGCGACGGTGTTGAAAAATGGTAAGAGTCTTCTACTCAGACCTTGCAGGCACTGCTCTCTTTTGATAGGGAAATGAAGCTTGCTGGGAGAGAGAGAGCCATGTCTTATTGTCGTCCCTGCTTACAGTGTATGGGAAATTTACATGAAATATACACTTCTTAATAGAATTCGCCATAACTTTTTACTTTGTTTGTTTTACAGACATTGTAAGGGTAGAAAGACTGTCAATCTGAACTAAATGCTTTCCTTAAATATCTAAGATCATCTCTGGGCAATGGAGGGCTCTATTAATCACTAGTGAACTCCTAAATGCCACCTTCAGCTGAAATAATGATAGGTAAAATTATACCATGACACACTGACTGACAAAAAACAGCCCCCTTACCTAGTTTCATAGTGCGTTATTGGATCACAAGTCACTGTTTTAAAGGAATAAAATAAATAGCTAACGGGCTCCAGCGGAATCACTTGTATAGCGCTGTGTGTGTATGTATTTATACGTACAGGTGTATGTTGGGGGGTGGTTAGCACACTTCTGACAGAGTTGTCTCTAATCCTTCAAGCCACTGTCACTAACTTCTACCTGCTCTCCTGCCATGTCTCAATGAAGAGAGCCCTCTTTTCTGTAATTAAAACATCACCACTTATAACTAGAACTATGTAAAATCACAGATAAGCTAAGCAAAAATAATTACTCAAACTCTGCAAAGCATAATATTTTCACAGGCCTCCAAGTGTTCTTTTAATTGCTCTACATAGCTTTTGGGAATTGGACTGATTGAGAGAGAATCCAACTACCCATTATGACTTTGGTATTATAAAATATATAGTGAAAGAGTGGGTTGCCCCTTGGAGCTGAATTGGAAAATGTTGTTCCTACACCTTCACAGAGTGCTGGTGTCTATAAATTAGGGAGAACACTCTAGTTAGCTCTTGCTCCAGCCAGTTTTTGTTCTAAGAAGATTTCACTTACTGCCAAGAGTAGTGTACCTCACGTATTTGACTTCTAGGATTCTGGTATCTCTTGTTGGCTCTTCTAGGAATGACTTCCTGGCCATGGACTCCAACATCTCTCTGTCCAAGAACTTGACTTGGTATTCAACTATTTCCTTTCAGACTCTTCTGTTTTGACCTAGCTCTGGTCCAGCAGGGATGTCTGACATTGTCTTCAAGGAGACACCACTAACCATGATAGTCACAGAAAAGAAACCAAGAAGCAGGCTAAATTGGAGAGCCCATGTAACATGACCATTGCACTTCAAAGGAAAACGTTCTCAAATTAAAAACTGTGTGCTAGAGAGACTGGGAAAAGCTCTTTGGAGATATTTAACTTCAGCCATTTGTTTGTTTGTTTGTTTTTTTGCTTTCAGCATTTCTTTATGGTCTAACTACCTGTAACTAAAGCTAATCCTTTTCTTTCCCTCTTACTATTAATTTGAAGGTATTTAGAGCTGCAAGAAAAAGCTCTGAAGTTGAGAACCATTGCCTCTAAACCATCTGGGCTACTTGGTTCCTCCCGGTGTTCCTCATCCCCTTTTTTTTTCTGCCTGCTTTTCCAGTTATTATGGCTCCTTTAAATAACATATAAGTTTTAAAACACAGGTACTATAAAATTACCTTGCCTGATGCCTAAGTTGAGACAGAAAGAGAGGAAAGTGGTTCATGTAACCCCCCCTCCCCTTGGTCCACTGCAAAGCCATAGAGGATTATAAGACAGGGTTTTTCTGCAACCCCTCACAAGAGGTTCAGAGATGAGCGCTATTTGAATGAGACAAGCTTTATCATGACACTTACTGGTTCTATCAGTCTCCTATTGAGGTTCAAACCAACCTAGTAACTCATTTTTTTCTTGCAGGCAGCCCATAATTGTGTAGCAGGTGCATAACCACAGGTGGCCTTCAACCATTTCTTCCTGTATTCAACTAGAAGTCTCATTATTGCGGGGGCAGCTGAGAGCAGTAGAGGGCAGCAAATAAGAGAACAAATCAAGTGAAGGCTTGGTCTATGAATCTGCGGCTTTTTCCTAGCTTCATCTTTTGCTGCCCTTCTGCCAACAAATATTTCCCCCCATACCTTTTCTTTTTTATCTCCTTGCTTACAACTCTGGCCTTAAAAGCCGATCACACTGTATCTGCCTCTCAACAAGCTATTATTCAGTCATTCATTTCATGCCTATTTGTTGAGTATTACTATGTATCAGGTATTATTTTAGATATTGCAGAGGAACAATAAACAAAGTCCCTGTTCTTATGAAACATATGCGAGTGGCGGAAGATATAAAAATAAACAAAGATACATTTGTTGGCTCTTCTATTACATCCATATATTGAGTTAATTATAGTTATTGCAATTTTCAATTCTGTAATTTTCATTTGATTCCTTTTCATAGATTCCCCATCTTGTCATCTATATTCTTTTTTTAATATTTATTTTTTTTATTTTTGAGAGTGAGAGAGAGAGAGAGTACAAGAGGAGCAGAGAGGGGGGGGATAGAGGATCTGAAGCAGGCTTTGTTGTGACAGCAGAGTCCGACACGGGGCTTGAACCCACAAACCATGAGATCATGACCTGAGCTGAAATCAGACACTTAACTGACTGAGCCATCCAGGCACCCTTCATCTACAGTCTTTTTTTTTAATTTTTTTTTTTACTTTTTTAAAATTTACATCCAAGTTAGTTAGCGTATAGTGCAACACTGATTTCACGAGTAGATTCCTTAGTGCCCCTTACCCATTTAGCCCATCCCCCCCTCCCACAACCCCTCCCGTAACCCTCAGTTTGTTCTCCACATTTATGAGTCTCTCCCATTTTGTCCCCCTCCCAGTTTTTATAATATTTTTGGTTCCCTTCCCTTATGTTCATCTGTTTTATTTCTTAAAGTCCTCATATGATTTTTGTCTTTCTCTGACTAATTTCATTTAGCATAATACCCTCCAATTCCATTCATGTAGTTGCAAATGGCAAGATTTCATTCTTTTTGATTGCCGAGTAATACTCCATTGTGTGTGTGTGTGTGTGTGTGTGTGTGTACACACACACACACACACACACACACACACCACATTTTCTTTATCCATTCATCCATCGATGGACATTTGGGCTCTTTCCATACTTGTCATTGCTATTTAAAAGTCTGTGCTCAGAGGTGTCTGGGTGGCTCAGTTAAGCGTCTGACTCTTGATTTCAGCTTGGGTCATGATCTCATGGTTCGTGTGTTGGAGCCCCTAGTTGGGCTCTGCACTGACAGTGTGAACCCTGCATGGGATTCCCTCTCTCGCTCTCTCTCTCTGCCCCTTCCTCTCCCTCCCTCCCTCTCTGTCTCTCTCTTCCTCTCTCCTTCAAAATAAATAAATTATTTTTTTTTAAAATCTGTGTTAAGTAATTGTAAAATTGGTATCTCCTGTGGCTCTCTTCCTACTGTCACTTATATTCTTATAATTTTGTCACTTGGCAATGTCTCTTGGTAAGTACAGTAACTTTGCACCAAATGATAATAAGCATGTGAGAAAATTTGTAGAAGTATTTTGAGAGCCTGAAGGATTTGGTTTTTTTATCAAGGATTTTTTGTTGTTTTTTGTTTGTTTGTTTTTGACATGATTTTAGGCTAGGAATAAAATGGATCAACCCACTCTGTGATTGAGCTGATTCAAGCCTGGTTTTAATTTTAGGAAGACTGATATATTTTCTGATTTGCCCTTGTCTCATAAGATGTCACTCTTGCTCTCAGAAGAGATACTTTTAGAAATTCCAGTGATAGGCCCAGGGCATCCCATTTTGACAGCTCCTAACTCCAGTTTTTGTCTCCCAAGCTTTAGGAGACTGAAGTCTTAGCTTTTCATGGCTGAGCCATCATTTATGAATAAGTCAACATTTGGAAGGAAAAAGCAGAACTGAGTATTACGCTCACTTCTCAGTTATTCCCTTCTTCCCAGCATTTCTCTAAGATCTTGGCTTCTCTAGTCCTTGCTGAGTTTGTATTTTAGCCAATGCATCCAAATTGATTTTCATTTTTCACTTTGTTTTATCCAGGCTTCCTAATTCTTATAGGTGGAAAGGCTAGTCTTTACAAATTAATCCACCAGAGCCAGAAATATGTCTCTTATTGCAAGAATTTTTAATATAGCCCATGTTCATTTTATCATCAGAAGGGACTGGTAGCTTTATCCTATTCTCTGGCCAAAGACTATAACTCTCCTCACAATCACTCATCTTATATATAAAAGCCATTATACTAAGGAACAACGAGTGAGACGATGTGGATGGATCATCTGTCTTCACTACTGAAATAAAAATGCAGAATACCTCCACTATTGAATAGGCATTGGTAACAACTTTTTATAAAGACAACCATTTGTTTTAGCTTTTAGGTCCCTACAAATATTTCCAGACTACCAAAATGGAGCTTTTTGTTTTTAATACATCGGGTGATTTCATGGCTTTTGAAAAATGACTATAGATAAGCAGTGTAGTCACCAGAGGATTTCAAATGCTGAAATATGTTCTGCTCTGCTTTACCTGACAGTAATGTACAAATAAGACTCAGGACAGCTTAGTAGACCTTCACAGTGTTCTAGTACCTATGTAACTTAGCTGGGTTCAACTTGAGATGGAAGTTCACTTGTCTTCTCTGGTATATATATGATTTTTCATTTTAAATCACATACACATATGCACACATATTCTTTTTTTTTGTTTCTGTTTGTTTCTAACTTTCAAATAGCCATTACATTTAGTGATCTTTTTTAATTTGTTTAAGCTAGGGGGATCCTAGTTGAACTATCAGCTAGAAGTACCTGTCCAACACAGTCCATTAAAGTACAAAATTACTATTTCAATATTCAGAATACTCTCTTTTGGGTCATTCACTTTTCAGGGATGGATAATAATTATCAGAACTCTTTTCAGTAGCAGGACCCAGGAATTTGATTTGTATAACTACAGTAGATACTGTTGAGAGTTTTCAAAAGCCTGACAACTAACCCCCCGCCCCCTACCACCACCTAATGAAAGAACTGGGTAAGGCGTATGTGATACAGGGTACCATAACATTAAATAATTTGATTAGTTAGCTCCCTTTCTCTGGCTAAAATAAAATGTAGTATGGACAGTGAAATCTTACAGGATTACTGTGGGTTTATATTTCGCAGCACTTAGAGTATAGAATTAAACTACTCCCTGTACTCAAGAGTAGGTCCAACATAAGTATGGATATAGTACAGAGTGATGGATCAAGCCATACCCCTTTCTGATCTCTGTAAGTATTAATATACTATAGTGGTCACTAAGGCACCATGCTAAGTGCTAGGGTAGCAGCAGGGGGTAAATGAGAACCTCACAGTCTACTGGTAAGACCAGACCAAATGAATCGAAAAGTAATTAAAAATTCAAGAAGTAGTATAATCAGAGATGATCTTTCAAAATGCAGGGCATGGAAGAATTCAAAAAAAAAATACTGCAGAAACTAGGAGAGGCAGTTAGAGAAGAAATAGAATGAAAAGGGTCAGGAAATGCTACACTAACAAAGAGAGATTTTAAACAATGTAAAAATCAGAAGGTTAGATATTATTTTTAAAAGCAGTTTTCAAATACTGCTTTCCATTATTGATTCCTAAAAAAGGCCTTAAGACCAACAGAAAAGTTGGATGGACTAGGGGATGGGCACCTAGACCTCTTATCCTCCATTTCAGTTATTGGATTGTTTTGTCCGTATTGCATTTTAAATTTTATAAGAGGGGCACCTGGGTGGCTCAGTCGGTTGGGCATCTGACTTCAGCTCAGGTCATGATCTCATGGTCCATGGGTTCGAGCCCCATATCGGGCTCTGTGCTGACGGCTCAGAGCCTTGAGACTGCTTCGGATTCTGTGTCTCCCTCTCTTTCTCCTTGCCCCTCCCCCACTCATGTTTCTCTCTCTCTCTCTCTCTCTCTCTCTCTCTCTCTCTCTCTCTCCATCTCTTCCTGCCTCTGTCTGTCTCTCTCTCTCTCAAAATAAATAAATAAACTTAAAAAATGACTAAAGGGACAGATGGGAAGAGAACTGGCATGAAAGGCAGAGCTTTAGGGTTCTAAAGTTCAGATTCTGATTTTATGTATAAATGTATACATACAGAGGGAAAGTGAGAGTGAGAGTAAAAAAGCCATGGAACCCTTCCCCCACCCCCCACAATCTTATAAATTAAAAAAAAATTTAATGTTTATTTATTTTTGAGAGAGTGTTATATCTTCCTGTTATGAAGGAAGATCTGTCACCTGTCCATCCATCTATCATCTGTCTATAAGAGCAAGCATGCTTTGAAATACATATATCTCTAACTTATGTTAGATTTACGAAAGATGAGAAACCACCAGCCTATTCTTTCTTCTCTATAGATGAACAAAAGGTCACCTTTCCAAGGTTATTTAGTTCATGCAAAGCCAAATCTGAACTTTCACTTTCTCCCAGTAGTCACCACAATTAACACTCACTGTGACAAACTATTCTCATAGCCAACCCTTACAAGGGAAGACAGTGACGACTCTCCTATGGTTTCTAACCCCGGACTTCAGGAACTTTTCATTCATTCAGTACCCCTGCTTTTATTTACTAATCATTTCTAGAAGCTTCCTGAAGGAGGTGTTTGTCACTCACTGTATGAATTGATAGGTGACTTCAAAGTAACTGGATTAATACCTGTTTATTTTTAATTCAAACATCCATCTCAGTGGAATAGTGGGAACTTTCTAGTGATTAAAACACTGAAGCTTAATGAGAATAATAGATATTCTGACTAAAATTTATAAATATTTTGTTGAACCAAATATCTGATATAATTTAAATACAAAATGAATAAATACACTGTAAATTTAAAAACGAAAACACAGGGGCACCTGGGTGGCCGAGTCGGTTGGACGTCTGACTTCAGCTCAGGTCATGGTTCGCAGTTTGTGGGTTCAAGCCCCTCATCCAATTCTGTGCTAATAGCTCAGAACCTGGAGCCTGCTTCGGATTTGTGCCTCCTTCTCTTTCCCCTTGCCCCTCCCTGACTCATGTTCTCTCTCTCTCTCTCTCTCTCTCTCTCTCTTTCTCTCTCTCTCTCTCTCATTCTGTCCCCCTCTCTCTCCCTCTCAAAAATAAACATAAAAAATTTTTTAACAATGAAAACACAAATGCAAAATATGTTAAAGTATGTTATCTTCTGATATAATTTTTAGCCGATAAAATAATTAATGTATTCCCCAAAGGACAAGATTAGTACTATCTAAAATGAAGGGAATTTAATTAGTCATTATAATTGAAAATAAAATAATATTCTTTGATCTTTTTCTAAAGTGTGAGATTAAAAACGAAGTGAGGCAAACCTGTCATCATTCAATTAAGAGACTATTTTTGTGAAAAATTTTCTAGATGCTGATAAACCTCTTCCCTTACACTATTGGTGGTACGGTGAGGAGAATTATTCCTATAGTACAGAGGTCAGCAAAATTTCTCTGTTAAGGGCCAGATAATATATATATTTAGCTTTGCAGGGCATAATGCTTAATTCTGCTATTATTATGTTTAAAAGGCAATATGTAAAGGCAGTCATAGGCAAAATGTAAGTGAATAGATGTAGCTCTGTTCCAATAAAACTTTATTTACAACACAGTCTATTGACAAGATTTGTTGTGTTGGCCATAGTTTCCCAACCAGTCCTCTAGTTCCAAATATTTTCTTTTGACTCCATCTTTAAATAATCTCTCTTGCTTTATAAGTTGAATGAAATATTTATTGAAAAAAACACTTTAAAATTCATAATGAACTCTACATTTTATTTAAGAAATCCAATTTTCCTCATTTTCTTCAGTTCTCTCTTATGTAGAGGGCATTCAATTTAAATACCAGTTTTGGAAGCCTTCAAATTCAAGAAAGAGTTACTGTCCTGATATAAGCTTTTAGTAATACAACTTTACAGGGATCGCTCTATCTAAACTTGTAATCTGTTCAACTGTGTGTTCTTTTGCATAATTCAAATGAGTCATGGATCTTTATTTTAAGATGTAAATAACTAAGTCAACAGATTTTTGCCTAAATACCTAAATACAGGGGTTTGTGGCAGGACTAGCTAGCTGGGTACAGAAGATCTATGATCCTGCTTCAAGCTGTAGATCACAGAGAAGCAGGTGCCTGGACAGACAGTACATTTCCTGGGCCCCTGAAACCTGAAGGGACTGTGTAACCAATTCTCAGTGCTTGTGTCAGTTCCAGGTAAGAGAATTCAAGAAGCATGTCTCCATGTCTCTCTTCGAATCAGCAGGCTTGATATCAAAGCCTACATTGAACTTGGAAGACAGTCCTACTGTCAAATAGGTTTTATCTGAGCAAGAAATAAACTTCTATTGAATTCAGTCACCTAGACTCAGACTGTGTTAGTACTACCTAAACTAATAAAATATTAGACAAACACATATACAAGAAAATGTCCGATAGGTTTGGTGATATATTCCCTGAATTTTATGATTGAAAAATAGCACATTTGAAATATTAAAATACTGAGAATGGATGTTATAATCACTAAGCCTTTAAATGAATGTTTAACATAATATAATATAATAATGAATTGTGTCATTGCTTAATGAATGCAAAATGATTTCGATATTATAGTTGACCACATACATAGAATAACTTCATAAAATATCACTACTTCAGAATAGATAATTCCTCTATATTGACAGAATTAGGAGTGTCTCCAAATCCAGTAGGCTTCTTGTCCTTAAATGGAGCTAGCCAGATACACACTGACCAATTTAGTTTCTGTAAATGCCTTTCCTTAGGCTTGGTTTGACTATTTAACCCATATACATAAACATGAATAGAGAAGCTTGGCATCTGTATTCTGAGTACCTAGAATGCTATGTCCATCCTGATTTTCACAATAAAAATTAGTATTTTAACAAAGAAAATTCTCTGGCTACAATACAAAAATGTCTGAGGGGGTAGGTGAGCAAAACAACAGAAATACATGTTTCTATGAATCCCATGACTACCTATGATACCATTTGGTACTGTGAGGGACATTAGTAATCCTAGAATTTTCTCTTGATTGAGCATAAGTAGCTGATTTTACTACCCTCTCCTTGCCTGCAGGCAATTTTACTAGTAATTGCATCTCACAGTCATGTGATTGGACTGACCAGTGAATAAATTTCTAGAATTCATTTTGCAAGATATATAGATGTATAGTATCTATAAATCTATATCTGAAATAAAGAAACAGATAAACAGTTACTTTTGACTTAGGTTGTGGCAAACATTAGAAGTAAATCCAAGTGGACTGGGGACAACAAAAAGATTAAATACTAAGGGCTGATCTAATGGAGATTGTTTAAAGACCAGGAATGGAGATACTCCCTTTTTTTTCTTAAACCCTGTTTTGTTAATATCACTTATGTCATTGTAAAGCCATCATTCCAATACATAGGACCACATTCTTCTCTTGTCACTATTTTTCTTACTTAATTATTACTACTTCCATTCTGCAAGCATCCAAAATGGTTAAAAACAATAGAGTCTTGGGGCACCTGGGTGGCTTAGTCAATTAAACTTCTGACTTTTGATTTTGGCTCAGGTCATAATCTCACTGTTTCTGAATTTGAGTCCTGCATCAGGCTCTGTGCTGACAGTTTGGAGCCTGCTTTGGATTCTCTCTCTCCTATATCTCTGCACCCCCTCCCCCGTTTGTGCTCTCTCTCTCTCTCTCAAAATAAATAAACATTTAAAAAAACACAATAGAATGATACTGGCATAAAAACAGGCAGATCAACAGAATAGAAAATCCAGAAATGGACCCACAAATGTATGGACAACTAAACTTTGACAAAGCAGGAAAGAATATCCAATGGAATAAAGACAAACTCTTCAGTAAACCATACTGGGAAAACTAGACAGCACCATGCAGAAAAATGAACCTGGATCATTTTCTTACCCCATGCCCAAAAATAAACTCAAAATGAATCTCTTTGACCTCAGCTGCAGCAACTTCTTACTCAACATGTCTCTGGAGACAAGGGAAACAAAAGCTATTGGGACCTCATCAAAATAAAAAGCTTCTGCACAGCGAAGGAAACCATCAGCAAAACTAAAAGTCAACTTACAGAATGGGAGAAGATATTTGCAAATAACATCAGATAAAGGGTTAGTATCCAAAGTCTATGAAGAACTTATCAAACTCAACAACCAAAAAAAAAAAATAATAATAATAATCCAGCAAAGAAATGGACAAAAGACATGAATAGACACTTCTCCAAAGAAGACATCCAGATGACCGACCAACACATGAAAAAATGCTCAACATCACTCATTACAGAAATACAAATCAAAACCACAATGAGATACTACCTCACACCTTTCAGAATGGCAAACGTTGGTGAGGATGCAGAGAAACGATCTCTTTTGCATTGTTGGTGTGAATGCAAACTGGTGCAGCCACTCTAGAAAACAGTATGGAGGTTCCTCAAAAAGTTAAAAATAGACCTACCCTACGACCCAGTAATTGCACTACTAGATATTTATCCAAGGGATACAGGTGTGCTGTTTTGAAGGGGCACATGTACCCCCATGTTTATGGCAGTGCTACTGACAATAGTCAAAGTATGGAAAGAGCCCAAATATCCATTGACTGATGAATGGATAAAAAAGAATGGTACCGGGCAATGTAAAAGAATGAAATCTTGCCATTTGCAACTATGTGGATGGAACTAGAGGGTATTATGCTAAGTGAAATTAGTCAGAGAAAGACAAATATAATATAACTTTACTCATATGAGAAATTTAAGATACAAAAGAAATGAACATAAGGGAAGGGAAGCAAAAATACTATGAAAACAGGGAGAGGGTAAAACATAAGAGACTCTTAAACGTGGAGAACAAACAGAGGGTTACTGGAGGGGTTGTGGGAGGGGGGATGGGGTAAATGGGTAAGGGGCATTAAGGAATCTACTCCTGAAATAATTATTGCACTATATATTAACTAACTTGGATGTAAATTTAAGAACTGAACTAATTAATTTAAAAAAATAAATAATAATTTAAAAAAAACGTTAAAAAAGAGTCTTTTATGTAATTATGAAATCTTGCCATCGTGAGTATTAAGAAATATTTCTAGGGGCATCTGGGTGGCTCAGTTGGTTAAACATCTGACTCTTGATCTTGGCACAGGTCATGATCTCACTGTTCATGGGTTTGAGCCTCATATCAGGCTGTGCACTGTGCATTCACAACAGAGGCTGCTTGGGATTCTTTCTCCCCTGCCCCTGCCTCTCTCTCTCTCTCTCTCTCAAAATAAATAAATAAACTTTTTTGAAAAAGAAATATTTCTAACTGTAGAATGGACACTATCATTACCATGCATACAATGAACAGTCATTGAAGATTTTGTAGAATAGGGTTGTGCTTAAAGAGTATTTTAGGGAAATTGCCAGAGAACCAATCTGAGTAGGAAAGATTGGAGGTAGCACAAGTGGTTAAAATGGCACTCAGTTAATAAAAGTAGTGCCAATAAAAATAAGAAAATAAGAAATGTAAGAATCATTTCAAAAGAAAAGAAGAGTAGTTGCAAATCAAAACCACAAGGAGATGCCACTGTACAAACTGTTAGGATGTCTTGTTATCAGAAAGACAAAAAATAACAAGTAAGTGTTGGTGATGATGTGGAGAAAAGGGAACCCTTGTGCACTGTTAGTACAAATATAAGTTGATGCAGCCACCGTGGACAAGAGTATGGAGGTTCCTCAAAAAATTAAAAATAGAATTACTGTATGACCCAGCAATTCCACTTCTAGGTATTTCCCTAAAGAAAATGAAAGTATGAAATCTTGAAAAAATGTCTGCACCTATCTCTGTGTTCACTGCGGCTTTATTTTCAATAGCCAACACATGGAAACAATGTTAAGTGTCCGTTGATGGAGGAATAGAAAAGAAATGTAGTGTGTGTGTGTGTGTGTGTGTGTGTGTGTATAAAATATCATTCAGTTATTTAAAGAAAAAAAAAAAAGTAAATCCTGCCATTTGGGACAATGTGAATGGGCCTTGAGGGCATTATGCTTAGTGAAATAAGTCAGGCACAGAAAGACAAATACTATGCGATCTCACTGTTATGTAGAATCTTCAACAAACAAACAAAAAACCCAGACAAAAAAGAAGAGATCAGTGGTTGCCGGAAGTGGGGTGGGGAATGCACAAAATGGGTGAGGGCAGGCAAAAGGTACAAACTTTCAGTTATAAGATAAAGAAGCCCTGGGGGTATAACGTAGAGCACGGTAACTATGCCATAGTCAGCACTGTCATAACAATGCTGTATTGTCTATTTGAAAGTTGCTGAGAGAGTAAATCAGAAATTCTCATCACAAGAAAGAAATATGTAATTATGTGTGGTGATGGATATTAAGTAAACCTGTGGTGATCATTTCACAGTACACAGGTATATCAAATCATTATGTTGTGCACCTAAAACTAGCACATAGTGTTTTATGTCAATTACATCTCAATTAAAAAAAAAAAGGATAAGATTTGGTTTTAAACATGAAGAGTTAGATGTGAACACGGGGTACCCTAGGGGAGGTATTCAGCAGGCAAGCGAGGACACAGGATCGGAGCTTGTCAAGGACATCAGATCTGAACATCCAAATGCAGAAGGTGACCTGAGAAATGCATCCAATCAAGACTCCCTTAATGTGCTCTTCAGTGTGACTAAACTTTAGAGGGACTTCTTACAGTCTAAAGATCCTGACCTCCCTTTTCTTAGTGCATTTACTTAAGAAAACTTGCAATTGTAAATTCTTTCTCTGCCCCTTTGAGATGTAAATCTTCTCCCAGTCTCTTGCCAGTTTTATAACCCAGGAATGTCTTTCTCAAGGACCTGGGAGCCATCCCTTTGAAATGTAATCATCAAGAAAGACTGCTTTTATCTCTCAGTCTCTATGGAAGGGTATGAGCCTAACTTCAATAAGCACCAATTAGCAAATTCAGATGGGCTAATCACATTGATCAACCTCCCCACTAATACTCTTTCTCTCAAGTATTTTCCACTAGCTCACTCCAGTGCTTACAAAGCTCTTGACATTAGTTTCTGCAGAGGTGAGTTCAACAGTTCTCTATTGCAATGGTTTTGAATAAAGTCTTTCTTATCAGTTGAACTCATCTCATGCAATTTTTCTTTGATATATCCATTGGACTCATGGAGGTATTTGAGATACCCAAGAAAGACAGTGAGAAAGATGAAAGACAATTATGTAGATTGTGGGAACTTAACTTTTTAATTAGAGGACTGCCGGAGGAATTATGCAAGTTGAAAGAAAACCGGAATATGTAACGTAGAATTTAAAGGCCAAGAGAATTTCAAGAAGGCAGATGGTCAACAGCATCAGTTCTGCATTAAGATATGGAAAAGTGATAATTGAATAACATAAATAAAAAGGCATTGGACAAAATAAGTGGGAGATAAGTACTGCTATTTATCCTAACATCTTTACTTCATGCATACTGTGCGCCATGCAATTTTCAAAGACTGGGTTTCAAAGGTGAGTAAGACAAACAAGTTACCTGATCTCATGCAACTTAAACTGAGTTGGAGAGGACAAAAAATTAAATACCAATTCAAATAAAGAAAAGAAACACTAGAAATTGTAGGTGCCATCACAGAATTCGAAGAGAATGTTACAGCAGAAAGTGACTGGGTAGATATTTTTGATCTGATTGGCCTCTCTGCGGAAGGGATCATTTGGGTGCGATCTGACTGGGGAGAAGGAGCTAGCCATACAAAGCAGATAAACTGGCTAAGACCCTCTTGCAGGAACATGCTGGTTGAGTTCAAAGATGCAGAGCCTGCCTATAGAGTAGTGAAGGAGAATAGTATGAGACAGTATCGGCAGAGGCCATATAACTGTAGACCAGTATAAGATGTCTGCATTTTATTTTCAGTGTAACATAACGCCATTGGAGAGGTTTAAGCACAAGAGTGACCTGGTTAAGTTTCTGTGTTAAAAGGATAACTTTTAGCTTTATGGAGAATGAACTCTAGAGATGCATGATGGGAAGCAGTGAGACCCTGCAAGGCTAGAGACTGCTGTGGCTCAGACTAGGGTTCATGTAGAAAACCATTTCAATAAAAAAGAGAGGCTGGGAGTCAGATTTGTGTTGGGAGGAAGAAGATGGCTAATGTGGGAGAAGTAACAGCAGACATCATCTTTGCTTACATGTTTTGAATGTGAGATTTGGAGGCCAGAAATGAGAAGCATTAAAAATCTTCATGTAGAAGGGTGCTTTGGTGGCTCCGGTGGCAAAATGATTTTAGGTCTTGATTTTAGCTTAGGTCATGATCTCACAGTTTGTGTGATCGAGCCCTGTGTCGGGCTCTGAGCTGACAGCATGGAGCCTGCTTTGGATTCTCTCTCTCTCTCTCTCTCTCTGTCTCTCTCTCTCTCTCTCTCTCTCTCTCTCTCTCTCTCTCTCTCTCTCTCTCTTCTCTCTCTCTCTCTCTCTCTCTCTCCTCTCTCCCTTTGCCCCTACCCTGCTCTCTCTCTCTCTCAAAGTAAATAAATAAACTAAAAAAAATCTTCTTGTAGAGGAATACTGAGATTTTCCGAGGAGAAGAATGGATATAAAGGAGAAAGTGAGTTCACTGCAGAAGGAAAGGGTTTAACATTTGAAACAGAAAAGAGCGAGAATAATGAAAGCAGTTCCATGAATGTAGATGGTACTTGGAATGTTGTAAACCTTTACACAGCTTAATAAATGAACAAGCAATTTCTTCCTTTCTTTCCTTTCGCCTTTGGAAGAAGAGTATACACAATGGTCGAGTAACAATGGAACATTAAGCCTAGCAAATGTTAATTTGTACCACTGAGCCTCATTCATTCTGAAACTTGCAGATCAACGTCAATGAATACTTGTTGTATCAGCTGCCACCAGATTTTCTCTGGGTCTCAGAGGAAGTGAACAGGAAAGTCACAATGTAAGAAGTCTAAGCAAAAGCAAAGTGAGACAAAACTATTATTAATAATAATAATAACAAATATTTCTCCTAAGAAGGACCCTTCTGGATAGGGATGGTTAGGAAGAAAGGTCTAAGAAGATTGTACACACAGACGGGAGACCAGTGAAACTGGGAAGATACCTCTATAAAATTCATGCTGGAGAGTAATTTGGAGCTCATGACCCAGCTTCTCACTAATGTGTCCTTCCAGCTTCTCAACAACTGTGCTCGTATAAGTAAAGACCATGAATACAATGGTCAGAGGGGAATTCTTTTCTTGCTAAAAAGAAAACTTTCCAAAAGTGTTTTTGCAATTGCAAAATCCATTATTATAACTCACCAGTGTTATAAAAGAAAAACCTTTTTTTTTGCCTTGGCACCCCAAAAGGACAAGGCAAGTTGAGTCTGGATGGCACATGTTTTAGATTAACAAGTAAAGTATTTTGGTGACATAATATGAATGTATTGTCATCCATTCTGAATTTTGTCATCCTAATGATTTTTTGTTTTTAATTTCAGAATCACTAAGTTCTGCTAAATTTCTATGGGTAGGAATTATCATCATGTTGCTGACGAGAAATAGAGATGTTCACAGTAGCTTGGAAGTTGGACCAGAATATCACCAATGTCTCTTACAGTGTTAAGATTCGATGAAGTCTATGCTGTGGGAAGCAGAGGCTGTGAGTCTGTCATTCTGACTCCTGAGCTAAACCCACAAAGCTTGACCCCTTAGAAGATGTAAGTGTAAGTGGGGGGAAAATGTTTGCAAATATTCCAAGCACAGCCTGCTGCTTGTTTCTTGAAGCTCCCAAGGCTTCTAGATGATTATTTTTGTCCCCATAATAAGCATATGAAGGTGAATTTTTATGGTCTGGGGATTGGTGTGAGTTTCATTCATGGTCTGCTTTGCTGTACTCTCTTTAAGAGTTGAAAGTGTATATGTCATCTCTAATTGGAACTCCCGGGCAGAAATGATGCCATCAGGGAACTTAAAATATGTGGCTGTATGAATCACCCTGCAGACCAACCATATTGCTATAAAGCAAATAATTTACATTTAAATAACTTATCTGCATTCACCTAATTTAAAAGGAATCTTTATTCTTTCTCAACTAATCCCCAAACTTATGGACTAGTTTGATCATATTTGCGCAATAAAATTGAAATTTTCAGATATGGTAGGTAATCAATTTTAGTCACCTCATCTGCGTTTCCAATCTCATTACAGATTGCAATTTTCAGTGCAGATTACATGATGACCCATCAGTGGCTTTGTTGTTTCTGAATTACCGATTCCTTGCCTACTGCCAGATAAGAACAAAGCCTATGCATCAGCCTGACAGCTTGCAAACAGAAAATGGGCTTGTAGGATTGGATTTAAATCCCAGGTGTAGGGGATAATTACCACATCACTCATGCAGTAACTGAAAAATGGTATTTCAACAAGAAAAATTACATTCCTTTTATAGTGCCAACAGAAATCATTATTTGAGGCTTCAAACTGATTCACTGTATCATTACATGTGCACTGTACTCATTAAATGTAATGTTTGTTGCAACATAAAAAAAGTTATTGTTTTAGGTACTTCGGGAGGGCAGGTAGCTTAAATTTAAGGTTTGTGGAACCTTGATGGTATAGAGGTCGTTTGGACTCTAATATATATCGTGTGAGAGAAATGACAACCCAGACACAGGGCTTTCCGACCGGCTCCTATTACAGAAGGCGTGGATGGATAGCACAAAGAAAATGGAGTATAAATCTTTTGTTTCAAAACCCCAGCCGTTTAACCCTACAGTCTGTCCAGAGGAAGACGACAAATAACGATTCCGATCTCCTCGGCAGAGCGGGGCCGCACAGTGCGCATCTTACCATCAGCTTTGAAAGCATCGGAGCCCAACCTACACATTCTAAAGGATGCGAGGACGCAGACCAGATTCATTTGGAAAATCATTAACGAAAGCCGTGGGCAGACACACGGGAAAGGCACTCCTCACCCCTGGCGTCTGGTCCATCACCCACAAGCCTGCAGTTGTTTCCGGTGACAGTGTGAGCAGCACCACAGTGAACACGACAGCGCTGACTCTCCGTAGGTGCAGAGGGCTGCGCGCCGACTGCTGAGCGCAACAACGCACGCGGTACGAACCGCAGCCCTACTTATGTTTATGGCCAACTGGCTTTCTCATTAGGATGATCGGCACAGTGCAAAGGCAGACGGTGCCCTCAGCTGTGCTGGACCCTTGCGGGGACTCCAAGGGGACGCACTGACTCCTGACAGAGAGATGATGATAGATAGATACAGATGTAGATAGATAGACAGATGAGATGCTAGGTGATAGAACTTTATGTGTCAGATCAGAGCTTTGTCGCCTTGAACTCCTCAATTTAGTATAATGAACCTAACTCTCTTTCCATGTGTGGAGGATGAGATCTTTTGTGGAAAGGCTTAAAGTACAAGTGTGAAGAGCTGAAATAAGGCTCTTCTAATCCTGTCCTCCCCTCTCCTCTGTAGTCTTTCTGTCCTGACAGTCTCTCCAGGACGGCTAAGACCTTCCCAGGGCTGAAGCAGCCTGAGTGTGTGGAAGGTATGCAAAGTTCTGTAATTTCTCTCTACACTTAGGAAGGTCCTGGTAGCCACAGACGGATTTTTCTAAGAGCTATCCTCCTCTATCCTAAGAGAAAATTCACCCAATGGACTTTGAAGTGGAGGATACGGATATGCTGCCTGCTCTCAAAGAGCTTAGACTCTAGTTGGGAAAGAGAGACATGGAAGAAGAAAATAGATATATGCAGTAACAAAAGGTTATAAGTATTAGACACCGAACGAGTGACGGGGCATAGATCCTGCAGAAGAGGCAGGAGCCCTTTGTTGAAGGAGGCTGTGTGCAGAAGGAGGGGAACGAAGGGAAGGAAATCTTTAAGTAAAGCAGTGAAAGAGTGGAGGGAACTTCAGCAGTAAAATATTCTTTAGTGATAAGACCACAAGAGGATGTGCTGCTCTCCGAGATGTAAGGTTTTCAAAGACAGAGACTGGCAACGTTCCTGGTACTTACCGGGCACTCAGTCATATTAAGCTGAACTTCAATCATAATGGAAATAAACACTTATGTGCACTTTTTATGGAAGGCACAGTGTTTAGCCCTTAAGATGACTTACATTGTTTAATTCTTACGCCGTTCCAATGAGGTGATTACCACCCCTGTTTGAAATAGGCGGGAATGGGGGCAGAGAGAGGAGAAGTAAGTAATCCACCAAGTGATGGAGCCAGGATTTAACCCAGTCTGCTGTTCTACAGAGCCTACTCTCTTAATCACTATGCTAGTTATAACACCTTCACAGTAATGAGAAACCTAAAGTTTAGGAAAAAAAAGGTTTTTTTCCCTCTTGTACAAAACTAACACTACCTCACCCCAATCGTGAGGTAAAATCCGACTAAAATCCATCGCAGTCACTAAGCAAATATGAGTTGTGCTGATAGCCATTTTAGAACAATGACTTGGGGATCCAATTAATAGTCATAGCAACACTCGTCTCAGGTGTGGGTCAAATCGCACGTTTTCTTTGAAGAGCATACTCTGAGCTCCAGCTATGCCACAATTTAAATTCTGTGTTGTTGGTGGCATTTCGTTCTATTTCTTGAAATGCAAAGCATAACCTATTCCACCCACTCAGAAACTCAGCAAACTTAAAGAGATAAGTCCCTTTGAAAGATGCCTTAGAGGAATTTTTCCTCCCAGGCTTATCAGGGAGAACAATGTGGGTCTGGTTCTGGATCAGGTGGTCATATTAGAAAATGCATTAAAATGCAGGCTGATGAATAAGACCAAAGGCAAAATTACCTTTCTGCCCTGCTCCCGACAGCCCCGTGGAGAATGAGATTTCCCCGTATTCGTGCTATTAGGGCTGTCCATGACATGGTTTAATTGGGGGTCAGCCTGTGGTTGCACTAGAGATTGTAAACTGGGTTCAGAAATTAAAACTGACCACACATGAATGTCGCTTCCCACCTGCATAGTCCTTGTAGTACACAGGCCAGATTTTCCACATGAAAATCCCTGCACCTTCCCGGCACCTGATCTCTGGTCACACTTGCTCTGCAACTCCTAATGTAGTCAGAAACGGAGCAGCCACATTCATCTAAGAATCCCTGTGCAGGCAGGCTGATCAAAAGCCTCCCCTATGTGAATAAATTGGCTGTGCCCAGAGTAAGAAAATCTGTTGTGTTTTCTTAAAAGGAATGTGATCAGAGCGTGTATGATTTACAAACTATCCAGTATTTTCATTGCGACATGAAAATAAATGGATTTGGTCCCCACTGCAGCTCAGTTCTTCCTCCTGGGGCTGGAGGGGCTGCCTGTTTGGCCCTCGGCATGCCCTTGTGAGGGCAGTGAGAAAGCTGCTGCTTAAATTACCTGGGAGAACTCTCTTTAAAAGCCTCTCTTGCTCTAAAGAGCTTTGCTGCTTAATTTTGTTTTTCCTGAACATGTTAGAAGTCGCCCGTTGGTGCTGCCTCCTGCTGCCTCATTGTTCACTGCTGGGTTGTGCAACGTCTCCATGCTTGGGAAAGGTGCTGTACAAATTGCACAGAGGATGTCTCATTGTGTGGGAGTCTGAGCCAGGCCAGGAAGATCTCACAGCATTAGCAACTGGCGTGCCTCCAGCCTGGCAGACAGGAGTAGGAGGGGGGGAGGTGGTACACTCCTCGTGCCGTGAGCAAATAAGGGAAATGACTAGCCTGAAATCACACAGGAAGGAAAAAGCATGCACAGAGCTAAAGGAAAGGCATGTGCGGAGTTAAGCAGATCAGAAATCATTTGTGTGTCTTCCACATTGTACCAATGCATCTCTCCTTTCTTTGTTAAAGTGGCAAAATAAAATGCCTTTGCATTTTTCATGATATCCAGGAGGTTTTCCTTCCCTGTTTGTGATCCCATGGTTAATAGACACTTCCATATGTCCATTAACTTGGCCTCATGAAACACTGCTGGGAGAAAAGTGACGATGAAGGTTGTCCCCTCTGGGCAAGACCAAATGTAGCAACAGAGACAGAGAAGTTAGCTGCCTGCTCCGTGTTTGCATGTGGCAAATGTTGCCACGCACCTTCTCGGAATGTGTTCAGCTTTGAATTGCCCAGTGGTCTGAATGTGTTTGAAAGTGAAACACAAATTCGTTGCAGTCTTTGGAATTCTGGGGCAGCCAATACAGCCATGTTGGACATATTTATTCCTAACCCAATACATGAAATTCACATTTTTATAGTGTCTTTAAGTCAGATACTTCATGGGACTGAATCTGGAGATGATCTATGGCCCATGACCTTATTTCTGAGCTTTTCCCAACTGTTCTTAAACCCAAAGGCTCAGTAGAATTGCTTGAGGGCTGCTCTTTCCCTCAATTAATATTTATTCATCACCTACCAGCAATAAAACTTTATGCTGGGTGCTTAGGAGGAAGATGAACGGTACATGATTCTGCCTTCAATCATTCGATGATCTTGTAGAGGGTATCAGCCTCCCAAACTAGCTGCAGTATTAAAGAGAAAAAAAGTCTGGATTACATACCCTGGAAGACTGAGGTCATTTTAGCAGAAGTGACTACAGAGAGATTCCTACAGAACATGCTTTTGCGTCAAGTCTTAATGAAAGGGTAGAATTTTGAAGAGAAGAGACGAGGAAAAGAATTGCAGGTGGGTGGAAAAGAAAAGAAAACCACACCTGGCCGGAAGTAGAAGAGGGATACTTAATGCCAGCTTATATTTCATTTGACAGCTGATAGTCATGGAAGATATTGGCTACCACTCAGGAGAGTGCTATAAGCAAGTAGTGTTTTAGAAAGATACCTCTGGAACTAGAGGCAGGGGGACCGACCCAGGGGCCCTTGATATTTCAGGTAAAAATAATAAGAGCTCAAATGAGAGTGGGAGTGTTGCAAGAGGAAGAGAAATAAAGGTGAGAAGCATGGGAGGTGTGCTGGCCTCTGTGCCAGATGTACAAACAGCCAATGGGACTCTGAGGAGCCTGAGTGGATGGCCATACCCAACAGAGGGCAGGTGGAGGGGGAACAAACAAAGGAAGACCGGGAAAGAGCAGAAAGAGAGGATTCAAATCAGCACCGAGTATATCAAGGGGACCAAAAAGAAGAATTTTTTTTCAAGTAGGAGCTCAAGGTCAAAAATATCAAATGTTGTAAGGTCAACGATAAGAATGATAAATAGCCCCTGGGATTCAAAATCGGGAAGTCCTCATTTGCTGACAAGGGAAGAGTTTCAGATTGCAAACATTAAGCAGTGAGAGACAGTAGGGAAGTAGACTCACGGCTCTGTCTTCAGCAGATTTTGCAGTGTAACTTGGTGGGGATGTTGGGAAAATGGCACTGTAAAACAGGCCAACTGTTTTGGAGAGCACTTTGGTCCTAAGAAGTTGAAATGGGAACCCCCTTTGAGCCTGCAATGATCTTTTCTTTGAATTCAAGGAAATACGTATTGTTGATCATTTAAAAAGTTATCTACAGGATGTTTATTACAAGTCTTTGCATAACGGTGAAAAAATTGAAGTAAACTAAATTAATTCTGATACATCCATCATAGAACATAGAACTATATATCCCTATGGAAATGTGTTGTATTAAAAGAAAAAAATTGTGATACAGAAAAGTGTTTATAATTTTTATCTGTTATTAAGTGACTTAAATAGGTAACAAAACAGTAAGCAAGGTGTGATTTTGTTTTTAAGTGTAATTATACATACCATAAATATATCCTACACACAAATGCGTATGTACACAATTCACACTCATATACACAAGTGTACATATATGTGTCTATAGAGATGTATACAGTTACGAGAGATACAGCCAGATATTTTTGTTTATGTGTTCAAACCCACTTTATACACTTGCTCTACCTTGTTCTCTGCCTCCTCCTCTTGGACATATTTGGGTCACCTCCATAGGCTCCCCTGTGTTATAGTAGGATTAGAACTATGGAAGAATAAGGCAGGAGAGTGGAGGGAGTAAAGGGAGTAAGGGTCTGCCTATGTATTTCCTCAATCTGTCCCAGTTTGGTTATCTTGGTGTCTTTGGATTCCCCAAACAAAGTACTCAACTCGTATTGATGTTGGGTTCTTCTCTACAAGGTTCTTTCCTTCTGGGTTCCAGTACCGTTGCCTTGCTTCTTCAGGCTCAGAGCTGATCCCAGATAGGTAATAGATATAATACCTTATCCCTTATGGTTCCCCTCTCTCTTGTCCACACTTTAAAAATGTCCCTTTGTTGAATTTGCTTTATTCCAACTTGATTTGCCTACTTGAGTGGGACATTTATCTGGCTTGTACTGCTAGAAGTTTATATAATTTGGGGGGCCCTCTAAGAAAAATAATACAGGGGCGCCTGGGTGGCTCAGTTGGTTAAGCGTCCGACTTCGGCTCAGGTCACGATCTCACGGTCCGTGAGTTCAAGCCCCGCGTCGGGCTCTGGGCTGATGGCTCAGAGCCTGGAGCCTGCTTCCGATTCTGTGTCTCCCTCTCTCTCTGCCCCTCCCCCGTTCATGCTCTGTCTCTCTCTGTCTCAAAAATAAATAAACGTTAAAAAAAAATTAAAAAAAAAAGAAAAATAATACAAATTTATAAATATACATTTAGAATTAGAAAACAAATTACATTCTATAAATTTTAAATAATTTATGGAGGGGCGCCTGGGTGGCACAGTCGGTTAAGTGTCTGACTTCAGCCAGGTCACGATTTCGCGGTCCGTGAGTTAGAGCCCCGCGTCGGCTCTGGGCTGATAGCTCAGAGCCTGGAGCCTGTTTCCGATTCTGTGTCTCCCTCTCTCTCTGCGCCTCCCCTGTTCATGCTCTGTCTCTCTCTGTCCCAAAAATAAATAAACGTTGAAAAAAAATTAAAAAAAATAATTTATGGAATACTACTTGGCAATGAGAAAGAATGAAATATGGCCTTTTGTAGCAACATGGATGGAACTGGAGAGTGTGATGCTAAGTGAAATAAGTCAGAGAAAGACAGATACAGAGAAAGACAGATACCGAGAAAGACAGATACCATATGTTTTCACTCTTATGTGGATCCTGAGAAACGCAACAGAAGACCATGGGGAGGGGAAGGAAAAAAAACTTAGAGAGGGAGAGAGCCAAACCATAACAGACTCTTAAAAACTGAGAATAAACTGAGGGTTGATGGGGGGTTGGAGTGAGGGGAGGGTGGATGATGGGCATTGAGGGATGAGCCCTGGGTGTTGTATGGAAACCAATTTGACAATAAATTTCATGTTAAAAATAATAATTTATATTAATTATAAAGTTTCCTGAATCAAAAAAATTATATAATGTTTTTATGAATTAGCCTTATGACAGAGCTATATAATATGATTTCTCCAATATTAGTTGCCCACATATTCTATTTCTTTATATGAAAACAATTTTGTAATCCTGTCATGGAAAGTGGGAATATAAAAATGAGTTGATCTTTCCTTCAGCACTGATGAAATGTGTTTTAATTGATAGTTTTAAAAAAGTTTATTTAAATTTTATAACTTACTATTGATAAGATCATGTCAATTTTTAAGAGTGTTAAATTTGGTAAACATTTTTTCTAGTATTGTTCATATAAGTTCTTTTTTTATGTTGATATATATATATATATATATATATAGAGAGAGAGAGAGAGAGAGAGAAAAGAGAGTGCAAGCAGGGAATAGAGGCTGAGGGGGAGAGAGAATATCTTAGATAGACTCCATGCTCAGTGCACTGCGTGACACGGGGCTGGATCCCACAACTCTGGGATCATGACCTGAGCCAAAATCAAGAGTCAGATGCTCAACCAACCAGACACCTAAATGCCCCTCATTCATTTAAGTTCCAAGAGGCATTACTAAGTATATTCCTGGCAGAAGAGGACTTTCAATCTGACCACTTATCAGTGAGATCAAATCCTCTTTTATTTATAATTTTATACATCAAATGACCAGAAGGACTTTCCGCAAATTAACTTCTGCTTCTGCACATTTTAAATCTTGTTTTTCCTCCTCTGTCTACATTGTTGTAGTGTCGGGCATCTAGAAAACGTTCATATCGAGATATGACCTCTGGCCCTGCACCTTTGTGTCCTAACCCTGGGTGAAGTGATACAGTATGTGAGAGGAATATCCTGGAACCCATACGTACCTTGGGACGGCTGGCAGTGGTTGCACGTAGATGCGACTGCAGACCACTGAAGTGTATCTCACTAGCCTAAACTTTTTCCAAGTCAGCTTTCCCCTAATTATAGGCTTAAAAAGCCTACGTCTTCTCCAAGGCCACCTGAGTCAAGGGGAAGTATGCTGGAGGGGATGTTGGAGTTGACAGAGAAAATGGTCTTAAACAACAGGGCTTAAAATACCTTGTACAAAAACACGTGACCATAAACACACATTGGAAGAGATCCGTGCAGGTGCAGGGCCATGAAGGGTAAGTTTCATCAGTAAATCCACTTTTGGATTTATTAAAGTTGCCTCATCTTACACGCTCTACAAGCATCTCTTATCCCCCACGTCTAGCTCCTTACATTCCATGCACCAAAGGCAGAATGAACCCCATCTCCTCTTCTGTAATCTTACAGTTCCTTGAAGAATCTTCTTTGAGTACTTTCTCATTATAGTATTGTTAATGGTTTAAAAACTATTTGTCTATAGATCTTTTTGTTTTAGCTATAAAAATATAGAACCAGTCAATTAATGGAGTGCACCTACCAATAGGAGTTCAAGAAATGTTTTCTTTTGAATTATTGACTAATTAATAAGATGAGATAAATAATAGTAAAAAGCAAAACAAAGCTGACAGGTGAATTCTAAGCATGGTTATATAACTGAAGGAAATTAAAAGAGGATAAAATAAAACCCCAAGAAACATAAATGATGTCATGGAGAAGAGGGACATTGATTCTAATTTCCCAAAAGATGCCTTCATTCTCTTCAGTAAAGTAAGGAGATAAGTCATCACCAGAAATAAGGGGATATAACTGAGATTTGATGTGCCAGAGGCCAACCAGTTAGGAAAAAAAAAACACTAGTGGAAGTATATTATAAAATCAAAAAGGTATAAACAATAGGTTAAACAAGGAATAAACAATAGATAAAACATCTATTGTTGAAACTCACAATCCGAGTTATAGTTTATGTGGCAACTCCTTCAAAATCTGAACTTTTTTTTTTTTTAATATAATTCTGCCCTTTGTGCAAATCCAGTTTACCAGTCCAGGCACTATTGTTAGAGACTATCAGAATGTTTCAGTGGAGAATTCAATCTCCTGAGCCATTACCAATGGAACCAAAGCTCTCCATCAACTTTCTTGGTAGCATTACGTGGGCCAAACAACAGATGTACACACTCAATCCTGCCCACAGGCAACCAACATGTAACCTTTACCTCAGAGCCATTCAGAATCTCTAAAAGCTATGAAGAAGGATGCTATTTCGTCCCCATCACCTTTAATGAACTTCATTGCAAATCCACAGGTGAAGCCAGTGAAAGCTGGGGAATTGCACTATTGTGAGCCTATTAAATATGTTAATTTGTTTATGTCAGAGTGATATATTTATTATTCTAAAACTAACATGATTAGCCCTCAATAAGGGTGACATGTGTCAATAGAGGGAATGCCAAATTAAGAATTGATGGGTTAAAAGAAAAACAATTAAGAATGCAGTCAATTGATCTGATTTGCACAGGGCTTCTGACCAACAAAGATGGAAAGCAAGGAGTATTAATGATAAGGCAAGTTCCTACACCAACACTTCTTACCTGTCTGATTGCAGATCTGATTACAAATCCCTTGACTGATAGACACCACCATTCTGCTAGAGGAATGCATCATGCCCTAGCCTGTGGGGAAGAGAGATTTGATTTCATTGTTACACTTATTAGAGCACTAACTTCATTTAACAGCATTATCAACAGAAACTAAGTGTGTATAGACAACTCCATCAGGCCTTGTAAAATGGTCTTAGACTAATAGCTTCAAAGAAACTCTTCAAAACAAATGTGTAATCCATGATTCAAAACAGATATGATTTTCATCATAAATGTGGTGCTTCCAGCTTGTTCTCCAGAGTCAAGAGTAGATGCTTAAGAATAAGACAAGGGGACATTTTACATAGGATGGGCCATGAAATGTTTCCTTTCCATATGGTATTAAGTCTCATGCCCAAGTAGTATGAACTCCTCTCATCTCTTATTAAGCAGATGGTGACTCTCGCTGAGCTTCATTCTAACTATGCTGAAACACCCACAATGAAGATATTCCTACATTCTCAAGGGAAACTGGTTCTGTGTCTAAGTGACCTGTTCTCAACATGTTTCTCCCAGTGTTTAACCTGAACCTCCTATTGTTTCAGTTTAATTCCATTTATCTTGGTTCACTCCCCAGTGGCCACACTGACTAAAGGTAACACTACCTCTGGGAATGAAACTGCAGTCCTGGATAGGCAGGCTTATCAAGGCTGCTAGCGAAGGAGTGGAGATAAAAGAAAATGCCTCAGGAGGCCACAAATAGTTCAAAATCCAATAGAAGTGACGTTACACATGCAGTATTTATGAGAAATGATCTAAATAAATAAAAACTCTAAATGTTTCAGTGTGGGTGAAGAGGGGAATAAGGAAGTAGAAGTTAGACTGTATACTATATATCAGAACACTTTGAAATGATGCCCTGAAACTTTCCTAGAATTGATAGTTTTTAAGTTCATGGGAAGGAGGTATAAGATGTAAGGGTCATACGGATTTACTGGTAATTTTTCAAGCATGATGAATTTACTTCCTTATTGACTAGAGTTGCTACACCAGTGGACTAGAGAACTTCTGGGTTATTCCCCAGTCTCTGGGCTCACTGCTAGTTGGTAGATAATTGTGAGGATGGTGAAGACTGAAGAAAAAAGTTACGAGGGAAAAGAAAAAAATAAATTTGCGATATTGTGAGCTATCCATGTAGAGATACTGGATAGACAATTGGCTGTGAAAATGTGGAGTTCAGCAGACAAGATTGTGTTAGAGAAATGCATTTGGAAAAAAGGTGGATGGGGAGGCAGGAGAACAAAGTAAATAGAGAGGTAGGAGAAAAATTGGGATCATGTGGTATCACAGGAGTCAAGAAAAAATGTTTCAAGAAGGTTATGTGCTAAAAAATGTGTTGAGTGTTTCTGACTAGTTGAGTAAGATGAAGAAACAAATGCGTCCATTAGGTTTGGAGATGAGGTATGATCTAGTGAGAAGCTATGGAAACAATAACTTCAATGCAGTTTTTCTTTCCCTTCTTTGTAACTTCAGTTTCGTAGGTGTTACCTGCAATGACTACAGATGTAGTTTTGTCAAAATTAATACCTAACTGTTTTTGTTGCAGAATATCCCCCAGTTGCCTGAAGAATCTTCTTGTCTTAATTGTTTGGGGCATCTCCCAGGATGCTGACATTATCTATGAATCAGCACTGGCCATTCCTTGCCAGTAGTAGGAATGGAAATCCACCACACCCACTGTCAATGAAACAAGATCGATGTGCACAACACTGAAGACCTGATTGCTGGGGTGATGTGTTTGTGACTAGAGTCAGATAGACCCTTCTGTTGTATTCAGTTGGAAATATATCATAATAAAGCCACTTGGACACTAAAGTGGGTATGATGTAGTGAGGCAGTCCTATCAGCCCCCACACACTTACCCCTTTCCTCAGAAAACATACCTGTCTTCAGGATGGCTGGATTTATCATGAGCTCTGGTATCTTCCATTTCTATCGCTGGCCAATATTGTCCTTTATGCATCACCACCTGAATTCCTCCTTCTGTTCTGGGAAGCTGCACCTCAGGAGCTTCTCATTGTCTTTCCAGCTACCTGGCTTCTTTTACAGCCCTGCCAGTACATCAGACAAATATGAGTAGGATGGAAGCTCAATGGAGGACAGGGATCATGCTCCCCAGGAAACCATTCAACTCTTTGTCAACCAATGGACAAATGGGGAGGGTGGAGCCTGTGTAATTTCACCAGCATAAGTGCTTGACCTCCGACCTAAGACCCCTTATTATGTACATTCACATCACTTTTCTGCGAAGTTTGAAAAGATTCTAATAGAATCAACTTAAAATAAAACTGATCCTCAGAGAGGTTGAATAATTTGTCCAAAGGCACACACACAGCACATGAGTGAACAAGGCGTAACTTGAATCTAGACCTGACTTCAAGGCTGCACTCTTCTTTTTTTAATGTCATATATGAGGTACAATTGCCATGCAATATATCATACATATTTAATGTGTAAATTTTGATAAGTTTGAACATATCATATACCCATGAAAGTAAAACCACAGTCAAGAAAATGAAGATCTATGCCAACAACAAACATTTCTTCATGCTTTTTTGTAACATTTCCCCCTTCCTGTCTCTGATACTCTAACTCCTGGTAACCACTCATCTACTTTCTGTCACTATAGATTAACTTGCATCTTTTATAATTTTATATAAGTGAACATTTATACTATGCACTCTTTCTCTAAATTTCCTCATAATTATTTTGAGGTTTATTTTTATTGTTTTGTGCACTTCTGAATAATATTCTATTTCATGGATATGCCAAAATATATTTATTCATTCATCATCAATTGATGGATATTTGGGTTGTTACCAGTTTGGAATCATTACAAATAAGGCTGCTCTGGACATTCACATTCAATGTGCAATCTTTGTATGTTGTATGTTTTCATTTCTCTTGGGCAATACCATGTGTACATGTTCACTTTTTTTTAAGAAATTGCAAACCTTTTTCAGAGTGGTTCTACCATTTTCTATTTACTCTGAGCATGTCAGAATTCCAATCCTCCATATCCACACCAATACTTGGTATGATCAGTATTTTAACACTTTTGCTAGCCTTGTTGAGGTATCTCATTATGGTTTTAATTTGTGTTTCCCTAGTGACTAATGATGTTGAGCATCTTCTTTGTGTATTTATTTGCTATCAGGGTATTTTCTTTGAAGAAGTGTCAGTTCTATTGTCCATTGTTTAAATTGGGCTGTTTATTTTATCATTGGACATTAAGAGTTCTTCGTTTGCTCTGAATACAAGTTCTCTTTATCAGATACATCATGTGCAAATATTTTCTACCAGTCTCTTACTTTTTCCTTTATTTGGCTGAAATATTTCAAAGACTTTCATTTTTCTAACACTGTCTTTCAAAGAGTAGAATGGTTAATTTGGTAAATCCAATTTATCAATGTTTTGTTTCTTTCATGGTCATGCTTTTGGTATCTTATCCATGTAATCAGCTTAACTTAAGGTCACAAAAATTTTCTCCCATGTGTTCTAGAGGTTTTATAGTTTCATATTTTACATTTAGATGTATGATCCATTTGGACTTTGTTTACCTTTTAAGGTATGGGTTCTTGTTTATTTGTTTTGCTTATAGGTATCCTTTTGTTCCAGCACAATTTGTTAAAAGGATTATTCCTACTCCACTGAATTGGCTTTGGCTTTCATCTATGTATGGGTCTATACCAGGTTTTCTATTCTGTTCCTTTGGTCTATTTGTCTATATTTAAGCCAGTTCTACGCTGTCTTGATGACAGCTTTTACTAAGTCTTAAATTCAAGTATTGTTAGCCCTTTGATTTTGTTTTCATATTCTTCAAAATTTGGGCTACTCAAGGCCTTCCTTCTACATTTCCATAGCAGTTTTAGAATCAATTTATCAATTTCCTCAAAGAATTTGGTGGGATGTTGATTGTGATAGTGTTGAATCTATACACCAATTTAAAGAGAACTGATACCTTAACAGTATTGAGACTTCCAACCCATGGAAGTAGTTATCTTTTCATTCAGGTTCACTTTAATTCCACAACATTATGTTTTATAGCTTTCAGTTTAAAGATTTTGCATATATTTTGTCAAATTTATCGCTAACTTTCTCATACTTTTGGCTATTATTATAAATGATATTTTAAATTTTAATCTCCTATTGTTTGTTGCTCATATATAGAAATATAATTGTGTACACTTGATCTTGTCTCCTACAACCTTGCTAAACTCACATATTAGTCCTAGTATCTTTTTGGATATTCTGTACATTTTCTACACAAATGATAATGATATCTGTAAATAGTTTTACTTCTCCTTTTCAATTGGATGCCTGCCATGCCTTTTTCTTGCTTTATTGCACTGGCTAAAGCTGGTACTCCTGGCCCCTCATTTACTCACTTAATTTTTTTGATCACCTATAATATGCCAGCCATGATTTGAAGTAGGATGAATGCAGTGTGAATAAAGCAGGCAGGGTATGTTTTGTAATGGAGCTTACAATAATTGTGTGATTGCTTAAGAAAACAGATGTATTTGAACATAAGTGATAATATCAGTGAGGAATAGCTAATGAAAATAGGAATATTTAGCCTAAAAATTAACAGACAAAAGGAAAAGTAATTATGCCTTCAAATATGCAAGGGACTATTTTGCAGAAAAGGATTAATTTTTTTTCTGTATAATTCCGGAGGACTTAACTAGGATTAATAGTGGAAAGTTGAGAAGGAGAGAAATTTAAAAACTTGCTGCCATAAAAAACCATTTGATATTGAAGGAAGCTACCTCCTGAGAATCTTTCTGTGAAAAGTTTATCAAGAGGCTGGATAATCTTTTGTTAGGTATTCCATAGAGGAGTATCATTCTCAGGTAGAAGATATAGCTAAAGGATTACCAGAGTGATTTCCAATTTGAATAATCTGAAATTCAATAGATATAAAGATGAATGGGACATGGCCTTTGTTTGTATTATGTTTACAATATCATTGGAAAGAAAAGCAGATTTATGATATAAACCACACAAGTCAAATTGTGGTTCAAGATACCAAATGAATATCCTTACAAAGTAGGGAGCAATTAATGACTATATAAATGGTAGAAATTATGTACTCAATAAGAATTGTACAACCATTTGCTGTCACATCAAATATATAAATTGCAATTGTGATCCAATTATTTTTACACACATTCTAATTTCTTTCCAAACTTCCTATTTACCTTGTCTTGAGTATCCTTCCCTTTTTTTAAATATAGTTTCTAATTCCTAATTCCCCTTTCACTATTGATCTTAAATACATAGAGCATCCTTCGTGAAGATCCCTCAAAATTCCAGTCTTCTGAGGTCATTCTCTTTTCTCATTGTTTGTTTACACTTCAGTTAGATCATCAGGAGAGAAAATAAGTCTTACATCACTAAATATGTCTGATCCCTATAATAATATTCACCACATGCAGTCAGAAAATGGGAGCTAATATTAACAATGATAATAATGCAAAAAAAAAAAAAGAACAGGGAGAAAAGCTATGATGATGATTTCAGGTGGCATAGTCAGAAAATGTTTTTTTTAGAAGAGGTGAGATTTTACCTCCTACTTCTCTCCTGATTCACTAATACATTTACTCATTTAATAAATATTCATTGCCAGAGCCTGGGACACAAAAAAGAATAAGGCAGATATGGTTCCCCCACTCTGGAACTTACGTTCTTATTATGAAAATAAGAAAAGTGGCAAATACACACAGACACATAAATGAATTACAAATTATAAAAGAATCAAACTAGAGACTAGTTTTATGTAGAATGATTAGCCTTTCTAAGGAACTGACATACAAACAGTGTTGGAAGCAGGGAGGTAGGCAGAGAAAGAGAGCTTCTGCAAAACTTGTGATGTGAGAATGACCTTAGTTTGTTCCAGGAATGAGCTGGAGCAAGGTGGGGAGGGCAGGACGAGGTGTGCTTAGCAAGGTAGACAGCTCCAGATTGTGCCATGGGGAGGGATTCAGATTTCATTTTAAGTATAAGGGAAGACACTAAAGGATTTTAAGCAAGAGTGTGACATGATATGCTAGTTTATGTTTTTTTCAGAACATTAGTTGCTCTGTGGAAACTGGATTGACAAGAGTAGGGAGTTAGAAGGCAGCTGGCAGCAACCCAGGGAAGAAATGATACTTGCTGGACAAGGTTAAAGCAGCAGAATTGGAGAGAGTTCAACAGTCTTCCATTTTGCAACCCAGTGTGGCCCCTTCAGCAGCCCTTTGAGCTTGAAGACTATTGGAATTCTGCTTTTCTAAGCCTCAAATCAAAGTTGCAAGGAGTACTTTTTTTTCCTTGCCTAGGAAACACACTGTTCTCTATTTGGATGCTGTTTTATTTATGGTGGCTTGGAAGAGGGCTGCTGATGAATGAAGTTTATGAATGTCCCAGGTCTCCATCAGCCACACACTGGGACACCTCAGGTGACCCTCCCCGACACAGCTGTCTGCTGCTCCATCAGCAATGGCTCCTGCTCCCCTGCAATGTCAAGAAGCTCTAACTGCTGTAGATCTAGTCTCGCCTAATGCTTGCTTTACTAAGAAAAACATTTGTTGTTAAAGGTAAGCAGTCTGGCCAAGGGAGTGATTCATCATATATAGATGGACAGCAGACTAGACACGGAGGCATACCCAGATGGATTAAAAAAGATGCATTCTCTAGTTTGTGGAACCTCGCCCCCCTCCCCCAACAAGTTCCGGGATGTGAGCAGAGGCCATTCCCAAAGAAGGCCACCCACGTTGGGATAGGCCTGCTCCTACAACTGCGAAATAGCTTGGTGCACTGACAAAGGGTTCGTTCATATCCATGCCTCTCCCCCCACTTCCTTCACATCCAACCTCAGTCCCAAGAGTTCATTGGCTGTCCTAGAACCATAAGCAGCAGGGCTGGGCCTCTGTTTATCCTCATCCACTGCCGCCAATACTGCTTGCAAAGTAAGTTAAGGGGCACCTAGTCTGTGTCATTCGTGCCTAGGTTTCTGCTTATCAAAGTATTCAGATGTCAGGAGGCAAACTGCCCCGTATCTCCCATAAATTCTGCCAAACCAGAAACCTTGTATTAAACCCAACAAACTGTGTGCAGATGTTTTTAAAATAAGAGGTCCATTGTCCCAACAAAATCTTGCAGCAAGAGTGTGTCTACTATAGCAGAAGAGAAAATCTACCTACTAAGCTTTTACTACAATTACTACAGTCACATGGGTCAACAGAATGGGATCCTTGGCCTCTTTTGTTCTTCTAACGTGATGGGCACATTTCTGCTTAGAGAGGTGCTTCAGAACTAGCCACCAGGATGTATATACCATAGCTCCTACCAAAAGGAAGGCAAGTAGAAACTGAGCTTTCAAAACATTCACTCAAGTCAAAACCTGTTCTTTAGTGGACATGACAATATGTGAGGAGGAAGCTGCCTGGGTCTTTCAGGAAAGGTGTCTTCATTCTTAAAGTCATGAGAAAGGGGTGGCCCTACCTCTGCCTCTGGACATCCTGCCTGAACGTGATGCTTGGAATGGCGATGGCAGCCTAGGGATTGAGAAGGAAGCAGGTTGGAGCTGATTAGAAAGGTGGACAGACAGGGTTTGGAGCATCTTCGAGCCCATCTAGGAGCTACTAGGCTCCTTTCCTTTCAGACTCCCTCTATGTGACATAAGCTCTTTATTGTTGAAGCTAATCATTGTCTCAGGTTGAGGTTGTCTACCTGGTTGAGTAGGTGAGAGAAGATTCCCTTGGTGTTTTGGAAGGGCTTTAGGGTCCTGAGAGTCTATTCAAAGAGTAACCTCAATGTTTTCAAAATGTAGAGGGACCAAGAGAGCTGAGGGATGTTCCTAGTGACACCAACATGTCCTGATGCCACACGGCTCCCGATTTCTCAGCTGATTTTCAGGAGGCCTCAACCTTCTCAGAGAAGTTCATGGGGCACTTCTCTGATGGTTCTCTAAGTCCCCTCAGACTTTAGAGTATGTTCTCTTACAGACAATCTCCATTTCTTGGTACTTTATGTTTTCTGCTTCAAAAATTCCATTCATTAATGGTCAAAAAATGCAAAAATATTCAAGAGTCACTTATAATTCCAGCATCCAGGCCATGTTTAGTGTAGTCATGGTATATGCACTATATAAGCGTGTGTGTTTCTGACTCATATTTGCCCTTTCAAAAATTTGATCATCATAGCATATCTCTAGTTTTGTATCCATTATTTGAACTCATGACTGTATTAGGAGCATCTCTACATATTACTAAAAATATTTTGAAAGTTTAAACAAATACTCTGGTTTGGGCAATACTTCCAAGGTATTCTAGTGTGCAGGGAAGGTACTTGGGATGAGATAGCTCATTTCCTATCTTAATTTTCTTTAAAATTTATTTCTCGGTACCATTTCTAGATTTAATCTCCACAAAGGAATGAAGGACTCTGAAGGCTGCGTTGCTAGGCCACATTCACTCTACTTAGGAAGATAAAATTTTCTAGCCATTGGGCTGGCAGTCTCTAAGTAGTGAACACACAATTCCGTGGAGATATGTACAATGCAACGTTTGAGAGCACGGCTATGGGCTTTCTGGACTCCCCCTCCCTTTGCTGGTTGGCTGTGAGATGAACTTAAGCATGCTATTTAGCCTCTCTAATTCTCCTTTTCCTTGTTTGTAACATGAAAATAAAAATAGAAGCAATTCCATAAGGTTGTGGTGAGAATTCAGTAGCATAATTCTGAATTGAGAGCACTCAAATGTTAGCTGCTTTTATTTTTATCATTATGACAGTTTTAGGTGTTTCACCATGAGTTTATATTTACCTTCTTTAATCTAACTCTCTTTTAGGGGCACTTGGATGCCTCAGTCAGTTAAGTGTCTGACTTGAACTCAGGTCATGAGCTCACCATTCGGGAGTTCGAGTCCTGCATTGGGCTCTGTGCTGACAGCTTGGAGCCTGGAGCCTGCTTCGGATTCTGTGTTTCTCTCCCTGCCCCTCCCCCGCTCACCCTCTCTCAGTCTCTCTCTCTCTCAAAAATTAACAGACATTAAAAATTAAAAAAAAAAATCTAACTATCCTTTTAAAAAGGCAGGAATTAAGGATTCAGCAGGCATTTTTTTTTCATCTCTTCCCCACTCAACTGACCCTCTTCTAGAATGTCTTTATGCCCTAGACTCTCATTGTGTGTAAATCCTTACCATTCTCACAGCACAACAGACCTTTCCATGCGTGATTTCATAATCCTTGTCCACACGTGATTTCTTCTGCTAGAATGCCCACCCCCTCACTTCTTCACCCACCTGCCAAATGCTTACTCTTCCTTTAATATCTCCTCCTCTGGGGAGCCCTTGCCCAAATCTCCAAAGAGGTGTTGTTCCACTCTTTGCGCCCCCACAACACCATTTTTAAACCAATATCCCCAACACAGCACTTACCAGAGTGTATTTGTAACTGATCTGTTTGCACGATGATTCTTCCCCTGCAGTGTATGCTTTTCAGGGGGTCCAGGAACATGTATTTGTCATTTCCAAAGAGCACAATGAATGCTGAATGTGCAGAGGAAAAAAAAAGTATAAGCCACGTATTTCTCTCAAGGGGAAAAATACATGAACTTTTAGGAGTCTGAAGGGCAGATCAGTTCCCCTGCTTTGCACTCTCCATGTGTTCAGGACTAGAAAAGCCCCCAGTGGAGTCAGAAGGAAGGGTTCCATTCAACACACACCTAATTACAGTCCTCACTCGATTCCCTCTTACAAATGACAACCATCAGATGCCAAGTTGTGGCAGAATGACATCTGGCTCTTCGGCAGACACCCCCGGCAACGGCAGTAATGACTTCGGAGATGGCTCTGGATGGGTAATGCTGTTAAGTTTGTTGTCTGGATTGCATTATTCTCTTCAACATCTTTTTACATTGTCCTCTAACTCACTTCTGATTCTGATTCTGTGAAACCTGGACACATTTATCCAAATTTGCCCAATGCCCTTCATGGCCTTGACATGCCAGTCCTTTAATATATTTTCATCAGCTCCTGTGCATTTTTCACAGAGAGTTGTGAGTGTACTTCACAGCCAGTTTGTGTTCTCAGAGGCAACTCGAAGGGGAAGGTTTTTGTCATCTGGGAAAAAGTTCTTTAGTACTCGACCAAATTACATTTTCTAAGATGACCACATTTGGGGCTCCTTTTGAAATCACACTATATAAAGAAAAAATGCCTCAGTGACTACATATGCTTTGAATTTGAAACCAATATGCAACGCTTCATTAGCTCCCAGGATGAACTATAAAAAGGCAGGGGTTGCAACCATAACAGTCTTGCCTCTGACTGAGAAAAATATATACATTTTAATTTTTTCCTAGGCATTAAAAACAAAGCCTTTATCTGAAATTTCATCCAGGTTTCAGAAATGATGCATTTAATTTCCATACTGAGTTCTGCCCCCCTCCTCAATTTTTTCTCTCTACCATGTAGAAATAGGAGGCCAGACTGGGACACAGAGTAGCTTGAGAAACAAAATCCCCAAGGCTTTCTCTTCTGTACCAGTTGATTATTGTGATTTTTGGAAGAGACCAAAATTAATCAAATAGGATATAAATGAAAATGTATACAATATTAAGAGAAATGTTAGACTCCAAATGGTAAATCATTATAGCAAGTAATGATAATAAGAAGTTCTTGCAGTATAAATCAGCCCCTGCAATCAACGGGCGTAATGTTAACCTCATTCTATGGGTATTTTGAGTATATTTTTGCTTGCAAAATAACTGCAATACTCACAACTGGAAAAAAACATCACATTATCTAGTGTTTTGACTTATTGGGGAAACATTTCTGTGTAGAACCAATGCATTTATCATGCTTAATTGGAAATTAATGAAACAATATTTATATTGCCTATGTTTTTACTTTTTTTTTTTAAATTTAGGCATGCCATCTTAAAATGTATTATATCCATTTAAAATGCTGATGGAAATCATAGATATAGGATTATAAAATGTCAAATGCAAAATTAAAACAAAAAGGATAGTTTTCAAAACTCTACCCAGTAGTTGCCAATGATACCATGGTACCCTGCAATTCCTCAAAATTCTGGGGTGATTTGTGAAAAATAGGAATGTCCATCATTCAAATCGTCTAGGTTTCAAATGTCATATGTTTTGTTTGTTTTCATAGAGAAGACAAAACAAAAGACATCAGAACATAATGTTCCGGAAATAACAAAATGGTTTTTATTTATTAGCTGTAAGGAATAAGTAATGGGATCTTTCCAAAAGTTGTCAGTCTTTGGCCAAAGTTTCCTGTGCATTGGTTAACAAAACTTCAATTCCCATAAATATATTGATGCCTCCAGAAAGGTGTGAACAGATGCTTTATCTCTACATTGTGTGCATAAATGTACGTTCTGAGCTGTAAATTGATCAAACTGTAGAAACAAATCATTTAAGATTTGTGCAGTGATTAATAACAGAAGCCAGTAATCAAATCTCCCTGCCACCAGCACATCTGTTACAGAGAGTTTCTAGTTTGCCCTATTATGCAAATGTGCAATAAAACAAATACATTACTTAATTTAGCAGCTGGTTCAAAAACATTATTTTAGGTGATTTCTTTATGTTTTGTGTACTTTTGCCATTGATCGTGGTTAATGTGAACTAATTCAATTGTTTATGAAATGAGGGCTTCCACATAAAAAATAGCTCTCGGGAAAGCCAGCCTTTGGGAAAGTCATTCTGACCCTTGTGTCTGAGAACCAAATACTGCAGCAAATGCACGATAAGTCCCAGCTTCAGGACTTCCACTCAAACTACATGGGATCCTCAAAGGATTTAAAATGGAAGCTCCCTTGGTTTCCACATTCCTGAGGGTGGAGAAAAATTCTGGCCAGTGCTAAAACTTGCTGGATTGGGATTTAATTAAAATAATAATAATAATAATAATAATAATAATAATCTGAAGTCCCTTTTTATTAAAAAAATATCTGGACACAAAAATAAATTCTAATAGGAACATTGAACTTCACGTTCTGATGTTTTCCGAGTGAAAGGTAGGAACTCACGGAATCCAGTAGAACCAGCTAAATATCTGGTATATAAAAAAGCAGGAAACTCGTTTCTCACGAGCTTGAAAAAAACATGAAAACCCACAGGCAGGTAGGTGGGTTGGGCTCTTACTCAGTGGTACTGAGTACTCAGGGTTACCTTTTGTGTAGTCAGTGACCAAACTTGCATTTGCTAGACCAGTGAAGGGAGGAGATGAGAAAAGAGAACAGGGGCATCTAGTCCAGTCTCCCACAGAGTCTTCAGCAGCTGGATAACAGGCAGGAAAAAAGTAGCCCTGATTGTTAAGCAGAGAAGCCCAGTAAAACGGTGACTAGAGAATAAGAAGTAATGTGTTACTGTAGGGTTTTAAATTGTTTGGAGACACTCACCAGACTTAGGACAGTAGATAGATAAAAGTCATATATATGCTCAGTTCATACTTAGGGTCTGTCAGTTAATATGCAGGCTCTCAAATCCCTTCCATTATGGGCCCATAGGACAGTTTCAAAAGGACTTTCGGTTACTTATTTATAAACTCACCTTCACGTCAATGGCCCAAGACTATAGCATAAAGATGAAGAATTATACACATGCTTACATGCTCAGTAATACCTACAATAATCCCATAATCAAAGTTTATTGAACACTGTGTTATTAGCACAGCTTTGTGAGACATCCTTACAGACACTTTCTTTTGATCTTCATATTTTACCAATGAGGACAATGGGACTCAAAGTGACCTGCCCAAGGTCATAAGACACTGGACTGCAATAAATGACTGATTGCAAAGCCCATGGTCACTAGTATGGTATCTTGTTCCCTAAACCAAGGTTAAATTTCCAGAGGAGACCCGAAGAAAAAGAGAAATTGTGGAGTGTGTCCTTAGCACCACTGAGGTAAGAGGGACAAATTCCAGTTTTCTACACAAATACTTTGTTGCATGGTCTGCAAAGTAAGTGGGACCATGTTGAACTGAGAATTCAAATACGTTAAAAAAGAAAAGACAGATTGAGAACACTTGATGGACGGCAGGTCTTTTGGAAATGTGGATCACCCTGCAGACAGACTGTATTATTCAAGGCTCTCCTGAGAAACACAACCAACCAGATATGTGAATATATGGAAAGAGACTTCTTAGAAAGGAATTGGCTCACATAGTTATGGAGGCTGGCACATCTGAATTTGTGGTGTGAGCTGGCAGGCTGGAGACCTGGGAGATACAGGTGCAGATGAAATCCCAAGACAGTCTGCTCAAGAATTCCTTTTGGAACAGGGAGGCCAGTCTTTTCTTTTCGTTCTATTCAGATCTTCAGTGATTGGATGAGGCACACCCACATTACGGAGGGCAATCTGCGTTACTCACAGTTCACTGATTAAATGTTAATTTCATCCAAAAATGCCCTGGAGGTTGACACATAACATTAACCATTACACAAACCAAATTTATACTTCAAACACCAGCAAAATAAGGTACATCAAAAGAGAAGAAGATTTAAAAAAAAAAAAAAAACTCAGTATGTGATGTCCTTTTCAGGGAAAAAAAGCAATCATCGTGGATAAAACTATGATTCTGGCTATCTTATCCTTATTTTACGGCTTAGCATTTTTTATTTTATTTTAATTTTATTTTATTTAAATTCAAGCAAGTTAACCTATAGTGTAATAATGGTCTCAGGAGTAGAATCCAGTGATTCACCACTTATGTATAACACCCATTGCTCATCTCAACAAGTGCCCTCCTTAATGCCCATCACCCATTTAGCACATCCCCTCACCCAATCCCCATTCAGCAACTCTCAGTTTGTTCTCTGTATTTAAGAGTCTCTTACGGTTTGCTTCCCGCTCTTTTATTTTTCCTTCCCTTCTCCTGTGGTCATCTGTTTTGTTTCTTAAATTCCACACATGAGTGAAATCATACGATACTTACCTTTCTCTGACTAATTTATTTCGCTTAGCATTCTAGTTCCATCCACAGTGTTTTGCAAATGTCAAGATTTCATTCTTTTGATCGCCAAATAATATTCCACTGTATATAATGTATATAATGTTTTATTGTATATAATTGTATAAATTGTATACAATTGTGTATATATATATATAGTATATATATAAAGTATATATTGTATATATTCTATATATACATATATATAATTGTGTATATATATATAATTGTATATAATTGTATAAAATAATATAAAATTGTATATAATGTTTAAATCCACTGTCAGTCGATGGACATTTGGGCTCTTTTCATAATTTGGCTATTTTCAATAGCATTGTTATAAACATTGGGGTGCGTGTGTCCTGTTGAATCAGCATTTTTGTATCCCTTTAATACCTAGTAGTACAATTGCTGGGTCGGAGGGTAGCTCTATTTTTAATTTTTTGAGGAACCTCCATACTGTTGTTCAGAATGTACTCCAGCTTGCATTCCCATCAGCAGTGCTTAGCATTTTTTATATTTTGATCAGATGCAGGGTAGAGAGAGACAAAAATCTCCATAATCACCACAATATTTTAGTGCTTGGGACCTATAAAGGCCTGCCTCCTGGCCATCACTAGAAATTTCAAACCATCATTACATGAATTTTTTTCTGTCCAATCCTTTAGAAGTTATAATGAAAGTGAATTGAATTCATTTGGCAAATATTAGGCCTGCCAACAATATTCTTACTTTCTGTAGAGAATGAGAGGGCAACATAGCATAATGGGCAAGAGCAAGGCACTGAAGTCAGAAAGGTTCATTTCTTAACCCTTTTTAACACTCTCTATCAGTATGATTTTTGGCAAGTTACATAATTTTCTAAACCATGATTTCCATGTCTATAAACTAAAGATAATTGAGCCTATTCCCTAGTGCTAACCTGAGGATTAAAGGAGGTAAAGCATTTAGAACTCTGGGCACATTGTCTGACATATGATGACTCAATAAACACTGTTCGTGTGACAGCCACAGGAAGAAGAAAAGGAGTCAGAGTAAAAGGCGTAGCGGTTGGACAAAACCCATCCATGAATATTCTTCTACACTTCGCACAATGAATATTCTTGGTGAGGAGATCAGTGACTTAACAACAGGATCATTGCAGAACCATCATAAACCCTGTGCCCTCTCTTTTTGGAGGCCATATTGCACATCATTTCACGAAAATACACTCAAATCCCACACTAAAGAGAAATTCAGAAGCTAAACAGTTTTGAAAGTTTATTTTCTGTTTTCTAATTTTGCTTTTGAAACTGTTTGGCTCTAAACTAATTTGCTATTTAGTGACTTGGAATTTTAGGAATACCTTCAATGTAAGAAAATCTAATTTTTTTCGAATGAACTGGGAGCTTTATGGAATTTGCATTTAATGTTTAATGAAGTTGTCAACATTTTGGGTTGTAGGCATTTTAATAAACATTTTAAAATTTGCAGTTTTTGTTTATTGTGGAGTCAGTAAAGTTTATTCACAGGTTGCAACTATTCTTGAAAGTTTTTGAAAAATTCATAGATCCGAGATATTACTCCCATACTGCATAACATCTTGCATAAGTTTTAAGTTCTACAGAAAGAGAGAGAAAGAAAAAAAGGCAGGGACAGGGGAAAGAGAGAGCATGTCAGAAAACCATGTTTTCATCCTTCGTTTAAAAGCCTTTAAAACGTTGAAAAAAAAATTTAAAAAAAAATTAAAAAAAAATAAAAGCCTTTAAAGTTTTTAATTTTTTTTTAATTTTTTTTTTTATTTATTTTTGAGACAGAGAGAGACAGAGCATGAACGGGGGAGGGTCAGAGAGAGAGGGAGACACAGAATCGGAAGCAGGCTCCAGGCTCTGAGCCATCAGCCCAGAGCCCGACGCGGGGCTCGAACTCACGGACCGCGAGATCATGACCTGAGCCGAAGTCGGACGCTTAACCGACTGAGCCACCCAGGCGTCCCTAAAGTTTTTGATTATGAAACATATAAAACATACAGAAAAGGTTAAAAAAATAATCAACTACATCCTATTGCTTATGACATCTTCCACCTTACTTCTAAGTTAATTTTCTTTTTCTAGAAATATATTCATTAATTTCAGTTTGGGCTCATGGTTGAATGTGAGGTTGAATATAAATTTCTAGTCTCAAAGATAGTTTTACTCAGCACTTTGACTCTATCACTCCATTATCATCTTACCGGTGTTATTGCAGTTGGAAAGTCTGTTCTCAAATTATCCTCTGAGATCAACTTATTAGCTTCTCAGATTTGCGTTTTGACTTGGGTATTCTGTATTTGGTCTACAGTATGCCGAGGCATAGAATGAATATCTAGTTTTATATTTATATATAGAAAATTTATGTGTGTGTTTGGAAACATATATTATGTACATGCTTATATGAACACATGTTATATACATGTGTTATATATGTTATATATATGTTGTAGTACTCATAACTGAAGATTCTGGTCATGAATCAATTCTGTTAATTTTTAGACATTTGTTTTCAATTTTTTTTTGCCTGTTTATGTTTCCTTTTCGGAATTCTATTAGTAGAATGTTGGAAAATCTTATTTTATATGTTTCTTAAGCTCCCATGTATGTTTTCTGTATTTTCATTTCTCTTACTTCTTTCTGGTAATTTCCCCAGATTTATTTTATAGCTCACAGATATCGCCTCATATTTATTCAATCTATTATTTAATCTTATTTTGACAATTAAAAAAAATTTAAATGTTTATTTATTTTTGAGAGAGAGAGAACGAGCTGGGGAAGGGCAGAGAGAGAGAGGGAGACACAGAATTCGAAGCACGCTCCAGATTCTGAGCTGTCAGCACAGCGGCCCATGAAGGGCTCGAACCTAGAAACCACAAGATCATGACCTGAGCTAAAGTCAGAAGCTTAACCGACTGAGGCACCCAGGCGCCCCATATTTTGATAATTTTTAAAATTCTTGATATCTACATGTTCTATATTTGTTAACTTGAAATTTGCCTATTTGATGGTACTTTATGTTCTTAGATTTCTTCTTTCACGTATTTATTTTAGGTCTCTTTAATTTTTTTCTCTTTGTAATTATTAATCTATAATCTCAAATACCAGGCCCTTAATATTCTTGGTTTTGTAAATGTGGACTTCACTCATGGTTGATCATAATTTGTCCTTATAAATTCATCCCTCCTCCCTCCTGCCCCATGAAAATCCCTTGAAGCCTGAGTTTCAGGAGAATTCCTAAAGAGAAGTTTTTTATTTATTTCTGCTAGTCCCAGGGATTTCACCACGGGGATTCATTGTCATTTTGGATTCTTGGATGGAGGATTCCCCAGACCATGCAGGTAGTCTAAATTTGAACCCTAATCTTATATACGGCCCATGTTCAGGGTTTCAAGCCTTAGGAAAGACCTTTTTTTCACTCAAACACTGGTGAAGACTGTAAGCTTTGTTCCTGTCTTAAGACGATAGGTAGATATTTTCCCCCTAGTTCATCCTTTCAATTCTTAGACTTATGCATACATCTTAGCATCAATTCTCATATTCTTTCTCTGTTGGAGAACTAAAACCCAATCTCTTATGTTAGTTGGACAATAACCCACTCTGGTCAACCTAAGTGTCAGTTTACCTTCTCTGTTCTTTGTTTCTGGCATCTGAAGATTTCCTTTTCTTTCAGTGTATTCCAATGACATTCAAATATTTTTTTATCAAACTTAACAATATTAAATGTTTATTGCTGAGGAGTATTTATTTATTTTCATCAGTGTTATGAGATGAATTGTGTCCTTCCCAAAAATTAGGGGAGCCCTAACCCCCAATATGCTGGTATTTGGAGATGGAGCCTTTGCCAGTTAATTAGGTCATGAGGGTGGGACCCCAATGACGGTAGAAGTGCTCTTACAAGAAGAGATACCAGAAAGCTTGCTTAGTCTCTCCGTGCCATGTGAGAACACAGCAAGAAGGTGGTTGTCTGCAAGCCAGAAAGAAACTTCTGGTTCTGTTCACCAGAACCAGAACATGTTGACACCCTAATCTGGACTTCAAGTCTATAAAACTGTGAGAAAATTCCTTTCCTTTATTTAAGCTGCCCAGCCTATGGTATTTTGTTATGGTGGCCTGAACAGACTGTGATCATGTGACGACGTGTTTCTGAAGTACTGAGTCTCTGATCTCTTATGGGTTCAATTAACATTGACAAGTTTTAAGGCGGGGGGTGGGGGGGGGGGAGTCTTGCTGCTTTTACCTTAAATCAACAACTGGGGCTCCCTGGTATGAATGCTCTGTTGACTCTTCCTAGATTCAGATAAACTACAATATCACAGCCAGTAATAGACAAAACAAACAAGAAAACAAAAAACACCTACTAATTCATGTGAAACAAGTAATTCAAGTCATGTTAATTCCAAGTAGACTAAGAGGTAAAGAATCACATTCAAAAGAACAGCCAAGAACAGAATGAATTTACTTTTTTAGGGAGGAAAAAAAAGCAAAGCAAACAAACATAAAACCCAATTCTGTATAAATTTGGAAGGCAATCTATAGAAGCCTAACAAAGTGAAAACTTCCATCAATATCGCAAATGAAATATCTTGAGGGAGTGGGTATAATTAATAAAAAGATGGGACTATAATTATTATGGTAAATACGAATAATTACCAAGAGTCCTCTGCTAATTTGAGGACCTTTGGTTTTTATGTGGCTATAGTTAGAAATAGAAATTTACTGCAGGAAAACATGTACTATCTATTGCAATCTTAAAACAAAGAAATCTGTTGAATGACAGCAGTGTAACCCTAAAGCATCCCGATGAACTGTAAATAATCCAGGCTCATCTGTGTGTGCATGGGAGAAAAAAAAAAAACTTGGCTGATAATTCATAGAGGATTGTATTCTTGCCATGTGACCAAAGGGCTTCAAAAGGATCTTTTCCTTGTGCTTCGAAGGCTGGTATTAATAAAATTACTTAGTAACATGGCAGTTGTAAATTGCGACCCCTTGTCATTGGCTGGGTCATAGATGTCCCTCTCCTTTCCTTTTTAAACACTGATGGGTTCAACAGAGTAAACACTGACTTCATAAATGAGCAGGGAGTCAGAGCACTTCAGGTTCTAGTCACTTCCATAATGGGAAGTAAGCAGAGCAATTTAACAGGGGATGTGAGAGGGGAAGGGGGGGGGAGAGTAGGATCCTAGTCAAACAGATGATGGAATGAATACCCTATTTAAGTGTGCCAGACTTACTCATGTGAAAGACGCTGTGGGTCACCAGAAACTAGAGGAATGGCATATAGGGTTGCTCCCATAATTAAGGGAGAAGGCATAAGTCAGGAGCATCTCAGACTGAATGCGTTCCTCTACCATACACTACAATTATCGCTCTTACGTACTTGCTCCAATAGGCACTTCACACTGATGATGTGGAATACCTTCTCTTTTCAGTATCCCGAGTAAGAGTCAGACAGATTGGAGATCAGCTAAAGCTCCCACTCTTGCAAAGACTAGGGTCATCACTCTATCACAGCAACGCTAGAAACAAAGATTTCCAAAGGGCAGAATCAAAATACAAAACAAAACAAAAAACCACATCACTTTAGGGGCAACACTACTAGATGAATTTCTGTCAGTTCTTCCCTAAACTAGGAAGCTAGTCATCAAGGAAGAAAACTCCCAACATCATTAACACCATCGCTACACATACATGCTTATGCCCAGTGGAAGCACTGATGTGTTCATTTTTTCTCCCCTTGTCAAATCTTTTTCTTCTTAACATCGCCAGATATTTAAGTGGAAGACATGGTTAGATGCCTACCCAAGATCCCTCTTAGCATGTTTCCTTAACAGTGCCCTAATTTTGTTTGGGGCAGGGTATGCCCATCCCTAAGCAGTGAAACGTGATTGACTAAAGCCAATCATGACAGTCCTTTCTGTTGCCTGAAAACTCCAAGGAGTAGTCATGTAACAAGTTCTGTCCAATGAGACCTTAAGGAAAGTGTGCCGGCACGTTTCTGGGGGAAATAATTAGCTTTCCAGATAAAAGGAAACACACACAGCTGGTGTCACCCTTCCTGTGCCCTGCCTATCCTTTGTAGAACACAGTCTGGCAGCTGGGCTGCTGTCGTCCTTTGGGCTCATGAGAGAAAGATGAGGAACATGATACCGCCGAGCTGATGATCAACACCAGCATTAGCTAACCTCCAGTCTTCAGATTATACAGGAAAAATAAACTGTATGTTCAAACAACAGTAAAATTTTGTTGCTTGCAGCCAAATCCATGTTTAACGGGTATCAATTATATACTACTACAATTTATCAAGCCCATTAACCTAGTTACCATCAACAAGCATCGAGTATTTTACTTTCACAAGAACCTCAAGGTGAAGGTGGTCGATCACTTCAAATCCCAGGTTTACTGTGTGGAAGCTGACACAGTGCAAGTTATAGACTTAGCTTGCGTTGCCCAGTGAGTCTGCGGCAGACCCAGAGTTGAAGCTGTGCTTGATGTCATTCTCTCTTTGTTCATTTACTCGTTCATTCACTTATCTAACAGACTTTTGATGATCTATTTTAGGCAGAAATACCTGTGCACCAGGAACATGAATATTAATGATTAGACAGCTTGTGCTCTCAAGGACCTCACAGTCGAGTGAGTTCACAATCTTTGAACTCTCAGTTCGGTAGCATTTTAATTGTATCGGTCAACCTTCTTTCTGATAGCCATCATCATGTGAGCTATGTGGTTTGTTTTTTTTTTTTTTACTCCAAACGTAGGTTATTTCAAGGGCATTTGTCTAATCAAAAGATATACCTTTCATCTGTTACTGGGATGTGGATGGAAATTTCCAGCATAATTTCAAAGCCAGAATTTTATGAACAGTTCACCCTTCCTTCTACAAAGGCAATTCGGCTAATTTTTCTCTTTAATGCTTTATCTGGATGACGGTTGCGTTAAGATAGCGACAGGCAGTCACATGTCTAGACCTGGGAAACCAAATGCATGGTGACACATCACAGGGTACAATTCAAGAGAAGGACTGAACATGGAGGTGGAGGGATTTAAGCCAAGAAGATGCTGCAAAATAGAGAAGGATGCTGGGTTCAAAGGCTAGCTTCAATAGAAGTCAAAATATTCTACCAAGTTCAGAAGCCCTGAAGAATGATAAGGATATGCTAATGAGAGTACCTATAATACAAAGAAGAGACTCAGAAAATAATTCCTGCCAAGAGCCAAAGGACTGATGATGGCAAAGAGATATTTTCGGTCCATCAGTTGTCTAAGCAACTGACTAAAAATAGTTTCTTGAAAACTATTATGTGCTTAGAAATGTGCCAAGTGCTATACAGGGAAGAGCAAGACTAAAAAGAATCCTAAGACATCACCTTTTTAGTCAGTTAAGTTAGAGTCCAGTTGGGGAAAAGAGAAGACTAACACATATGGAAAAAAGTAAACGATATTCGAGTGGCATGGAATGCATTGCCAAGAGATAAGGTGCAAAATGGTGTTTGAGACCTGGAAAGGTGTGATGCATGGTAGAGAGAGTCTAGGACTGAAATCAGAGACCTTGACTCCAACTGCAGAACTATACCCTTTATAAACCAAAGGTCCCACTAACATCTGTTTCTCAGGGAAGAGCTAATTTAAGAAGACAAATAAGAAAATATGGAAGATATTTAGAACTCAAGTATTAGATACACATTTATGCTATCATTTTCATGAGTGTGAGAATGTTTTATAGAAGAAAAGGAGACAAATAAAAAAAAACAGAGATGATTTACACAGTCCAGGAAACGAGTGATATTTCCTAAGAGGGAGATAACATGCACAAAGATGGGGGACACAAGGCAGAACTCTTGAGCTCTACTTGCAACTCTGCCAATTAGCCGTTTACTGAACCTTCGTTTCCTCATTCGCAAAATTTGGAAAAAATAGCCCTTTCAGCCCCACGGGACATGAGGATGAAATAAAAAAATCACAGATATCAAATTGTTCCACAAAGGAATGTTCTCTTGCCTGTCAGGACCCTGGGCTGGCTGGAGCAGAAGCATGAGCTGAGGACCGAATGAGGTACAGGATGATATAAAATCAGGTGACTATTTACAGGCAAGGAAATATCAACTCTGTATGTCATAAAGTGATATCAAAATGGAAGTCTGAGTTCCCCCCCACCTGTGCTATTGTGCCACCATCCAATGGAATCCAACCACGAAGAGTATGAAAAGAGCCCCCTAACCACCAACGTGAGATAGAGAGTTCGGGTCTTAAATTATTCAAAGTATACATAGGATCCATTAAAGAGACACAAACACAAACAGTCAACTTTCCCCACCACCCAATCATAGCTGTGCAATGTGATCTACCACCCCAGGTGCAGGCAAAAAGGAAACGCATTGTTGACAGAGGACGGAAAATTTATTACCATGCAAGCGACCCAAAGACTGTCTGCTTTTCATTATCGCTGCGCACCAGCAATTCTAAACAATGTCAGTGATGAAAGTCAACACTGCGAAAAAAATTTCTCATTGGCCCAATTTCTAAACAGTCACTGAGGTTACAGTTGAGTTCTATTAATATATGACATGAAGTTCAGATGAGCATATTTTATTACTTCTTAGTTAACAAGCACTATATTCTACGTGGAAGGTGCTTTAGAGAACTCCCAAGAGCCCCTCACACGTGTGGACTCAGCTACCCAAGTTTGGTTTGAAAGAGGTTCATAACAGTTCACCATCCTTCTAGTACATTTCCAAATGGCGTGACTCTGCATATGCCTGAGTTTAAAGAGTAAATAAAAAATGATTGCACATGATTGTAAAATGAAGAAAGAGAACATAAGTTATTCAATTCTATCGCTCTGGTGACTAAGTTAGTATGGGTGTTTAAAATCTGCAAGAATGAAACAGGGCACGAACTCCACATTGCCGGTAAGTCCCAATTTTAGATAATACATAAAATAATTTACCAAACTTGAATAAATTCTTTAAAGCTGGAATTTATTCTTTTTAAAACATTTTTTTAAGTTTATTTATTTTATTTCAGAGAGAGAGAGAGTTGTGTGTGTGAGTGAGGCAGGGGCAGAGAGAGAGGGATTGAGAGACTCACAAGCAGGCTTTGCACTGTCAGTGCTGGAGCCCGACCTGGGGCTCGATCCCACAAACCTTGAGATCATGCCCTGAGCTGAAACCAAGAGTCAGATGCCTAACCAGCTGAACCACCCAGGCACCCTGGAATTTATTCTTTTTAAGTTGTTAATTATTTTTTAAAAATAAAGGATGAATTAAGAAATGAATGATTATCACTGGTCATTATATGATCATTACTGAAAATAATTTGGCCATTTATTTATTTTTATTTTCTTAACATATATTTATTTTTGAGAGAGAGAGTCAGAGCACAAGTGGGAGACGGGCAGAGAGAGAGAGGGAGAGACAGAGTCAGAAGCTGGCTCCAGGCTCCGAGCTGTCAGCACAGACAGAGCCTGACGCAGGTCTCGAACCCACAAACTGAGATCATGACCTAAGCCAAAGGTGGCACTTAACAAACTGAGCCACACAGGTGCCCCAAAATAATTTTGTTATTTAAAGGGAGAGATCTTAAAATTGGGTCCACGCTGAGGGCTAAAGACTGCAGGTAGGCCCGAGGGAGAGAGACTCAAAAGATCCCTAAGTTCTTTTTTTCCAAGGAAGTTTTGTGCTTTGTGTCTGCTATCGATAGACTGTTCTATTGGACACTCAGCAGATTTTAATTCATGGTCAATGCTACAGTAGGACGTGCCCTAAGCATGGAAACACATTCTCTGATACCTTGTGCCATATCTTCCCTGCAGCCCCTTAAAACAAAATCTGTGGTATTGGAAAACTCTTCATTACTGCTATTTACATCATGAGCAGAAAACAGTGCAGTATTGAGAAAATGCTTTTGAGAGACAATATAGAACTTATTCATTTTATTTGGAAGATATAATCGTAAGGTTTTATCCCCTAGTTATGTTTTCTGAGGCCTGAATCTAGCTGTCTTCACACAATTTGTGGATAAGAACAATCTGGAATATTCCCAGCTGGACAGACTCCTGGAAATGCAGGACTCCTGAAGCCCATCCCCAAAGATTCAAATTGAGAAGATTTGGGATACAGCCTGGAATCTGTGATTTACATGAGCATATCACCAATTCCATTCAGGTTACGCCTGGACTAAACTTTAGTAAATATTGAGAAACCGAAGGCCTCAGAAAGGTGGAGCCCTTTTTGTTAATGTTTTCCTACTGCTGTTACACTTTTAATTCAGGAAACCAACATTTTGCATAAAGGATAAACAAACAAGGGGCTCCTGGGTGGCTCTGTCAGTTAAGCATCCGACTTTGGCTCAGGTCATGGTCTCGTGGTTTGTGCGTTCTGAGTTCGAGCCCCGCGTTGGGCTCTGTGCTGACAGCTCAGAGCCTGGATCCTGCTTAGGATTCTGTGTCTCCCTCTCTCTCTGCCTCTCTTTCTCTCTCTCTCAAAAATAAAGAAAACATTAAAAAATTTACAAAACTAATAAACACACAAATAAAGAGATAAGTAAACAAATGTCACACACACATACACCCCCCCATCCCCGCCAAAACAAAAGAGGAGGAAACAAGCCTGGCAGATAAGAAGAGATGCTGTTAGTAGAGAGAATTCACGGGAAAGTGCCTGCAACAGTGAAAAGGTCTGAGAATAAAATACTCTGCCAGATTCAAAGTGAAGAAAAGAAACTCTAATTGTTATTTTCTATCATCTGAATGTTTGTGGCCTTCCAAGTCATATGTCGAAGTCCTACCCCCCAAAGTGATGGTATTAGGAGGTGGGGCTGCTGCGGGGTGATTGGGTCAGGAGGGTGGAGCCCTTATGAATGGGATGAGTGTTTTTATTAAATAGAGCCCACAGAGCCCCCCCGCCCCTTTCGCTATGTGGGTGCACAGCAAGAAGGTGCCTTCTATGAACTAGAGGCTCACCAGATACCAAATCTGCCTGGCTTTGATCTGTGCTTCTCCATCTCCAAACTGCGATCAATAAATTCTGTTGTTCAGAAGCCATCCAGCATCCGATATTTCGGTACAGCAGGCTGAAGGGAATAAGACAGCTTAATAAATATAACGAAATTTGGTGGCTCAGTGGGCAAAGCGTCCGACTTCGGCTCAGATCAGGATCTCACAGTTTGTGAGTTTGAGCCCCGCGTCGGGCTCTGGGCCGACGGCTCAGAGCCTGGAGCCTGCTTTGGACTCTGTGTCTCCCTCTCTGTCTCTGGCCCTCCCGCACTAGTGTTCTCTCTCTCTGAAAAATAAATAAATAAACTTAAAAATATATATATAATGAAATTCTGGCATTGAATTCCACTTCTAAGAGTTTTTAGGAAGGCAAAAATTACATAATTTGAGAAACTATCAGTGTAAACAAGAAATACGTTTTCTTTTTCCCTTGAAATCTTCTCACATTTTACTTCTAGTAGTAATGATTTTTATACTCAGTTGATTTTTATATTCAGTTTAATTCAGAAATCTCTATCGGGGACCCATTCGGTGCCAAGCACGGAGATAACCGGAATCACTGTAAAGGGACTTCTAGGCCAGTTCCAAAGATGGCTGCATAAAGGTATCGAGGCCCGCTGAGCACCACGCTTTGCAGACGCCAAGCAGCCCAGAGGATCAGGCCCCTCTGGGGTTTGGTGTGACAAGGCGGGGCTATGTGTGGCATTTGCACAAACATGAGTTTGATCCTACCTGCTGGTAAGGAATACTGGCCCGTGCTTCCCATGGGGTAACATCTCTCAAATAGAATGGCATTGCCACCTGGGCTGGGGCCCTTGAAGGAAGCATTCACACGCCAGATCGAATATCGAAGAGTATATGCCAGAAGACGGATGAGTGGGGAGAGGAAGTTCACTCCCTTGATGTAAGTCCCAATAAGCTCTCGTGGCTGCTTCTCAATATTCCCCGCCTGGGACCCAGAGCGTGTAACTGCCAGCCTCAACCACTGGGCAGATCTGCGGGCCTCTTCTATCAGATATCCTCTTCCTTCTTGTCACTTCTCATTTTGCCACGACAGCCAGATGATGCTGTGACCGCCCCGGGCCCCTCCCCAGCTCTGGTCGGGCACAAGGGAAGCGGGGAGACCATCGTGCTCTTATATTAAATATAAGCCCCAAGGGTGATGTACACAGCACTCCGTGTTCTTTCTCGAGTTGTTTCAAATGAAAAAAAAAAAAAAATAATGTCTGTGTATGTCGGTTGGTGGTTTCAAGACATTTCATTTCTGAAAACACAGAGATGATAACAAGCGACAAAAAGAAAGGTTCCAAGAAAGCAAATATTTCCCTTTTTTCTCCCCCTTTCATGTCATAGGGCCTGTTCTCCCACCGAGGGAGCCCTTTCCTGCTCATCTGTCACAAGCACCCTGGGGAGTTCTCCTCCTGGTAATTTCTCACAGCCCAACAGGCTCGTCCCCGGTTCAGTGTGTTTTCTGGGGACGGGTGTTTTCCTCCCTTCCAGGTTGCTCCCCTTCCCACCGGCCCCTCCTGAAAATCCTCTGGAAAATCCAATTTCCTGGCAACATCTGGGGTCCCAGAGACAGCTGACCTGGGGAAAGGAGGCACTTGGCAAGCTCACAGAAACCATCTTCTATCGCCCTGAGTCCAGGTCACCCTGCGTCTCTGCACTTGCTGTCTCTCAGAAAGAAATTTCTTACCAATTGCGCAGCGGCGGTCCCTACCCGGTAACCAGATATGACAGTATTTCAATACTAAATGAAAGAACCCGTTACTTCCAAACCCTGGTCTCTGGAGAGATTCTGAAATTGATATTTTTACTTTCACCAACTATTGAAGACAAAGCACTGAAGTCTGAAAGATACAAACGGCCCCCAAGGGCAGAGAGGCGAAATGCCCCTTCCTTGCGCGTCCCAGCCTCGTGCCACTGCCCCCTCCTCGTGCCGCTGGGGTGGGTAGGAGAGAGCCAGAAATTGCCTATAATCACGCCATGCCTTTCTACTGTACATCCAGTATGTGCTGTCATTATTTCAGTTTTTGAAGCTCTCATGGCAGCATTGCCAGTGAAGATAATAGGGCCTATTATTTTCAATGAGCTCCATCAGGAGGTTTCAATGGGCCCGCTATCACTCGAACAAAGACGCATTGGGAAGCGACACTGCTTTCTTGTCATCAAAATGGCTGTGAGTTTGTGTGAAGCTGAAGAACACCCCTTTTCCTTTTCAGCCCTGCTGGATTTGAAAGGGCCGAGAAAGGCAGTTTAGAAAGAACCAAGCCTGGCTCCTTGCCGAGGGCCCTTTGCCCCGGCCTGATGTATATATGAGCTGCTTTCGTTTTATAGAATCGATAAGTTCAGCAAAGTGAAACCTGCCTTGCCATTGATTTCCTATTTATAGCCAGAAATATGTTCCCATGGAAAATATCTTCTGTTAGATTTGGAAGCAAAGCAAAACAAAACAAAACAAAACAAAACAAAACAAAACAAAACGAAAGGAAAAAAAAAAAGAAAAGAAAAAAAAACCTGCCGGCAAGGAAGTCATGGTTGGTGGCGGTTACGTTTAAGGCAAAGTAAGAGATTCTGCACCATTGGCTCAGCATTGAAATCTCTTTTCCATCCTGTTCCAGACTCTTCTCTTCTGCCCCAGACTTGAGGCGTTTTCCTTAGTCTTTACATCGATGGCAACTGGAGCTCAGTCCCCAAACTCCTTTTGTCTGCATATTTTCAGAGCCGTAAGAGTTGCCTTTTGATAGTTACCATAACAACAAGATTACCCATCTAACCCTTCCTAAATCGTGGTCACTTTTAGGATTGGTAATATGTATTTTTCGGGGTGTTTAAATACGAGAGTCTGCAAAATGAGTTTGCTTATAATAATGGTTCTATCAGAGTTTGTTACGTAAAAAAGAAAGGTCAGTAAAACATTTCAACTTTTGAATGCTTATTAGTGTGTGCTTCTCGTACGTTTCACATTTACTCACGTAATCCTCATAACAAGCCAGGAGGAAGAATGCTGTTGTTATCCTCATCTCCAGACGAGGACATCGTTGAGGCCTAGAGAGAGAAGATCACTTATTGAAAATGACTCAGCTAGCAAGTTCCAGAACAGGAATGGAATCCCTGCAACTTCACTCCAGGGTCCGTGAAACGTGGGAGGCCCCTACACATAACTGTTGTACGGTTGTCTGAAATGCTAGCCAATGTTTCTTTCTCTTGCTTATATTCCTCATCCCCTCCCAACCTGTCCCTTCCTTCCCCTAAATACCCCCATTCAAATAGTTGTAGGTTCTGGGTCCATGTCCTCAAGTCTGCCAGAGTGGAAAGCAGAAATAGTCTGCCAATCTGTCTCTAGTGTTATCAAATGCTTAAATTCTGTTAGATGCGTTATTTTAGATGCCTTTGCGTCAAAAGCATAAAAACGGAGGCAATGCATTTGAGAGGAAAAGGAGAGAAAAGAAAGATTGCTGGAAATGTGGTGGATCTGCAGGGCTCATACAGGAATGAGAGATGTCTCAGCCAAGTTCCTCCCAGCATGGACATCGTTGCCACGTTCAAGAGCTCTGTGGACGCCACATCCTAATTTTCAGAACACCCAGCCTTCGCCCCAGTGAGGTCTATCCAAAGCCTGAAGCCAGGGCTTCAACCAGGCTGCCTTCCCATTCTCCACAGGGGGACACTGGCCTGCACGGACAGCCCCCACTGCACCCAGTGAAGTCTTAGTGGATGTGGCACCCTTCTGTGCCTGCAGAACTGGCTTGGCTCTGTCCAGCTGATCACCTCAATTTATCCTACAATGTTCCAGAGGGAAGGGTGATGGAGAAAAGGGAGTGGCGCTGTACAGAACCAATTTAAGTTCCTCTGAGCTGGGACACGGGTTGGATGCAGCCTTATTATAGGAGCTCCATCTTGTGATGCATGTGAGCAAAGTACACGTAGACTTGGGTACAGGCAGGAGAGAGCTACACAGCTACTCTCGCCATTTTGGTTGTCATCCGAATAAATACAGAGGGCTACATGGTGAACTGGCTCATAACAGTCTTGTCAATGAGGCAGGATTGGAAGTGTTTGGGATGACCACAGTAGCGTAGTGAAAGATCAACGTTTGTACAATGTCACTTGACCTCTGGTTCACGTGTGGGGTGCTGGAAGGCACAGAGAAGAGAAGGTATTTTATTGATCTGTGCGTCAAATATGAACAGTTTATATTTATGTTTATTATCTCAGTGCAAAAAACAAAAAGGTTTGGGATGACAATGCCTGTCTGAAGCCGTCTAGGCAAGATAACTTCCACGATGTACAAATATGCCCATCATTACTTTGTACCTTTAATTTGGCACTAGGTTTAAGCTTTGTTAAAATTACTAGACTCCAAATAAAAACAAAATAGTGTTTATTTTTGAGAGAGACAGAGACAGAGCATGAGCAGGGGAGGGGCAGAGAGAGAGGGAGACACAGAATCTGAAGCAGGCTCCAGGCTCTGAGCTGTCAGCACAGAGCCCAATGCGGGCTCAAACTCATGAGTCATGAGATTATCAACTGAGCCGAAGTCAGACGCTTAACCTTCTGCGCCACCCAGGTACACCCCTAGACTCCCAATTTGTTAAGCAAAGTCATGTCTTTTAATATTTTATAAGTACAAGTTAAACATAATGTCTGGAATATAGTAAGTACTTAGTAAATACTTCTTAGTGGATGATGAAATATTCTTATTCAGCTAGGGTAAACTAGAGAACAGAGAATATGGGTGAAGTCTTCACTCTTCTCTATGAGGATACTGGTTACTTACGTTTCATAGTGATGGAAGAAAATCATACTTATTTAGTCAACAAACATTCACATTATGCTTACTATATAGTTCCTTTCATAAGACTGGCAGAATTCTAATTATCCTACAAATATGATTAATCCTCATAATGATCCTATGAGATACTGTTATAATGTTCATTGTTTCCCCCTCCCCCCTATTTTACAGAGGGGAAAACTCAGGCACCCTGAGGATGATCTGTCCAAGACAACATTATGAGTTTACCAACAAAAATAGTTAGTTTGTTTTTATAACATGAATTATCTTTATGCCATCTTATATTTATCTAGATGATCTGGGTTTATGAGAAATTATAAGTGAATTTGTTGATCTACAAACCAAATGAAGCTTAAAAGTATTTTTTGGAGATAGAGTCCCCACTCCCTTAAAATTCCTCTGCTATAAAATAGCTTGTCAGGAGGTGGGGTGGATTCCAGAACTAAGCGTCTTAGACTCCAGATTGAAGATAAATGTTTTGAACCATGATTTATTCTATATAAGTCTATACCAACAGCTTAGCAAACAGCTTAATAGATGTGGTTACCCATAAATCACTCTTACTTATTTAGAAAGATAAGCCATTTCATAATATAATCTTCCAAAGATTTTCCCAGATACCTGTCCAACTAATTCAGCCTGTCAAAATATCAGATTATGTGGATAAGTAGGAACCTTGCAAATCGGATGCTAAAAGGCAGCACAGTAACAGTTAAAGTGGAAAAAAAAAAAAAGGCCCGGGGGTATCAGTTTGCCACAGTTTCAAAAGATGCCAAGATTATGATGAGACTTATAAAAAGATAATGCCATTTTATAATAAATGTACGGTACACTATCTGGTTAGTGGTGGGGTGATGGGCCTATATTTGAATATGGGTTTCAATTCAGTTACCTCATTTTAAGAGAGCAAAATGACAAACGTAGATTAATCTGGAAACGATGCTAGGAAAGACAAAGCATCTCTAAATCAAAACAAAGAGGTGGGAGATGTTTGGTTTGGTAAATGGAAGATCCAGAAAACTCACAACAGTTGTCTTGGAATATCTGAAAGCGACTCTGCGGTGAGGGGTAAATATTTTCACTGCAGAGTCCTGCCTTTCTATCTGTGAAATACACCATCTCTCTATTTCCACTGCCTCTGACCTAAAATGCCTCCTGATGGCAATAATTTTCTAATTAGTGTCTCTGCATCTCATCTCCTATTTCTCCCACACAAACGCTTCACAACATACCAGAATGATCTTTCCAAAATGCAAATCTTACTGTGACATCTCCTGGCTTAAAAACCTCGCAGTATCTCCGCGGTACACATAGCAGAAGCGGGAACCCCTCAGCCTCCCATGGTTTCTGTCTATAGCTCAGAGCCTCTTCCTGCCACTCCTCTCCTATCCCAACCTCCCAGCTATTTCCCTTTCGTTAAAATTATGCTCTGGTTTCTGAGGACTAATCACGCCAAGGAACTTGGTACTTCTAAAAACATTTTCCCTGACTCACACTGTTCTTTCTCACAGTCTCCACCCCTATCCCACTCGCCGGCTAGCGAACTTCTATTCATCCTTTAGAACCAGCTAAAATATGTCAGCTCTTCTACAAAGCCTACCCCACTCCCCACAGTCAGGATTCAGCATACCCCTAGAACTTTATACATAATTGTTAAGTTATTGTTAGAAATTCGTGTCCAAGTCTTTCCATTTTGCCAAACTTTCAGCTTCTCAACTCAGTGTCTTCCTGACCTGTGACGAGGCCTGGGTCAAGATTAAGACTATTTTGTTGAGCGAATGAATGAGGATAATATCCTGAAGGGCAGACACCCACATCAGAGAAGATACCAGTTCAATAAAATAATAACATCAGTGATAACAGTAATGACAATAGCTACCATTTCTAGGCAGCGATGAGGCGTCAAGCAATGTCTTAGGAACTATGCACACAGCACCTTTACCCGCATAATCCCAGGCAGTAGGTTACTTACAAATAAAGAATCTGAGAGTCAGGGAGGTAAAGTGATTTGCCCAAGGTCAAACAACAAATAAATGGTGGAAGTGGGCTTTACAAACAATTCTCTTTGGGGCACCTGGGTGCTTCAGTCGGTTGAACACCAGACTCCTCATTTAGGCTCAGGTCATGATCTCAGAGTTTCGTGAGTTAGAGCCCCATGTAAGGGCTCTGCACTGACAGCATGGAGCCTGCTTGAGATTCTCCCTCTCTCTCTCTGCCCTTCCCCTACTCACACTCTCTCTGTCTCTCTCAAAACAAAACAAAACAAAACGCCAAAAGCCAAAAACCAAAAACCAATTCTCTCTGACTCTAAAACCCATGCCCCAAGCCATACACTGACCTGCCTCCTTTAAAACTTAAAACTTAAAAAAAAAAGAAAGAAAGAAAAAAACATCAAAGGTATTCCATTGATTCCATGGCTTCCTCTGGAGGCTTATTTTCAATCATTGAATGTGAATATTTCTCTGAAATATTTTGAAATGATAACTTGACTCTGTGGAAGATTGGATTCTGCCCAGACGTGGCACCAAGGTCGGAGGGGCTTGGAAGAGTGCTAGCCAGCTTCCTCTCCTTGAACAATCTCCATCAGCGTTCTCCAAGATGCGCTGGATAGTTATGTTATCTAAATAAAATTAGGCACTTCTAAATGAGTTTCCAGACTCACTTCACCAGATTGATGCCCCAAACCCTTCCTGTAGAGAAGTTTGAGACTAAATGCACAGGAAACCTTCATGTCTAGCATTTATTGAAAAAAGCAAATCCTACGGGAAGAATTTCTACAGAGCTGTAGAATACTACTGTTTAGGTCCTCTGCTTAAAGTTCATTCTGTACCTTCTACATCACTCTCCTCTCACCCTCTACAGAGAGCATTCTTTCCGAAGGTGCCACGGATTTATTTAAGTTATTAGGGCCATAGGCTAATGCTTGTGTTCTTGGCTGTTTGAAAGCCTAAGAAACATTCTGGAGTTGTTTACTGAAAACTTGCTTACCGTTTGCTTATCTCCCTACCATGGGATATATGCAAGGAGACGTTTAATGCACTTAACTTCCCCCTCTGATCGCATCTTGCCATCTGTGGCGCATCCAAGAGGACCAGAGAGGCCTGCATCTATAATGACTGTACTTTAATATTCTGGATGCTACTGTAGATACCAATAGATTTGGGAGGGAACCAAAGCCCAGGGAAATACATGGGTAAATTCAGCTCAGTTACCTTCCTGTAGATGGCTTGCCTGAAGCGGAACATCCTAAAGTTTGCAGGTTTGTACGTGACATCTTTGAAAATAACTCTAGATGTGCGGCTGGCTCTGTTCAAAAAATGGAACGTCAAAGGTGACTCAGCCTCGCTGAAGCAAGAACAGTTTAATTCAGAACATCATTTGCTTTCCTTTATTTGCACACTGCAGTTCTGGGGAATAAAAGCCATTATGGAATCAAAGGACAATTTGCTTTTTTGTTGTTGTTGTTGTTCTGCACTGAATTTTTAAACGCTTTTTTAAAAGAACATAAACAGATGAATGATACTGGATTCAGTGCAGCTTAAAACTAAGTACCTTGAGCTCTTTCCCATGATAAACAGAAAGCAATTTTGGCTCTCTGCCCCCAAGCACAGTTCTGTGTGTACTCAGCGAGACAGATCCCTCCTTGTCTCCAGGAAGGAAGTCCAGGCAACATGGGCAGTGATTCTCAGAGAGATGGGGATTTTCAAAGATATTCAATTATGAATGTTTCAATCTTCTCCCTCCGCTCTCCCTTGAAAGTAAAGTCTCTCGCTGCCTTTTGGGTCTCTCTGTCTCTCCAAACTTCAAAGGGAGGTTTTGAGCCTGCAAGAGAAATCTCTGGGCCTTTCTATGCATCTTGGAGGGTAGAGGGAATATCATTAGGATAGGCAGATCAGGAGAAACGACATTTACACTCAACGGAAAGTAAAAGAGAAGGTCTAATAAAGCTAGTGAGACAGTGAAGATTCCAAGGGCCAAATAAAACGTGTTTCTATAAGAGTTTTTGTAGGATAAGGATATAAGACACGGATGCAGAGGTTTGGGGGGGGGGCAATGACACAGTGCAAGGATATTGATATGAATTATGCATTAAATCCCTTGGACCTTCTTCAAGAAGTATCAGTATAAAGGTAGGATTTCTTCTAATTACTTTTTGATTGCTGAGCTATTTTTCTGAATGTGACAGTACACAGAGAATAGACAATGTCAGGCCCCAGCTTATAATAAGAATCAAAGAAGAAACTAAGTCTAAAGCCAGGAGGGAAAAAGTGAGTTCTGTCTTTATAGTCCTTCTTGAACTGGAAATGCTGCATGTGAGCTTAAGGTCCACAAAGCCCTAGTCATGAGGTCCCCAAGGACTCCATGGTGAAGCATGGTGAAGACCTTTGGAAAAGTCTCGGTGGCAAACATTTAGCTCTATGATATAGGCCAGGACTTTGCTGCTGGCCACAAAATAGCAGGTTTCATGACTACCACTAAGAAATCACCTGCTATAGTTAAAGACAAAGGGCAGGAACAATTAATGATGTGTCAGGCATCTACCAAGGGTTCAGCTCTGGGATAACACTAAGAACAGTATAAGGCACAGCTGCAACCACCCAAGAAGTTTCCAATCAGGCTATGGAATCCCGATTACCCATAGGGCACAACTGGGGATTGAGAAGAACCAGAAGAGTCTGGAATGGCACATTCCATGACAGTTCAGTAGAGCCTTCTTACCAACTCCTAATCTAAGTGAATTGTGTCCCAGCACAAGAGGATGCAATCCATTGGCAGTAGTAAGGGGGGAGGTGGTCACCTATCCCCATGGGTTGGGGTGGCCATCCATCAGGTCGGGAGACTGACTCTATGACCCTTGGTCAGGTCCTTACATTTTCATTCTGTGCTGGGCACTGCAAATTATGGAGCTGACTCCAAAGATGGGTGATGTTCATACTGGAGACATGGAGGAAAAGAGTGGATCACAGGCAGGGAAAATTGAACTAGCATGGTAGAAAGAAATGTTTCTTCCAGCTGTAATTATGAAGGTTCGTAAGTATGTTCTCAGTTCCAGACAAGAGATACCATAAAAAATAACGATTTTCCATATAATTATATTCCCCAGAACCCATTTGTGATTCTTTCACTTTTGCATTATTCTATGCAAAGGCTAAGGAGTTAAAATAATTAATTTCCCACACTACCCTGATGTCAGCAGTAGGCTTATGACATGGTTCTGCTCAATGAGATAGCACCAGAAGTCCGGGGTTTGCTTCCCCAAATCAAAAGGCCCTAGTGAGGCTTAGTCCTTACCCTTCCTCTGTCCAGGAAGGCTGACAAAAGCTTAAAATCCCATTCTTCAGCCTGGAGACGGGAAATAATAAATTTTAGTGAATGCATAATAAGGATGGAGTAGCTGAGGGCAGAAAGAGCTTTAGTTCCTAATGGCATCACTGAACCATCATGGCAGTCTTGAATATCCCGTCCTTTAACTTCCTGTTTCATGAGAAAAACTCTATTGAAGCCATGGTAATAGGATTGTCTGTTACCTACCACCAAATGAATTCATACCTACATGTAATACATCTTTCAATTCAATACAAATGCCACTCATTCCCTTCCTTGAGTTACTGACATCTTCTCATAGGGGCAAAGAGAGATCTTCAGGTTCTTATGTCTTTTTCCGAAATACATAATGTCCTCGTGGATTTGGACCAAAACATCCATTTTCCACAGGTGATGTATTAATATTCAAAACCCATATTTAATTGCCAGATACTTCCAAAGATATGTCTATAAAATCATAAAACCATATGTAGCCCCAAATTAGTACTAGACCCTTTTAAAGTCAGGCATATATGCTAAATAGTAAAATAATTACCATGTACTTTGTATTTCTACATTAAGAGGGTGATTTAGCATGGGCTACAGTGTTTTCATTATTAAATTTATATGATTTTAGAACAACTGGTGGACAAAAAACAACTCAGACTACTTCTTTGGGTCAATTCTAAAGGTTCAGTCCCATTTATAGCTGGTCAAACCAGTTTACATTTTAGCATTTTGACCATATCAAATATATTGGCAATATGCCAAAGTTACTCTTTTAACCTGTATTCCTTAGTTTTTTCAGATGTTTTTGAAACATATTCGAAACATACTATACTATGAGATGTTATAATATCTGTTTGTGGTTTTTTTGACCCAAGAGATCTGTCTCAGTTAGGATGCATTCAGCTGTCGGAACAAAATGTCTAAATTACAGTGTCTTGAACCACTGTGTAAGTATGCATATTGTTTACTTACCAAGAATGCTGTATGGAGGCAGTTGCAGAGTTGTTTTGGCAGCTGAATGATATGATAAAAGACACTGGGTCTTTCCACTGCTCTAATCCTTCATTCCCTATGTGTTTGTTTTCATCCCCATATTTTTTTTCACCTCATGGGCACAAAATGGCTGCCACAGCTCTAGGCATGCCATCTTCATCCAACAGCACCCAAACAGGAAAAGATGGAGAAGAGGGCCAAAAAGGATATTTTCCTTATACAACTATCTCTTTCACTGGGGAGTAAACTGACTTCCAGATGCTCTTCCCAAACTTCTTTAGGAAATCATCCCAGAACAATCTCTACAAAGGGTAAGAGAGAAAAATAAGTGCCATTATTGACCTAGACTAATCATGACACACCCTTTTGGGTTAGTCACATTGCTATATAAATTCTGTTAGCAAAGGAAACATGTCTGAGGACAAGGAGCCACTTATAAAGCTACAGAAGCAGCAATGGACCCCTTATCACTGGAATGTTATTCGTTATCCTTCACCATAGTCTTCTATCCTCCGCGGAATTTAGCTATCAACAATAAATTCTTATATAAGTCTATAAGCTTTTTTTATTTTAAGTAATAGAGATGACATTACTTTAAAGAACTTTAAATAGTCACAGAAACATAAAACCATATAGTAGTATATTTTTGTTCATTTATCCATTCAGTAAAATTTTAGTTAATAGGTACCATGTGCCAAGCTCTGCCCCATGTACTTAATATTTATCAGGGTGAAAAAAATCCACAAACACAAGAGATAAAGAGCCCTGCCTTTGAGGTGCTGGTGGGAGGAACACAATAAATAATACACATTAACTAGTCTTAAGCCCCTTTCTATGGGGGGATTTTTTTTTTTTTTTTTACTTCAGGCTTGGCCATATTACCTGTTTTAGCTAATGAAATGTCAGTGGGAGTAATAGGTGCTATTCCGAGCAGAAGCTTCTGTTTTCGCTCTACCAGGAGAAAGGCAGTTCGGCACGGAATATTCAGCACGAAAAAGACACTGAAGCACAGCCTCAGTCAATCTATGGAGATAAAGTGTTGTTGTAAGTTATTGAGGTCTTTTGTTCCTTTGATATGATAGTAGCATGATAGGCTAAGCTGACCAGTACTAGAATTAACATAGTATATAGACACCGGTGAGTACTAGAGCAGAGAGGCTCATAGTAAGTTAGGGGTGTGTTTAGATAGCAGTATTAAATAGAATAATCAGGTAAACCCTATTGAGGAGATGAGATTTACATTTGCATTGCGGAAGAAGGTGAGGGAATTTTGCCAAGAGCCTATCTGGGGAAGGAGAATTCCAGATAAAAGCACCAACTAGACACAAGTCTCTCAGATGAGGTGCTTGAAGAGTATTTGGGGACCATGATAGAGTCGCCAGTGGCTGGATGTGGCTCAAAGAAAGGGGAGGGTAGTAGGAGATTATTAATTCAGAGGGGTAATGGTGATTATTAAATTCAGAAGGAATAGGGTTTTGGAGTTCAAGACAGGGTTTTTGTCTGTTACTCTGAGCTAACTAGACAACCACTATAGGGTTTCTATTAGAGGAAAGAAGGGTGTTAACTTAAATACCTTAAATATCACTTAGCTACTGTAGTGAGAATAGAATATTGAGGGACAAAGGTAGACCATGGAGACTAGATAAGAGGCTACTACAGGAATCCAGCCTAGGCAGGATGGTTATTTGAACCATAGAGGTAGCTAAGGAAGTCGCAAGATACAGTAACATTCTAGACCAATTATGCAGGTAGAGAAAACAGGATGTGCTGATGGATTGGGTATGGCCTGGAGAGAAGAAAAGGCTGTGCTCCTCTAAGCAAATGAAGTGTGCTCCTGTAGAAACTCCATGCTCTCTAGTGGACAGAAAGTATTCAGCACCATCATTCCTACTGACCACGTGGTGCACTCAGGCCTGCCAGGCCTGAGAGACACATTATGCCACCCAATCACCAGTCAGCAGTGTTAGTGGTCACAGTGGCTTCTGAAATATGAGAGGAGATTAGAAATTGACTATTCCTGGATAGAAAAGAATTTGAGCACGCTTGTTTCATAGTTTCAGTGTATATCGTATTAGTCATATATTGCATGGCATAAATCTCCAACTATCTGTTTTACTACTTTGTAATCGTTTGCAGTAAACATTTTTGGCTTCACTAACCTAAAAAAATACTAAAATCATGTTTGATAATTTTCAAAAAAAAAAAAAGAGAGTACAGACTCTCCTTTCCTCAAGAAAGTTGACGATAAATATGCAACCTGCATGAACTCTTCCATGGGAGTATTAACGATAGCACAGGTACTCCTCCCACTTCAAGAGACAGCCACATCTTCCGGTGCAGTGCCAGCCATGTCTCTGAGACATTGGCGAGCATGGTTTAGTATGATTCCACCCATAGCAAATTCAATGGCACAGTCAAGGCTGAAAATGAGAAACTCGTCATCAGTGTAAAGCTCATTTCCATCTTCCAGGAGTGAGATCCTGCCAACATCAAATGGGGTGATGCTGGTGCTGAGGAAAAAAAAAAACAGGATAAAAATCTGATGAAGAAGAATCAGTGTCTACTTCAAGTGAGTTTAAGAGGATTGTCCTTCAAAATGATTTTATACGTGCACTTGCCAAATGTAAGTTCAGAGATCACTAAATGAAGAATGACTTTTCATTTAGATCAATGTTCATTATTTCAAATTACGTTTGCTCATTTTCCATTTCAAATGCTCTTATGGTCTAACAGCTGAAGAACTTTGTGAATAATTAAGCGATGCTGGTGCTCTGTGAGTGTCATCAGATTTTTCAAATACAAAATCCGTTAATCCAGTAATGGTTTGATTACTTTATTCAGCTAGTTCAAAGCAAATCTTTTAACATTTCCTTCCTTTGAAGGTGAAATTTCGAACAGTAGTTCAAATTCCCTTTGGTTAAGGCAACAATAAAGATAGAATTATTTGTTTTGTAATGAAAATTTGAATGTAAATTTGGGGGATACAGTATTATAATCATAATGAAAAGAACACCATTCTTACTAGTTAAGATCCTAGTGAAGTAGAAATATATTGGAACTGATTGTGGAACACACACAAGTCAAAACTGAGTTCAAAGTTAGGGTGACATTCTAAAAATAAAAATGAAAGTTATCAAAATTTACAAATAATCTACACACATACAGAAAAACTGAACTACAAAGCTTATATTAAAAAACAAGAAGATTTTAATGTATTGCAGCTAATTATTAAAACTAAAGCCCGAAAACAGAAAGACTTTTAAATTTACCTCTATAAAGACAAAGGAGTAACAGGACGAAATAAGTGAAGACAGGTCAAATGAGGAACAGAATTTCAGTTTTAAGATTTACAACTTCCCTCTGCAATATTCCACATATAGAAAGATTCATTGCATAGAACTTTTATTTTGAAATGTATGTATTTATATTCTGTGCCAGTGGGATAAAATCACAAAGTCCTATGGCTTTGCAGTGTCGAAATTTGGTGAAATGGTCAAAAGAATCATGTGTGGAGAAAATTATTTGACATATTTTTGTCATAAAAATATTTATCAAAGACTAGGTCCACTTGATGGAGGCAAAAAGAAAGAATTTATGGCTTATTTTAAATGAATCATATATACATTTTAATGAAATAAATTATAATTGAGATCTCCAATTACCAGAATTTCCACCCAGTTTTCTGGATTCCTTGACACTTGCAGATATAGTATTTTCTCATTTAAAAACATTACAGTGTACAGAGAAAAATCTACTGACCATATCAGTAATTCAAAATACTAATGTGTATTTTTTACATACAAGGTTACATATAAATTTTATTTTGGAAAAGTGTTTTCAGAAGTGATTTTGAATAAAATCTTTTTCTGGATACACCGTCACATCTAATTTTCCACTGAGAAATACCATTACAAAAATTATATAACTTCAATTATTTTCACTTCTGTTTTCTCTTCCAAATGTATCCCCGTTTGGATGATAAATTATGCAGCCACTCTAGACAAAGGCAACAGCAAGGATTTTACCAGAGCAGCTAGAGGGATGGATTTGCCATTAATTGGGATGGAGAAGGTGGTGTTTGGAGCAGTTTGCCTGTACCTTTGTGATATGACCTTGTTTTCCTTTCATCAAAGAGTGAAATGTATCTTCCTGCCTCTTGAATATGCGTTGGTCTTGCAACTTGCTTCAACCAACAGACTGGGGATGATATGGCTTTTGAGGCTAGGTCTGTATAGGCCTTTCAGCTTTCCCTTCTACCCTTTTAAGAACACTTCACTGAAACTAACGCGTAAGGAAGCCCAATGTGGCCAATAAGAGGATGAGAGACTACAAGGAGGAGAACCAAAACACCACGGGTGACAGTCAGAACCAACTGCCACACCTAGGTAGGAGGCCATCCTGGATCTTCCAAGCTATCTTCCAGCTGAATGTAGCTGTGTGAATGAATCAGGTGTAACCATCCACAGAACCATGAAAGATAATAAATTATTGCTTTACACCACCAAATTTTGGGGTGATTGGTTACAGAGTGCTAGATAACTGTCAGAATATTTAAGCAAAGAGATTCATTACAAAATTCCAAAGAATGTACAGAAAAGGAATGAACACCAATGACTAAGTCTTGGGTGCTCTAATATTTAGCCAATACCTAGATTATATTAATATATATTAATATTGCATTAAATTTTGGCTATCCCATTGGAAAACTATATTTGTAGCTAAAAATAGCTACAGAACTGATTCTCTAGTATTTCAAAAATGTTAAGCCAGTGTGATGATTTACAGTGACAATGTAACCCAATGTTTGCATCTTTTGCTTCACAAATTCTATGTGTTTGCAAATGGGAACATGAAAGTTTTATTGTTAGAAATACTATATATATATATATATATATATATATATATATATATATATCTCACAAATTTCACAGTGACTAAAGTCACAGTGTGTGTGTGTGAGAGTGTGTGTGTGTGTGTGTGTTTACTGATGGCCTACAAGCTCTGTATTAGGCAACCATGGATGACAATGACAAACAAGGCTTCATGCCATAATGAAATTTAGAATCTAGTGGGGGACACAGACAATTAAATGAACAATTACAAGGCAAAGAGAAGTATGACCTGCTGTGAGACAACAGAATGGACAACCTTGACCTCAGACTTGGGAGAAGAGCAAGAAGAGAAATTTTCCGAATAAAGTGATTTCTTAAATAAGCCTTGGAAAATATACAAATGCTAACCAAAAGGCCAAAGTTACAAGACATGAAATCCTGAAGGTCAGAGAAGGAGAGACATCGTTGTACATTCTAAGACTTATAAAAAGCTGTGGTGCATAGTGAATGGGGGAGGGGGAACACTGAATGGGCACAGGAACACTGAGAAAGACATGCAGGGCATCAAAATGCAGGGTCCAATTATTATTATTATTATTATTATTATTATTATTATTATTTTAAAGTACATTCATTTATTTTGAGGGGGGTAGGGTCAGAGAGAGAGGGAGAGAGAATCCCAAACAGGCTCCGCATGTCAGTGCATAGCCCAACGCGGGGCTTGATCTGGTAAACTGTGAGATCACGACCCTGAGACGAAATCAAGAGTCAGACGCCTAACTGACTGAGCCACCCAGGTGCCCCAGGATTCGAAATATTGTTACTCATGCTACAAAGTAAGACTTTATTCTAATATTGAGAGTAACCATTATAGTATATTACAGGAGGGAAGCTAGAATACAGTCTTCGACTTACAATAAATTGACGAGTTTTTTGACTCCACGATACTGCTAAAGTGATAAGAATTCAGTCGGAACCATACTTTAATTTTTCTTTTTATTTTGATCTTTTCCTGGGCTAGTCATATGTGGTCCAATACTCTCTTGTGGTGCTGGGCAGAGGCAGCAAGCCACGCCTCCCAATCAGCCCTGCAGTCACAAGAGTAAACACCCCATGCCATCATACCCTTATGACCATTCTGTGCCCATATGATCATTCTGCTTTTCTCTCTCAGTGTTCAATAAATTACATGAGATATCCAACACTTTCTCATAGAATAGGTTTTGTGCTAGATGATTTTGCCCCCCTGCAGGTTAAGGTAAGTACTCTGAGCACATTAAAGGCAGGCTAGGCTAAGCTATGATGTTTTGTGGTTGGGTTTAGCAAATGCGCTTTTGACCTAGGATATTTTCAATCTGCAATGGGTTTATTGGGACATAACCCACTCAGAAGTCAAGGAAGATCTATACAGTGGATTGAAGTACGAGTGGGAAGAGAAGAATAACCACCAAAATGGTTAACGCTTCCAAAGTCTGTAACTAGGAAAGGAAGATGGTAAGAAAGTTGGTGGTTGGAGAATAATGTGCTTCCATAAAGGGTGTTCTAAAGTTAGGCAACACTTGAGCATAGGAAGTACTAATAGGAAGGAAGCTCAAAATAAGGGTAGAGCTGAAGCTACAGGAGAAACAATCCTCCTCCACTCATCAAAGGAGAATGCTGGAAGGTGAGAAGGAAGGCAAGCCAGAATGCAGGTGGAGAGATTAGCACTAGACAGTTAATTCATGCACGAAAATGAGGAGAGAAAGGAGGAGAGGGGATAAGTGCAGGTACAAATATACTGCTTTGGTCGCATGAAGTTGAGAACACTGCTAGTAGGTTTCTATTTTCTCCTTGAAGTAGGAGGCTAAGGCATATGCTGAGGGGTGAGAAGCAAACTAGCAGGAACAGAGGTTTAAGGAGAAAGGAGAAGGTTGGAAATAGCTGTTATGAATAAATGACAATGAAAGCTGATTAGGAAATCAATGGCAGCCCAATTGAAGTTGGATATCATGAATTTAGAACAGCATTAATCTGCTAGGTTGTAAGTCTTTCCCTTCAGTGCTCAGCATTAGGGGCATATATTCAAAGAAGACAGGTAACTCAATTCAGTCAGAATTACCTTTTCCAGGTGGATGTTTTAGAAGGACAATGGAGCTATATTGACAACATGCTTCAATATAAGGCAGGTTAGGAAAAATGTTACATGAATGATATAAACAATGACATCTGTAAGACTAGAGAGAAGAGGCAAGTCAGTATTGGATACATTTGTCAAAGAGAACAGTGAGCATTTTCTAAGATCGGAATTGTCAGGGCATTCAGGGTGAGGAAAACTCATAGGTGATGGCTTAGGCATAAAGAGAGCAGTGTTCTTAGAGACAGGGAAAAATGTTAAAGAAATGGTGGGTCCTTGGTGAGAAGTGATGCGAACTATATTAGAAAGGTAGCCGTGTCTAAATCTAGAAAGTGTGTGTGTGGGTAGGTTTGGAGCCATTATGAATCTTGAGCAAAGCAGTGATACGTTGTGGGCAGGGGTGATGAATGAAATGTGTGATGAATCAATTCATATGCCCTAGTCGACATCACTATTGAAGTAGACACTGATGCTTGAATTTCATTAATGATAGGTGGATACCTTAGGAGTATGAATGAAAATATGATCCTCATATACGACTTTTAATATTCTGTATCTAGCAAAGGTATTTTTGAAAACTCAGTATATTGTTCAGTTCCTGAAAATTTTCAACCAGTATTGATTAAGTACCAGGTACTCTTCCAGGTGGTAGGACTACAACGTGAAACAAAACAGAAAAAAGCAAAAGCCCTGCTCTTAGTGAGTTCACCTTCTATTAGGAAAGACAGACAACAACAACAACAAAATAAATAGGTAACATACTCGGTATGCAATGATGTGGTAAGTTCTCTGGAAAAAAGAATAAAGCTTGGAGATACATTGGTGGTGCCGGGGCTTGGGAGATGTTTTATTACACTTTGCAACTGACTGGTTAGCAAAGACCTCATTATGGAGTTGACATGAGAAAAGGACCTGAAAGATACAATAAAAAAAAAAGCCATGGGGCAATCTGAGGTGATTGTGAGGACTTTGGCTTTTACTCTGAGCGAAAGGGCAGGTCATTAGTGGGCTTAAAACTGAGGGGGAAATACGATCTGATGTTAAGTTTTAAAAAGATCACTTTAGCAGCTGTACAGAGAGTAGAGTGGGTGGGGGAGAGTAGAAATGGTAAGGTAATAATGAGACCGTTAGTCATTTGAGGAACAGTGGTGCTGCTTTGCACTGTGGGTAGCAATGTTGTTGCGATGAACCTCTGGAATGTGGACATCTTTTGAAAGTAAGGTCAATAGGATTTGATGAGAGATGTATATAAAGTATGTATCAAAGAGTGAAGTAAAAAATGACTCCAAAATTTGTGACCTGAGCCAAAGGATAGATTTACCATTTACTAAAATAGAGAAGACTACAGATTGGAGATGAAGACCAGGAATTTAGTTTTGGACCTGTAAAGCCTGAGATGCTTATTAGACATCCTAATGGAGAGCTTTAGTAAGCAGCTAGATATATAAATCTGGAGTTAAGGTGCAAGTCCAGGGTAGAGATACAAAACTTGGGAGTATAGATATCTTATAGATTGTCTTATAGATGAGTATAGATAGAGCATAGGACTGGGCTCTAGAGCTCTGCAGATTCATGGGAAATTGAGGGAAATGATGGTGAGGTAAGAGGAAATTTACTATAAATATAAAGACCCAGAGGGGTTAAAAGTGCAAGGATAGTAAAAAAAATATAACTGCCAAATGCTAATTGAAATAAAGCTGGATTCGTTATTTTAATCTCAAAGTAGAATTCAGAGCAATGACTATGACCAGGGAGTGAGGGGGGTCATTTTGTAATGATAAAGAGGTCAATTCATCAAGTTGTAAAAATCCTCAACATGTATGCATCTAAACAAGCTTCAGAATATAAACAAAAACTGAAACATCAGCAAGGAAAAACAGAGAAAGCCACGATTATAGTTGGACATTTCAACATTCCATTACTAGTAATATATAGGAAAATTACGCCAAAATTCCATAAGCATATAGAAAACACAAACAGTATTACCAAGAAAGTTGACCTCGTTGGTATTTGTAAAACACACGACCTGGCATTTTCCTCCAGTGCATATAAAGCATTCTCTAAGACAAAGCATACTGTCAGAGTCCTCAAAACAGCTCTCAATAACTTTACAGTGATCAAATTTTACAGGCTATGTTCTCTGGCCACATTCTAATTAATTTGGAAATAACAGAAAGATATCTGAAAACTCCCAAATACATTGTAACCGAAAAACACACTTATAAATGACTTGCGGTTCAAAGAGGAAATCACAAGAGAAATTAGAATATATTTTGAGTTGAATGAAAAATGGTAATACAATATACCAAAATTTGGGGTATGCATTTTATTCAGTGCTTAAAGGAAAATCTCTCGTGTTCAACATTTATGTTAGTAAAGTAGGAAGGTGTCCAATCAATGTCCTGAGTTTTCTCCTGAAGAAAATAAAAAAGATAACAAAACCCAAAGTAAAACGAAGAAGGAAATAATACAGATAAGAGCAAAAATCCATTGAATAAAAAACTAAAGAGAGAGAAGGGGAGAGAGAGTATCAATAAAACAAAAACTGATTCTTTTTAAACATTAGCAAAAATGATAAACCTCTAGCAAGACTGAACAGGAAAAAAGGAGGAAGATGCATAAGTTCCGAACATCTGAATGAAAAAGAAACTATCACTACCGATATTCAAGATACTAAATACATAGATAATGAAAGAATATTCCGAACAATATTATACTAATTAATATGACAATTTAGATGAAAATGAAAAAAATTAAGACAGACTACCAAAGCTCACTCAAGAAGAAACAGATAACCTGAATATCTGTGTACCAGAGAAATTGAATTTCTAGTTAGATCTCTTTCAACAAAGAAAAGTTCAAACCCAGATGGCTTCACAGGTGAATCCTACCAAAAATGTAAAGAATTGGTGATACTACTTTTATACAAACTGTTTTCAAAAATAAAGAGGGAGCACTTTCCAAATCATTTGGTGAAGCTAACACTGCCCTGATACCAAAACAAGACAAAATCATTACAAGAAAACAGGTCTACACATTAGTATTCTTCATGAACAGAGATGTACAAATGATTAATAAAATTTTAGCTACTGAATCTAAAAATACATCAAAATGGGAAGGCATTTTGATCACATTGGGCGATGTGGTCTCAGTCACAGATATTCAACATAACACAAAGGCAGCCACGGATGATACATAAATGAATGTATGGGACTGTGTTTTAATAAAACTTTATTTATAGACACTAAAGTCAAAGTTCTCATAATTCTTACATTTTACAAAATGTTACTGTTCTTCTGATTTTTTTTCCAACCACTTGAAAATGTAAAAAACATTCCTAGCTCATGGGCCATAGAGAAAGAGATGGAAGGCTGATGGGACATAGTTTGTTGATCTCAGGTAAAGAGCAACTGGAACAGTGACACTCTGCTTGTGGGAATTTAAAAAAGTCCAACCATTTTAAAAACAGTTTGGCCGCTTCTTCAAAAGTTAAACATATACCTACTATATGATCCAGCCACTCACTCCTAGGTATTTATCTGGGCAAAGAGGAAGCATATAACCTCATAAAGACTTGGGCATGAATATTCATAGCAGTGTTATTTGTAGTAGTCCCAAACTGGAAACTTGAATCTCCATCAGTCGGTGAATGTATAAATAAATGGTGATAGATCCATGCAGTGGAATCTCAGCTTTGTCCTAACGTCCTAATGCCCCTGCTTTCATTCATAGGGTGAACCCCAAATGGAAACTCAACCATAGCAAGGAATAAACTATCAACACATACAACAACATAGGTTGCATCTTAAAATAATTATGCAGAGTGAAAGAAACCAGTTAAAGAAGAGTATATGTAGTATATGTAGTATGGTTCCATTTCTATTAAACTATATTAAATTCTATGTAATGCAAGCACATCTATAGTGACAGAAAGGAAAACAGTGATTTTCGGGGGATAGTTGGGCATGTGAGAGAGGCTTGGACTCCAAAGGGCCACAAGAAAACTTTTAGGAGGCATAGAAATGTCCACTATGTTGATTGTGACGATGGTGTTAGAAGCACATACATATGTCAAACTCCTTACGTTGCGTACTTTAAGTTGTATTTTATGTCAACTGTACCTCGATAACATTCTAAGAGATAAATCGAATCCTCAGAAACAATTTTATAAATTTTACATTCTACCCTAAATTTAAATCAATGACTGCCCCTCTGGGGCCATTGCTTTTTAAATCTTGCATCTAATTATAGAACGGTGGGCTTGAATTCCTTGAATACGTCAGCAGGAGTTAGCAAGTAGATGGGGAATACACCTGGAGAATCAAGCCTATCAAAGGCAATTGTCATGTTTTCTGAGTTGAGGAAAGACTATGTTGTAAAACAAATATGCATATATTGAAGCACTCACATTTTTGACTGTGTGTAAAACCAGTCATTGAGGGGAACGGGAGAGTAGGGTGGGCTCTCCGCCTTTCCAACTTGAAGATCAATTTTGATTTTCTCAAGTCTTAAGATTTCAAATGCGACAAAGTAAGTTTTCTGTGAAGTATACCAACTGGTAGGTAGAGAGTGAGGGGTCCAAGTTGCACCACTCAAAAATCTAAGTGCCAGGTGGGAATTTAGAGATAATCGATCCCACTGCCTTCATTTTGTAGATAAGAAAACTGAGGTGTGGAAAGGTAAAGTGACATTGTAACACATTTACATCAGTTTGTGTTACAAGCCAATCAGATATCAGCCAAGGTACTATGGACAGGTAGTAACAGACAAGCTTATTTAGTTATATTAACAAGAAAAACGTGAGATCGTATCAAAGATGTTAACGGTCAGTGAATTGCCGTCTTCAACGTTTTTCCTTCCTGTATCAGTATTAAAGTTGTTAATATATGCACATCTGAAATGTGCACAGAGTAAAATTTGGCATAGTAGATTGGTGTGTATTTCCTGATATAATCCATTAAAAAGAGTTTGGTAGGCACATACATTTTTAAAAATGTTAGGCACAGATAAATTAACACGTTGGCCCTAAACATCAATTACAATGGTTTTAGGTTTAGGTATGACCTCACCCTGAGAGGTGAGATTGGCTTGGGAAGATAATGCAGTTTTTTCTATTATACCTATGATATTCTTTAAACTCAGCACTGATTAAAGACTGAAATAAGTTTAATGTCCCTGCTTTCATTTATATGGGTGAACCCCAAGTGAAAACTCTGAAGCCCAAATTGATGTACAAAGCCCTATTGTTCTCATGTATTTTTTTCCTTGTAAAACTTCTAACCCAGCACGGTATTATTTCACAAACAAAAGCTCTGCAAGGTTATCTTTTTTGTCCGATTTGTCTGGTAGCTCCCTTGTCTCCTAGGCCTGCATTACACATTCTGAATAGGGCCCTGTGAACATAATTAAGGGTCACACATATGATATAAAGAGTAGGGGATGAGGAATTAATTTCTCAGTTTTTCTTCCCTGGGCTACAGATTGGTTTGTAAGTTACTATTCAATTCAGCAACACAGAGCTCAGAGGAAAAGACTGAACTGCTACAGATGCTCTGCATTATAAAGCAAGAGAGAGAGAGAGAGAGAGAGAGAGATTAGATTTTATTTGCACACAGAATGAACATCCACAGTCTGTACACTCTGTTGGGGAATAGCTCCGTGTTTTAGGTTAGGTAGGTTTTTTTAATGGTCTTTTTCTCTTCCTCCCCAATTCCACTCAGTTCATCACTAAAGCTCAGACACAGTACCCTTCTGGGCCTCATTTATGCAAATTGCGGCCCATTCAAAAGAAGAACATAAAGGGGGATACAAAATGGCCAGGAAACTGTACCCCAAGGGTGATTATTAATGCCATGGAGGAATTTGGGGGACAGGATTAAACCATGTCTACACTGAGCCACTGTCGCAAATATTCTGACACCAAAATGTTTTACTGGGAAGTACCTATGACATTCACAGAGAAGACAAAGATTATAATGCTTTCTTAAAGACAAGAAAACATTAAAACGGGTGGAGCTATCTCCTAGTTGAGAAATTACTGGCATTGATACTGGGGAGATTTGGTAATACATTTAAATAGACATTAATTCCTTCATCATAAAGAAGAGGAGACTTTAGTGGAGTTTGTCATACTTGCTGTCTTGCTCCTCTCCATGGTCAATTAGTTAGATCTCCAGGAAATCAAATAAAACTAGCCCGGCATCTTCTACATAAGTGAATGCACTGGTTGGTTCAGACATATTTGCAAGATCTTAATAATACATCAATGGTACTACCTTAACTTGCAAAGCTCCAAATTAACATTTGGACCTATTAGCTATAGGACATTGGTTGAAAATTTATAGACTTTATTTAGGAATGGCATTGCCATTTCCACCCTCTTCCCCCAACTGTCAAGGGGCTGGTGTTTGATTTAGTTAACCCGTTTCTAGGTGTCTTCACTTCCTCCCATTCTGTCCCAAATGAGGCACCACAGGAATCCTAGCAGCTTCTTTTTCTCTTTCCCCTCCTCCCATCAACTTTCCCATTGTTCTCTTCCTTATCTACCTGCCCAAGAAAACAGACTGAGGACTTACCTCTATTTCTTTCCTCTGTAAGAAGAAAATGACAGGAACAATATTTGCAAGTAGAAAGAAACCGCAACAGTTGTGGGAAGCCATAGGTGAGGGGAGGAGCAAAAAGAAGGAATAAAAAGAAAACATAATTGAAGCACAATGTTGAGAACTTACTGAAAGGAAGACAGTATAGAGAAATGGGGTGAAGAAGAAAAAGCAGAAAGAAATCTCTGGAGGAGACAACTGTCATATGAGTGGATCGTCCTGGTGCCCTGAAAAAGCTCCAAACACTCAAAGTAACAAAATAAGCAGCGACAATTCACTGCAGGTGGATAATAATATTTTTAAGTTCATTTATTTATTTTTGAGAGAGAGAGAAAGAGACAGAGGAAGACAGAATATCCCAAACATGCTCCGTGCTGTCAGCGCAGAGCCCAACGCAGGGCTCAAACTCACCAACTGTGAGATCATGACCTGAGCCGAAGTCAAGAGTCTGATGCTTAACCAACGGAGCCACCCAGGTGCCCCAATAAAAATTCCTGTAAGTTAAAAATATGAGGACAATTTTTTAATCCAATGAAAGGACAAAATGATTAAATGGGAATTACAATAAGAAGTTGCTAAGAAGGTAAAACAGGAAATTTCCCAGGATGAAATGTTAAAGAGAATGAGTCAGAAAGAATAAAGATTCATTAATGATAGATACAGGAAATATAACACCATTCTTTTAGGAATTATAGAAAAAAAAGAGAAGAGAAAGCAAGGGAGAAGAAAAAGCAATAACATCACATATATACAGAACAATTTCCCAGAGATAAAGAAAATAACAACCTTCTGGTTGAACAAAATCACTAAGTTTCAAGCAGAAGACACTTTAATGATGCACATTTATAGAGATCCTGGTCCATTTTGAGAATTCAAAGATCCGGAGGAAATTCTAAATCTTTGGAGAGTGTGGGGGTAGGTTCCCTGTGAAGGAAGGAGAAATAAACTGCTGTTAGACTCCTCATTAGCAATACGGGATGCCAGAAAACAATAGAACGAAGTCTTCAAAGTATTAAGAAAAAAATTAATTGAAACTTATTTAGGTATTTAGATTTCAAATTTTTTTTTGTAATTAGACTGGGGGGTCGGCCTGCTGCCTCTTTTTCTATGGTCTATGAGTTAAGAATGGTTTTAACATGTTAAAATACTTTTTAAGTCTATTTATTTTGAAAGAGAGAGAGCATGAACAGGGGAGGGGCAGAGAGAGAGGGAGAGAGAGAATCCCATGAGGGCTCCACGCCGCCAGAGCAGGGCCCCACCCTGTGGTTGAACCCACAAACCGTGAGATCATGACCAGAGCCAAAACCGAGAGTCGGATGCTAACTGACTGAGCCGCCCAGGCCCCACTTAAAATAATTCTTTAAATTATTTTCACAACACGTAGAGACTATATGAAACTCAAATTTCAGTGTACATGAATAAAGTTTCTGTGGAACGTGGCCTCGCTTCCTTCTTTATGCATCGCCTATGGTTACTTTCATGCCGCAATAGCAGAGTTGTGACAGACTGTATGGTCTCTCAAACCTAAAATATGTACTCTCTGGCCCTTTCTAGTGCCAGTGCCTATTTTAGAACCTTTGCTTTTTAACCACCTTCAGGTTAATCCTTCACCTCCCCTGCCCCCCAAAATAGAATACAAAATAGAAATACAAAATTTCTATCACCCCGTGTCCCATTTTCTCAGGGCTGCCTAAACCTTCCTAGGTAACGTGTGTAGCAACAAACACATTAGCAGGAATCAAATAAACAACCTAAAAGGTAATAGAATTCTAGCTCAAATGCACTCTACAACCAATGTGAAGGCAAAATAAAGGCATTTTTTTGATATGCATGGACTCTTAAATTACACAGCCTCTCAAGGCTATTCCAAAATAGCAAAGGAGCGATATAAGAAATAGGGTGATGTGGTACAAAACAAACAAGGCCAGCAGAATATGGTCTGGATAAAATAAAGAAAACAGAAGGGAAATTCGAAGGGAATCCACTGGACCCTTGCACATGAACCATTCCCATCTGAGTGGAGATTTCATGACAGAATTATATTTTCTTCTCCATCCATTCAGTCATACTATAGAGACCTAGAGCGAATAATATTTATAAAACAACAAACGGAAAATATTACTTTTATTCTGTTGAAGCTTTTACACCTAACCCGTAGACAAAGAAAACACGATAACTATTTATATATGTCGGTCAGAATATAAATTTGATATAAGTTCATAAAGAAATGATAGTATCATAGTTAACAAAAATCAGAGATAAGAAGTAGGGTTATAATGCCCAAGTCTTGATATTTCTAGGAGGTTATAACTGTCTGAAGTTGGTCAAGAAATAGAACATGAAATAGTAACTACCAGAAATATTAGTTGTGGTTAACTCTGGAAAATGTGAGAAAAACCCATTCTTTAATTTCAATTTTAGATACTTTTTTGTTTTACAATATGCAGGGTACACCCAGAATGACAAGCACTCAATCGTCTCCCATTCTCCCAGGGCTGCTTAATATTTTGAGGGATAATAAGCATATCAACAAACACATCTATTCACATTAGCATGCATCAAATAAGTAAGTTAAAAGGCAGGAGTGCTTGGGTGGCTCAGTTGGTTGAGTGTCCAACTCTTGATTTTGGCTCAGGTCATGATCCCAGGGTCTTGGGATCCAGCCCTGCATCAGGGTCATGGGAACCCCATGTCAGGCTCCATGCTGAGCCTGGAGGCTGCTTAAGATTCTTTCTCTCTCTCTCTCTCTCTCTTCTCCCCCACCCCCTTGCCTCTCTGCCCTGCTCGCATGTACACTCTTTCTCTCTCTTAAAGAAAAAAAAAAAATTTGTGTGCGGGGGGGTGGCACCTGGGTGGCTCAGACAGTTAAAGCGTTGACTTTGGCTCAGGTCATGATCTCAAGGTTTGTGGGTTCAAGCCTCGTGTGGGGCTCTGTGCTGACAGCTCAGTGCCTGGAGCATGCTTCAAGGTTTGTGTCTCCCTCCCTCTCTGCTCCTCCCCTGTTCACACTCTCTCAAAATAAAATAAACATTAAAAACGAAAAGCAATATAATTCCAGCTAAAATGAACTAGTCTCTGTGTATCTCTTGTAGGCTGGAGCTGGGAATAGCGTTTCACCTCCTGTGATGGCCCAGTGGGGGAAAGAAACCCCTGGTCTGTACAGCATTTTGTAGCCCTCCAATGGTATTTGGTAGGTAGGAACAGATTTCTTTGATTCAAGGCTATTCTGGAGTTAAACAATTACAGAAAAACAATCAATGGGAAGCAGAATATGCTTGGGTCAAATGATTATTTCTGGGTTAAGCCTGTGGATTAAATGTGGGTCTGACAACTCAGGTGGGCATGTAGATAAATGGATGACCTTACATTCTGAGGGTGGAAGTGAATTTGGGTCACTTCTAAGAGTCTGATGCAGATTTTGGCCACTAGATAAAGGCCCCTAAACCCCAATTCATTTCAAATATTCTGCGGCCAGCCAAAGATGTCACAAAATAACCCACCTCTTCTAAATGGCCACAGAAGGACTCGAAGCCAACCTCTCTCCTTCAGGTTGTACATCAGGCTGAAGTCAAACTAGTTCCTACTGAGCCCAGGGAAATGGCTCACTCAGCATGAAAAAAGTACAACCCAGCAGGCTTCCTGCCTTCAAGTGTTTTTCTCTGACTAAAGCAACATGAAATGGAAAGAGAATAGCAACCAAAAACAAATAGTTCAACCAAATGTCTTTTGCAGATAAATTACCTGGAGAGCCAGGGCGACTTTCCTGGCCACCCTCCTCTCAACTCTGTAATTTCTCATCTTCACCCAAATCTATGCGATAGGGATCTATCCTGCAGGATTCACGCTTTGTTTATTGTCCATACCTCTGAACAATTTCATGAGAAAGTCTAAATCCTTGAGGGGATTTTCCCCTGCTTGTTTTTATGGACTTTGGCCTTGCAGTGTTTTAAAAGTCATTTTTATTTCCAATTATCACTGTCACTGACTTACTAGATTCTACTTCCTTCTGCTTTTTCCCACTTCCTCTCCTTCCCTTGAGCAGTTCTTTGTGCTTGAGGAATAAAGTTCTGACTCTTTCTCTCTCTCTCTCTCTCTCTCTCTCTGTCTCTCTCTCTCCCTTTCACCTCTTCACTCCAGTTAGTTTCCCCCTGCTGGTCCCAACTGCTAATCGGACCATTTCTTCTGCACTAAATTACAGAATTATCCTGAGGCAACAAAACTTCAACATGAATGTTTCTTTGCAGTTCAAAAGTATTTCAGGCACTAGGTGAATGCCTAGTGAGAGTTCATCCCAAAATGTACACAGCAGTATTCTTTGGGGTTTAATTTAAGCTATGAAAGCAAAAAAATAAAGAAGTGTTACTTCACCAACGTGTTTCCCCCTCCTTTGCTTAGTGTTTATCAGCGCTTCAAGGTCACCCTCTGACCATGGCAGCTTTAGACTCATTCCAGGGCTTCCTCTATTAACAAATGGCCCAATGACTCCCAGCCCTTAGCTTTGCAGGATCCCTCTTTAACCTTCTGTGAGTGGAAAAACAAGTATGCAGCCTTGCTCCTTCTTTCTGCAGTCTCTAAGATTTGCTCCTGAATCTCTGCTGAATTCTATTTGAATAATTCATCCAACTCAATTTTTACTGAGTGACTAATGTGCTAATTAAAAGAGGAGTCATTTTAAGGTTGGATTGGGTGCTCATTACTAAACATCACCATAAAATATTCATATTATATTTGGGGATTTGGCGGGGGGGGGTGGGAGGGGAAATGTGGAAAGGACAGACATGTGTAAGCATGTTAATACATTTTCAAAAACCATGATCAAAATCACCATCTTTCTGATTCTGGGAGTGTTGGTGTTATAAATCCTGGGCTCTGCCATTTCTTGCTGGGTAAAAATGCATTTAGGTAATGGATGACACAATTTAAAACAAAAGGATCCAAAAACTGCATCTCTGCCTAAATCGCTCAAGTGTCTAAAGAGCAGTTGGATCCAGTAAACAAGGCTATCTTGATTCCAGGAAGGTCTCTTCATTTTTCAAACCATGCCTTGAATATATCAACACATTTCAGCATTTTATTGTGCCTTCATACGTATCTAGAAATGCCCAATCGCTGAAATAATGTCATTTCTGTCTGACAGAGAAATGAGATTTTAGTGACAATTGTTTAAGATACTATGTGACATTCTGCAGGCAAATGGTCTTTTGACCAGAGATCTTTCCCTAAAAGTCATGGTGTAAAAGCTCTAAAAAAATATATTTGAAATCTTTGGTAAGTGACATTCCAATACACTGACTTCTCAGATAGTCTTGATTAGACTTCCTATCTAAAAGTATAGTAAAACCTTGATAAATGGAAATGCTTGAAGAATGGGATGTTCTGACTAATTTAATTCTGTAATGAGACAGACACCTCTTTCTATTTCAATTCTTATTATTGAAAATCTTTCTCAAATACATGGTTCCTCTTTCCTTAATACCATAGAGATCAGAAAGCATTTTTCTTCTATGATTAAAAATTTTGGAATTACCATTGTGAACACCCAGGATCATTACAAATTCCAATAGATACACAAAATTAAGATTATTATATATGTGTTACAAGTTGTGGATTATATATAAAGTCTCCATGAATTCATTAATCTGACTTTTCACTCTTTTTTCCTTAGAGTATATTTCATTTAAATAATTGAGTTGCATTATCTACTTGATCATGATTTACTGTATGCTATTCTTAGAAATTAGTAATAGACTCATTCTCTCCTGATAAGCCAGTCTTTGGAAGCAGGGCAACACTTAAGGAGGCACAAAAGATGCTTTGAACATTGGAACTGTTTTGCATTACTGGAGACACAATCTAAATGTTTAAAAATTATAGGAATAACGGGGCACCTGGGTGGCTCAGTTGGTTGACTGTCCAACTTTGGCTCAGGTCATAATCTCATGGTTCATCGGTTCGAGCCCCACATCGGGCTCTGTGCTGACAGCTCAGAGCCTGGAACCTGCTTCAGATTCTGTGTCTCCCTCTCTCTATGCTCCTCCCCTGCTCACACCCTGTCTCTCTCTCAAGAATAAATAAAGATACATTTTTTTAAATTATAGGAATGAAATTATTTAAATGCAGGTAGAGCCTTCACACAGGGGTCATAAAATGGTTAGTCAAATTTCTCATGGCTCTAGGTGAGAGTATCCGATAAAAAGACTTGTATTTCATAACACCGCAGTATATCATGGGAAGTATCAGAACAACTAGGACTTTGTGCAGAGGGCTTCTTTTTGAAGATTAGTATTAACCTAGAAGTTGCTTTCTCCCTGCCAAAAACCCAGAGGACTCTCTACCTCCTCCCACCACAATGGAAATTAGAGAGATACCCACACCCAGCTCTATACTAAATTAGACAAATAATGGTCAAATCAAGATATACAGATATAACGGAAGGGATTTTACAGGGAAGGCAAACCTTCTTGGAAATAAAAAAAGAAAATTCTGAATATGGTATAAACTGGAGGGCATTCCAAACTGGGAGACTGAGAATTTTAACATACATATTATTTAAAAGTCCTACCGGTTCATTACGAGAAAGCAAGAACCCTAAAAAGTGGAATAGCAAAAAAGTAGAACATTAGAAACTACAGACCAAGAAAACCTAGCACTGCAAAACCATGATAGTGAGAATAAAGTTTTGGGTGAGGACAGAGTTACTGCCCTTAGTCACAACATTCTGAGTGAATTCCACCAATTCTGTCCTGAGGATGCTCTAGAAGGTCACCTGGTGGAGTGGGAGGGACTAAGGCTTGGGTTCCACTCCAGGTCCAGACCCTTTCTTTTCTTTTCTTTTCTTTTTTTTTTAATGTTTATTTATTTTTGAGAGAGAGAAAGACAGAGCACAAGTGGTGATGGGACAGAGAGAAAGAGGGAGACAGAGGATCTGAAGTGGGCTCTGTGCTGACAGTCCAATGTGGGGCTCGAACTCATGACACATGAGATCATGACCTAATCCAGAGTCAGAGCTTAACTGACTGAGCCATCCAGACCCTTTCTAATTAGAAGGTCTTCAGCAAGTCATTTGCTCCCAGGTTCCCACCAAAATAAAGTTACCTATTTTTTGATATTGTTGCTTCAGAATGAAACGAGAGAAGGCATGTACAATGCAATCACATAAGAAATGTTCAAAGCCTATTACCTATGGGACTGCTGCTGTGCTATAATGACTCTGACTACAGGTATAAACAAAGCACCAAGACAGCTCAGAGCTTTCTCTGCCTGAAAAAGACAGGAAGATTTCACATAGGAGATGACCTTTGAGCTGGGTCTTGAAGAATGAGTAGGAGCCTACCAGGTGGAAAAAAAAAAAATTAAAGCCATGATTTCAAGTGGGAGAGATGCGGGCCTACATCTAAAAGGAATAAAAAGCAAGGAAGGAAGTTGAAAAAGAACAAGGTGCAGTGTTGTTATTCTGGAGACTTGCACATCAGACACATAAGACATTTTACAAAGAAGCCTCACAGAAATTATTTCATCAGATTTTCACAGCAGTTTTGATGAAGGATGTTAGCAGTTTTTACAAATGGCAGAGCTATGGTTCAGAGAAAAACTTTCGCAAGGACAAAATATTTAATAAATAATTATCTGATGCACCTTCTCATGTAGCAGGCCATGATTACAGTCAACGTTGTGACCTAGTTCATCTGAGTTTCACACTGAGGCCATATACCACAGAGAGCCCTAATGAGAACCAACTCTGGACAGGTTAAAGGTCAGCTGAAGGCTGGGACCTCAATATGAAGAGTTCAAAGCTAAGTGAAATTGAAATAACCCTAGGTATTAACTTCAAATAAGGCTGGTATGCAGGACTGGCATTTGTGGGCGGGCACGCATATGGTATATGGAATGGTCATGCTCATTTCGAGTTCCAAAGAGGAGACTAAAAGTACTTAAGAGGAGCCTAATGATTGGAATACAGAAATAAACCCTCTAGTGAATGACTTGATAGATTTGAAGTTAAGAATCCTGTAGACCACTTAAAAATAGAAGGATCTTAACTATCATCCAATTCAACTCCCACATTTTACAAATGAGAAAGCTCATTTGCCAAGAAGTCAAATAATAGGATACCTGCAATAAAACCCCAGGCTTCCTGTTTCCTAATCCAATGCTCTGTTGTATCTCAGTAGGAATCACAGATTACAGTATTTTTTGCAGCCTGGATTCTGCCAAGGTGCTCTACATGCAGATACATGCCCCTCCCTTTCCTGCCCCAACCCCCATATTTCTAAGAAGTACAGAAAAGTGAAAATCAAGATGGAGGTTAAAGGACTCTGGCAGAGATGAAGATTAAGAGACTTGGTTAAAATTATTTGAGAATGTTCATAGTCTAGAACTAGGTCTTCCATACCGTGGTGCATGCTATCTACCCTTGCCCTACACATCCTTCCTCAAATGCCCACAAGTTTAGCAAGCAAAATTCTGTACCTTGGCTTTGCTGGGTTCCCTGGCTAAGGACATTGTTAAATCATGCTCTGTATCAGCCTAACATATGAAACTATTCTGAATCTCTTCTCTAATTAAGGATTAAGAAATTTATTGCGTACAGTAAGGCATTTATAAGATGTGGAATTGTCTCAATTTTCTTTCTGGCAGTGCTCCTTCTATTGATATTTTACGTAGACTAGAGCAGATTTAAATGTATTTGAAGAATGAGGTGTGCAAATAGGAAGTGTAAACATCAATGTCTTTTAACACCTTATATTAAAGTCAATGAAGGAAAAATTGCTATTTGGAATAAAAAGAGAGAGATATCAATTAAACATAGGAAAGATACCAGTAGCATAAGGAGAACGTAATATAGCTAGTAAAGGGGACTCAGAGAAAACAAGGGCGTTTTACAAATACTGCAGTGAGAAAAGAAGTACCAGAGAGAAAATAGGTCCACTAATAAATGAGGAGCATGAAATTAATGATGAGTCTAAAATGGTAGAGATAATGAACTCATTTGTAAAATCGGTCCTTAACAAGAAAAATGAAGTTAGGAAGTTTGAACAATTAAGAAGTAATGAAAACCCTGCAAAAATAGCTGTTGACAAAGAAACAGAGAAGAAAAGGCCACTTCTATTTTGGGCTGGATCAAAAGAATTACCTCATGGCCATGAGGGAAGAGGAATTTTATTATGTCAGCGAGAACACACCTTGAATCCTATTCTAGGTTTGTGGCCATCTTCTTCAGCTTCATCCTCACATTCAAGGCGGGGGATGAAGAGGCTAGAACTTATGGAGGTGTCACTTCCAGGTGTGTGCACCTGCAGAAGAAACTAGATGTACCGTGGCTAAAAAGACGATAAGTGGTAGGGTGTCTGTGTTATTTCCACCGACATGCTGCACTGTGAGTAGTTTCAAATAGGTTTTACATATATAATATGTGCACCATATTTTATTGAATTCAAAATGTGTAAATTGGGGCACCTGGGTGGCCCAGGCTTAGTTAAGTGTCTGACTCCTGATTTCGGCTCAGATCATGACCTCATGGTTCTTAAGTTTGAGCCCCATGTTGGCTTCTGCACTGACCGTGAGGAGCCTGCCTGGGATTCTCTTTCTCTCTCTCCTTCTCTTTGCCCCTCCCCTGCTCGTGCTCTCACTTTCAAAATAAAAAAATAAACATTAAAAATGTGTAGACTGACTAAATGTTGATCTATAACCTTAAACAGCACAACAGAAATTAAGAGGTTGTCTGCCCCCATGAATGCCTGCTTTCTACTTTTTGATGGGCAATGAAGAGGTCACATGACCACGAAAAATACGGAAATACTTAATGTCTCTGCACTTTCAAAGCTTCCCTTCCTCATGATGTATAGTGTTGTCTAATCACTATGTTATACACCTGAAACTAATATAACATTGTGTGTCAACCATACTTCAATTAAAAAAAAAAATTAAGCTTCACTCCCTCTTCCTGATCTAGCCATGACTGACCAGGTTATAGCAATGCTCCAAAAATAGTTATGTATCTCTTTACCAAACTGTAATACTGAAGGGGTTCAGAACAAGTCTCCCTAGAATGTGCCACTTTGGTATGTGGACTATTTTTGATAGCTGAAGACAATCAAGGCCCAAAAGACTTAGGAAGAGCTTTTCCTCCCCCTTAAGTCCCTAAAAGAATTTAAATAGAGGACCTGGTCCAGGAAGAGAACTATCACCAGAGAATAATACAGAGAGTATGGGCTAGGTGTGGTAAACTGGGGTGGGGGGTGGTGATGGGGAGGCTCAGCCAGGCCTGTTTGTCCCATTGTCCCTGCATAGCACGACAAACATTCCTTTACCAAATACTTGCTCTGCTCATCTTCCTGTGATTTGCCTTCCTTCTCTTTGAGGCCCCAGAACCCTACCATTTTTTCATTAGCTCAGCATGGCACATAAGCCTCAACTGCCTGTCTTTGAACCTCTCATGTCTAATGCAAGGCTCCTGTAAGTAGGAAGTTAAATTTTTCTCCTGTTAGTCCATCTTATGTCAATTTAAATGAATAGATCAACTAAAGAACCTAGAAGGGCAAAGGGAAACTATTTCCTCCCCCTCTAATCCCATACATGAGGCTGGAGGTTCCCAAAAGCAGAGCAGCAGGGGAAGTGCAGGATCTGATGGAGCCCGGGGACAATACATAGAATGCTGCAGGCCATTTCAGTGGCCTTTACCTACCTCCCATCAGAAACTGTGGACATGTTTTTTTAATATAAACATACATAGGATGGCATCACCAGTGTCAGCAGAAACAGAACGTATGCTATATAGAAATTAAGTTCATTGACAAACTTTAATTGAGCAATTCAACAAGTATGTACTGACTGTATATCACATGCTAGGGAAGACCTGGAAATGGGATTTGAGCTAAGATAAGAAGAGAAGAGAAGATTGGTAAGAAGTCAGCCTTTCTGAGCTCTCGGAAAAGAAGCTTCCAGGGAGAGGAAACCACTAGCAGGAACAGCGAAGGCCTTAAGGCAAAAGTGAATTTGGTGGGTCTGGGAACTTTAAAGGACAATGTGCTTGGCCCGTATTAAGTGAGAGAGGATTCGCCTAAATGACAGGAGAGGTAGATAGGGCCCCTATCAAGCAGAAACATATAAACCGTGACCAAGAATGTGGATGATAAGCTGAGTGCAGTGAAAGCTATTGGAGTATTTTAAGGTAAATCACAGTGAGTGATGTTATTTACAAAACAGGAAAATTAACCCCATTTTAATAAATAATTTGAGGGTAAAAGAGAGTGTCTTAGATGAGAATTGGAAAACATGCCAAACAGGTAACAACTTGAGATACAAAATTAGGAATCACGGCATGTTAGGGAAACCCTATTTCCAGCAGGTGATGGTGTCCAAGAGGCTGAGAGAAGCCATTGAAAGGGGTTCCAGGTTTAGGACTAAAACCACGTGCTCAGCTCAAAGTCCAGGCACTTTACTGGAGTGGTAAATGACCAATCACAAGTAGATAAAGGACTAGATGGGTTTCAAGAGAGAAGAGCAGGGTTCACGGTACTAAATACAATATTAATCCTCCCTCCAGAAAGACGTGATTAAATTCTTCCTGCACTTGCCATTTCCGACCACCAGAATTCTTCATCTGTAAAGAAGCCTAACAACAAACAGACAGACAGACAGACAGAAAAACGTTTGGCTATTCCAGAATAATTCTTAGGGTCATCCTCACCTGTCACCTGCGAAGAGCCCATGTTTTGAGAAAGTCAAAGAAGTTTTGGAGCACCAAGGTGACAGAAGAGCTTCGATTTCCACGAGGGTAGATTTGAGACCAGATGCGCCAGGTGCAAGGCCACCTTTCCAAGACGATATGATAGGACAGCCCCCAGAACCGTGAGGAACAGAACACTGTAAGACAGAAAAGGTACTCACACACGAAGATCAAACTGGCTGAGATACCAGAACAGTGCATGGAGACAAAAATACACATGAGGTGGATAAAAAGAGAATCAGAAGCAGGAGAGGGTCAGGCTATTAAAAACGGGACAACCACAGAGACACTCACTAAAGGTGAGAGGAGAGAACAAAATGGGAGGAAGAAAAGAGGGAGAGACCAGAAGAAGAAAGAAAGATGTACATCCTTTCAATGACAGAAGAGCCAACACACCTCTCTTGGTTCTGTTGCTCTCGAATTCTGCTTTAGAAGAAACACCTTCCGAGGACAATGCCCGTTTCTGCAGACTGAATTAAAAGGCTGCGGCCACACATATGCAAAAGGGTCTGGCCGTGAAACCACAACAGGCTGAAAGGAAAGGAGTAGTTAGTGTTCACGTAGATTTTGCTCTTTTAAGAAACAGTAATCAGTCTGTGTATGTAATTTGGAGAGTAATGTAAATTTGGATAGGGTTTGTTTATAATTGGGTACTAATGTGGGAGTATTATGCTAATGAAAGAGTCAAGAGGGAGGCAGAGGCTGCTCTTTAATGGATAGTTTGTAATAGTAGTAATTGTAAGACGCAGCAATTTTGCCTAACAATTAGGCCATTGGTTGGTTTGTGAAGGCCTATTACACTTTTCTATGGCATCTTTTTAATCATGGTGCACCGTGGTGAACTGGCTCAGGTTTTAGTTGGGGGATGGATGCACAGAGTAGCTATTTCTTTCCATGGGTAGGATGTCTCAGGAAACAGGTGCCCTAGGTGATGCCAATGTCACCACACAGCACAGTAACAGTAAAGGGTAATTGCCTCTGTAAATGAGAGGCAGTGGGGAGACGGTAACCCTGGGGGCTGCATTACTAAGGCAGCTTCTGTGTGCATGGGGGTCACTGTTTCTTGCTCTGTGCTTTGCCCTTGGCCAGGAGTGTGGAGGCTTGATCTTGAGGAAAATTGAATGAGACGAAAGTTGGAATTCAGTAAAGGTAGGCAGTGCGGTGTAATGGAAAAAGGCTCAGAATCCGAGTTACAAACGCTGTTCTGGAATACCATCTCTGCTTCCAACTAGCTGGTACCTGATGTGAATAATTGAAACTCTCTGAGTTTCACAATTAACAATAACATATATCGTCGAATATTATGAAATTAAATAAATTAATGCATACAGTGTTCCGTTTCAGTGCCCAGCTCAGAGGACCAAGCTGTTATTTTTTACTAGCACAGTGTGGAAGAACATTTGAGATGTTTTCATTTTCAAATCTAGACACATACATATAAATCTAAAGAACATGAAGTGGAACAACAAGTTGCCAATGGCCGTATAAAGCATGATAGAATGTATATGGAGATCTAAAAATACAAGCCCGCTTCTACACATTAGTAAAGCATTAGAAAAAAATTACAGAGAATGGTAAATCCCAAATTAGAACAGTGGTTGCTTCTGCAGGAGGATGAAAGGAAGAGTGGGAGGAAATGTCTGGAACATAAGTATACAGGATGGGGTAGGGCTCGCTCCAACCATCATTGACACATTTTACTTCTTCAGCTGAGTCGTGGGTATATGGATATATATTATTCTAGCTCTTCATAGGTCCAGTAAGTTTTATGTTAATTTATTTAATTGTTCACTGCTATAGCTTCTATGTTAGAGGAAACAAAGTCACAAAAAACACATAGGAAAACTATCACTGAGCATTAATAGTTGGCCAAGATAGTAATTTACAGATATTTTTGTGTACATGATCTCAAAGGAACCACACACATCAACACATTTAAGCAAATGAGTGTGGTAGAAAAATGCAGCTTTAACTTAGACATGGGCTCAAAACTTTGCTCTGGTGAGTCACTCCATGTGATCTTAGTCAATATCCTTGGCCCCAGTGATTTAGTTTCTGAACCTATAAAACCAGAATAACAATGCTTACTTCATTGGAATATTGTGATGGTTAAGTAGAACAGCACATAAACCTAGCGTATAAAAGGCTCTCAACTAACGTAAGTTCACCTAATACCTACACTACAGAAACCCACAGGGATACTGTGAAAGTCTGCAGCATGAATTGTGAATTTGAATTTCTAGTTGTTCAAATACGATTCAGTGAAGCAGTTATAGTATTTTTGAAAATCACCAGAGCAGAGGTTCCATGCTGCCTAGCCAAAAACCTGAAGGGGGAGCTGTATGTGGGGATTGGGAATGAATTGGAAGACTATTACTAAAAACATTTAAGAAGAATTGAGTTGACTCTTTGTTTATGTGACATCTATGCCCTATCACCAACAGAGGCAGGAATAGAGATGTACTGCATCTAATTAAATACGATGGATCAAATGAAGTCACATAAAAAGCCACATCAACTTTAATTCTGGAACACAAAATTCATTTCCTTTTCTCCGAGAAACCTACCTCAACAGGATGCTAGCACCAGAGACTTTAACAAGCTAGAGAACTAAGCGTCCTTCTCCTAAAGCCCAGTCATATTTGTAATGCCTTTTTCTCAGTCTCTTCCCTCCTTACCTTTCTCTTTCCCAACCCCCTCCCAGCTTGTAAGAGTCCACCTGGTTTTAGTTCTGCATGAGAAGTACATCAGATAAGGAATCATATGAACTTGAAATACTACAACAATTATTAGACAATCTCTATGCTAATCAAAGTATAACCTATGAAAAAAAGCAAAAGAAAAGTAAAGATAAAACCATGAGTCATAAACCAGTTCATTAAAATAGGTGACCTTTAACTATACCTCATTGGCATTTTCTCCTCACAAAATATGACCACTTATATAAGACACCATGAAATTACATACCTGTTAGTTTTGCTCTTTGCAAATAGAGTTGCTCACACTGGAAATTAGAATAATGTTTTGTATCCAAGCACATACTTTTAAAGGAACCTAAAAGTATGTTTGAAATTGGAGTTGAGGTATGACACTAGACAAAGAGAATTTGCGCGCGCGCACACACACACACACACACACACACACACACGCACACAGACGCTTGCGTGCGTTTTTGTCTAAACTTCCTTCGTGAAGAGTTAAAGGAAACTGATACATTGAAATGTCCCTTTGACTTATATATCAAACAATAATGTAAGAAGCTACATCCTGACACTATTTGTAACAACACTGGTAAAGTCCCTTTCATAATGTACTACTATTTGATTTTTTTTTCCTGGTCATCTTTTTGCCTTAGCCTCTTCTGCAAACTTTATTACTAAAGTATAGTTGACACACAATATTAGCATTAGTTTCAGGTGTACAACATGGTAATTCAACGAGTCTAGACATTATGCTGTGCTCATCACAAGTGTAGCTACCATCTGTCATTACAGAACACTATCACAATACCATTGACTTATATCCTATGATGTACGTTTTATTCTTGTGACTTACTCCTTCCACAACTCGAAGCCTGTACCTCCCACTCCCCTTTCTTCATTTTTGTCCATTCCCCTAACCCCTTCTCCTCTGGCAACCACCAGTTTGTTCTCTGTACAAATCTACTACTATTTTTAAAAAAGCGAAAATTTTAAGATCAAAACGTTAAATATTATAGCAGTATTGATAAGGGTATAGAGAAACAGGCATTCTCAAATGTTACTAAGAGGTGCGCTCTCTTCGGAAAGCAATTTGACAGTAATTATATGTATCACATTTTAATCGCATATATCCATTGATACAGCACATCCACTTTTAGGAATGTAGTCTACAAATGTACTCACTCATCCAAAGTGGATTAGTGAAGCAATATTTCAGTAACAAAAGAATAGACGCAACCTATCGATCAATTAATAGGGGACTGGTCAAATACATTAACACAGCTGTAACATGAAATACATTTCTGCCATTAAAAAGAATGAAATAGACCTCAAACGTACTGTATCGAAAGATCACCAAGATAAATGTTTAAGTGAGAGAAGCAAGATTAAGAAACAATTTATATAGATATGCACACACACACACACACACAATTATATATAGAATATTTCTCAAAAAGAAAAAAAATAACTACAAATAGATTTTGACTCTGGGAAGGCTGATTAGAACCAGAAGAGGGAAGTATACTAACTCTTCATTGTATACCTTTTTATATTATTTCATTTTTTATCATATCATATATTATTTTTTCCCAATTAAAAATACTACTGTTGGTGTTGGGAAAGGAAATGTATATATAATATTATTTGCCTGCCTGAGTTTGAAACAAAATAATAACAAGACAAATAGAAAACTTAGATTTAGGATTATGGACAAACTGTCTTGAGGTCACTCTACTTCTGCAATAGACATACTAAACTATTCAATCACAGACTACCATGGACAATCATAGGTCTACCTTGCAGAAGCCTGACAACAGAGAAGCCTATACTCTACAAATAGGATGTTTGAAATAGACAAAGATCCCAATAGGGACTGAGCCAGATGGGGTTAGTTCTTTACCCTACATGCTTATTTGAGAAGTCACTCTTCCCACATACCTGCAGTAAGTTTTCTCCCAATGGAGTTCCCATTAATTACTGATGGAAATGCAACACGGTATAGCCACTTTGGATGATAGCACGGCAGCTTCTTACAAAATAAAAACAACAACAACAAAAACACATTTATTGTATAATCCAGCAATCACACTCCTATATATTTACCCAAACAAATGGAAATAAATGAAACCTTGGGTTCAAAAATCAGGGCATGGTGTTTACAGCAACTTTACTTATAATTGCTCAAACTCAGAAGCAAACAAGATGTCCTTCAGTAGAGGAGTGGATAAATAAACTGTGGTGTATTCGGACAATGGACTATTATTCAGCACTAAAAATAAATGGGCTACCAAAAGACATGGAGGAAAACGTTAACACATATTACTAAGTGAAAGAAGCCAATGTGAAAAGGTAACATACTGTAAGATTCCAACTGTATGACATGCTCAAACAGGCAAAAATAAGGAGACAGTAAAAAGATTTATGGTTGCCCGGTGTCAGGAGGGAGTAAGGGGTGAATAGGCAGAGCACAGAGGGTTTTCATGGAAAGGAGATTATTCTGCCTGACATTACAATGGTAGATACATATCATTAAACATTTGTGCAAACCTACAGACTATACAACACCAAGAATGAGCCCTACTGTAAACTATGGATGTTAGGTGATAATTATATGTCAGTGAAAGTACATCACTTGCTATAAATGTACCACTTTGTTGGAGGATGTTGATGGTGGGGAGACTGTGCATGTGTGGGAACAGGGGTATATGAAAATTCTCTGTACTTTCAACTGGGCTGTGAACCTAAAAATACTCTGAAAATAAAGCTTATTAGCAACAATAGGGGGAAAAAAACAATGTTTTCTCCATTAATTATCTGTCTAGCTATAGATACTATTTCACAGATAAAATGAGAACAGTAAATTTTTGCCTATTGATATTTATGACTATTTTATTAAGTCTAGCACAAAGACAAGTTTCTCAATAACCGTTGAATCACTAGCCTAAAAAGAACCATTTATGGTAATTCAGTAAAGAAGGTACAGGAGCATCAGGGTGGCTCAGTTGGTTAAGCATCCTACTCTTCATTTTGGCTCAGGCCATGATCCCAGGGTTGTGATATCGAGCCCCACATCAGGCTCTATGCGTGGAGTCTAAGAGTCTCTCTCCCCTTCTCCTTCTGCCCCTCCCCCACTCATTTGTGTGCGTGCACGCTCTCTTTCAAAAAAAAAAGTACAAAGAGAACATGGCAAGAGAATACTATAGTTATGTACCATCATTATACTGTCATGTCACTGTTTCAACCTCAGTATTGTCTGATAATTGAAAACCTTCAGCATCGAAATCATTCTAGATTACTCGTTTCTTCCTTCTGGTGGTTCAATATGAAGCCTTCTTAAATACCATCAAATTTCAGGTAATAGGAAAAAATTGCAGTTATGAAAGCAAAAACCATTCCTCTCAACTTGGGTTAATTTTTTAACAAAATGAACATTTAATAAAATGTCACATCACAATAGAGGTGATATAGAGTATAGATACTCAGTGCTGTTGGGCTTTGTTTTGGTGACAGATTGTGTAGGAGAGCATTACCATTTAGATCTTTGCAAGATATTGGTGTAACCTAACACTAACAAATAAACATTGGTGCTTACTACGGTTATTGTTTATTTCAAGGTTTCCTGACCTTGAAACAGCAGAGAATACTACTGACTTGGAAACATGACCGCTTATGACTCACCACAGTGGGAACCAGAAGGATTTACAAGGTGAGGATGACAGGCATGTCATGTATTTGCATCATGCTTGAAATGTTAGTAGCATATCACACACATGGCCAGCATATTCATTTCGCAATATTCATCTCAGTTCTTCCTGTCAAGAATGGGAAGTATGGGCAATATGACTCTCAGATATAGCTGGTAAAAGGGCTTTCCTTTCCAACTCCTCTGCTCAGGGACCATGAATCCATGCTTCCAGAATCCATGCCTCTAAAACTTTCAGTGATTCACTGTTATAGCTCAACATACTTCTCCTTCTCCATTTATTGAAACCAGTGGCCATGTTGAAGGGTGAATATAAGCAGGAGTCCAATTGGTCCCCTGCCCTATGTGGTCACATTTCAAGGGTTCGTATCTTAAGATTATTTATTATCTCCTAAATCTCTTACTCTTACACATCAGTTAAGAGGAATATATTGTATTTTTTATAAGATAGCTCTTAAATTCTTCAGCTTAGCTAGTTTGGGTAATATGACTTCAGAGGGATCCAAGAAAACAGGGTACAGGTCAGGTAAATTTTCTATTTGGGGAAAGGGAGCATTCTGGAATATAAAATACAGTCCTATAGTATATCTTCAGTCTCATTGATAGCAATAAAAAAGAAGGTGTTGTCTTTTCCTTATCTTAGATTAAGGAAAACAAAAGAAATGGTGCCACTCTTCCTCAGTGCTACCTGTAGAAGTGACAGCCATCTCCTACTTGGCATCACGGCCACCCTCAGACCTCTGGTGAAGCCCAAGATTATGAAAAAGGGAACCAAGAAGGGGCACCTGTGTGGCTCAGACAGTTGAGCATCCAACTTTGACTCAGGTCATGATTTCAAGGTTCATGAGTTTGAGCCCCACAGAGCCCGCTTCAGATCCTCTGTCCCCCCACCTCTACCCCTCTCCTGCTGGTACTATCTCTCTCAAAAATAAATAAACATTAAAAAAAAAAGGAACCAGGAAGTTTATCTAGAACCAATCAGACCAATAGGTCAAAATTAAGTGCAACTGGAAAAATCCAAGGGTATTGACAATAGGGTGTGCAGAAGATTCAGGGGCCAGATCTTGATGCCCCACATCGGTTATAGGAGTAACAAGAAAGCAAAGCACATGCTGCCCAGTGGCTTCCAGAAGTTCCTAGTCCACAACATCAAGGGGCTGGAAGTGCTGCTGATGTGCAACAAATCTTACTGTGCAGAAATTGCTTATGTCTCCCCCAAGAACTGCAAAGCCACTGTGGAAAGAGCAGCACAGCTGGCCATCAGAGTCACCGATCCCAATGCCAGGCTGTGTAGTACAGAAAACGAATAGACAGCTTATGTGCATGTCATATTTGTGTTAATAAAACCAGAAAACTACCATCTGGCATTTCAAAAAAAGAAAGACATAGTGCTAAAAATGGGTGAAGAAAGTGAAAAAAATTTTCCTTCTTTTATAATCTTGCTATTTTTTCCAAGGGCCACTCAATACAACGTCAGTGCAAGAATTCTTCAGTTATTTATTTTCCTTTTTTTTTTTTTAATGTTTATTTATTTATTTTGAGAGGGCGAGAGAGCAAGAAAGCACATGAGCATGGGACGGGCAGAGAGAGAGAGAATCCCAAGCAGGCTCTGCACTGTCAGCACTGAGCCCAACATAGGGCTCAAACTCACGTGCCGTGAGATCATGACCTGAGGTAAAACCAAGAGTTAGACACTCAACGAACTGAGCCACCCAGGCACCCCAAAGAATCTTTCTTATGTTTTAAATATGTCACATCACCCAGTGAAAGACTGGGCATGTAACAGTTATCTGATAAATATTATTTGCCTCGCAACCTGATCAAACTCATTTCTCTTGTCATAGAGAGGAGTCCTAGAAAGCATGCAATAGTCACACGGAAGAAACACAGGGACAGGGGAGGGAGAGAAAACCTGCTTATATTCTTAATTAGTACCACGAGTAACTTGCTTATATGTTATGCTCTTACCTATTTATTACAGCAAATTGAACAATTGTAAAACAAATAAAATTGGGAAGAAAGTAATGGGGAAAGAAAATCAGAACAACACCCAGCCTGGGGGAAGGATGATGCCAGCAACATCCCTGTAGTGGGAACAGCAAGTAGTTTTATTCCCTGTGCCAACGATGGGAGGCAGGTGCCTGGCATTTAGGGCAGAAAGAGACTTGGGACTCCTTAAGAAATAAAACTAATACTAATGCTCATGAGTATTAACTAAGATAATGTTATCTATTACAGATACACTTCAAATTTTCAGTGGCCTGACACAACTGAAGTTTCTGTACTGCCACTGTTAAGTCTTAAAAATGGGTGTTTCTGCTTGATGGGATCAGGAGAATAGGGCATTCCCTGCTCCATGAAGTCACTCAAGGACCTAGATGGATGGCGATTTATCCATTTTCACTAGGTTTCTTCCAAGGCCGTTCCTGGGTATCACCTGCATTCCAGTTTGTGAGAAGGAGGAAAAAAACATGGAGGATCATGCAGAGACGATTTTCCTGTGGTAGGAATGGGAGTAGACTACATCACCTCCATGTACATTCCATGTGTTCTAGACGTAGCCACGTGGCCTAACAAAGAAATGTAGGAAATGTGATCTAGCTGACCCCAAGAAAGAAAGGGAAATAATTTTGTGATCAGCTAGTCATACTTGCTACAATATGGCTAATCCGTGATGTCACCATGGAGCAAAGAACTCAGTTGTGATAATGTAAGGTATGTATTTGCTGATCCGCAGTGACACAAAAGTAGTCCTTATATGGAGACATCACAGATTCAATGTTGGGTCTTTTGTGCTTGTAGTGTGAGGATTATAAACTAGAGAATCTGGAGAATCTGAGGGTACCTGACCTTCAGGTTTTGACTAAAGTAGGTAGAATTTGAGAAGATCAGAGAGAGAAGAGTATCTTGTGCTTAGAGACTATCTAGCTCTTTTAAAGTAGAGTTCCAGGATGGAATAGGAATAGAAATAGCAAAGAAATTTAAAAAGAAAAATTCTTTTTAGGACTGGCCTCAGACCCAGGAGATACAGCAAAGTAGAAAGTTGAGGTTTCCTTCTAGGTTATGACCTCAATGGAAAATAAAAAGAGTAAAATTGTGTATTGGTCTAGAATGTCAGTTTTTGCTTGTTTCTTTCTCTTAGATGCCTTCACTGTGGAGGTTAGTATGGAAGATTCTTTACCTTTGGTTGCAGGCTCATAAATTAGCCTTAAATAAAGTCTTAAAATATTATTGACTCTGGAATACTTCTAGTCCCTCCACAAAATTTATTTAGCTTACTATTAAAGGAATCATTTTCATTCCTTTTTGGCATTGGTCCAAGCAGGCCAATGAAACAGACGTTTCCTGCCTTGGAAATATTACGAAAGTAATTCCCTTGCATCTGTCCATCCAGTTCACTTACTCCTCCCAAAGGAAAAGACATTGCTTATCTGACTGGTAAGATTAGGAAAAGAGTCTGCTAACACATGGCCTCGGCTTCAGACTCTTGTATAGGGTAATCTATTATTATAGTTTCCAACATTGGGGAATAAAATTGGGGTAGGGATGATAAGGCCTGTGGTCCTGATTGTCACTTGGAGAGTTAATTAGTTCCGAGAGAAATGTATCAATAAATCCTATTATGATCGTATTTTCAATCCACCTTTTCTCATTCAACTCTTTCATCAACAAAGCTCGTATTTTGGTATTTATTTGTCTAACTCTTGTGCATTTTTCTCAAATAATTCTTCAACACACAGGAAGAAGATGCCATTTATTGGCAGCCAACTCCAATAATGACCAGTATCGCTATTTCTTTTTCAAATTATTTCCGGCTTATTGTATTGCTTCCACGGCTCCTAATAATAATAATAGTAATCCAAACACTGTCAGCAATTTTCAAACTCATCTCACATGTTCTCAGAGAAATGTATAGGGAATATGGGGAAAAGGAGAGTATTGAATATTTCATTTCTGTGAGGTCTTCTATCTTCTAGCTAGATTTCCCCATAGACCTCATTTCTTTCAAACACAGCATATTAGTGCCAGCAGAGTTGAGGTGACAAGAAGATATATTCACATACAGAAAGCCATGATCTACTCAGTGAACATTTCTGGGCAGCTCACCTTCTACCTCCTCCTGCATAAATAAACAAAAGAGGGTTTTGATGAAGTGTATATTTCCAACTTAAATTTTTGGTCCCTAGAATGCAACTTGACTCTTCGGCCTACTTCATCAGGGCTATGTCATCATGGCCAGAATGCAAGAAACAGTAATAAAGCTGTAAGAATGAATGAGATGTCTGCTCCAAATAGTCCGATTTGTTTTACGGTTAAAGACAAGTAGCGATTTCATTGATAAAATTACTTGGATGGACAATATTGCAGCTCAGATTGATTCCACCTATTCTATCTTTTTCATATGTGGTAAACATAGATCCAAATTTGCAATATGAGGGTTAACCGGCCTTTCTTAAAAGTAATCTTTGGAGGAAAAACATTCTGCCCACACTTATTGTGTAAACTAGCAATCCCATCAACTGAGAACTTCACTTATATCCTTGCTTTGCTTCTCTTCATTAAGCTGTAAATGATCTCACGTGATCTCACAGGCAGAACAAACAGCATAATCTAAGAGTTTCAGGTTATGCTGAAAACAAACCAAGTAAGCATAAATAATTCAATCAGATATTTACATTCTAATGGATTGCAAAATCCAGAGCCTGTCTGTTTCAGCTACAATTTCCCTCAAGGTGGTTGTCGTATTCCAGTTTGACTTAAAAGAGACAAGAGGTACCTGCCTGGGTGTGCGGGGGGGAGGGGTGGATTTCTTCCATTGCGGAAGCTAGTCTCCCACTCTACAAGAAGGAAGGAGGGAGGAGAAAATGGCCCTTTTCTATGTGAGTAGCTGCACCCGTTACGTAGATGCTGGTCTAAAGAAAGCTTGTGCCTCTTCAGCTACTGTTTTCCCTAATCCTCTAAAATTTATTTTAAGAATAATTAAACCTAATTAAAACTATCTGCTTTACTGCCGGAGTGGTCCTTCGATGCCCTAGAAAGACACACAGACGGCTCAGAAAGGAACTGGGAAGCAGAAGGAAACGTGGAGCTCCACAGCTCTTCATATGCAAGCAAATAAGCAGGAAGAAAGGTTAATGTTATTGGGGAAAAAAAAAAAAAAAAACAACCCAGAGACTGGAGACAGGTGTTAGGACCTGAGGCAAGATTCGAGACTGTAGGAGATGATGTGCCTGGAATGAGGGTATAGGCCGGTCTCCGAAGATCCAGCCAGCAGTCCTGACCTATTTGCTCCACAGGAGTGACCGTGTTATTACTTGCGGTTTAGTGTGTCAGCCTCCATGCTTACTGGACCCTGGATGCTGAAGGGGATGGGCTACGTGGCAAAGCTGGCTTACTTAGATTGGTGGTTTAATTTTCCTGCTGCTCTCCAGAGAGACTATTTCTATACTGTAGCATATTTATTATGAATATTAAGCGATAAAACTAGCCGTATTTGAGAAAAGAGTCATGCCCACTGCAAACTCCATGTTAATTAGCTGCAAACAAAACCCAAACATCTCCAGAAAACATAATGCTTTATATTCTAATTCTCTCAGCTGTTAGGTTTCTGTGTCTCCCTCGCTACAGAACACAGGGTGAAGAGATTTCTCTTTTAATGTATGTAGTCCTATTTTCAAACAGACTCTTGGTGCCACTACATTCCTCACCTTAAAAACATTTAGGGATGTTCTAGCCATGACGAGGAAATAGGAGCCACAGGAGCACGTTCATAATGAAATTTTGTGGAGGCCCCAAATTTCATTTTAAGCCAGAATTTTGATATTTCCCCTCCCAACCAAAACCTCGACATCAGCTTATTAATAAAAAGAAAAACCTTTCCTGTGATTTCGGCTCAATCACAAAAGCCCAGATGAGCAAAGGATGTGATGTGTGCACGTGTGTGTTTCTGGTGGGGGTGCAGGGAGTTTACAAGACGCAAGAAGAAGGGAGGAATATTGGAAGGAGAGAGAAAGAAATGTACTGGGAAACCCACCACCCAGAAATATTGCCTTTGAGTAATAGTAGGCATAAAAATACTGACAAAAGGATTTCACTAACAAGATTTTCCCCTTGAGATCATTTTTCTCTAGAACGTAACATCCTTAAATTAGAGAAGGTTAAGAGTATTATAAAAGAGAATACCCAATTGAAAGAGTGAAAACAGGGTAAAAAACAGGCAAAATCAAAACTCGAAAAGAATTCTAATTTGTGTGTCAGCCCTTTTAGAAATCCAGAGACATGGTTAAAACTTCTTGACTCACAAAAACTTTCAGCATAAAATGTTTAATAAGACTGACTTGAGAGCCTCAGAAGTCTGGATCTCCCTGGCTATTATGTGCAAAGTTATAAAGGAGTCCATTTTTCAGTTAGTCAAGTGCAAGTTTGAAAACTCATTTACTGCACACACTCTCCTGAAAGAAATTGCTAAAAATAACTAGTCCCTGCTGCTCAGGTAGTGACAACCTGACAGGTAAAGGCATAATCAAGTGGTTCTCTTCATCTTCTGGACAATGTCTTTGGTCATTTGGCCAGTGGGTTGGGGTTTTTTGGTTAAGTTGCTCTCATGTCTTGCTATGCCATATGAAAATAAACATAATCTAAATGGCTGCTGCTGGGCTTCAACTGTTTGTAGGTCCAAATGAAATTCCACTGCTCGAAATATGGAAGTTCTCTTAGTACCTACCACCCTTGGGCAAGCCAGAAGAGCCCAGATTCTCTTTAACATTCCTTTCCAATCTCAGAAGTCCCTGTGTGCCCCAGCCTGGGCCTCTCTTCTCTGTCCTGGGGGTGTTAGGAAGTTTCTTGCTTCCGATCACATCTCTGGCAGCAGGCCAGACCTCCCACCCCCACCCTGGCAAGAGCGTCCTATGGATCGGGACCATAAGAGCTCCCCTGGGCCCGAGCTGTGATGCCATGCCTTGCTCAGGAGCCACTGCTATTTATTATGTCCCTACCACTCCCGGCCAAGCTTCTCCTCCTTTCTCCCATATGCACGAGGGACACTATGACTTTTCACAAGACCTGAGCAAAGACCCAGGTATGGGAAGGGAAGTACACACTGAAGTTAATCCGCAGCAGCTACTAGGGATGGCTGTTCTGAGAGGCCCTCGGTTGTGATGTTCCTCAAAGGCTGCCTCCTTGCCTCTCCTTGGGAGGGAGGGAAGTTTTCTCTCGTAGCGCCTCTTCAAGATGCCAGAGGAGAAAAAGACAAGGTGTCAGAGAGAAGACCCAAGCAAATAAATCCTAAGAAGATGAAAATATTCCCTCCTCTCCTTCAGACTAAGCATTCTAGTCTCAAAATCGACTTTGTCTTAGAGTGACTGACACTAGAAAACTTCATTCCCTGGAGAACTGGTCCTCACCTTTCAGTCTCAATGAAACTACCACCTCATAATACAGCCACCCTGCCTACAACGAGGTGCACACAGAAGGTAGAGAGGGTAGGAGACTGGGAAGCAGGAGATACTGCTTCTTTAAATCCCTGCTTCCAGATTACTAAGCATGGATAGCTCCTTTGAGTTTTAAAGGTTCACAGATTCTGGGCTCTCAGTCTTGAATCTACCATGTATAGGACTGTTTTCTGGCTCTTTCTCTAGGGTGAAGTGAAAGTGATTCCTACCTATCCTTTCCCAAAGTCTCTGGGTCTCAGAGCCTGACCAGGTCCGCGAAGTTCCTTGATGCAAGACTCCGGATATATTTCCACAACAGCAAACAGCAGTTTGTAGGTATCCATACCCATACTTGGAAAAGAAGCTTTTTTTTTTTTCAGAACAAGCAGCCTACAGATTCTCTATTCTGCTTGCCACATAGATGACCTTCCCCGTGATCACCCAGAACAGTTTAGCTCCTCCTAGCTACAGCTTCTCAAACACCTCCTTTGCATATTATGACCTGTGATTTAGATTTGCATAACGGAAAGGCCCATGCAATGAGTTTCTTCAACATAGAGAAATCGTCTGCATCAACACTGTGTGCAAGGCCCAGCTTTTAGCAAAAAAGAAAAACTGCTTGCAGACTTAAAATGATCTTGTCTCCACCCCAAATTCTGTCACTTCCACCAATGTTTCCAATAGCTTAGGGGCAGCTGCCCACAGACCTCAAGCTCAAAGCACCATGTGCTTTTCAACATTCCCTTGAGCAGTCTCTGCGAGGAGCCAGACCAAGAAAGGGAAGTCAGCCCTGAGGTGATGGCAGTGGAATCACTTTCATATCTTTTTTTCAGAAATTGCTTCTTTTTCTCTATGTAGTCAGCAACTGACCCTCCTAGAAAGAAAGTGCCCAATCTAATGTCAGTTGAATGATAATAAAAGCAAACACCTAATAACAGTTACAATGCAGCATGCACTGTTCCAAATGCCCTACACAGTTTGGGTCTCCGGAACATCTCTACTGCATATGCACTATATGTACACACACACACACACACACACACACACACACACACACACACTCACCAGCTCTCTGCCCATCTTATGGGCCAGAGAGAGATTAAATGGTTTGCCCAGATCATACAGAATAAAAGTAGCTTAACAGACATTTGACAACATGGCTCCAGACTCATTTTCTTAACCACTCCACTCCACTGCCTCGTGAGACTGGATATCCTACTACTTTTCATAAATTCCCAATTTAAAAAGTGACCACACTAACTTGGAGTATTTCAGCCACTATCCTACTGCATCTATTTACTACAGACAGCTTCAGAGACATCCTAACACGCCAGTGCAAGAGGAACACGGACACTGCCTGTGTCCTCTTTGCTGGTATCATCATCACCAGTCGGGTCCATAGCAACACTGTTCATGGAGCTTTTACTGTGTCCTAGGCATGCAGCTAACTGCATATGATGAACGGCATCATTTGATTTTTACAAACCCACAGGTGCTATTATTGCTCCCCATTTTGCAGAATATGAAACTGAGTCTCTGAGAGGTTAAGTAACTTGCCAAGGGTCACACGGCTATTGAGTTTGAGAATCAAAATTTAAACCAGGTCCTTAGATCTCAGACTCCATGCTTTTTGACCACTATGCTGTAGTACCGCCTGGGTATAACTGTTATTCCAGAAATATGGGATTTGTTGTGAATCACTGTGATATAGTGAGGCCACTCAAATTATTTTTACATATGAAAATTCGCTTTCTCTCATTCATGAGAGATGACCTCAGATTTGTCTTCTTTGATTTATTTTCATACCATTTAGTACATCATGTCTAAAATTAAGAAGCTAGGTTTATAGAGAAGAAGAAGTGAGATACTTTGACTTACGTTATCTGAAGTATAAGAACGCTGTTATTAGTTTTTCCATTTTTCGATTCATCTCATGAAACCTGAGATTGTATTCATTACCTCCTTGGCGCGAGCCCCAATTTACATGCATGCAGCCAGTCTGGTATGAAAACTGTTTTTCTTTGTTGTATAATTACTTTGACCTGGGATTCAATAAATAGAAACATGTTTATAAGATTGTGATGCTAATTTACATGAAACTGGAAAACTACCAGTGTTAAAAAATTAACAAAGGAAGTATGATATCAAGAATAGTTGGAGGAGTCAAAATAATATCAATTCTGCTATTGTGTTTATATTCCTTTCTTTTCTCCAGGTTTTCTTATCTAAAGAATTCGAAAGCCTTTTTTACATTCCAGTACATTACAGTGTGAAGGACTGTAACATAAGGTAATAGAGTTGTGTAGGAGAAAGTGCTGTGTACAGTGAAATAGCCCAGTAGAGTGAGAAGGGCATCGGCTTCAGAGGCAAGACATTTGGGTGACATTTACAGAAAGCAAGCGTATCAAAATCTTACAGTTATTTTTGTCACAACAGGATTGCAGTACTTGGTTTTGCTTGCCTAAATTGGCTGCAAGAAGGCAGTGAGAACGAACCAACAGTTTCAAAGAGCCACTTCTTCCAAATGGTCTATTGACACATGCGTTTTCCACATCTGATGCTGTTTCCCTGGATCCATAAGGGCAGCGCAATTACTCATTAGGACATATTTTAGCCACCTAATGACTGGGATGAGTGTGAAACTAGGCCTCTGTTCTTCCTCCTTCCTAACTAGGTTCGTACTCAACATAGGCGTTTTGAGCCTGGGAAATACATACATAATACACACACATGTACATACTTGCACGTACGCATAAAATGACTGGACTGGATCTTTAAAAATAAATCATGGAAGGCTCATACGTGACTAGTGGGAATGTAAATTGATACAACCACCTTGGGAAACTGTTTAACAACGTTGGCTAAGGCTGGATGTTTGTATAACGTGTATCCAGCAATCCCACTTCCAGGAGTATGCCCCCCCCCCCGAAATGCGTATATTTCCACAACATTACACGTACAATAGCTTCGGAGCACTATTTTAAATAGAGAACAACTAAAAACCATTTGGGTAACCTTCAATAGTTGAATGAATAAATAAAGGGAATACTACACAACAGTCAGAATGAACACATTGCTGCTACACAGCAACATACATGAACCATAAAAATGCACAGGTGAAGAGAAGAAGGCAGATGCAAAAAGCATGTGCTCTATGATTCACTTTCCACAAAATTATAAAAGAAAACAGGGAAAGCTAATCTGTGATATTAGACTCTATAAGAGTGATTGTCTATAATGAGAAGGGGTGACTGGATCAGGTCATGAGACGGCTTCTTAGATAATAGAGATGCTCTATTTCCGGAGTTGCTGCTTTGTCACACAGATATGCTAACTTTGTGAAGATATTAATTATAGCCTTAAGACTTTTGTACTTCTCTGCTCATGTACTATACTTTATAAGTTTATATTAAAATAATTCTACATATGTGTATTTAGACTTCTAAAATTCTGTATATTCTTAATCAGATTACCTTAGAGTAGGGTTTCTTCAATTTGAACACTGTTGAAATTTGGAGGCATGATAATTCTTTGTCGTGGGAGGCCATCCTGTACACTGTGGGGTGTTTAGTAGCTTCCCTGACCATTACGTACTAGGTGCCAGTAGCACACCCTCTCTCCCAAAACCATAATCATCAAAAATGTTGCCAAATGTCCCCTGGGAGGTGAAGTTGCCTCCGGTTGAGAACCACTGCCTTAAAGTAACTTAAACAAAAGGTCACATTTTACCAAGTTTACTGATCAATTATGCCACCTATGTTCATTTCATGACCATTAATTAAATGCCAAGAAGTATTTTAGTCACTGTCACGTGGGATCAGCCTGGAAACTCAGAGAGAGAGTCATTCACACCCAGTAACAGAATTATTCATGTTACATGTTGTGCAGATGCAGTCGGAACAAAAGAAGATATAAAAAATAACTCAAAATTCCTGAGACAGCTACTCCGTGATAATCAGAAAACAACAGATCACATCTTGACCTAACTCAAACTCTGGACCTTTCCATAATTTGGAAAGATGAATATCGGAGGGCAATGGGGACAGTAGAGCAGATGATGAACACTCCTCTTGGGATCTCTTTAGTTACTACAGAGTAAGAGGAGGCAAAGAGGTCCGAGGGACCTCATTAAACAAAAAGTTATGGCATGGAGTCTCCCTAACACCGTGGTTCACCCCTCACATGAAAAAGGCCAGAAATCAAAACTGCTCCCAGTCACTCCAGCCTTAAGAAGCAGTAACACAAGGACAAGGTTTCCCTGCCAGAACTGGTCTTGGCCCCCATGTCTCACCTCCATAGTAAACTGCTCTATCACTAATGAGCTTTTTAACTTAAGATGCCAGAGAACAGTCGAGAAGGGCATTATCCAGGAGAGATAGAATATAAACCACGTGTGCTTTTGTATATTCTAGTTACCACATTTAAAAAGTAAAAATAATAGGTAAATTTAATTTTGAGAACATGTTTTATTTGACCCACAAATCCAAATGATCATCATTTCAATATATAATAGAAAAAACATTATGAGGTATTTTTCTTTTTTTCATGCTAAGTCTTTAAAATCTAATGTATGATTTATAGTAGTATCATAGTTCAAACTAGTCACAATTTCAAATGCTCAATAGTCACATTTGGCTATTGGCTGCCATATTGAATAGTGCAGGTTTAGAAGTAACAGTGACAAGGTGGCCAGTGAGGCTGTGTGGAGTGAATCTATCCATTTTTTCAGGAGGCACATGGTGGCCATAAATACTTTGTCATAAAGAGAGATTCAGTAAATAGAAAACAAGGTTGATATGCATTCATCTCATTATAGTTTTCAGTTGAAACTTTTGTGATTTCCATTATAACTTGTTCTTTGATCCATGAATTATGTGGATGAGCATTTTAAAATTTCCACATTTATTTGGAAAGGGAAGGGGAGAGGATGTTCCTGCTTTCTATTCGATTTTTAATTTTATTTAATGATAGTTTATATTATATAAATTTTTGCTCTTTTATGAGCCCTCCTCCTTGGACGTGACCAATCTAGCACATGTGTTGTTACTACAACTATTCCATTCTATTCCATCTATGCTTTCAGTGTGTGAAAGATCAAGACTATGAACAATATTGTTCAGCTCTATAGTGTATACTTAGTAAATTTTGCTTGATATAAAGAGGATTTTTTTTAATGTTTTCAACATTTATTTGTTGTTAAGAGAGAGACAGAATGCGAGCAGGGGAGGGGCAGAGAGAGGGGGAGACACAGAATCTGAAGCAGGCTCCAGGCTCTGAGCTGTCAGCACAGAGCCCAACGTGGGGCCCCAAATCACGAACCACAAGATCATGACCTGAGTCAAATCGGACGCTTAACCGACTGAGCCACCCAGGTGCCCCGATATAAAGAGGTTTGTTACAAATCTTCTACCATAATTATTGATTTATCCAAGTTTAGTAATTTTGTTAGTATTTTCTTCACATATAGGCTGAATTATATGAAACTGCCAGTAGTTGATCATTTTTAATGCATTTTTTGTGAGAGAGAGAGAGAGTGAGCAAGCTGGGGAGGGGCAGAGGCAGACGGAGAAGGAATCTTAAGCAGGCTCCTTGCCCAGCACGAAGTCTGATGAGGGGCTTGATCTCACCACTGTGAGATCATCACCTGGGCTGAAACCAAGAGTAGGATGCTTAACTGAATTAGCCACCCAGGTGCCCCCCAAATTGCAATTTTATATAATTCAGTCTAATTATTTGAATTATTGCATACACCAAAATTTAGAATCCTTTAAATTTCTCTGGTGATTTGTTCCTTTTATAATAATATATCAACCCACTTTATTTTTAATTATTTATTTATTTCGAGAGACTGCGTGAGTGGGGGAGGGACAGAGAAAGAGAGGGAGAGTGAGAATCCCAAGCAGGCTCTGCACTGCCAGAGCAGAGTCTGATGTGGGGCTTGAACTCACGAATCATGAGATCATGACCTGAGCCGGAACCAAGAGTCACGCACTTAACTGACTGAGCCACCCAGGTGCCCCTCAACTCACTTTATAATAACATTTTTTTTGCATGAAAATCCTTTTGCTTGATAATATTGCAGTTATTAACCTTTTTGAGTAGTATTTAGATATTATTTAGATTTCCAATAGGCAATATATAGCTAAATGATTTTAATCTGAAAGTTTGTATTTTAACTATAAGGCCTCTTAAAATTATAGTTGGTGTGATTAATATCTTTGGATTTATTTTTGTAATATTCAGTTATGCTTTTCTAATTGTCATGAGATTTTTTCTTTTTTAAGATTGCTTTCTTCATTTCTTGCCTTCTGTAGAACTGTCTTTTCTTTATTCACTTCTTTCTACCGATTACAAAATTACATTTATTTCTGTATGTGTGGTGATTATACTTAAACTGCTGTCATTTGATTTCAAATGTACAGTTAATTAATAATTGTGGCTTCCTGTGTAAAATAAACATCCCCCATACAGTTTGCCTCTAATTATAACCCTCCTATCTTAATTCTATTACTTTATTTTATACCTAGTTTTTTCTTATAACTCCCAAATTCATCATTATTATACTGGTGGTAGTTGTTTTAAACATTAAATACTCTGCTGGTTTACTGATTTAAATGACTTACTGATTTTTTGCTCACCAGAGCTTATTGTACTGCACTTCTTCCCCCGACATCAATTTTCTTGTTTCTTAACATCAGTAGTCTCTAAAATAGAAGTTCCTTCTGTGAAATATCCCAGTCTTCAATACCTTTATTTCTCCTTTTTTTTTTTTTAAAGTATGTACTTTATCCCTGTATGTCAATTCTACATTGACGGTTTTTTGTTTGGTTTGTTTTGTTTTGTTAGCACTTTGAAGACAAAATTTCTGTCATTTTTCTGTCCTCTATTGTAGGCTCTGTCAGTTTCATTCTGGTCCTTTTGTAAGAGATCTGCCTTTTCTCTCTAGTTGCTTTAAATGTTCTCCTCTCTGGCTTTAGTGTTCTGCAATTTCACCAGCTTGGGCCTGGGTATTGATTTGTCTTTATTAATTCTGCTTATTTTTTAAACGCCAATTCTGGGAAATTTATAGCCATATTCTCTTGGAATAATACCTTGCAATGCTTCTGTATATTCTCTTGAGTTTCTCCCACTTTCTTATTCTCTTGCTGGGTAATTTAATCAATCATCAAGTTTATATATTATTTAGTTGTATTATTTGTCTAATATATTAATTTTGTTTTTAATCTCAATTATTAACATTTTCATTTTCTAAATCTGTTCTTTGTTTCATTATTCTCATTGGATTTTAATTCTTAATTCGATGTCTTAATCATCATTAATATAATTTTATTTTTATTATCACTTCAAGTTCTTTGGGCTATAATAATTATATTATCCATTAGCTAACAGAAAACTGATCATTTAAAATAATGTTTTGTAGTTTGTATCATGACATTACCTCTGCACAATTTTAATTTTTCATTGGAAGTCCACGTGGTGTGCATGGTAGGGGTGCCCATTGATCTTAGTTATATTTCCTTCTACCAAGTACCTCAGTAGCATTGCCGGCCAAGGATCAAGTTTTATATTAATATTTTGGTTTCTTATTCATGGTCTATGTGGGTAAAATAAATTTAAACCTCAAACCCATGTTTCATTTCTGAACTCTGAGTGGAATGTGCAACCCTTCTCCCGATCCCTGTCTTTTCCTTGTCCCATTGGCAAGATGTTAACTAATCTGAGGATGAAGCCGTTCGTGGGTCTCAACTTTATGACGACAAAAGGATTGGATCTCTGACTATCCAATACCTAGCTCAAAACAAACAAACAAACAAAAAACAAAACACAATGCTTTACCTCAATCGCTCAAGTGAGGTCAAACTGAGGTTACTTTTTCTCTGATGACAATCCATTCAAAGACCCCCAATTCCAGGTGGGGATTTTGCTACCAAATGCCTACCTTGAAAGGGGCTAAGGCTTTAGCTCTGTCCCTCTAGTGAAAAGAAAGCTTAGCTGACTAGCCTGCAGCTGACAACTCCCACTTGACCTCTTGCTTCGGCACAGCCACAGATTCAACATGTGCCTACAATTCTGCTTTTCAGTTTCACCTATGTCCCTAAGCACCTGGAGATTTCTCTTTCTTTTTGAAAGTTCAGCTATGCATTAAAGAAATGTTGTTTTTACATTTTAGCCAAGAATTCCAGTTGCCAGGTTATCCTGGTGTGCCATCTTACTAGAATCTCAAAGGCTCTTTGAACCCTTTCCCTACCACAGCATTCAGGAGGCTAAGACACACTCCTACCCATAATAGTTACTGATTATACAATGAATTGTGTTAATATAGGGAATATATATTTGCAAAGACTCCTAGGGTAGTAGCTCTCAATCTTTAATTGGCTGGTAATTCATCTGGGGAATCTCCTTAAAATGCAAAAACTCTGATTCAGTAGGTGAATCATGTGATGCACAGGCTGCTGGAGGCTCCGCTTGGAGGAGCAAAGGCCCAAGGAAATTCTAATACGCACTTTCTAAGGAGATATCTCCCCACCAACTGCCTGTCTCTTCCCGGTCATTATTTACAGCAAACTATTTACAGGTATATTTAGTGCTGATGACCTGATCAGACCACCAAAATATTATATATCTCTTTAGTAACATAGTTTGACTCTTCAAGCTTTTGATGTTGTTTTCTCATTATTTTATATTTTAAAATTCCCCCTTCTAACTTAGCAACATTGGCTATTTCACTGATATGCTGTGTGCCTCGGTTTCCCAAAATTTGGGGGTTTAAATAAATTCTTCAATTTTGGAGACAATATCTACTCTTACAGCATCCTCAATATTGCCTAGAGAGGGCTACATAGAAGACACTCAATACATGATTGCCAATTACCAAAAATAAGATACTGTACATTACCCAGAGATGGACTCACCGTCCTTGGCTTTGTTCTGAAGTGTTATGAAAAGAGAACGGCTTACCTCCACAACACTGTTGCCTGTCCATTACCTATGCTGGGCACTTTAAAAATGAGGCACAGTCTGGAAAGGAGAGACCGTGGGGAGTGAGTCTACTGTCCTCAAGGATTCTCTGTCTTAAATTCCTCAAGGTAAACATCATGGCCCAGAGGGGAGCACAATAAATTGCTTCGCCAGCTGTGATGTTGCTTAAGGACACAGTTTCTGAGTCTACTGGCTTCATTACTCTCTAACCTGGGGTGAAAAGAGACCTCAAAAGGGATTTCAGTGGAACTCTCTTTGCCATCTTCTAACCCTAATGTACATTACTGACCATCCCTAACAGAAGATAAAAAGAAAGAAATAGGTTTGGTACACACAGCTGACTGTGAGTACCCAAGAACCATGTTGGTGTTTATCCACACAGTAGTTTTTGAATAGTCTCTCTTATCCTTTCATCATTTCATCACTGAGCTCATCTTATCGTCATAGAATATTTGTTTAAAGTGTATGTGTGTATACTCTTTATTTACACACACACACACACACACACACACACACACACACAGGTGTTTAAAGAGATTAAGATTCTTGGCCCTCATTCCCTTCCCTCATTCATTTAAATTCTGGCTTATTTGTATGTATGAGAAAATGCCTTAGATCTCACACACACATACCCATAAAACTCACTAGAAAAGCCCAACCAATTTAGTGCCACATGCTACAGAAAGAACTTGGGATAGAATATAACTGATCAAGTAAGCAACTGTCAGAAAAGCTGAAGCTGGGTTCTCGGATTCTCAGTGGGCCATAGTTGGATCTCAGCCATCCAGGGGTAGTTCTCTAAGCAGCATACTTTACACTCAGTGTTTCCCCATACTGTGTTTCTCTAGGCTGTATCTGACTCAATGATATCTTAAAGAAACTACAAGAATAGGCCAGCTTATTCCTATAGGTCTAGGGGAATCAGTCTAAGAGGATTTCACTCACCACAGGTGTGCTCTGAGCTATACTGGACATGCGATTCAGTGGTACAGAATGTGCTCAAAGATGTCCACTTTTTAACTCATCTAGAAGTGTGCTATAATGCGTAGTTATTGTCTCTTCAGGCGGCATCGTAACTCTTTTTCTGTTTCCCTATCACTGATGATATACATTTAACTGACTTCTCAAAAAAGAAGCAGAAAAGCAAGAGGAATTTTAATCGGTGCATCATTTTTCAAATAAAACTGCCCTGGCTAAAATTAACAAAAATATTAGTTCTTTTAACCAAAGCATTAATTCATTGACCTTTATGACTTTATCTTCGCACACAGCCAATTCCATGTGCCTGGAGACAAGAAGAAAATGGAGCATTAGCATAGAGACAGTTCTCAAATCTGACCTTAGTCAAAAATTCCTACCAAAGCTTTAACAGAAGAAAGTCAAGGTGACTGGGGGAATGTAATCTCTTCTCCATGTGGTGGAAAATCTGGGGGAGCAGAAGTTCCAAGAGGTAGGCAGCCCCCAAGAATAAGATATCTGAATCTACAGAAAGAATTAAATGGCTGCCATGTTAACAAGAACAGAACGAACTCTGTGTGTTGTAAAGTTTGAAGTCCTGGGAGCAGTCAGCCTACAAGAAAACACACTGGGCAGAAAGCGCCATAGGGAAAACCCCACGGGACCATGCATTCCAGAGGGCAGGAATGTGTCTCTTTTTATTTTACCCCAGCTACCTAACACATTGTCAGACACATGATAGGTACTCAAGATATACTCAACGTAGTTTTGCAGAAGGAAGGAGAGGAAAGGAGGGAAAAGAAATGAGACATATTTATCTGGTTTTACAGTAGATTTTGTTGCTTCTTATTGATGGAGCAGCATGGTGACCTCTATTTTTAATTTCACAGAGCTGCTGGCATTTATTGAGCATTACAGTGTACTCTTGACTGATCCTTTATCACCATATGCCCCAGTCACCCATTGAGGTCTGAATTGGCAGTTACTCAGTGTGCCCCAAGTATAACTTTGTGACCACAGGAGCCAGTGTTTTCTGTAATTATGCTCCTGGGCAGTGAAATCTGTTCCCTGTTGAGATTAAGAGAGAAACGTCTGTCATAGAAATTAGGTTAAAGTAAAGGAGGTACCTGTATTTGCTGATCTCTTTAATCTTTATTATTGTTTTAATTTGATTTTCATTTGAGTTTCTTATTCACTGCATCACCATTTGATAAAGTGGTAGTAATCATAACGACAACCAACACTTATATTTTACCAAGTACCAGATGTTATTTAATCCTCAAATAAGCTTTATTGGAGGTACCATAACTGGCTTTATTTAACAGATAAAAACAAAACAAAACAAAACTGAAGGACAGAGAGGTTAAGCAATGCACGTAGCAGAACCAGTATTCAATCCAGTTTGTCTCTAACACTATGATAAATATATTTTAACTACATATAAATATGTGTTGTGGTTATGTGTATGTATGCGGGAATGTATAATGCATGTATTTTAAAGTAGATAACACTGTAAGTTTGAACGGTGGATATTCTTGGCAACTGTGTATTTTAGCAATATGTGAGCAATTACGGACCAACCACCGCCTACGTGTTCCAACCACTATGTTATCTGCTTTATACATTGTGTCTTAATACATACAAGTAAGATCCTATTTGGCAGAGTAGATAGTTGGTTTGTATGATACCCTCCTCCCAAGGTATTTTCTACTAAATGGTGTTATAAATTGAACCCAGACTGAATCCAAAGCCACACTCTTAAAAACACAATGATGTATAAAAGACATTGGTCATATAATACTTAAAACGTAAGACCAATTCATTAGGAATATGAGTTAAATATTTACAACTGGGATATATTTTGGCAAACAGATTGTAAATTTGGAGTCTGGTTTCAGATCCCTTTGCCTCTTTCTTCATCTTTACAACCAGAGTCTGCAATCGTCTCCACATATGTGGTTAAAATACTGCACATGCTATACACAAACACACACACGCGCACACACACACACACACAGAGAGAGAGAGAGAGAGAGAGAGAGAGAGAGAGAGAGAGAGAGAGAGAGAATCAAGTAAAACAAACCTCAGAGACTTAAAGGATTTAACCTCCTAAAAGGAACAGACAAGGAGAGGCTTTGGCAAAGAGCATTGGCAGGGTCATCTCAACCAATGAGACCTATTGGATATCACAATTTATCTTTTCTTTCTTTCAAAAATGTGCCTTGTCTAAAGAAGGACTCCTCAATAGTCTGAAGAAAAGGGCTCCAGAGTAACATCCACCCTGGCCAGATATTGTTCAGGAGCACCAAGACCTTGCTGATGTGAGTTTGGTTCAATAACAAAGAAAGCCCACCATTTATAAATATTTGTTTCAATATAGATCCAGGGGCTGTTATTCTAAGTTCTTCTAAAATGGAGATATAGAACTAGGTTAGAAGGGTAGTGGTCAGAAATAACTGAACTTTCTATGTCAGTCCTGAAAGAAAGTATACCAGTTTCACTAGCATCTGGGTGTCCTCAGTAAGAACTCTAGAAGGCAAAAGAAGGTATGCTGAATATAGAGCAACTGTGTCTACTCTAGGCCCTCTCACTGCCAACTTCATATCCTTAAATTAAATTCTGGAACTACTAATAAGTCAGCATTCCAGAGGAAGTGTGTGTGTGTGTGTGTGTGTGTGTGTGTGTGTGCGCGCGCGCACGCGCACACGCGTGCCTATTTCCATCAGACAGAAGAAACAAAAGTTTAAGGGCTCTGAGGAGTGGGAATATTTGGCTACTTTGAGAAATGGGAGGTTTTGTGACTAGGCTAGGATGAGCAACTAGGAGAATGTGGTTGATGAGATTAAACAGGTTAAGACGAAACAAGAAGGCCCCAAAGACATGCCAACACTGCTTGGCTTGTAGAGACTAATTTAACTTTTCTACTTTTCTGGAAAGTGGAAATTAGCTCTGTGATGCTCCATTCTCATAAAGAGGAATCTCAGGTACCCAGCTCTCACCATGAACGAGGAGCTGTATAAAGGAGTGCTGGGCTTATTAATGTGTCTCCTCCATGCTTCTGGTCAGAAAACCATCAAAAGAGAACACTGGCTGGCTTTTTCACCTGTGCTATCAGAAAGGCCAGTCATCATACCAGTGGACATGGGGAAAGAGCAATTGAAAGGAGTCCTAAAGGCCTAATACTATGAGGAGACCAGGAGGAGGAGTCCAGGAGATACCCAGGTGAGTTTAAGGTGTTCTTGCTTTCCAGGAGTTCCCTCATTTGGAAGAGAGACTAGCAGAGTCTCAGAGGCCCAATTCCCAGGGAAGACAAAGACTAGAGAGGAATCAGAGGAGGGAGCCAGAGAGCCTCTCCTGGGTGGGGCAGGTCTTCCTGGTACAGGTGTTATCTCAGCTGTACTCCTGTTTTTGTTTTTTAATCTGTATAGCATCCGCTATGACCAAAGCATGGTGATTGGATCAGAGAAATAGTCTAAATGAATAAATAAATAAATAAATAAATAAATAAATAAATAAACAAAATCAATAAACAAATCAATAAATTTGACGTGTGTGTACATCATAAAACATCACAATCAAGATAACAGACATATTTATCACCCACAAACATCTCATGTGCTCTTTGGCAATCCCCTTCTCTCTCACCCTTCCCATCCTCCCAACCCCCATTGCTAGTATACCACCAATCAGCTTTCTGTCACTACAGAGTACTTTGCATTTTCTAGAAATATTGCCAGTAAGATTGCCTATAAGTGACTCAACATGACATGGACATCTTTATTAGCTTCCTGTCTCCTTTTACAACATCATTTCCATAGACTCTCCCAACTGCCCCTAGGTTCCAGCCACATGTTAAACCACTTAAGAGTTCCCTGTTCTTTCACAATTCTTGAGATTGTTCATATGCTGAACCCTCTACCAGAAAAAGTCCTTCCTCCCTTCATCAATTTCATGAGGTCTTAATGACTCAAGAACAAGATCAAATGTAGGAAACCCTCAAGCAGCTTGGATGACTTTATGCATTGTGTGTGGGATTTATCTGGCATATTGTTATATTAATGACTTATAGTCTTCATATTAATTTGTCTACCTCCCATGCTCAACCACGAATTCCTTGAAGGCAGATACTAGAGCTTATTAATCAGTGGTTCCCCAGTACATGGCATTTATTTGGTACTCATGAATGTTTGTTGAATAAATGAATGAATCAGCGAGAGAACCAGTGAATCAATGTGACTTTCTTCCTCTTCCCTTCCCTAAATGTACTCTGTGCCCCCGTGAGATCTTTATGTAAATAGAAACAGTTTCACAGGCAGCCAAATACATTGTCTTTCAAAATATCTTTCTCCAGGTTTGCTCCTATACAATGATAACCTTTTTTTGCTTCTTCATTTTTCTTTTCCTTCCAGCTCCTACTGGCCTTTACAATACATATATAAGTTAATAGACCAAGGAAATAGTTAACAGGCAAATTAGTAAGAATGAGGTCAAGAAGAGAAAAAACTCTCATTGCTAATGCCGACTACATCACTGCAAATCTTAAATACCACCACACTTGTAAAAATCAGTAAAGCAGACAAAAATGCATTTTCCAAATGCATTTCATCATCCAAGGATAACCACAATTTTCCCCTTCATACAGTTTCTTCTTGTCTTTACATGTACGCACATTTATTTATTTTTACGAACTGTGGATCACCCTATGCGTAAAGTTCTATGTCCTGCAATTTTATTTACCATTTTATCGTGACCGTTTCCTCATATCTTTCCTAACATGAATTTTAATGAATACATAATTTTCCTTTGTGGAGTTGATATAATCAACTCTTGATTTCCTAAGCTAATGGAGGCAAATTATACTGAAAATGAGATGGCTATCTAATACCTACTAGGATAACTAGAGTTTGTCAAATATTGCCTGCAATACAGAGCAGTTAAAGGGAAAGAGAAATGTTGAATCTAAACAGATAGTTGTTGAGTTTTTTTCTTTCCACACACACACACACACAAAATGTATTGCTTAGCATTTCTTTGATATTAAAAAGTGAAGAAGATTTTAGCAAGTTACCTAAAGGTCTTAAATTAAGAATTGATTGATTAATATTCTATATCACTTTCCCCATTTCATTTCATCAATATGGCACTTTAGGCCTTTTCTCTCTTGCATCATTATGCACTGACCTTTCCATTGTTAATGCTTCCATTCTATGCCTGAGTAGAGAGAATTTTTTCCCTCTTTTCAGAGATTAGCTGCAAAGAAAATTTATGTGACATTCAAAAGAATTATTTCCAACCTACCCTTTCAAATGCCTTTCTGACATCTAATGATGTAATTGAGCTACATTAATTTTAGGGAGCATCTATATTTGCATAATAAAAAATTTGATTTTAATGTACTTCAAAATATGCATTGCTTCAAAATTGATGCAGTATTTTTTGCAAAAGATACAAGCCACATTTAGTTTTGTTACTCTATTATGGCATACTTTGCATTTCATGGTTGTTATAAAATGAGTCAATTTCAGTATTGTAAGGTTTATTCACTCTATCATGTTACCAATATGCAGATTTTCTCACTAAGGGCCATTTGTTGATGTCCAGGGCACCCCACAATACCAGAAATATTTTTTGATACAGATTATAGGCACAATAACACTGTTTAAGCCCAAGCTTCTCTGTATCTGTTCTATGTAATTCTACTTCTTTAGGATACTAAAGTGAATTACATAAAATTGTGATTTTTGACTATGTCACCTAGGATAAAGCTAGATTTAACAAATTACGTGTTTCTTCACTAATAGTACTTCTTGGAGCTACTAAAGGAATATGAAAATAAGAATAAATAAGAGTAAAATAAGATTCATCGAAATCTCAAAAAGGACACAATATTCCCTCTTCTTCAGCCAATCACCAGGGAACTCTTAACCTCATATCAAAGGACTGATTATTCTGGGAATACACTGGTCTAAGTACATTTTTACTATTTTAAATTTTTTTTAATGTTTCATTTATTCTTAGACAGAGCATGAGCAGGGGAGGGGCAGAGTGAGAGAGGGACACAGAATCAGAAGCAGGCTCCAGGCTCTGAGCTGTCAGCACAGAGCCTGATGTGGGGCTCGAACTCACAAGCCATGAGATCATGAAGTCAGCCGAAGTCAGATGCTTTACCAACTGAGCCACCCAGGCACCCCTTTCTTTACTATTTTAAGGAACGTTTCTGTTTTCCAGTTTTCTGTCTAATTTGGGGGGTTCCAACTGATGTAGTAAGAACATCGTGAGTTGTAGGAGACAGCAATGGACTGAGGAACACTCAGAGTGATGGTTCAGATGTGTCACAGGGAGGAGCTCTTGGCCAAGAGTGCACACAATGACCATGTCTCTATGCCTTTGTCCCATGACTCATTCAGCAGGTTTCTGCCCAGGTCTAGTTTGAGACATTTCCCAGTTTAAAGCCGTTTAAGATTAAGATTTGTTTTTCTTTTCTTTTTCTTCAACGTTTTTTTTTTTTTTTTTTTTTTTTTATTTATTTATTTTGGGACAGAGAGAGACAGAGCATGAACGGGGGAGGGGCAGAGAGAGAGGGAGACACAGAATCAGAAACAGGCTCCAGGCTCCGAGCCATCAGCCCAGAGCCTGACGCGGGGCTCGAACTCACGGACCTGGCTGAAGTCGGACGCTTAACCGACTGCGCCACCCAGGCGCCCCTGTTTTTCTTTTCTTTGAAGGACTGACCTTCACAATATATCCTGAATCAGATCACTTCTTGCTATCTTCATCACTGTAGTTCTAGGTCAAGCCACCACCATTCCTGTAAGGACCATGATAGTGGTCATGTCATAGATTTCTAGATTCCCATCCTTGCTCCCTGACATCTATTCTTGACTCCGAGTTGAAACCACAATAGCTTTGTACTATGGCCAAAACATCTACCATGGCCGACAAATGTGTATAGGACCCAGCCCTTGCCCTTCCCCGAAACTTATCTCCACAAACGTGCCTTCTCAGGCTGGTCTCCCTACTTTTCTGCAAATACACCAAGCATGTTCCCATTTCTGTCTCCACACTTGCAGATCTCTGCCTGTGGTGTTCTCTCTACCAGATATCTGCATCATTTGTTAAGTTACTGTTTTCAGAGTAAATGAATGAATAACTTTAAAAGATTGTATAGTTTTGGGGGTGCCTGTGTGGTTCAGTCTCTTAAGTGTCTGGCTCTTGACTTTGGCTCAGGTCATGATCTCGTGATTCACGGGTTCCAGCCCTGTATGGGGCTCTGCACTGGCAGTGTGGAGCCTGCTTAGGATTCTCTCTCCCTCTCTCTGCCCCTCCCCTGCTCATGTGCTCTGTCTCTCTTTCAAAATAAATAAATAAACTTAAAAAAAAAGTATACAGTTGTAGTTTTCTATAATGGAAGCTGACCTATGTGACAGAGTAGACTACACCAGCCTGCTTGGCATTAATTCTGTATGATGGTATAAATTTAAGTTTTTTTGTTTAAGATGCTAATGTGAATATGAAAAATGTTTAGGGAAACAAACTTAGGGAGAAAAAATTATAAATTTCCTATGCAGCCTACGAATAGCCTAAAAATCATTGTTTCATTTGTGGGAGGATATTGCTGAGTTTCCTTTCAATGGTGTCATTCGCTTTCCATGTTCTCTGTATGTTCTGTATAACCCGTTTAGGATTGTAGAGATCGCAAGAGACTGAGAGACAAATATACATGATGTCCTTCTATTTATCTATTTCTTTTTTTCTTTTGATTCATAGAATCAACCGTGGCAGAGCTAGAAATGATTCTGGGGATCTTCTACCGTAACTCCCCATTTTCTTCTGTGCTGACAGTGCAGAGCCTGCTTGCAATTCTCTCTCTCAAAATAAGTAAACTTGAAAAAATTAACTTCCCCATTTTCAAAGTAAAATGAGACAAAGACAATGAAGTGGTTTCCCCCAAATCCATAGCTGCTTTTAGAAGAATCATGAGTAGGATGTTGATTTTCTACTGCCCAGTTCACTTTGTTTCCACTACCCCAGGCATTTTACACTTTGTGCTATACAGTGAGTTATCCAGAAGCAGAGGCACTGGCCATGGAGCCATAATTATATCTTCAGGGTAGAAATGAAAAAATAATTTGGGTGAATTTCTTTGTTTAGGGCTGAAAAGGAAAATCTGCTAAGCTGGCTATTTTCCCTTCTTACAACTTAAGGAACGTCTTCCAAAATGGCTTCCAGCTTTGCCTCACTTTCTGCAAAAAAAAAAAAAAAAAAAAAAAAAATTAAGCTCCAGTAGAAATGCATATGAAACTGCTGAAGAGGCTTACAGTTGGTTGTACCCTTTCCCATATCAATATTCTTTATGGAAGTTAAACAGTTTTAGTAAAAAGTCTATACATCCCTTTGGCAGAGAATACCCAAACCTTGAAGCCACCTTTTATGAATTACTTCTGAACATAAAGCAGAATATTTTCTTGTGTGATATACTCCTTAAAGCAACAGACAGTGTTAAAGATCAGAAAGAAAAACATTTTGTTTCTGAGCCAATACTGAGGAGCAAATACTCCTCTTTCCTACTTCCATCAACTTTTGGTGATTTGATACTGTAGCTTTTAAGAAAACATTCTGACACATATTTGTAAATGTCCTTGATTTTTTAAAGAAGACAGACTATACCCAATCATACAGTATATAAACCAACTGTGAGTTCCCTTTCTTCTCTCAGAATGCTTTTAAGTGCCATTGTCAAGTACATGGGCCACCTCATGCCCTCCCGCTAATGCGGGACAGAACAATATCAGAAATGTGGACTTGAATAACTCTGGTCAGAGGCATTTATAAATGAAAACAAACTTGAAGGCATAATGTATTCTTCTGAAAGAAATTTTGGTGAATTCCAAGACTAGCCTAAGAATAATCCTGTTTCATTTGTGGGAGAATATTACTGGGTTTCCTTTCAGGGGTGTCATTCGCTTTCCATTTCCTTTCAGTCTACTCTGCAGGATTACAACGAGGAGGAATAAATTTTAAAGTAATTTCAGAAGAGGGGACATGCTGTATACACACCTCTCTGTACTGATCAACTTGCACATAAGCAGGCTAATTTCTATTTTCAGAGATCTTTATTCCTATCGGTTTTTCTATAAAACTTTTGTGAGAGTGGGAAGTCATTCAGCATCATCAGCATTTCCATCCACACACCAAGTAAGCTGAAGTGGCTGCTTATACGGAACATCAGTTGCAGTCTGAATGAGGTATATGCCCATATCCCTCCCTGCCAGGCTGAGCTATTCCCTTCCTTACTATTTCTGTACTTCTTAAACCTACTGGCCATCGTGCAATTTATTTTGCTCTCAGATCTGCTATACCGTTATTCTTCTCTGTCATGTTTGTAAAATCCACTTAGTTCCATTATAACACCATTGCTTTTTAAATATTGATTTGTAATAAATGTAGATGGAATAACTGCTTTGTACCCAATAAACACCCAAAATTATCACCAGGGGAACTAGATAAATCAAGACGATTGTTTGCCTAGTTCTACCTCATTCTACCACACACACACACACACACGCACACACACACCCCACCCTCTAACAAATGTGTGTATATACCATGATCTGGTCATACCCCTTGGAGGTTTCAAAGATAGTAGGGGTGATGACATCCTTCCTAGAAGCGAGAAACCCGGAAGAAGGCATAAGCTGCCCGCTGAGAGTGATTTTGTTTGTGATTAACTACAAACTCTATAGATTTCAGTATTCACAATCTCGGCTGGGAAGCTAGCACTAAAATGGGACATTGAGGTAGGGGCCAAATCCTTTAATTTTCTTTCTCAATAATAATTTTGGCAAAAGGTACGGCTTAGTATTAAAATTTAAAGAATAAAAGAAAAGAGGATCAGCATCTGGGAAAGGGTCCTATGAGGCAGAATGAAACCATTTATATGTCAGTATAAACATGGTCTTTGTGGTTTATGTTTCCAGTTTCTCCTGTCTCTGTTCTTTCCTTCTTCCCCATTTTCTTGGGCTGTTAATGAGAGTTTTCCACTTTTCTTGAATGAGAAAAAATGTGCTTGTCTCTTATTTTCATTTCCAATTTAGCCAGAAAGGTCACAGAGACCTGTGAAAATAGTACTTCTTGGCAATATTTTAAGGCTGTTAAAACCTCTTCATTCCCAGAGGCCCTACCAGAATCACCACACTTTTACTTGATGACTGTCCCCGAGAAGAAATGCCAAATACCATTTGCTTCTTTCCCCTGCCTTGCATGCAAAGGGGGAAAATGTGTCAGAGAGAAGAAACAGGTTCTAAGCAGTCTAGGTCAGGACTTGGCCGAGGCCACACACAACTGACACGTGGTAACGCTTGATCTTCTGTTTCGGTTATCAGATCAAATTCAGAAAAGGGTCACACAGTTCAAAAAAGCTCTCACAATTAAATCAGAAGGTTGTTCCCATTTCAATACTTTCGGAGAAGAATTATATTGTATCCCAGATGCGTGTTGATCTATCCAGTCTTTCAAAGCTGCTTCGTTCTCCCTTCAGAGGCTCCATGGCTGCAGAGGCTAGGCATTTCTCGCTCACCCCTGAAATCCATTCTTGGGCTTCGGATCTGTGGATGGGCATACTTAATAGGGTAAGGTTAATTGGAGTGAGGCTTTTCAACATCTTCCCCAAAGATCTTTAAATCCTCAAACTGTACTACAAATAGGTGATTAATTTCTGTTTTTGCGAGCTCACCATCTGGATGGCTTACAACTTTGGGCTCCACTGTGAGTTTAAAGAGGGAAGTATCCAGGTGTCATCGTTGCTTCTGTTTGGTTTTGTTTTTGCTTGTTTTCCTCAATAAAGAATATATCATCACCTTTCCTTCATGCTACCGTCCTCCACCCTATCCCTTTCTGGTGACACAAATGCTGAAGAGTCTTGACAGCACGATGTAAGAAGGATCATGATGGCACCACTTCCTGCATCACTAGACTGACACTGGAGACAGTCATCATACACCAGTCAGCTGCACACAGCCTCTCTCTGGGGGCAGAGAGAGTAGAAGTGATGGGAAAAGTGAGGACTGTCTGTTGAGGTCCTACTGTGGGTTAGGCATCATGATCCTTGTTTTATACCCAGTATGGTATGTAATCATTTTACAACAGTGCTATAAGTTGGATTCTCCTCATATTATAGGTGACAAAATTGAAGATCAGACAGGTCTGTGTGATACCTGTAGTATGTATCAATTATTTTCAGCTCAGAAACAGGATGTTATGGGCTAAATATTTGTATGTCCAACCCCTCAAATTTATATGTTGAAGACCTCACCTTCAATGTAATGGTATTCGGAGATGGGGCCTTTGGGAGGCAATGAGGACTAGGTGAAACTATGAGGCTGGGGTCCTCATGATGAGATTAGTGCCCTTATAGAAGAAACACCAAAAGTTTATACTCTCTTATCTCTCCCTCTCCCTTTCTCTCCTTCCCACTCCTTGCCTCTCATGTTCCCACAAAGAGATCACGTGAGCACACAGTGAGAAGGCACCATATGCAACTCAAAGGGAGAGGCCTCATCAGAAGCCAATCATGTTGGTATCTTGATCTCAGATTTCTAGCCTCCAGAACTGTGAAAAAATAATTCTCAGTTATTTAGCCACCCAGTCTATGGTATTTTGTTATGTCAGCCTGCACAGACTGAAACAGAAGATTTTCTTGGCATTATATTTAGAAAGAGTTGGAAATAATCTGTGAGACTGGAATTCTATTCCCCAAAATATGGAAGATGGTACAGAATAGCAAAAATAAAAAAAAATGTGGAAGAGAAAAAAGTATATATAAAAAATGTTTTAAAATGCTTTCATTTGATGCCAGAATGTTAAGAGAAATGCTTAGATACCAGAAATCTGAGAGAGAGAATCCACAGAGGTGTGAAAACATTGAAGCAGGCTTTTGCCCTCAGGCATCTGCTGATTCTTGATGGCCCGGAGAATTTTAACTGACTGAAAAAAGTGAGGTGTAGACCAGGGTCCATCCAGAAGGAAGGTCAGATCAGAGACTTGAAAATAAAGTCAAGACTCTAGAAAGGAAATAGCTACAGAAGCTAAACTTAACGTGTACACACACATACATACACATACACACACACACACACACACACACACAAATGGAGACTATGGGGGTAAATACATACCATTCCCTTGGCTCTAGGCAAAATGGAAAAAAAAAATTGTCTCCTCTAAGATTTCCTAACTACTGTTGTGCACATGAAGGCCAGAAATCATATTACCTGTATATTTTTCACCTCCCCACATCCAATAAAACACAAAGTAGAAACTGACCTTAATGTGAGTCTGAGTCAAGCTTTAGTTAACTTGTATGGCTACCAGGGTTCAGCCTAACAGCCTCGGCAAGCTGAGATAAGGGCACCGAAACATCCCGGGCACCTGAGAGAATGAGAGGGAAGAAAATGTGGAATGGAAGTAAAACTTAATGCTCTCAATCATGTGCTAGAGGCTCTATTCTCACTCCTCTATTTGACTCTCACAGCCTGGGAGATAGGCATTGTTTTCTCCATTTATTGTATTTAAAACATTTTTTTAAGTATTTATTTATTTTGAGAGAGACAGAGTGGGGAAGGGGCAGAGAGAGAGAGAGAGGGAGAGAGAGAATCACAAGCAGGCTCTGCACTGCCAGCACGGAGCCCGATGTGGGGCTCAAACTCACAAACTAAGATCATGACCTGACCCAAAACCAAGAGTCAGATGCTTAACCCACTGAGCCACTCAGGTGTCCATGATGTCTCCATTTAAAGATTAGGTTACAGACATTCAGAGAGGGAAGGTAACTTGTTAAGGTACACACAGCATGGCCATGGTGGAGCCACAGTAGTCCAGTTCTGTGATCTCGAAAGTCCTTTGTTATTTACAGTAAAAGCCATGTCCCATGATAACAGCTATAATGTGCAAACTAAAGCTTGATGAATGAAGAGTGTATACTTCACATGGATATCATTAAAATCCAAGCGGGCTTATGTTTGTTTGTTTTACTGCCATATTGTCCTCAGGCGACACTGGAAAAATCCTTTAGAATTCCAGGTCCTCAGGAGGTCATTTTAGTGGTCCTGGAAATTGTAAAACAAATTGGTGTTGAACAGGCTTTTTAAATTGTTTCTTGGCAGGACTGGAATAATCAAGGGCAATGATTTTAATTGATTACAGAAGAATATTCCTTTGAGCTGATGCAGCAACTGTTTTTGGTCTGTTTGTAGCTTGAAATGTGAATTGATGCAATGACTACCCATGTTAGATTTTGCTCTTGGAGAAGTCTTCAGTGGGAAAAATCAGAAATGCGTAAAGTAATGTGACTTGTGTCTTAAAGGATACCTTTCCAGTATCCTTGAAGAATCACAGGTGATTGCTTCTCCGTAGCCTCTCTGCTTAAATCTTACTTTGATTCCTTTTGTTCAGTCTCAGAATTTAATTCTCTGAGTAGAGACATATGAAGACCATACAGGTGTAGGTTCTCAGCTCTGCCACTAACCAGCTGGGTGGGTTTGCCCAAGTTGTCAAACCTTCTGGCCTCCATGCTCTCATTTCCGAAGTGAAGGAGACAGTAAAGGTTGGTACCTCGTACCTGCAATGTTATGATGATCAAAGAAGTGAATATCTTAATATGTTACCTGAAACAGGACAGGCAGTCAATGAATGCCAGCTGATAGTAGTGGTAAGAGTAAAGTAGGAGTAGAAAACATAACTTTCGCTATCTCGGGATATGAGAATAACATTTGATATTACTGAAAGTTTGTGGATACAATCCTTACACTGGCGGTTGGTAATTCTTTGAGATTTATAGAAAATGAGAGAGATGATAAAAACTGAAGATGTTGAAAAAAAAGGGGCACAGAAAACGGTATTCTAGCAAGCTGCCTGTTTATGTGTAGAACATGTCTACAGCAGGGACTAGGTTTTATATGCTATTTGTCTGTTCCATGTTCCAGAGCAGCTAGGTTGAGGCCTGGCCACCTATGTTAGTTTGCTGTATGGAACTGTTATACGGTACCACAAACTGTGTGGTTTACACAACAGAAATTTCTTGTCTCACAGTTCTGAAGGCTGAAGTGCAAAATCAAGGTGTTGGTAGGGTTGGTTCCTTCTGAGTTCTGTGAAGGAAGTACCTGTTCTAGTCCTCTCTTCTTGGCTTATAGATGACTGTATTCATGTTCACATGGTGTTCCCTCTGTGTCTTCACATTGTTTGCCCCTGTACATGTCTCTGTGCCCCAATTTTTCCTTTTCATAAGGACAGTGTCATATTGGAGTAAGGCCAACCCTAATGACCTTATTTTAGCTTGATTACTTCTATAAAGACTATATCTCCAAACAGAATCATGTCCAAAAGTCCTGGAGGTTAGGACTTTAACATATGGATTTGAGGTGGACACAATTCAACTCATAACACTCTGCCCTTGGTCTTTCTCATGTGCAAAATATAACCACCCATCTCAACATCCCTCAAAATCTTAACCCATTCCAGCACCAAGTCTGAGTCCAATATCTCACTTGATGTCATCTAAATCAGGGAAGGGTGATATTCAAAGTATTCATTCAGAGGCAAAATTCCTCTCCAGCTGTGAACCTGTAAGGCAGATACCAAGTTATATATGGCCAGGGGTCAGAGAGTACATGGACAGAGATTAATAGGTGCAGGCATTCGCTTATAATTAAGTCATGTGGTCTGATTTCTAGCTTAGGTTTGGGGGAATGTCATGAATATTTTACTTTTTCCCTCTCATTTATTAGGAAACACTGAAGATAGGGAGAGAACAGAGAGATACAGAAAACTATACACACACTGAAAAGCCTGATATACAGATCTAGAAAAAATGTTCCTGCTGTGGAATGTGGAATTGTAAAGAGAAGTGACTTTCCAATCAAAGGCTGGGTGACAAAACTATGCAGGGTTGCAAATGCAGGGTATATTTGTGCATTGAATAGAGGCAGTGATCATGTAATTGTAAAGTACCTAAAACCACAAAACCTAACTCACAGCCCTTCTTTCTAAACAACGCAATTTCTTATAAAAAGCACCAAAACTACCTAATATACAATTTTGCCCACATAATCACCCTGAAAGCATTTATGTAATCAAAAGCAACCTCTGGGAATGGAAACTGGAATCTGGAAGTGAAACTCAAGAAAGATTCCATCATTGCACAAACAATTTCAAATTAAGCACTAATCAGAGGGGAAAATTAGGTTTATTCACAGGGGCCACTCAAAATAACCCTCTTAATAATGTAGAAATTGGCTGTAGCTAAAGTCCCACAAGTCTAGACACAAATACATTTAAAATACAGCAAAGCCAGTCAATATAGAATGTAGCAAATACAAGAAGTCAATGTAAAATAGATTTCCCAGATATGAGGAACATGGTTCCAGGATTGTAAGCAGACTGCTCAAGAAAAAAATCTGTGATTTAGCAGAATTTTAGACTTACAAGAAATGTCTTTGCTTTTATTAGTGTCTTGGTCTTAAAATGCCACTTCCTATTTTCCTTTCGCTAATCAGGACAGAGACTGACCAAAAACAAAAGGGTCACTAGGCACTGAGGACATGGTTATTAAGATAGATAGATAGATAGATAGATAGATAGATAGATAGATAGATAGATAGATTACGTAAAATAAAGGGAAAAAGAGAAGAGAAAGAAGGACAGAAGACAGTAGCCAGTCTACCTTGGGACCTTGGGTACCATTAAACCCACTTGGAGTTGAATTCAGAGTCTCTAAGAGTGTACATAGAATTCACCAGCTACCCCCCTAACCTTCCTGGTTGCTCCCAAGCCCATGTCCCAAGCATCTGTGGCTGACTTGGGGATTATTCTGGTAAAAGGGCCTGGCTTCCTGAGAGGAGATCAGAGGCAGAGTTGCAGCTAAGATCACTGTAACAATCCCACTTTTAATATGTGTCCTCCTCCTTCTTATCTTCCTTCTTCTTCCCCACTAACTCTTTTTTTCTCCTTCTTCACCTTCTCTTATGCCTCCCTGGCTCAAGACCCTTGCTCCAACATTGTTTATTTCTGCAGATGGCCAAAGATGTTACTGACCTCTGCCTTCACTCATGAAATTTTCAAACAAATCTGCTCCCATGCCTTGCCAATGAGTCCTATCTGGACCCACAATCACACCTGGGTGTCCCACATTCCTAGCTGGAGAATATCTGGTCTCCAGGAAATCAGGGAGGAACACTCTGTATTCAAAAAAGATACTAAGTGCTCTCTTTCTCTGAAAGCATTTTAAAGTTGAAGTACAGTTTACAAGAGATTGGAAGCAAATTTTGTAATTTGGACCAACTTTCCCAGTGATGAGTGATTTTAAAAGTAGAAGAGTGGCCAAAGAGGTTTTCAACTCTTGTCACAAACGCATGAATGATAGAGATAATGTCAGAGATACAAAAAAAAAATTGATCTAAAGTTGTGCTAACCAATTTGATGACCATTAGTTACAAATGGCTATTCAAACTTAAATTTGTTTAAATTAATTAAAGTTTCATTTCTCAGTCACAATAGCTACACTGCAAGTTTCCAGTAGCCACAGATAGCTGGCGGCTACAGAACTAAATGGTATAAATATAGAAAGTCCCCAGCACTGAAGAAAGCACTATTAGCGCTGGAAAGGCCCACAGAGGCAAAGAAAGCAAGACAGAGACAGAGAGACAAAGAAGGAAAAAAGAGAGAGAAGAAATAAGGAGACAAAGAAAGATAAATACAGAGAACAAACTGGGGGTTTCTAGAGGGAGGTGGGTGAGGGGATGGGCTAAATGGGTGATGGGCATTAAGGAGGGCACCTGTTGGGGTGAGTACTGGGTGTTCTATAGAAGTGATAAGTCACCGGGTTCTACCCATACTACACTGCATGTTAACTAACTTGAATTTAAACAAAAATAATTTAAAAAATAGACAAAGAGAAAAGAAACAAAATAGTAATTCAAAGAGAGCAAAACTACAGGCCTGAGATCCAGACTTTTTCCTCCAGGCTCCACAAACTGTCATGTGAGTAATACATTAAGAGAAGCACACTTTCCGAAGCACTTGATTTTAAGAGGTTGTCTTGGGTCTAACAAAATGAGCCTGGAGACTTACCTATATGAGAGGTTAAAGTTCTTGAAACCAATTAGTTGCTTTGACCCGAATCTACTCATTTTCATTTAGATGTGGGGTTTTTTTGTTATGTTGTTGTTGTTTTGTTTTGTTTTTTTTAATCAGCCTTCCAGTGAGCATCCTGCATCCCACCTCCACCTGTTCCTTCCTCTAAATCTGGGAATGACTACGGCAATGAGACTGGAACAGCACATGCATTAGAAGTGAAGAGCATCACTGAGAATTTAGAGACTGTGTCTAGTTTGGAGAACCCAAGGGAACTTGAAGAAAAGTAATCAGAGTGAGTAGGAAAGGATACATAATGCAAAGTGTTCCCTCCAGGAACTTTACTTCAACAAGAACAAGGGCATTTCCCTGAAGGGCATGAGTAATGTCAAATGTAACCGTTCGCCATGCTTCTCCAAGGCACCAAATGGGCTTTTAAGCTACACATTCCTGGGGGTTTAACAATGGATTCAAAATAGGAACTGTAAATTTGTTCTCTGCCTTTCTAAGTTTGCAATGAAAAGCAGACAGTATTGGGGTTGCTGTGTGCCCTGACAGAGATATCTGCTTATAATTCAGTAAGAGGGCTAGAAAAAATGGATCAGTGACACCGCTGAGGTTTTAGCATTTTTTACCCTCTTCTTTATGTGGTAAACCATAGGACTGACCCAGAGCAAAGTTCTAGCAGCCTCTGAAAGTGTTGGTAAAAGACATTTGGGGAAGGTAGGCTTCCCTTATGAATAGACAACAACACAAAGATATGATTTTCATTTATAATCCCTTGGAATAAACGAGACTACATCTTAACCATTTCTTTGAAAGGGAGAATGGGTCAAAGTATGAACACTGTGTGAAGACAGAGAAAACCACCCCTATCATCCCCAGACACTGCTGTAAGGAGAACTAATGTGAAAACTTCCATCCTGCACCTCAGTACCTACAGTTCCAAAACACCATTTTTGCATCCATCTATCTCTGTGGCTTTCTAAGAAAGAGCCCTAGGAACACCAATTGCTAGAAGAAACGCCTTGCTACAGACATTCCTATTATTTCTAGTCAACATGATTTATCCTCTTTCCACTGTTTTCCAATCTTCATGTCTTAATACCTTAAAGGAAGGTTGCCCCAATGTTGAACATCCAGTCCAGGATGGTGAAATTAGAGTACGGACTTGGCAGCCACACTTTCTGGGTAAGAATTCTTTGCTCTGCCTTTTCATGTGTGTGACCTTGAGTAAATTATTTAATCTCTCTGAACTTCAGTTTCCATCTCACCTATGTACATATAGACAAAGAGATAGATAGATAGATAGATAGATAGATAGATACATAGATAATTGGGGAGTGTAATCAAAGTCTGGCATTTATCCTTCATTCATTCATCTACATGAAAGTCACTAAGGACACAAAGATTGGTAAAACATAATCCATGCACTTAGGCAACTCAAAGTTCAGTGGGAGACAGATACTTGTAACACATTGTAATGGTTGTGATAGAGTCAGATACTAATTGCTTTAGGAAGACAGAAAAAGTAATTAATTCCCTCTGAAGGTTTAGGGGGGAGATTCATGCACAAACCTGTGCTGCCTTGCAATTGCTTCCTCCCTCCCTCTTTCTTTCTTTCTTTCTTTCTTTCTTTCTTTCTTTCTTTCTTTCTTTCTTTCTTTCTTCTTCCCTCCCTCTCTTTCTTTTTTCTTTCTTTTTTTCTTTCCTTATTTTCTTCTTTCCTTCCTTCCTTCCTTCCTCCTTCCCTCTCTCTTCTTCCCTCCCTTCCTCCCTCCCTCCCTCCCTCCCTCCCTTCCTTCCTTCCTTCCTTCCTTCCTTCCTTCCTTCCTTCCTTCCTTCCTTCCTTCCTTTCTTTCTTTCTTTCTTTCTTTCTTTCTTTCTTTCTTTCTTTCTTTCTTTCTTTCTTTCTTTCCAATTTCACTACATATCCAGAAGCCACTGAGAGAGAAGTCAAGGGCAAGGTGAGTGAGGACCACTTCATACATGCCTGCAGATAACCCCTCTTCTAGTGTAGCCCCCTATCGCCCTGGACAAGATTATCTATACACATATCTTCCCCAGCTGCACCAACCCTTTGCCTTGCTGTTGCCATCAACATTTGAAGAGTTACAGCTGCTCTTCAGTACTATTGCTTTCAAAGAAGCCTTCATTCCTCTATTGAGCAGTCATTAGAGCCACGAGGAGCCAACCATTTAGGTATAGACACACATATACATAACGTATATGTACGTATGCATGTGTGTATGCATACATATATGCATATTAATGACATATATAACATGTAATAACATATACATGTATATTAAGTAAATATACATGTGTACGTATTAAGCATCTGAGTCGGTTGCTCTTTGTTAGGGTTCAAAGAAAATAAAAATAAGTCTGAGACACTTGCCCATAGAAAATTTTTATAATTTTTTACAATATCTATTTGTTTTTGAGAGAGAGAGAGAGAGAGAGAGAGAGAGAAAGCATGAGTAGGTGGAGGGGCAGAGAGAGAGGGAGACAGTAGATCTGAAGCGAGCTCTGTGCTGACAGCAAAGAACCCTATGTGGGGCTCAAACTCGCAAACTGTGAGATCATGACCTGAGCTAAACTCAGACACTTAGCCAACTGAACCACCCAGGCATCCATCCATAAAGTTTTTAATATAGTGAAAGATGCCATACCACAGGCACTGCTAGCACAGAAGGGAAAAGAGTAGGTATTTGTAACACTGTCTTTAGCTCAAGCCATTACTAAGAAAGCTGGGAAATATACTATAAGCTACCCCATGTATTCCCCACTTGCAAGCATTGTTTCCATCAAGTAGCAAATAAAAAGGTATACAGAAAAAGGAACAAGTATTAGATATTGTATATTCATTACATACATCCTATGACAATCTGGAAGCCACATTCTCTCAGTAATGTCTCACCAAAGATCATTCTGTCTCCCCCAGCTACGTCCTATTCTAAGAGGGAATAGTTTCTCCCTCCTTTAGGGTGCATGAGCATGGAAGAGGAGTACTCATTTGGGGATCAGAAAATCCACATTTTAAACCAAACACAGATACAAAATTAGTTAAGTGCCTTTGGCCATCTCACATCTTTTTATTTCCCCACCTAAAAATGAAGAGACTAGACTAAATGATCAGTCAAATGACCTCCAATTCTGATGTTATCCTAAAGACAGAGACATCCATTCCTGAGACTGGCACCCAACTTGCACCTTCTTTGTTTCTTTCCTACCTTTTGCTTCTCTTTTCCCCCCAAAGTACCCTCCTTTCATTGCATAGCCAAAGAATTCAAACCACAGATCCCCTTGGGAATGCAGAGAGTCATCTTGGACTTCTAAATGTTGACCAATTCCAAATCTCTTCATGTGTTTATTTTCAAATGTATTTTCCCTGTGAGAAGGACATGAATTTGGGAGATCCAGAGTACAGAACGTAATACACTGAATGATGTCCCTCCCAAATTCCTATGTTGAAGTCCCAGCCCCCAGTACTTCATAAAGTAACCATAGTTGGAGATAAGGTCTTTAAAGGTGTAATTAAGTCAAAATGTAGGACACTGATCCAATATGGCCGTCTCTATGAGCATAGGGAGAGACACATTGAACGCACAAGCTTGGAGAAAAGGCGATGTGATGAAACAATGAGAAGGTGGCTACCTGCAAGCCAGAGAGAGGGGCCTCGGGAGAAACCAAACCTGCAGACACCTTGATCTTGTACTTTCTGCCTCCAGCACAGTAAGAAAATTTCTATTGTTTAAGCCATCCAGCCTGTGGTATTTTGTAATGACATCACTAGCAAAGTGAAATAGTAGGAACTTAAACAATAAAAATGAATTAGCATCTTCTGAACCATAGATTCTTTACACAGCATGATTCTGTATATCTACACATTTCGCCAATTACCAAGAAGCCCAAGAAGTAGGAATTCCCCCCAAAATGATGCTGGAATAGAGTGGTCCATCCACCTGCCAATGTATTTGAAATTATTTTCTTGCCTTTGTAGAAGCAGATACCATGTGATAAATTCTAACAATCACTTTTGGGAGGCCAAAATATCTGAACAAGCAGGCCTACGTAGACATATCCCAAAGGTGTAAATTCTCCTAGATGTGTGAACTAGTGACTTTGTAAGCTACTCTGAACTAAATACTGTATCAGAAGATGATCTGATTCAGTGTGCTCTGAAACCTCCCAAGAAAAGCTGCCCTTCACAAGTACAACTTTTCTTTTTTCCTTCCGGCAAACTTTGTCTTTGCAAGTTGTATTCAGACCATCTGAGGTAAAGCACAGTTGTGACTTGGTAGATACTTGCTTCCATGTGGAAAACACTGCAAAGTTTCTTTTGCATTGATTAGTGTCTTCCAGCTGCCTAAAAACCCACAATGAATTCACAATGCATTAGGGATCACATCAGGGGGTTATTTATGGGTGAGGAGCATGCTTATCTCCACCTCTGTTGTGCTATCTATTTGCCAAAAGGATCAGAGACTTATTACAGGGAACTTCTTGGGCATTATTACCACCCAGAGCGAATGACAGTTTCTGAGTAGTCTTAAATTAGCTTATTTGCAATTTATTTTTTACATAGGAAGTATTCATTTGCTTTCTCCTAACTAAGAGTCTATACTTATCAATCACCATGTCTTGCCATGAATCTGAACAGAACGGCCTGTGGGCCTGAACTATAGTTTACTCACCAGCATTAATAGGTCACCCAATATGCTTATCACTGAGGTGTGAACTCAATCAGTCTCTTATCTGATTCCACCACTAAAGTAAATAAATAAGCAATGCTAAAATTAAATGGAGCCGTATCTTATTCAAAATGTTATCTGTATCTGCTGAGAAAGAATCCAAGGGAATCCGCTCTTAGGGAGTTGTTCAGTGGTGTTAAAAATTATAGGGCACTATGCCTGAGGACACAGGGCAGCACCTAACCAAGACCTCCAGCATCTGATAAGAATTTACACAACATGAAGTAAATGGTGAACTATGGATTCTTAGCTAGGCAACAGGCCTAGGTTTTATCATGGGCATGGTGATTTTTAATGAATGGAAATGGACAGGTGAAATCAAAACACAGGGAAAAACATAAAGCTGAGTGAAATTGAATTTCTCTTCTCTGAAAAAAAAAGTTATTCTATTTCTCCCTATCCAACAAATGGAGCTTGGTCTATGAGTGCTACTGAGTAATCAATAATCAAAGGTAGAAATGCTTTCAATGCCAAAAACTTCTGAAATAACCAAGAGAGAAGAGGATGGATAGGAGAAAATAAATGACGAAATAGAGGGGCCAATTCTATTTTTAAATGGTTCTTATAATGCAGCCTTACCTAATGGTGCCTGACTGCCATGCCAAAAGAAAAATAAATGGAAGAAAGAGAAGAGTCACAACAAAATAATAATAATAATAATTATTATTATTATTATTATTATTATTCTTTGGATTACATTTTCTAAAACATACAGTTTTTCCAGCTACCTTCTCTTTGAAACAGCTATGGTGAAGTGTGTTTGAGTGTACATATGTAATCCAGTGCTGGCATTTTAGTGAGTCTGTGTCTTTTGTTTCTGTTGGACTTGGGGTTTGTGCAGATATCCCTCTAGGTTAATATCGCATTGTCAAGGATGGTTTCCCATAGGGAAGTTCAGTCATCTCCTTCAGAAGTTCTTTCAGATCTTACCCCTCACTGTCAAAAATTCTGGCATCTTCTATTGGTTTTTCATTCCCTTTTATGTATCTTCTTTTTATTATTATTTTTTTTCTTCCTCTATGTTTTCCCTCTATCTCCTCCTGCTGTTCTTATTATCTCTAGCCCCACAGGTTCTCAGCTGCAGTTTTCTTTGTTTTCTGTGTTTGACTGGTCGCTTCTTTGACTCCATCTCAGTAACTCTAGGATTCTCTTTTGGCATTTGCTTTCCCTCTAATCAATGCCTTTCTTGTTTAAAGCTACCGTGGTCTTTGGTTTGTCCCGGGGGCTATTTGCCTTATTGTGACAAGAAGGATGAATTGTCCTCTGCTTTTCCAGCGGACCCAAAGTGCTGCCATCCATCAACCTGCAGATGATTTCATATATTGAGGAAGTCAGGGGCCAGAATGATACTAAATAAACAGTACTTGACTGAAAATTATTCTCTGTGGAGCCCCTATTCCTGGCTCGCGGTATCTGCCAGCAGAGGAATCAGGTATTGATCAACTTTATTGTCATTAACTTAAACTCTCCAGTAGTCATGGAGAATGTGGATCTGCCAATATGTTTCAAAGTATCAACAGGAAAAAAATGCATATATTCACTTTCATCTAAACTAGTTGAACTATAATTCATGTGTATGTTTGTAACTGGTGGGAATGAGAATTCTCTACATAGACACACAGGACATGAATGGGCTTTATTCTCAAAACTATACAATACTGTTATGACCCTTGAACATTCAAATTGCTAACATGAGATATTTTATTTATTTGGTCAATTCCCAAATAAATACTCATCTAGGTTGCAAGAAACAAAATTGAACTGGATAAATTTGAAGATCTAATTGGCTTCATTCAATGATTTATGAATTGAGCAGCATCCGATCTAGCAAGTAAAACGTTGCTCTAAGGAGCTGTGCAAAACAGAAGACTTTTATAGGCAATAGAAACTGGGCAGTGCAAGGAAATTATTAGCAAAAGAAAGGATCCTTTCTGGCAATGTCATCGTTTTTTAGGGGAAGGGGAAGGGAGGAGGGGGTGTATCAAGTAGATAATGTGACTGGTGTTGATCAGGAAATTCCAGACTGACTGGTTTAGAATTCTACTCCTGGAATTAGGTTAGGTATTCAGGCCTGGTTTGCTGTCATGGAGCTTAGCATAAGTGACTACATTTGGGGCCTGTTGTTCCTTTTTTGAACAATGTTAAAACACTTCTGTTTGTTTTTCTCCTTTTACTATTCCTTTGTCACAGGGGCTTCAGTCAAGAACTGAGAAGGGTAGAGGGAAACGGATTGGTTTTTTTCTCTCCTATAGTTGCCATCCACTACTGACATCCAAGGATAATAAACTCTTGTCCGGCTTGCGTTGGTCAGGGCCAAATGACCCGCCATGCTGATTTAGCCTTTCCTATTGTCTTGTGGCCTCCACCAACCCCTCCGAGTCTCCTTTGTGTCATCTACCTGGCACAAGGCCCAGCCTGTCTACCTCACAGACTCTGCCATGGAGTGACTTCACTTTTGCACACACACTCATCCTGTTGGCCCCAAACAAGTCTCCTGGCTCTTGTCTTAAAGTCCACACTACCTAGAAGCCATGTTTGACACAGATATGTAAGACGGATTATCTTTCCATCATACCTCTGTACTCCTCTCCCCTTACTATGCTGGGTTGCCATACACAGCAGTCACGTTCCCAAGTCTCAAACTTGGGAGGCCCAGACCTGGAAAGCGAAAATCAGAATGTACATATGACTATGCCCTTCCGTTCCTCTTTATCTATTTTTGTCTCCTAAACTTAGGACTCAAAAAGCTGGTCTGCCTCCTTTCTTTTTCCTTTTCCTTACTACTTATGGAGATGGCATCTGCTTCTCACTTGCCCCTGAGACTATCGTGGTAACCAGGGAGTGTGGGGAGAATCTGGCTTACCAAATAACAACAAACCACCAGGCATTTCAAATGTACCCAAGATAAAGACTGAGCAGTTAGTTTTAAAAGCAAATTTCATTAATTCATACCATCCAAGTTCAAAGAAAAGTTGGTCCATGATTTGACATTCTCAACCCAAAACTAGTCACATGGCTGACTTCCTGGAGTCTTCTCATAAAACGTACATACAATGATAGGAATAGGGCATGCTTCATCATTGAGAGGTGATAGGCACAAAATGAAGCCAGACCAAGACTGAGATCCTTGCCCACCATCAATGAGCTGTTAGTTATGCAAGTAGAATCTCTCCTTCCTGCTTCCCTCGCTTCCGGGGGAATGGGAGCAAGTAAGGCCACTTGAGGGTTTTAGTGTCAGTGACAAGAGGGGAAATTTAGAAAGAGATCATGGCTTGGACTATTAGTGTTGACTGATGAGTGATTGTGATTTAATCTGACTGAATACTTACTCAGAAAAACTGAGATATTCAGAACCCAATTGTATTACAGAAATCAGTGACCATGTTAAAAAAAAGAAAGACCCAAAATGGAGTCACTTGTGCTAAGCCCCACAACAGTAAACCAAGACTTAATACCTAATCTAATTGTACTTTCAGGCTTTCCTGGGAGTGGAATTTTAAATCAATCAAGCTGTAATTTCTCGATCAACATTAGCACAGATAATCTGCACGAAAGACCCATGCCCTTCCCTCAAAGGAAGGTGATCTTGCCAGAAACAATCCTTTCTTTTCCTTTGGTAATAACTCTCTTGTCTCATCCTGTTTTTGCCTATAAAAGTCTTCCATTTTGTACAGCTCCCTGGATCTCCTTTTTACTTACTAGATGGGATGCTGCCTGATCCATGAATCTGTGAATAAAAAGCTAACTAGATCTTCAAATCTACTCACATTTTGTCTTTAAACAACCTGTATACCTTATACATACAGGAGAGAAACCCAAGAAAAAACAACTAACTCCCTGAGGTAGCCTCGACCACCAGTTTAAATACCATCTGTGGTTAAAAACAGGAAACTCAAACAAAGTAAGTTGTAAGGAGGCCAGTTGTGGGGAAGTGCTCAGAAAAACTACTGTAAACAAAAGTAGGGTTTGTTATGCATATTTAGGCTTGAGCTTTTTCCCTTGATAAGATTCTCTTGTGGTTTAGAGTCATCCTTCTCTTCCTGAAAGGGAGACACCCTTACTTACAATTGGAATTTTCCTTTATAAACGTAAGTATCCCTTACAAAGGGGTAACTTCTATTCTCAGAACTTCTCCAGTGTGTTCTGTCTCTCAAAATAACCAGCTTAGCATAATCCTTCTGCTAAAGAGTCATATTTTGGGGTGGCATATTCTACCACCTTCACAACTGTGCCCATATATTGGATAAGGTTACTCCTCTCAGTGGAGACAGCCAATACTGTATCCCAGGACCAGTACCAGGTCATAGGGCAAACTTTGGCTACTTCTACAAACTCATATAGTCTTTTTCCTCATGAACTCAGATGCTGTTTTTGCAAACAGAAGGAAGTCAATATGTGAGACACTCACTGTGCATTCTGCCTAAAGAAACAGGTATCCAGAGGACATACACTGGTAGACAGTTAAACATTAAACAGGTTAAATGCTGAAATGAAGAGAAAGTTGTTTAGGAGATGCTGCAATTAGCCACAATGACCAGGTACATTTTAAGCAAAGGACTGAGCTTGAGAATATACAGGAAGGGTATTCCAAGGCAAGAAAAGAGCAAGTACAAAGGCCCTGAGGTAGAGGAAGTGACTTCCATGCTCAAGAAATAGCAAGGAGACCAGGGTGATTAAAGTGGGCTTAGGGAGGGTAAGAGATAAGGTCAAAGATATAATGGGGGAATCAAATGTTGAAAAGTCTCTGGGACTATTATAAGGCCATTGGCTTTTATTCTGAGTGAGAGCAAAAAATATTAGGTGGTTGGCCCATAGGAGTGATATGATCTGACTTCTGTTTTGAGAGGATCATTTTAGACTACAGAAGAGATTTCTTAAGGAGATACTATGACAATCCAAGTGAGAGATGGTGGCTTGAACCAGAATAGTTATGATGGAAGAGTGAGAATTTTAATTTGGGGCATTTTAAGCTGAGGTGCTTACTGATCACGCATTCACGTGGTAATACAAATCTGGGGAAATCTGTATTAGGGAATCAGATCTGGAAACCTTCAGCTTCTGGGAAGCATTTGAAGCTTTATGACTGGACAAGATCATCAAGGTTTAGACTAAATGTAAAGAGAGAAAATAAGATTAATCAAAATAATAAGACTTGAAGCACTTCTGTATTTCGAGTTCAGGGAGATGAAGAAGAAACAGGTAAATGGTATCCAGGAGAGTGGAAGGAAAGCCAGGGAACTATATTAGGGTCTTAGAAACCAAGTAAAGAAACACTTTCAAAAAGGAGAGAGATAATCTGATGTCAAATGATACTGACAGGTCTAATAAAATGAAGACTGGAAATTGATTAGATTTGGCTAGATAGAAGCCATTCATGGGTTTACCAAGATCAATTTGAAACCGTGATCGGGGTGACTGACTGAAAGGAATCCAAGAGAAAATGGAGAAGAGACGGAAATGACAAGCATATATCACGCAATTTTTTTTTTTTTCTGTGAGGAGTAGAGAAATAAATTAATAGTTAGTTAGATGTGTGGAGTCAAGTAGTGGTTTTATCAAGATTAGAGAAATGACAGCATATTGTATGCTGGTGAGAATGATCTAACAGAGAAGAGGGATTTTATGATGCAGAAGAGAGGAGGGAAAATTGCTGGGTAGCCTAAGAGGGTATGGCATATATTGTACAAGTAAAGGAGTCAGTCATACAAAGATGCTCAGTTGTCTATGTAACAGAGAGAAGCAAGTCCTGACATGCCCATGATTTCCATGAGCTCCTGAGGTATAACAAAAATTGCCAATACTGTCATTTTAGTTATAAAGGTGAAGAAACTTACACATAGTGATTTTCAAAGGCCAAGAAGGCAATGTAGCATAGGAGCTCAGGGCACAGACTCAGTCAAAGCAATGAGTCTAGCTCTGCCCTTCTAAACTAAATACTGACTGTGAGAATTAAGCGAGGTATTGAGGGAGCCAATCACAGTGCAGTGTGGGAGAGCCTCACTGAGGCTGCTCAACACTGACCGTGTCCTCTCATCTGCGTCCAAGTGCTAACCCATATTTCCTAGCTGTGGTTACTGGTAGGTAGGGCTATGTGACTGAGTTCTGTCCATATGAATGGATTGGCGACCATCGGTTTCAGGGCCAGCCTGCTTTAACTGCTGCCACATTCTTCCTCTCTTTGTTTCCCTCATCATTCTGCCAGCAAGGGATGTGCTTGAGATTTTTGAGGCCATAGAAGAGAGCAGAGGCACTAACTGGAACGAGGATGGGCCCCATCTCTTTTGACGTTAGCAAGAAATAAACCTTTATGACATCGAACCACTGAGAATCTTGGCTTATTAAAGATGCAAGGATTAACTAATACAGTGTGTCCTTAATAAATGTTAAATATTGATATTAATGTGGTCAGCCCCAGACCACAACATTCATTGATGGTGGAGGTCAGCAAACATCCGGGTTTCTTCTTTCCTTGTCTAATGCTCCTCTACACTATATACTAGGTGATCTATTTTTTGTCCACTGTGCAGAAGAAGCAATTATCCCTTTCAGAGCATAAGTCCTACTTGCTAGAAAAGGAAGACCAGAGTTAGATCTTGTCAGAAACTCAATCTATAAGCCATCCTATAATCACCGTAAGCAGCAAAAGTCTGTTGCTTTGACTCTCTCTTCTTAAGCTGAAATGTAACCAAAAATAAATAATTAAGGTTATATATCACTGAATAAATCAGATTATGAACATGTGATTTACTGATGTAGAATATCTGGTACTCTAAGATTTATATGACAACTGGCTCACAAGAGAACACATTTCCAGCTACCATCTCTAAACTTCATGCGGACAGACAGTGGTTGACATTTTTCAATTAGCAATATGATAATTGCTATCCTAGAATTTGCTTAATTTCTCAATTCAAAAAGAATCCAGTTTTCTTTCCTATACCTTCCCATTTGTTTAATTGGAACATAACATTAGGAAAAACTATTTAATATTCAAGAAGTATATCTCAAATAGCATCATGTCATGAATATTCCCCACTGTAAAGTCATACTTCTGCTTTGACCTTGTTGTCATTGTTTTGTTACATAATTTATTCAGCCTGGTATGTCTTACAGATTAAATACTCTAGAAACAAATTAAAAAGCATCCCAGTGGCTTAGAAATGTCAAGTAAGTCTTCTTTTCTCCGAATACCTCTTGTAAGATGGGATAGTGAAAAATAACCCCACAAAACTGGCAAGATGGCTTGTTTAGAGATCACATTTCTAAGTGAAATAATCATCTCTCTTAATCGTTGGATTCAGACAGGCATATGCAACTTGACCACTGACATGTGAAGGAGAAAAAGGAATCCTCTTTCTCCTGCCCAATACCACAGGCTTTTTATAATCAAAGTACACAGGCTTTAAAGAAGACACATTGTCCCCAGAAGGCAGCCTGTTCAACTTTCCTTTGTCCATTGAAGAGAGTTGCCAGGAAAACAGAGTTCCTGAGTAGGGTTTTCCAGTAATAAAATGGGCTGCTATGTTATGAGCCCTGGCCCCTGGAAGTTTGCATGAAGAAGCTAGATGACCAATCATAGCAGAAGGTATACAAGGGTTCCTTAAAGGAATTGAAGACTCATTTATTCTGTACTTTAAAAAAATCTCTATTGAGAATGGGCACTGAGAATATAAATATGAAAAGACAAATCTCTCGAGAATCTATTAACACTCCCCCTGTGCCAGGAGCTGTTCTGAGCAAGTCTTCACCTTACAGGTATTAACCCATCCAATTCTCACGATGGCCCTATGAAGTTGGTCTTAGTATCATACTTAGTTTATAGATAACAAACTGAGGCTCAGAGAGATCAAGAAGCAAGTCACATAGACAGCAGATGAGAAGGGGCTTGAACGCAAGCGCCCTGACTTCAGAGTTTGGCCTCGATGCCTGTAGCACTCTGGAGTGACCCACTGAGAAAGGACAATTAAACTTGGATGAGGGCAAGGGGGAATGTGTGTATGAAGTACAGAGATATGCCATATATGACAAACAGAAATTTCCAGGTTACTTAAAAAAAAATTTTTTTTTTAACGTTATTCAATTTTGAGAGACACAGAGAGACAGAGCACAAACAGGGGAAGGGGAGAGAGAGAGAGAGCGAGGCACAGAATCTGAAGCAGGCTCCAGGCTCCGAGCTGTGAGCACAGAGCCCAAAGCGGGGCCCAAACCCACGACCCGTGAGGTCATGACTTGAGCTGAAGCCAGACGCTCAACTGACTGAGCCACCCAGGTGCCCCTCCAGGTTACTTTTAAATCTTGATGTCTGCTTTTAAAGTCAAATGGACTGTAATAGGGAGAGCACAAATAGAGTTGGATTTTTGACTTAGTCAATTTGTCCCAAATTTATAAGACAGTATTAGAGTATGGCCCTTACACATATAAAGAAGGGTATCTAGGCCTCCTACTTCAAACATGACTCCTACACTTTGTAAATGCACAAAAGTACATTGGGTTGCAAACGTGTGCTAGGAATGCTGTTGCTATGTCAAGCCAGGTCTTTTCCCCCAAGATCAGGAGAAAGAGGCTCATTAGGCCATAACCTTAGGATTAAAAAAAGGTAAAAAAAAATAGTCAATTTAAGTTCTGGGAGTCATCTTCACATAAAAATGAATTGACCTGAAGGCCATTATGATCAGCCATATAGAAAATGACCTATTAGATGCTCTAAGAAACTGATTCCCCTAAAATGCAAATGATTATGGGGTTATTTATAACCTCAGCCCAACTTCAAAAGGCAGAAATTATAAAGCCCATCCAATAAATGAGGCTTCTGTAAATATTCCTAATAAAGTCACATTCTGCCCTTCTCTTTTGCAAGCCCCTTACAGGCCCTGATAAAAACTGATCTGCATTGTTCAATTCTTCCAAAAGCTCACTCCTCCTTAAAGATGGCTACGGATAAGACTGATTTAGAGATAGAGGCAACAAGTTTGTTGGTCTTTTTGCTTCACAAATAAACCTCTCCATTTAAGAATAATAATTACCATGGTAACCCTAACAGCTTCGAAATCGTTCAAGCATGCAGTTTCCAGGGAGAAAAAAATCTCAGCATTTCTGAAGCTTGTTTAACCCTTCAAGAATCAGTGTCCATTTTCCTACGGCAGAGTCAATTTGGTTTAACCTTTTTGTCAAAATAGATAAGAAGCCTTTTCACTGGAGGCATCAAGAAGAAATGGGAACAAACAGAAAGAGAAAGAGTAAATTTAATAGCAGTCTAATCCCATTTAAAGAAGTACAAGCCAAATATGGCATTTAAAATAGCATTTGACTCCGACGCAGGCCACACTCTTGCACATCTCAGCTCTGAGATGAGGGTATAAGTGATGAGTAGCGCAGTCCGCATGCAGTCAATGGGGAGGTGGTACCTCGAGCCGTTCTGTCTCAGCCCCTTTTCCGGGCGCAGCATGAAATTCAGACCATGTAGGAAATGAACAGCCTTGATGCCATAATTTGGCTATAACTGCGCCGCATGAACAAAACTCGGAGGTTGAACCAAGTCTCCTGGCTACCTGTATGCCTATTCCTCTTACCTCGCTCCGCCTGATGGCGTTTCGCCTGCAGCACCAAATGCAAGAGCCAAATCAAAGCCTGAAATGTTTGCCACAGGTGCAGTTTAATACGAACAAATAGATACCTCCTAAAAAAGTACACTTTTTACTGTACAAACACTAAATTGGGCTGCACATCCACATTAGAATAATGAACTCTAAGTTATCTAGCAGACTATGCACAAAAATCTTTAAACATATTGGATATTCTTGCTAGCATTGCTTACTAGGGGTTAGGAGAGGGAATTCTCACTTTGAATCCCTCCCCAGTAAAAAGTGCATTCTGCCAGTGCATCCAAAAAACCAGTTAGGGTGATATCACAGGAGCACATGGAAAATTATACTGTCCATGTACAAGTGCATTCATCCTGTCTCCACGTAAACCTAAGTTTGATTCATGAGCCTCCTTGGTTAATAACTCAGAATATATTTTTCTCATTTATTTTACTCCATTGTTTTCCATTTCATTATATAATTTAAATTGTATTGTCTGTGAACTGTATAGCTCATCTGGAGAATTTGCTCTGTCAGTGAGATGACTTCTTTTTGCGCGTCTATTAAAATTGTAATAAAAGATTCACCAGTAGGCAAGCCAGAAGTACTTTCGGGGAATTATCTAACACATGTTCCTGTTGATGAAGACGGAGAAAGGGAGAGTTGAAGGGTGGAGGGATCCAATTTGAGCACAGTATTCTAACAAATATTTAATGATGATGAATGTTATTATTACGATTACTATTATTATTGTTATTTTATGAGCATTTCCTTCTTCCAGGTATCCTCTCCAGAAGAAAAAGAAAACCTATTAAGTGGAACAGCCAGGCAATTTTCCCCACACAACCCCTTTATCTTCCCATCAGATCTTGATGCACATACAGGGCAATGAGCCTCTGAAAATAATGGTTTGTGGCCTTGGTAACTGAAGGCAAGAAACAATATAACCATTGCCGGATCTCATGATGGGAATGAAATAAACTTGTGTCACTACTTTTTATCTTTTTTTCCAATTCTTTCACATCTTCAAATCATTCTTCATTTCCCAGCCTTTGGCACTGCTCTTCATTATTTCTTTTTTCCAAAAAGGTTGCGCCTAGGTCTACGGCCAGAGGAAAAGCTTGTGGCGGACGAAACAAGATTCTTTTTCAAAACCGCTTTGCGTGAGCTTTTTGCGTTCTACTGGTTTAGCACTAGAAGCTTAAATGACACTGAATTCATGACATCAACCCCGTTTTAATTGTTACGTTGAGTAGAAAAATGGTCTGATAACAGCATCCTTCTCAGATAACCTGCAAGTCCCTTTGGCTGGCATTCAATCACCCTTCTTGCCACCTCCTACTGTCTCCCCCTCCTCCCCTCCATAGCAGGCTTTATTCATAAACACTATTGCCTCAGCCATCTTGAAGGTAGTGAGTTGAAGAAGTTTTAAAGGAGCAGAACTTGGATACTTTTTCGCATTGTGTCTTCAGCAGCCCTCACTTGGAGAAGTACCAAGAAAGGTTATACTTTCAGATTCCCTTCCCCCCTCCTTGCCACAGTGCCTAATTTCCCAACGTTACAGGCCCATTTTTGGAGATGATAGCATTTTTACTGTAGAGCTTCCTCTCTCAAAATGTAACTTCCACAGGGAGGAAAAAAGGCATTAACTTGGTTATCTATAAGGGCCCCTGTGAGTTCCTGCGTCTGAACTCATTTTCTTCCCCTGACACGTAGCTTAAACAGGGCATCAAGGGAATAGTATTTGTTATTAGGGAAAAAATATAGGAAGGCTATTGTGGCTATTTTGGGGCATAGGATATTTTCAGTAAGGTGAAAAGCCTCCATGAGAACCATAGCGGGCTTATGGAGATAATGTTTGCAAGCAACAGGAAAAGAGGCTCAGAAAGAAGGTGAGATGGGAGATGAACAAAAGAGGCCACTTCCTTATTCTATTACCTAGGGTCATGGGATACATCGGGACACTACACAGAGTCCCCAACCGTCCACCCCAGGGATATAAATTTAAACTCAAGCTTGTATCCTGTGCCTTTTAAACTCTATCACCTAATCATCACATTTTTTTTAATTTTTCTTTTTTTTTTTTTTTGTTTGAGAGAGAGAGACAGAGCTTGAGCAGGGGAGGAGCGAAGAGAGACGGGAGACACACAATCTGAAGAAGGCTTCACGCTCTGAGCTGTCAGCGCAGAGCCCGATGCGGGGCTCGAACTCAGGAATCGTGTGATCGTGACCTGAGCTAAAGTCGGATGCTTAACCTGAGCTGAAGTCGGATGCTTAACCGACAGAGCCACCCAGGGGTCCCCTAATCATCACATCTTTGAAATGATTTTCAAGTTACTGGAATCACCAGATGTGTTGTTACGTGTTAGGGTACACATATAGATACACATAAAATCCATTTATAAATATGTATACAAGTATGTATAACAAGTGCACCACCAGGTTGGCATGGGGGTTCTATCAACTTTTTCTTTTGCTCCCTCCTGACTTGCTTCACCCATATTAGACACCAGATCATCCCAAGTTTTCTGCAGCCAAAAAAAAGTCAATAATCATACCCAGCCCCAGATAATAATGTTCAGCTCTGGGGTAACCATTTGATTCTCACCAATTGTATATTGGAAGGATAAAGAAGGCACCATTGAAGTGCATGATGCAACATTATACCAGAATACAATTTATTCCTTTTCAAGACAGATGGGAACATGCGTACTAAAAACACAACTGGAGGAAAATGTGTTTTAAAAAGAAAAGATGAGAAGCTATGTGAGGGGTCTACAGGAACTGTGTGTACTTTGCAAGTAAATCTGTAAATTTAAGATCACATACAAATATACATTTCTTAAACTAACAGAAAAGAAGGGGGAAAAAATGAAGAAGGAGAAAGAGAGGCCACACTCTCCAGCAACGATTTGCTGGATGGGAAGTAAGGAATGACGAGGAACTTTTAATGAGTTCCCACACCATGCCAGCCACTGAGCTAGACGCCTAACAGTTTTTGTTCACCAATTCTGATGTAATTCTAATAATATGGATATTTTAATTCTCATCTTATAATGAAGCACATTAGGATTCTAGAGGATAGAAATGTACCAAGATTAAAAAAAAATAAAAAAAAAAAAACATGGATCAAGATCACACAGACAAGGAGTAAATGCGTCCTAGTTTAAGAATTCTTTTCTAATACTATGTTGTATTATCAATTATACCTCAATTAAAGAAAAGTAAGGAATTCTCTGAATTTTCCTCATGTTCACTTTGACCTCTTGCTGCCTCCTGTGGTCCGTCTTCTCCTTTGCCAAATGACTATTTGATGGACAGGTAGCCAATCATAACTTCATCCTATTCAGTTGATGTGATTTTTTGCTTTGGCATAAAATATGCTATCCTTGTGAAACACCCAGGTCTGTGTTTAACTTTGTAAGGCAATAAGTTCAAGGAAAACTCAGCTGAGGTACCCAACCCGCAGTGCTGTGATAGTTGCATTTTATATCAAATAGTCCTCTAATATTCTCTTTGACAAGTAGAATCCACACTCCCTCATGTTAAATTGTTAATGGCTTCCCTTGTGGTTGGCTTCTGGTTCTGATTTCATCATAATTTAGACTCCTCATTTTATGTCAGTAAAACTGTCTAGAATAACATCACGGCCCTTGGCTAGAAGCCCTTGATGTGCCTGAGAAACAAGGTGTATGCTCACATAAGGTTATTGCTCTCATTCTTGTTCTTTCCTTCATTTTCCCACTCTACCTGGCTACTTCTCTCTCTCTCTCTTTTTTTTCCTCCATTCTGCTTGTAATGCTTCTATTGTCTCCTAAAACATACTCCAAGTGAATCTATAAAATGTCTATGTTATTTGTTGGCAGATATTCCAAAAGGATGTACCTGATCTGAGAATCTTCAGTAGCAACTGAGTGATGTGTTGAATTACGGATTCGTGCATTGTTGTTCTGTAAATGTTAGCTATCTCAAACTTTGGGAAGGGAGGAAAATATTCAACACAATATCTTTTCTTTCTGGTGCTTTAGGTTTCTCCCTCTCTCTCTCTCTCTCTCAATGCTTAACAGATTTTGTTTAGACAATGACCTTATTTCGATTTGAGTATACAAATTCCTCCCGTTTTCATAACAAGCATCTATACTTTGGAGTGACCTTCTCTAAAATGCAGCACAGGAATTATTCATTCCTCTCAACATTCTCTCAAAGGCTGAAGGTACTTAAAAGGAAAGATTTTTATTTTTCAGATATCCTGGTAACTACTAGAGTTGATGCAGCATACTCGGAAAATCTGTTCTTCTAAAACACAGATAAACAGTGTTCTTCTCATACCCAAGTTGTATAAACCCATCATGCCATACTCTGAGACAGAAACAAAATAAAACAAAACAAACAAAAAAAACCATAAAATGAAAGTAAAGTTTTCCCTCACTTCTTTCAACCAGTCTACTTGTGATGGTGATACATCTTTGCCCCGTAAGACCCTCATATCCATTTCCCCAGAGAAGTTCATGTGTTGGAGTTCTCTTTGGTGGCAAATCCAGAAGGGTGTAGGACATAGCCAACATTAACTAATCCTACAGGTAGAGTGACCATGCAGCTGACCCTCCAAACGAGGACATTTTGACAGTGAAACTGAAAGCTACTAGCAATCCATGCTAGAAAAAATATGTCTTAAAAGGTATTATCCTAGGTAAAGTAGGATGCATGGTCACTCAGTTCTCTGTATTTACCAACAGTGCCTGTTTTCACTCTCAAAGGCTCCCCATTTTGGCGATAGATTACATTAGTTGTTCTCAACTATTTTGGTCTCAAGACTGCTTTACCCTATTAAAAATTAATCGGGACCCAAACTCTTATTTGTTTATATGGATTCTACCTCTCAGACTAATTAGGACCCAAACCAGCATTTGTTTATGTGTATTATATCTCTGAGCCCTTCCATGTTATATATGAAAACTGAGGCATTTAAAATATATTCGTTCACTGAGAAATAAAAAAAAATATATATTACATGTTTACACAAACAACGTTTTTACAAACTCAATTTTCTAAAACCAATTAGTGAGAAGGTGACATTGTTTTACATTTTTAGAAATCTCTTTAATGTCTGGCCTAATAGAAGACAGCTGGATTCTCATGCTGGTTTCAAGATTCAATCTGTTGTGATATCACAGGTTATATAGCTTCTGGAAAACCGTCATGAGAAAATGAGACTGAAAAAAGCAAATAGCATCTTGGTATTATTATGAAAATTGTTTTGACCTTGTTGCAGACTCCCCAACGTCGCTTTGAGAACTGCTGGATTATACTGTCTCCTGATTTAAGGACAAGAGGAGGCTTCTTCATGGAGCTTCCTAGAACTGACAAAACCACACAAGCCTTTTTTGTTGTTTTCTCTACCTAAAACACACTCCTCCTTCATCGTCGGTTGGCCACTTCCTTGGTATTGTTCACGTTTTATCATTAAGGTACTTTTCTACAGGAAATCTCCCTGGACTTCCCGGGGACTTGGCCAGAGACTTTTGCTGTTTGTTTTGAAGCAACACTGTGCTTCCTTCATCGTAGTACTTACTATAATTTCACATCATTGCTGATGGAAATGTCAGTCTACTTCACAGCCTTTTAAGTCTCAAGTTGGTGAGGACTGGGTCTCGATCCTTCTAGTGAATGCACTAGACCACTCAGCCACCCTGACTTCCCTACCTATTGCTCTTAATATTGTGTCCTACCACCAGAATAGTGCCTTATACAGCATAAAAGGTTAATAAATATTTCATGTTCAAATTACTTGCTGAATGAACCAGTTAAAGGAATCCCTAACCTTCAAATCCGGAAAGCCAAGGCATCTATTTGTGACAGGACAGAGATGAGGCTACTGTCTGTGACAGAATAAAACTAAGTGTCTGACATAAATCTCATAATTTTAGTATGAGTTGTACTAAACGCCGAGATGCAGACCTAATTATAATAAGGACAAAGTAAAGGCAGACGAAGGATTGGAAAAGTGATAGGACTTGGGCTACTCCAAAAGCTTTTTATGAATATAAAGCAGCCTGGCTGCAGCGTGCACCTGTTATTTGTCTTCTGTTACATGGTTTTTCAGTATCTTGTCCTCAGTGAACTCCCCTCTTCTGGATTTTTGTACCTACTGAGTGTTTTAGATCCCTGAGATCCTTTTCATATGTTACCCAGATACGGTCATTATTTTTCATGAGCTTTGTCACATCCTTTACTAAACGACACACTCGAGATCTCATGTTCTGCACCTTCTAATTTTTTTTCTCTTCCCATAATAACTATATAAGACAACATCCCACACATAGTAGGTACTGACGAATGGCACTGCGTGGTGTGGAGGTGTATATCAGTAGAACACCAGATTGCATCAAGTTTACCTTCATGCAAAAAAAAAAAAGAAAAAAGAAAAAGAAAAAGAAAAAGAAAGAAACACAACGAAAATTGATCTGTGTACTACGCAAAAGTTTGAAGACAAAAAACATCTCTCTTTGGAACGCTGCCCTGTATCCTGACTGGGACCCCTTGTGATGAATGCCTAACCTTTAGCAACTTTGATGCCCATGGGTATTCATGAGGGAACAGAGCTCCAGCTCTGCAGTACATTCTCAGCCTCAGGCTTTAGCCCATCTCATCCTCTTTGAGTTATGGGTCCCTGTTCTTTTACTCAGATTTATGAATTCAGACAGCATCATAGGAGGCAGGTACAGCCCATAAATCAAATAACACAGGCACATGGGACAAGCTGCAAAATTATCATTGTCCCTGTGCACACTTCACAATGTCAGAGTGAGGGTATGTCTAACAGTCCAGAAACTTGAAACAGTTAGCACTACTCATTAAGTGCCCAGCTTTTTATGTGGGGTTCATTTAGGCACGAGAAAAGACTGACTTTAGAGATTTCTGTGCTCAATAACAAATGTATAATGTAAGTGTCATTCTCTTGGTTAGCAAATGGTGTTAACCTAGACACTGTCCAAGCTTTCTTCTACTTCTTAAATGCTACAGTTCCATGAGATGGTATCTTAAATGTGTGGTAACAGTGGCCCTGAGAGCATTAAAAAGGATTCCCCCATCGACAATAATAACACTTAGTGTTTCCCAATGGATCACCACTGTTCAGAGAATAAAGAGTGATCAGTGTCCGCAAAGAAAGGCATTACTTTACCAGATTTTTCAGTGGCCCCTATCAAAATAACTTCATGAACATGTGCCACAGATAATTGGTTTTCCATCAAAGACTCACACTCATATCTATGAGTTTAGAGCTATTGCAGGAAACTAATTGCTCAGACAGTGTTTACCTGTCCAAATTCCCCTTGCACCTGCGTGGTCAGTGGAACATAACCATCAATCAGAGCCACTGCAATGAGGGCGGCTCAGAGCACACAATGTAGGTAACAGAGCCTCCATAGCCTGGAGCCTTGAATAAGTGCGGGAAGCAGATCTTCCCACCCACTCCCTGAATGACCTACTCCACCCACAAACACTGTGACTGAACTTTAGATGAGTGAAAAAGATCTTCTGTTTCGTAGGCCACTGATATTTTGGAGCTTATTAGTTATCCAGCAGCTACTGCTGCCACATCGGTACAATTGAACTTACACCATTTCTTCCAGAACAGAACACAACAGCAAGTATTATTTTCTTTAGAGTTTTAAAGAGTGTTTTCTTTTCCCTCCCAGGCATCTGGACAGAAGTGCACATTTGTAAAAACAAAAGGAGATGCTCTGGTTAAAGTGTTAAACTTTGTTTATTGTAAGTGCCCAGGATACTTAAATATTAAATACTCTGAAAAGAATTTAATACTGACAGAGAATGAGGTCATGGAGAAATAGGATTTCTACTACTTTCATGATAATTACAAAAAAAAAAAAATCCCTAGAAGGGTTAGAGCCAGAGTGAGTCTTAGGCACTCTGGAGTAACTAACATTTTCCCCCAGGATCTTTCTGTCATTTCAATTAAACTAACTGTTTTTTCCAAGATGATAAAAATGAAATTGGGGAGAACAGTTTCCCTTGTCTTTTCTATCCTTCTGAAAGGGGGGAAAAAACCTTTTCGAATGCTCTACTTCTGATTAAAAATTTTTCACGGCTGTCCACAGAGACTAGGCCTTGGTTCCATCACAGCTTGAGCACCTGTTCCAGTGCTGCACCACTGACCCGCTCTCTGATCCAGCTGCCTTCAGCACACTACACAGCCCTACCAGTATCTTCCATTCTTGTCTTATTCTCACTCAATTTGCCCAGGCATGGTTCAGCTTCAGGGTGCACATTTCCCTTCAGGGAAGTCTCTAAGCACACACTGCTGCTCTGCCTTTCTTCCTAACATGCCTCAATCTTTGGGAGTTAGTACCTCTTCTGCTTGAGTTGCTTCTGTTACAGAATGGAACCAAGTCTCAATTTATCTCAATTTATCAATTTTATCTATGCTGTCATCTATACTCAACAGTCTCAAGTTCCTGGAGGACCTGGGTAGCTCAGTAAGTTAAGCACCTGACTTTTGATTTCTGCTCAGGTCATGATCTCACAGTTCATGGGATTGAGTCCCAAGACGGGCTCTGCGCTGTCAGCAGAGGATTTGCTCTGCTGGGGTTTTCTCTCTCCCTCTCTCTGCCCCTCCCCTGCTTGCTCTCCTTGATTTCTCTCGAAAATAAACTTAAAACAATCTCAAGTTCCCTTTACTCACTGTACTTTGGGCTACAATCTGTAGACATTAGAGTCACTACATACTGCTTTCAGTCCTCATTTCATTATTTTCTCTTGAGATCACTTTGTGTGATGATTAGCCCCATATCAAATGATAGCAGTGAATTAAAGTTTCTTGAGGGAAATTCACGGAGATTTTGTCAGAATCTTTGAAGAATCTTAATCTTTGAAGAAACCAGTTATTCTACAACATTTTTTTTTTTTTACTAAAATTTCAACCTACTAATGATCTCTTGAAGAGAAACTGTGGTTGTTTTAACTCAAAGTACCAACTTTGAGATTCTTCTATTTTATCTTAGATTGTATGTTGATTACTAAAGATGATACACTTTTCTGAAACCTATTTACTACCCAATTGATCCTGAATTTATGTGCCTGAGTTTCCACATTGTTGCTTTTTAGAAGATTTGGACATGTGTCCATTTCCATTCTTGTGAAACCACTTCCATTTTTCATCTCTGTTCATGATTAATTCCAGTAGCTGTAAAACAGTACATAGCTTCCTGGCATTGCTTAATGTGGGTTTTGTGCTTTCTTCCTATATCCCAATATCATCTGGTCAAAACTCTGAAGGTCTTTTCCTTAGATGAGAGTAGAAGAAGTTGAGTGAGTTCTGTGTCCCCTCTCATCTTTTATCATCTTTCCCCAAAATAAGCCTATTCTCCCCTTAATTGACCTTCTTGGTTGCATGATAACTTTAAAAAGACTCTCTTTGATTGATGTGGATACATGTAGGCATTAAACAGGTCATTTGAAGTTCTAGCCAAGTGTACATTATTGTGATGGTCCCTGGTTACTCATTTTGTTTGTGCCCTTGGTCATGTGTCGGTTTTTCTATCAATTCTTTGTGATCTTTTTTAAAGTTTCAGTTCATGTGAGAGCATGTTATGATCATGATGTTGATGTAATGAAGGAAATTTTGGAAGCCTAGAAGCTAAATGGCAAAGGAATGAAACAAGGAAAGGGATGTATGGGATGTATTTGTATGCCAAAGGGGGAAATCTCATGAACCTTGCCTGGGCTGTACTTGTATACTTTCCCACGACAATCCCACTCCATGATATGTGTTCACGTAAGTCTATGTGGTTATGCCCATAGCCATGCATCCCAGGGAATTTCAAGAATAAAGGTCAGCGAGATTCAATTACACCTGCGTTCAACTAGCAGCTACCTGCATTTCATTTTGCTTGTCTTTTTGTCTCAGCGAAATTTCTATCTCAAGAGGTTTACCTGATTTCAGACCAAAATTTTGAAAAAGGTTGATGTTGTAAAGCTTCTGAGGAGAGTTTAGGGTCTTTAAGTTTGATGCCTTTCAAAGATTTGCCTGGGATCTAGAATTTCCATTCAACATGAAAGATACATTCCATAAACAGAAAAGTTTTTAACTTTATGATTTGCAGTTCCTTTAGAACTCTATTACATTCCAAAGCACGTTTGGATTCTAGTTTTGGTTTTACATTTCAACCAGGATCACTGCTCCCTATTAGGCCACACACTCCGTACCAGCTATTTCAAAGTACCCACGGAAAAGGAGAAAGCCTTCCGATGCTTTTTTAGGAATTCTAATGCAGAAGGGAAAATGAATACTGACGCCTGTAGATACAAGAACTAGGAGAAAAGGTTTCTAGTTTTGCTTCAGGCCATCATAAAATACCGCTGGCCTTTGAAATCTTAGCGATCTTGGTTTTCATTACTTCCTACTGCTGTTTACACACCTGTTCTCACGTGTTTTGTCACCCTGTTCAGAACAACAAAAACACATACTGGTTTTCTCATTTGGCCCGATACGTTAAACGGAGGCTCTGATTCAACGATTCATATGACAACAAGGATGGCTTTTTCCATTCCTTCCTGAACGGGGTCCTAAAGAAGCTCTAAGCACTGTAGTAATTTACTCGGTGATTACATATTAACTGTGAAAGCAATATTAACAATTTCTTTTCATTTCTGAAAAACAGACCTGCTTCTAGGCTTGTAATTTATTTTAATTGAATGCTGACAGAACTGCTGGCTGTAAAACAGAGGAAAACAGTTCCTTTGGGTCTCAAACATGGATGCAGACCCAAATGCTCACAGGGGTCAGGCAGGGACTACAAATGAGGGAGGTGGACAAGATCGATCCAGCAGTAAGCTGGAGGGGCTTGGGCCTTAAGGGGGCGCTCTGCTGCCGAAGCTGGCTGGCCCAGAGGTGCCCCAAGGGATTAGGTTCCTTTTCCCGGATCTTCTCATGTTTAAAAAGATGGCAGGAACCGAAATTTTTATGTGAAACATGCTGCTCTTCAAATGCCGGCAAGCAACTCAAAAACAGTTTAAAAAAACCCTTCTGCCTACCTAAAGAAATAAATAACAAGGAAAGGAAACAGACTTGAGGATAGAATGAGCCTGGGCATCACATTTCTCAACCTGTTTTAGGTTAGAAAATTAGTTTCTCTCTAGGTAGAGATGATCTTTGGCTCTTTGTTATGACTCCATTCTCTCCTACTGCATCTTTTTTTTTTTTTTTTCCGTTCTATTCCCTGGCATGTCACCAGGGAAAGAGTTCAAGAGAGCATGAAATTGGGAGATTATCTATACATATAATTACTAATAATATTATGTATTAATAATACATAAGTATATGCATATATACAGGTATACTTTTAGGAGCAGAGAAGAGGGGAAAGCAAGGGCTTACTTTCTGAGAAATTCCGAAGTGGGAAAATTAACTGAACTTTTAAAAGGTAGTGACATTCAGGAGACACGTGAGTATAAAGTTCAGCACAGTCCATCATTTGGAAGGAAGGCCATCAAATCTGAGTATGTGTGGATCTGTGTGTTTATTTATAGTAGTAACCTTACAGCACTGGATATGCTCTGATTAGTTTGCACTGTACCATGGCAATTTATTCCATTGTGGATTTCAAAATAGCTTTCTGTGTTTTTTTCCCCTCCACCTTTTAAATCTCTATTTCAGATTTCCTAATTATGTGAGGGTGGCATTATATTGTGTATGTGTGAAAATTTTCACTAAGTCCAAATAGGATGACTCTAAATATCCCTAACACTAACTGATTTTCATTCCTTCTCCATTATTACATATTGTATTTACTACATGTCTCTTGTATTATGGAAAAATGAGTTAAATTAACATTAAGAGCTATGTTTTCCCACATCATTTTATTTCTTTCTTTTCCAAGGACATAAGACTAACACAAATAATCACCTCAGTTGATGTGATGTCTATATTCCTGAGGCTTATTAATAGGTTTTAGTTTATTTCATATTGCAAAGCAATTGGGGCCAGTTTGGTCAACTGATTCCATACAGTAATCCTTGGGGAAAAATAACTAGTCAAGTCAGTCTTATTCAGTAGCTATTAATTTATTATATTATTCTCCCCCCTAAATATTTTGGATCGTGTAAGCACGGCTTTATAGATCACATGACTAGGTGATAAATAAAACATATCTATCAAATGGTTTCTTTGTATAAACAATTTTAAAAAGAAACTATTAAAGAAATTATCTCCTTTTCATGATATAGCCTTAATATTGTTACCTTTAACTTTAAGTATTAAATTTGGCCCAACTTACCGAGGTATTTCTCTTCTAATATTATATTTCTGTGTTTAATTTTATATGACTTTTTCTGTAGACCTTTCTTTGATTCATCTTTTTTCTCCTTAAAGTCCTATTATTTAAGAGTCTTACAAGGGTGCCTGGGTGGTTCAGTTGGTTAAGTGCCCAACTTCCACCAGGTCATAATCTCATGATTCATGAGTTCGAGCCCCGAATTGGGCTCTGTGCTGACAGTTCAGAGCCTGGAGCCTGCTTCAGATTCTGCATCCCCTCGCTGCCCCTCCCCAACTCACACTCTTTCTCTATCTCAAAAAATGAATAAACTTTAAAAAAAAAAGAGTCTTACAGTTACTTTTTACTTAGTTACTGTAAAGAAACCATCTATTCCCTCTACTTCAGCAAATAACAATTTGACCCAAATTGTTATTAATTCATTTATCTACATTAAGAATAAAACAGACATAAATCTTCATTACCTGAAGTCAGATGGTGATTTGTTAGATATGACAGCAAAAGTGAGAAGAGGAAAAAAACAGACAATTTGGACTTCATACAAGCTAAGCCCTTCCAAGCTGCAAATGATACCATTAAAAAAGTGAAAAGACAACTCACAGATTTGGAGGAAGTTTTTGAAAATCATGTATCTGAGAAGGGATTTGAATCTAGAATATATGAAAATATATACAGCAAAATATAAAAGACTCTTACCACTCAACAATAAATAAATATTCCAGTTAAAAAAAATAAAGAATCTGAAGAGACATTTCTCCAAAGAAGATACACACTTGGCAGTAAGTACATAAAAAGATGCTCAGCAGCATTAGTCATTAGGGATATACAAATCAAAACTATGAGATTTCACCTCACACTAGGCTAAGGTGAGAATATGGAGAAATTGAGACCACTATGCATTATTGCTGGGAAGGTAGAAAGGTACAGCCACTTTGGAAAACAGTTTGTTATCTTCTCAAAGGGTTAAACATAAAGTTACCATACGACCCAACAATTAAGCTGATAGCTACAAACCCAAGAGAAATGAAAATGAGTCCACTCAAAACCTTGGACAAATGATCATAATAGCCATAAAGAGGAAACCACCTAAATTCCCATGAACAGATGAATGGATGAATAAAACATAGTATATCTATACAATGGATGCACAAAGTTGAATACAAGTGGTGACATCAGACATGCCTGTCATTTCCTGATCCCTGGGGAAAACCATTCATTTGTTCACCATTAACTGTATTACTGTGTTGTCGGCTGTGGGGTTTTCATACATGCTCTTTATCTGGTTGAAGTTCCCTCTAGTCACAGCTTGTTGCTCATTTTTATCATGCAACAGTGTTGGATATTGTCAAATCTTTTATTCTGCATCTATTAACATGATCATATGCTTCAGTTCTCTTTCTAGTAATATGCTATATTACATTGATGGGTTATCAGATGTTAAGTCAATCTTATATTCCTTGGATAAATCCCACTTGCTCACAGTGTATAATCTTTTACATATTGCTGAACTTGATTTGTCTGTATTTTCTTGAGAATTTTTGCTTCTATATTCATTAGAAATATTGGACTCGGGGTGCCTTGGTGGCTCAGTCGATTAAGAGTCTGACTTCAGATCAGGTCATGATCTCGAGATTTGTGGGTTCGAGCCCTGCATCAGGCTCTATGTTGACAGCTCAGAGCCTGGAGCCTGCTTCGGATTCTGTGTCTCCTCTCTCTCTGCTCCTCCCCTACTCACACTCTGTCTGTCTCTCTCTCTCTCAAAAATGAATAAACATTTAAAAAAATAAAAAAAATATTGATCTGTAATTTTCTTTCATTGAAACACTGTGGTCTGGTTTTATATTAAGAAGCTACTAGACCAAGAGAATGACTTGAGTAATGTTCCCTCCTCTTTTTTTGAAAGAGTTTATAAAGAATTGGTGTTAATTCTTTAAATGTTCGGTAGAATTCACTAAAAAAGCCATATGGGAATTTAAGAAACAAAACAGATGAACATAGGGGAAGGGGAAAAAGAGGGGGGTGGGTGGGAGGCAAACCCTAACAGATTCTCAACTATAGAGAACAAACTGAGGGTTGATGGAGGGAGGTGGGTGGGGGATGGGCTAAATGGGTGATGGGTATTAAGGAGGGCACTTGTGATGAGCACTGGGTGTTGTATATAAGTGATGAATCACTAAATTCTATATCTGAAACCAATGTAGCATATATGTTGACTGACTAGAATTTAAATTAAAAGTTAGGGGAAAAAAAGAGCCATTCAGGCTTGGGATTTGTGGGAAGTTTTTAAATGACCAATTCAACTGTGTTACAGGTCTATTCAGATTTTCTATTCCTTTTGAGTCAGTTTCAGTAATTTATGTCTTTCTAGGATTTTGTCTGTTTCACACAAGTTTTCTAATTTGTTGGCATACAGTTGTTTATAGTATTCTGTTATAATTATTTTTATTTCTGAAAAGTTGGTCATGAAGTCCCTTCTTTTATCCGTAATTTTAGTCATTTGAATCATCTCCTTATTTTCTTGGTCAACCCAGCTAAAGGTTTGTCAATTTTGTTGACATCAAAAATCACCTTTAATTTCATTAATTTCTCTGCAATCTTATAGAAACTCACCCAGAAAAATCAAAGAGGAAGGGATATTTCCCAACTTACTCCATGAGGCCAGGATTATTCTGATATCAAACACACAAAAATATTTCAAGAAGAGAAAATTTCCCTCATAAACATAGAAGCAAAAATTATTTTTTAAAATTTAGCAAACCAATACAGTAAAATATAAACATATGATACACCATGGCTAATTGTGATTAGTCCAGGAATGAAAGGTTGATTTTACATTACAAAATCATTGACATAATACACCATATTAACAGACTAAAATAGTAAAACCATATGATCAACTCATTAGATGCAAAATAAGCTTTTGATATAACATTCCAAATCTATCCCTAGTAAAAACTCCCAGCAGGGGCACCTGGGTGGCTCAGTCGGTTAAGCCTCCGACTTCAGCTCCTCATAGACTGGATAGAAGTCAGGATAGAAGGAACATACTTAAAGATCATAAAAGCCATTTATAAAAAGCCCACAGCTAACTTCATCCTCATTGGGGAAAAACTGAGAGCTTTTCCCCTGAGATCAGGAACACGACAGGGATGTCCACTCTCACCGCTGTTGTTTAACATAGTGTTGGAAGTGCTAGCATCAGCAATCAGACAACAGGAAATCAAAGGCATCAAAATTGGCAAAGATGAAGTTAAGCTTTCACTTTTTGCAGATGACATGATATTATACATGGAAAATCCGATAGACTCCACCGGAAGTCTGCTAGAACTGATATATGAATTTAGTAAAGTTTCAGGATACAAAATCAATGCACAGAAATCACTTGCATTCTTATACACTAATAATGAAGCAACAGAAGGACAAATAAAGAAACTGATCCCATTCACAATTGCACCAAGAAGCATAAAATACCTAGGAATAAATCTAACCAAAGTTGTAAAAGATCCGTATGCTGAAAACTATAGAAATCTTATGAAAGAAATTGAAGAAGATATAAAGAAATGGAAAAACCTTCTGTGCTCATGGATTGGAAGAATAAATATTGGTAAAATGTCAATACTACCCAAAGCTATCTACACATTCAATGCAATCCCAATCAAAATTGCACCAGCATTCTTCTCGAAACTAGAACAAGCTATCCTAAAATTCATATGGAACCACAAAAGGCCCCAAATAGCCAAAGTAATTTTGACGAAGAAGACCAAAGCAGGAGGCATCACAATCCCAGACTTTAGCCTCTACTACAAAGCTTTTATCATCAAGACAGCATGGTATTGGCACAAAAACAGACACATAGACCAATGGAATAGAACCGAAACCCCAGAACTAGACCCACAAACACATGGCCAACTCATCTTTGACAAAGCAGGAAAGAACATCCAATGGAAAAAAGACAGTCTCTTTAATAAATGGTGCTGGGAGAACTGGACAGCAACATGCAGAAGGTTGAAACTAGACCACTTTCTCACACCATTCACAAAAATAAACTCAAAATGGATAAAGGACCTGAATGTGAGACAGGAAACCATCAAAACCCTAGAGGAGAAAGCAGGAAAAGACCTCTCTGACCTCAGCCGTAGCAATTTCTTACTTGACACATCCCCAAAGGCAAGGGAATTCAAAGCAAAAATGAACTACTGGGACCTTATGAAGATAAAAAGCTTCTGCACAGCAAAGGAAACAACCAACAAAACTAAAAGGCAACCAATGGAATGGGAAAAGATATTTGCAAATGACATATCGGACAAAGGGCTAGTATCCAAAATCTATAAAGAGCTCACCAAACTCCACACACGAAAAACAAATAACCCAGTGAAGAAATGGGCAGAAAACATGAATGGACACTTCTCTAAAGAAGACATCCGGATGGCCAACAGGCACATGAAAAGATGTTCAACGTCGCTCCTCATCAGGGAAATACAAATGAAAACCACACTCAGATATCACCTCACTCCAGTCAGAGTGGCTAAAATGAACAAATCAGGAGACTATAGATCCTGGAGAGGATGTGGAGAAACGGGAACCCTCTTGCACTGTTGGTGGGAATGGAAATTGGCACAGCCACTCTGGAAAACAGTGTGGAGGTTCCTCAAAAAATTAAAAATAGACCTACCCCATGACCCAGCAATAGCACTGCTAGGAATTTACCCGAGGGATACAAGAATACTGATGCGTAGGGGCACTTGTACCCCAATGTTTATAGCAGCACTCTCAACAATAGCCAAATTGTGGAAAGAGCCTAAATGTCTATCAACTGATGAATGGGTAAAGAAATTGTGGTTTATATACACAATGGAGTACTACGTGGCAATGAGAAAGAATGAAATATGGCCCTTTGTAGCAACGTGGATGGAACTGGAGAGTGTTATGCTAAGTGAAATAAGCCATACAGAGAAGGACAGATACCATATGTTTTCACTCTTATGTGGATCCTGAGAAACTTAACAGAAACCCATGGGGGAGGGGAAGGAAAAAAAAAAGAGGTTAGAGTGGAAGAGAGCCAAAGCATAAGAGACTCTTAAAAACTGAGAACAAACTGAGGGTTGATGGAGGGTGGGAGGGAGGAGAGGGTGGGTAATGGGTATTGAGGAGGGCACCTTTTGGGATGAGCACTGGGTGTTGTATGGAAACCAATTTGACAATAAACTTCATATATTGAAAAAAACAAAATAAATGAGAAAGCGGAAATGACACTTTTAAAATATCATTTACAACAGCTTCAAAACATTAAATACTCAGGTAAAAATGTAGTGAGGTATGTACAAGATCTGTATGCTGAAACTGATAAAACCCTGCTGAGAGAAATTAAAATAGACCTAAAAAATGGGGAATATACCATGTTCATTAATTAGAAAACACAATATTGTTAATATGTTAATTCTCCCCAGTTTGACCTATAGATTCAACACTATCCCAATAATATTGCATCAGTCTTTTTCTTTAATACAGACAAGCTTTTCTAAAATTCATACAGACAGGCAAAGGAACTAAAATTGCCAAAACAACTTTGAGAAAGAAAAACAAAGCTGGAGAAGTTATACTACCTGACTCTATAATTATTATAAAGTTACTGTATCAAGACAGGATTGGACTGACATCAACATAAGTAAATGAAGGGAACTGAATGGAAAGTTCAAAAGCAGACCCACACATATTGTCAACTGACTTATGAAAAAGCTGCAAAATCTTTTCAGTGTAAAAGGGATTTTCATCAAATGGTGATAGAATAAATGGGTATCCAAATAAAAAAAACCTGAACTTTGATTACTACTTTCCATCATATCCAAAAAGTAATTCAAGAGGGGTTACAGAAATACATGGAAGACCTAAAATTATAAAATTTCTAGAATAAATCATGGTAGAAAATCTTAGTGATTTGGGGTTAGGAAATGATTTCTCAGATATAACACAAAAGCATAATCCATACACAGAAAATTTGAAAAATGAATTTCATCAAAATTAAGGACTTATTGGGGCACCTGGATTGCTCAGTCGGTTAAGCGTCCGACTTCAGCTCAGGTCATGATCTTGCAGTTCCTGGGTTCTAGCCCCATGTTGGGCTCTGTGCAGACAGCTCAGAGCCTGGAGCCTGCTTCAGATTCTGTGTCTCCCTCTCTCTCTGCCCCTCCCCTGCTCACACTCTGTCTCTCTATCTCTCTCCAGAATAAATAAACATTAAAAAAAAATTTAAGGACTTCTGCTTTCAAGAAACATGATTAAGAGAGTGGAAGGAAAGTTTTAGACTGGGGGAATATATTTGAAAACTACATATCTGATGAAGGATTTATGTAAGTAATATATAAAGCACTCCCAAAGCTCAGTATAAGAAACAACTTAATAAAAAACTAGCAAATAATATGAATAGACCAAAGAGAGCAAATTAATTGCAAACAAGTACATGAAAAATATTCATCACCATTACTTATTAGGGAAATCCAAATTAAAAACCATAAGGACATATTTCTACACACTTATATTTAAAATTAAAGCAACTAATCATACCAAGTATTAGCAAGGATATGGAGCAACTGGAACTCACATATAACACTCCCTGAGGGCAGTATCTGACTCGAATTCAGCTCACTATCCCTATTAGTAACAAGTTTAATAAATATTTATCAAAATAGTAAAAAGTCGGTAATTTCTTAATAACTAACCAGCTCTCACAAAGTAGAACCGATTTCTATCCCTAATCTAAGATAAAAATTCTCCAAGTCAAATGACATGTCTAAATCACTCTGCTATAAAAGTAAGAAATTATTAATGGATGCTTCTCTGGCCTATCCCCACCCCCTCAAATTTGATAATCTATGACAAAATTCTATTCCTTAAATCATCTTCTTATTTGGAAATGTTCAGTTAAAATGTGTAACTTCTGGGCGCCTGAGTGGCTCAGTCGGTTGAGTGTCCGACTTCGGGTCAGGTCATGATCTTGCTGTTGGTGGGTTCAAGCCCTGCGTCTGGCTCTGTGCTGACAGCTCAGAGCCTGGAGCCTGCTTCAGATTCTGTGTCTCCCTTGTTCACTGCCCCTCCCTCACTCATGCTCTGTCTCTCTCTCTCTCTCTCTCTCTGTCAAAAATAAATAAACATCTAAAAAATTTTTTAAATATTTAAAAAATTGTGTAACTTCTTATATAAAGAAAAAGACAAGCAGAGACAAACAGGCAAAATGCAAAAAACAAGCCCAAAATAAAACCTTCCTGTATCATTTAAATTATGAAAACAAAGTCCTCCGGTCATTTCTCCCTTCACAGCCCATGGTCCCTCTTGCCATTTCTGATACTTCAGTTGTTTTTTTCATGTATCCATTCAGAATGTTTCTACCATAGGGAACTGGCTAACATGCCCATGGTTAAAAGTTTAATAATTCAGAGCATCTTCTAGTTTTCACAGTGAGGATAAGAGTATCCTTTACTTAAATGTGGCTCATTAGCTATAACTTGGAAAACTTTTAATAGCCTTTTTGAGCCCACTTTCCAGTTATGAAATTCAATATTCCTATGTACAGCAGTAAATGTTTTTTGTGAACAGGATCTCAAATTTTATTATCAGGATGGTGCATACACACAGGTGATGCCCACATGATTATTTTTTACCATCTGCACAGACAAGGAGGCTCCCTTTGCCTCAGGACCAAAGACAACTGCACATGCATCTTCCATTAGTTTCTTCTCTCTCTGAATTTAAGATGGGATAAAATTGATAATTTTTCACTTTGCTGGATATTTTGCTGCAAAAACTATTTATCATTCTGCAAATATATGTGTTTGGTGAATCCCTGAACTTGTTGCTATCTGAGAGCTGCATATAGAAAATTAAACAGCTCTGCTTCCTACCCACTAAGAGATTATAATCAGTTACTGATATGAGTGTAGGCATTAAATTTACTCTGCAGAATTGGAATGTCAAGTATGAGGTATGGATTACAGAACTTCACCTAGCTGTCTGGCAGAAATAAAGCTCTTAAAATAATGAAAAATATTGGTGAAAAATCACCACGCAAATAATTCTAAAATGGGTTACTGATTTTTATCTCATGTTAGTTAAGAGAATATTGTGATATAATAAAAATAAACTTTGGAAGGTGATGCAGGGTACCAGTAAATATAAGATGCATGCCAATGGACCTTCTTAAAGAGGTGAAATGCATCTCTTAGGAATATGATGATTTTAAGAACCAGATAAAAAGGTTTGTTGAATCCTGAAATTCTGCATAGGGGTAACTAATAGAGCAATGAAAGTTTTTGCTACCATTCACATATGAATTGCCTACAAAGCTTGGTCCTTTTGGAACAGTAGTAATCCTACTTTTAAATGAGCTGCATCTAAAGGGACAGAAACAATTAAATAATGTTAACTGATTACGAGTGAAAAACATGCCTAACTCCAGTTGAAACCACTTGTGTGCTAACGATTTCCATTATAGTGTTAATAGACTGCTAACATTTTGCATGTCTGCTCCACTCTGCATATGTTACAGAAAATAGTCTGTTACATATGTTACAGAAATTAGTCAAAATGTCTAAGCTGTTAAGACAGATCTGTGTTGAATTCAAGGGGCCTGATTTGAGAATAAAGTGGTAGACCAAGGGCTACCGTAGACACCACTCCGGTGGGCAAAGCCCTCGAATCCAAAAACCTACAGCTGTTTAGTCTCACGATAAAATATAATGTTCCACTGAGCAGCTAAGTCATCTACTTGGCTCCAAATGTGAGAGACGAAAGACCTACTTGCCGAACTCTGAAAAATAGAAATTTAGTTTTGAAGAGAGGTAGACTTGAGTGAGCTTAAATCCCTGAATGAGAAAGAGGAGGAGGAAAAAAAAAGAGTTATAATTATGGGGAGTCTTACCAAATTGAGGTGCCGTTGGCTGAGCTTTTGGAACTCCTGACTCCTGACTTCACACCAGGAAGGGTTAGAATTCGAGCATAATTAACAGAGGTGGGGAAGGGGATACCAGCTTGTCATATTAGGCTGGGAATTAGATGAAATCCCCAAGTTCATCAGGGAGAAGTGACAAAGATGTATTTAAAATTTGCTAAACTCTTGGGAAGGTAAAGCCCTTTGAAAAGGATGAAAGAAATATGAAGGATGTATTTCTGCTTCTCTTTCCTCTAAGAAAAGGATGAGTGTGGTATATCACCCTTAATTATTGTAGTCAGACTCCCTTGATTCACCTGGCAACAAATGACTTATCAGCCAGGGACTCTTAGTTGTTCATTAACATCAAGTTAGTGTATCAGTCTTCAATAAACTTAATGACTAATAACTCCACATTTGAGCAGAGCTTTATAATTTGAAAACTATTTTTCACAATACTCTTTCCCTTTTCCTTTGAGACCTCAGAGCAGGGGTTGTCAAATTGCAGCCATGACCCTAATCCGACCAGCCACCTGTTTTTATACATATTTACTGGGACACGGCCATGCTCATTTTTTCACGTGGTGTCTGTCTATGGCTGCTTTTGTGCTACAAGAGCAGAGCTGAGTGGTGACAGCAGAGACTAGAGAGCCTGCAAAGTCTAAAATATTTACTTTCTGGCTCTTTACAGTAAAAGTTAGCTGAGCTTCGCCCCACGGCTCTGTGTTGGTACCCTCTTTAAGTCACTTATCTTACTGGCCTTTGCTTTATAACGATATTTGTAATTGTACTATCATTTTCTAAAGTGCTCGCTCTTTGAAGACAAAAGCTGTCTTTGACTGATCCTGTACCCAATGGAATACTTAAAACTGTAGATGATGAAAAAATATTAATTATTTTATTTGATTCTCTCACAAATTCTAGAATACTGAGATTCTTATATTTCAGACCTGGAAATGAAGTAAAATAAAGCGGTGGTTTGTCTCCTTCTAACATATAGCTGATTTTAAAATGCCATTCAAATATTCCTTTTTTCCCTCCCTCCCTTTTTTCTTCCTCACATACTTTTTTTTAAAATTTTTTTTAATGTTTATTTATTTTTGAGAGAGAGACAGAATGCGAGTGGGTTAGGGTGAGAGAGAGAGAGGGAGACACAGAATCGGAAGTGGGCTCCAGGCTCTGAGCTGTCAGCACAGAGCCCATCGTGGGGCTCGAACTCACAAGCCTTGAGATCATGACCTGCGGCGAAGTCGGATGCTCAACTGACTGAGCCACCCAGGTGCCCCTCTTTTTTTTTCTTAATATCTACTTATTTTTGAGAGAGAGAAGACAGAGTGCAAGCAGGGGAGGAACAGAGAGAGAGGGAGACATAGAATCCAAAGCAGGCTCCAGGCTCTGAGCTGTCAGCCGAGAGCCCGATGTGGGGCTCAACTAACGAATGTCAGATCGTGACCTGAGCCGAAGTTGGACTCTTAACAGACTGAGCCACCCAGGTGCCCCTCAGATACATTTAAGAATGCATATTTTTTTGTTTTCAAACATCATTGAACACAACACTTCTTTATATTTTAAGACAATTTGTTGATGGTGGTGTACTAGAGCAATCAGAACTTACCAAGTCAATGTGTAATCAATATTTCATTATTCACCATGTATATGAACACTGCTTCTTTGGTTTATAGATGCAATATAGCTGCTGTAAATCAAGACCTTTCTCTGTCTCTATTCATAAACTAGTTAGACTCTTGAGAACAAGTATGTTGCCCATGGAGCCATTACTAGTAATGGTTAGCTATAAATCGGCTATAATGACATCAACATAGAAACTATGACATCTTCTCAGTAAAGCTAATCTTCCCATCTGAGAATCAGCTGTACCTACAAGTCTTATATTCTTTCCCATCCTATCTCTCATCAGCATTTTTGGGCTCAGGGAAAAGTATGCCCAGCAGGGAAATTAAAAAAGATGGAGACCAAGTTTCTAAAATCTCTTCCAGAAAATAAAAGCAGAGGGAATACTTTCTAACTCATTATGTGAGGTCAGTATTTTACATATATATAAAACAAAATCAGAAAAGATAGTACTAAGAAGGAAAATTACAGACTAATATCTGTCTGCATCTGACAGATAGATGCAAAAATCCTCAGCAAAATATTAATAAATCAAATCTAACGATGTATAAAAAGAATTATACACCAATTGGGGTTTATTTGATGGATGCAAAGCTAGTTCAACATTGGAATATCTATTAGTATAATTTCTCACATCAACAGGTTAAAGAACAATATCATATAATCATATGCAGAAAAAGGATCTGACAAAATTCAACACCCATTCATGGTAAAAATTCTCAGTTAGGAACATTAGGAATAAAGGGGAGTTTTCCCAACATGATAAACACCATCTACAGAAAATCTAAAACTAACCTTGTACTTAATGGTAAGGAAAGAAATGCTTCTCCCCTAAGATGAGGAGCCAGACAAAGATGTCCTCTCTGACTCTGCTGTTTAGAATCATACTGGAAGTGTAGCTAATATAATAAGAAAAGAAAATGACATAAAAAGTATATAGATTAAAAGGAAGAATCAGGAAAACTAAAAGGCAACTGACAGAATGGGAGAAGATATTTGCAAATGACATATCAGATAAAGGGTTAGTATCCAAAATCTATAAAGAACTTATCAGACTCAACACCCAAAAAACAAATAATCCAGTGACGACATGGGCAAAAGACATGAATAGACACTTCTCCAAAGAAGACATCCAGAAGGCAAACAGACACATGAAGAAATGCTCAGCATCACTCATCATCAGGGAAATACAAATCAAAACCACAATGAGATACCACCTCACACCTGTCAGAATGGCTAACATTAACAACTCAGGTAACAACAGATATTGGTGAGGATGTGGAGAAAGAGGCTCTCTTTTGCACCGCTAGTGGGAATGCAAACTGGTGCAGACACTCTGGAAAACAGTAGGGAGGTTCCTCAAAAAATTAAAAACAGAACCACCCTATAACCCAGCAATTCCACTACAAGGTATTTATCCAAGAGATACAGGTGTGCTGTTTCAAAGGGGCACATCCACCCCAAAGTTTATAGCAGTGCTATTGACAATAGCCAAAGTTGTGGGAGGGGAGATGGGCTAAATGGGTAAGGGGCATTAAGGAATCTACTCCTGAAATCATTGTTGCACTATATGCTAACTAACTTGGATGTAAATTTAAAAAAAAAAAAAGAAGAAGGATGAAACAAAACTGTCTTATTTGAAGATATGATTGTCTTTTTAGAAACCATAAAAGGATAGAAAAAAAACAGTAACTAATATACAATTGTAGTAAGATTACAGGATACAAGGTCAACATAGAAAAGTCAGTTTCCTTCCTATAATACTAACAACGAAAAAAATATAACTTGAAATTTAAAACATAATGCTAGGACCAAACACACACAAAAAACAAATACTTAGGTATAAATCTAATAAAATACGTGTAAGATTTTAACATATATCATATGTAAGGGAAAACTGTAAAACCTTGATGAAAGAAATCAAAATATAAATAGATTTTTCATGCTCATGAGTAGGATGACATTATTAAGATAAACATTTTCCAAACTGACCTATAGATTCAATGCAATCCCAACCAAAATCCCCAACAGTTTATTTTATGGATAGCGACACCGTGATTCAAAAGTGTATATGTAACCCAAAATGGCCAAAACAATACTGAAGAAGAGTAAATTCAGGAGACTGACAATACCTGACTTCAAGACTTCCTAGAAAAACATAATGATCAAGACAGTGTGTCCTTAGCAAGAGAATTGACAAATATATCAATGGAACAGAACAGAAAGTCCAGAAATAGACCCACATAAATATAGTGTTTGATGTTTGACAAGAGCAAAGGCAAGTCAATAAAGAAAGAATAGTCTTTTCAACAAATGAAAAGTGCCAGAACTGGACTACATGCAAACAAAAACAAAAACCCAGAAACACAACCACAAAGTGACCTACATATAACCCTTTCACAAAAATTAGCTCAAGATGGATCAAAAACCTAAATGGAAAATACATAATTTCTAAAATATAAAAAGAGAAAATCTAGATGATTGAGTTGGTGATGGCTTTTTATACTTAATAAAAAAAAATCATAATTCATAAAAAATAAAATTGATAAATTGGACTTGATTAAAATTAAAAAATCTTCTCTATGAAAGACAGTATTGAGAGAGTGAAAAGGCAAGCCACAGTCTGAGAGAAAATATTTGCCAAACACATAACTGATAAAGGACTCGTGTTCAAAATATACAAAGAACTCTTAAAATTACAAAGTAAGGAAACAAAAGACCCAAGCAGAAAATGGGCCAAAGATCTGAACAGATATCTCACCAAAAAATATACAGATGATGAATAAGCATATGAAAAGATCTTTGATATCATATATTATCAGGGAATTGAAAATTAAAACAAGATACCACTATACATCTGTCAGAATGGCTAAAATCCAAAGCACACGCTGACAAGGATGTGGCACAAGAGGAACTCTCAATCATCATTGCTGGTAGGAATGCAAAAAGGCACAGCCACTTTGGAAGATAGTCTAGCAGTTTCTTACAAAATCAAACACAGATTTGCCTTATAATCCAGCAATCACACTCCTTAGTATTTACTCAAATTTAATGGAAACTACATCTAGTCAAAACCTGCACACAAATGTTTATAGCAGCTTTACGCATAACTGCCAAAGATCAGAGCTAACCAAGATGTCCTTCGATAACTAAATGGATAAACTGTGGTATACGCATACAAGAAGTAATATTCAACAATTAAAAATAAAAAGCTATCAAGCTATGAAAAGACATGGAGGCAACTTGCTAAGTACAAGAACCTGGTCTGAAAAAAACTTGCCTTGTGCAAAAGGCAAAACTGGAGAAACGGTAAAAACATCAGTATTGCCAGAGTTAAGGGGTAGACAGCAAGGGATGAACAGGTGGATCATAGGACGTCTTTAGTATGGTGAAACTATACAACACTGTAATGGTGGACACATGACATTGTGCATTTGCCAAAACCCAGAGAACTGTAGAAGACAAAGAGTGAACCCTAATATGAACCATGGTCATTAGTATGAAAACACACGATCAACACTGGTTTACCAACTGTACAAATATCATCACACTTAGTGCAGCATGTTGACACTAGGAGACACCGGGGATGAGGGGTATATGGGAATTCTGCATTTTCTGCACAACTTCTCTATATAGCTAAAATTGCTCTAAAAATGAAAAATTATTCTAAAAATAGAGAAGTTTCTTCCCTAAGATCAGATGCCCACTCGCCTTTAGTTCTGACTTCCAAAATTCTGTCCTTGACAATCCCAACACTTGTTTCTGTACTGGCTCTTCCAGACAGCCTGGGGGACTTGCTAGCCCTTGCCCCCCTAACCAGGCATCGGTCTTGACCTCGGGCTCTCCTGTCCAAACTTGTCTGGACGAGAAATTGTCATGGCCATCTTGGTAGGCCTCAAAATGATGACAAGTAAGTATGATCTGTGGTCCTGTTCTTTCTGACCCTCACGTTATGGGGCACCCAGAGATCTCACTGAACATGAATAAAGAATTATTATTATTCAGGTCCCTGACCCCAAGATAGAGAGGCCTGATGCTTTCTCTTCTCTCTGGGGCTACAAAGAGGTTGTCCTTGGCTCCGGCAAATCTTGAACTAGTGCCAGGCTGTCTTGGCCCAGCCCTTCAGGGAGCATTGCCTGAGAAGTCACAAGACGTTCAAAAGTCAGTCAGAACTAAGTCAAAGAAACCACGCTGGTATTCAAAAGATACTTTCCTCTCTCAGTGCTATGCTAACTGCCTGAGCTGTCTTGAGCAAGCCATATTTTCTTGTATAAATTTTAATCTTCAAGATCCCTTTCAGCTATTTTCCTTCATCCAGCAGCTCCGAGAAGTTCAGCATTTCCTTCCCCCCACCCAGCTTAATTGAGATAAAACTGACATATAACTGTGTATAAGTTTAAGGTGTACGATGTGCTGATTTGATATACATACCCAACAAGTACATGAAAAGGTGTTCAATATCACTAATCATCAGAGAAATGCAAATCAAAACCACAACGAGATATCATCTTACACCTGTTTGAATGGCTAGTATCAAAAAGAGAAGAGATAACAAACAGAGGTGAGAATGTGGATACAAGGAAACCCTGGCACACAGCGGGAATGTAAATTGGTGCAGCCACTATGGAAAACAGTATGGAGGTTCCTCAAAAAGTTAAAAGTAGAACTACAATATAATCTAGCAATCCTGCCCTCTCTCTCTGCCCCTCCCCTGCTCATGCTCTGTCTCTGTCTCTCTCAAAAATAAAGAAAACATTTAAAAAAATATATTCTAGCAATCCCATTTTGGGTACATATCCGAAGAAGATGTAATCATCATCTCAAACTGCACTCCCACTTTCATTACGGCATTATTCACAACAGCCAAGACACGGAAAGAACCTAAGTGTCCATCAGTGGATGAATGCATAAAGAAAATGGGTATGCATGTATCAAAATATACAATGGGATATTATTTAGACAAAAAAAGAAGAAGAAAAACATCCTACCATTTGAGACAACACGGATAGATCTTACAAGTATCATGCTAAGTGAAGTAAGTTCAGTGTTTTCTTAGCACATGTACCCTATTTGCCCCATAGACAACTCCTTACTCTAGCTTGCTTAGGTGAGCTTTCTTAAATAACTTATCATCAGACCCTTGTACAGGCCTGCCCGATATAGTTGGGGAAAGGCAAACGTCACTCCATTGCTCACACAGGTACCAGTGCAGCCTTCACAGAGTGATCACCTGCCCCTTTAAGGCTAAGTATGATTTCAGTTTAAATATATTTGTACACCACATCCTTTCAGAATTTTAAGTCAGTTTCTAAAATGAAAAATATAAAAATAGTAGTAAAATACAAATTAAAGGATAAAAAAACATAGCTAAAAAGAGCAGACAAATGCAGCAATAAGAAAACTCAACATTGCTTTTGGGATTGAACATAAAAACCACATAAACTTCCTGGTATCCCAGTCAAGGGAAGAATTGTGCACAAGAGTAGAAAGCATATACTTACTACTTTTTATGATTTTCGGCGGGGGGAGCTCTTTTTTAGCCCCAACTTTGAATGAAATCTCTGATTTCAGAGTATTGTATAGCAGACACTGAATGGCATGATATACAACCTCCTTCATAGAACTTTCATTGCAAATGCAAAAGTTATGCAACCACTTGTCTATATCTTCCTTCCAAAAATTAGAGACATAACAATTCATTATATGTTATTTTGTGGGGCGGGGGGGGTGCTCAATGACTTAGCTCTCGTATTTTCTCAGCTCAAGAATAAGTTGTAGAAAAACTAGAAGCAGTAAAAGATGATAGAAGATTTGAATTATCTTCCAGACATTTGGGCTGCTGACTATAAATAGCTGCAAGATAATCTAAGATTACAACCCCCAGAAAAAGTCTGGGGTAGTGCTAACTTGTGGTAACTTAGAATAGATCCAAAATATTTTGAGTACAGTAGAATAAGTGAAAGACTTGATATTCTATTATTCACATTAGGCATCTTAAGTTAGTTTTCTTGTTCACCTAGAAATCTATTTTACTTCTATTTATGATTATGGTCCAAAAGGGAATTATCAGGCAAAACCACCTTTTTCCTTAAGAAGAGGCTTTGCAAATATTTTAGCACTCAGAGTCAGTCTTTACTTAAACTGTTATCTGCAATGGCAACTAAATACTGTATTGACTGTCTGGTTTGCCTTGGAGCAATGAGTTGTGCATGGAGAAGAGGAAAATGGGGAGTCTTTTTCCAGTGGGGTTTACAGTCTAGTTAAGGAAAAAGAATATACACCCATTAGACAAAAAGCCAATGGAAAATTAAGTTAAATTTGTAAGTTAAATGTCAAATGAATGCCTGCTTCAATTTCGTGTTACTTGGAAATGATTAAGCTACTCATCTGCGACTAACACTTGTCTTCAATGCAACAAAATATACAGTTATTATTCATTGCATAAAGGTGCAAAACACCGGGGTTGGCAACCGAGTTCTTCTGGATGGTGCCTGGGGCAGCTCACTGTGGCCTCTTTGCCCCCCACCGTCATTTATCATGGGGCATCAGGTAGTAAATGGTTTACTGGAGGTGGTCCCTCTAAGTATGAGCACTACATTCATCTAAAATGCTGCCCACTTTTGCCCATTCTTTTTAGGACTTCATATTATACCCAACTGTTTATAAATTAGTATCAATAATTCTTATATCTTCTGCAACAAGGAATAACTGTAAGCAGAGGTTTATATGCAATCAGCTCTCTGATTTGGTACCTTCTTAGAAGATGTTTATAAATTATTACAAGGCATCTTCTAATTTCCCAGTAGAGTGAAAAAGACAATCAATTATACAAGAATGGAGAGACAGAAACAACCCCTGAGGGCCACGGCAGTTGAGCAAAACTTGTGAGGGAAGGGGAACTTTAGTTAAACTTGGAAGGAAGGAAGGAAGGAAGGAAGGAAGGAAGGAAGGAAGGAAGGAAGGAAGGAAGGAAGGAAGGGAGGGAGGGAGGGAGGGAGGGATTTAGTTAAGTCAGGGAGGAAGGGATGGTTTTAGTTAAGTCAGTTAACAGGGGAACAAGCAGTAGTGTAAGTTTTGTGAGAAGCTGGAACTACAGCCTCTAGGACATCGATTATCTTAATCCAGTTTTCACATTTATATTGAGTTACCAGAAAACTCTTCATTTAGAATCATCTAGTTTATCTCAGGTTCTACTTTCACCAAACCATGATATGTCATAATTTGCATCCCTTCCCCTGTCCCATGCTGAGTCCTGATTGTGATAAGGGGGGAATGGGTGAACTGCAGTGGCTAGTGTTTTTATCAAAATTCTCCACCCTCCACATGACAACAGCTCACAAGCTTCATTGTCACAGTCTTGTCTTCCTGCAGTAGACGAAAAGTTTTTGCATGAAGGGCAGAAAAAATCCTCCCTATAAAAATTAAGAGTAACTTTTGTCTTAACTCATCAGGATGGATGAGCTGCTCAGCTTGGCATAGGAACTTCAAATTTCATCTTCTCTATACTCTTCAGGCTGCCACAGACTATAATAATGTGCATGCCTTCGACTTTATTTCCTTCGAGGTCAGTGATCAGTACACATTGGAAATGAACTCAAGAAATCTTGAGGAAGCAATTGAGTTTGGGAGAAATTTTCAGAATTCTAATACCCTACAACTGGTAATAATAATGTTGCACTCGAAGCAAGAATTGAAACTTCATTCTGTTTTAATATGCAACCTAACTAAATTTACCAGCTTTATTTTCTTTGCTGTTTTAGGGAATCCCACACATTTGACCTGGGTGGGGGGATGCGGGGGTGGTTGAGCAGGGATGACTAGAAAGGAGAACAGTGCTTCAGTGACACACTTACCAGGCCCTAGGAAAGTTTTCCAAGAAAGGGACAGAGGCTGGGATAGAGCTAGAAGATGGTAGCCTTTGGAGACCTGGCTTGGAATCCTATTTCTACCACCCGTCATTGTATGACCTGGTACATGTGTGACTATTATTATAAACTCAGGTAACCAATAACCTTAGGATCTTGGGGTATTTGTCACAGTTTCTAAACTTTCTTGGATGACTGTGACTATTCAAGACATAACGCAAAAATGGCCAATTGTAGTCTCACAAATTCAGGTACTTTGTCTTTGATAAATCATAACTGGAAAGGTTTTAGTTGCGATAATTCTAATGAGGTGTTGGTATTTCATCTTCCAACAAAGAATTTTCAAAATTTGTGGAATTTCAGACACTGGCAAATAAACAGGCTAAGGATAGAGGAGATCTGCCTGTGATCTTTCAAGTCATACCATGGTATTGTTGTGTAAACAGGAATCTTACTGGTTTAGAGATAAATACTAAAGTTTTACAGATGAAATGAGAGAATGTCTGCAATCTGCTTTAAAATAATTTTTGAGGGAAAGTAAGGGAGTGGATGGGCACACAGATGAAACAGGATTTGCCAAGTATTGATAATTATTGAAGTTTTGATGGGTACATGAAGACACATTTTACTATTCTCTCTAGGTTTACATATTTTTATAAATATCCATATAAAAAAGATTTCCAAAATTGCCCCTTACAGTAGATATAACAGAAACATAGGATGAAGCTTATTCTATAGATACAGCTCTATATCCCTTCCTGTCTTTCCTACCCATTATACTTGTTGACAGATTTAACTAATTAGAGGTAAATCAGACTTCAGGACTTAAAAGTTGTTGTAAAAGTTCCATGAAAGCTTTTTGTCCAAAGTGTTAGAACTGAGAGTCAACCAACTATGTTCATTTTTTATATGGACCACAATAGCGAGCCACAAAAGGAGTAATGTCCACCCAGAAAATGAAGATATTGAATTGGATGTTGGGCAATAAAAGTCTGTGTCTATTAAAACAAAATATAAACTCATCAAGTTTAGTAGTAACAGTAGTAACAGCAGCCACATGATCACTGTTTTTGCACTCTGATATTGGCATGAACTTCTCTTAGGGACAGCTGAGTTCCCCATTCAACTACGCAGATTCCCTTGGTTGCACACACATCTTGTAACGTTTAAAATCCTGGAGATGATTCCAGTTATAAGCAAATATCAGTCTGAACCCAATTTACCAATTTTCCTGGGAGCCACAATTAGTCAAAACTCTCCTTCAGAGCCTTGGGGACCAAGCTGTTTACTGAGATGACAGTGGGAACACTTTGTACATTAGCTCCTTGTCAAGGCAAGTTCTTTTACTGTGTGATTGTCCCTATCCAAATACTGAGGATATTGTTGTCTACCCCCAAAGGGGAGCTCAGTTCTAACTTTTCCATTGAGTATCCATCGACAAATTTAGCCTATAATGAACTCCCCTTGAATTTTTTTTGCATATTTATTCATTTAAAAAGCACGCACACACACACACACAAATGCAAACATAAGCACACACATACACATTAAGCACAGTGACTACATGGTCAGTGTTCAATAAATATCATTTTGACTGACTGAATATACGGGTTTTTAGTGGATTAAAAAGCGTTGTGGTCAAAATGTACTATATAAAATCAAAATGCTATTTTATCAAATAAATGAATGGTGGCTATATGTGAAGCATGTTGCTAGTCTCTGTGTGGAAAGAGACAAATAAATGACTCCTAAGAGTTTAATATCCAGAGATCTAAGCAGATATGCATGCTGACAACTGAAGTGAAGCCAGTTAATGACTGAGTGGAGTTTCAATAACAAATGAAGTAAATTCTGGACTCCTTCCAAGATGTTGCTATTCTGATCTCAGGTTGGCCCTATCATTTCCAGGAAAACCTAGTGACAAATTCTTGGCCCTCTCCTGTCTGCTCTACAAATCTAATGTGTAATAATGATGTCATAGAGTCAAATACCAGCCTCATCTTTCATTAAAAGGCTGGGGAATAGCTATTCTAGAATCTGAATCAGTAGCTGTTTTGATTCCCAGTCATTGTTCTTTCCAATTAGCTATGTATTTACCTCTGTTAATCAGGAAGCACAACGGGGATCCTAGAAGTGCTATATCATCACTTTATAGAAGTTTATGGTGTACTTGCCATAATTTGCAATAAGAAATGACTTTGTGATATAAAATTTGAATTTGTTTGCCATGACATCTAGTTAACAGTCTCAATTAATTGGTTAAGAAACTCTTTCTTATCTTCCAGAAGAGGTGAATACTTGAAAGATAAATGCCTTTGTACTGGCTTTACTTAGAGCTGATCTCTATCTCCTTCTATTACTTTTAACGGACTTGTATCTTGGACTTGCTTAAACTTTTTTTTCTAAGAAGAAAATCTGAATAAACTTTTTATCCATTCTATAATAGAGGAACACTAGAGAATGACTAAAATTACATAAGAAATAGATTTCACACATGTGGCATCTGTGCCCATTTCATTGATATTTGAACAAAATGTACTTAAAAATTCAATAAATTGTCTTAAAACAAAGTTTGGGAACTTTAATTTTGAGCTAGGAATTCTTAAATAAAATTACTTTCTTTTACAACATCTAATTTGAATTGCAGTTATACACTAATATTTTGAGCAAAGAATGAATTAAAAGCAAGGTGATCACAAGAAAGTATTTTTGAGAAAACATTCCAAGATAACATCAGTTTTCTCAAAATTTTTACAAATTCTTTGATGGTCAAACTATTTTTTGACTCATTTGTACGACTGGCTTGCATTGAATTTTCTGATATTCATTGAAAGATTGATAAGCAAAAGCTTGGTAGGCAAAGATGGATGCTAGTGCAGGGAGGGTTGTGTAAGTGGTAAGTGATAGGATGACTGGTTATCTTATGTTATCTAAGGTTGGAGGACAAAAGCTCAGGAAACTGACTTCAATTTAGAACAATTCTGAAGAGCCAATTCAAATTTTAATTTTCTGTATGAGATTGGCTGGTTGGTCATGGGTCTGAAAAGAGAGAAATTGGACTATTAGATACAAGGAGGTAAAGACTTCACTGATCATTATTTCCAGGGACATCCCTGCATTTCTGTGCTGAGAGGGACCGGAGATCCTCGTTTCTAAGGTAAGGGACACTTCTACCAACAAACACTGCCGAAGTCCCATTAAGCCTTGAGGATACTCTGCCTCCAATTCCTTTAGGTTCATTGTACCAAGAGGCCAGTGGACAGGAAAGAAAGCATGTTCCTAGCAGAGAAGGGAAGATTGTACCAAGGTGATTGATACTCTTCTGAACAGTTTTAATTTTAAATGAACAAGTACAATCACCATAGCCTGAAAAGGGCCTGATGTGCAGTCCTCAAAACCTGAAGGTTGAGGGTCAGGGTTATATCACCACATTAGTATATCAGATGAGTATATCATATAGGAGTTGCTAACCACAGTTGCTAGAATATGAGGGATGATGAATATCTCTTGTAGCCCCAAGAACAACTGTTGTGACAGAGACGGTACTAAATTTTTAATTTTCCCCAAACCAGAATCCTAGAAGACTTGTTCTCAGATTTCTTGAATTTATATAAAGCAACGGGATCTAGGGGCTCCTGGGTGGCTAAGTCGGTTAAGCGGCCATCTTCAGCTCAGGTCATGATCTCACAGTTTGTGGGTCGAACCCCGTGTCGGGCTCTGTGCTGACAGCTCAGAGCCTGAAGCCTGCCTTGGATTCTGTGCCTCCCTCCCTCTCTCTTTGCCCTTACCCTTCTCATGCTCTGTCTCTGTCTCTCTCTGTCTCAAAAATAAAATAAACATTAAAAATTTTTTAAAAAGCAACAGGATCTGAGCAACACAAGCAGAGAACTCTAGTCAAAGCTGTGGTATATGCCCCCCAGAACTTCCCCTTCCCCCCAGTTGCTAAGGCTGAGGAGAGCTGCCTTGCCCGTGATTGTGCCCCTTTCCAGGAGCAGCCTGCATCCACTGACAGAAAACTAAAGGCGGCCACTAAGCCATGCCTCAGAACGAGACACTTTGAGGTATTTTTTTGAAGAGCTTTTGCAATTTCAGAACGCAATCTGAGATGGCTGAGTTCTTTGTTGCAACTACATCGCAGTTCAACATTTCCCTCTGCCAAATTTTGGTTCTCAACTCATTACAGGTGTTATTTTAGGAAGTGGTGTCCAATAAATCTCTGCATACAAATGTCTACCTCAACATTAAGGCATTGCTAATCCCGCTATTACACTCAAAACTCCCACCCTTCCTCCACTATTCCTGCTATAATTACTAAATGCTTACCAATCAGACAAACCTGATGTTTGTAAAGTTAAAAATTCTCAAAGCCATAGGTGCTATTCTTTTCTATTATATGCTTGCAAATACTTAATAATATCTAACATGTATTGAATGTTAAAGATGTGCCAGCCAGAACTATGTGTACATTAAATCATATAATCTTCACAATTCCATGAAGGGGCTGTATTAATAGTCCCTTTATAGAGAAAAGGAGGCTGAGATAGCATGAGGTTAAAGAAATTACCTCGAATTGCACAAGTTGTGAATGACAGCTGGTATTAAAATATGGGGACTATTTGGTTCCAAAGCCCACGCTTAGACCTTTACCACTCTACTTCCTGTCTATACATGTATGAACTTCATGGTTTGACACATATTTTTTTTTCCTAAACTCATTGTGATATTCCATTTGTATCTCGCTGGTTTTGTTTGATGGGAGAAAAGTCAAGATGCGAAAATGGAGTAGCCTCCTTGTCAATATGGACTGTGTCCATTTTTTCTAGACACATTCCTGTCTTGGTGGGAGCTCCATCCTTTCTTCGGACACTTTTAGTTTGCCTGAACAGCACAATCATGATTAGCTACATGGTTGTTATGTCTGTTCTATAGATCGGTTGAGATCCGAAACTATCTAGTGATACTTTCACCTCTTAGGAAACACTATAAGTACTTATTTGAGGCTAAATCTACCTTAGCAAAATTGCAACTTTCTGTTTCTAGTCTGTAATTCTATGCAGGACCACAGCAGTATCTTTTCAAATTAACATCTTTTCAAATTTAGTAAATTTGCCAATGAAACGGAAAATGGAAAGGGTAGGTGCATATTATCAGACGAATATTTTCATTTTTAACGTATTTTTTTTACTATATTTTCTACTTTGTAACTAATGGAAATTTCAACTGCCAGCCAGTGGCATAAACATAGGATATTTCTAGCACTGTAGATTTCTAGCATGTATTTTCTCACAAACATTTTTGTGCTTTATTGCTAATGCTATGAACCCACCATAACAAGAATCCTTGCAGAGCATGCTGAAGACAGGAGAGAAGGCTTAAATGGAATGAGCTTTACCATGTCTGGACTACACTTAAATCAAAAGCAACCAAAGAAGGAGAATGCCTCCACTCTGACCAATTTTCAGCTGAATCTTTTCTTCCACGCTGGCTGACTTCTGGACAATAGATTGGATCCCAGCCTCGGATTCTAAATCTTTGCCGTGTCTATTGTGAAAATGCTTTCTGCCATCAGAGGGTCTGAAAGCTACCCTCCTTCCTGAATGCATCATGGTCTGGTAGCACTCAGAGCTTTTAGCTTGTTAGTGCAAATCAACTTTTATTGCCTGCATTTGAGAGAAAAGGACAGTGAAATCGCACATCCATACATTATTTTGGCTATTTGTAAAAGGTTAAAAAAGAAGAATGGCGGCAAAAACTGCAGCATTTTCGAAGGGCTTAAGAAATTACTTGGAAACACACATGCCCCCCCTCCCCCCACCACACACACACACACACACACACACACACACAGGCATGCGCACAGCAGCTGCTAGAGGGGCCTAGCTTTGATAGCACACCAAAGACAAACGAAACGTTAGCTAAGTGATTTACTGTCAACATGGGATGACATTTTGACATGCATGGTTTTTATGTTTTCCCATCTTCTGTATGAAATTTCTGGAACTTTTAAAACTGTTTGAGTCCAGCAGACTGCTTGGCTGCTCTGACCACTCAAGCCCTGCCGACAGTAAGTGGCAAGGGTGGTAAAGAATTACCAATAAATTGGGAGCTGAGAAGCCAGAGTGATGAGGGAGGCAAGTGTTGATATTAGAAGCTTTGATTTGGGGGTTTATAAAGGTAACCGAATGTGACATTCAGTCATCTGGATTCTGAAATGGGTGAGTGCAAGGATTACAGATGATAGCTTTTAGTGAAGGGCAAAATCTTTTAAATCTTTTATGGCTGAAGTTTCAAGGCAAAGTCAAAACTAGATTAGGAGATAATCAATACTCTGAGGCTTACCAAGAGGGTTAGAATGTTTTTGCTCAGAGTGCCTCTCTTAGGAAATGGTTTTGGAAAACAAGTCTCAAGAAGGGGCTCTTTAAAGGTGATAACAGGAAAATATATTTAAAAACTACAAAATCATTAGGGGTTACAAGCATCTCATTTGTCCCTATATAACAGGGTCAGAAATGGTTATCTGCATATAATTGTGACGTTTCTGAAGTGCTAATATCCAAAACTTCTAGTGGGTACATTCTTTTTACTTCATCAGTTTTTTTCCCACAAATTAGAGGACTTGTGTGATGAGAAGATATGTAGTGCTGACTGTTTTCTTCTAGCCTAGGGTTTTGATGATATATTCTCTAGGCCATGGCCGGAGCGAAAATGCCAAGTATGGTTCTTCTAGTTGAGGCTTTAAGAGATTTTTGCAAAAAGTGGTTCTGAACTAAGTCTGCTTTATGTAAAATTTTGTCTAAGTTTTCTGTCTGAAAATTGTGAACCTGTTTTTATAACTAAAATGTCATGCTTTCATCTATTTGTTCAACAACGGGTAGTGAGCCTCTACCCAATGCTAGGAATACTCCTTTGAATAAAGGCTTCCTAAGGCTTCCTACTTGCTAGATGTTTCTCCTCTCTCAGATTTCCTGCCCCACAGCTGCCCTACCTGTCATGATTATGCATCATATTTCAATGATAGAATCTAAATGCCCTAATTTTCCATTTCCCTGCATCTACATCTGTCTCTACCTCATTCCTCATTATTGAAGAAATGTCCGCCATCTATTGAGGATCAAGCTCCCCACCTGCCCTAACCTAGCCTTCCCATGGGTTTTCTATTCCTTTCTTAAATGCATCATCAAACTCTTCCTCTGCCTTCCTTGCCTTTCCCATCAGCAACGGACATGCGTGTCTTTATTATTCAAGAAGAATCCTCCTAGCGTCTCATATTTCCCTCCAGATATCCCCTATTTTCCATTCCCTTCTGCAGAACAACTTTTTTAAAATTATTTTTACATTTATTTATTTTTGAGAAACAGAGTGAGACAAAGTATGAGTGGGGGAGGGGCAGAGAGAGAAGGAGACACAGAATCTGAAGCAGGCTCCAGGCTCTGAGCAAGCGGTCAGCACAGAGCTTGATGCGGGGCTCGAACCCACAAACTGTGAGATCATGACCTGAGCCGAAGTCAGATGCTCAACCGACTGAGCCACCCAGGCGCCCCCAGAACAACCTTTCAAAAACCGTTGTCTCCTACCTCGCATCACATTTGCTCCTCCTTCTGCTCCAGTTTGGACTGCATCTCCCCTCCCCACTCCACTGAAAAGCTCTTTATTCGAAGGTTACCAGTGATGTCTATGCTGTTAAGAAGACTTCTTTTCTGTTCTCACTTCATCTTTCTGTCATCAATATTCGGTGTGGTAGGCCACACCCTTCTTGAAATACTATCTTCCTGAAGGTTCCAGGACAGTACTCCCTCCTGGTGTGTCTCTGTTTTGACCTCACCTTCTTAGTTTGTTGTTTGTTTTCCTGATGACTCCAGAGTTTGGCCCCAGACTGTCTACACCTCTCTCAATAGTGTTTTTGTTTTTGGTTTTTTTCAACAGTGACCTCATCCATTTCTATGGCTTTAAAGATCATGTTTTTTCTTCAGCCTAAAGCTAAGTCCGGGCTCCAAACTCAAATAGGCAACTACACTTTGACATCTCTGAATTCAAAGCCCACCATCATGTCCTCCAAGCAGGGTGACATGGATTCCTTGATTACTACCTACTATCCAACTGATTTCTTTCTCAGCCTTTTATTCTGGTACCACTATCCAGTTGGTCAAGGCAAAAGGCTGAGAATCACTCTTGATGCCTCCCTCTGCATCATTCTGATATCCTACTCTCATCAAATACTGACACTTCCTCCGAAATGTATTTCGAATCCATTTCCCTGCCTTGATCTCTACTCTTATTACTCCTAGTCCAATTTCCCTTCATGTCTTATCTGGACCAGTGCAATTTCCCCCACTTTACCTTCCTGCCCCACAACAGCCAGGCTGATTGTTTTAGACATAAATCACTTCCTCTCACCTCTGCCTGTAAACGGCTCATCAATGACTTTCCACTGCACTTGAATAAAATCTAAATCTAAATCCTTTACATGGCCGGAGTCATTTTCTCTACCTACATCTGTGTTCCCAATTCTCATTCTCTAGACCTGGACAGTAGACAGTTCCCCAAAGACATTCCTCACTACCTACACGGACTTCTGGGTATCAGGGCTTTATTTCTCTCATGGTACCCACTGCAAAAATTTGTTGATATTGTCTCCATCAGGTGATTCCACGCTCCTGAGAACAGGGACCAGGATTGTTTTATTCGTTAGCACAATACCCGCTGCCTACTTTTGTGCTTGCAACATTTAACAGTTCAATAATTATATTTAAATCAGTGAAGGAAGGAAGAAAAAAGGGAATATGATTTCCGGCAAATTTACCAGCACTTGATCCAAATCCCTCGGTTTCAAAAATTTGGAACACCTGGGCTCAGCACGTTATTTGCTCTGATGGTACATTTCACTGAAGGAAGAGCCGGTTGTAGTTCACGCCCCTGTCTTTCAGTTCACAGCTCCTTCATTTACAATGCAGGGTCACCCTACACACTATTACTTCTTAAATCTCTTTAATCTGTTTAATTTATCAAAACAGTCATTCGATTTCCTCTCCTAGAACAAATGTGAATTTCACTGGCAATTTTAGTTTCAAGCAAAGCACTATATTATGCTTACTTTTAAAAATAGCTTTCATTAAGCAATGAATCTTTGTACTTTGTATTCATTTTTAAGAGCTCATCAAATGTTAAACACGATAATGAAAGTTTTGCAAATTCCACCATTTTCACAGATTCTATCTTTCGTTAGCAGTTGAATTATTTATATGATACACTTACTGACAATAGAAATTCTAAGGATGACTAAACCGAATCACAAGTTTTCAGACAAGTTCACAATCAGCCCCTTTGGGCAACTGAATATTATCAAAGGTTATTAGATGTTAGAGGCATTTCATATTAAATGAAATTACATGAGATTTCTCAGATGAGGTCTCGACTTGTCTTGAGTGTATGATCTACATCCATCTGGAATCGGAGGGACTGCCACAAAGGCCTGAGCCAAAAGCAAACCAGTGCTGGTCTCATGAGGATCTGGGAGAGACCTCACGAGAATTTTAACATGCTTCTACTTCCTTGCCCTTTTCATTTGGTTTATAAGGACATGTATCATTATTGGATGACCAAGCAGCCATATTGATATGTGACTATTGAATTAGTCATTTTTCCATTAGATAAGAGCTTTTTCATCCTGTGATCCCGATGGTCAATATCTGCACAATCAATTGGACTGGACACTCAGTCAATATGGCCTGGAAATGGAGGAGTCACTATTCATCTGTTCCACATTTCCAAACACTATAATTTTACCATAAAACCTGGCTTCAATTGGTTTTATTTTGGCAGACATCTGCCTTAACTCAGGAGGAAAAAAACAGAAACGTTTACCAAAAGAGCACATGCTGGCAGTGCTTAATAGGGAGCAAGACGAAGAACCTTACTAGATGCCAATATGGAACTCTGCTTATTGCATGCCTGTAGCACTTCTGCATCACTTTCAGCTTTCCATCCAGACTGCAAGGTCCCTAGGGCAGTGTTGTAAATTGTACTGTTGTCAAAAATATTCAGTAGCCCTCACTCCTAGGACCTCTCGACAGAAGGATTATTCTTTCCACCTCATTGACAATCGGCCTGTAGATGTGACTTAATCTGGCCAATGAAATGTGAGTCAATGTAACATATGCCACTTCCAAGCAGAAATTTTAAAAGCCAGCCCCTGATCTGCCACTGCTATTTTTCTGACCACAGTGAGTCCGGCGTGAGTGGACAGGGGCGGCTCCTTCAGCCTAAACTGCAAAATGTGGATCGACACGGAGCGGAGTCAAAACCAATCTTCAAAATGTACATAAGCAACATAATAAGGCTTTGTTATTAAAGGCATGGTGGTGCTTTGTTATTGGAGTGAAGCTTACCTTAAGCTCAGAGAAGCTATATAACCTCAAATTCTGGCAGAAAGGATGGTGCAAAGACGATGATAATTTGTTGAATGAGAAAAGGAACCAGAAAAAAGAGACAGTGTTCGTTACACTATTTGATTCCTTCACAAAGCATTACTGGTATGGAGATATAATGTATTCTAGCCACTTAAGATAAAGAATTCAGTTCCAAAGTGGAGATCTATTTAAGAGGAAGTTGTTACTACCATTGGTACTCTAGGAAAACTAGCAGCAATTTCTATGCTTGGAGATTTCAAGGTTTTTAGTATAGCAAATTATTCAAGTACATAAATTAGAAGTACTGCTGAATAAAGATCCCAGTTCCTACAGATTAAATGGTAATCTCTATCAATTTCTCCTGCCTGGGGAGCTTTGATAAAAATAAATGATGTTGTGCTGCCTATGCTTATCAGACATGACCACACATTTCCTAAGGAGAACATCCATCAGCCACCCCTATTGCCCGTGGGAGGTTATATTCAGTGTAAGAGGAAATAATAGCAGTTGAGTTGGCCTTAATTAGTCCTGGGCTTAATTTTGATAAGCTCTTTGAGTATATTTATTTCTTCCCCCCAATTTAAATACATTAAACTGTTAGTATTTCACAACGCATCACCAGCAATATCCTGAGGAACTTCAGGGCTCCATGATCTTTGCAACTTTCTTTGTTATCTGCACAGGACTGGATATCGGTCTCAGAGTCCCGCTTATCACCTAGGAGTCCTAGGTGAAGCAGTCATGTATTCCAATCAAATGCAATGTAGAAGTTTAAGTCTGGATTTAAATAGCTCAAGACAAGGAAGAAAGGGGACAATCATGTAGTGAAGTTCATTTGTATGTACAAATATATTTGGGTCTAAGTTGGGGTGTCTACATGGTCAGGCGCTGGAATCATGCGTATCGATTGGCCGTCTTTAAGATTCCTTCTTGATCACAGACAGCTATGAATAGAGAGTGAGTTTTGCCCTCCTGTAAAAGCAATCTGAAACTGCAACCAAGCCTGATATTAGGGAACATAAATCTGTCTCGTGGCTCTTTCTGACAAGTTAGGAGCAGAGCTGACCGCAAGGAACACTCCTTGTGGTGTGGTCTCCCCACTCTCCCCACTCCTACTTTTCATCTTCAGTAACACTTCGTTGGAACAAAAGTAGGAGTGAGCCAAAATACAAGTGAAAATACTTCTCCAGTCATATAGTAACAGGAGTTACTCTTTTAGATAGGAGAGTATGCCTCTGGCTCTTATTAGTTTTTAAAATATAAGAAAAGAAAGAAACCAGCCTGGTTTCAGATAATACCAAGGATCCAGTTACCAACTAATCGTTTGAATTCAAAATCTCTCATTCGAGGAAGTTTGACAATAATACGAATGCTCATTGCTCCTATTTTGTCTCCTAACAAAGCCCGGTGAAGACCTTCTTTGGTACTTTCCTTTTCATTGTGTTCCTCTCGTGATTGAAAGCAAGTAATTTATAATGAATGATGCCTTCAAGGAAGAGTGAGATTGCTACCTGCTTTTATAGCTGGTAATGGAAAAACTGCAGACATAGTAGGTAATAACTTACCTCATTAATTTTCTCAGACATGTTTTAGGCAATAAACACCTGATTTGAAACTTTTGGGTGTACAGAAACACCTTGGCCTCCAGTGGAACATACCTGCTCCCAGAATACCCTGACTTTTGACCCCTGTCCTATTTCTCATCAGCTGAATTAGGACATTCTGAGTACGGCTTTACCTTCAATGGGATAATATAGATGTTCTCTTTGCCTTGCTCTCATCATGGAATCGCATTTAATGAGAAAAATGCATCCGTGTGGTGTGTGAATGGAACACAAAGGTAATTTCAGAACATTTGTCTGTAATTGGAGGGCCCCTGCCTATGAAGCTACAAAGACTGGATGACCCTGCAGACACTTGTTTTGAGACACTTGTTATATTCAGGCACTGTCAATATGTGAAAGTTTGCTCCGATGGGTGATTCACAGAATAGCAAGAATGATGATAATGACAATGATGATGATAATGAAAGGGGGAGTATTTTTGGAAAACAATGTTCTGCTTCATTCAAAACCAACAAAGAGGAACACCAGCGGAGCCTGCGGGGCATAGAAATTGTCTACAAAGAGTTGCAATTCCTGCTGCCCTTTTCAGCTGACCCAACAACTGTGACTGAGCTCCCTCAAACACCTTTCCAATATCTGTGGTGCCCCAAATATTTATCAAAAGCAAAACAAAGCAACCAAGACTGTCCTACTCTTAGCACCATCTTGACTGAAGAAAAAATCCATTTTCAAGGCTGTTCTCACCCAGTCATCTTCTAAGTTGCTCTACCAGGAGAGCAGTAGCTTCAGAAGGTTCTTTTCCTGCTTCCCAAAGGTGCTGCAATCTCTCCTTTATTCTCAGGACCATAACCCTGAGGGGCCTACTTATTGCTGAGAAGGCAATTCTATATTCACTGTTGGTAATGGGACGCATTCAAGAACAATAAGGGAGCTCAAATCGACAATGAACACCAAACTAGGGAAGTAGGATAGAACTCTTGCATTCTTAAATTTAGGTAGGAAGGTGACTATGCCGTAACCAAAGAACCCCAAACAAATTGTCAAATTAATCTCTTTGGCCTTTTCCATTCCTCAGTTCTCCTTCCTCTTTGGAAAGTCACACCCTCTGACTTTGTGGTTGAGAAATGTGACACATACTACCTCAGTCGGGTAATCAAGGTTATCATCAACAGTGATAAGTTACATTAATAACACATAGTGTTATTATGATAGGATATAATAAAAACTGCACTTTATCTCTGTGGTCTTCCTCCACAAACACAGAACACCAGTCTAATCACAAGAAGAACAATAGAAAAGTTCCAGGTGAGGAACAGTCTACAAAATACATGACCAGTTCCTTAAAACTGTTAAGAATCAAACATAAGGAAAGTTTGAGAAACCCTCACAGCCAATAAGGGTCTAACAAAGCATGGTTACTAAATGTAATATGGCTTCCTGGAACCGAGAAAAAGATGTTCGTTAGTAGAAATGTATCAATACTGGTTCATTAGTTGTAACAAATGTACCATACTAATATAAGAGGTCAACAGAAGAGGTCAATAAGAAGCAAAACTTGAGTCTGTCGCATACAGTAACTCCCTATATTAACGTTAAGAAACTAAAATCCAGAAAGGTGGTATGATTACTATAGCCATGGTGACAAGGATTCCAGCTGCAAGGCTGGAGAGTATCTCCAACAAAGGAACATTCTCATGATGTCAGAGGCTATACTCCTCTGCTTTTTCTTCCTTTTTATTTGTTCCATTAAAAAACAAACAAACAAACAAACAAAAAAGAATTCCAACATCAAAAACAAATGAATCTTGAAAACGTTGATCATCCCCCAGACACCCTGGAAAAGGTATTGCAACTCCATCAGTCACTACGACAACAGCCATTCCCCATGAGTTCTGGAACGATCACTAGGTGCTATGAAAGTGGAATGCCCACATTTTTGTCCTCTCGGGATTTAGAGTATAGCTGGGGAGGTGGGAGGGAGAGACATGGATGGAGGCATGACAGAGCAAGCCACCAGCAAAGCACAGGCACATGACTCTGCATGAGTGCACAGCGGTATGGGTGACATGGTTTCGGAGGATCAAAGAAGGCATCCATGAAACTGGAGCAGGACAGATGTAACCAAAGTAGAGTAGGAGCTCTGGAAAGAGAGAACAGAGGGTTAGATACTGTTACAGGAGAAACAATACAAGCAAAGTGGGGAAATAGGGAGACTTTGCTGTGATGAGACAGTGCGCTCAAGTTAAAGTAGAAGGTTTCTATAGAAAAGTAGCTGGCATTAAGTTGGAAAAATGTAGTTGGACGAGATGGCTTCAGGACTTAAAAGTCATGAGCATCCTAAAGTTCTACTTCCAATGCAAATGACAAGAAGGAAAAAAGGAAGGAAAGAAGGAGGGAGGAAAAGAAACACATATAACAAAACAAAAAAGGAAAAGCAAAACACATATCAATTGATATACAAATATAGACACACGCACTTATATATGCATGTGCATCTGCTCTTTATTTTATTAAAAGATTATTATATGTTACAAACACAAAAGTGGTACTATAGAGTCTAGACAAAAGTATCTAGTCTCCAATTTGTAACATGCTTCCTCTGACCTTGTGCTATTTATAAAAGTTAATTTATTTTTTTTAATGTTTATTTATTTTTGAGAGACAGAGGGAGACAGCATGAGCGGGGGAGCAGCAGAGAGAGGGAGACATAGAACATGAAGCAGGCTCCAGGCTCTGAGCTGTCAGCAAAGAGCCCGACGCAGGGCTCGAACTCACTAGCAGTGAGATCATGACCTGAGCCAAAGTTGGACGCTTAACCAACTGAGGCACTCAGGCACCCCAGTTAATTTATTTTTTTTATTATTTTTTTAATATTTAGTCTTTTTGGGGGGAGCACAAGCATGGGAGGGGTACAGTGAGGGGGACAGAGGATCTGAAGCAGGTGCTGCACTGACAGGCTGACAGCAGCAAGCCCGATGTGGGGCTTGAACTCGCAAACCACAAGATAATGACCAGAGCTGAACGCGGGTGCTCAACTGACTGAGCCCCCCAGGTACCCCTACAAAAGTTAATTTAAATTTAACCTAATATTACATATAAGAGTTGCATATATTTCTGAACTTTTATTTACTTATAAGCTTTTAAGTTTAAGAAGCATAAACATGGACGGAACCTTTGTAAGACTGCTAAGAAGGCATATAGAGCAAAATATTGGAATAAGATCATACGGATTATAAAATTGAATGGAAACTTTGCTGTAAAATCAATAAAGAATATTGAAAAAAGAAAAAATGGGGGAAAAAAGAACAAAAGTGAAACAGCACAGTAAAAGTAATTGAATGGATCTAGTCAATGCAAATGATCACTAAGCTGCAATATAAAAAGAAGAATAAACTGGAAATATGTTTCACTTGTAGGCACTGCCATATACATGTTATGGAAGGTTGGATCATTGAGTTATTTGTCCTATCTGAAAAGAAAATGTTTGTTTTCATAATGAAAATGCAAATGTATGAATGAATTAATATTTTATTGATGGTAATTAAGACCTGCTAGAATGATATATGTTATACTAGCTATAATATTTTAAATTTTTAGGAAGCTATAGCATAAAAAGTTTATTGACAACAATCTATATCACGAGATTTAAATTTGGTCATTAATTTTTTAGTGTGTGCAATAATTCGGTGGAGCTATCGGGCAACACTAGAGTCTCTAAGCCATGGGAAAGCACAGGGAATTTTAAGCAAAAAGTGAGGTGGAGACGGGCATCTGGGTGGGCATCTGAGGGGCATCTGCCTGGCTTAGCTTCAGAATTCGGCTCAGGTCATGACCTCAAGGTTGGTGAGTTCTAGCCCCCTGTGGATCTCTGTGCTGACAGCTCAGGGCCTGGAGCCTGCTTCAGATTCTGTGTCTCCCTCTCTCTCTGCCCCTCCCCCACTCTTCTCCGTCTCTCTCTCTCTCTCTCTCTCAAAAATAAATAAAAACATTAAAAAAATTTTTTTAAGTGATGTGGAGAAAACGGGACTTTAGGAAGAATAGCCTGAAACAGAGTGTTGTATAAATTGGAAAAGGGAGTGCCTAGATTCTCTCTGGATTGAAGCCATCCTCATTAGGCAATCCTTAGAATTTTCTTACTCCCATCAGTATTCCAGTGACATTCCAATTATTTTGTTTTGTTCTACCTAAATTTATATTTGCCCTCGTCCTACTGGGGAGCAGCAATTTGTATAGGTAGTTTTAAAGAACTTCAGGAAAGTACTGTGCTGATTTTTTTCCCCACTCCTTCTCTGACTTTTCCAGAAGATATATGAATGTGAAGTTTAAAGCTGCTCTCCAGCTCTCCCCGGTAGTAACTGCATTACCTATTACTGACACTATCTCAGCATCAGTGGAGAATATACGAGGCTGCCAGCTCTTTCTTCTCTTCTGTCTTTGATCACTGCTCCTCTAAATAATATAAGAGATTTTCAGGATTGGGCTTTAGTGTCAATTTATCACAAAGAAAGCACTGTTGCTTGTTATTGGTTCAAGCTGCATTCCTATAGAGACCTATTTTTGTATCAAAATTATTACCAACCTGGTAAATGATGAGGCTTCAGTGTATTCAAATGATGTCGCATCATCAGGAAAAATCCACCCAAAGAATACATTTAGGTATCAAGCCTTTGAAAATTCTCCAGTCGAAGCAATCTCCCATTTCCCACCTCCAAATTGAATGAGAGAAGATTCTTTTAATTTAAGCTTTAAAGTTTCTATTCAGTTCCCTAAGCAGAAGGTAGGCAGGAAAGAAAAATAGAAGCTTTCAGGGAGATCTGTATCTCTTTTGCATAAGATGAACCAGCCAGTGGTATTAGTTTAAATTGTAGCAGCTTTACAAACTAGTGGATTTAAGACATTTCAACCTAACCTCAGATGACACCAAAGCCTCTGAGTTCCCAGAAACTTTTAAATAACAGCCACTAACACGAAAATGAAACTGACTAAATAATGGAGACCTCCGTATGTTAATGACACAAAGTAACAATCCTTTTCTACCTAGGAGATGCAGAGGCCACAAACTGCTCCTAGTGTTTTTGTTACCTTTTAATGATTTCCTCCCTCCCTTCCTGTATCTACCTTTCTTCCTTCTTTCAGTTAAAAGAAACTAGTGTCTTAAAAATTTTAAGAGTGCTTTTTTTTTTTTTTCACCAAAAGTCAAGTTCAATTGGGCAGCGCCAAACCAGAAGTGGTGAGGAGTTTTCCACCTACATGAGCTCAAGGAGAAACTTTCACAGTGAAAAGGCAGAAGAAGCAAAGTAAGGAAAGGATTGATTGGCTATAGCCTAGTTGCCTGTTGTGATTGGTTGTCCTTATTGTTTTAATTTTATAGCCCGGAGGCATTTACAGTCTTAGATTGTGGTTTGCTTTCTTAAGTAGGCTGCCAGGGCCTCAGAGCCGTATCAGTCTAAGGGTCTCCTTGTTTAATTAAATTAGCTCTGCCTCCCTTCCTCTCTTTCTCCTTCACTCTCAATCTCTTTCTCTCTTTCTCTCCCCCTCTTCTCTCTCTCTTAACATTACGAATTTCATTCTGAACACGAAGCACTGAAGATTTCCTAAGAAGGACTCTCCTCCCAGGACTGGAGAAGTAAGTCATACAGATTTGGAGATGTATCCCCACATACACACAAAATAACTGCTCTGTTTATCATGCTACCTAAGAAAATTGAGTCCTCATTCAGACTAAGCTCCATCTGGTCTAAATGGCATCTCAGCTGGTGTTAGTGTTTTTTTTCTAATGAGAAAGAACCTCAAGGTATATCTGGTTATGGATTTTCCCATATTTTTGCCAGCTAATTAAATCCTGAAATTTTTCTTCAATTCAAGGAAAGGAAACACTAAAGAGGTTAACTCACCACTCTTTTGTATTCTGTATATTTTAAATGGTTTAAAACTGCTTAAAATGCAGATTTATTTATATTTATAAAATAAACTTTGTTTTTACAAAATGCTTAAATCCTTCTAATTTCTAATAATTCAACTACCATTTAGTAATAATCACTTTGTCTATAAAATACATTTTAGATCTGAGGAGTCAGCAAGTGCATTATTTAAACCACCTAATGGTATACTATTTGCAAAAGGGTCAGGGTTTATTAAAGCATTATTTTTCATTTAGCACAAAGTTTGAAAGCTGTGAATTTGAAATATTCTTCTCAGCAAGAAAGAATGAAAAATAAACAAAAGGCTTTGTTTAAAAAGGGCGCTTTGGTGTTGGGTGGAATTTAAAACATGGTGTTGGGTTTGAATTTGATTGGTGACCTCAAGAAATAGAAAAAAATATCTAGTGTTGGCTTCTAATCAGTAAGTAATTCACACTTTCGGACACCTTCTTAGTTCATCCCTGGTGGACTGCACATCTTTGAACAAAGATTCCTAAGGGCTCATTAGAGCATTATCTTCCTGAAAGTAAAATCGTTTCCCAGATATGAGAGAAGGCACAGAAGGAGCACTAGGGAATATTTGATTGGCAAGTAAGTTGCCCAATTGATCAGACTTTAAATGGAGTTGATTGGTATACAGAAAAATGCATTCTATTCACAAATGCATCTGAACCATGAGCTACAATGGGCAACAGAGAGAGACTATACTAGCAAAGTAGAGGTTCTTTCCATATATTCTCAGGTAACAATATGAGGAAATAATAACAGAAAAAAAATCGATTTCTGATTATCTTTGAATATATGCCAATCTTTAGGTAGCAAAGTTGACTGGAAATCTTGAACAAGGAAATGTATTTTATTTTACATCCTCAGAAATGTGGTGACATGAAATCTATGTTTATGATGGGGCAATGAAAATATATCACCTCTACTAAAGATACTGCTTTGGTATAGGAATATTATTTAGTGGAATCTAATACCTCTGCAGACATGGCCACATGAGAAACAGGTCATTTGACCTATAGAACCTAAGAAGATTTTTTTGGCCTACTGATATTTTCCATGTCCATGGATTGGGTGATGTCCTGTGCCAAAATTGACAGAATGGATTTCATACACACACAAAAATTTATTACTATCCAAATAACAATAAATCTTCTGAGTCTTCTCTCAATAGAACCTCCTCCTACCAAATACCTTTTCATTATATATTTCTATTAGAAGTCAAGGGAAAACCTCACTGTTTTCCTAAAGAATCACCTCTAATAGTCTTAATCTTCCATGGCAAGAGTCCTTGATTCTCCATGCCAATTCGTAGAGATTACAAGCATAGTTAGTACCTTGGGCAAAAGATACCTCTTTCTTTTTCTCCAGTAATCTTGTTTATTGAGAGCCTTGAGGAGAAGGAAGTGGGGACAAGGTTCAGAAGATTTGTCTAATCATGTTTCTTTGAAAGAAACACTCTAATTCCATTAAATGGAAAGAAAAAGAACAGCCAGTAGAAAATAATATCATGTTTTCTAAAAACAAGAAGGAGCTAAAGAAAATTAAGTACTTAGCAAAGCATTTGCTAGAGTTGACACACAACAAATGATAGTTTCCTACTCCCATTTTTCCTTTCCAAATACAATTGCCAAAACTTGAACAGAGACAACATGTTTCAACTCTCCTGGAAAAATAAACCAAAAAAAGTGAAATTCATAACTTTTTAACAGTTATGATCTCATAGAAGACACAAGAAATAATGCAAAAAAAAAAAAAAGAAAAGAAAAGAAAAGAAAAAAAAAAACACCAAAAACCACAACCTTATGTGAGACATTATTTTAACAAGCAAAACAAAACAGGCTTAATTCAAAGGTACAGGAACTTGGGTAGCAGTGACACAGTTAATGAAGAATTCATGATAATGAACAAAGATAACACCAGATGTGGCTATACATATAAATAGTGTAACAGAGTGACAGTATGTGACTTTGGAATTAGAAAGACCTGGAAAATTTATTTAATCTCTTTGAGTTTTAGTTTCTTCATCAGTAAAACAAGGATGCCAACTTTTAAGGTCACTATACAGACTAAATGAGATACTATTGGTAAAAAGCTAGGTAATATCTAGTGAATACTAACAACTCAATTCTCTCTGCTTTCCCTTCATGTTAGGAACATACACTTCTAATCCCCCAAACTGAACTCTCTCTTCCTAATCTCTACTCTGCAGCTGACCAACCACTTCCAATACCTTATGCCCACTATTGCTTCTACCATTTTCTGGATGTGAAAGTTCTTTTCTCCTACACCTCCAGCCTCCTCCAAACCACTGCTTCATTTTGTAGTCCTAGCTATCTCTCTCTTCATTATTTGCACATCTCAGACTGAATGGTTGCAGCTTAACTCCAGGACGCCTCTTAAAAGATTTGTCCCCCATTAGCCTACCCAAGACTTGAAGTGCATTGTGTCCTGATCCCACTCCTCAACCTGGGCTGCAGTTTCCAGCGGGTCCTGTGTCAGAGATGAACACACCTATGAAAACGACATGCTACGTTAACAAATGCTTGACCGTTCTACCCTAAGAGAACAAGGCTCATCTGACTGATTTACAAGCCTGTTTTTCAGAAATAGACTACCCACCGAGAAGACTAAGACTAGAATACACTGGGAAACTTTCCTGCAACTGAGTAGAAGGGACCAGGAGTGAACCAAAATAACTTTTGTGACGATGCATTCCCAGAACTACCCCTGTTCATCAGGTTTATGCTGCCATTTTTTGAACATGTGTCCCATGAAGAGGCGATTTCTGAATGCACATGTCCAGAAAGGAGGACACCTCCCTCTGTCCTTATTTCCAATTAGCACTTTCCATTTAACCTATATACTCAGGACACCCTGACTCCTTTATCCTTAAACTACACCCACCCCAAACTCTTAGGGGAGGTGGGTTTGAGAAATTTTGTCCTATCTCCTGGCTTGACACCCTGCAATAAAATCAGTTTGCTTATGGCACATTGGGCAACAGCCCCTTGTCCAGTTATACCTACAGTCAGCCTAAGTGTGCCCCTAGGGTCATACCAAACTACCTTCTTCTAGCCTTCCTGCTTCTTTCTCTTGGATTTCTATAGCAATATAAGGTGGTAGATCAAAGGACTGTAATTACAAAGCAATGAGCAAAGTCTCCCATGATATCTTGGAGAATAAATTAGTAAAATGTGTACTTAACCACTGTTTCCTTTGTGGGCTTTCACATGCTATGCAGCATTGAATAATAACTGAATCCCTAAATATATTGCTGCCCATTTTTATATCAATGCCTTAAATAAAACCATAAAAACAACACTGGCAAAATATGTCAATGACACAAAATCACAAAATATGATAAAATAATGTGTGGGCCAAAGTAACAAAACAACATTTAATGAGGATACATGCTGATGTTATTTGGTTCCAAAAAAATGTTTGTAAACTCATTAATATGAAAAACTAACTGAGCCCAGGGCCCTATCAGACAAGTTAATACCCTTAACAAATCTTCAGTCAGCAGTTTTCCATTTTTTAAGTTATCTGGGACAGGTAGCTCACTAATGCCCCAAATAACCTATACTTTTGAAAAAAAAATATAGTAAGACGAGTCTCCCTAATATTGGGTTCATTTTTGCCTTATTTTAACATACATCACTTAGTTTAACTTCTACCTTTGGGTAGCAGCTGTTCAGACACTTGAAGAGAGCTCTCAAAAGAAATAGCTGTAACATCATTTCTTCCTTATTCTGCCCTCCCCAATTCCTTTGACAGTCCTTCACAGGACATTTCCTTAAATCCCTTCACTATTCTTGTTTTTCAGCCCAGAAACACTATAGCATATCAATATGGCTCCGAGTGTAGGATGCAGAAATAAATGCATATTCGAGTGACAGTTTATTTCCCTTGTAACGTAAATGTGTCATACAAAAGGACAGCTTACTCCATCTTCGGAGTCTTTCCTATGTCTGCTGTTACTTAAAAATAATTAGCTCAAGATGAACTTAATGCCAAAGAGACCCATTGTGGGGTGGTATATTTTGTTCTCCTTCACGAGCTTATTATATTCAAAGCTTGGCCCATTTCAGGGAGCTCCTCAATTTTCCTGGGTCTCTCATGTTATATAGGAGATACACCTGTCATTAAACTTCTGTTTGTTTTTCTCCTGTTTATCTGATATTGTGGCGGGTGGGGGGCGGTTCTTGACCAAAAACCAAAAAGGGTAGAGGAAACGTTATTCTTCCTCCCCTGCATTTCCTTTAGCCAACTCTGGGATATAGTGGATCACCATTTAAGCAAATTCAAATGGCATTGGTAGAGGTATGATATCTAGACCTTAGCAATTAATATCCCTATTACACACTATCTGGGTTATACCTTATCTGGAATATTATTTCCATTCTTAGAAAATAAATATTGTTGCCTTGATGAAGCAGTGTGCATTCAGAAAACAGTAGCCAGGAAAATAAGGATGGTCTCAGGACCATGTGACCCGTGGAACTGCCGTTACTTCATGGCATCTCAGGTCAGAAAAAGAGGAAGTCATCAGAGATGGCGCCCCCAAAATTCTGAAGCATGACACCTGAAAGAGAGTTCTTTATTGTGGTCCTTGCTTAAGGCAGAATGAGACAAATGAATGAAAGCTACAGGGAGGCAGAATTTGGAACAGCTACTTTGAAATGTGGTAAATTTGCTGTCACTGCAAGTATTCAGGTAGTGGTGGTTTTCTATTTTGCAAGGAATGATGTGTTAAGGATTCAGGTATTAGATGCCAGTTTGAGTACATCTCTAATTTCCCTCCAAAAGCTAAGCTACTATGACTACTAGGACCAAAATTCCCCATCAGTTCAAGAGAAAACCAGGTGTATTGGTATTAACTTAGAGATGGAAAAAGAATGTGCCTATCCAACCCTCCTATGAATCACAGAACAAGGTGTCCTGGGCTTGTCTGTACTATTAGCCCATCTCCTCTCCTGGTCCACTTGAATGCTTCCCTCTGGAAAGTCATTTCCTACCAATCTCTCCTGAGACTTTCAGTCACTCTGCCCCATCCCCCCTGGTGTCTGATGCTCCCAGAAGCTTCAGCTGAAGCTACAAGGAAGAGACATTTAATTCCCTCAATGAATTATCTCACCATTTTAACCTCTGGAGGCCCTTCTGAAATTTTTTTTTTATATTAAGTGTTAATTTTTCAATGAAATAGTACATGGCATATAAATCACTAAGAAAAATTATGTGTGTTAATATACATCCATACATGCATTTAATCATGCCTTTACAAACATTTGTGTCAGATGTCACTCTGAAGTCATTTCTCAGAGCACACAAAAAGTAAGAATTTTCATTTCTTTGGGTTTTTTTTAAGTTTATTTATTTTTCACGGAGAGAGAGACAGAGAGAGAGACAGAGACAGAGACAGAGTGTGAGCAGGGGAGGGGCAGAGAGAGAGGGAGACATAGAATCCGAAGTGGGCTCCAGGTTCTAAGCTATTAGCACAGAGCCGGAGGCAGGGCTTGAACCCACAAACTGTGAGATCATGACCTGAGCCGAAGTCAGACACCCAACCAACTGAGCCACCCAGGTGCCCCTTCTCTGTTCTTATTTAGTAAATTAAAAATTAAATTAGTAAAAATGAAAGTTAGGTATGAAATAATAAAAATGTAAAATTCTAACATGACAAGTTGAGTCAGCCGATAAAGAATAAAGTTCTGAGACACATACATGCATCTGACAGACACTGATTTATAAAAATTTTTAAACATTATTTGTTAAAGAAAGTATCATAGTTAGTATTTGATGTACCTGTCCCTTTTTTTTTTTTCTTTTTAAATTATGGATTGCCTGGTGGTAGACAAGTATTGTATTTCTTCTTGCCAGGAAACAAAACCTGAAAAACTGTAATACCAAATGGTTGCTAGATTTATCATTAGACGATGATTTGTTTCCATAAAGTGAGAAAGGCTGTAGTCATTATTATAATTATTTATTATTATTATATTATATTATTATTTATTATATATATAATTATAATTTCTCTCTCTAACCATCTTAACCATGCCTTGGTATATAATTACTAAGGAGACTATAAAGAGATAAACCTCATAAACAACTCATATGGAGAGAAGCTCTTATGGATGCAGGTCTTTGGTTTCTTGACCATCAATCTCCCCAGAGCATGCACTGGTGAGAAATACTGGAGTGATGAAGTATATAAGGGACCCAGAGAACTCAGGTATGATTTTCACACTGCCAGCCCTGCTTGTCTTATTTAAACCAACAACAAAGGAAAAGCATGAAGCATCTCCAGTAACAGGTATGTTCTAGATGAACAATAATTATGCCCCTAGACTTAAATAATGGCAACACCATTACTGACAAATAAGACAATAGGACATGTAACTGGACATAGCTATGACTTGGCTATGGTGTAATCTATGAGCTAGTATTTTATTTCTAAGATTATGCGTCAACATAGTTCACTCTCAGTTGAATTAGTCCATTTGAATAAATTGTTCCAGAATTCTACCTCGCCAAACTAATTTTGTGCAACGGCATAGATTGCATGCTTTTGATATAATTGAGAAAACAGTGGAGCTAACTGATCGTGGGGTTCCACTAAGCAGAAATATTTCCAGAACAAACACGGCCAAGAGAAATAAGTATGTCTGCCTGATAAAGGACCTGTAACAAACTTGAAGAATGAGAGGCATCAAAGTGAAACTCATCATATTGGCGACAGGTATGGCCGTGCAGGCACTAATTAACCATCAGAAATTACTGGGGATTGGTTATGCATGGGCTGCTTTTGTTCAGAACACAATCATCCTGGATACCTGTGGCAAAAATTTAGATTTCAGTATGAGTGATAATCATAAATATTTATATTACTATGAATAATAAGAAAACGGGGGAAAGAAAGGAATATCTACTAATATTCTGCTCACAGTAAGGTGGAAGCCTGCAGCTTTATTCTCTATACAGCAAGACCAACAAGATAATTTTCTGGAGCTCAATTATAAGTACACTGCATGGGAGTGTAGATTGCCCAGAACATTACGTCGTACATACACTGCATAAAAGTATAGACTGTCCTGAACATTAGTCTCCTCTGCTCTACTTGTCACTTCACTTCTGCTCCTTCTCTTGTCTGCTCCAGATCCTGAATGCTTCTGATGTGTGGCAGAATCAGTTCCTAATGTATTTCAAAGCCAAAAGCACCTATCTGTTCAGTGAAGCACATTACAATGTCCTTAGAGCCCTTCACCGCCTCTCCATTCCCTTCTGAAACCGTCACCAAATATTCCTTCTATCTCTGGACTCGTCAGCTCCAATTTGCTTCGCTAATTTCATCCCAAGACAAAGACAGATCACGATCTAGTGGTTACAGCACGAGGTGTGGCAGGGGCTCGCTTGGTGTCTCTGTTTCCCGCGGAGGGGACTGATTCACCGCGCGGCCCTGGGTGAGTTACTTAGTCTCCATTGCCCCACGTGAACCTGAATCTTAATAATACCTACCTCACCAGGGGTTATGAGAATTCATTAATAAACTATCATTATCGGTCTTCATTATGCACCTGCATGTAACCCAAAACAATCCCTCTTGTCCTAATTGAGCAGTAGAGTGTGTGTTTTTTCCCGTGGTTTTATTTTTTATGTGTGGGGAGGGACCATCGTGTGTTCTCTCCACTCCTGCTCAAGACAGCTATTAGGGCCAGACTGCTTTTCTGGGTAATTTGGCTTAGTGGAATTTTTTTAAGTCATACCGCAACCTAGATGTTGACACTGAGAAATTAAAATGATGATTATTAGGCTGGGTTCCCATCCATCGCAAAGTGAAAGGCTCATTTTTCTCTCTTCAAAACTGCCAGCTAGCTGGCCCCTTTGCTTCTCAAAGCAGGAAAGTTTTAAAGAACCGAGGAACATTACCCAAGCCACAGTGCAATAACTCTAATAAACTGCACCTGTGGATGACTCTCTGGTTTATTTATATACTGTATCACAGGTCATTAACAGAAAATAACCCACTGAGATACAACATTCTTGTTTACAGTGAGGTTCTGGTGGTGACAGCAGGAATATAAAACACAAAATCAACAGGGAACACTGAACTAATAAAAAGACAAGGGTCTATAAAGCATAGAAAAAAACAAAGCCAACTGTGCAGGCAAAAATAAAATAAAATAAACTTCCATCATAAAACAATCAAAAGCTACGGTATATTTATAGAGACAGGGGAACCCAAAGACCCACTGAGCTGGAATATTTATGGGTGTCAGATTGAAAGTCAGGAAATCTGTGTGCAGTTGGGAGTGAAAGCTTGATCAGTTGGAGATATCCTTAGAAAAACAGATTTGTTTCACCTTTTCTTTTTTTCTTTCTTTCTTTTTTTTTGGTTGTCCTTAGCAAACTTTCCAACCAATAAGCCTTCAGATATCTGAGTTATTAGGCTCTGGAATTAACGTTCCAAAAAGTTAATGTACGATGAGTTTAGAAAATGCTTGCTAGCATAAATTCTTATGCTAAAAAGTAAAATTTTGACCACATTATGACTATTATACCACTTCTCTACCTTGATATTGTTAACAGCGGAGTCTTTCTTTACAAGCAGTTGATCACTTCTGGTAGTATAATTTCAAGTGCTATTGAGGCCATTTACCTCAATAAAGCTTCCCTACTCCCAAATCATACATAGTATTTGAAATTCTATCATTTGCTATATAATGCCACCTCCCTCTACCGCTCATCTCTTAAATGATAATATTTTTAAGATGAATAATGCAAAGTTCACAGCAAATGCTATTACAATAACTATTTAGGTGGTTCTGGAAGAAAAGGAGAAAATAAAGGAAGGGAGGGAGGGAGGGGGAATGGAGGAGAGTTGGACTCTAAAAAGCACAGGTTTTACTTCGCAGTTATCCTTGACTAGTTTAACCACAGCCCTTGCAATGCAGTTATAGCTGCAGCGATGCAAACAGCACATTAATTTAATCGAATTATCTAGAGAGTTGCTGCGTAACAATTCTTAATCACCTTGATAACAGACCTGAAGTTAGTCTTGTTGCTTCCAGATTTCTATAGTTTTGCATCTTCAAGACAAGAACGTAGTTTTTAAACAAACGTTTATTTTCTACTGCCTGCAAAACAAAAACAAATGGAAGGAATAAAACGGGCCCTAGTTCCTGGGAGCTCGTCATCTATTTAGAAGCTAAACTCCATGAAGGCAGAGACTCTATCTCCAGCACTTGGAATATGGTCAGACACATGGTAAGTGGTCAAAAAATATGCACGAGAGGAAGGAAGGGAAGAAGCAGAGATGAGAAATGACATGAGCACTACAGAAATCTAAAGACAAAGAGAACGTCTGCACATAAAGAGTCTAGGTAAGTGTCACATATGATGGCTCAATAAGTAATAGCTGTTCACTTTTTCCAATGGAAGCTGATGTTACTGAATATTTGTGTAGAATGTAGCAAACTTTCTGGTGTAACGAAAGAAGGTTGGGTTAGGGTATATAAAGATTAGCAAGGGAAAGCAATCAAAGTAGAGCCAAATCACATGATCTTGGGAACCATGAGGCCAAAAATACATAGTACTCTGTGTGGGTAAGTTTTGTTACTACCTGCAAAATGATCACAGATGAGTCATCTCCAATACCAGAAGTTTTTATAACATGCCACTTTTAAGATCTTCAGTTAATAAGAGCCACAGATACTGAAAATAGGCCAATCCTTATGAATTTATAAATTATTCACACGTGCCTCTGGATCCTAATTAAGCAAGAATGACCCCAGCTTTGTAGGATTAGAAGGGGTAGTTCATGCTGACTTGTAGTCTTTTCTTCACAGTCAGTTTTGAAAATAACAAACCAAGACGGTGTCAGTTTAAACAAAAAAGACTCAGAAACCTACTTCAGTGTACCAGGATGTAGATTCTGTGAGGGAGCTCACCAGTGGAAGCTGGGAAATTGCAAGAACCCAATGTATTTGAACAAATGGAGCAACCAGTTCAAATTGTTTTCCTTTACACAGGCAGAAACGGAAGCCCAGAGAACTCATGTGACTTGCTCGGAGTCACAGAGCTTATTTGCGGCAATGTTAGGCCAACTCTTCTGATTCTTGGCCCTGTATTTGATCTGTTTTCCTTTGTTTATTTTGGTTCATAGTGATTCCATTAAAGGAACTGGACCCACTAGCAGCTGCTCTCTAGATATTTTCTGATTTGAGTCTTTAGCCACGAGACATACATCTCTATCCTTGTTTCTAGTGAGAGATTGAACTGGCATCCATGTGCTTGTTTCTGAGGAGGAAATCATTTTGAGTTGAAACACAGCCAGACTGAGGAAGTCCTGCTGAGTCTGAAGGAAGTTCACTCATCCTTTGCAAATGCTCTGGAAGGAAGAAAAAATAATTCTTCTCTTTGCAGTTTTAGCTAGCAAATATTGGGCAACAATCCATTGGATTATTTCCTATGCACCTGTATGTAAATAATCCGAATGGAACTGATTAACATTTAAATGCTAAGTTACTGAAGTATCCAGGGGGAAATTGATTAGATTAACTTGATTTGGTGCCAATATGGTAAGTGCCTTAATGTTTTAAACAAATCGAGGCAGCAATCTGTGATGATTTTGAAACATTACATTTTTTAAGGTCCTCATTTTGAAATCTAGAAGAAAGTAACCAATTACAAACAGTTTGTTTTCCTTCTCCTTAGGGTCAAATAAATTTTTAGGCTTATTTTTATAGTCACGGCGATACTAGCCATGGGTCATCACTGTGTTCCTCTAGTGGGTTATTTCTAACCCAAATGGCTTTTTTTCATCATTTGAAGAAACCAAATGCCTTTGGGGCTCAATGTGCTTAGAAAATATGTAAATGATGGCTTTTCCCTGTCAATCCAGGAGTGACAATTCAGTAAGCCCTTCATCCACATCATCTGTAGCATAATAGCATTTTAATTTAGAGTGAACCTTTTTGCTTAGCTCATATGTATCTTGTGCATTTTAAGAGAAACTATTTACAGAGAAGTACAAAAGTCCCTAGAGATGCAACATCTCATTTTCAATTCCGCTGGCAGGAATACTAATTACATTATCACATATTCAGCAGCATTCAGCAAAGTTATTTATTCATTCATCCTTAAGACCTGGGATGCGTACCAGGTCAGTTTCAATAGCAGTACCTTCAGAATCTCTGCTGATGGTCCACACAGATAATTAGGTGTAGAGTTGTGGGGAAAATCTCACCCCAAAAAGCTCAGCCTGGGATATTTGCCTGCTTCCTCGTTCTTTGAGTGAAAGAGGAAATCCAATAGTTGCTAGAAATGAAGAAACATTTATCACCCAACTCGCTCATCTCCACAGGTTCTGGTTTCTTAATTGAAGTTGGATTTTAGCTCTTAGAATAGCAAGTGAAATTGCTGACAATTAATACTGAAGTCAGGGTGAATGGTATTCTGAGAAGATTGTCCTCAATATGGTAAAAATATTCAGAATTTATGTATGGAACAATTTTGCTCCTCACATGACTTTGAAAGTGAAAATTTCCTGTTTAACACCACAGGCCTTTGAAAACTTTCATAATCATTGCTTAACAATGATTTATACTGCACACGTCTTTAGGAATCTTGCTTCATTGAAATGTTGAAGACACTAGAAGAATGTAAATGTGTGTATTTTATTACAGGTGTCGGATTTTTTCTGGGAACGTTAACTCAAAGATGTAGAGAAAAAGAGTACCTGACCCAAAGACTAGACCTTGGAAGAAGATAGTTCTGTAACACTCAAACAACACGGCCCCCAAATTGTCCCGATTTGATCCCCCAAACTAATGGTAGCTTTGCTACCCCATGCCAGATCTGCAGGAGTGCAAAACTGCCTTCTGGTCCATCTCACTCAAAAGGTGAAGAAAAGGAAGGATCTAACGTACCACAAAACAAATTCCCGGTGAGATCATTAGAGTTTGCTTTTGGACAAGGTTTGGGTTTTCTATGTTTCTGTCTCAAGGGATTTTGTGAATGATTTTGGACTAGATGCAACATCTGGGCAAGATCCCATCCCATCCTGTGTCTGAGCACCCCTTCCCTTTATTATTGAAGATTCTGTCTTCAGTCCCTACCACAGGGCCTAAAGGAAATTCAGACGAAGGAGAGGAGTTTCATTTTCAAGGTGTTGCTGCACATTCGGTGTCAAAAAGCAACTGGAAGCCCAATTAGAAATCCAACTTTTTGCACATCTTTAATGTCACTTTCCCTTGAAATAGAAGATAAAAATGGGTGGGCGGAAGAAACCCCCTGGGAAATATTTCTAAAACCTAAATGCTACAGAAAATTGTAACGTTACAAACCTATTCCTTAGAGATTTAAGATTCTTAATAAAGATTCCAGAATGCCAAAGATTTCTTGGTAGCTGCAGATGAGAATGGAAAGATTCCCCACCCCCCATTTTCTGAGTTCCTCAATGGTTACTTTCATTAATAGTGATTCTGGGGTCAAAATTTCAGCTTTCTTATTACAAGCAAAAAGGCTAAAGATAATTTGGCTTGGGCAAAGAATATAGTCAACTTATCCTTATAAATATTCCTAACTTTTATACTGGTTTTCTTTTCTGGCTTCCTTTAGTGCATTCCTCCATTGTAAATATAACAACAACTCACACACACTATGAGATGAGTAAGCTATATTCTCTCAAGCTGCTGAAGACAGGAGGATATTTATGTAGTTATACAGAAGTTTCTCTTCTGGAAACATAATCTCTTACCAACACTGCAGTGGGGCCAAAAACATAGTGCTGGAAAATGAAAGAGTATAAAACCTGTGTTAGAGAATGGCACAGGACAAAGCAAGTAGGCATGCCATTCCTGGGATAGTAGGGATTGACAAGATTTTAAAACTTATGTAGAAGAAACAAAACATTCTTTTCATAAAATAAATACTTGATATATAAAGTCAACTTTTAGTGACTGCAAATGGTTGCTTAAAATGTGCAAGTAGCGATAATGGTCAAAAATGGTGCCTGAGCAATGACTTGTATGATGCAACATCTAGTATGGAGATGGACAAAGGAAGAGGAGAACTTAGACATGACAAAAACGGGACATGCCGGACTGAACTCACACTGAGTTCACTCACTTGAACAGAACTGCCTAATGGTGCCTCCAATTCTTTAATGAGGAACGATTAAAAATAAATAAATATATCTTTTCGAATCAGCTGCATATGACTATGTTTGAGTTAACAATGAAACATTTATAGTACTTATTCTATGGTATGAATTAAGACATGCCGATGGATCATTTCTCTGTTTGAAACCCCACAGCTATCTGGATTGGCAGGGACCCCTGATTATTGCAGGGAAGGTTCTGGTGTTGCAATTACGCAAACAAGGAAAGTTCACTTTCCAGAGGGTCCTGTATTATATGTTTCTACTTATTTTATGATACCAGCCAGAGAGAATCATGTGAGCCATGCAAGGCTGATCTTTTTAGCTGATAACTCTCCTTACAGAGTAATTCTACAGAAACGAATTCCAGCAGTAATTCTTTTGACCACATACTTGTCTTTTGAATTATTTATTTTTAACATTGTCTAAGTTCATGTGAGACAGAACTATTTAGTGAAGGTATGGTGTGTATGTTTATGTGTGTCACTGTGTATGGATATGAGAGACAGAAAAACCCTATTAATATCAGGCAATTGAGCTCTGGAGGTACCATTCCAGGAGAAGCTGAAGTAAGAAAATAGTACCCACATTTTGGATTTGGACTTTTTTTTTTTACTATTTTGCCTTGGCAGTAGGTAAGAGAAAGAGGGGTTATATCTAATGTGACCTCTGGATTAAGTATTTTTCAATGGCATTCTTATATTTGCTTTAATAAGTCATTCTGGAACATCATGGTTAAGTATGTGGAGTAGAGCATCATCAGGGTAGTTTCTTAGATGGAATTTGGGCTCCCAAGTGAAATTTACCTTTGAGAATCTCTTCACTCACCTAGTATCATACCCTTTCTCTCAACAAGTCCAGCACAACCAATTTTTCTTCCACTAGAATAACACATCTCTATTTCCTTGTCTGGGCATCAGATGAAATCATTTACACTCACTTTTAAGGACCCTGTTGGATAGGAATGTGCTCTTTAATCACAAGAAAGAAGCATACTCACAAAATGAAATGCTTGCATCAGGAAAGGGCTAAGGGGACTATGTTCTCCTGACACACTCCCATGTGGGCATTTCCACATCAAGTAGAATGCTGGGTGAGATATGGGTAATTATGAAATTGATTATTGTGTGTGCACGCACACACCCACACACGTGTCCATTGCCTTTAACTGAGCATGTAGAGTAAGTACGCTGTGCGAGTGCAACCCCAGCATAATGGATTCAGTTTGGTCACTTCAATGGTCAGACTTTTGTAGAGACCGTTCTCCAATCGAGTATTGGTTTCTGAACCACACAGACATTGCCTAATGTTTATTCAAACTTATCAAGCCTAAGAATATTCTTTAAACTTCTTCTTATGGTAGCCCCCACTGTTCCACCTGCTGAGACTCAAACAAACACCAGTGTGTCTTAGGAATGTTTTTGTTGCTGCTGCAGTTAGATGTTTCCTCAGGGACCCTAGGAATAGCAACAACCTAGGAAACTCCATCAACGTTATAGCTACCTGCTTGAGCTTTGGTTAATCTTCTAGAACTTGGAGCTGAGGTACAGGGAGTGGGTGGTAACACACCTGAAAATTTAATTTGGAAGAGATCAGAACACTCACTCTCAGTCTTACCAGTAAAGCTCCTGGCTTGCCGCACCCTTCCAAACATGCCCAATCCTATTCAAAATAAGATCTGACATAGTGCTATGTTCATGGAACACTTTCTCACTGTTTCAGAGGTTCTCACTTAAAAAAAAAAAAAGATGCCGCCAGGCTTGAATCCACTTGAATTGTCTAAAAACAATTACAGGAGCTTTTATCTAAGCAAATTTTTTACGTGTCCATTAAATCTTATCATTAGTGGCCTTGATGGTAATGTAGTCTAAGCTAGAGCTTGTAAATAGGAAAGGGTTCATTGTCTAAACAGGCCCTCGTGGGGAAATTGTCCCTTCATAACTGATGACTGATAGAATTCAGTGAACTAGAGCTTAATATGAGTGTTCTGGCCTCTTTGTGGTATAATCTGATAGTGCGCATGTACTACAGGGCTCCTGACAGTTACGCTAAGCGATGTCACTCATTTCTATTAAAAAATAACAATGGTAACTTTTCATTTTTACTTTTTCTGGATGGCTGCAAAACTAACAACCACATTTGCATTTGACCTGAACGATGATTACATAAAGAACAGTTTGTAAGACTCAATAACCTTTAGAAGGTAATAGACATTAAATGATGTGCAAACAAAGAATGAAGACTACAGATGCATTCCAGAAGGAATAATGCGGGAAGCAAGCACAAAACGGACAAGTTAATCTTGAGGAAGTACTGTTTCCCTCAGATAAAAAGAAGGATGAGGAAGTGGAGGAGTGGAGGGAGGAGACGGGATGAGTCGCTAGGGAAGGAGGAGGAAGAAGAGAACGTGATTAGTCCTGCGTCTGAAACTGAGTTACATCGCACTGAGATTGTCCTGGGGAAAAAATGTAGACACTTTAGTATTTTTACATTTGGAAAAGAGAGATGAATAAGGGAACTGCGCTAATCTGAGGGAAACTTTTATTAGCAAGCCATCTTGGTTTTCATACAAGCCATAGACAATTTGGTGAGGAGGACTACGCAGCCAGGTGGCGCTGGAACGAGATAACAATTCCAACTTCGCCTGATGTTTGGCCAGTAAGTCAGTTTGCTGCTGGGTCTTTGTTTCCTCCCTTATAAAATGTTCCTCCATCTTCCTCACAGTTTGATTATGCCCAAAGTGGAGTGTGTAGAGCCAAGTAGTTTACAAATTGTTGTTTTTTTAGCAAATCACGTTTGATGGAATAGAAATGGATCCTGCTTCCTACTCCGCCACCGGTAAGAAGTTGAATCTGAGGCAATTTCTTACTTCCCTAGGCAGGTGGAGAGGAGGGGGCGCGTCAGACAAGATAATCCATGGGGTTTTTTCCAGCTCAGAGCCCTGATTATATAATACAGAAACTACAGGCCGGAATCTATTTCAACTATTTCTCACAGCAACTGATTCATTTCTCCAGAGAAAAATTTCTAAAGAGGCCGTTGGTGGCCGGAAAGAGTTAATGTAGATTTTGAAACAGCCTAGTGACAGCTTGAGAATAGTGATATTTGGTTGACTATGACAAAGAATCTGATCTCCCCTTATTTGTAGTGCCAGAGTGGCATTGCATAAGCTGTCAAGCCCCAAGCACCAGAAGCCTATCACCAAATATTAATTTACCTGTTGTGTGCATCTAATAACTGACAGCTCTGAATCCCATATCATTTTTGGTGGCCTTCCCACTGACATGTTCTTTGATTAAGAAAATAGTCAGCCAGAAAGCCAGTGTGTCCCTAATGTGGCCACCTCGGCTTAGCCTCCTTATTATGTTGGAATATTTTCCTCCAAATTAGATTTCCTGTCTTCATAGTGGCAGTTTACATGAATTTAATACATTACAAAATGTGCAGTCCCCTTGAGATTCTGTGATAGATTGTGGTATTCGGAACCCATATTTCCATGGGAAATAAAAGCCTGGGCCATGGCCAAATATTTTATCAGCTTAGCATTATCTTGAGATAATGGCACTATTAATGCTTGTCACCCTGGTCTGCGTTCCAGGGCTTCTGTTGACTCTCTTCTTGCATCTGGACAAGGTGATGAAGGTTTTAGAGCTATGAGTTCTACCAGCAATAACCAACCCACATAGGTACCCTTTGTTCTGTGCTGTCTGCCATGTAATCATGCACAGTGAGCCCCTCTGTTAGTTTCCCCTCAGTGATACTGAATCTGATTACCAATTATGCTATATGGAAAGGGATTGCTCTGTATTACAGCTTGGCTGTGATGGCTGGTGATACAGAATCAAGGGCTGCAGCAAGGCTGTGAGCTCCTATAGAATGGCTGGAAGAAGGGCAAGAGCGAGAGTAAAGGCAAAATACATAACCCCTAACTCAGCAAAATGAAATCTAAATTCCTGGGGTCATCCAGTTACCAGCTAGGAAACATCAGAAGCTCCCAGATTACACAGAAGTGGGCAATGGGAAGTTAAGGTTTCATTGCCTTCTTCAGCTCCATTTAACTACATAGAGAATATAGCAAACAGAATCAGTAACTATAGAAACACATACACTTATGTTAACTCTTTTGCCTTCTTCGGTATCCATCTTCATTGTATTCTAGTTATTTGTGCAGGAGTTGAATTCCTACAGGTGGAAGGTTGTTTTTGATTTCCCAATTACACTAGTCTTTTTTCTTGTTTCACATTTTTCTAAGACGAGGCTGTGTCTGGGCAGAATACATTGCTCCCTAAGGATTCAGAGAGTGATATCTCAGTACACATTGTACTTTTCCCTGGTGTACAAATTTTGGTGCCTTAATAGTCGCCAGTTAACCTCTGTCAGTAAGCGGTGCTCTGTATAGTGACTAAAACCCAAAACTGACTTTTTTTGCAGCTAGTAATATTCCAGTCATAGTCCACAAACAGTGGCCGCATACGCATGGCAGTATTCAGGTACAACGAGAGTGTTCTATTACTCCGATTTAACAAAAAGCATGAAAGAGCTGAAATCAAAGTGTTGTTAGACTCATAAGCAATGACTTAGAGTTGGCTTTTATAATTTGCCATGTGAAAGGTAAATTTAGAGCCAGTGTAAGTGCACTTTATAACTGCAGTGAGTCCAAATAATTTCTCTCATGTGTCCTGGGCAGTCTCACATGACTTCAACTAGAATCATACTTCCATTTTCCGGAAAAAAAAAATGCTCATAGATATTGTCAACCTTAATAGTTGTACAATTTGCATGAGTTTAAGAGAATTGCTTTACAGGAGGACAGCAAAATCGATACTGCCCTGTTCACAGTGAAAATTTCTTTGCTTGGAATTAGAAGCAAGGAAGGAGGAAGATACAGCAGTACTAAAACCTCATAGCAAACTATCACTTATAGTACATATTGGAAGTCTTGTGAAAGATTTTCTAGTTCACTTTATGAGTAACAGACAAGAACATGTCACGTTCTTCCGATAACCATCTAGCTTATCATATGACACAGGTTGCCAGGTCAGTGACTTGGGGAGCAGAGATCTGCGTGGAAGAAGTTTACTGAGGGGACCCGCCTAAGATAAACATAGGGGGTGGCGTGGTAAAGAAAGTAGGATTAGGTAGAAGAAAAAGTTGACCTGTAATGTAGTCCTGCCTCAGCCATTCCTATTGAGAGCTCTTGAGTTGGAATGCCACTCACGGTAGTCCCAACAGGGACCCGTCACCGGATATGGGTTGCTCCTGGGAAGAAGGCATCCTCTTAGGTGAGCCCGCTGTCTTCAGCTGGAGACAAGTCCCACAGAAGAACACAGCTAATGTTCTCAACCATCCACACTCCCAGATCCTATGAGAATGAGTGCCTCAGTCCTGGAAGGGGAATCCGGACAGTATACCACAGCACACACTACAGCAACTGTGTATATGAGAAGAAGATAGTATAGTGGATTGGGGATCACATGGCCTTCAACTTCAGACAGGTCTAAATTCAGAGACAGTATTAGACAGTGATGAATTATTATCATCTTGGCCAAATTGTTTAACCTCTAGAAGTTTCTGCTTCTTTAGCTGAAAACTGGAAAATAAGAATATCTTCCTTATATAATATATATAAAATATGTGTGTGTGTATGTGTGTGTATGTATATGCACTGTGCCTGCAACATTAGATACACAGTAAATGTTTGCTCTATGCTTCTCCCCACTTCTTCCAAACAAGAAAACTTAGTTGGCTAACTATTTCCTGAGCATCCACTACCCTCTCACCATTAGGCTAGCAATGTCAGAGGATAAAAATGAGTATCAGACATGGTCCCTGCCCTAAGAGTACTTACCACCTAGTTAGAACAAATCAGACTAGCATACATAAAATAGTTGCAAATAGTAACAAAGTTACTGACTAACGTATTAAATGTATGGTTATAGGAGAAGATCAAGGACAGCTAGACTAATCCAGAAATAAATAACGAATGAAAATGCTTCACTAAAGAAATCATTCTTGAGCTGAACTTTAAAGGATAGGTTACATTTACATGCTTGGCAGAAGCAAAGGATTCTAAATGAGGGAAGTCTTACTGAAAACGGATGAGAAAGAGCAGAGCTTTCTCGGACTTGAGTGTCGTTGCATATACGGAACTCCGCAATTTTGAATAGCCATCCATAAACTGTCACCCCTGAAGTTCAGCTTAATTCCTCTAGAGATGCTGTAAATCTGTCTCTCTTTAACCTATTAAAACAACATTGGGCTAGTGAAAACTGAGACTTCATGTGAGAAAGAGAAGCCAATGTTTTTTTTTATGGTCACACATTGATCCTTGGCTTCTGTTGACCTTCATAATATACCCTACTCCCCCATCAAATAAGTCACTCGTCCACTGAAACTGGCTTAAGCAACTACTAAAATACTTAGCCTTAGGCTGAATTGTACTGGCATGAATTGTGTGCAGGTAACTGCTCTATCTATGCCCTCTATGTTTCGTACTGATCTGCTACTGTCCATACATGAAGAGCAGAGACATGTCTTGTATTTTTTTATTTTTGTATTCCAAGCATCTAGCACAAAATGATTAATTGGGATGGGATAAAATGAATTTGATGACCATGAATAGATTAGCCTAATCAGAACATGTTGGAAAGTAAAGGATAAAAGATCAGTCGACAAAATTAGGAAAAGCCTTGGGAAGTAGGTAGAGTAGCTTATATTCAAAGCAATAGTGATTGTGATTTTGGATCAGAAGAACTACATAATCAAATTTTTTAATATGAAATAGTCTAATAGCATGTTATGAGATAGAGGAGACAGCCAGAAGCAGTAGGAGAAAACTGAGATAATTTCATTAGTAATTGGATGAAGAAGTGTAATAAAGCAAAGACACCTCCTAGCTGAGCAATCACAACATAAGGAAATTCAGAAGTCATAGACACAAACCTGAGCATTGAAATCAGTAGAATAACTGTGCTCTCCAAGGATGAGAATTAGAAGAGGAAAACTCAAAACTAAGAACTAAGCCTTGGGGAATGCTCACAACTGGTCAAACAGGCAGGAAGAAAGATCTGATACTGTGTGGAAACAAAAAAGAAAGGAGTGGTTCCACATGGGTAGAGGCAGCCATGCACACCAAGTATTACCAAAAGGTCTAAGGTAGTCCAAAAGCCACTGGAGTTACTAAGAAGGAAATTCTAGATGTCCTTTGAGAAAACTGTGTTTCAGGTTAGCAATGGATTAGAATGTGGGCTGCTAAAGGCTGAGTGAAGGACCAGGGGGGAAAGATATGCAGGTGATGTACATTTATTGTGATGGTAATTTTATGTGTCAACTTGGCTGTAGTACCCAGTTGTTTGGTCAGACACTTGTCTACATGCTGCTGTAGATGTTTTCAATGTTATGAATGTTTAAATCAGTAGATTTTGAGGAAAGCAGATTGTCTTCTTTAATGTGAATGAGCCTCATCTAATCAGTCAAAAGCCCTAAAAGAAAAGTCTGAGGTCCCTTAAGGAAGAAGAATTCTGTCCCCAGTCTGTCTTTAGACTCTAGACTGAAACATTACAAGCATTGACTATGTGAGAAATTTTTAAATGAAAAAGAGGAAAGAGAAAAACAGTGAGCAGAAAATCAAAATACTGTTTCCGAGGTAAAGAAGACACATTTGAGAGCAACATGACTTGCAACTGCACGTTGCAACTACACGTTGTTGCCTAGACCCCCGTCAGCAATTAAGAACCAAAAATGACTTTATCCAATGAGACCAGATTGTCCATTAATCCATCCAAAACAAGGACCATATTCAGATCAGTTCAGGCGAACGTTTGGGACCACTCTCACCACAGGGCTTTTGTGACTAATCCTTTAAACAAAATGGGTACACCTAGAGCTGTCATCTTTCACTCTCTGTCATCCATCACACCTCTAAGATCAGGAACAAGACAAAGATGCCCACTCTTGCCACTTATATTCAATATAGTATTGGAAGCCCAAGCCAGAACAATTAGGCAAGTAAATGAAATAAAAAGCATTCAAATTGGAAGGAAGGAAAAAGAAGGAAGAAGTAATACTGTATCTATTTGCACATGGCATGGTATTATGTATAGAAAACCCTAAAGACACCACCAAAAGACTGTTAAATCTAATAAATGAATTCAGTAAAGTTTAAGGAACAAAATCAATACGCAGAAACCTGTTGCATTTCTATACACTAATAATGAACCATCAGAAAGGGAAATTAAGAAAACAATCCCATATACAATTGTATAAAAAATACCTAGGAATAAATTTAACCAAAGAGGTGAAAGATCTGTACACTGAAAACTATAAAACACTGATGAAACACATTGAAGATGACACCAAAAAATGGAAAGATATTCTGTGCTCATGGATTGGAAGAATTCATAGTTAAAACGTCCATACTACCCAAAGCAATCAGCAGATTCAGTGTAATCCCTATCAAAAATGGAATGCCATTTTTCACAGAAATAAAGCAACCTTAAAATTTGTATGGAACCCCAAAAGTCCCTGAATAATCAAAGCAATCTTAAGAAAGAGGAACAAAACTAGAGGTATCACGATCCAAGATTTCAAGATGAAATACAAATCTGTAGCAATCAAAGCAGCATGGTACTGGCACAAAAACAGACACATAGATCAATGAAACAGAAAAGAGAGCCCAGAAATAAGCCCACACTTATACGGTCAATCTACAACAAAGGAGACAGAAATATACAATGGGGAAAAGACAGTCTTTTTAATAATGGTTTTGGGAAAACTGGACAGCCACATGCAAAAAAATGAAACTGGACCACTATCTTACACTAAATACACTAAAATTCACTCAAAATTTAGTCTAAAGAACGACTTGAATGTAAGACCTGAAACTATAAAACTCTTAGAAGAAAACATAGGCAGTAAGCTCCTTGATATTGGTTTTAGTGATGATTTTTAAAATTTGACACACAGGAAAAGGCAAAGGCAATGAAAGCAAAAATAGGCATCACACTAAAAAGTTTCTGCACAGCAAAGGAAACTCTCAACAAAATGAAAGGGCAACCTGATCAATGGAAAAAAAATATTTGTAAATCATATATCTGATAAGAAGTTAATATCCAAAATGTATAAAGAACTCATGCAACTCAATAACATAAAACAATCTGATTAAAAAATGGTCAGAGGACCTCAATAGACATTTTTCCAAAGAAGACACACACATAGCCAATAGGTATATGAAAAGACATTCAACATGACTGATCATCAGGTAAATGCAAATCAAAACCACAATGAGATATCACCTCATACCTGTTGTAGTGGCTATTATTGAAAAGAAAAGAAATAATTGTTGGCAAAGATGTGGGGAAAAAATCCTGTGCACTCTTGGTGGGAATGTAGATTGATACAGCCACTATGGAAAACAGTATGGAGGCTCCTCAAAAAACTAAAAAAAAAAAAAAAAAAAAAAAAAAAATCAAATCCAATATGATCCAGCGATTCCACATTTGGGTATCTGGAGAAAATGAAAACACTAACTTGAAAAGATACAGACATCCCCATGTTCATTGCTTCATTATTTACAATAGCCAAGACATGGAACATCCCAAATGACTATCCTTGAATGAATGGATAAAGAAGAGGACACACACACACACACACACACACACACACACACACACAAATATTATTCAGCCATAAAAAAAAGAACAAAACTTTGTCATTTGCAACAACATGGATGGACTTTAAGGCATTGTGCTAAGTGAAATCAGTCAGACAGAGAAAGAAAAATAATATTTAATTTCACTTATATGTGGAACCGTAAAATAAAAGCTCATAGGATTGGTAGTTGCCAGAGCAGAGTGGTGAGGGGTGGGCAAAATGTATAAAGGAGGTCAAAAGGTACAAACTTCCAGTTATTAAATAAATAAGTCATGGGGATATAATGTGCAGTATGGCAACTATAGTTAATAATACTGTATTGCATATTTGAAAGTTGCTAAGAGAATAAATCTTAAAAGTTTATAAGAAAAAATTCTTAACTATGTATAGTGATGGATGTTAAGTAGAGTTATTGTGATCATTTCACAATATATACAAATTTTAAATCATTATGTTGTAAACCTGAAACTAAAACAATGTTGTATGTCAACTTTACCTCAATTTTTTTAATGTTCATGTATTTATTTTTGAGAGAGAGAGAGAACAAGAGGGGTAGGGGCAGAGAGAGAGAGAGGGAAACACAGAATCTGAAGCAGGCTCCAGGCTCTGAACAGTCAGTGTGGAGCCCAACACAAGGCTCAAACTCACAAACCATGAGATCGTGACTTGAGCTGAAGTCAGATGCTTAACCAACTGAGCCACCCAGGTGCTTCTTACCTCAATTTTTTTTAAAGGACCAAAATTGATTTCAATGAAGTAGATTATGCCTAAATCCATCTAAGACAAAGGCCACATCCAGATCAGTCCAGCCCAAGGCTATGGATCTCTCTCACCATGGTGCTTCTGTGACTAATTCTTTAGACAAAGCCTATACAGCTAAACCTACCATGTTTCACTCCCTGTCATCCACTGTCATTCCTAGAGTATAGTGCCATCTTTTTGTGTACTAAATTTCTGTATTCTTATCTTCCACCGTGCTATCTGACATTACATACTGTTACTCAAATCATGTTCAGATTAGGCATCATTGCTATGTAGTCCTGAGTACCTTATAGTTTCTGCATTTTAACAGCTATTATGCTATACTGTTATTGCATTTTGCTTATATATATATATATATATATACACACATATATATGTATACATATACATGTATACATACATACATACACATGTACATGTGTACATGTGTATATATACATATATATACATATATGCAGCATTTAGCAGATGTTTATGATGGAATAAATGAATGAATGAATAAACGAATGAATGAGTAAAGTCTTAATACAGAAATCAATATTCATCAGTCAAGTTCTAACAGGAAAAAGATTACACTCATATCAGGAAAACTTGAGGACAACTTTGGTTTGTTTTTACAAAAGAATGAATCACAATGGTGTAGACAGGACGTGGAAAATTACAAAGGGACAATGCAGGAATCTGGGAGTCTCAAGGGAAGATTCGTTGCCACTGTGAGGCTCAAAGCAAAAGTAAAGAAGAGGTTAGTAGAAACTGGAAAGAAAGAGACTTAGAGACAGAACAGGTCAACCTGTATGTAGTAGTGATTATTAATTAATGGACACAGCCAGTTGGAGACTACCTCCCAGAGGAGGAACCAGAGGAATAAATATCTTGATCTCTTTCTCCACCTCCCTCTGGTATTTTCTTGGGGCTGTCCATTGGCTGGAAAGGCCAGAAAACCTAAGAACCTCCTATTCACAGCCCTTACAGGTCAACTCATGAGGCAGTTAGCAAAATAGGAAAAAGTCAAGAATGGAGCTAGAGGGAAATGAGATATCCATGCAGCCTAACATTTACAATTGAGATCTGGATCTTTCCAACCATGTCTTCTAATATTCAGCTCATTGAATGTAATCTCCCAAAATTGTTTCCTCGCGTATCTTGCTAGAAATACCTCTACCTTTCTCCCCACAAATAAATGGATTAATCTTTAAAGACCTTACCTTCAAATGCAGTCACGTTGTGAATTAGAGCTTCAACATATAAATTTGGAGGGAGGTGTCTAATTCAGTCAATAACATAATCTCATTTAATTTTCACAATCCGTGAGAGATATCTACATTTTATAGAAGACTAGAATTCACTTTATTTTTCTTTGTCCTTATAGATAAGACATGATAGAATCAGAATTTAAACTTCAATCTGTCTTATTCCAAAACCTATACTTTTTTAACCAGTCCCCACTATTGCTATGAGTTTGTGGCTATCCTATGAGGCTCCTGTATGGGAAGGGGCCATGTCCTACTTAGTTTTCAACTGCAGCACTTACATAGTGTCTGCTCTATAAGAAACATTCCATAATGTTCCTAGAATTAAATATGAATGATGCAGAGAAAACAAACAAAACAGGCTTATAGTTTCAAAGCACATTTATCAACCATAAATAATAGAAAAATACAAAATATAAAACAAGGGAAAAGCAGGCCAAAGCTCAGTACAAGAAACAGTCATTTCTTTCCCTAGATATGCAATAGGTTTACTTTGATCCACTTCTCTCAGCTGGATTCAAGTTAATATTTCTTTTCTACTCACTATTTTGCTAAGAGCTATGAGATCAGCTTCTTTTTTTTTTTTTTTTTTTTTTTTTTTTCGAGTTTGAAACAGCTAGTTTTCTTTTCCTGGAACAGTCTTCTCCTGAAGCAAAAACCTCTCTTTTGGAGCAAAGCCTCCTTCCTGGGGTTCTTTGTTCTGCCAGTGCTGAGCACCTTTGAGCTTCCCTCTGGAGCAGGTCTGGAACCAGTACCTATCCCTTCTTTTGAACAGCCGAGCCAGTTGTCTCTCATCTTGATTGCCTTTGCTATGCTAGAAGCCTGTGCTGTCGTGTGCATCTGTCTCAGCTCATTTCAATAATCCCTCTATACAGCAAAAGCTGGGTGAATACCTAGGAATGTTGACTTTTTTAAAGATGAAATTATTTTGATTTAGAACTAATATCTTACTAAAAAGCGAATCACTTTACTATAAGCGAGTTGACTTCACAAGCAATGCCGATTTAAGAATGAGCTTCAGTGATAAGTAGAGAATGAACCCAATGGTCATAACCTATTAAGATTTGGAAAGGATTTGAGACATCTTCAGACCGACTGCCTATCTAATTAAGAAAGCCCAATATAACAAACTGGGAGTTAGGTGACCAGAATGAAAACCTTGCATATTATGAAAGAAAAGCCTGGTTCTGTTCTGTGTTAGCTCTGTCACCAGAGCTGCCTTGAATTAAACCAAATTCCACTTCTTTTGAAATTGGATTATTTATTATTTTACGTGTCATCTTTGGCCAAGAACCACGCTAATCTTCTCTGTAGCATTCCAATATTCGTACACGTGCTGCCAAAGTGAACACTCTTCATTATCTTAAATAATACTTCCTGACCCTGTGTTCAATTCACAGACCCTATGGTAGGTGCTAGAATTTCTTCTACTCCTTCATCTACCAAAATAATATGCAATAATAACTCCCCCTACTTGCCTATATTGTCCATTGAGACTTCCAAAAACTGAAGTTGCATCAGAAGAAGGCAGAGAGTCCATCAGTGAGAAAGGGGAATAACTTTCACAGGATGGAAATAGAAAGCCATAGAATAGCACATTGAAAAGGGACAGGAAGAGAGAAGACATCTGGGTGTAGGTGGTCATGGCTTGGGTTGGGTGTGAACCACAGTATGGGGGAAGGGGGTGGTAATAGGCAGATGCAATAAACAAAATAAATTTTCTCAAAAGGTACGGATAAACTACAAAAGTAGAATACAGGTCGGAATGGAAGGCAAAATAAATCCCTACTTAATTGTAGATCTTGAAATAGAAACATTTGATAACTTTTCTCTACCTCTCTTTTTCACACAATAACCATATTCCATTTGGTCTGTAGGGCTACATCTACAGAACTCCCTGTCGCTTGCTCCTCCCTTCAACTCACCCAAGCAGCTCATTCTGTGGATACTGGTGGCATCTCAAAGTAGCAGGACCAGCAGAGTGGATACAATATACCATACTGCCTGCTGGCCCCACCAAGACTGCCTTTTCCCATGATCATATGGCTTTGTTCCATCTATTCAGTTATCATCCCTGTCCCCTTTCATAACAGAATTTGATACAAAAAGAAAAAAAAATACAAAACTAGTGTTTCAAAACCACAGTCATTATTTTGGGTGAAATTTGTATCCCAGATACTGGATCATCCCCCACTAACATGAAAATATACTGGAGTACTGCCAGTCTTTCCCATTATCTACAGTTCTGTTATCGTCTATCTTTATCTATTGACTGTTTAAAACAAAATCTCCTAACTCTATTGCCCTGATCTAGAAATTCAAACACCTGTAAACTTATTAAAAATATGCCCACGTGTCTATTGTCCTTTCTCCAATTTCTTAATCCACATTTTCCTCTCAACCTACTCCATTCAAACCATTCTGATGAGCCATTTTCACTGAGGTTGCAAATGACACAGATGAATGCTCCTTGATGTTCTTTAATTTATATTTAATTCATTTTAAATGTAATAAATACTACTGCTCTAACATTTAAAAATGAGCAGAGGTTCTAAAAGGAACTTCCCTCCCTACCTCTAACACTAGCACTCAGTTCTCCCCGTAAAGTAAATTGCTAGTTTATAGGTATACATCTAGAGATATTTAATATGCATACAAGCATTTCTTTTTAAATTTTTTTCAAGCGGTAGCATGCAGTCTTCTGCTCATTTTTTTTTTTCATTTACCATATCTTGGATATCATCCCATATCAACACATAAAACTTCCTATCCTTATTTGCCTCTCATTGTGTGCTTTTACATTTTTTTATTTAATTGTTCCCTACCTATGGACATTTTGGTGTTTTTAATCTTTCACTTACAAATGATGCTACAATAAATAACTGCACATATCTCATTTCATCCATAGTGGAGTTTACAGGATAATTTTTTTAAGTAGGCTCTATGCCCCATATGGAGCCCAGCACGGGGCTTGAACTCACAACTCTACGATCAAGACCTGAGTTGAAATCAAGAGTTAAACGCTTACCCAGCTAAGCCATGAGTCACCCCACAGGATAAATTTTTGAATGGGATTTTTAAGTCAAAGAATACGTGTGTTTTTAAATCTTTGCCATATATTACTAAATTGCCCTTTATATAAGTTATAATTTATAGTTTCCCAACATAGTTATCAATGCAGTGGTTTATTAGAGCTGTACACTTAATTATTTACTTACACAGCTCCTTTCAAAATACTATATGAATAGTGATTTAGTCTATAGAATGATCTTCTGCTATCCCATTTCCTCTGTCCTTAACCTTTAATTTTAGCAAATTAAAAAAATCTTCCTTAGCATTAAGCTTTTAACTATTAAATGACTTTATACTTCTGTTACCAGATTTATCAGTTCTAAGTGTATATTTTGATCCACTGTTATAAAAGACAAAGAAACAACCAAACTTGTTCTTTCTTTCCTATACACACTCCCCTTTTCTTCCTAACTTTTTTTAGCTACATGATTTATTGCCAAGATTTACAAAAGTTGTATTATATTCTATAACCATAACTTACACAATGGTTTGCACATTAGTCCTAAAATCTGAATACTTAGTCTTCCAATGGCAAACCCTGCAATCAGAGCCTTATGGTTCTAGTGTCTTAGTCCTACACCCCTAACATTCTTCACTAACCTTTCTGTTTAGCTTGTCTATTCATCTCTTATCAACCTCTAATAGTATGTTCAAGAAGGCCTCATGGTAATTATATTATCTGAGCTCTTGCATGTTCAAAAATGTTTACTGCCTTTTAGAAAATAGACATTGCTTTGCTAATTTCTGGTGTTGACTATTGCCATAGAAAAGTCCAATTATAATCCCAGCTATCATAAAATAGAGAGTGACTTAGGCCAGATTGTTTACTTGCTTGCATAAATAAATAAATAAAGTAATTAATTAGTGAACAAATGAGTGAGTGAAGGAAGCAAAGAACGGAAAGAAGGAAAGAGAGAAAGAAAGAAAGAAAGAAAGAAAGAAAGAAAGAAAGAAAGAAAGAAAGAAAGAAAGAAAGAGGAAGGAAGGAAGGAAGGAAGGAAGGAAGGAAGGAAGGAAGGAAGGAAGGAAGGAAGGAAGGAAGAAAGAAAAGAAAAGAAAAGAAAAGAAAAGAAAAGAAAAGAAAAGAAAAGAAAAGAAAAGAAAAGAGAAAGCTAACTATTGATATTCACATGTATTGGGGAATACAAACTGTGGAACGTTTTTTGTTGCTTTGGCTGCTTTTGATGTTAAAAAGTACATACTCTTATATCCTGCTTCCACAAAAATGGCATACGTTAAATAGATCATTCAAAGCCAAAGAGCAAATATTAAGCAATGAGTACTCATTTAATATTTTAAAAACAAAAACAAACACCAAATTCCATTCCCCAAAATTCTGGCTATTAAATGAAGTGATGTATAATTTGGGATTCCTGTCACAAAGATTTCATAAGCAAGTTGTCCTATGCAATGAGTCTGCCCTGAGCCTTACATTAGGTTCCATTTTTCTTCCACTGAAAATCAGAGATTGCTAAACATTTCTAACATCTACCAAATTTCTTTCCTTCCCTAAGTCGTATGTTGTATTACTTTATTTTGTTTTAATGAGCCAAAAGAGTTCTTTCCTTCAGTCACTAAAGGGGTTGTTTTGTACTCTATCATGTTTAAAACACATTCAATGTGCCTTCAGTGTGAATGGACTCACTGTTCTTCTAGACATAATTATTGGATACCTAACTAATATTCTCTGATGAAATGTAAGTCAACTGTAAAATCTTCAGCGAGACTTTGCATACTGATGTTAGCTAATTTTACTGAGTACTAAGTGTCTGGAATTGCACTAAGATCTTTAACACATTTTTTAGTTGAATCATTTAGTGCATATAATCCCAACAGCAAAACTGGGGTAGAATACTCACATTTTTCAGAGGAGGAAATTGAGTCCCAGAAAGGTTAAGTAACTTGTGTAGGCTCACAGCCAGAGAAGGGCAGAGCCATGATGTGAAGCAAAGCATTCTGATTCTAGAACCCAAGCACTTTACCACTGTTGTTAACACAACCATCCAGTTGATGTCTGGGCTAAGGGTTATTAATATGCCTTTCATAGTGTCTGCATTTGATATCAATGAGAGAGGTGTGTTTGGGCTTATCATTAGGCACACAGATTACCTTATTCTGGCTCATATTAGCAACATCAAGACAATGATTAATCCAGTAAAATTGGTGCACGGGAGTCAAGACAGTTTAGGGCTTGCAGCTGTCTGATTTTTTTTTTTTTTTTTTTTACTTTTCAATCCATTGTTTCGACATCAGGTCAATATCCTTAGAGATATTGTTAAGGCATAAAAGGTGGGCATACACACGCACACATCCCCCCGCCCCACACAGACTTTTGAGAATGGTATTATAAATTCCAGATCTGTGCAAAGCTCTTTTTATGTTTCAGATTATGTAGAAGGCAAGACTGGGAGTGTAACCTGATGGTTTGCTTGCTTTTCCTCTCACCTGTGCTCCTTGGGAAGCAATAGTAATAGCATCATTATCACATCCTCGTGCTTTTCAACGTAGGGTGTGATAAAGTTGCAGTGAGTGCAATTTCTTCTGGGAGAATAAAACTTTTGCTTTTTCCCTGCTAATGTGCAAAAACAAATAAAAGCAAAACAAAACAGAAAAGAAACTTGAGTGAGCTGCTCTGAAAAATATGCTCCAATAGAGAAAACTTAAAAAAAAAAAAACCCCAAAACATTGTTATCAGGCAAAAATAACACATTTGAATAAATATTTATGTATGGTTTCCTAGTCTTCTGGCTTATGCTCCTTCATGTACCTTGCAGGAAGTTAAAGAAACAACTATAAATCATAAATAAGGAATAAAACGAACTCTATGAAAGTCTCTGATTATTCCATTACTGAAATCCAGCTTAGCAATCATTCCTTTCCTTCCCAGTATATTTCTATAAACAATCCAAAACAAACCTGTAGGATTTATAGAATGCTTTTAATATAAATGAAAGTGGAACCACGCACAGAACTGGCGAGAAATTAATTCACATTTCTCTCTAGCAAAAAAAAACCCAAAACACAAAACAAACAAACAAACAAACAAAAAAACCACAGTGTACTGGGAAAACAACATATTCCTAACGAGCAAAACCAAGGAAGACTTTTAAATAACTTGATATCCTTTGTATCGCAGGGTGCTTCTGTAGGCTATGACCCAAAGTGAAAGCTAATGGACTAAGAAATTTAATATTTTTTTCTACCACTGATTCTTATATGAACTGGGGGATGTCATTTTGCTTTGTTTGTTTGTTGTTGTTGTTGTTTGTTTGTTTGTTTTAATGATAAAAGTGAATAGATGAGCATGAGCCAGCCCAGCTCAAAGAATGACAAAAACGAATCTACCAGAAACCAAAATGCTTAGTTTGGGCTGAGAAATGCACTTTGAAAATAACCTAGGAGAGCTACAGAGCTTTCATATTGTAATCAGAACTCTCGAAGATCATTCAATAGAACCCAGTTCTTTCATTCATCCATATACATTTGGTCAAAACTACGATTTTATTATTCCTACTTCTCCTAGGAAATCTGGATCCCCATATCCCCTTATGTTGGAGAATCTTCTAGACATTGTTACCTCTATGCAAATCTTCTGTGACTAACCCCACACACATCTCATCCATTATGGATATTCATGCTCCAAATTTAATTCAAAAAAAAAAATCAAGCGATTTGTAAATCATAACTCTGGATTATAACTTTATAAAGACCTGATCTAGTGTTAATTAAAGATTATATATAATTTTAAGTATATTCAAAATGCATAAGAACACCTGATAATGCAAGATAATCCTCATGCTTATTGTAGAAATATAATTTCAAATAAATTCCAGTCATTGCCAAAAATATATTTTTGAAATAAGTGGATATTGGCTCTATTTTTGAGAAAGAAGTTGAGGCTTCCCAAGTGAGTTCACAGCAAGGTGGAAAGTAATATCTATTTTTCTCAAATGTGTTAGACAAGGCCACCAGAAACTATGTTAGGGGCTAAAATTAGCCACTGTAACAAAGCATAAGGCAATACTGTTATACACTGTCACTGTGTTTCAATATGCAATATGTTTTGATGGAATTCAGTAGTTTTTATAAGTTGGAGTCACTCAAACAGCTCCTTTTTTTCTTTGTCCATCCATATGATGCTTAACAACCAGGTTTATAGCCTTAGCATTAAAAAAAAAATTTCTTAAACGTTTATTCATTTTTGAGACAGACACAGACAGCATGAGCAGGGGAAGGACAGAGAGAAAGGGAGACACAGAATCTGAAGTGGGCTCCAGGCTCTGAGCTGTCAGCAGAGACCAATGCAGTGCTCGAACCCACAAACCACGAGGTCATGGCCTGAGCCGAAGTCGGACACTTAACCAACTGAGCCATCCAGGCGCCCCAGCCTTAGCATTTTTTAATGGAGTGTTTTGGTATAGTACAGGCATAGGGTTCATATAATTATTATGGACAGTCAACCATAAGGTATAAAGCATACATTATTATATAATTAATATGCCACAGGCTTTTCCACTGAATTTAAGTCAGTTTTATACATGAGAATTAATGAATATCCCTTTAATTAAAAATAACTTTAAGGCATGATCAATTAGTCAAAACAACTATATCAACACAGAAGTTTCAAATCAAAGTGGCAAGTTTAATGTATTGCACAATAGAGGCAAAGAAGAATGCACAGTAAGGAATAATTCCAAAATCCTACATCAAAATAACTGAAATTAAGTTCATCACAGGAGTGGCTATGGGAGAAAACGTCACCATTAATGTCCTCCTGGAGAATTTTTAAAAACAATAAATACACTCATCTGTTGAATTTAGTGCTGGTCTTATCTAGAAATTAAATTGTCCTAAGTTCCAGCTTCCTTCTCTGCTAGTTGAAAGTACATTGCTGTTATGATTAACGATGAACCCTAGAAACCCATCTTGTCCACAAACCCCTGTGGCACACCACAGAGTTATTGCAAGAGGTTTATGAATTCCTGTGTCCACCAGTTTTGTGGACTAAACAAATCACATACACATATCTATTATTACTTTTTCAAATACAGTTAGTGTTGAGAGTTTAACTAAATTAATCCATGATATTGCTGCCTGGACATCCATTTTGTTCGGCCAACTAGTCTGCAGGGACTTTAAACTGACATTAGCCTCTCCTGCAAACTCATGCCTTGGATAGCAGCTTTAGAGTCACAAGCAAATAGAAGTTCCTAATGTGACTTCAACTGTCTCTCCTATCTCCCAGTGCCTATATGCCTCATGCATTCCTTAGATAATACCCCCCTGGGGACTTACCAAAACACAACTCTTTGGTTACAACGGATCAATCCAGCCCTAGCTGAGAAGCCCCAAAGTACCCTACCCATTCACACTACTAAAGGCATGGACCCCAGGTCCTGCCTTCTCTCTTTACTCTGCCTTCGTGTCCCCATGCAGCCCCTCGAGTTGTCCTTCCTCCAGGGCCTGTGCGTAATAAGCTTTTCTGCCTCAATTTCTCTTGTGGTCTGTTACTGAACTACAACCTACTGGCCAGCATTCTGTGCTCCACTTAGTAAACGTTAATTTAACCAAGTCATGAGAGTTGTTGGTGTGTTTAATCAAACACAGTTCATTAAGCATGTCTCACAAAGTCAGTGCCCCCCGGAAATTCCATGGGTTCCCCTATATTTCCCAGCCTCCATCCAGATAGATTAGTGCTATGTTACTAAGCCAAGCCAATGGACTATAAGAAGGCATGACAGAGGTCACTTCAGGGCCAGCCGAAGCAGTCAGGCGTCCCCATGTCTACCCCGTTCCCCATTGCTCTTCCCACAGTCATCTTAGAGTCTGTGTCGTCAACAGGACATAGCCATAAGATGTAGGAGGACCACCTGACCCAGACTAGTCTCTGTATGAGTGAGAAAGTAACTGTCTTATGTCAGCCAGAGAAGGTTTCAGATTTGTCTGCTATAAGAGCTAGTATTAATTATGCCGACTGATGGCTAAGTGAAATAAGCCAGTCACCAAAGTAAAAATTTTATATTATTCCATTTATGTGAGGTACCTGGAGTCACCAAATTTATAGAGACGGAAAGGAAAATGGTTGTTGGTAGGTGCTGGAGGCAGAAGGGAATGGGGAATTGTTTCATGGGTCTAGAGTTTCACGTTTGTAAGATAAAAAGAGTTCTAGAGATTGGTTGCACAGCATTGTAAATGTACTTACTGCTACTAAGCTGTGCACTTAAAAATGGTTAAGATGGTGGGGCGCCTGGGTGGCTCAGATAAGTAAGCATCTGACTTCAGCTCAGGTCATGATCTCACAACTTGTGAGTTCAAGCACCATATAGGGATCTGTGCTGATAGCTCAGAGCCTGAAGCCTGCTTCAGATTCTGTGTCTCCCTCTCTTTCTGCCCCTCCCCTGCTCTCTCTCTCTCTTGCTGTCAAAAATAAATCAACATTTAAAAACATTGTTAAGATGGTGAATTCTATGTTATGTATATTTTACCATAATTAAAAATAAAAAATAAAGAAGGAAACAAGGTTTCAGGGTGAAAAATTATTGTTTTTTTAATAAAAAAATAAAGAAAAGAAAAAATATTACAAAAACTAGGCCTCAGTTGCACAGAACGGCAAGGTGATTCCCTCAAGAGCCTTCCAAAAGAGTTTAGAATTGTGTCCACGTAATTGGAATAAGAATAGAACAGCTTTACCTAAAATGACTGTCTAGGTCCATTAGATGTCTGAAGAAAAAGTGCTTCCTGGCCAGATATTCCATTTTTGGAAATCACAATGTCCTTTAGCAGTTAAAAACTCTGAGAAATCTTGTGGAGAAAGGAAAAAAAAAAACTTTTAATTTGTGTAAGCCAGCCTTCCTTAATCATTTAGCTAATGATTTTTTTTGTACAATACCTATTACTATCTGAAATGCCTATATTTCTACACAACACTCTTTTCAAAATGCTGAAATACCATCTTCAAACTGATACGTTAAGCTATTATGTTTGCTTACCAAGTGTCTCATTTTTTTTACACATCTTGATAACTATGCCTTGAGGACCAACTGCTATCTGTCCTGATCAAGACTAATCCAGCATCACCGGAGTAGAACAAAAAGTTGTTCCTGGATCATAAGCAATGAGTGTAAACACACGTAAAAGTATGCGTGCACACACACACACACACACACACACACAGAGCCACATTTAATTGAATACTTACTATGAGCCTAACACTACGCAAATAATGCATTATATATACCTTACCTCAATTAATCATCATCACCACAGTCCTATGATAAAGCACTTTTTTCCCCCCAGGATTTTGAGGATGAGGAAACTGAGGCTCTAAGATATTAAGGACTATGCCCAAGGTCACGTGATTAGCAAATGGGTGAAAGTCAAATCAAACCAGAGCTAAAAGACTCCAACACCAAGCCCTGAACCATTATGTTATATTGTAGAGCACTTTCCTCTAAGTGTAAGATCTGAATCTATCAAGTGCTTCATTCTAAAAAAACAAAAAACAAGAAAACCCTCACTATGAGGGAAAACAGGAAAGAGAAACAAGAACAAGAACAAGAATAAAACCAAAACCCACAACCCCAAAACAAATATGTGGGCTTCTAGGTTTCCAAAAAGTACAGCTTTCATTTAAAAATTCTTTAAACATAGTTAATAGCCTGCAAAGACCTAAAAGCTGGAGAGAAATGGTTTAAAAACAAAAAACAAAAAAACTCCTGTTTATAGCATAGGGTGTGAAATGGTAGCACACTGGGTTAAGAGCTAGGCTAAAAAGTGGGAGACCTGGATTCAAGTTCAGTATCTGTTCTCAGATTCTGTTCAGAATCTGTCCTCATCTAACTGGCTGCCATTTGGCAACATCCATTGACATGTCCATGCTTTACTTTCCTCATACGAAAAGTGTGGATAGAGGCCAAACCAGCTGATCTCTAAGGGTCAAAGACCGAAACATACACAAACTTACTGTAATGCTATGAATATGCTTGGTAAAAGAAGAGAGGAGGGGAGTCTTTACAACTTGGAAGATTTATTTGCCCTAAATTCAATCCATGTCAGCTTTCTAAACTGAGGGAGAAGCTACCCTTTCCGCACTTGTGGACCTGTGGGTACCCTGGTTGTTTCATTTTGGTATAAGTTCACAAACACAAATGAATGCAGGGAACAACAGCTTGCTAAGGAGAAGGCAGCGGAGGTCTGAGGAAGTCTATTCTTCCCCTGCCTCGTTGCTTTGTTGTGCTATTGACACCTAGGATTCAGCTGCAAAAGGAGCCCTCTCTTCATCCAGACTCCTCTCCTCTATGGGTGGGCATCTAAGATGTTGATACATTTTCCCTCCCTTAAAATCAGAAGAGGGGGAATAGCATTAAATATGGAAGCCAGAATATAGGACCCAGAAGGAAAAAGAGGCAGGTACCTAGTCTCTTGTTTCTAAGTTTCATCTAGAATCATTATGAATATCAGAAAAGCAAGAGAAAAGAGGTATATATCTCCCCTGCCACCTCTGCACTTGTCCTGCTGACGTTAAAAGGAGTAAGAGAGAAAAAGAGACCAATTGAGATAGGTCACACTCCTATGTCATCATCACAGGGTCTCTACTGAGATCAAAGATATGCATACACACACACACAAAACAAAAAAAAAAACAAACAAGAAAAACAGGATCCAAATGAGATATTATGTGCCACAAAAAGTAAATGGCATTGGATAAAAGTGTAGGCACCCAGCTTAAGCTTCTGGTCCCAAATTACCTTGTATATTAAAAAAAAGTACCAATCTAAGTAGCATTTGGATGGAAAAAAAATGTCATTACCGTATATAAGCACCTGTCAGGGAGTAGATGAATATTCTCCTTTACTCTCAAAATGTCACTGCAAATATTAGTCCTGTTTATTGTGAGTTTTCCCCACCCTGTTCCCCTTCTTTCTATAGCTCTGTAATAAAAATTCAGCTGGTAACTATCCTCTCCCAAGTTTCTACTCTCTGACGTTTGGTGCTTTCATGCCTCTAAGTGAAGTACAGCCTTAATACTGCGCGGGGGGCTATAGGCGTTCCTTACTTGAGTTGCTAGACTGTGTCTGTCTGTCTCTCTCACTCTCTCCCCTTCTCTCTGTCATTCTCTGTCTGTCTGCCTCGCTCTTTACTTCTGTCTCTCATTCCCCCCTCTCCACCCAACCCCTTCAGCCTGGACTCTTCCCAGTCCTAGGTTTGTCGCTAAGCTTCCGTCACTACCTAGGAAGGAATACCCAAGCCTTCACGTTCTCACAGTTGTAGATTGTGTCATGTCAGATGATCGTTGCTTTCCCACAGTTGCTCACCAACTGCTTTCCACTTATGTAAATGAGGCTGTCTTTGCTCACTGTTCCACTCTCTGACATTCATGTCACCACATAAGTCAGCTGGAAGGTAACCACTTACAAGTCACGAGGCCAATCGGGTCAGCTAGGATATTTGTTTTTGTTTTTGCATCTTCCTCTGTACTTCCTCACAAGAGAAATGGGAATCTGCACTAGGAAAAGACATGTTTGAGCAGGGAACAAGCATTCTCAATTAGCTCCAAGTCACCCTTCTTGTCCGCCTTTATGGTGCATTCTCTCCTTTTCTCCTCCCACTTGATGTAGTCTTTAAGTAATTTCACACTGCTGCTTTCTGATAAACCAGCCATGGAAAATAACTCACACAGCAGGGGATGTATATGTTCTGGTATAAAAGAAAGTTTTAGGGACCCGGTAGCCACCAATAAGTCATTCCTAAAATGCAAGTCTTTATACAAGACATTCACATTCTTTCTTCAAACCCTGCTTTATTTATTTCATGAGGCTCTTCTCAAGAACTGGTTTCTCAAGTCTTAGGTAAGAACATCTTGAGAGTAAAACATCAGAAACTCTCCAATAAAGGAGCCAATACTTACTACTATCTTACTGAAGGTCAAGTAAGGAAGATTTGAATGAGGCTGAACCAATAGAGGCAATTACTTTTGCTCTTCTCTCTTAGGTGTTACAACTGTGGGTCAGTTGGTGAACTCTTCTGGCCTTCATGGTTTCTCTTGTTTTATGAAGATTATAGCTCCAAAGTGTCACATCCTAGGGAGAGTTGAGACTCCCAATGAGAGAAACAAGATCATCACCAACATTATGGACTAGGTATACTCTATCAATTGTCTTTTATGTATAATAATGCTTCGGGGCATATGTCTTTATCTTGCAGTATGCAGTTACTATAATTGGAATTGTATTCTATATCTAAATAGGTCAATTGAAGCATAGCTATTGACAGAGGAAAATGAATTTCCTCACCCATATGCCATTCAAGGACACCATTCTTTGGTGGCACAGTGAAGGACTCTGAGGACATAAAGACAAAGCAGAAATGAGACTCATCCATTTAATGCTGCTTAGTACAGATATAGAATGTCTCCCAGATAATGAAATAACAAAGAAATGCTTTGCAATATATTGTCCAAAAAAGAGAATGAGATTAAGAAATAAAATACAAAAAGGAAGGGAAAAATAAGAGATAAAGAGAATATGGAAGATAAGGAACAAAGTACTAAAGAGAGAAAAAAGAAAGAAGGGGAGAGAGTAAAGAAGAAAGGTGGGGGAAGGGGAAAAAGAAAAGGTCTCTGTGTAAGTCTTTCCATATATCACATGCTAATTAATATTTTGAATTTGAAAATGTGGCATCATGCTTTCTGAAAGTACACATGGCTATAAAAACAAGAACCGACTTTGCTTCTTTCGACCTGAATGAGTCTTATGCCTTGGAGAATACATCAATTCTTTTAGAGCCTTCTCTTTGTTGTCACTTTGGTCCATGAAACCAAAAACTTCAATCTCATAAAAAGGTCATCAAAGCTAAAAAGCTACTATGCTAGGACTTATTTAGAATTTTGGTTCTAGGTACTTTCATTGTAAGCATCTTTACCTTAGACATCATTGCCGTAAGCATTTTACTGCCTAGTCAATTGTCTAGAAGGCAGTTTTGCCATAAAATAAAAGAGTGACATTCATTAAAAGTTTCATTATAAAACATGAAAACTAAACTGTCAAGAATGACTTTATTGTGAAATATAAAATATTTGAATAAATTTAAAATGTATATAGATTTGTGGCAATGCTGAGCAAATAAGTGGTTTTATTTTGAACAATGCAGGATGGGGTGCTGACCCCCCTTACAGTCAAAAATCTGTGTGTAACTTCTGATTCCCCCCAAACTTAACTGCTAATAGCCTATTGTCGACCAGAAGCCATGTTGAAACATAACCAATTATGATGTATTTTGTAGGTTTATATGTCTTATCTATATCCTTACAATAAAGTGAGAGAAAATGAAGTTATTTTAAGAAAATCATAAAGGAGACAAAATACATTTATAGTACTGTATCACATTAATTAAAAAAAATTTACATATAAGTGGATCCATGCAGTTCAAACTTGTGTTGTTCAAGGACTCAACCCTACTAGGATGTATATTTGTTACTGAGCTTTGTATTGAATTGTGAAGACTTTCTATGCTGTTGTTCTCGGCATATTGTCATATGCCAATGATAGACAATGCAAAGTTCTATGGGAAATGTAAGTTCAAAACTCTGCGCCACTACGTGGGCCATTATGAGGGCTAAGACTTATATAAAAATGAAAGTACTGTGTCATGGAGAAATGAAACCAAATTTTCAATCAATTGATGAAACCAAACTGTCAAACAGTTATTTTATATATATGTATGTGTGTGTATATACATATACGTACATATATGTATATATGTATATGTATATATATGTACATGTGTATATGTGTATGTGTATACATATATACATATATATGTAGTGTGTGTGTGGCAAAAATTGCCTTATGACCAATTTCTTATCCTGAAAAAATGTTTGTGGCAAAAATACTTGTGGCAAAGACATCTATAGCAAAGATGCTTATGGCAAAAATGTTGTACACACAGAAAGCTATAAAATTTCTTGGGAGGACTCTACTTTTTCTGCAGTCATACTCAGTACACTATTTGTAGAATCAGTGGCAAATCCGAGAAAGAAAATAAATTATTGGAGAAATTTAGTTGTAATTTAGGGATAGCATAATGAGTCTACCATAGTCAAATTCGTCTAGAAATAGAATGGATAACTCTAATCTTGTTCATTTCAAGATATCCTTAGATGATCTAATCGTTTAATGCTCAGTGCACTCATAAATACCTAATCTTAAAATGCTGAAAAGTTAAAAGTTCTTTTAGCTGAAAATTTCATAATTTCAAGCATTCCCAGATTTGCTGCTAATTCTACAAACAGCATGTGTATACTGAATGTGACAGCAGAGGGAGAAGACTTCTGAGTGGCTACTATTTACTTATGTTGTGCCTTACAGGGCATGCAATAAATTCTCAATAAATGCTCCTCATTATTATATCATATTGGGGTCACTTCCAAAAACAAGATCAGGAGAATTTTTTAAATGCACACATTTAATAATTGATACAAATCACTAGAAAATAAATATATACAAGAACTAAAAATTAGTATCTTGGTCACAATTATGGCTTGTGATTTTTTATAACAGGTTCTTTCTAGAGTTGCACAATGATTAAGAATACAAACAAGGTCAGACATAGTCAGATGTGAAAACAGCCCTGCTACCAGTTACACACCATTAAGCATGTTAAATAATTTCTTGAATTCTCCAGGCCTTTTCTGTTTCGATGGGTACTGAGAATAATTATATGATACAGCATTACTTAATTTTGTAAATGTTAAATTAGATTATTTCTGTAAGATCCTCAGTTTAATATCTTCTATACAGTGAGAGCTCATAAATATTATATAATCTTATTATTTTTTGTTCCCTTTCCCTTGTTTTTGTTTAGCTTCTAATGATATATATCTTTATACTAAAAAAAAACAGAAAATTTCTAATAAACTCTAGGACAGATACTTTTGACATTCTTCGTATTAATAAGCTCTTGAGTTTATCAGACAAGTCTGACAGCAAGGCTTTCTATTCCTCTAAGGCATGCTGTTGGAACCACAGGAAGCTGCTGTGAAATTTTCAACAATATAAAAGACAATCAAAACTGGAAACTCTTAACTTTGGGGGAAAGTATTAACATATCTCAGAGTTTGTGTCTAAGAGACAATAAAGTAAAAAGAGCACAACTTTAGATTCATACAGTCTGATTTTTAAATCCCAATTTCGTCACCAGATATGTGGCCTTGAAATATTAGTGAAACCTATTTTCTCACCAGCAAGATGTGAAAGATAATCATATCTCATGGATTCACACTCAGATTAAATGAGAGAATCAATGCAGTAAATATAAGTTCTTATAAAGTGTCTAGCACTTAGTAGATGTTCAATAAAGAGTAGTATAATATTTTTATATCCAAGAAAGACCATACCAAGTATAGTCATAAATGTACCCTAGAGATTAGAAAGCACATTTCAAACTATTTGGAGCAAAAGTAGGTATGGTCCCATGATCATGCCTAAAAGAATAAAAATTTAAAGCATAAAAAAGATAAAACCATTCCTAATTTGTTACCAAAAAAAGTCAGAACAACTAAAGATAATATGGCAAAACCAGAAAAGTCTGGTAGGATTTCACTTTTTTAATGTGCCAACAATCCATTTACTAGGATATAACTAAATATGGATAGAAAATTATGGTCACATACTTAAAAATAGTAATGTTGAAAATACCAAAGTTAGAATGAACTTAGACTAGCAAAAGCAATAAAACTAGGAGTGTACAATGAATGATGTGAGAATCTGTATATAGAGTTTGTTTCAAACATAAAAGTAAACAACTACAAGATAGCAAACTGCCTGGATAAAATAAATTGTTCAATGGCAGAAAGCTGATCTTGATCTCTTTAATAAAGGCAAATGATGTTTTAATTTAGGAGATTAGAACATACAACATAGGATTTTTTAAAATTTTATTTATTTTTGAGAAAGGGGGAAGAGTCAGAGAGAGAGAGAGAGAGAGAGATTGAGAGAGAGAGAGAGAGAGAGAGAGAGAGATCCCAAGCAAGCTCTGTGCTAACAGTACAGAGCCGGACTCAGGGCTCAAATTCATAGACCACGAGATCATGACCTGGGATGAAATCAAGAGTCAGAGGCCTAACCGACTGAGCCACCCAGGTGCCCCCAACATAAGAATTTTTAAACTTCCCACATTGTAGTGAAGAATTGAACAGAGCCTCAGAGAAATGTGGGACACCAATTGGCTAACTAATGTAAGTGTAATGGGAGTCCCAGTTCACAAATTCTGCTTGTTTTCAGCCATTATTTTTAAAATATTTTTTCTGCTCCTCTCTCCCTACTTTCCTTCTGCTGCTCCCATTATGCATATGTTCATGTACTTAATAGTATGCCACATTTTTCTAGGCTCTGTTCATTTTTCCTCATTCTTTTTTCTCTGTTCTCCAGATTGCATCATTTCTATTCATCTGTCTTCAAGTTTGCTGATTGTTTTCTTTTTTGTTTTGTCAACTCAAATCTTCTGTTGAGTCCCTTCAGTGAATTTTTCATTTTTATTACTTATTTGTCAACTTTTGAATTCTCATTTATTTTTTTGTGAAGAAAGCATCTTTTTAAAATTTAAATTCAAATTAGTTAACATATAGTTAACTATATATCACTTACATATGACACCCAGTGTTCATCCCAACAAGTGCCCTCCTTAATGCCCATCACCCACTTAGCCCATCTCTTCATCCACCAGCAACCTTCAGTTTGTTCTCTGTATTTAAGAGTCTCTTACGTTTTGCCTCCCTGTTTTTATCTTATTTTTCCTTCCCTTGCCCTATGTTCATCTGTTTTGTTTCTTAAATTCTATTTGGTTATTTTTATATCTTAATTGATGTCTATTTGATGAGATGTTGTCATTATACCTTACTCTAATTTTTTGAAATATGCTTTCCTTTAGATCTTTGATCATGTTTATAATAGCTGCTTTAGAGTATTTGTCTTCCAAACCCAACATCTGGGCTCTGAGGTACTTTTTATTGTTCTGTTGTCTGCCTTTTTTCCTCTGTATAAGTCACACATTTCTATTTCTTTAAATGTGTTTTTTTCCTCAAAAATTAGACCTTTCAGATAATACACTATAGCAATTGTAAATGATACTTCTGAGGTTTGTTGTTGTTTGCTGGTCTGTTGGTTTTCTTTTTTTTTTCAACGTTTATTTATTTTTGGGACAGAGAGAGACAGAGCATGAACGGGGGAGGGGCAGAGAGAGAGAGGGAGACACAGAATCGGAAACAGGCTCCAGGCTCCAAGCCATTAGCCCAGAGCCTGACGCGGGGCTCGAACTCACGGACCGCGAGATCGTGACCTGGCTGAAGTCGGACGCTTAACCGACTGTGCCACCCAGGCGCCCCTGTTGGTTTGTTTTTTAGTGCCAGGCCTGGATTAGATCAGTGAAATCTATTTCCCCACAAAATGTGTCTCTGACATCACTCCAAAAAGGACACAGACTTCAGCACACAGTCCTCCTCAAAACACCACAGATGTTTATGGCTTTAACCAGACTATCTTTCTTTCACTATCTTTTCCCCTGACCTCTTCATTAAGATTCTGAATAGTTTGCCTTTATTGATATTACATACAACTATTAGCCTCCACTAATTGTTAGCTGATTGCTTGATTGTTTTTGACAATGTGCTGGGGCATAAATTGTCCCACGGTCTGGTCTAGGTGAAATTTGGCCACTTTGAAAGACTGGTATTGCCAGTCTGAGTCTTACTTTGACAATCCCCTGGAAAGAACCTCTGTGCTAAGAAGCAGAGGCTGGGTCAGATGAGAAACTATCTCTTCATTGGCTGTCCCACTTAGATTCTCCCTATGGAATAAGAGGCGTGCATATGCGTAGCTAGGGGAAACTGGTGTCACCACTGGCTGCTGCCACCATGAAGTATGGATCTTCTGCAGCACAAAGTCAGTGAGTATAGGGTTGGCTGGGTGTTCACAGTTGCCAAAATTGCCCACAATAGGTCTTTTGCCCTACAAATCTGGGAAAATGGGAACTACCACCAACTTGCTGAGCACACCTGAGCAGCTTCCTTTGACACAGAGCAGCAGGAAAGTGGGGTGCTTTTTCCATCAACTTCTCTTCCCATATCTTCCTGACTAGAGTTCTGCTGGAGGATAGGCATGGCTTGGCTGTCTTTAGTCTCTCAATGCAGGTCTATCACAGGACATAGCTGTGGAAAATATCATCTGCCATAATTCGCTGGCTGCCCAAACCACTCAGAATAGCTCCAATCACCCTAGGGAACTAGCAGAGACGGGAGCTTCCATCTGGCCACTGAGCCCGCTGAAATAGTTCAATATGGCAGAGCTGTTGGAGAGGGGTGCAACTGTAGCTTGAATGCCATGGCACCTCATTGTTCTTATTGAGTTTCTGTACATTTTGTTGAAATAAATGCTCCCAAATATGCTGTGAGCCCTTTGACCAACCTCCAAGAGACTTCAAACGATTACTGTTGCTAATTTTGACCAGCTTAAAAGATGTTTGTCTGGAGAGAGCTTTCTCTGGGCACCTCATACCACTATTCTGGAAGCCAGTCTCCAATTCTGTCCATGTTTTATTACATATGATGATATTATGTTGATAGGTACATACAAGTTAGTGGGAGCTATGTTTTGTCAGGTTGTTCCTTTAAACATTATATGCAATACCACTTCATTCTTATGCTGGTTTTCATTTAAGGTCTTTTTTATTAAAATGTAAATATTGCCATACCTCTTTATTTTAGTTTATATATGAATGATAATTCCTTTCCTATCATTTTATTTTAGCCTTTTTTTATGATTTGTTTTCAATTTCATTTCTTTTAAACTCTTGATCTTTTGAGTATATGAATTGTTATTAAACTATTTTCTTCCTGTTTTTGAAATTATATAATCCAATTATATTCTTTTAAGTGATCCTTTTTTAAAAAAACAAAGCACATGCAGTTAAAACCATAAATTAATCTAACATGTATCTATCTTCCTTCTGAATGCAGTAAGAAATCCCAACAAGTCTAACCATTCAATGAACAAGCTCATTCCTGTTCTACTTATTGTTGCTAGATATTAGAATTCTATTTAAAAGGGTTAGTAATGTTTTGATTAGCATTCTTCTTTTACAGACTATGATTAATTAACTTTACTATTTTTTATCAGATATCTTGGTTTTCTATTTTCCTTCTAAGTTCTTGCATTTAATAGCTATTTTATTGTTCCTAATTGATAAAATCCACTTTGTATATGTTATGGATCTTTTTCCAACCACTTTATATTGTATTTACATATGCCTAAGTGCTGGAATGAAATGTGCACATTTTCCAAGTTGAATTGACTGGGAATGATCTAAAGTGTTCTAAAAGGTAGTCTGGACTCGGCTTAAATGTCAAAATTATAGTATATGGCATGGAAATCTGGAAATGGCCACAGAATTTTTTTACCTAAGGATGCACTACTTGTGACTCATGACTCTTCTGACCTGAACTCTAGCTTGCCGAATGTTATTGAAATGTATCATTGTAGCAGTTTTTTTGGTATCCACTCACCAAAAGAGGATTCCCTGGGTACGTTAAATAAATCTAAAGGGTATATGTACAAATCTGAATGCAGTATGTTTCCTGCATTGAATACCTGAAAGGTAAGTTTCTTGTTTCACTTCCAAAATATAATTGTTGTTTAACTGGGTATAAAAAAAATATGTTGAAAGTAATTTCCTCCCAGAGACTGGTTTTTATTGCCTTCTGTCATCTGTTGAAGCTAATAAGAAGTCTGTCATTGGCCTCAGTGACTTCTCTATTTTTTTCTCTGTAGAACTGTGCAGTCCAATACAGTAATCACTGGTTATGTGTGGCCAGTTAAATTATAATTAACATTCTTTAAATAAAACTTAGTACCTCAGTAGTTACACTAGTCACATCTCAAGTATTTAGTAGCCACATGTGCTAGTGGTTGTCATATTAGACAACAAAGATGTAATATCTCTATCATGGCAGAAAGTTCTATTAGTGCTACTCTACACACAATTCAAATGTCCCCCCTTTACCTCTGATATTCTTTAATTTCACTATAATGTGTCTGATGTGGGTTTGTTTTTATTTATCTTGGGTTATCCTAAAAAATTTTCTGGGGCGCCTGGGTGGCTCAGTTGGTTGAGCATCCGACTTGGGCTCAGGTCATGATCTCGCGGTTTGTGAGTTCGAGCCCCGCGTCGGGCTCCAGCTCGGAGCCTGGAGCCTGCTTCGGATTCTGGGTCTCCCTTTCTCTCTCTCTGCCCCTCGCCTGCTTGTGCTCTGTCTCTCTCCATCTCTCAAAAATGAATAAATGTAAAACAAAAAAATTTTTTTTAATTTTCTGAGGATCTTTAAATTTTAAAAATTCTAAAAGTTTTTCCTTAAACAAGGCACATAAAAATATTTCTTAATTCTCTTTTGAAACTTTCTAGTGTAGTGTGTGTGTGTGTGTGTGTGTGTGTGTGTGTGTGTGGGGGGGAGTTTCTCAATCTACACTTCTCATTTGGAAGTTTTTTTCCCCTCCCCTCTATGCTTAAATAACCTGAAACAATCAGTTAGTCTTCAACTGTATTTAGAGTTTATCCTTTGTATTTATTTTTAAAGCTTCAAATATTGTGCTTTTTGTTTCCATGAGTCACAGTCTTCTTTTCTTTCCAACTCTATTATTTCATTTCTTCCTGTTTTTATTTGAAAATGTCTTTTTTTTAAAAGGTATTACAAAATGATGTATCTATTTTAATATCCTAAAATAATCATTTCAAAGGCTGTGTCAAACCATAATAAATTAATTTCACCAAAAGTGATTTTCTTTTTTTTTTTTTTTTTTTTTTACTTTCTCTCATGTGCTTAATAAGATTACATGGGTTTAAAGACTACCTACATTTTAGATTTGGGAGTTAACAATCATTTTAAATGGGATTTGTTTTGTTTTGTTTTGTTTTCTCTAGTTTATTTAGCTATCACCACCATAATGTTCAGTAAAATAAACTACTGCAGTCTCAGTGGTTTAAAACAACAATCATTTACTCTCCCACTTGGATCTACAGGTCAACAGTGGGAGACTTGGATCTAAGAAGTGTTTAGCTGGGCTTGGCTCCATGTCTGCTCTACATTTCTTTGATCCTCATGTTTTCGTGGCCATGAAGGAAAGTCAAGGATAGTCCAACCTTACAAGCACAGTTCATGCTTCTGCTGACATCCTGTAGGCCTAAAATACCACAGAGCCAAGCCCAATATATGGGAGATGAAGAAATATACTTCTTACATGGTGGGAGGGAGAAATAAATATTTTTGAAGGAGAATCTACCGGTTTGTTTTGTTCTTGTTTTTGTTTGTCTTTTCCTTTGGATCTGGAGTTTTGCAACCGCTTCTGCCTAGGGTGCTGGGTCCCTCTTCTACATTTAAGTTTTAAAATGGCAACTGGGGACTCCTGCTCCAGGTAATGTTTATTGGTTATATCAGCAGATCCGGCCAGTGAGCCAGTGAAATGGCTTGAAGCCATTTCTCATCCTGAAGCTCTGTCTTTCTCTTCCTGCCTCCCTAAGCCCAAAGCCTCCTATAAAGCCACAACCCCAAGCAGTAAGTCGGCAATGTTTCAGCCTCCTTTCATAAGCAGTAGTACATCCCAGACTCCAGACTCCACTTAGTGTGGCACATTTCGTCCCTATTAAACCTTCAGATATTGCTGCCTACATCTGTCCTGAGCACCAGAAGGTCCAAATTTTATCCTAACTCATCACCTTATACAGCTGTTCAATTTCATACAGAGAGAATTGGGCAGAACATTTGAGACAAGCTAGGTCTTTACTATTTCATCTAGTATTAGACTGTGTGTCTAAAGAACAGAGGAAGAGTTGTGTTGGAGCTGAACTACTATGCTATCCTCATTGAAACTCTCCCACTTTTTAAAAACCCTAATCTTATTTGATTTACTACTTATAACATTTCCCTAAGATAGAGATGCTCAGACTAGAGGGCATGCTCACTAAATATTAAGACTATGACTCCAACAGAGCTGAGTGTTGGCTCCAAAATGTTTATAATGTCGCCATATGATTTGTCATCACTCCCAGTACAATGACAGCCTTCCTAGCAGGCTTGCTCTCCTATTCTTCACTGAAAAATACATTTTAGAACATAAAAAAATATTCTTTAATAATGGTCTTTAATAATATGTAAAATTTTGTGGCTTAATTTTAATAAGAATTACAAAATATACACATACTCCATGTTATCCAAATATTGTACTTAACTACTGTGAGGTTATGTAATTTCACTACCTTTATGTGCATGTATGTATATGGTTGTATGTATGTGCCAAAGGAAGGCCAAGTGAACATGAGGGATGGTGTATGAAGTAAATTTTCAAAGTAATTTGAATAGAAGCTGTAGAAGAATCAAAGCATCACAAGTCATATGGTTCTATCAGTACGCCAAACTCAAAAGGACATACGCATAGAATTAATCCTGTTTTGTAATTACTATTAGTTCATTAGCAGTCAGAATAAGAGAGGTAGTCAATGAATTCCCTTTCTATTTCTTTGTTGTTGTTGTTGGTTTTTACTTTAAGTGTATTTATTTAGAGGGGAGGATGGGCACAGAGAGACAGAGAGGGAGAGAGGATCTAAAGCAGGCTCCATCCACAGTGTCAGCATGGAGTCCAACACAGGGTGGGCATTCTCAATGTGGGTGGGGCTCCAATGCAATCCAGAGTCAGATGTTTCACTGAGTGAGCCCCCCAGGCCCCTCCTTTTCTATTTCCGTCTCTGATTCTAGCAATAAGCAAATTAGAAATTTATCTAATTTTTTTTTTTTAATGTAGGCTGCACACCCATGGTGGAGTGGAACACAGGGCCTGAACTCACTACCCTGAGATCAGGACCTGAGCTGAAATAAAGAGTCAGACACTTAATCGACTGATCCGCCCCTCTAATTTCATTTCTAATAATATCAAAAAGATAACCAAACCATATCTTAACATGAACAAGAATGCTTTACAATGTTATTAAGTGACGTATCTTTAAAACCACTATTCAAAAATCTCTCAAAGGTGGATTTGGAGGTAGGAAAGAGCTGTACCTGCTAAATTTTTTTAAACAAATGTATAATATTAATGCCACCTTGTTCAACATGTTTATTCAAATAGTAATCCTCTGGTTTAGAATGATGGTAACCAAGACTTAAAAACATTTACAGAAAACACAGATTAAGTGTTTTCAGTCAAGATGCCACACTGAGAAAATACAAAAAGCTTCCTTTGTCTCACATCAAACACACAGACATTCATTCCACTTAAAATATTTGAAAAGTTATGAAAAATTTATAGCCAAGTTCAAAAGCAAAAAAAAAAAAAACATGAAATCTTCAGTTGATAGAAATGAAGAAATTTGACAGTCATGGTGGATCTGGATTTGATGCAGTGCACTGCACAGAATGATGTAGAACACGTACGTCTTTTAGCAGCTAGAATCTCAATGCCTATGAAGTCAGCCATTTCTAGGCCACGGGCTCTGAGCATTTTGGTGAGGTAGATTCCGGCTTACTGCATTGTTCTAAGAGGTAGAAAAATGCTGCCATTGGTTGAAAGGTGATTAGCAAATCTCCATCCAAAAGACCAAAATCATAGCCTCCAGCAAAATTGTGCCAGCACAAAGGAAGAAACAGAATCACTTATCAACCTCTGAAATTATACTACCCAACAATTCAGGTACTGAACATATACGGTCAACTTCACATAATTGATACTTACAGAATATTCCACCCACAACAGAAGAAAACATAGTCTTCAATGGCATAATGGACATGTTTCAACATAAACAATATGCTAGGCTATGAAACAAGTCTCAGTAAATGTAAAAGCATTTAAAACATATAAAGTATATTTTCTGACCACAATAGATCAAATAAAAAATCAGTAACAGAAGTATCTACTGATAATTCCCAAATATTTGGAAACTAAGTAATTTATTTTTTTTTAATTTTTTTTTTTAACATTTATTTATTTTTGAGACAGAGAGAGACAGAGCATGAACGGGGTAGGGGCAGAGAGAGAGGGAGACACAGAACCGGAAGCAGGCTCCAGGCTCTGAGCCATCAGCCCAGAGCCCGACGCGGGGCTCGAACTCGCGGACCGCGAGATCGTGACCTGAGCTGAAGTCGGACGCCTAACCGACTGAGCCACCCAGGCGCCCCAGTTTATTTTTAAATAGTAATTATAGGACCAAGAAGGAATCAAAATGAAAAATAAGCATTATGAACTAAACAAAAATAAAGACATATCAAAATTGTGAAATTCTGGTATAAGCAGTACTGAAGAGATGATAGTTCTCAAATCAAATATCTTAGCTTCCACCTTACAAAATTAGAAGCAGGGGGAAAATGAAACCCAAAGTAAACAAAAGAAGGGAAATAATAAAGATCAAGTTAATGAAACTTGAACTATGAAACAAATGAAAGAAGAAACAGAAAAAGAATAGAAACCATCAATGAAACCAGAAGCTGGTTCTTGGAGATCAATAAAATTGATAACCCAACCCTTTAACCACACTGATCATGAAAAAAAGAGAGAGAGACAGAGAGAAGACACAAATTGCCAGTATTTAGAAATGAGATTAAAGGCATCACTACAGATTGTGTAGATATTAAAATGATAATAAGGGCTTATTATATACAACTTCCTGACAATAAATTTTACAATTTGGATGAATGGACACTTTCCATGCAAGACACAAATGACCAAACCTTCTAGAAGTAGAAATAGACAATGTGAGTCATCCAATATCTATTAAAAGACATTGAATTTATAGTTTAAAACCTTCCCACTAGGAAAATTCCAGGCTCAGATAGCTCCACTGGTGAATTTGACCAAATATCTAGAGAAGAAATTTTACACAAACTGTTCCAGAAAGGGGAAAGGGAGGGAAAATTTCCAAACTTATTCTATGAGGTCAGCCTCTGCTAAATCAGAGGCATTATAATAAAACCACATATAAATGTCTCTCTTGAACACTGATGAAATTGTTCTTAAAAGAAGTTCAGCTAATGAAATCCAACAATATATACAAAGTATATTATGACTCCATTAGTTTTCTATTGCTGCATAACAAATTATCACAAACCTAGGGGCTTAAAACAATACAGATTTATTATCTCACAATATATGTAAATCAGGAGTCCAGACATGGGTGGCCTGGGTCCTCTGATCAGTTCTTACAAGAGGGACATTAAGGTGTCCAGGGCTGCAATCTCATCTAAGGTTCATAGTCTTCTTCCAAATTCATTTGGGTCATTGGCAAAATTAATTAATTTTCTGTGGTTATAAAACCCCATTTTCTTGCTAGCTGTTGGCTGAGGTCACACTGTGCTCTCAGAAGCTGCCCTAAGGTCCTAGCAGCACAGCTGTCTCAAGTGTTGGCAATTGATTTGTAAAAGCCAACAGAAAGGGACGCTTGGGTGCCTCAGTCAGTTGAGTGTCTGATTCTTGACTTTGGCTAAGGTCATGATCCCAGAGTCGTGGGATCGAGCCCCACATTGGATCAAGCTCCATGCTGAGGCTGATGCTCACACTCAGTATGGAGCTTGCTTGGGATCTCTCTCCCTGCGCTCCTCTCCCCCAATCACATGCTCGCTCTCTCGTTCTCTCAAAAAAAAAAAAAAAAAAAAAAGAAGCCAACAGGCAAATCGTTCTCAAGACAGCTACAGCGATGTTTTTTTTATATACTCTAACATAATCTAGGGAGTGATTATCTCATCATTTTCAGAGATGCCCCCAATACTCAACAGTAGGTTGTTCATGCTAAGAGGTAGGGATCTCAGGAACCATCTTAGAATTCTGCCTATGACAGTAAACAAGTTGGGTTTATCCCGGAATTATGAGAATTACAAGATGAGTTTAACATTCAAAATATATGAATGTGAAAGTATATATTCACTGTATAAACATACTTTAAAAAAAGAACATATGATCATCTCAACAGATGTAGAACAAAATATTTAATAAAATCCAATGATCATTCCTGATATTTCAAAAATCTCAGGGGCATCTGGGTGGCTCAGCAGTTAATCATCTGACTTCAGCTCAGGTCATGATGTCACAGTTCATGGGTTCGAGCCCCATGTCAAGCTCTGTGCTGACAGCTTGGAGGCTGGAGCCTGCTTCAGATTCTGTGTCTCCCTCTCTCTCTTCCCCTCTCCCCTCCTCCCTCCTTCTCTCTCTCTCTCTCTTTCTCTCTCTCAAAAATAAAAATAAATATTTGAAAAAAAATTTTAAATCTCAGAAAACTTGGTATAGAGGAAACTTCTTCAATCTGACACAGGGCATTGACAAAAAACCTGCAACTAACATCATACTTAATGGTGAAAGATTGAATTTTTACCCTCTAAGTTCAGATTACAAAGATGTCTGTTGCCACACTCCTATTCAGTATTTTACCAGAAATTTTTGCAAGATCAATAAGACTTTCAAAATAAATAAAAGACAAATAGGTTGAAAAGAAAGAATTAAATCTATCTGCAGGTGAAATTATCATCTGTATAAAATATGGAAGGATCTTTAGCAAAAGCTACTACAAGAAATAAGTTTGTCTTCCATGGTTGCAGGGCACATGATCAATTGCAACAGTTAATTATGTTTCTGTGTACTAACAACAAATACTTGACAATGGAAAAGAAATGCCATTTATATGGTACCTTCAAAATCTCAAATATTTAGCAATATATCTGACAAAATACGTGTAATATCTATACTGCTGAGAGAAATAAAAGGAGACAAAAATAAAAGGAGAGACATGTATTAGTTAAATGGATTAGAAGGCTCAATATCATTAAGATGTCAATTCTCTCGATATTGATTATGGATTCCATACAGTATCAATCAAAATCCCAGCAGACACTTTTGGAAAAGCTGACAAACTTATTGCACAATTCACATGGAAAAGTAAAAGACCTCTAATAGCTAAAGCAACTTTAAAGAAGAAAACAGGATTGGAGGATTAACACCACCTGATCTCAAGACCTATTTTAAAGATGCCTACCAAAACAGTGTGACATTGATGTTAAGAGGAATAATGGTATGGTACAGAACCAGGGGTTGGTATAGAAATAATCAATGGTAGAGAACAAAGTCACAGATATTATATATCTATGTATAAGTATATACCATTATTATCTGATTTCATATATATATATTCATACATATATGAAATGAATTTTTGACAAATGTTCAAAGGTAATTCAGCTGAAAGAGGAATAATGGTACTGTATAGAAATAATCAATGGTAGAGAACAAAGTCTTAGATATTCTATTTCTACGTATAACTCCATGTATATATTGTTATTATCTGTTTTCATATATATATATTCATATATATGTGTGTAAGTTTTGACACAAGTTCAAAGGCATTTCAGCTGAGAGAGGATGGTCTTTGCAATAAATGGTATTGGAACAATTTTATATTCATACGTAAAAAAATTTTTTTTCACACCACAAAAATGAACTGAAAATGGATCACAGACCTAAATGTAAAATGTAAAGCTATGAAACTTCTAAAAGAAAACATAAGGGAAAATCTTTATGAACTTTGGTTAGGCAGAGATTTCATAGATATCTCATAAAAAACATAATCTATAAAAGAAAATTGGTACGTTGGACTTCCTCAAAATTAAAAACTTTTGCCCTTTGAGAGAGACATTTACAAAGAACGAAAAGACAAGTCACAAACTTATAGAAAATACTTGTTTCTAGACAATAAGAAAGAAAACTACCAAAGTTATTCATGAGGCTAATCTATCTTTGATATTAAAACTGGACAAGAAAGAACTGTACAAGGATAGAAAATAAAGGGCCAGACATGTGATTTCGTAGTCTAAGTGCAAAAATTCCAATGAACTGTTAGCAAAGTCACTCTAACAAGACAGAGAAAATGAACAGTGATGTGTTGTGGCCATCACATTAATATACTGAAAAAGAAAAAAGCACGACATCACCATTCAATTAAATTCCATATTCCCTCACAAATCAATACATCCGTATGTAAACTCACATACATACACATACACACACACATACACATATGCTTTACAACCTAAAAACAGCAGGAGATATCTTTAACCTGATAAAAAGATATTTATCAAAACTTTAGGGGCTCCTGGATGGCTCAGTTGATTAAGCATCCAACTTCAGCTCAGGTCATGATCTCAGGGCTTGTGAGTTCAAGCCCCACGTAGGGCTCTGTGCTGACATCTCAGAGCCTGGAGCCTGCTTCGGATTCTGTGTCTCCCTCTCTCTCTGCCCCTCCCCTGCTCACGCTCTGTCTCTGTCTCTCTCTCACAAATAAACAAACATTAAATTTTTTTTTTAATTTAAAGCAAACTTTGTGCACTCATGAAGCATTGGAAGCATTCCCATTAAAGTTGGGTACAAGACAACGCTATCCATTTCTGCTCTTAAGAAAAAAAAGATGAAATTAAAAGTACACGCTAAAGTAACATTTCTACTATTAATATAATATCACTGCTTTGTAATTTAAAATTTTCCTCATCTCTTGAAATTCATGTTGTTAACTTTATTTCTCCTTTGAACAATGTGCAAATTTTTATTTTTATATCTGTATATAAGTGTTATGCATATAAATGTTTTCACATATTTTATTAATAATTATAAAAACCAAAGTTAACATTGAGGATAAACAAATTTTCCCTTCAAAAACTTGGCTAATATAATCGTTAAGTTTAAAAACACCATTCTAGAGGGATCATCTATAGTGATATTCCCCAGGCTCCTGCCTTTTTCATGCTCTGCTCAATATTTGTATCAATATTTAATATTCAATGAATAATTTAGATGAAGACATGAAAATCGTGTTGATGACATTTATGTATATTCTCAAGTTGGCAGGGAGAGCTAATACTGAATGAAGTCAGAAGAATTTTTAAAACCTCTTTTAGCTAGAATTCTGAGTTTAAATCTCAACAATGAGAATAACCTATATAATTTTTAAATTTTGTGTTTGGGTTCACAAAACAACTGTTTTGTTAACATAATCTAATGAAATATAATACCTGGACTGACAGAAGTTCATATGCAAAAACTTTTAAAAGAGCTGAACATATGCTCAATAAAGTCCATTAAGAGTCCAGGGTTGATAGAAACCTAGAAACTGTATCACAAATAATAGCTGGCCATGTCTCAACCTGGACAAGAAAAAACTTAGAAGGGGATATGCTAGCTCGCATCATATATCTGAAGAAGCTTCTTAGGAGGCAGAGTTTTTTTGAAGCAATGTTATGTATTATTATTCACAAAAACAAATCACTGACTCATGAATGTCTTGAGGCTAGAAGAAATCATGCTGAACCTCATGCATGTTGGCCAGTGATCTGGTGTTTCTTTCTTACGCTCTATCAGAATGTGCCATAGACAGAAAGTACATCTATTGTTTTGACTGAGTTGCACAATCAGTTCATTTTTACCACTTATAATGATTCAGCAGGTTTAAGGACACAATCCACCCCATCTTTAAAGAAGGTGGGGGGAGTCCCTCAATATAAGTCAGTTAATCCAGATAGTCAAATTATCAAATAAGAACTCATTAGCGCCTGATTTTGTGACTCATCAGTTCGGTTCACATGGTTCAATTGCTCATGGGAAATGGGTATGAAAATTCTCTGGACAGGTAACCTAGGAATTACGGTCCCTTAATGGAGACGCAAGAGCACTAGGGTAAGGAAGGGGAGACCACTGAGAAGACCAGAGAATTGAAAAAACAAGTGCTTAGGGTTTAATGTTGCCAAGCTTAATGCAAATTGTGTAGCCAGGGAAAAAAAAAGTCACGAATTGTATAATTTTGTCAACTAGTCTCATAGCTGATGTCAATCAAAAGAAAGGAAAGAAGATATATTAGGGAAGGAGGGGGTGGAGGAATGTTCTCCAATTGTCTTATTCTCTGCATTTTCAAGCACAGAATAAAGCATTCCCTTCCTAACAAACCTCACTGGTCTTGCGTGAGAGTGTTTCTCAGATTACACTTAGTAAGTAAAGGCCCGGTGTTCAGGACTGCACTTCACATCTTGTGGCCAATAAATACAGTCATTTCAATGTTCTATTTTCTTGGTAATGCAAGGTGGCTAAGAAGAAAGAATGTCATCAGGCCTAGAGCAAGCAATCTACCACCCTTAATTCCCATCCCATTAGCTACATAATGATGTTTATTATGTTACTTTTATGATCTTATAAGCTTTATTATTCCCATTTCATCATATAAAATTGAGGCAATGTACTGTACTTACATTTTGTTTACCTCATTTTTCTAGTTAGATGTTATAAATGTTCCTGTTTGGATAATAACTAGGTTCTGAGGCCTGCGGGGTGATTTTGCCCTTTTCTATGACCTGATTGGAAGATGGGAGATGAAAGGAGATTGATTTAAAATAGAAGAATGCACCTGGTATGTAGAAAGGGGGTGGGGGTGGGGGTGGGGGGTAGGATTCTTATTTTTAAAAAAAAAATTCATTCTTTCCTTGTGCTTGTCTTTACTATCCAACATGCTATACATAGAAACCATTCAAAACATAAAAATCTCTTCAAAACACCAGTCCCTAGAGCCCAGGTGACTCTTTAAGATCTAAAAAATATGGTAGTTCTAGAAAAAAATTAAAGACTCTAATGGAGACTAAAATACTCCACTTTGCAAAACATAGGTTGAGGGTATTAGACTGAGTAAAAATGTAATAAATCTACATAATTCTTTCTATCCTAGGAAGTATTACCCTCCACTGAAAGGAGAAGCTATTAAGTCCTTAAACTCAGAGGGTTTTCACTGTTTTTCATCAAAAGTAAATATATGTAAAGGAAAAAGCAGGATGCTTAACCGAGAGCTATACCATTTGTTCCTGGTTAATTGTATTGCTGATTCCATCAGCATCATTACGCACCTTCAAAAGTACTGTGGCATCGAGCCCACTGTGGTCTCACAAATGACTAAGAGCAAAGTCACAAGTAAAGGCTGAGGGATAGGCTGGCCTCGCTGTGTAAAGCTGGAGAAAGACAATGATAATAATACCACAGTTCCAAGATACTGAACACTGATTATTTTTTTTTTATTTTTTTTATTTTTTGTCTTGTTTTAGATTTAGGTTTTTTTTTTTTTTCTTCAAATATTGCAGGTCGTTTAGAAACACTTTTCCCGCCCTAACAAGTGACCGCTGCTGACTTCTATCCACTTATTCAGTAACCCTGTTGAGGAAAGCCCTTCAGAAGAGATAACCATAGCTTTTAGCATATTAGACACCACACAGACCTTAACACTCTGCCACTACTTACACAGGAATATCCTGTTCCAAACAAAACACATTTCTAGAAGTTGAATGTAAATTTGGCTTTTGGACAAGTAGCCATATCTTAAACAGCATAAGGAATTTGTTTTTTGTTATTTTTAATAGGGTGAATCTTTTGATAATAAATTTAACTTCCTGTATTCACATGTTCATTATTTTTGTTTTGTCTAGTATTTTTTAAGCCAACATTGGTTTTTCAGAATTTTGTCAAAGTAGAATATGGGGCAGGAAACCAGTGAGAAGATACGGCCTTCATTTCATTCGTTTCACCAACCACATTGGACGACTCATTTTACCTACTGGGCCTCAGTTTTCCTAAATGTCAAATAATCATCAAGTCCCTTTCAGCTCTAGAATTCCAACATTTGTAGTACTGAGGAAAACAAAGTAAAAAAGAAATCGCTAACCTCTACTGAGCTGCCATATACAGTAGTGCCATTGTTTACCACCAGGGGGCGCCATTCACGTTGGAGACAATATCCTAGCAAAGGATGCCTGAAGTGCCTCGAGGGTAGGATGTCTTTTCCTCAATCACCATATGGACTAGCTATGAACATGCCAAGTTCCTTAGTTCTTTGCTCTTGAGAAACAGCAAGAAAAATTTCTTACGAATGTACACCGTGCCCACCATTTCAAAGCAAACCAAGCTTGCAGAAGATAATTTTGGCATACAGCAATCAGTTGCATCTGATATGACTTCTATTTCACTAGAAGAGTTTATAAGGCATGGATCGTGAAGATTAGATAACAGGTATATCCACAGTGACAGGTGCAAAGTGAGCACTCAAGACTTGCCCCCCAAATGTTCTGGAATTCAAGAGACCACTGAGGTTCTTTCACTATCCTGTAAAAGGGACAAGTTTCCCCTAAAAATGATCAGAATTTAATTTCCTGCCAGAGAGGTATATGGGGACTCAGGGATTAACTGATTCACTAAATAAATGAAGGTTGTATTTCTTTTACCTGCATTTTGTGGAGTAAATATCATGTTTGCTGAATGTATGAATGGTTCATAACAACACATGGACACTGTCTGTGTACCCCCCTTGGTCACTGAGAGCCGTGACTAAGCAGAGGACAGGTGGGGCAACACGTGCCAAAATCCCATGATGGAGACCTTCCTTTCCCTTTGAGGGCATCTCCTACTACCGAGAGAAAGAAAGATGTAGGGTACTGAAAAATTGGCTTGTGAGAAACCTTCCTACCTTCGGGCACAATAACACTGGTTCTATGAGGTAGAAGAAAGAAATTTGTGCCGTCTGGGTGCCTTGCAATTTCCTTGGAACTGGGTTCCAAATGTCTGTTATGTGAATAAAGTCAAATTAATTAAGATGCCATCCAATGATGCATAAATCACAAACGGAAAGGGTACGGAAAAATACCCCTTTCTCTGCCCTCTGTTCCCCCATCTTGGAGGCCAAACTTTGCCCTTGAATGAGCACAAACACCTCATATCTAAATGACTCACTGTCAGATGCTGGCTGTAAGTCTATTAGACTATCATAATGTCATCTTTGTTTTTGGCAGTGTTTGAAAGCACCTCGCACAGCTTTATTTGAACACTGTTTTCATACCTAAAAGCTTGAATCTGTAAAACAAACACACAAACATTTATAGACATCTTTATATCACTTCAAATTGTTATGATTAGTGTACACACTTTGAATATTATTACTTAAACAACCTCCAGCTGATGTTAAAAAGTAACACTTTGGAACAAGGCATTCTCCAAATGTTCTATTAAGGATGCTGTTTATTTATATCAGTGTATAGAAAAGTACAGCTGTACAAAACATAAATCAATGTCAAAAGTAAAAGGCATTAAAATTCATAAGGTTCATTTTCCGACATCCAGAGCAAACTGTAGCTGAGAGTTTGTCACAGACTTAACATCAGCAATAAAATTATATAACTGCTGATGTCACATTCTTTGAGGTACACTCAAAGGCATCTAAAATTTTATAGCTTAGTTGGGCTTATTTTAAAAATGAACATATATTACTCTTAATTTTGTTTCCTATGATACCTAGAAGACCTGAATATAAAAACAGCATCAGAGGGGAAATAACTTGCAGTCCACAGAGTTTTAACCACCACGAAAAAATATTTGCATGTGCTCTGTCTTGCTATTGATCAGGAAACCACAGGAATTAGTGTCGGTTTAACGCCTATTAAGGGAAACAGTGTTTTCCATAGCAGAATGAAGAAGGGTTATTGCTAAGTAAGGAAGAACTAAAAACCAGTCATGCAGCGACTAATACTCATTCACAGGTGGTTTTCTGCTTTGGTGTTCACGTTTTTAAAGCTCTCGTGCCATTTGCTTCTGGTGATCTATGAGATCTTGACTCCTATCTGAATACCCACCTGATTTGGGAGCACGTACATTTGTTGTATTGTCTGGACACCTTATTTTCTATCTGCTTTCAATTTCCTTGAGGGCAAGAAGCGCACGGCCACATGTGCATGTCCCCAAGAATCAGGGACAAACTTGCTCGCTGCGCTTGCCCTACGTGATGAAACAGCAGCGCTGCAATTCGCTACGAGGAAGGGAGAGATCGAGGTGACTCAGCCCATTTTTCCGTCCCAAGTTGGAGTAATAGCCTTCCTTGTTTATACAGTCCTTACTGTGGGCCAGACGCAGTTCTAAGCAAGTTAACTCAGAGAAACTCATTTAACCGCCTCAGCAGTCCGAGGAGTTCGGGATTCTTATGACCCTCATGTTACAAAAGAGGAAGCTGGTGGGTTGCACAGCTGAGGTTTGAGCAGACAGTGCAGCTCAAGAGTCTGTACCAGCTACACCAGCTCTCAGAGATTCACAAGTGCACAGTAACGCTACGGGCTGGGGTATCCCCTCCCCTTATCCTTCCCTAAGAAAAATGTTCCCTACAGCCTGTAATCTATTAAGAGGTACATGCCTTTGGACCAGAAATAATTCAGAATAGCTTTTCCTTTGGAGGATACATGTATCATACCCTCCATATCCTGGGACTCTTAGTAGTTTTATGAGAGGTTTCATGCAAACACACATATGTACACACATTCTTGGAAAACTGCGTTTACGTGGTAAAATTTTAGATCATACGTGCGAAATCGTGCCTGCTGCACACAGAACCTGAATTCAAATGCCTTTCTTAAGCACAGGAGAGAGAACAGTCTTGTGAGAAAGGGAGGCGATTCATCCACAGTCGTTATGTAATTAGCCAAAGCTGCTTTGCAATTGTTTTCCATCGAGCACGTACCATTCACAACATCCATTTCTGTGCTTATTAATGGAGCCAAAATGCCCCATTTTGCATTCTCCTTTGCTCACGTCTTCGTGGAGACGACGAGGGTGGGGAGCCTGCACAAAGCCTGCTTGCCAGGTACCGAGGCGCGTCCCGGGCCGCCTCACCAGCAGGAGATGGCTGGGGGGGTCACTCTCCTCCGCCACGACCGGCCTGCGGGACCAGTCCCTGATTCCCGCATTAGAGACGCGGCTAGGGGAATGCAGCCCGGTCTGACTGAGAACAGCACTGTGAATGCAGATGTGTGTAAAATGGCTGACTCTGTACAAGAGTAAATGAGAATCTTTCCAGCTTTCCATTTAGTCGCAAGATCAGGAGGGCTCGTCACCCCAAATAGAGAACGGAGGTGGTTTTCCAGCTGAGAGAGGCAAAGTTGGGAGGTGGGGGGAAGGTGACTCCGGCAGCAAGGACCTTGCTTTTTTCATCTTCTTTGCAAAAGAAGAGAGCTCCGACTAATACCCCATATGAATAGATGCCTTAGGAAATAATTTTTATTAATAGCTGAATATTTTTACTTTCATCCGCGTGCACCCAAATATTGAGTTTATGATATTTAGTTGCACGCATATATCACTGTGTCAAAGGAAAGGGGGAAATCCAGCCTTAATAAAAAATGATTTATTAACTTCTCCACGTCCTATAAATTTAATATGCTAAGGGTTCTTGCTCTCATTGCAGATTATTTCTTTTCGAGGCAGAGTTCGGAATATGAGCTCATCCTATTTCTGAATAATGTATTGGTAAATACTAACAAAATGAAGCCTCTCTGATGCACACACTCCACAGAAACACGATTGGGGTGACACACGTCACTTAGCCATGCTATTTCGTTTGTGTCCCTTCACCCTCAGCTCAGCGCTTTCCTCAAGAGAAACGGCTGAAGCTGCTTTCTATTGCTCTATAATGTTAAGCATTGATGGATTCATTTTCTGAACATAAAATAACACGACAATGATTTTTCGTCCCTCTCCTTCTAAAATCATCCAGCTTGTTCTTAGTTGCTTTTTGTTGCTGTTGTTGTTGGTAGGATGCAAATTAATTTCATTCTCTTTTTTTGGTCATAATCATAATACTAACAACAAAGTATCATCTGTGTACAGTTTTTCTTTTTCATAATTGCACATAAAATCCATCCTACTTGGAAACTGCAGAGAGTACAAGAATCACTATAAATTCTGGCCTCAGGGAATCTACGCTTCCTCCAAGATTGAAGGTAGAAATATTCAGAGGCCATGCTACTCAAACAAGACCCAACCATTTTTTTGTGGTTAGTTTTCTTCCTTTTCTTTTCTGCAGAATATTACCTAAAGGTAGCTCTAAGCACTAAGGGATTGAGGCTTCTATTTAGTCTATAAGTGAACTAACAGGTTTTTCTACCTGTGGGTATCAACTTGGTATTTCAGTTAGCTAAGCAGCTTTGGACCTAGAATAAAACATTTAAGGGACCAGGCAAAATGTAGGAAGCGAGAACTCTGCAGGCTGTGGCCTTTATTTGTTTGCTTACTATGCTGTGTTTTTAGAACAGTGTTAGAATTGCAAAAATGGAAAAGATCGTATGGACAGTTCCCATACACCCCTCACCCACTTGCCCTTGTGCCTTCTCTGTTAGTAAAAACTATGCATTATATATTTTTCTGTTTTCCTGCCGTGCCTATATGTGTCTATTCCTACTGTGCCCCAATAATTATTGGAGATAGAGAAAGAAATATTTCATATTTTAAGTGGGGAAGTGGAAACCTATAGCACTGCCCTACTAACGCCATCTCAATGTGGCTTACACGGGCAAGAAAGCCTTTGAGTGGGGGCACAGCCCAAAGGAAGCTGGAAAGTGGCCAACCTCTGATGGATTTGACTCTCTAGGGAAGACTCCCAGTTGGGGACAGGAGGCATCTCTGCCGTTACACCAACACCACAGCCTTTGCTCGTTGTGTTAAATCTGGAACTGTTTCTAAAGCTCAAGGAGAGAGGGGCATGGTGGGAAGAGTTGTTTACTATCATCAAATGCTTAAGCCTCTGATCTTTGAAATAAAGGGTTAGGCTGATCTATCTTTAAAATCTCTTCTTTGCCATAATACTGTTTGAGGCAGAAGTAAAAGAAGTGTTTTATATGAAAGAAAAAAAAAATTTTTATCAGTCTGGATCCCTGGTCCTATGCATTATGAAAAAAAAAAAAAACAAAAACAGAAGATCGAAAATATAGAACTTAGGCTAAGCCATATTTATTCCAAGATGATTAAAAAAAATGGAGGAGTTTCAAGCATCTTTGAAGGTTTTTTGAGAAATATCCTGGTTTATGTGTAGGAGACATAAATTTAAACTTCCCCTTGCCTTTTCTTCCACCTTCCTAAAGACGTAGCTCTGAATAATAATAGCCTGAGGGTATTCTATTTCCCCCTTGCCATTCCTCTATCTTCTTTTCCTATTAGGCTAATAAACAAATTCTGAAACTTTTGTTCCTGTCTCCCCAGACCCTGACTATACAGTAGAGAGCACTTGAAAAAGACCTAACTGACTAACTTAAAGTTACCCTGAGGATGTTTGTCCACTTTTCTTTTATTTTGTCCTTAGATTGGTTTTAGGAATCTGTAGTCTACACTTCCACAATATAGTTAGGGGCAGCAGAGGTACTGTATGTATGATTTGTACTTGTACCTATTTCCCAATTCCATCTGTTTTTAATATATTCTCTCGATAAAATTTTATCCCTTCTTTCCAGTCAGGTTTTTGCCTGATTTGATAGAGAGTCCCTCTGGCTCATGTTGAAATTGAAATGTATGATATCTTATTGTTTGCCTATATACCCAGCTGTCCAGGCACTGAGTTTACTTTTATAAATGAAATATTGAAAACAAACACAGAGCACTGGGGATGCAGTTGCAAGGGACAGGATCAACATAACTACATTAGAGATGGTCAACATAAGACTGGAAACTTCTATATCTCAGGTGGCAGATCCAAGGGCTTCCCTGAACATATATCTCTAGTAACATTTGTCTCATTGTATGAACTTTTCACAGGCTCTAGGCACCAAATCATCAGTGTCAGAAAGTATCCCAGCAGTGTTGCATAGAAATAAAAATAGATTTTGCGGCTAGCTCTGGATTTAATACAGGCTCTTTCACTTATAAGCTACTTGACTTTGGTAAGTCATTTAACCTACCTGAACCGAGATTTTCTGGCTTGAATTTTAATGCTTTCCTCATGGAAACATGGTCAGGATGAAACCAAACAAGCCACTGAAGAGTTCGTAGAAGTGGGCAATATCATAGGCCCTAGTGCTACACTGGTGAAAGAAAGACACTGTGCCCACCCTCATGGATTTTACAGCCCAGTAAGAAGGCATAGCCCATAAATAAGCAATTACAATACAGTATGAGAGACCGGTGGGAACATATAGGAGGGACAAATAACCCAGACAGGAGTGATCAGGAAGGGAAGCTGGAGAAAGACAGTGACGTCTAAGCTATTAATTAAAATATAGGCAAGGAATACCCATGTATGTATACAGAGCCTAGCAATTGCTTGGTGCATTTTAAGAGTTCAATGAATTGCATTTCTCTTCCCCTTCCCTCCTGCTATGTCCCCTGAACCCCTCCAAACAGACTCAGCATAATAAGTTCCGTTAATTGATTTAAAAATGTTTTACTGAGCACCTGGTATATGCTTGGCTTAGTGCTACTAACTAGGGACATATCCGTGAAAAAGGGAGAGGCTATGTCTTTCAGCAGTTTATTGTCTAATGGACTTAGCTGAATATATCAAACCCCAAAGACCACTGTCATTCATTCTGGAACGGGTAAATAGGATTCATCTAGAGGGCTCTTTAAAAAGAACCCGAAGGGACTGAAACTTTTGAGAGCCACTCCAGGAAACACCAGCGCTGGAACACGACTTAATGCACTGACAACATAGATTTTTATCTATGCTTTTAAATGATTTCCTTTAAACAAAACAAAACGAAACAAACAAAAAACGCAAAAATGAAAAAAAAGTGAGAAGACTGAGAAATAGCAGTGTCCTAGACATCATTGTTTTCTTGGCAAACGTAAGGAAAATTCATTCATTTCTTAGAACCATACCCAATTCTAGAGGGAGAGACATTAAATAACAAGACCAGAGTGGTGGGTGATGTTTTTATGATCAAGTCCGTCTTTTATTTTATAAAAGAGAAAGATCCTGCTTTTTTCATTTGGAGGAATACCTATTCTAATTTCCTAGGCATATTAATTTGCTGCAATTCACTGCAGAAGCTAATTCTTATTTTTTGGAATTAATTGAGCTGAAAGCTGGACTCATGACAGCCCATCCCTTCCGTGGCCAGCACAGAAGCTGAGGACAGACGGCCATTTCAACTTTACTAGCCTGACATCCTGCATAATCAATGCACGTCAGCCACAAAGACTGGCTGCCTGTGCTCGTGCCCATTTGCAAGTTGGCTGAGCGCCCACTCACAAATTGGGATGCCAGTTCCACTAGGGCACACAAGTGTCAACAAAAGATCACTTCAAACAAGAAGCCTGCTCAGTTTTGCAAGAGCCATCATTTTGTTAGGGGAAAAAAAGGAAAAGGTTTAAGGTGGTTAATCCCATATTGCTGACAAATGGCTATTTACAACCCATCATACCTTTGGCCTCGAGGGACGTTTTATTTAATGACTTAATGCAATCTTCTCTATCCTTTAAATTTGACTTTCAATCTCTGCATTTTAAATGAGGCAAAGAGGAGACAGTATGTCAATCCTGAGAGGAGAGTCACTGGAAATGTCCATCCTCTTCTTTCCCATTACATGCATCAGAGATGGAAAGAGTAAGCAAAGCATTATCATGTGCATAATGTCTCTAGACACTAATTAGAATGGTGAATAGTGCACCTAACAAAATGCAAATACATTCTTTAATATTTAATTAATTCAGCAAATATTGGTTAAGCGCCAGACACCCAGTAGGGATTGGTCTCAATGCCCGGAGTCTCTTCTCTTCCAATGAAGCTTACACACTTGCTGTCATATTAATCAATCTCACTAAAACATGGTTCCCATCTTATTAATTCTGCCATCAAAATGCTCTTAAGGTTTGCCACTGGCCACTGGATGGTTTCAAACATTTACATGACAGTGAAGAAACCTCATATCCTGGCTAAAATCAACAGGGTTTTTTTATTTGTTTGTTTGTTTGTTTGTTTCTCATAAATTCATATAGATTCTCATAAAGGCTAAATTGGTGATCCCAAAATGTTCTCCATTTGTGCAGACCTCATTACATCTATGTCTTTATCTATTTTCACCATCTCTAAGTGTTGACACTCTCCTCACTTCAGTAAGGATCAAATGTTCCCTCAGACCCAACCAACTTTCTTCAAGTCCTTCCAGGTAACGGCAAGGACCAGATGCTTTTACAAAAAAACACCTCATTTAATCCTCAGTTCACACTTGAAAAGTTTTTATATGTAAAAACAGTTTTTATGCAAAACCAAGGTGAGAGAAGCTAAGGACTTGCAAGGCTGAAGCCTTAATTCAGGTTCTATAGACTCACGATCTTCTATCCTCATGGTACCTTACCTGTTGTTATCCCTGCCCACAATATGTCCTTCCTCTGAGCGTCTGTAACACGTAATCCATGCCATTCTTGAGATTTTAATTGCTTTATAACTTGCATTATTCAAAAATTCATGAAAGATTTAGTAAGCAATTCAGTAATTTTAATGGAAACTGAAGATGGTAATAATGGAGAGAAAAGAGAATAAAGGAAAGGAAAAGAAGAGTATGACTTTTCTGCTCCCAATGGGTCTGTCAGAAGAACTGTACTGAGTACCTTCAGAAAGGTCACCTTGGATCCTTACAAAAAAACCTCAAACCTAAGCAGTATTATCTTCAAACTGTAGATAAAGTCCTCAGTAAAAAAACTGAGGTCCAAAAAGGTTTAAGTGACTTTCCTAAGATGGCAAGCCAGTTATTAGGTGGTGATTCAAACCTACTCATTTTTTTCATTCATTCTACAAAATAGTTGAGTACCTACTGTATGCCCAGAGCTTCTCTAAGTATTCTGTATCCATATCAAGCAACATCAACAAAAATCCCAGCCCATGAGGAACTTGCATTCTCGTGAGGAGACACAGGTAGTAAGATTAATTAAAAGCTGAAATACTATACTGCATAGGATGTTAAAAGATGGGATAGGAGTTGGGTATTAAAGCAGAGTAAGGGAAATCAGAACTATCAGGAGTGGAGACTGCAATTCTAAATAGCATAGTCAGTGTAGGCTCCACTGAGAAGGGGAAGTTTGAGAAAATACACGAAGAACTGAGTAGATAAGGGGAAGGATATTTCAGGCAGAACGACAAGTCACCGCAAAGGTCCAACATGGGAGCAATTGTACCCAAAGACAGGATGAACAAAAATGACACAACCTGGAAAGCTTTTCATTTGCAGAGAGAAAATGTGTTTCTTCCACATCTAAAACAAAACAAAACAAAGCCCGGAAAACCTTCCTGAAATGATAGGTAGCGTTTGAGAGCCACGTGTGAAGTGCAACTGTAAGTAATTCACATGTATTTACAATCATTGCTTACAAGACACAGTAAGTAGATACTACTGTGATTCCCACTTCTGAGATGAGGAAAATGTAGTATGGAGGGGTTAAGTATGTTGCTCATGGCCATGCAGATTGTAAGAACCATGGCCAAGTATGAACCAGGCAGTCTGGCGTCAGAGCCTTGCTCCGAACTATAGTTGCAGTGCATTAGTTTTCACTACTAAAGATTGTTCCGTTTTATGACTATATCACGAGATATTTTTTACTCTCTCGTTGATGGGTAGTTTGAATGTTTCCAGCTTTATTATTATTATTATTATATATGATGCCATTGTGACATTTTTGTATATCTGTATGGCATTGCATGTGAAAGTTTCTCTAGGGTAGGTACTATAAGACTGCTATGACACAGAGTATGTGCCAACAATATTGTGCAGAGCCCTTTTCCAATGCAAGACAAGGAGACAAGCACATTGGCATGTAATTCCCCACTCTTGCCCTAGAATTAGTTTGGTTTTGATTTTATTATTAACATAACCGTCAATTCTTCAATATTTTATATTTTTCCATAATTATTCACCATTGCATTTAGTGTTCTATCACTGTTGCAAAATTATATAACTCAATTTTGAAAAGAATTCACTGCTCGCTGCTGTTTTACCATAATGTAGAATTGAGATAGAGAATATTTTAAAAAACTGAATGAGATAAATAAAAGTGGCTCACATAGGATATTACAAATATTACAAATAATATAGTTTATCTGCACAATTAGGTATTTTGCACTGCCAGAATATTTTCTATTATTTAATAAGGAATAATTCTGGTAGAAAGTGCAGTTCTATGAACTTCTATAATCCTAATTTATAAATTATGTATATGTTATTTATAACAATCACAATTATATTATATGTAATATACATCACATATAATTATATATTTATGTTATAATTTCTATGATTTATACAAAAACACATAAATACACATACATATATTCTTATAAAAACTTTATAACTTTCTTATTAGATTTATATTTTAAAAGGACATTTGTATCTACGTATGTCTACATATACAAATGTAAATGACTTGTAGCAAATGGATTATAAAAAGAGCCAGAGTTTCCCATCCTGCCTTTTGCAATGTGTCTTTGGAACTTCTGCCACCAAGAAGTCGAGTTGATTTTCCTACACTCTGATATGTCCTTTGACTAACGGAATCCAGAAGAAATGAAACCGTGCCAGTTGCAACCTAACCCTCGTGAGTCCTAGAACATTTCTCCTTTCCCCTTGGAAGGCTACTTTTGCCAGGAAAACAATACAGCTGGGTTAGCCCACTGGGGGACAAGAGACAAGATGGAACAGAGACAAGTCATACAAACTGAAGCCATCCTAGATCAGCCAGACTCCAGGATGCCCCAGCTGCCCCCAGATGCCCATCTGCTAATGACAGTTACAAAAATGAGCCTAAACGCTGTCCAGACCGGAAGTAGTGCCCAGCTGACCTGTAAACCAGGAGCATTAATGATTACGTGAAGCCATTGAGTTTCGAGATTTTAGCATGTTTAACGAATGCAGGGATTTCCTTGACTGTTAGAATGATTTTTGTATCATATATGTTCTTTCTTATTTGTTTATATTTTCATCAATGAGCATTTATTATATTTTTTGAGCCAAGCATAATGAAATTCTGCAAAGATACGTCTTGGGTGACTTGCCCCTGTTCCTTCCAGTTCTCGAGAAACAGAAGACAGAGCTATCAGCTGCAGAGACAATCACAGAACCAGTATGTGAGTAACAGTAGCTGAAGGAGAATGCAGAATGAAGAAAGGTGCAATTTGACTCCAGATCAAAGCACCGACGGATCCAGTCTAGTTTTGTCACTATAGCTATTCAGAAAAAAAAAAAAAGTGTATACACTTATATCATTACAGCACAAGGAATGCACTTGAGTCCAGAGGAGGGTGCAAACAGCCCTCGGCATCATCTTTCCAACATTAGAGAGTCCTTCCCACTAGGTGTCCAAACATCCTCTTTGATTTATCTTCTTATTATGGACTGAATGTCCGGGTGTCCCAAAAATTCATGTTGAAATCCGAATCCCCAGTGTGATGGTATTAGGAGGTGGGGTCTTTGGGAAGTGAGAAGGTCATGAGGGTAGAAGCATCATAAATGGGCTTAGGGCCTTATAAGAAAAGACACTAGAGAAATGATTGCTCTCTCTAGCACTTGAGGATAAAATGAGCAACCTAGAAAAGGGTTCTCACCAGCATTCACCCATGCTGGCACCTTGACCTCTGACTTTCAGCCTGTAGTACTGTGAGAAATGTTTATTTTCATACACCACCTAGCCTATGGTATTCTGTTCTGGAAGCCTGAACTATAACACTTCTTGCGTTTTTTCCACCCTACCCCTTTGGGTGTCCCAGCTTTAGTCTGCTGCTATACCGTGTGCTCAACACTCAGTTTTCCTTTTACTCTCTGGCCCTTGAACTCAAGCTAGGAAGTCCAGTAGTGTTGTAGCCTTGCATTTTTTTAAATAAATGTAGCTTGCAGGTGGACAGACTTCTCTTGCTGCTACTGTTTGCCACTCCTAGTATACTTGTGAAGCAGTATTACTGAACGACTCTCACCACATTTAGAGAAAGGTTAAGGCGGGGAAGGGTGGAATAAAAAGAGAAGAGAAAACAAGTATCTCTCTTGTGGGAATGGTTAATGTGGTCAAGAGAGCAGAGCACCACATTCTGCCATGCCTATAACAGAAAGACCTGAGACATGTTCTTTCCTGAGTAGGGATGAATTCTATGTGCATTCTTATCTGTTTCTCTTGTTTGTGCCTACAGGCAACATCATGAAAATGGGCACACGCTCTTTGAGAGAGTCATCGTTTACATTATTGATGTCCAAAAGTTGGTCTAGTCCCAGAGGGGAGGGAATCCATACCCATAGGGCTATGTCAAGGGCTATTCAAAACCAAATACAGCCACTGGGTAAACTTCAGATTCATACAGCAGAAAGAGAAAAGCAGAATGCATATGGACAGAAAGAGAAAACAGACATCTGGAAAGGCGTCTTCTACTGTGACAAGCACCCTTTAGTGATAACTGGATGCAAAAGAAAACTTGAGAGTTCCAGTTCAAGATGGCGACGTAGGAGGATCCTGAGCTCACCTCCTCCCACAGACACACTGAATGTACAGCTACATATGGAACAATTTCCTCTGAAAGAAATCCAAAAACTAGCTGAGTGACTCCTACACATTGGGTGGATGAGCCCACATCCAAACCGGTATTAGAGGCTGAGACACAATCTTGCCATAAACCCCACCCCTGGTGTGGTGGCCCACAATCATGAGAGAAGTCAAAACTGCAAGAAAGAAAGGGTTTTAACCCTACAACAGGCACCCCATACTCTAAGATTTTCACTTGGGGGCAAGCCCCCAAAACATCTCGTTTTGAAAGCCGATAGGTCTTGCATCCACAAGGCCAAAGTGAGAAAGGGATCTCAAAGGGCCCCACGTGCAGATTCGCCTATCTACCACCCAGGGCCCAGTGCAGAGGCAGCCAACTGAAAAACACACAGTCTTTCTATGAAAGAGACCTGTTTATTTGTTTTTAAGCCGCATCTGAGGAACAGGTATCTAAGTTAACACAAATCTCGGGACGGAGGCTGGTGGGCACCATTTTTGAGCGCTCCCTCTGTCTCATTCCGAGTCATAGGCATCTCTGGAAAGGAGCCTATGAATGCATCAGGTGCTCTGGTGTGTGTGGCTGCTGCCCAGTGTGCACATCAGACCTCATGGCTGCTCCCATTGCGTATGTGAACTCTAAAAAGGTGTAGAATTAAAAAAATAATAATAATAAGAGTTGTGCCGAAAAGGAAAAAAAAAAGTAATTTGAGAGATGGAACATCTGAAAGGACTGGAAGATGGCGTGCATTAAGAGCTGGATAGCTACAAAGAAGGAACTAATCAGTGGGAATGACCTCACCTCTTTTAGGGCTGTTTAATGGGAAAAGAGATTTCAAAGAACTTCTGGACTCTCTCCAAGCAGGTGTACCACAAGACAGACAAATACAAGATCCAATGCCACCAGCAAAATGGGGAGCTGTTGTTTATACGCGTGTTCTTTATACTATTCTCTCTAGTGTGTTTGAAAATGTTCACAATATGTAAATGAAAAATAAGTAAGTTCTAGATCTAACAACAATAAAGAAAATCGATCAATTTCAAAATGTTCTCAACGGGGCATCAGATTGGCAAATGTAGTCCTCAAATCCCCACTGCAGCTATAATTTATGTATTCAAAATAACATGGGGCTCCTTGGTGGCTCAGTTAGTTGAGCATCCGACTTCAGCTCAGGTCACGACCTCGCTCATGGGTTCGAGCCCTGCGTCAGGCTCTGTGCTGATGGCTCAGAGCCTGGAGCCCGCTTCAGATTCTGTGTCTCCCTACCCACCCCCCCGTCCCTCCCCTGCTCTCGCTCTATCTCAAAAGAAATAAACATTGAAAGAAAATTTTAAAAATAATACACATTGGGTAATATATAAGCAACTCCCATTTTAAGCGGGCTGTGGTACAACCACGTTGCCTTTTCTTTTCTGTGTTACTGGAGACTCTTGATACGTATCCAGTTGTAAGCCTGCTTTCCAGAGGCCTTCTCATCCTCTCACCTTGAAATAATCAGTTGCAATTGGGGTGTCAAGAATAAGTGAAACTGTATGTCTCAGCATCCTGATTCACAGGATGCCCAGAAGTGGCCCTAGAGGGGAAAATGGCAGGAGATAAAATTATAGAAAGCATACTTTATTTCCAGGAGTACCTGGAGTTTCTTTTATACATTTTAGGATATTTTCTGAAAATATATTCATATTTTTTCCATAAAAAAATATTCGCAACACTACTGGCTTTCAGATGAGCTATCTGTGGAATTAATCTCAGACTTTTAGAAACCCATCGGGGATAGCCTGCTTCCTCATCTTAATTTGTGATCTTTCCTGTGGCTATATACATAGAATATAATTTACTTGCGTTCAGTTATATAGGGTGGTAAAAAAAGGATTGTCACATATCTAAGTATAATTTTGCACTAGATCAATAGATGAGACATTTCTGATTGCTGGCAAATTCATTATTGCCCCTGACACTATGTATCATCTAAATGAGACACTCCCCTTTGTTTTAAACCCTCAAAAAATAAAAAGGGGGGAAAAAGGAAGCAAGACCAAAGCAAATATTAATTCTCTTTTGTTTCAAATCCTTTTCAGGTGTGTATTGATTGGAATCCAACTCAGCAATTTAATTAGAAAGACAAGCTTTTCTCCTTCCCTTAGGTTCAGATCAAATTTACCAATTTTTTTTTTTTTTTAGATTTTCTTACGCTGAAGCTATAAACATCAGAGAAGGACTGAACTCTCACGTATTCTTTAATTTGTTCTCAAGTAATTATGATACAAAGATCAGAGATAATAACTAGCTGCTACATGCTACATCAACTTGCCCCAGGGGCAGTTGAGGAATGATTGACAAGAGCGTTGGGGGGGGGGGCATAAATCTGAGGCCCTAGAGACACAACCACCACCATCAAGGCCCCAGTCGTTCACCAGTGTCTTCTTGGGAAATCCATCTGGAGAACGCAGAATGGGATCCTTAGGATGATTTCTACTCATCAGTCCCAACAAACTGCTTTTGTTTCTTTGAAAACACAATTCCGTTTTACCTAGAACTCTTAATCAACAACATATAATAATACGTTGGTGCAATAAACCCAAACAGATATCCAATTTCAAAATAAAACACACAAAAATATTTTGTTTGGGGGTGCTCTTATATTTGCAGGGCAAATAGTATACACTTATGTCAAAGGTGAAATATCCCATTCATCCGGGCCTATGTATTCAGAAATAATAGAGCAGTGAACATGTTTTTGTGATGACACAAGGTGGCAAGAGGCGCTGGTGGTCAAAGAAGGGGAGAGCTCTTGGGTTGCTTCCACTCAGAACCTGTGACAAGGTCTGAAGACACACAGATACCATGGGCGGGCCTTTCTCATGCCATGAATCACCACAGCCAAGTAAAAGCATGCAGACTATCCAGAGAAGTCAGGCCAAGAGACCAGAAACAGGGACTCTGGTTCCAAGTACAAATTGTACTCATTAATTTAATCCAGCAAAGCCAATCAAACTATAGTATGTAGTAAAAGTCTGTATTGCTTCCAGATGCACATGTGTTCCCTCACATTGTGTCAACATGATGTCAGACCACAGAGGGTTCCAGTCTGGTGATCTTGCCTTACGTGCAGTGAACGGGAAATGCTGAGATCGTGACCACACTAAGTGCAAGGACAGACTTTGGCTCAGAAGGCTATTGCACATTAAATATTAACTCAATAAACTTGGAGGCAAGAGAGCAGACTCTCAAACCACATTTCCCAGGCCATCTGAGACTTGGCCAAGTTACCCAAGGTCTCTGGTTCTCAGCCTCCTCCTCTGCACCCGAGATATCTCGGATGGATCACAAAAGGCTATTGTGTGTGTTAAGAGAGAAATCACATCCAAAGCCCCTAGAACGGTGCCTGACACAGGTACGCGAGATTTCAGTAAACGTTGGCTACTATGACTGGGGATTCCGCTTTTCACTTTTCTGTGGCTTCTTCCTTTCCAGATATGAAACTAGGAAGGTACAATGAATAAGGGCTTCCTTCTCCAGCAAAGATGAATTTCACAAACTGAAACGTCTGAGTGGCTATCATGGTTCTCCAGGATTAGACGTGAGGAAAAGGAGCCTGAGAAATAATAGAGACTTGAAAAAGCACAAAGAAAGCCTCAGGGAGCAGAAAGGCCTGGAGGCAGAAAGAAAGAGACATCTTGAATGCCAGCAGAAATTAGAAAAGAATATAAGGAGAGAAACAACTCCCTAGGCAGGAGCAGCACAGGAAACCCGAACCTTCCATACAACACTGCATCTAAAGTAGCTGTCATTACTGTTGCTTATTTTCATGACTTTTTTTTTTTTTTTTTTTTTTTTTTGGTATGAGTAAGGATGGGGGAGAGGTGAAACCAAAATACTATCTTTTGTTTTTGCTTAACTTTGTTGGGTTCTGTCTTTGAGAATTTGCTCCCTGAATTATATTTCTTCAAATAAAATTGGCTACACACACAAAGAAGGTCCCCAAACCTGAGGGATGTTTGCAATCAGCATCTGGACAAGGCCATGGAGGGAATAGCACAGGCAATTGCAAAGCTGGAATTTCTCTCTTATTAAGCCATCACTTATAAAATACATGGAAATTGGGCTCGGGTTGCTCTTCTTGTACAAGTTATTTACTGGAAAGCACTAGGGCAGGGATTATTTTCAGCAACTAGCTTTTTGCCCTGTCAGATAATATTCAAAACAGCCTATTATCATTGGCTCCTTTTCTGTATTCAAAAATAACCAACAATATTCACATTCGTCTAAATAATTACCACAAATATTTCAGAGAACACCTGGAATTCTAGGAAAGATGTGAAAGTGAACCATCAACTCAGAAAACTTTGAACTATGCCTCCACACTCTGTCACTACCGTTTAAATCATTGTGTTTCTTCTCACAGTTTTTTCTTCTTAGAAGAAGAAAAGGTAGAGGTGCCTGGGTGACTCAATCAGTTGCGTCGGACTTCAGGTCAGGTCATATCTCGCGGTTTGTGGGTTCAAGTCCCACGTCAGGCTCTGTGCTGACAGCTCAGAGCCTGGAGCCTGCTTCGGATACTGTGTCTCCCTCTCTCTCTGCCCCTCTCCTGCTCGTGCACATGCATGCGCTCTCTCTCTCTCACTCTCTCTCTCTCTCTCAAAAATAAATAAAGAAAGAAGAAGAAGAAAAGATAGAATACTTTCTGCAAGAGTGTCCTACATATTCTGAAACTCCACATCATTTCACAGGCTTCCAGAGAAATTCTCATGAACTTAAACTTTTCTCAAGGCACTAAACAGTCCATGTGTTGATTGACCTAGCAATTTACCCGGGACTGATGGACTGTTTTCTACAGTTCATTTGTGGTTTCTCTATGGTTAAATTAATACTAACTTCAAACTTGGCAGTTACTGGAAATGGTACATTATCTTTCCTCCACCATGTCCTCAATACACTTGAAAATCCCACACACTGGAGAGAATTATGTAAGAGGTTCAGGACTGCAGCTTCAGAAAGTGTGCATTCAATTGTCTGAATTATGCCCTAATTCTCTTTCTCTCCTAATGTTCTATAAACACAACATTCCTGTAAAAACAATTACTTTTTAAAAAAAATGTAATTAAAATGATTCATGTGAAGAATGCTTCTGGATTTGTGTAATTAAATAAAGCATTTCTTTTTAGCCTCCTGCATTCTATCATCGGCATGTAATAAATTTGATTTGGGAATGTTGAGCTTCAAAATTCAGGTAAAAGTAGGCAGTTGTGCGTATATATTTGGACTACAAAGAAGAAATCAGAGCTCAAAACTGAATTTTAAGCATCGTTAATGTGCAGGGAGAAGTCTTAGACATATCTAAGTTAGATAGTTGGGTAGACTGTACAAAAAGGAAAGAGGACAGAAAACAAAACCCTAGGAAACCAACACTTAACTGGTGAGTAGAGGAAGAGAAAACCAAAAACACAGAGAAATAAACTCCCGAGGAAAAGCATGAGACAGCTCAACAAGGGGTCACCAGCAGTGGAACACCACAGAGAAGTTAAAGAACTCAAGCTAAAGAATGTCCACTGGAGGGGTGCCTGAGTGGCTCAGTCGGTTAAGCGTCTGACTTCAGCTCAGGTCACGATCTCACAGTTCCTGGGTTTGAGCTCTGTGTCCAGCTCTGTGCTGACAACTCAGAGCCTGGAGCCTGCTTTGGATTCTGTGTCTCCCTCTCTCTCTGCCCCTCCCCTGCTCGCACTGTCTCTCTCTCTCAAAAATAAATAAACATTAAAATATTTTTTTTAAAAAAAAGAATTTCCATTGGATTTATTATCAGAGAATATTGATGACCTTACTAGGACACAGTGTAGGGGGGGATGAAGACCTATTTCAGTAGGTTAGAAAAGACTTGGAGGTGAAGAGGGAGAGATGCTGTGGCAGATACTGTTTGGCTCTCTTTTCCTCGATCTCCACATTATGAGCTATAACACCACATACCCACTCTCTGAACTCCCTTGCAAATGGGGGTCACCACTTCTGAGCAATGAGCTCTGAAAGGAACTCTGCCGTGGGTCTTCTGGGAAAGATATTTTCCTCTCAGCTATCATGGCAGCAAGGAGGGGAGGGGAGGAGAGGGGAGGAGAGGTGGAAGAGCACTGGCCACATTTTTGCTTCCACGTGAGTTCATCTGTGACAGTTGATGCTGCAGCAGTCATATTGGCACCTTGAAGTAACAAACCTACAGATGAGAAGCCATAATGTTGAGGATGACAAAAGAGTAAAACGAACCTTAATGACCTAAGTGACTAATGTCAATAAAAGTCTAACTCCAGATTTTGTGTTATATGAAAAAAAATAATTCTTGTATGTTTGAGTATTGGTCTGTATGTTTTTGGCAGTTTGCAACATAAAGAGTTTCATTCCTAGATACACTTCTAAGAAGCTTGTCTGTGAGGGTAAACAGGACAGTAACTAGGATACGAGAAGTTAAAATCAGGTATTTGTTCTATTTTTTTTTTTTTAAGCAAGGAAACATCTGTGGTAATTTGTAAGCCAAAGAGAAGGAATCAATGGAGAGGGGAGACTGGATGTGTAGGAAAGATAATGAATGGTGGAGAAAGCTCTCATAGAAGACTAAAGGATGGAGTGTCAAGGTGAAGGGATTAGCCTCCCAAAGATGAAGAGCAACTTCCCTTCCACTGGAGGCAGAGATGAATTTGGAAAGAGGGTTGGAAGGAAAGCGCAGAGGGAAACTAAGAGAATGGTCACCTGATTATCCTGTACTATTTCCCAGGCAAGCCAACCTGAATGGCATTCAGTCCTGCTTAGCTAGCCTAGAAAGTCTCCCCTACCCTGCCTAGAAGCCAAACCACCTCCAAAACACTGAATTGCAATTAAACTAGCAATGGATTAATTCCTCTCATCTCTTTCCTTCCCCCAGGCAATTCTGTATCTTAGTGCAAGACTTATTCAAAAGAATAAATCCATGGGTAGAATTGCAGGCAGGCATTGGGAAGAGCAACTTCAAGGGCCTTCACACTGGGTCTGTAATAGGCAATGACCTATTTACCTTTCAGGTAAGGCAGGTCCTGCCAAAAGGCTGTGTGTATGCTTCTGCACTGTCCAGGAATTAAAAAGGTAATATGAGATCCCCGGACAAAAGATGCAGTGTCAGACCAAGTTTGACTTTCATTATTTGTATCTCTGGGTTATCCTTGGCTGCAGTGATTTAATATTTTAAAATGAAATCTCAGTAGGACTGTGTAAAAGAAAAAAATGCCTTTTTCTCCATAATGAATATGGGAGCAGAAAGTCAGCTACTGTTGAACTTTGTTGCCCACCTCAATTGAGTCACTAAGTTTCCACACTACCTATCGACCTTGAGGTTTAGTGACTGCAAAGACTGATTTGATCAAAGATGGAACAAACTGTCTTATATTCTGACCTTCAGCAGTCACTTTGCGTCTTTTTAGATTTTTAGCATCCTAGCTAAATGGTCAAGTATTTCACCTAGCTGGCATATTCTCTATGGTAATTCTCAGGAGCAGGTTTAGAAACAAAGGAAAGCTTTAAGTCACCCCTCCTGGCTGATGAGAAACTTTTAGGGAACTGGAATCTCTACTACCATCCACCTTCCTATCCCTGGAATTGGCTGCTAAGGACTCGGTCACCTCATATTCAATGGGGTTTAATGAATAACCCTTGCAAGAGGGTTCACATGATCTTACGAATTACTATTTGTGACTGGGCTGTTTCTAAGTCAATGCAAGGTTCATGCTGTACTTTACACAGCTGAAAGTTCACTCCCTAAAGAGCCTACCTACTCCAGTCAATTCTAAGCACTATTTGGTGCCTACAAAGAGAAAAAAATAGTAGTAATGAGTCTTTATGCCCTTACTATAGACTCCACAACAGGTGTTTAGCCCCATTTTAAGAATGCAAAGAAGGATCTGTCCGGTGCTGATTAGTAAAATAACTGTCTCAGATAAAATGCAAGACCCATCACTACCGTCCCCTGTCCAAAAGAGAAGGGAGAAAGTCAGAAAGTCAGGCATGTGATACGAGAAAGCTTCACCGAAAGTAGATATGGAATCACTTAGCACTGCCAATGGCAAACTTTCCCTGAGCCCTGTGCTCCTGGAAAAGAAGTATGGTCAAGAAGCCTGCTCTCCCCTTTAGGTTCCAAAAAATGCCTTACTGTAAAGAAATACCCTTCACTAGATGAATTAGATAAGACTCTCACAGATGACCTTCTTGTCTCTCTAAAACAAAGTTAGACACAGACCCTCCAAGCTCCCATGCTAGGTCTTAAAAATGAATAGTACCTGAATCGTTTTTCCCTACAGGACAATCTGGACAAAATAACTGCTAATTTTCCTTGTCCAAACTTCCAGACTTCTCCTAGTCCTACAGGACCCAGCTTGAGGCAGCACCTCCTAAAGGACCCCTCCTGAAAACCAGCTGACCACAGAGACAAACACTCCCTGATAAACTGTCCGATCACACTACCCAATCCTCTTCTGCCCCACACCAATTCTTTCTAGCCTTGTTTAGTCCCTTCTATAAAAGAAAACCCCTTTTCTGGCTGACCTTTGATCTGCTTACAGACCTTTTGGTCTGAGCACTCATTCCCTTAAGGCAACTGTCTTTTCCAATAAAGTATCTCCTCACCCAAGTCCAGATGTGTTTTTACAATACTTACATTTACTTAGCTATCACTTTAAGCATGTCTTTCTTCACAGAGAGCAGGTTACTGCATCTGTGTTACTCAACTGAAGCTGAGGTCCAGAAGGCTGAATTATCTGACCAAGCATGCTCTGCCTCAGAACCCCAAGAACTTTGCAGTTCTGATTTGACCTGTGACTGACTTTGTATTGAGAAAGAGAGTACAATGTAACCTGTGCCAGGTGTGAAGCTGTCACATGACACAGAGGATGGGACCGAGGAGATGGTGTGATACAGTGTGATTCCCAGCAGCACAGCATGGTGTAGAGCAAACATTGCTGGCCTGGGGATCCGGTGCCCCCCATTCCCATCTCACATCTACTAAGTGACCTTTGGAAGATGACTTATTCTCTTTGGGGCCTCTGTAATTTTATCTGTAAAATGAGGGGCTTGAACTTCATGATCTCTAACCTCCCTTCCAGCTCTAGAAGTCTATGATTCTAAAACAATTTAGAGTAAATCATAAGGATGGACCTTCAGGCAGTGAGATCAGCAAAGGTGATGGCAATGAGGGCTACACGGTGTTATGGCCAGGGCCGTAATGAGATTTGTAATTAAATATAACAACATGGGGTCATAATCAGATCTCATGCTTCAGAAGGTGCATTAATCATGATGGGGATCAGGTAGGTCACTCTCCCCAGAACACAACGGGGACCTTGAAAAGGAAAGTGAAGCATCCCTTTCCCTCGCCACCGCTGAGCATATGCTTAGAAGAGCCTTGAGCCTTAATCTTATTCCATACTTTCATTTCCTCCTTAGTAAGAGGAGAAATTCAGATCCATACTCTCAAACGTCCTCAAAGGTTCTTGCTAAAATAAGTAGGAAGTTAAAGATTCCTGAAAGCTGCCAAGACATTTGTCAAGTTTTTCTTTTCTTTTTTAAATTTTTATTATTATTATTATTTTGAAAGAAAGTGCAAGCCTGGAGGGGAAGAGAGAAAGGGAGAGAGAAAATCCCAAGCAGCCTCCGTGCTATCAGTGCAGAGCCTGACGCAGGGCTCAAACCCACAGAACCGTGAGATCATGACCTGAGCAGAAATGCGGAGTCAGAGGCTTAACCAGCTGAGCCACCCCAAGTTTTTATTTTTTTAAAAAAGAGTTGGATATTTATTCCTACTCCATATTATATCTGATTCTATCCCAAACTTAAAGGACTTAAAATAATTTATTGCATCACAAAGCTAATGACCCTTAAAGACTGTGCAGTTTGTCTCGTGACTTCAAGACGTTGCAATGAGGTGGCTGGTAGGAGTCTGCAAAGAGTGGACATAGGTATAGTCCCAGTAGACCATTCCAGAATTGATATTCTATGGTCCTTAGACTTAGAATTATCCTTCCTTCTGAAGTAACTCTATCAAATCACAAACTCTGTGTGTGTGTGTGTGTGTGTGTGTGTGTGTGTGTGTGTGTGTGTTGGAAGAACAGGTGTTGGTTAGGACAAGAAGAGACAAATTTGGAAGAGAAAGTGGCAGGAAGAAGGCCTTTATCATGAAAATGTTGACTCCTAGGAGAAGGAAAAAGAAGGAAAAGCAGACTAGCAAGGTCTCAGACTCCTTGGGGCTCAGATCAAATGTAGCAGATCTCCCAAGCCTGAGGCAAGCCCTGAGGCACAGAGACAATAAGATAGCACAGCCTAATAAATGCCTCAAACCCTGCTCTGTCTGATTCAAAACTAGCACTTGACACAATGCAATACCATCTATATTTAAAATGATGTCATTTAACCACATTTAATTCACACATACCCACACCGTTTTCAGGGACACGTGGATGGCTCAAGGTGAGATGCGGCTGAGATCTAGACCTGTAACTGCCTAGCCCTGAATCCATGTATTGAAAGATCCAGGCTTGTTCACAAAGGTCAAATTGGTTTACCATGGATCTGCCCCTTCCCGGGCTACCCTGGCATACCCTATGATCTTTCTAACCAATCCTCCCCTGTTAAAGACTATTATACCTTCTACCCTTTCAAATCAGATTCTCACTTAGCGCTCACCTCAAAATTGGGAAATCAAGCTGAACAAGTCACAATCCCTGCCCCTCAAGTAAAATAGAAAAAGTTAAATAGCTCATTACAATGCAATGTAATTCAATAGATTGATAAACTTTTTCTACTTCCACCTCAACCCTGGAGCAGAATCGAGCAAAAACAAAATCCTTCATGATGCCTGCTTCTCTGAGAAAGGGGATGCTACTTTAAAAACAAGTGTAATGTTTATTTTTGAGAGACAGAGAGAGACAGAGAGAGACAGAGAGAGAGAGAGAGAGAGAGAGAGAGAGAGAATGGGGGAGGGAGAGAGGGAGACAGAGAATCCAAAACTGGCTCCAGGCTCTGAGCTGTCAGCACAGAGCCTGATGCGAGCCTCAAACTCACAGACCATAAGACCATGACCTGAGCTGAAGTCAGACAGTCAACCGACTGAGCCACCCAGGAGCCCCAGAGCGGGGATGCCACTTTATATACAACCTGAAGCTCCCAGGTTGACACAGGTATCTTATGACTGGAATGTACTTCAAAGTGCCACAAACTAGACACCACAGAGAGACAGGAATTAATTTGTTATTCATTGGTGGAATTTCTGAGATAATCTTTTTACTGCCTGAATGCGTAGAATATCCCTCCGAAATTGTTCCAGTATAAAAACTGATATAAAGCAACCTCCACTTCTCTGATCTTACGGGCACATTTCAGAAAACTTAACCTTCCAGAAGAGCCCTCTAAATTTGAGGAAAAAATGGCCACCAAATCTAGTAAAAACAGCTTCTTCAAAATTATAGTCTTCTGATACACAGAATGCATTGGGCTAATTTCACACACATTATTTGTTAACTTTATTTTTCTTGGACTATTTTAGTATTTTCCTAGGTGAGTTAGTCAGAATAATGGCCCTCCAAAGATGTCTGCATCTTAATCCTTGTAACCTGTGAATGTGCTGTTGCCAGGCAAATGGGGAATTAGACTACAGATGGTTTTAAGGCTGTCCATCAGCAAAGCTTGAAATGGGGCGATTATCCTTGATTATACAGTTGGGCCCAGTATATAAGTGGAAGGAGGTGGCAGAAGGCGGGGGGGGAGGGGCGCGGAAACCAGAGTAACAGCAACGTGAAAAGGACTCGACCCAAAGTTTCCGGCTTTGAAGATGGAGGAAAAGGACAAAGAACTTAGGAATGGGGGTAGTTTCCAGAGGCTGGAATGTATAAGGAACAGATTCTCCCCTCACACATCCATTAAAGAATACAGTCCTACGAACACCTTGATTTTACCTCATGAGACCCATTTCAAACTTTTCCCCGCTAGAACCATAGGACAATAGATTTTAGTTCTTTTAAGCCATGAGGCTTGTGGTAATTTGTCACAGTAGCCATAGGAAACTAAAACACTAGTTCTATAGGATAGAGAGAAAAGCAACTGAGACAGCCAACAGCAGCTCCAACTGGGAAAAGGGAGTCATGGACACAACTGAAGTAGACCCACGGGAGAGTCAAACCACCAACCAGAAAAAAAATCGTCATGTGGGGAGACCACAAGCCACAATAACCCCTAAAAGAGACAGGAATAAAACCACTGTGTAGCCAACTACTGAATGATGGGAGTTCTATGGAAACTAAATCATCCCCCACAACAACTGCCCTGAAAGGTATCATTTAATTCCAAGGCTGTCTATATGTTCATAAAACTGTCCCTGAGTCATCATGAAAAAGCCAAACTATGTTCTGAGTATTTTCAGAAGGAAATGAATTGTAGATTATTTAGAACTATTTGAATTGCCAGAACTAACAGTATTCATGTCTTACCTATTTTAACCTATGGCTGCAATTCTCAATCTTTTTTTCTTCCCGTAAGTTATTTGCACAAAGGCCACTCATTGCCAGTAAGTTATTCTTAATTTGAGGCCACATCAGACAAAAAAGTAAATGTGAATCTCTGTGAAGATAAGGGCATGTAGAGCTTGAAAAATAACCTTTGGTTCCCATCATCTTCTCTCAGTTGTCTCTTTCCCACACTGACCATATCTCACTTCCCTCCCTCCCCCAGTTTCCTCTACCCATTGCATTTTGGTTCTCTCAGGCTCACTCTCTCCAGGTGTTTTTTCCCCTTCTTACAATGTATACATACTATGTGAGGTGTACCAAGGTGGTCACTTCCACCAGCCTGTACATGCTGATGACCTCAAGTCTACTCCCTAATCAGAATGTTCTTCTGAGGTTCTTATGGGCATTACAATCATCTGAATGCCCACGAGCATCAAAACTCAAAATGTGTCCAAATGAATCTCATAATCCCTACCTTCCTTTATCTCAAAAGCCTTTTGTTTTTCATCTCATTGAATAGTAACACCATCCATCACATTGCTCACACACTGGAAAGCTAAATGTTGTCCTGAGTCCCACAGTCTTAACATTAAAATTACAGGTGAGAGCACTTTTCTTAGGACTTACACATGCTTTATTGTAGTACTTTTATGGTTATTATTGCTACATAACAAACACTCTAAACTTTAGAGCCATAAAGCAATCATTTTATTATGGTCATATATTCCGTGGGTCAGAAATTTGGACAGAAAACAATGCAGGTGGATTTTCCTTGCTTCATGAAAAGTGTGATTCAAAAGCTGGGGATGATCCCATGGCTAGGGGTTAGCACCTTCTGAAGGTTCTTCAATCACATTATTGTGCTTATCTTGGGAAAATATGATTCTACAATAGACACCATGCTATGTTTTTTTTTTTTTTCACATACCTCATGCTTCTGTCACACCACACTTGTTACAAAAATTTACTCTCATCATTACTCTAAAATTATGGTATTTATTAGAATGACTCCTGTGTCTTCTCATTTGATGTGCTAATATATATATATATATATATATATATATATATATATATATACACACACACACACACCATATGATCCTGTGAATAGATGCAGAGAAAGCATTTGACATAGTACAGTTTTCTGAAAGAAAACCCTCAACAAAGTAGGGATAGACAGAACATACCTCAACATCATAAAGGCCACATATGAAGGACCCACAGCTAATATCATCCTCAATGGGTAAAAGTTGAGAGCCTCAGGAAGAAGACAAAGATCCTACTCTCACCAATACTATTTAACATAGTACTGGAAGTCTTAGCCTCAGCAATCAGACAACAAAAAAGAAATAAAAGGCATCCAAATCAGCAAAGAAGAAGTCAAACTTGCACTATTTGCAGATGACATGATACTGTATGTAGAAAACCCAAAGACTCCACCAAAAAATTGCTAGAACTAATACATAAATTCAGCAAAGTCATAGGATATGAAATTAACGTGTAGAAATCTGTTGCATTTATATACACCAATAACAAAGCAGCAGAAAAAGAAGTCAAGGAATTGATCCCATTTTCAATTGCACCAAAAACAGTAAGATACCTAGGAATAAACCTAACTTAAGGAGTAAAAGGCCCATACTCTGAAAACTATAGAACGCTTATGAAAGAAACTGAAGAGAAGACAAAGAAATGGAAAAGCATTCCATGTTCATGGATTAGAAGAATAAACATCGTTAAAATGTCTGCACTACCCAAAGCAATCTATACGTTTAATGTAATCCCTATAAAAATCTATACATTTAATGAAATCTCTATAAAAAATACCACCACCATCTAAAAAAGAAAAACAAAACTGGAGGCATCACAATTCCAGACTTCAAGCTGTATTACAAAGCTGTAATCATCAAGACAGAATGGTACTAGCATAAAAACAGACATATAGATCAATGGAACAGAAGAGAAAAACCAGAAATGGGCCCACAACTATATGGTCAACTAATCTTCAACAAAGCAGGAAAGAATATCCAATGGAAAAAGACAGTCTCTTCAACAAATGGTGTAGGGACAATTGGATGGCGACATGCAGAAGAATGAAGCTGGACCACTTTCTTACACCATACACAAAAATAAATTAAAAATGGTTGAAAGACCTAAATGTGAAACAGAAAATCATCAAAAGCCTAGAGGAGAAAACAGGCAGCAACCTCTTTGATGCCAGCCAGAGCAATTTTTTACTAGACACATCACTGAAAGCAAAGGGAATAAAAGCAAACATGAACTATTGGGACTTCATCAAGATAAAAGTCTTCTGTACAGTGAAGGAAACAATCGGCAAAACTAAAAGGCAGCCTATGGAATGGGAGAAAATATTTGCAAATGACATTTCTGAAAAAGGGCTAGTATCCAAAATCTATAAAGAACTTATCAAACTCAACACCCAAAAAACAAATAACCTAGTTAAGGTATGGGAAGAAGACATGAATAGACACTTTTCCAAAGAAGACATCCAGATGCCCAACATACACATGAAAAAATGCTCAACATCACTCATCATCAGGGAAATACAAATCAAAGCCACAATGAGATGAGAATAGCTAAAATTAACAACAGAAACAACAGGTGTTGGTGAGGATGCTGAGAAAGGGGAACCGTCTTGCACTGATGGTGGGACTGCAAACTGGGGCAGTCACTCTGGAGAACAATATGGAGGTTCCTCAAGAGAATAAAAATAGAAATATCCTATGGTCCAGCAGTTGCATTATTAGGTATTTACCCAAAGAATAGAAAAATACAGATTCAGGGGCACCTGGGTGGCTCAGTCGGTTAAGCGTCCGACTTCGGCTTAGGTCATGATCTCACGGTCCGTGAGTTCGAGCGCCGCGTCGGGCTCTGTGCTGACAGCTCAGAGCCTGGAGCCTGCTTCAGATTCTGTGTCTCCCTCTCTCTCTGACCCTCCCCCATTCATGCTCTGTCTCTCTCTCTGTCTCAAAAATAAATAAACATTAAAAAAAAATTTAGAAAAATACAGATTCAAAGGGGTACATACACCCCAATGTTTATAGTAGCATTATCAACAATAGCCAAACTATGGAGAGAGCCCAAATGTCCATTGACTGATGAATGGATAAAGAATATGTGGTACATATATACAATAGAATATTACCCAGACATCCAAAAGAATGAAATCTTGCCATTTTCAATGACATGGATGGAGCTAGAATGTATTATGCCAAGAGAAATATGGCAACCAGAGAAAGACAAATACTGTATCATTTCACTCATATGTGAAATTTATTAAATAAAACCGATGAACATAGGGGAAGGGGGGGGAGAGAAGAGAGAGAAACAAACCACAAGAGACTCAACGATGGAGAACAAACTGAGGGTTGATGAAGGGAGGTGGGTGGAAGATGGGCTAGATGGGTGATGGGTACTAAGGAAGACACTTGTGATGAGCACCGGGTACTGTATGTAAGTGATGAATCACTGAATTCTATTCCTGATACCAATATTGCACTGTATGTTAACTAAAATTTAAATAAAAACATGAATAAACTGAAAAGAAGAAGTCCATATATGACAAAATTTAAATATTTTTTTAAAGGATTTTTTTTTCAACGTTTATTTATTTTTGGGACAGAGAGAGGCAGAGCATGAACGGGGGAGGGACAGAGAGAGAGGGAGACACAGAATCGGAAACAGGCTCCAGGCTTTGAGCCATCAGCCCAAGAGCCTGACGCGGGGCTCGAACTCACGGACCGTGAGATCGTGACCTGGCTGAAGTCGGACGCTTAACCGACTGCGCCACCCAGGCGCCCCAAATTTAAATATTTTGATAAATGTATTTTAATGAGTATCTTTTGTAATCATATATTTTTGGTTAACACATTAAAAACATTGTTTTAAGAAACATTCCTTAGACACCTTCTGTATCACTTTGAGTAAGTGAAAAAATGGATAGCATAAATAAAATATTATTAGCATTTAAAGGTAAATTCTAGGTATACAGTTTTTTTTTTCTTTAATACAGATCACCTCGTTCTCAAGAATGTTAAACAAATATGGCGATACTCTCTTGGGCTACATTTTATCTTGTTTATTTTAACCCATATTTCATTGGTGCTTCATTCCTAAGCACTAATTATGTAATAACTAAACAATAACTAAAACAGTATATTGCAATTCCTGTATTGTAACACTTTGAGTAGGTCAAGATTCCACATGTAGAAGAAAAACAAACCTAGAAAGGATTCATTTGGTCCTGCATTTGCCCCATTGAGTTCTTTAGAACACCGATCCTGAGAATATTAACAAACCATATGTGAAAGGAAAAGGAAAGAAAAAGGAAAGAAGGGAGGGAGAGAGAGAAGAAAAGTCAAGGCATTCTCTAGCCGCACTGGATGGGAAAACTCTTGGCTAAACCTAATATAAAAGATTTCTTTCTAAGTGGATGTCCACGTACATAGTGGGTCTCTAAGAAGAGAGTAGGCAGGGTTTTCTAAGCCTGCCTTCTCACGAGTATCACATTTCATGGGAAGACAGACCCAGTCCAGTTCCTTCACTATGCATCTGCAGAAAGAAAGGTCCAGAAAGGTAAACAACACTCTCAAGACCAGCCAGCTGTTGGGGGAGCTGGGCCAGAACTGGAACCTGTCTCCTGGCTCCCAGTCAAAGGCTGTTCGCACCCTCCCTCCATGCCAATTAATTAAGAGCGCAGGTGTCTGCCTGCATAGAAAAGAGCAACAGTCATATGAACAAATCAGTTACAGACTGATTGTTGGTGTAAGTAATCTGAATGGGCAAGAGCAATGAGACAGAAGTGATTCCTCACAGTTCTTCTGCTTAAATAAGAATTACCGACACAGTTTTGGTATCTAACCTCTCCGTTAAGAACATCTTTTAACCCCTGCCCCCTCTAGCCCTGAGATCTCTTGTAGGACTCATGGTGAGGTGAGGGGAAATGTGGCACTTGGAAAGATGCAGACAGCTGAGTTCTACAGTTGAATAGAAAGCAAACAGTGGGAATGAGTTTTATACCCTGCCTACTAAGAAAGCAAAGAAGAGAGTGTGGCCCCAAGAACTAACCTAGAGTACCATTATGTAAAATTCTTTACCTGTAGATCTGATTCCTTTTTCATTCACATCCACAGGTTGAAAAGAGTTTCTCCTTCTAAAATAGTCACTTTTAACATTATAAAGCAGATGAAAACCCTACAAGATTGTTAATTTGGTTCCTGGAAAGTCATCTGAACATCTTAACAATGTCACAACCTAAAAGAAGCCACCAGATTTTCCTTCGTTTCCCCTCCTCCTCTACTCCTAGGATCTAGCTTCTGCTGTAGCTAGCAAGAGCTTGAGGAGTAAAAACTAGCTCAAGAAAACGAAGTTCTTAGTGGTAAGGGGCAAAAGATGACCTAAGGCCATGAGGGAAGAGGACCAGAAATGCCATGTCCAAAGGAGGATCTCCATGACCCTGAGGGAGAGACAATTTCCAGTTCAGAGAATGGAGGCTTCCAATCTCTAAGAGACACGAGATGGAGGGCCAAGGGGGTGTGGGGAGGAAGCTGACCAAAGACAGCACACAAAGACGGTTTTAAACCTTATTCCCAGGTAGGTGTGTGTGCCTGAATGGCTAACAAAAATAGGCCATGGGAGTTATGGACTGCAAGGCTTCTTCCTCCCATTTTTGAAGGATAGTGTTGGACTTCTGGTATCTCATGATGGCAAGGGTAGGACTGGTTTTTAGATACTATAGTAATCTCATTCAGTCTCAACTGTTCTTTGCTTCTGTCGAAGCTACTTTTCTGCAAAATGTAATAGTAAGCGGTGATGTGACTGGACTGCAAAGGTGCTTGTCATGGGAGTCTTAGAAATTTTCCTCACAGATAACACAAGGTAGTCTACCATGTCCCAATGGAAATACCAAGGGATATGTAGGGAGTGGGTAGTGAGACAGTTTGAGAAACAAGGCAAATTAACTGAAAACCCCCTGCCCATAAAGAAAAGGAGAGTGAAAACCAACAAACATGTCATCTACAAAGAACACAGCTCTGACTACGAAAGCCTTCAAGCCACATTACTGAGGTGAAGGGAATACATATTAGCAAAAAGAACAAAGAAAATATTTCTGAAATGTGGCTGTTCCATAGAATGAGCTAAAGTAGTTAAGCTAATAATTCTAACAGGAGACAACAGCCAAATCCTTATTCAGAGATAATCCCATCTTTAAGACTTCCTCTTTTCACAAAATCTCCTTCTGCCCACCTTTTAATCTGGGTGACTTGGAATTATCCTTTTGGAGAAACTCAGCAAGATTTTTCACTTTGTCTTTTTACAAAGAAGACAGCTAGCTCAGAAACCTCATCCTGCAACCAGCAAGGAGGCAAAGGACTCCCGCAGGGCAGGCTCTGCAGCTGCATTGGTGGGTCTCTACTTCGTGTGTCCTTCAAAGTCCGGGGAATGACTATTCCATAATTCTCTCACCTGATTAATTCTTAACTACGAGCATAATTACACTCTCCAGAAGGTAAATCGGTCTTATAAATCAGTCGTCGCTGACAGTTCACCGTGCGCAGCGCAATCAGCTTGGGTGGGGAGGAGTGATGCTCGCCAAAGAGCACAGTCCACCACCCCCACTCCCGCCCCGGCCGGGCCCTTCCCACTGCACGACAATGGGGCGAGCAGGAGGTGGCCTGCCAAGGTGCGCAGAGGGTGCGATTTCCTCTTAAAGCGAGGCAAGAGGGAGATGGAGAGCAGGCGGCTTAGAGACTTCTCTATTAAAGCGGCGCTGAACTCTCGCCTTCTGGCAAGCTGCGGCAAGTCGCCAATTTGAAGTGTGTGAGCTTTAATCTGCTTCTGGCCTGATGGGCTCTGGGGTCCACAGGGAGCTGGGAGGCATCCATTACGCCGGACCAAGGAGATGGAGCGTCTAGGAAATATGTTAATGTCGGAGCCCTCCCCGCCACCCACCCCTGCCCTTGCCTGTCTGGCAGCCTTAGAAAAAGTGACATTTCAGGAGTACGTCGCTCTTATCAGGGCTCCCAAAATTCACTTCTAAGTCCTTGCATTAAACTTTTTTTTTTTTTTTTAGGTCTGTAATGAGCAATTCATTCGTTAAAAATGTGAGGTTTTGTTTGGTTTTAGGTCTGGGGATGGTTTTTGTGCACAGGAACACCTGCTTAACTTCTTAAACAATATAACCACTAATAAAAGGTTACTCTGTTTTCAAAATGAATACATGAAATAGCAAAATTATAAATTTAAAAATCTAGTCTTTCTCAGGCGTTTGATTTCCACTATAAATCTTACTCGGTTTATAAGTAAAGCGAATTTAGCACAGATTCTGTAAGAGAGACTTTGGCTAATATCTGGTGCCATTTTCTTTTTTTTTTTTTTTTTAATTTTTTTTTAACGTTTATTTATTTTTGAGACAGAGACAGACAGAGCATGAACGGGGGAGGGGCAGAGAGAGAGGGAGACACAGAATCGGAAGCAGGCTCCAGGCTCTGAGCCATCAGCCCAGAGCCCGACGCAGCCCTTGAACTCACGGACCGCGAGATCACCACCTGAGCTGAAGTCGGATGCTTAACCGACTGAGCCACCCAGGTGCCCCTCTGGTGCCATTTTCAAAACTAAAAATATTTTAAGCTGGATTTATCAACTGAATATATCCTATTTCCTATCTAAGTTGCTCAACTGTCTGATTGACAAACTTCCCTAGTATAGTAACCCTCTTAAACTGAACCCATACCATGCTGAACCCCAAATGTCCAAACGGAGAGTAGATTCAGTAGATGTGAACTGAAAATTACAAGTATGAATCGACTACACAATTAACATGTTCAATCAGAAGTGCAAACCAACCTGTTATTCTCAGAGTTTCAATTCCCTCAAATGTCATAATACTTAAACATGAAATATGTTCAGATTTCTTAATACTAAAATATCAACACTATGCATTTGTTTTCTTAAATATTTCTATACTTATTTCTAAATATTTCTCAAGTAAAAATTCATTAAGAAACAAAATACACCTCTGATATACTTTGGGGATTGTCTTTCTAAATAACCAAAGGGTGTCAGTCACGCTTACTGTTCTGCAATCTTGATAGAAATAAAGAGCCATGTTTATGGTAGCTATATTAACTAAAGAAAATCTAAAAGAAGATGGCCATGTAGCCATGACCTTTGGTTTTGAAACATATCATTACCTAATTTTCAAGTCAGTCTAGAGTTGGCAACCACACTCGAAGTGACTGTAATAGTCAAGTGGATACTTTCACATCTTTTAGTCTTAAGTTATATACGCTTTCCAGTCTGAATCTAAAGTTTTTAAAGATAATTTTTAAAATCCTTTTTTAAAAACTACGGAGAACTTCAGGGGCGCCTGGGTGGCTCAGTTGGTTGAGTGTCCGACTTTGGCTCAAGTCATGATCTCAGCGTCCGTATGTTCAAGCCCCGCGTTGGGCTCTGTGCTGACACTCAGAGCCTGGAGCCTGCTTCGGATTCTGTGTCTCCCTCTCTCTCTGCCCCTCTCCCACTCATGCCCTGTCTGTCAAAAATAAACATTAAAAAAAAATAATAAAAAATAAATAAAAACTATGGAGAACTTCAAACACACACAAGTAATCTCTTAAAAATCGTGTAATGAATCCCTGATTCCCATCACTTTAACAAAAAACTTATGGCCAATTCTGTCCTATTCTCACACTTATCCACTTCCCCCTCCTGCGTTATTGTAAAGCAAATCTTGGATGACAGGTCTTTTTATCTGTAAATAAATGAGCACTGTTTACCAAACAGAACAAAAAACACAAAAGCAACATAGCCATTTACTATTACCATGCCTAAGAAAACTGACAATAATTCCTGAATATTATCCAATATTCAGTGTTAAGATTTCTGATAATTCCATAAGTGTAATAAAATTTGTGCTATAGTTCATCCCAGTCAGGATCTGAAAGGAGTAGACACACCTTGCATTTGGTTGATGTGTCTTTCACATCTCTTTTAATCGATGAGATTAAAATTAAAATGTTAATAAAAATTAAAATCGGTGCCTATGTTTTTCTTGTAATTTACTTACTGACAAAATGGAGGATTTATCTTGTAGGATTTCTCTCATTCTAGATTTCCCTGATTGTATCCCCTTTGTGTAGATTTAAATGTTTTTCTATCTGTATTCCCTACAAGTTAGAGTTTTGGATGAGACTACTTTAAAGATGGTGTGTCAGGGGCATCTGGGTGGCTCAATCAGTTAAGCATGTGACTTCAGCTCAGGTCATGATGTCATGGCTTGTAGGTTCAAGCCCCCCCATCAGGCTCTGTGCTGACAGCTCAGAGCATGAAGCCTGCTTCAGATTCTGTGTCTCCCTTGCTCTCTGCCCCTCCCCTGCTCACACTCTGTCTTTCTCTCTCTCTCAAAAATAAACATTAAAAATTAAATATATATATATAAAGATGGTGTGCTCATACAAATGGAAGAACATGCCTCTCGCCCTCCCCCCCTCCCCTGAACATACGTAAGAGACATTGAGGACTAGTGCCTAGATTCATTCATTCTGGGAAAAGAATTTGGTTACTATTTAGTTACCAACCAGAACAGTTCACACAGGAAAGGTAAGATAAGCCTTTAATTTGTTGCCATATTTACCAATCTTCAAAATACTGAATTGGTATAGTAGGGTCTTCCAAAATTATCAGTTCTTTTTTTCATTATGAATGCATGGATTTCAAAATAAAAGATATAGATAGCCCTACTTTCAGATGTTTTACTCTCCAGGGGAAAAGCATCCTTACTAGCTTGTGTAATCCACCAATCCGTGCATTGGAAGCCCCGATTGTAAGAGACAGTTTATAGGAAGACAGTAAGGGAAAGAACCCTTGTGAAACTTTAATATCCCATACTCTAGAAAATTCTCACTGTTGCCCCATTTATAATTGCTGTGTCTGGGTAGAAATTACAATTTTACTGGTGATTTTTATGTGTCAGGCTCTGTTCCAAGCATTTGAATTGTATTAACATACATTAACTAATTTAATCATTATCTTGATAATATTATTATCCCATTTTACAGGTGAAGATATTGAGGCACAGAATAATTAAGTGGCCACCATTATTCAGTAAATAAATAGAGCAGATCAGATTGAAAGTCAGAGCCTGAGCTCTTAATAACATGTTTTTGCTTTTGAAACTCACTCAGTATAGGGATTCCAAAAATGAAGGAACTCATCTGTGTTTTGAACAGCAAGGAACTTTAAATCCCTGCATGGCATTGAGAAAACAAGGAAAGCAATTCATACAAACCAAATACTAGAGCAATCAAATATATTACTTCTGGCAAAGGGGAAAGATGATCTTATTTAGAAATGAAATATGGAGCTTTCACTTTAGAATGTACAGCACGAAAGTTTTAAGAACACTGTGAATTTAAAGATACTTGGAAACCAGCATGATAGAATAGAAAGTTTTTTTGGAAGCAGACACATCCAAATACAAATCAGGCCTATACCATCATACCAATGTGTCTTTGGCATTTACTAACGTTCCTAGAGCTTGGTTTCCTTCCCTGTAAAATGGAACAAGTAATCTCAATCTCTCTATTCGGTTACTGAATTGCTATATGGTACCCTGTACATATTAAATAATTGGTGGTTTTTGGTCCCTTAACTTATTGAAAATGTTAATAATCTATTCCATGTATTTTTTTCAGTGAATTGTGTTTTTTTTCCAATCCTGTGGAAAATTAAATAAACTTAAACTAGTCTCTGCATGTAAGCTTTGATTCTTTTAAACAAAGGATAATTATTTTTGTCATCTTAACCTCGTCAATTCCTTTTATTTTTGCTGAGTTCTCCAAGGAATAGGTAGGGAAAAGAAAGTACGAGGCAACAACTTTCATTAGATGACAATTTGTAATATGGTATGGCCATAGTGAATGCTGAGCAAAGGAGGAAAATTGGTTATATAGAGTGCAGAAGTCAAAAGCAAAGAGAAGAGGCCTTATTTCAAACTCCTTTATCAAAGTAAGGTGATGGCACATTGAAAAACCTCCGCGTGCCTCAGGACAGAAGGCAACGGAAGGGAAAGCATTGACATAGTCAATGACAGAGGCATCAGATTCATTGACCACTTGTGCACATATGCAATTTTATGTTTCTTACCACACACACTACTCATTTGCAGGAACCCACCAACTAAGCCATGGCTGGTATTAGAATATTACCCCTTTGCTCCCTGTGCTAGTCCCATCCACTAGCCATTGCTCGTGTCCATCTTAGCACCCTGGTAAGGCTTAAATGCCATTTTTTTGTCCCAGACCCCCGACACACCAGAATCAGGCCATGAAATAGCAGGATGAGGCCACGATGGCCTCGGTGTCTCTTCAAAATGAACTGATAAGATTTTGCTCAAAACACTCAGGTGCAAGAAATACCACATCCCTTTCATTTTTTGAAAATCACAATTAATGTGACTCTGTGTTCCTAACTGTTCAGATGCAAGAGGCACTATACTTGCCCAAAAGCTTAGGGAAGTCTTCTTTCCAAAGTCAAGAATTTCTACTGGCATTCCAGTTGTCCAAATCATATTGTCAATTTAAATGAAGGAGGACATTCTACTTCCTATTTGTCTAGCGTGAACATCGGGGATTTGTCATTATTCATTCATCTAACAAATATTTAGGGAACACATACTGTGTTTCAGGCACTGTCCTTGAGACACAGTATCGAATAAAGCAGACAAAAATCTCCGCTCCCCTGGAATTTATTTGTCTTTATTGTCCACTTCCCTCTACTCCCAGTAGAAGTTAGGTAAAGAATAACCAGTAGTAAGGAGAAGTAATGAGGCAGGAAAAGGATGTAGAGTCAGGATGAAGGGTTGACTAGAAAGAATGGCCAGGAAAGGCCTCCCAGAGAAGGGAAATAAAGACCTGACACAAGGCAGAGATTAGCCACGTGACTTGGGGAAGAGCAGCCCACAAAGATGAGACACAGAGCATGGAAGTCATGGGGTGGGAGCAAGCCTGGCCAACCAAACCCTTGGGAAGCTGTGGGGCCAAAGTAGAGTGAAAGGAGACACTGATAGAGGCGAAGTCATTTAAAAGGGACTAGAGAAGAGAGGGCACTGCAGACTCTAACAAGGGCCCCCAAAGGCTATGGCATTAAAGTGGGACACAGGTCCCTGTCATGCCACCTACCCTCTGTTCACCCATCTCCTCTTTCCAACAGTTCTCCATGAAGCTCATCTTCTTTCTGAGGGGTTTCACCCCCTACTTTAAAAACACCAGTCCATTCCCGTCCCCACAGGGGAGACAGGGCTCAATTTCAGGCAATCCATCTAGAAATCCAAACGGAAGCCTCAGAGAAAAGTGCCAGACTTTTCTGTTTTCTGTCTGAAAAAAAAGGACATTTAAAACGGACCAGACCTTACACCTCCATGGCTCAACTTTCTGATGCAAATAGGAAAGGAAGGGGAAGGGAACATTACCACCCACCCCCCCCCCCCCATGGAAGTGAAAACACACAAGTCAGCATCTTAGCAAATTGTTCTGTGACCCTGGGGATATGGCAGGCTCTGAGGACAGCACCTGCCATACAGTATTGCACTTAATATGGTCTATGGCAATAACTGATGTACTTTCCACTTCACCATCTTTAAATTGTACTTTTTTGAGTAAAAGACTGAGATTTACTTAATTTTCCATCTTCGGCTCCTAGGACATAACTTGTCACAAGGTAGGTGTTCACGAAATGACCAGTGAATAAGTGCAAGCAGTGAATGAAAGGGACGAGAAATAGTCATGTGCTCTGTAAAAGAACTGACTTTTCATGAAAACCAATTCAGAAGAGGGAGCATTGTGATCCGGCATAAATGATTTTGAACGGGTGACTCAAAACGTCACAGGGGTACTCTGTCAGAAACTACTGGTTGTCTCCCTAGGTCCATTCTCATCTAAAGTTATATAAGCCATGGGGTGCCTGGGTGGCTCAGTCAGTTAAGTGTCCAACTTCAGCTCAGGTCATGATCTCATGGTCCGTGAGTTCGAGCCCCATATAGGGCTTTGCCCTGACAGCTCAGAGTCCTGGAGCCTGCTTCGGATTCTGTGTCTCCCTCTCTCTCTGCCCCTCCCCCACTCACATTCTGTCTCTGTCTCTCAAAAATGAATAAACATTTTTAAAAAATGTTAAGTGATATAGTTTTTAGCTGGGCTCAGGTGCCCAGAAAACAATGATAACTTTTCTCATCATCCCTTGCATCTCGTTGTGGTCACGTGATCAGCTTCTGACCATAGAGTTTTTTGGATGGGTGTGGAAATAACGTGTGCCCTTCAAAGGAAGGAAGCTGTGATGCTGTAACCCTTCACACCAGCTGAAATGAGGATGTGACAGCAAGCCACCTTGGATTACACTGACTAAGCAAGAGCTGGCAAAGTACAAGGAGGGGAGTGTGCCCCTGGTACTATGAAGCCTCTAACCCAGCGCTGAACTGCTTAAGCGTGAACTATGACAATCATTGCTCTGTGGGTCTTGATCACAGAAGGTAAACCTCTAACTAACCCACCAACCCTGATGATCATGCCATTTCAACTTTATTAGGACGGACTCCCTACGGTACCTAGAGCTTCTTGCTAAGGCAAATTGAGAATAAACATTGAGAATGCTTAAAAGAACTTCAACATCACCAACATGAGTAATGATTTAGGAAAGTTCAGGATAGTTTCATCCTTAACTTGCAAGAAAAGAACTGGAAAAATATACACTTTTTGGATCCTGTCTCATTTGTGATTAAAATATAGCACCACTTATAAATTCTACATTTCTTCTTCAGCTTGGTAAATTTTGGTGAATGTATGAAAAGCCTAACAGCCAGAGTCCCTGAGCGGCTCAGTCAGTTAAGCATTCGACGCTTGATCTTGGTTCAGGTCATGATCTCGCATTTCGTGGGATAGAGCCCTGTGTCGGGATTGGGATTGGGATTGGGATTCCTTCTACCCCTATCTCTCTGCCCCTCCCTCGTTCACTCTCACGCTCTCTTCCAAAAAAATTAACTTAAAAGAAAGAAAGAAAAGATAAAAGAAAAGCACAGCATCCGCTTTTCAGACTCCAGTTTCCATTTCCTTATATTAACCAGACCCGGAAGGGCAACTGGGGTGGGTGAATGCTGATGTGGCCAACAAAGACAAGGTCAAACATTGTATGGTAAACTCAACCAGTACGGAAGAACAATGACTTTGAGTCCCTTAGATTCCATAATCTATTTGTTTCTAATTTATTCTCTCCTGTAATATCCCCCTTCCACTCCCCCTTAGTCCCCAGAAAATAAACTCACTGCCTCCAAAGCCAGCTCCTTCCAATTAAGCCATTGCAAATCAGACTGCTTTGAACAAAGAGGTCCTTTGGCCACTCAAGTACGTTTAAAAATCCCTGATGCCAGCAAGACATAGTTCCAAATCCAAAATTAACTTTTCTTTTTTTGCGTGATCTAGCCTCTGCCTCTTTTGCAGCCCATCTTTCTTCACTGTTCCCCCACTTCCTCTCCCCACTGAACCACTCACCATTACAAAACTCCCGTACACTGTTCCCCATGTTCATACCTTTATGTGCGCTCTTCCTATTTCCTATAGCCGGCACTTCTCCCAATGCATCCCATGGTCATTTCCTGTTCTTCCTTTCCTATAATATTTTCTCTGATTTCCCCGTAAGAATCATTCTTCACTGTGTTCCCAGACACTTCCTCTAGATACTTCTATAATGAGATGTAGAACTGCACTGTTTATGTATCTGTTCCTCTCCACTAGATCTTTATATGCTTTGAAGGCAGGTGTCAATGAGTTATATTTTTTCAACCCTGGTATCTAGCACTATGCCTGCCGTAAAGTAGCCACCAGTAAACGTTAGATAAGGGAAACCTGATTATACAACTCCCTCCCCATGTCGAAAAATATCTTCCTCTTTTCACATTAGTATTTTTGGCTTGAAATACCTGGAATATTGACTCAACTCTCCCTTTTCACTTGCCTCCATAAGTCAAACTAGAGCAGTTCCAGAAAGGACAGAAGGCATCTACAAAGGACCCCTGCCAACACTGATCACTTAACCAACCCAGAAGGGTGTCTGCTTGAAAGCCGAGCCATTGCCTTTACTATTCCAGAAATCCAAGTCAACACAGAAGGATTTATGCATGCTCAGAATTCTTATTTATGACTGTTAATAGCATAGTGGAGGAACAGAGGCAAGATTGTCATGGTTACATGCAAAATAACAACTGTAATTGGCAAAATTAAACTTCTAATAGCTAAAGCTATATCAAGGTGGCTGAACTCCTTTTGGAGTTGAAGTGACTTGGGTAATAGAAACCACATATGATGTATTTTAAGGTCCTCTGTTACCATATGTGCTCCACTCATAGTGACAGATGGGTATTGGTATTTTTTTCTCAACTGCACAAAAGCTAGCTGAAGCATATGCAAAACTCTTAATGGCATTAAAGTTTTGCCAATTAAAAACATGTTCAAGCATTTGATACAGTACTTGATAACATGTTTCACAAGTACCATGCTGAATTTTTAAGTCATGATTTTTATTACATTGTTTGTCAAGCTAGTGTGACTAAAACAATTATCACATGGGTCCTATTTTCAGCCCTTTTATCATTTTGGCACCTGTCAAATTTAATGATGAAAAAGCAGTGGAGTCATTAAACAGAGAAAAAATAAAGTATTAAGTTACAAATAGTATCCATGAAAATAAACTGAGTTCCATGTTTTCATTGTATACCATAGTTACAGAGGGTAAACAGATTTGGGGGAATAAAAGTAAGCCACTAGTAGATGAGTAGCCCCCCCCCCCCAGATGAGTCTCCAAAGTTTTTTTTTGGATTTTGCTTCATTTGTTGTTGGTTTTTTTTGGGGGGGGAGGGGATTGTTGTTATTGTTGTTATTGTTTTACTAATCATAATATTTAGAGCAATTGCTATTAGATAGGATGATTTTAATAGATTGGAGTTTTTGTATTTCCTAGCCAGGCTTGGGTTTGTTTATTTGATTGATGTCAGCATGTGAAAGGATTTTTCATTTGTTTCCTGCACCTTAGGCTGGATTGAAGATTTGGTTTTCTTTTTGGAGGGTTGACTAGGATCTTAAGAAAGGCATTTTACCTTTTGATCATCCTTATCTCCATTATCTATGCACATGAATTTAAATGATTCAGTGGACTTTCTCCTGAAAAGAGTGGAAATTTGATAATGGAAATTTTCAAATGGTTTAACTTGCATGTTTCAGTATGTTTGCTGGTTTTCTCCTTAACCGATTTCATCAACTTCCCTTTGCCAAGTTGCCACCTCTTTGGCAATGACCTCAGGAAGATGTTAGAGGGAGGGAGGAAAAAGGAGAGGAGAAACAAATCAATAAGAATGTTCCAAAATGAGTCAGCATATGATTATTTTTAAATCCCTCCAGAATCAATTGGGCAAATTTATGGAAATGAGTTTTGGAGTTAATTTAGTTGAAGAAACATGATGTCCAGAGAGGTGAAGACAGTTGCCCAAAGGCCCAGAGTCAATGAGCAGATCACAGATTAGAACTCCTGCCGTCTGAATCTTGCAAGGGAAATAGAGCCGTTTTCACCCTACTACAGAGCACCATACTGCCTGACAGAAACTGCTGTTCTGCCTTCCAAATGGAACAATTGCTTTCTAGATTTATACACAATGTCTGTCTGCTGCTTCACAAGCAAGGATAGTCCTGATGGTAGGAAACAAAAAGCCATTTAAGATCAAACATTGACAACGATAGGACAAGACTATGACTGTCTCAAGTTAGAAAAAGAATGAACTTGGGGTGCCTGGATGGCTCTGTCATTTAAACATCTGACTCTTGATTTCGGCTCAGGTCATGATCTCAGTTTCGTGAGTTAGAGCCCTGCATCAGGCTTTTGCTGAAGGTGCACAGCTTCCTTGGGATTCTCTCTCTTCTCCCTGTCTCTATAGCCCTTCCCCTGCTCACCCTGTCTCTGTCTCTAAACAAACAAACAAACAAACAAACATTTAAAAAATTTAAAAAAGAAAAAAAACCTGAACTTTTCAGACTAGAATGCTACCCTCTTCTCCAAAAGGTTTTAGTAATGCTTAACATTTACTAGGGTCGGTCAAGCGCACTGCTGTCTAAAATCCCCATTTACTGCATATGGCAATAATTAAGACACAAGCAATATTCTTCAGACAATACACTGAAAAGGGAGAAAAGTCCAGCCTCAGTTTTGCAGGCAATGTAGTCTCATCAGCTAGTTCCTGCTCCACAACGCACTTCACTGAGCTGGTAAGGTAGAGTTTTCATAGAGACCAAGAGAATTTTTCACTCTGTTCTAACCATGGAAATGTCGCCAAAATCTGAAAGCCCAAACCCTGCAGGAATGAGAGAACAGTCGGCTCGTGCATCTGAAATAGGTTCTGGCAATGGTGTTACATGCAGCTAGGTCACATTTTGCAAAATAGAAGCCATTATCTTTAGCATATCAACCAGACAAAATTAAATTGTAATTACATGGAGACATCCAAAAGCAAGCTATTTTGTCTTCAGTTAAATTCAAAGAAGTGTAATGGAGATTACCAATTTGAAAAGAAGTTTAGACAAGCAATAAACGTGGCTAGAAGAAACATGGAATTAGAAATTTTAAAACCACCAGTCTGCATTTTAATGACTAGTAAATAATATTTCAGAAACCCAGGTAATGTCCTATAATGCATTTTCCCAGCTTTCCATTATGGGAAAGGGATGTGAATTTTGGGCAAGTTTCACTGATTTGTTACCCAAATTATTTCATTAATAGATTTTCATTTGCTTTTTAAGAAGTAAATATAAAGGTACTCATACTCATAAAATGCAAGGTGCTCATACACTGTTAGAAAATTACTTACCCAAAGAAATAGATTAATGCCATTTTACTCTGCAGTCTTCTTTAATATGAGAATTAGGCTTCTGCCGAGGGAGAAAAATATTTTTAGAATAGATAAAAATTGAATCAGTCACTGTGGCGACTTTGAAAGAATAACTTGTGTCTATTGAAGATGGCCAAGAAGAAAAGGTAAAACAGAGGTCATCCACCAGGGCATTTCCCAATAATCAAATCCTTCCTTCAGGAAACTTCAGTGGTTTTCTGTTTTACAAGCACTTGATTAGATTCTGATCAAAGGAGTTAATAGCCAGTTAGCTTTGCAAACCTTAGTCTAAAATTTTGACCTACCAGACTTGAAAGTGAACTGCAAATGAGTTTTTAAAAATTCCACCTCTTTCAGCAATCTCTGACAAAGTGGTAGTCCTGGCCAAGCTAAAAGGGAAATCAGCAATTGCCCTTCAGAACAACCCTCTGTCCCCCTTTCTGCTCAAAGGATGAGCAAACTGGCTCCTTCTCAAGGTGTGTTGCCATAATGGAATATGGTGGGAAAGATGTAACTCTCCCAAAGTTCAGTTAAGTGTGTGTAATTTACATACACACGTGCATACACTACTTAGGAGACAAAAAAATCAAATAATATTTTGGAGAAAAAAATTTTCACATCAGCTACCACAAAAGAAACAAAAGGAATTTTAAGCATGTTATCCACTTTATAGCTAACGTTAAACTTTCTATCCATAAGAAGAAGTTGGGATCTAACCATTTTCTCACATACTTGTTTTGGTGTAAATGTCACCAAAAAAAGCAATAGGCAGAATATATCCATTGAACAATGTGCTGACAAGTTTCCCTCTACAGCAGGTGCTATTCAACCTCTGCCTGTAGAAGTGAGAAGCCTTTTAAGTTCAACTGTACAAATAAGGGATTTGAATATATTGTCACTTCTTTAAAAACTTCAGATCCATAGATCGATGCCCCGCTTTGTGCCACTTAGGTCATACTTAGATATATACTCAGCACCACCCCGACCGATCCAGGCACTCTTTGCTTTGTACATGAGCCCCTACTGCCCTTTGACTGACCTTTCATAATCTGTTTTCATCTCCCCAACAATCTGTTCCTCTGTTTCCATTTGCCCTCCATAGCAAATCCAAGTTATTGAATGTAGCCAGAATGCCTTCCATTTATCACCTCCACCAGGTCAATCTGAGAGTGTGACAATCTATAATGGTCCTTGTAAATAAATAGAAAGCTAACATTTGAAAGAGATGAGGCATCTGCCAAAGTTGGTCAATATCCAAGACAGTAGGTAGTTTAGTTAGTAAGAGAAACCTGGGTTCAAGAGCATCCTCAAGGCACAAAACTTCCTCTAGGCACCAGAAAGAAAATGTGGTGTGTATATCAGTCCACCTCGAATAAGACTTGCTGAAAATAAACTTGTGTGGTACTAAGAGCAGCTGGCTTTTTTACTTTCATTTTTTTTTAATCTTATTTATAAGCCCATCAAATAACTTAACTAACAAATCTACCAACTCATTCTCTAGCCTGGATCTGAGTTACAGTTGGCCTTGGCAAATACTGTCCAGATGTTGGTTAAATTGTGTCTGCTTTCAACAGAAGGTCAATAAACTGAGAAAACTGGTGTTCTGTTTCCTACAAATTTATTGTTCCAAATCCTAGAAATGAAATCAAACCACAGTAGGGATAACCAGGGCTTGAGATAGGGAGAAAGAGCCAAACATTTTTCTCCTGCTTTTTCCAAACATAACTACAATTTCTCTACAAATTAATTTACATTTTGGAGAGGGCCAACGGTTGTTAAAGAAGAGAAGAGGAAAAGACAAGGGATGATCGGGAGAGACTAGGGCAGAAGACAAAAGGAAGGATAAAAGACCAAATAAAGGTCAGGGTGCAAGGCAAATTATGCTAAGTAATGGGTGGCCACAGCCCTCAAAACAACTGAATTCCCACTGCTCCTCTCTCCCCTTGTGCACATGAATACACTCCTTATAGGTCTAGGGTGTAGCTGTTGTAGGGCTAGGATGTGAAAAGTGTGCTGTACAAATCTCTGTGCTTTATTTTCTTAATCCCTATTATAGCAATAATGAGATGTTTCTCTTAAGATCCCTACGCTTAGAATTCTAAAAACCAAGGCAATAAGCCAGAGAGATCTGGTGTCACAAGACATCTCTAAGGGGTCATGTGGTCATCTTTAAAACTATCTTAATTCTTTCAGATCACCAGGAAGTTACTCAATTTATACCTTCTTCCTATGCTAATGGCATCGTACAAAGACAAATGTACCATATTGGAATAAAAAGGATACTAAAAGCATTTGATTTGGCTGGAATTTGATTTTGAAAAAAGTCTAAAATTTACACAAAAATGAAAGAAAAACAAATTATTCAGAGATAGTCACACTTCCTTAAATAAAATATACATCATATAAGTTGCACTGGCCTTAAGAGATAGCACATTGGGAAAGAAACTAGAAGTATTGTCTCATGTTTGATTTATTTGAACATCAGTCTACCATAAATTTAATTGTCCAGAACAAAGATTGAAACCAGAATATCATATATTAAACCTTTCAGTTCAAGTAAAAGAGTCATAAAATGCAAGATTTTACTTATAAGAAATTCTTGAAGCCAGGAGATTACATTCACTTAGAACTGCTTAAAACACATGGCAGCCAATTAGGAGTCAAAAAACGCACACTAACAGTAATGAGAACACCACTGCAAGAAGAGACCACAGGAAAAAGAATAAAATTGTATGTGACCTATTTTGGAGCGGAGGCAAATAACCCTAAGAGCCTTAATAGTTTCCAAAGGCCTTGCTATATTACAATTAAGTATAATATTTTTAGCACATTTTGGCAATAGTGAAAGATAAAAATATATTTAGTATTATTAAGGCACAAAACATAACATATTTGATAATTATTTTCATCAAAAAATTACTAACATATACTGTTATTGCTTAAATGGGTGTAAACAGTGAGATAATATAGATGGGTATGAAAGAAAAAGAAATGAAAAGAGTAATCAATCAGATGTTAGAAGAGAATGGGAAGCTGATTAGATCAGTAAATCCATGAATGCTAGTATATGCCTTCACTTCTTTCACCATGGGGAGAATATCTTGATGGAGACAATGTGGGATACAATACTGCTGCGTGTATAAGGCAGTCATTAAATCCATGGATGAAGATGTAAAAAAGAAAGATGAGCAGAAAATGCACCTTTAGTCTGCTCAAGGCAAATTATTGCCCCCTGCACACTAGAAGAAGGAACTCCTGGTTGGAAATACAGGCTGGAGTAGAAGTGATAAAGTAAGGAGTGGTGTTAGACAAAGCTGAAAATTAAGTGGAGACAAAACCTTGCAGAAACTTGTGGGCATATTAAGGACAGGTAGTCTTGATCTTCTAAGCAAAAGGAACCCATCAAAGTGCTTTAATCAGGGAAATGACATTACTATATTTCTCAAAGTTCACTCTGGAAGTAGACCCAAGGGATGGGGACCCTGGGAAAGTCCAGGAACAAGATGATATGTTATGGTGATAAAGGAGCACCTATATGGAAAGTATTGATGAAGGGTTGCAAAACAGGCATAGGTGCACAGAGGAGTTAAGAATGATCCTGTTTTACGGAGCTTAAGTGACACTTGCATTAAGACAGGGAGAATGGAGATGAAGTGGAGGCTATGAGTTTAGTTCTGGACATGATGTAGTTAAGGAAGGTTTGAGATGTCTATGAGGTAATATATGATGTTGGGAACACAAGTCTGGAGTTCAAAGGATGGGTTGGGGTTACTTATATAATGCGTTCTAGCTATAGACCCATAGAAATACTATTTATGGTTCTGTTTATGATGACTCCCCTTCTGTATAGGTATACCCCAACGTTATGGACTGAATGTCTATGATCCCCCAAAACTCATATGTTGAAACCCTAAACTCCCATATCATGGTATCAAGAGATGCAGCCTTTGGGAGGTAACTAGGTCATGAAGGCTGAGCCCTCATGAATGAGATTCGTGTCCTTACAGAAGGGAACCCTAAGAACTCTCTTGTGTTCTCTCCACTATGTGAGGATACACGAAGATAAAGGCAGTCTGCAACCCGGAAGAACCCGACCACGCAGGCACCCTGATCCCAGACTCAGCCTCCACGACTGTGACAAGTAAAATTTTGTTGTTTATAGGCCACCCAGTTTATAGTATTTTGTTACAGTAGCCTGAACTCAGACGCCCTAAAAGAGTTGTAATATTTTACCACTCTCCTTAGAACTAGTGCCAGCTATTACGTAAAGCAATCAGAAAATCCTCTGAACTGAAATAAGAAACCTCTGATGAAGTTTGCAGTGAAATTGTAATTGGGCAAGTATAGATATATAGGCAAATTTTCTTGTAGCTTGACATGGGTTTTTATTATCCATTTATAACCAATTCCATACAGCAGAAACTGTTTGTTAATCACCCAAGCATTCCTCATTCTTCCGTATCATTAGAAATTATTTCCTTACGTGAGTGAACAAAGGAGACTCGCTTCCCAGTTCTTTATCGGGCTAAGCCAGTGATTGGTCTAAAAGTGGTATTTTCTTCATTCTTACTAAAGCTTTTTTAGTATAACTAAATAATAAAAACTACCCAACAAGAATTACTTATACTTAGGGGCACCTGGGTGGCTCAGTTGGTTGAGTGTCTGACTTCAGCTCAGGTCGTGATCTCATGGTTCGGTTCATGAGTTCAAGCCCCGCGTCAGGCTCTGTGCTGACAGTTCAGAGCCTGGAGCCTGTTTCGGATTCTGTGTCTCCTTCTCTCTCTCTCTCTCTGCCCCTTCCCTGCTTGTGCTCTGTCTCTCAAAAATAAAATAAACATTAAAAAAAAGGTTTTCAAGAATTACTTATACTCAAAGCATATTAATACCAGAAAGTCTGCATTCGCAGAGAATGGTACATGTTCTTTGTTCCTAGTATGGAATAGGCAGATGATAAGCTCCGTGAAAGCAAGACTGTCTTTGTCTCGGTCAGTGGCACCCAACAGGCATTCAGTAATTACTGCCTGAAAAGATGATGACACAGTAGAATTTCTGCATAAGAAAGCTGGGGCTTGTCATCCACCTTAAGCCTTCTGGAAAATAGTTTCCTTCCTTTGAGAAGAAAATACCAGTAAAAAATTACCTGCTTTCTATTCTTCTGGACAATACTGTGTCTGGCTCTGTCATCAAATGCTGCTCCATCTATCAAGCCGCAGCCTGCAAATGATAACACGAGAAGGAGGCAGAAGGAAGAGGGCCAGAGAAGCAGAGCTAGTGCCTCTACATGAAGCCCTCTACCAATGTAGCTGCCCAAGTGAGATGATAACCTTCATCATTGCTGAGGCCAAGGTGAAGTGAGATATCCTATAACTTGCAGTCTCTGGCATTCTAGTTTACAAAATATCACTTCCACTTGAAAATAACATGCTGCTAGGCATGACTTACTTGGTGAATATGTCAGATGACATCCCATTCATGCCATTTATCCCTATGTGTTGGAGAGAATATTCCAATACGCCTCAAGCTATCAAAACCAAGAAGCCACAATCAACTAGCAAGGCAGTAGCACCCCATATTTTGTCAGACTTCTCTTTCATCATATATTGTTTTTCACACACGTGATTTACCCAGCCAAATTAGTAACCTCTTAATTTTATGTCCTTCAGTAATTATCAGCATTAGCACCATTATTACAGTAAATCTGTGTCATGTACATCAGTAGGATGTGGTGGGGTGGTCAATGTCCCCATAAATTAAATTATGTCACAGATCCCATTATAGAGTTGACTTCTCCCTGAGCAGCACAACAATAGTGTTCATCTGCCCTGCAAAATGAAGGCAAACTTTTAGGATTGATAGATACAAATAAAAGTGTGTTAGCAAAATCAATAACTACGTCCGAAGTGTCATGACTTTCATTAATTTGAAAGGGAAGGAAATTACTATCAGAAGAGACACAGAATTAAGGTGAACACCTTGATGACTACACTGTAATCTATGACTTACCTGGATACATCTTTCTGGACTAGTCAACCTGAACTAAATGGGAAGTTGATAGAAATACCATCTACAACAGACTGTTTAAATGGCCCTAATACTCCATCCCATCCTATATCCATACTCTTTGCCATGTGACTTTATAATTCTCACTAAAAAGACATAGTCTGTTTTCCCCCCACTCCTCAGATACGGGATGTTTTTGTGAGTTGCTTTGGCCAGCAGAATTCAGTAGAAGTAATTGTGCCCCAGCTTTGAACACAGGTCTCCAGAGACTTTGTGTGTTTCTGTTTACTTTCTCCCTTGGTCCTCTACACATAGATCAATGAAACAGAAAATATAACCCAGAAATGGACCCATAAACATATGGCCAATGAATCTTTGACAAAGCAAGAAAGAGTATCTAATGGAATAAAGACGGTCTCTTCAGCAAGTGGTCCTGGGCAAACTAGACAACATGCAGAAAAATGAACCTTCGATCACTTTCTTACACCATACACAAAAATAAACTCAAAATGGACGAAAGACCTAAATGTAAGACAGGAAGCCATCAAAATCCTCAAGGAGAAAGCAGGAAAAAATCTCTTTGATCTCGGTCACTGCAACTCCTTACTCAACACATCTCTGGAGGCAAGGGAAACAAAAGCAAATATGACCTATTGGTACCTTATCAAAATAAAAACCTTCTGCACAGCAAAGGAAACACTCAGCAAAACTGAAAGGCAGCTGATGGAATGTGAGAAAATGTTTGCAAATGACATATCAGATAAAGGGTTAGTATCCAAAATCTATAAAGAACTGATCAAACTCAATACCCAAAAAACAGATAATCCAGTGAAGAAATGAGCAAGAGACATGAATAGACACTTCTCCGAAGAAGACATCCAGATGGCCAACTGACACATGAAAAAATGCTCAACTTCACTCATCATCAGGGAAATACAAATCAAAACCACAATGAGATACCACCTCACACCAGTCAGAATGGCTAACATTAACAACTCAGGCAGCAACAGATGTTGGTGAGGATGCGGAGAAAGAGGATCTCTTTTGCATTGTTGGTGGGAATGCAAGCTGGCACAGCCACTCTGGAAAACAGTAGGAAGGTTCCTCAAAAAATTAAGAATAGAACTACCCTATGACCCAACAATTGCACTACTAGGTATTTATCCAAGGGATACACGTGCTGTTTTGAAGGGGCACATGCACCCCAATGTTTATAGCAGCACTATTGACAATAGTGAAGTATGTAAAGAGCCCACATGTCCATTGGTGGATGAATGGATAAAGAAGATGTGGTACATATATACAATGGAGTATTACGCGGCAATCAAAAAGAATGAAATCTTGCCATTTGCAACTACATGGATAGAACTGGAGGTTATTATGCTAAGTGAAATTAGTCAGAGAAAGACAAATATCATATGACTTCACTCATAAAAGAAATTTAAGATACAAAACAGATGAGCATAAGGGAAGGGAAGCAAAAATAATATAAAAACAGGGAGGGGGACAAAACATAAGAGGCTCTTAAATATAGAGAACAAACAAAGGGTTGCTAAAGGGGTTGTGGGGGTGGGGATGGGCTAAATGGGTAAGAGACATTAAGGAGTCTACTACTGAAATCATCATCATTGCACTATATGCTAACTAACTTGAATGTAAATTTAAAAATAAATAAACTAATTTTTAAAAATTAAAAAAAAAAATAGCCATGACTTGTGAGTGACCATGACCCAAATCAACATAGGCACATAGCTGGTCCTTGGTTTTTTTTTTTATCTTTTTAAATTTTTTTTAATGTTTATTTATTTTTGAGAGAGAGAAGACAGAGTGCAGGTAGGGGAGGAACAGAGAGAGAGGGAGACACAGAATGCAAAGCAGGCTCCAGGCTCTGAGCTGATAAGCACAGAGCCCGACATCTCTGGGCTTGAACTCAGGAACTGCAAGTTCATGACCTGAGTTGAAGTCGGATGCCTAACCGACTGAGCATCCAGACGCCCCTATGTTTTTTTAATAATACTACTTAATGTAAGCTAAGCCCAATGCAGATTATCTGAATCTCAGACCCTTAACCTGAGTAAATTACTGCTATTATCGATACTGAGGTTTTTGTGGTTATGTGTTATTTTATCATTATGTTATCAATGTTTAACTGGTACTGATGGATTCATTTCTCAGGTCTTTTATGTTAGCATTGGTTTCCATAATCCCCACGTTGTTTTGTTTTGTTGTTGTTGAACACAGTATACTACTTGTTAGGAATGTAGATTTCAGAGAGCTTTCATCTGAACCTTCTTTCCATAATCACCCTGATCTTAAGGATCAGAGCATCAGTGGGGTGGCAGGAAGATTGTGGCATTTGTTACAATTTCCATTCTCAACTGTCCCCTAACCTGTAAAGCACATATGGCTTACTCACCTACTGATTGTGGCAAAGGCTCCTCAACTCAATACAACTATAACTAAACATATAATTTTTTCTGTAACTGTATACTCACATCTTTTATTTCCTATCTCAATAAATATCACTACCATTCTTACGTTTGCTCCAAACTCTTTACTCTTTCTCTACTCTTTCTCAACTCTAACCAATCACAGAATGCTTTAGATTATACATAAAAATATCAAGAATCTATCTACTTCTATCCATATTGGATCCATTACCATACTCCAACTAATCTTCTTTGAGCTACTATAAACCAACTTAAGCAAATAGGTAAATTCATTCGAGGGTATGGTCCACCTCCCCAAATCAAAAGCAAAGCTTCAGATGCTGGCTCTGAAATGGCAGGAACTAGAGCAACTCTGGAGATCAAGGCGCTGGCAGTAGTGGGTAATTTATAGTCTTGGATCAGTTATTTCAATCCATTTTTTAACTTGGGTCACGTGCCATCCTTACCTAGGGGGATGCCAGGCACTTTACCTAATAATCCCACCTAACAGGAAATGATGATGCTGTTAACAAAAGAACAAGAGACTGAATGCTGCAAGGCAACAATGCTGTCAACTCCTCTGGCATATCTGATTTCTCTTAAATATTTCTAGTTTATATTGTCAGAATCTCTGTTAATCTGTGTTGAAATCTTGGTCACGGAAGCCTGCAACTGCTGGGAAATAAATTGGGATTGCAATTTGACATCTTTCAAGACCACATTCTGACCTTATCTTTTTTTTTTTTTTAAAAGTTTACTTATTTTTGAGAGGGAGACAGAGAGTGAGTGGGAGAGGAGCAGCACAGAACCTTATGTGGGGCTTGAACTCACAGACTGTGAGATCATGACCTGGGCCGAAGTCAGATGCTCAATGGACTGAGCCACCCAGGAGCCCCCATTCTGACCTTATCTTTAAGCAGCTTCTGCATAGTGGCTACAGAAAGAGGTCTCACTGCGACAAGGTTACATAATGACTGTTTCCAAATGCACATAAAACTAGGTATTCTAAGGCTAAGGTTTATTCACTTCAGCCCCCATCCCCACCTCTATGATTTGCCTAATGAGCAGCTTTGCCTCTGCATATCATGGCTTATTATCTTCCTGTACAGAAAATGGGAGGGAGTCTCACTGTTCATATAAACTTGATCATCAGTTCACGATGCTCTACATTCTTTATGCAGGTCTATGGTACCTATTTCTATTACAGGCTAAGAAAATGTGTTACAAGAAATGGAAACACAATTCAAAACCAGCTCAGATAAAATGTAGCAGACATATGTGGATGTAGCTATTGAAACAAAGGAGGTTATTGTAGAGACAGATACAAGATTTCTCCTGGAGATTTAGGAAATGCTGAGTACTCACATGTCAGGAGGTGGGCTGCTGGACCCCAACAGCAGGCATTCTTTCACTCTACTGGTTACTTTTGACTTATTTCATGTGCTCCACATATGTCCATTCATTTCATCTGCAACCAAATGATGCCGTTCTTGATATCTCATTTCAAGTTTCTTGAAATCGGATTCAGAGTTTTTGTTTTTATTTTTGATTTGTGTTTTTCCCTCTAGGGGGGCAAACAATCTATAGAGGGACTACTTTGGGCCATGTGTCTGTACACGATTTAGTCAGCAGGATGTAGGTCAGAGGCAGAAACCCTTCACAGAGCTCTGGGTAGGTGTAGCTATGGTGGATACTACTGATGGGTGTTCTCAACAGCCATTTCTCCTTTTCTCTGCTAACAGAACCATTGTGCCCAAGACAGTGAACCTTGATTGGACTAAATCAATCACAGAGTACTTTGCCAGTAGCTAGCTTAGGCATATGATTCAATTATGCCCAATGAGATGTAAAGGAACATCTGCTGAGAGGATTCTGGGGAATATTTTCTTCGAGGATGAAAGGAGATGCTACAAAAAAATTCTCTCTCTGTTCTTTTACTGGGTATTTCCCAGAATTGCAAAATCTAGGACCACAAAAGGACAAGTGTAAGAAATAAAATGATACCCTGATTACATTGGAGAGAGCTTGATCTGGTTGATTTACTGATTTAATGAGCAAATATCTTACCAGAACTCTTCTTCTTATACGAGGTAATAATCCCTATATTAAACTAATTTTAGTTGGCTATTCTATTACTTGTAATAGAAATATCCTATAACAGCATGGTCTCTGTTTTCAGGAGGCATGGGAAAAATGATACCTCAAGACATGTCTAATATACAAGGATATACAAAGCACAGCGCTTCGCTATATGTCATATAAATTATGACTATTTTTACCTCCTTGGAGATGCATATGCATGTCAACATTTTAGATTATTTAATAGGGGCCCCTGAGTGATTAAACCATTGATTAAGGTGGAAACCTTCAGGAAACTGTTAAGCATAATTATCAATGTCTTTAAAAATCTAATCCTTAGCCTCAACCTTCATTTTCTATCTTATTTCCTTCCTAACTATAACTAGGGAATATGTACTGAATGTAAGATTCTATAAAAGCTGAACATAGTAAATTGTGAACACTGAGAAATTCTGCTATGATCATTCTTATTTTCTCCAATAGCCTTTGGGGTCACTTAAATTCTGTGTCCAGATTCTAGATGCTAGCAGGAATCAGAATCATTGTTTTGAAAGAAAATTCTATGTAAATATGCTGAGGTTATCAAGTCCTCCTCAAAATGGCTATCTTAAAAACAGCATCTCAACATTTACAGTAGAGTTATAGTAATTTTTACTTTTATTTTTGAAATTTATTTTTGAGAGAGAGCGTGCATGTACATGTGAGTGGGAGAGGGACAGAGAGAGAGAGAGAGAGAGAGACAGAGACAGAGACAGAGACAGAGAGAATCCCAAGCAGGCTCTGCACTATCAGGGCATAGCCAGACCTGGGGCTTGAACTCATGAACCATGAAATCATGATCTGAGCTGAGACCAAGAGTCCGATGCTTAACCAACTGAGCCACCCAGGCACCCCTATAGTAATTTTTTTATTTAAAAAAAGTTTAATGTTTATTTTTGAGAGAGAGAGAGAGACAAAGCATGAGCGGGAGAGGGGCAGAGAGAGAGAGAGGCACACAGAATCCGAAGCAGATTCCAGGCTCTGAGCTGTCAGCACAAAGCCCGACGCCAGGCTTGAACTCACAAACCAGGAGATCATGACCTGAGCCAAAGTTGGACACTCAACAGACTGAGCCACCCAGGTGCCCGCCCCTATAGTCTTTTTTAAATTATTAAAAAGATTTTAAAGTGTGAAAATAAGAAAACTGATTATGTCTCTTATCTTCCAAATGGAGAAAATGGTACTGTAAAAAACAGTGACATTCCTGAAGTCATACAAGTTAATGAAATTTCTAGAATCTCTTTATCTTTTAATGTATTACATTAAAATTTTTTCTTAACTCACTGTATAGTCATAGATAATTGCATAGGAGTCCTCTAGTTTTTATTATTCAATTCCTTCACTAGGATTAAGGGGATTACAAATATGTTGAGTCTCATTTTTATTGCCCCTTCTTATTTCCCCACTCCCACATACTGCTATTTTACTAGAGAGATATCTTTTTAACTTACATGAATTTTTCTGTGAATAACAAATTTTTTAACCAAATACATTCTCTGTGGAGACAGAAGCATCACCATCCTTTAGACAGCTTATTTGTTCACAACTAGATACAAATATAGAATGGATGAGTGAAAACAAGTGTCCAGAGGTAAAAGTCCACTTTTGTAATTTGACTACATTTTTGCCAATATGGACAGCCTCACCTCTCACCAAAATAAACAGAATAAAACTGATTAAGCACAATATCAACAAAAGTTGGGGTGTTTTTCTCTATAACCAAAGAAAAACAAACAGGTACAACTCAAAGAAAGCCAGAGCTATAACTGAATCCCTTGTATATAGAATAAAACACTGAAGAACGACTTGATCTGTGAAAAAGAGAATTAGAAAACTGCTCCCTAGCAGCCTGAGATGCCCTGAGTAAAACTGTGAATTGCCTAGATGCACGGGTGAGTAAAATATCACTTATAAGAAATTAAAGCTGCAGACCACTACACATGAGTATGATGTCCAGATTCATTATATCTGCTTAACTGGTTATACAGAGACTGCCACATATCTATCACATATTCATTCTCTCCTTCTTCCTTACTAAGAAAATGTCTGTTATTACTGGGATTGAGAATGCACCCACTTAAATTACTCTGGACTGGGGGGAGGGAGAGGATACCTAGCAGCTAGCTGTGGTTTTACTTAACTAGTTCTAGTTAATTACCTATAATCAGATGTCTTAGAAGCCTCTTTAAATGGCAGGGAAGTACATTTTTTTCCTCCCACTTTTTCCTGCTTCCTCTCTCAAGGAAGGATGCAATAGTTTGAGCCCTAACAGCCAAAGAATGTAAGCTGTGTATTAAGGATGGTGAAGTAGAGAGAAAATGCACCTGACTCCCGGAGGACTTCATCAAGATGTATAGCAACTATGGACAGCCTACTTGCAGACTAATTTTATCCAAGAAAATTAACCTTTATATCTAGGGTCCCTACTAATAGCAGCAAAATCAGTTTATATTGGATTACTAAACTGGAAAATTTACATAAAAATTGTTGTAAGAACTTTGTGAGAAGCAAAATGAAACTGCTTTATGAAACATTCACTATTCCGAACACAAAGAATTTGCATGTGCATACACACACACACACACACACACACACACACACACACACAGCTGAAGATGTTCTCCAAAATAAACAAACAAACAAACAAACAAATAAACCCATCCCCCTCCCGTGTGCACCACAGGGGAGAAAAAGCAATTCACTATGAGGGAGGATCAGCAAGCAAAACAAACAGGAGATTTATTTAGCACCTTAAGATATGAAACTGCATAGCAATAAAAAGAATCTATAAAATTTGAAAATTTTAAATCATTATAGAGTTTAAAGACAGATTAAAAGACATAATGGAAAGAAAGGAACAGTATTACTTAAAACTAAGAATTTAAACCCCAAAAAAGAGAAACTTAAAATATCTAGCCAATGACACACACACACACACACACACACACACACACACACACACACACAAATACAGAGGCTAAAACAACACATTAGTCAAAGATAAAGCTAGATCTAAGAACATATTTGGTATGGAGTATTAAGAATAAAAAAATTGGAAATATAAGAGCACTGTCAGAAGAAATGGAGGATAAAATAAAAAGCGTCAACATATATTGATTACTCAAAAAAAAAATCTAGAGAATTATGGAGAGGTAACATTTGAAGAAATAATTGTTAAGAATTAAAGTAAGATCTAAGCACTCAAAATAAAGAACACAAGTACAAAGCAGAAACACTAAAACAAATACCCAGATACAGTTTTGTGAAAAAGCAGAACTGCAAAGATAAAGATAAAAACCTTAAAAGCAACCAATGAAAAATAGAGAATATATAAATAATCAGAAAACTTTGGGATGATACCTTCAAAGTAGTGAGGAAAATAACCACCAGTTCCGAATCCATTACTTAACTCTTCATCAAGCAGAAAAATTTTTTTAAATATTTAAATGTAGGCTGAGAGATTTTACTACTCACAAACCCTTGATGAAATACGAAATTTAGTAAGGAAAGAACAGAAACAAAAGGATGGTTGGGTGCAAGAAGCAAGGTAAGTAAGAAATTGACAATTATGTTGGTATCTAAATAGTTAGTAGGTGTAAATCCTACCAATAATAATGATTAATTTGGTAAAAAGAGTATGAAAGATAGGGATGAAAGATCAGAGATGAACTTAAGTATTTTTAATTGCTTTGGAAGGGTCCAGAAATAAGAATTTTAAAATGTTTAAAGTTAACTGTGATTATTTGCAAATTTAAGGATAACCAGAAAAAAAATAGAAGCAGAGTTTCTAGTTTCTGTAGAATAGAGGAGAAAATAAGATATAAGGAAATCTAATTCAATAGAAGCCTGAGAAAATGATAAAAGAAGCAAAAAAAAAATTGTAAGTGTGACAACATAAAAAAATCATGACATAAGATAAAATGGTAGAAATACTTCAAATCCATCAGTAAGTGCAATAAATATTAACAGATTAAGCTTGTCTATTAACAGATTCTCAATTTGAATAAAAATAATATTAATATTAAGCTGTATTAATTTTATAATAGACACATAAAATAAATGACAAAAAAGATTGAGAGTAAAGAGCAAGGAAAAAGATGTAACAAGGGAACAGTGTTCAGAAGAAAGATGATGAGGCACCATTAATATTAGAGAAAAATAGGCTTTAACATAAAAAAAATTATTCTAGGGTATGAAGGTGTCATTACTTAATAATAAAAGAACAATCACCAGGAACATCAATTCTGAACTCTATGCAACTTATAACTGCACAGTCTATAAAGCATTAAATGGCAGAATTTTGAAAATAATTTTTAAAACTAACAACTATGGTTTGAGACATAGTCACAACTCTTTCAGACCAAAGAGATTAAACACAGAAAAGAAACATCAAAGATAGAGAAAAGTTGAAATAATTAACAATCTTTTTCTTTTTTTATATGAAATTTATTGTCACATTGGTTTCCATACAACACCCAGTTGTCATCCTAACAGGTGCCCTCCTCAATGCCCATCACCCACTTTCCCCTTCCCCCATCAACCCTCAGTCTGTTCTTAGTATTTAAGAGCCTCTTATGGTTTGCCTCCTTCCCTCTCTGTAACTTTTTTTTTCCCCTTCCCCTCCCCCCTGGTCTTCTGTTGATTTTCTCAGGATCCACATATGAGTGCAAACATATGTTATCTGTCTTTCTCTGCCTGACTTATTTCACTTAGCATAACCATTGCCAGTTCCATCCACGTTGCTACAAAAGGCCATATTTCAGTCTTATTGCCAAGTTGTATTCCATTGTATATATACACCATAATTTCTTTATCCATTCGTCAGTTGATGGACATTTAGGCTCTTTCCATAATTTGGCTATTGTTGAAAGTGCTGCTATAAACATTGGGGTACAAGTGCCCCTATGCATCAGCACTCCTGTATCCCTTGGGTAAATTCCTAGCAGTGCTATTGCTAGGTCATAGAGTAGATCTATTTTTAATTTTTTGAGGAACCTCCACACTGTTTTCCAGAGCGGCTGCACCAGTTGGCATTCCCACCGACAGTACAAGAGGGTTCCCATTTCTCCACATCCTTTCCAGCATCTATAGTCTCCTGATTTTTAAAAATCTTTTTCTAACAAATAGGGAAAATTTATTCTTCAAGAACACAGGAACATTTACAAACATGAAATACACAATTTTATTTTATAGATAGTATTTAAAGAATGGAAAGAAAAAACTAAACTTCCCACATCTGTATGTGAACAGAATAACCTTGAAATCAAAACCAGAAAATAACAGGAGAAATAGAACTTATATCACAAGCTCACTTATAAATATGGTTCCAAACTTATTAACAAGTTATTAGCAAACCAAACTCAGTTACTGAATTCCACCTAAGTTACTGAATTACTACCCCCCACACACACACAAAAAACCACATATTCTGTGACCAAATGAGCTTTATTCCAGAAAAGCAAGAATGGCTTAACATTAGAAAATGTATTAATGTAATTCATTACTTACCTAGTTAAAGTAGAAAAACAATTTGGTCACTTTAATATTTGCAGAAAAGGGACTTGAAAAAAAAAGTAACACTCCTTTATTTAAAACAAAACAACATGACAGCAACAACAACAAGAAACCCTCATGGCAAAGCAGTATCAGAATGTAACTGTCTCAGCTAATAAATAGTTTAAAGGTGAAAGGTCAGAAACATTCCCTTTAAAGTCAGGAAAAAAAAAAAACACGATCACTTACTCTTTCCACTTCAACACTTTCTGGAGCTTCTATCCAGAGCAAGTTTCTGAAGAAAAGAAATACAGGAGAAATTAAACTTTCAAACAAGCAGATTATCTCCCTAGAAGATATATGTACGCAAAACATTAGAATTAGAGTTGAGCAAAACTGCAGGATCTTGAATATTTTAAAAGCATGATGTACATGTATCTATCAGCAACAGTTGGTGAAAAATCATATTCAAACGTAGATCTCATTCATAATAACAGCATGAACTTTGAGGAACCTGGGAATAAATATAATGAAAGAAGTATAAAACACAGAAGTATAAATTTGTATGTTTTACTATAGAATCAAAAAAAGTTAAATAGATACGTTTTCATAGAACCTGATAAGCTGACCTAAGATCCCTATGGAACAGTACAAGTCCAAGAATAACGAAGTTCATTTTGAAGAAGAAAAAGAATATGAACGCTCTACCAGAGAGAAATATTTATTATAAAACTGTAGCAATTCTAGTAACTCTAGTGGGTGCCTGTCTCAGGTCTCCAGGGATCTTTTCACTGGTTGCTGTGGTTACTGCAATTGATTGTGGGTTTCTACGCAATCAGTAAGATTGCCCATGGACAATGAGAGCTGCTCCAGCCGGGAGTGTCTGGGAATTGCCATCCCCACCCAGTATGGCCAGGAAAAGTACAAAAGCCCTTGTGGGGCCAAGGGCAGGTCACCCCAAAATGTGCCACACTGGGGAGTTTTAAATAAAAGTTACTTAAGAGATGGCCTGTGCAAGAAGGACACTCAGACCTTCTCTGTCCCCCAGAAAGCAAAACACAAATGTTTCATGTGAAGGACGTAACTCTCTGTACCAGGAATAAATAGACATCCTCATCACCGGAGATAGAAATTGAGAGCTGAGAATCTGGCTTGTTACTTTTTACTAATTTACCACCCCAGTCCATATGCTGTCTAGAATTCCTTACTAACTGAAGGTCCCAGTGCTAAGTTTTCTTTGTCCTGTCAATTCCTACAGATTTATTGTGTCTTTGTCTAAAACGTATAAAGATTGCCTCAATTTCTTTCAGCTTCAAAGTCATTGGTGGGCCTTCATGCACATGTAATGAAACTTTTTTTTTCTATTAACCTGTATTATGTAAAGTTAATTCTTAGTCCAATTAGAAGAACCTTAGACAGGAAAATTTCTTCCTCTCCTTCACCCTAGTTCCTTGCCTCAAGACAGATTCTGCTGTGCAACTGATGTCTCAGAGTCCTTGAGATCAGGCTGAGGCTAGATTTTGTCTGTAGGTACATTTTTACTGAGCACCTCCCTCTTCTCTATTCTGCTTTCCTCATTCCTTTACAGATTTTTCCTGAATGCATACCCTTAATAAATTCCCTGCATAAGAATCCTTATTTTTGTCTCTGCTTTTAGGGAATTTGATATAAGATAGAAATTAAGAACACGTATTGATGCACAGATAGACAACTCAACCACTGGAGGAAAAATAATACACTGAAGAGGAAATCGGAAGGGCCAATAAATATATGAAAACACAATCAACCTCATCTAGTAATCAGAGGATGCAAATTAAACAGCACTCACCAAATCGGCCATTTTTAATATCTGAGAATCCTAAGGGTTGATTAAGATGCGAGCAAATGAGAAATCTCATACATTGTTGGTGAGAAAGTGTATTTGTTAAGGCATATTGGAGAGCAATGTATTAATATCTAACAAAATTAAAGATGCTCATACACTATAAGCTAGCAACTACAATTTTAGGGATATACCTGGGGAATTCCCAGATATGTGCTTAGAGAGATGTGTGTGAGGATAGTCTCTGTGGCTTTGTTGATAATAGTGGAAAACTGGAAACAGTTTAAATACTTGTCAAGAAAGGAATGAATTGTAGCATATTCATAATGTGCAGCAGTTAAAATAAATTATCAAATTTAGATGCGTCACCATGGATAAATGTCTAAAACCGTTTTTAGTGAATAATGAGAGCTGAAGGACACCTTTTATGGAATTTTTTTAAGTGTAAATATCAAACCAAATTATATAACAACATGCTTATGAACATATGGACATACAGATGTATGTAAGTACATATTACTTAAGCATATATATGTTGATACTGTATAAAATATGTCCCGCAGACACTTCATAACAGTGACACGTCTGGAGAAAAAAAGAGAAACAAGACTGGAAAGTCTACAAGGGGTCTTCAATTCTAATTCTATTGTCTTTTACTTTCCTTTTTTTTTTTTTTTTGTACAAAAAATTATCTGAAGGGGCGCCTGGGTGGCTCAGTCGATGAAGCATCCAACTTCGGCTCAGGTCACGATCTCGCGGTCCGTGAGTGCGAGCCCCGCGTCGGGCTCTGGGCTGACGGCTCAGAGCCTGGAGCCTGCTTCAGATTCTGTGTGTGTGTGCCTCTCTCCCTCTGCCCCTCCCCTGGTCACGGTCTGTCTCTCTCTGTCTCTCAATAATAAATAGACGTTAAAAAAATTTTTTTAATTATCTGAAGCAAATCTAGGGTGAGATACGTGAATTTTGTTATGCTCTCTGTATTTTTCTATAAGTCTAAAGTATTTTATAATACAAAACATAAAATATAAATATAAAACAAATATAAAAGAGAAATGGTACTCAAAATGTACTCAAACCCTAAATCTTGCTTTTTCCTTCCTCCGTTCTTCCCAACCTCTTCCCTTCCTTTCTTACTTCTTTCCTCTCTTCCTTGCTTTTCCAAAAGAATCACAATAATCTCAACTTTCAACCTTCCCTAATTCTTTTCCTAACACCTAGAGTTGTCAACTAGAATACAAGAAGCACAGTTAACTTTGCTTTCAGATAAATAATGAAGAGAATTTCTTCATGTTTATATTAAAAAGTGATTTTTTTATTTGAAATTCAAATTAACTGACAGTTCTATATTTTTATTTACCCAATTTGGCAAGCTACTAACTTAAATCTGCCATCATTGCAGTTTATTTACATAGGTCACCCATCTCACAAATATATTTAATTCTCAAATATGTATACAGAATAGGACTGATAACCATCTTCTAGCTGATGAACAAGGCTATCTGTCAAGGCTAGATACTATCTATTCATCTATCGTGGATGCTAATATCCTAATACTAGTTCTAGTATCAAGGATCTAATTGTGACTAGGTCAGGAACAAATTAATTGGATCTTAAGTATAAGATTCCTAGAGGTACAAGCTAGTTTTAGGCCTGATACTTTGAAGCAAGCTCTACAGGCATTCAACTCTTTGGCTCTGTTTGGGTTTCAAATTCCTCTAGAAGAAAAATTTCTTCCTCATGTGACATATTTGTCTGGTTTTGTTTCTGCTTCTTTCTCCAAGAAAAAACATCATCTCCTAGATGGCCTTTATAATGCACCACGGTTCTCTTTTGTTTCCGCTGAGCGCTTTCCAGAATATGTGCCTTCTAAGGTCTCTCTTTGGTCCTTACCATTTACCTTTGTCACCATTTTTTTTTTCCTTAGCCAGTTGTCATACAGAGATTCTCAGCCACTGAGCATGGTGGTAAAGAAATATCACAAAAGCTTTGAATGAAAGAAACATAGTAGGAATTCAATGCCAGTTGATTAAATGAAAAACCCATCCAAAGAGCCAACATTAAGAATTGTCCTGTAAAGCATTAACAATTTGCAAGGAAAATGATAGCAATTATTTAAATGGCTAAATAGGCATAAGTCAGCTTTTGGGTTCTGTATATCTCCCTTTTCCAGTGGATTCTTTTAGTTTTCCTGTAGATGGTTCCTTGAAGTGTGCTTCCCCTTTAAAGAATTCCTATTTGTTTTAAAATTGCCTGTGACTTAATAAAATTGAAATCACTATGTTTTAAAATTGCCTGTGACTTAAAATAGAAATCACTAAGATAGTAAACTGGTGGTTTCTTACATACCTTCTCCTCTTTGAAATATCCTTCCTTTTGTCAATAAACAATTAAATGAAATGACAAATTTGTACCAATCTTTTATTTTCAAATTGGTTTTTGTTTATGTGGGCTAAACAGCCTAAAATAAGAACCATATGGTATGTGTTATTTTCTGTTTTTCTTTTTGCCTTTACGAATTTTAAAATCTTATTACAAAGTCAAATATATTCATAAATAAATAAAAAGAAAGCAAAACAAACAGAAAAGCGAACAACCATGTATTTTTTCTATACATATATGGTAGAGTATTTATAAAAGGAAATTTTTACAAAATCACATATAGACTGTTTCTGGGTTTTTTCCTTAAAATATGGAAAACCTTTTCCCTTCCTATTAAATATTCCATCACATTTCCCCCTAATCGTTTCCTAGCACTGTATTATCTTTTTTAAAATGAAAGCTTGACTTTTTTGAAAATTTTTCATCTTTGAAACTCTGAGCTTTTATCTATAAAATAGAATTTGTGGAGAGAGAGAGAGAGGGAGAGAGAGAGGGGCCAACAGAGGGTGTGCTGTGATGCAGTGTCTATGAAAAAGAGTATGTTCTTGTCAGTCTAACTACTTCTACAGAGGACTAGAGGACAGTCACAATGTGAAACTCTGTTTTACAACTCCAGGGATAAAAATCAGTGAAAGCAAAGGTGAAAATGATAAAAGTCAATGCAGTGACACCGTTAAAGATTTACCTCAATGTGCCTTTGTTGGTTAGAACTCACTGTGCTGCCTGCAAGAGGGACAAAAAAATGGATTCACTTTATTGCACTCATCTGTCATAGAGAATACCCTCCACAAAAAGGTGGGAAGAAGTGGTGAACTTATAATCAGTCTGTGTACACATACAATAGGAAGGCAGTACGGAAACCCAGCAGGCCTGGGACATGAGTGGCTGTCATAAAGAGGAGAGTGACACTCTACTGAGATCTGTGAGTGCCGAGCTCCAAAGAGAGGGGTGAGCTGACTTGATCTTTCTTTGTGTGCGGACTGTTGGGTGTGCTCCGTGCACCTTCAGACTTGGTGGGGAATCACATTCAATTGCAGACAAATACAACTTGCTCAGCCACCAATAGTAGGAAGCGAACTTGTTGTAGCCCTTTGGAGGATTCCACAGAGAGTGCATTCCACCTATAATCGTGATGGATGGAGCTTGCCTCTCTCTGACCAACAGGGATGTTCCAAAGCTGCTGAGATCAATGCCTCTGTGTCAGAAATAACTGTTAGAAGCAAAATTACTAGCAATATCTGAAAAAGCCCATTTATTTAGGCAACGTTTTTAACATTCTAGCTATCACCACAATAAAGGGACCAGAATGCTTTTCTTACGAATCTCCCCTTCATTTTACCATATTCTTGAGGCTTTCTCTGAATTGAAAAAAGTGAGTGGTTTTCCCTTCTGGATATTGCACAGGTACTTACTTTTATGGCATAAGGTTATGTTAAGAAGCTTAACGGTCAGAAAATAACATCTAAGAATGATACTACACGGTTTAGGAAATGAAATAGTGCCAAATTCTGTCTTTGAATATTGTCTTTACCTCTGGATGGTCAACTTTTCAGCCTGTGCTACAATATTAATGCTCGTGTCACTTAACCCTCCCCTGAAATCCCTACTTACATCCCCTAATGAAAGGTTCCACTTTGCCCCATGCTGGGACCCTCAGGCAGTATGATGTCCTATGTAGGGCCTTTAAATATGTTTCATTCTCTTCTAATTCCCTATGAATGCATAGAGCAAAAGGAGGACACCTGAAATATTTTGCAAAGAGAAAAATGAATAGTGACCTCCTCCTCCTCCCTTTTAAATTACTGTCATTCTGTCTACCACGGAGGCTGCTTGCTCTCTTCCATGCTGTTTAGCCGGGTAGAAATGCACTCATCACTCGCTCGGAGGCTCTCCCCACTGAAACCAGGAATCCCTCCCCATCATGGCTCATGATCAGCAACCCACCATACCTAAGGTATGACGTCATAATTATTGAGGAGGGAATTGCCCGTTTTTTTTTTTCACAACTCTAAACCCCGTCCCTTTTACAAGCCATTTTCTACCTACCCCAATCTGCATTCCACCAAATTGACACTTTAATGCACTAAATATTTCTTGACCTTCATGTAGTACAAAACAGCCAAAAGAGTCTCTGAATTTACAATCACACAAAACAAGATGACAAATCAGATATAATTTTCTTCTTTTTGTTTTTGAGGAAAATGTTTAAAATTCTCAAAGAAAGGTGTTTGGGGAATGCCATTGTCAGAGAAGCAGCAGAAGATGCATTTATCCAACCTATCATCAGGGTAGGGCTCCTTGGGGAGGCTGGCATGGAGTCAAGTTTTTGATAAGGGAATGCTTGTGGCTTTGGAGGCAAGGATTAGAAGGCTATTCTGAGCAAAACATGAGCCATTTTTTGACAGGAAGGAAAGAAAAGAAATGAAAAGGTGGCTAGGGTGAATGGTTTCTCTTTACCCCTTGGATCGCTCATTGTCCATCTGACAAATCATATATGTCCCATTTTCCAAAGCTCTCTTCAAGGCTTAGGAAAACAACTGAAATCCACTCACATTATTGTATCTGTCACAGAATGAGCCTCCTCTTTCCTTCCAGATGTGTCTTGCAGTTTATGCAAAAATTTAACTTAAATTGTAAACTGACCAGTTGGAGAGCATGTATACCTCATCTTCCATGGGAATGTAGATCCTATTTGCTGGTATATTGTGTGTTCGGCCACACTCACACATAGGCTCTAGGAAAGGTAGAGACTGTCTGTAACACGTTGCGGTTCTAGTTCCTTTTTGACATTTTCTGATGATGGGAGTTTTTGCAATTGATTTATTCTGTTTCAGTTTTCTTCTTTGTGAAATAAAGGAAATTAAATTTACATTAAGTGTTGTGAAGTTAAAATGAGATCATGTTTAATCAGTCTTTTGCACAGTGTGTGGCACATAGCTATCAATGGTATCTTTAATTATTGTTATGTTTCTAATTAATATGCCAAGTCTCCTCTTATAATTTGTGATCAAGATCCTTTTAAGTATAGAAAATTAATGGTGGGTTGATATTTGGAACATCAATTACCCATGACTTTGGAAAAACTACTGAAATTTCTTAGTTTCTTACTGGAGATAGGAGAAGGACAGAATACACAGACTGCATGTGTGGAAATTAAGTATGGAAATCATCTAATATTGTGGAATTTTTACAATTCCACTGGGTTCCTCAATAACTTTATTATAATAAGCCTATGGGGTGCCTGGGTGGCTCAGTCCATTCAGCATCCAACTCTTGGTTTCTGCTCAGGTCATGATCTCAAAGCCTGTATGATCGAGCTGTGCATCAGGCTCTGCACTGACAGCATGGAGCCTGCTTAGGATTCTGTCTCTTCCTCTCTCTCTGCCCCTCCCCAACTCACACATGCACTCTGTCTCTCTCTCTCAAAATAAGTAAACTTAAAAAAATAATAAATTAGTATAAGCCTGGAATTAGCACACTCAGTATTGAGTAAATACCTGCTAAATAAAAGTATTTTCAGTATAGTGAACCATGTATCATCCTTACAGTGTGTGCATATTGTTGGTGATCACTCCAAAGGATTTTGTTTCCCAGATGTTTTCGGATCAGCCCTTGACCAAGAAGGAGTTATTACTGCTCAGTGAAGTTTGATATAGGAAGAATATTTGGACAGTTTGTGCTTCATTAATACAAGTTTGGTTTGTTAAATCCCCAAGTATTGCTTTACAAGTCTTCAGATTAAAAATTAATTACAACCATTATCAACAAATATAAAAAGTCAAGAAAATAATGAAAGCCCATCTGTCTGTTTGGCTTTGGAAAGCATAGCACAGTGGCATCAGCTGAGAACTACCTTTTACAAAGAGCTCTAAAAGTAATCTATGACATACACTAATATGTACTTTTTTATGCAAAATAGCTAAATTCTTTCTTAAAACAAATGAAGCTTTCACCTATGCATACAATGCAGCCTTATCCCTTAAGCAGAAGTTGGTCACGTGTGAATGCAAAAATGCACTGGCACAGAAATTTTTTGAGATGGTTGATTATCATTCCATCTCTGTTTGGAGATACTGTGTACATAAGAACACCTGACAGCCTTCTCAATGGTTACTTCTATTGTAAGTAAACTTTAGGGCATTTTGACTATAGGTAAGGTATGATGCACATATGTGCATAGAAGGAGGAAACTTGTTATACTAGATTATATGCATAAGATTAATTACAATTATATATATATAATAGCCATTCATTGACATAAAGACGTAATGTTTCCAAAAACAATCGTTTTCAAAGAGGTTTTATCTCTGTCATACAGACACCCTTATAGAACGTATAAAAACCCACGAATATTTAATTTCCTTTAAATAAAATAAACAACAAATACTAAAAGACACAACCAAAAAAGTAACTTCTTTATGATAAAAAAAATAAAATTTTTCAAATTGGTAATTAAATGAATTTTGTTTATTCCCAAGTTATTTTCCTCCCCAAAAGGAATCTTTTGAATAATAAAGAGATATAATTAACAAAAAAGGAAATTAATAAATAGGTCAGAAACAATTTATTATGGTTTGTATGTATTCTAATGCCTCTATAGGAATGCAAATAAAACCTCAAAATCAGGCTATTAATTTCATAAAAAGACTGTCTTCACAAACATGGGAAAAATATCACCAGTTGTTAATACCTAGATTTCTGATAGTTTTTAAAAATATGTTAGTTTAATTTTTTAAGTGATTAGTGTAACAGCCATTGGCTAATTATGGTATAATTTAGTTGTGCATCACATACAGACTTTTTAAATTCTTAAATAATTTACAAGGAATATTACCTATGTTGAAGTTTGAAAATTAAATAGTACAGTTTAAAGAACTAGGAGAGAAACAAAAGAATAGTCAGAATGTGAATTACCTAGGCTAAAGTCTCCTCCTGCTAAAAATAGAACCAGAGCTTAAAGTATAACAAATCTACTTTTATGAAATTACTGAATTTCCTAAACATAAGAGAAATTTCTAAAAATAGAAAAAGTGTCTAGCTGAAACTAGAGAAAAAAGTAGTAAGAAGAGGTAAATGGAGCAGGGATTTTTTTAAGGGAGATTCACCTGGTGTTAGATGCCTTCATCAGCACTGCCATTCAGAGAATATGCCCCTAGGCCTTGGCAAGAATGGGGCAAAACTTGAAACTCTTGCATTAATCATGAAATCATTAAAGGGAACTAAGTAGTCCCAGGTCACTACTGACCCTGAATCTTGCAAAATATAAAATTTTCATAGTGAAAAATGTCTCCCACTTATATACTCAGAATTCCTGCAGATTAGTTTTGATAAGATAGAGGAGTCCACAATAAACAGTCAGTAAGCAAACATAGAAATACACATCCATGAAAGACCTGAATGTGAGACAGAAAACCATCAAAACCCTAAAGGAGAAAACAGGCAACAACCTCTTGACCTCAGCTGCAGCAATTTCTTACTTGACACATCTCCAAAGGCAAGGGAATTAAAAGCAAAAATGAACTATTGGGACCTCATCAAGATAAAAAGCTTCTGTACCACAAAGGAAACAATCAACAAAACTAAAAGACAACCGAGGGAATGGGAAAAGATATTTGCAAATGACGTATCGGATAAAGGGCTAGTATCCAAGATCTATAAAGAAATCACCAAACTCCACACCCAAAAAACAAATAATCCAGTGAAGAGATGGGCAGAGGACATGAATAGACATTTGTCCAAAGAAGACATCAGATGGCCAGCAATACATGAAACGATACTCAACGTCACTCATCATCAGGAAAATACAAATCAAAGCCACAATGAGATACTACCTCACACCAGAGTAGCTAAAATTAACAAATCAGGAGACTATAAATGATGGCAAGGATGTGGAGAAATGGGAACCCTCTTGCACCGTTGGTAGGAACGCAAACTGGTACAGCCACTCTGGAAAAACAGTGTGGAGGTTCCTCAAAAAATTAAAAATAGAACTACCCTATGACCCAGCAATAATACTGCTAGGAATTTACCCAAGGGATACAGGAGTGCTGATGCATAGAGGCACATGTACCCTAATGTTTATAGCAGTGCTTTCAACAATAGCCAAATTATGGAAAGAACCTAAGTGTCCATCAACTGATGAACAGATAAAGAAGATGTGGTTTATATATACAATGGAATATTAGTTGGCAATGAGAAAGAATGAAATCCTGCCATTTGCAGCAACATGGATGGAACTGGAAGGTATTATGCTGAGTAAAATAAGTCAGTCAGAGAAAGACAGATACCATATGTTTTTTTAATCATATGTGGATCTTGAGAAACTTAACAGAACACCATGGGGAAGTGAAGGGAAGAAAAAAAAGTTACAGAGAGGGATGGAGGCAAACCATAAGAGATTCTTAAATACAGAGAACAGACTGAGGATTGATAGGGGGTGGGGGAGAGGGAAAAGTGGGTGATGGGCATCGAGGAGGGCACTTGTTGGGACGAGCACTGGGTGTTGTATGGAAGCCAATTTGACAATAAATTATATTTAAAAAATACACATCCATCAGTGAGGGTCAACAGAACTGAAGAGAAATGTAATAACCAACCAATTCATAATCCAGAATTATTGGGTATGAAAAACAAATTCACTATATGTGAAATTTTTAAAGAGATAAAAATACAGAATAAGAAATGAGAAAGAATGGGCAGAAGACATGAAAAGGCATTTCTGCAAGAACATACAGATGCCAACAGACATGAAAAGATGGTCAACATCACTCATCATCAGGCAAATGCACATCACCACTACAATGAGACAGCACTTCAGACCTTACAGAATGGCTAACATTAACAACTCAGGCAACCACAGATGTTGTGGAGGATGCGGAGAAAGAGGAACCCTCATGCACTGTTGGTGGAAATGGAAACTGGTGCAGCTACCGTGGAAGATAGTATGGAGTTTCCTCAAAAAATTAAAAATAGAACTACCTTATGACCCAGCAATTGCACTACTAGGTATTTATCCAAGGGATACATGTGCTGTTTCAAAGGGGCACATGAACCCCAATGTATCTACAATAGCCAAAGTATGGAAAGAGCCCAAATGTCCATCAATGGGTGAATGGATAAAGATGTGATACACACACACACACACACACACACACACAATGGAGTATTACTCGGCAATCAAAAAGAATGAAATCTTGCCATTTGCAACTACAAGGATGGAACTGGAGGGTATTTATGCTAAGCGAAATTAGAGAAAGACAAAAATCATATGACTTTACACATGACGAATTTAAGACACAAAATAGATGAACATAAGGGAAGGGAAGCAAAAATAATATAAAAACAGGGAGAGGGTGAAAAACAGAAAAGACTCTTAAATGTAGAGAACAGAGGGTTACTGGAGGGGTTGTGGGAGGGGGGTTGGGCTAAATGGATAAGGGGCATTAAGGAATCTACTCCCGAAATCATTGTTGCACTATATGTTAACTAACTTGGATGAAAAATTTAAAATTAATTAAGAAAATTAAAGTGGAATACACATGGGAAAAAATTAAAAATAGAACTATCCTACAATCCAGGAATTGCTCTATTGGGTATTTACCCAGAAGAATACAAAAACACTAATTGAAAAGATACATGAACCTCTATGTTACTTGCAGCATTATTTATAATAGCCAGACTATGGAAGCAGCCCAGTGTCCACTGACAGATTAATGGATAAGGATGTGATATATATACATACATAAATACACACACACACACACACACACACACACACACACACAGTGGAATATTATTCAGTCATAAAAAGGAATGAAATCCTGCCATTTGCAACAACATGAATCGATCTAGAGACTATAATGCTAACTGAAAGAAGCCAGTCAGAGAACAATAAATACCATATGATTTCATTCACATGTGTAATTTAACAAACAAGACAAAGAAACAAAGGAAGAGAGAAAGAGAGAGAGAAACAGAGACAGACTAAGGAGATAATTAGTAACCTAGCAGAGATATATATAGCAATAACACAGAGATCAGAACAGGGAAAGAGAAAATATGAGAAAAAAGTTAAAAGACACAAAGTATAGAATAAGAGTGTGCAAATTATACATAATCAGATCCCAGTTGATCACTGAACTTTTTGATGATGTGACTTTTGGCAAGTTACTTATTCTCTCCTTTTCTCGATTTCTCCTTTGTAAAATTTGGCTTATGGTAAGACTATTGGCTAGAATGGCTAGAAATGGCCATTACAATAGAATAATGGTGAGAAATTTTCAGAGCTTATCAAAGATATGTAAGTATGTACACAGAAAGCACAAAATGTACCGAGAAAGATAATTTAGATATAATCCACACTGTAGTGAAACCAAAGACACAAAGATGTTAAACAAGAGATAAATGACAGATCACCTATTTAAAAAAAGATAATTAGATCAATAACAGGCATCTCAAAAAGCAACAATAGATGCTAAATAAGTATAGTAATTCTCAAAATTCCAATAGTAAATGTCAAACTAGAATTGCATGATCATAAGATTTTTTGTTATGAATCTAAAAATGGTATGGTATGGTATGAGAAGAAACGATATTATACACAACCCTGGACAGTGTATGATACCTTTTTAATATAGCAGTACTTGCAGATGCAGGACACATAACAAGTTATTAAAACCTATAAAAGACAGAAACCTAGCAAAAATGATGAAATGGAAGAGTTTCCCTTAAAAGAAATTCCAGGAAGAAATAACAGCCAGATAATTACTCAAAACAGATATAAATAATATATCTGGACAAGAATTTAGAATAATATTCATAAGACTAATAGCTGGGCTTGAAAAAGCATAGGAGACAGCAGAGAATCTATTGCTGCAGAGATCAAGGAACTAAGAAACAATCACGACAAATTAAGAATATTGTAAATGAGGTGCAAAATAAACTAGATGCAGTGACAGCAAGGATGGAAGAAGCAGGGGAAAGAATAGGTGAAACAGAAGATAAAATTATGGAAAATGATGAACCTGGAAAAAAGAGGTAAAAGAACTTACTGGACCATGAGGGGAGAATTAGTGATCTAAGAGATTCAATAAAATTCAATGAAATAATATCCATATTGTAGGAGTTCCAGAAGAAGGAGAGAGAGAGAAAGAGGCAGAGGTTTATTTGAACAAATTACAGCTGAGAACTTCCCTAATCTGGAGAAGGAAACAGACATCCAAGTTCAGGAGGCACAGAGAACTTCCTACAAAGTCAAAAACAGGTCAACACCATGACATATCAGAGTGAAACTGGCAGAATACAAAGATAAAGAGAGAATTCTGGAAGCAGCTGGGTACAAATGGGCCTTAACCTACAAGGGTAGACACAGAAGAGTGGTAGTAGACCTGTCCACTGAAACTTGGCAGGCCAGAAGGGAGTGGCAGGAAATATTCAATGTGCTGAATAGAAAAAATACACAGCCAAGAATCCTTTATCCAGCAAGACTGTCATTCAGAATAGAAGGGCAGATAAGGCTTTCCCAGATAAAAACTAAAGGAGTTCATGACCACTAAACTAGCCCTGCAGGAGAGCCTAAGGGGGACTCTGTGAGTAGAAAGCAGTAAAGACTACAAAGGACCAGAGACATCACCACAAGCACCAAACCTACAGATAACACAATGACACTAAATCCATATCCTTCAATAATCTCTCTGAATGTAAATGGACTACATGCCCCAATCAAAAGATACAGGGTAGCAGAATTGATAAAAAGAAAAAAAAGACAAGATTCATCTATATGCTGTCTATAAGAGACTTATTTTAGACATGAGGACACCTTCAGATTGAAAGTGAGGGGATGGAGAACCATCTCTCATGCCACTGGATGTCAAAAGAAAACCAGAATAGCCATATTTATATCAGACAAACTAGATTTTAAAATAAAGACTGTAACAAGAGATGAAGAAGTGCATTGTATCATTATCAAGGAGTCTATCTATGAAGAAGAGCTAACTATTATAGATGTTTATGCCCTCAATGTGAAGACACCCAAATATATAAACCAACTAATCACAAACATAAATAAACATATAGATAATAATACCAGGATTGTAGGGGACTTTAACACTCCACTTACAACAATGGACAGATCATCTAGGCAGAAAAATCAATAAGGAAACAACAGCTCTGAATGACGCATTGGACCAGATGGACTTAACAGATATATTCAGAACTTTTCATCCAAAAACAGCAGAATACATGTTCTTCTTGAGTGCACATGGCACATTCTCCAAAATAGATCACATACTGGGTCATAAAACAGCCATCAACAAATATAAAAGGATTGAGATCATACCATGCATATTTTCAGTTCACAATGCTATGAAACGTGAAATCAACCATAAGAAAAAATTTGGAAAGCCCCCAGATAAATGGAGGTTAAAAACATCCTACTAAAGAATGAATGGGTCAACTAGGAAATTAAAGAAGAAATTTAAAAAATATATGGAAGCAAATGAAAATGAAAACACGACAGTCCAAACCCTTTGGGATGCAGCAAAGGCAGTCCTAAAAGGAAAACACATTGCAATCCAGGCCTATCTCAAGAAGCAAGAAAGGTCCCAAATACAGAACTTAACCTCACACCTAAAGGAACTAGAAAGACAACAGCAAAGAAAGCCCAAAGCCAGCAGAAGAAGAGAAATAATAAAGATGAGAGCAGAAGTAAACAATAGAGAATCCAAAAGACAAAATAAAATAATAGAACAGATCAGTGAAACTAAGAGCTGGTTTTTTGAAAGAATAAACAAAATTGATAAACCCCTATCCAGACTGATCAAAAAGAGAGAGGACCCAGTTAGATAAAATCATGAATGAAAGAGGAGAGATCACAACCAACACCACAGAAATACAAAAAATTACTAGAGAATACTATGAAAAATTATATGCCAACAAACTGAACAATCTGGAAAAAATGGACAATTTCCTAGATACCCACACACTACCAAAACTCAAATGGGAATAGGAAACTTGAACAGACCTGCAACCAGTGAAGAAATTGAATTAGTTATCAAAAATCTTCCAACAAATAAGAGTCCTGGGCCAGGTGGTTTCCCTGGGGAATTCTACCAGACATTTAAAGAAGAGTTAATGCCTATTCTTCTCCAGCTGTTCAAAAAAAAAAAAAGAAGAAGAAGAAAAAGAAGAAGAAAGAAAGAAAGAAAGCAAAGCAAAGCAAAGCAAGAAAAGAAATGGAAGGAAAGCTTCCAGAGTCATTTTATGAAGCCAGCATTACCTTGAGTCCCAAACCAGACAGACCCAACTAAAAAGAATTACAGGACAATATCCCTGATGAACATGGATGCAAAAATTCTCAACAAGTTAATAGCAAATCAAATTCAAATATATTAAAAGAATTATTCACCATGATCAAGTGGGATTCATTCCTGGGCTGCAGGGCTGGTTCAATATTCACAAATCAATCAACGTGATACATCACATTAATAGAAGAAATAAGGTAAGAAATAAGATAAGAACCATATGACCCTGTCAATAGATGCAGAAAAAGCATTTGACAAAATATAGCATCCTTTCTTCTAAAAAAAAAAACCTCAAGAAATTCGGGATAGAGGGAACATAATTTAACATCAAAAAAGCCATATATTAAAGGCCCACAGATAATATCATCTCAATGGGGAAAAACTGAGAGCTTTCGCCCTGTGATCAGGAACACAACAGATATGTCCACTCTCACCACTATTATTTAACATGGTGTTGGAAGTTCTAGCCTCAGTATTCAGGCAACAGAATGAAATAAAAGGCATCTAAACTGGCAGAGAAGAAGTCAAACTTTCACTTTTCACAGATGACATGATTCTCTGCATGGAAAACCTGAAAGACTCTACCAAAAAACTACTGGAACTCATTCATGAATTCAGCAAAGTTGAAGGATATAAAACCAATGTACAGAACTCAGTGCATTTCTATACACCAATAATGAAGCAATAGAAAGAAGTATCAAGGAATCCAAGACAGTATGGTATTGGCACAAAAACAGACACATAGACCAATGGAACAGAATAGAGAATGCAGAAAGGGACTCACAATTATATGGGTAACTAATCTTTGACAAAGCAGGAAAGAGTATCCAATGGAAAAAAGACAGTCTCTTTAGCAAATGGTTCTGGAAGAAGTGCACGGCAACATGCAGAAGAATGAAACTAACCACTTTCTTACACCATACACAAAAATAAATTCAAAATGGATGAAAGACCTAAATGTGAGACAGGAAACCATCAAAATCCTACAGGAGAAAAGAAGCAGCAGTCTCTTTGACCTCGGCTGCAGCAACTTCTTACTTGAAATGTCCCTGAAGACAAGGGAAATGAAGGCAAAAATGAACTTTTGGGGCCTCATCAAGATAAAAAGCTTCTGCACAGTAAATGAAACAATCAACAAAACTAAAAGGCAACCGATGGAATGGGAGAAGATATTTGTAAATGACATATTGGATAAAGGGTTAGTATCCAAAATCTAGAAAGAACTTCCCAAACTCAACACTTGAAAAACATAACCTAGTGAAGAAATGGGCAGAAGATATGAATAGAAACTTTTCCAAAGAAGACATCCAGATGGCTAACAGGCACATGAAAAGATGCCCAACATCACTCATCATCAGGGAAATACAAATCAAAACCATAATGAGATACCACCTCACACTAGTCAGAGTGGCTAAAATTAACAACTCACGAAACAACAGATGTTGGTGAAGATGTGGAGAAAAGGGAACCCTCTTGCACTGTTGGTGAACATGCAAACTGGTAAAACCACTCTGGAAAACACTGTGGAGGTTCCTCAAAAAATTAAAAATGGAATTACCCTACAACCCAGCAATTGCACTACTAAGAATTTATCCAAAGATACAGGAGTACTGATTCATAGGGGCATGTGTACCCCCATGCTTAGAGCAGTACTATAAATAATAACCAAATTATGGAAAGAGCCCAAATGTCTATCAACTGATGAATGGATAAAGAAGAGGTGGTATATATTTATACACACACACACACAAATTGGGTATATGGAATATACGGAATACACACACACACACACACACACACACACACACACACACACACACAATGGAATACTACTCAGGAATGAAAAAGAATCAAATCTTGCTATTTGCAACAACATCAGTGGAATTGAAGGGTATTACGCTAAGTGAAATAAATCAGAATAAGACAGACATCATAGGTTTTCACTCATGTAATTTGAGAAACTTAACAGAAGAACATATGGGAAGGGAAGGAAAAATAAGTTACAGAGAGGGAGGCAAACCATAAGAGACTCTTAAATATAGAAAACAAACTGATGGCTGATGGGGGTGAGGAAAATAGGTGATGGGTATTGAGAAGGGCACTTGTTGGGATGAGCAATGGGTATTATATATAAGTGATGAATCATGGGAATCTACTCCTGAAGCCAAGACTACACAGTATGTAAGCTAACTTGACAATAAATTAATAAAAAATAATTAAAAATTCAATAATTGTTCAATACAAAATTGAAGAAGACACAAATGGAAAGATATCCCATGTTAATGAGTTACAATAAATATTGCTTAAGTGTCCACAATCCCTAAAGCTATATAGATTCAATAATACCCCTATCAAAATTCCAATGGTATTTCTCACAGAAAAAAATAATACTAAAGTTTATGTACAACCACAAAAGACTCAAAATAGCAAATGCAATCCTGAGAAAAAAAGAACAAAGCCAGGGACATCACACTTCCTGATTTGAAACTCTACTACCAAGCTGCAGTACTCAAAACACTATGGTGCTGGCATAAAAACAAACTCAAAGGAGAATCGAGAGCCCAGAAATAAACACACACATATGTAGCCAACCAACATTTGACAAGAGACCCAAAAATACTCAGTGGGGAAAGAATAATCTCTTTGAGAAATGATTTTGAGAAAACTGGATAACCACATGCAGAAAAATAAAATTGGATCCCTATCTTACACTATTCACAAAAATTAACTCAAAATGGATTAAAGACTTAAATACAAGACCTGAAACCATAAGTCTCGCAGAGGAAAACATAGGGGAAAAGCTCCATGACATTGGCCTTGGCAAAGAATTTTCACATATGACATGAAAAGCCACAAACAACAAAGACAAAAAATAAGTGGGACTGCATCAAACCAAGTATCTTCTGCACAGCAAAAGAAACAATCAACAAAATGAAAAAAGCAACCTAAAAGAAGATGTTTGCACACCATATACCTGATAAGGGATTAAACTCTCAAATATATAAAGAACTCATGCAACTCATTAAGATTCCAATCTGATTTTTAAAATTGGCAAAGGGACTGAATAGACATTTTTCAAAACAAAATCTACAGGTAGCCAACAGATACATGGAAAGAAGTTAAACATCACCAATGATTAGGGAAATGCAAACTAAAACCATAATGAAATATCATCTCACATCTTTTAGAATAATCAAAAGGATAAGAAATGACAAGAATTGACAAGGATGTGGAGAAAAGGGAACCCTTGCACACTGTTGGTGGTAATGGACACTGATGCAACCACTATGGAAAACAGTATGGAGGTTACTCCAAAATTTAAAAATAGAACTAATGCATAATCCAGCAATCCCACTTCTGGATATATATGCAAAGGAAAGGAAAACAGGATATTGAAGAGATATATGCAGGATTATTACGGTTATTGTAGGATTATTCACAAGAACCAAGATATAGAAGCAACCTGTATCCACCAATGGATGAATGGATAAAGAAGATATTGTGTGTACATATACGAGGAAATGTTATTCAGCCATGAGAAAGAAATCCTGCCATTTGTGACAACAGGGATGGGCTGTGAGGGTATAATGCTAAGTGAAATAAGTCAAAGACAAAAACTATACGGTGACACTTATGTGTGGCAACTAAACAAAGGTGAACTTGCAGAAACAGAGAATAGAATGGGAGTTGCCAAGGTGGGGTAAATGGAGAGATGTTGGTCAAGTAGTACTGACTACCAGTTAGAAGATGAATAAATTCTGGGGATCTAATGCACAACATTGAGATAATTAAAAATACTGCATTATATACTTGAAAGTTGCTAAGAAAGCACATCTTAAATGTTTTTATCACAAAAAAAGAAAGGATTATGTGACATGATCGCAGTGTCATCAAATGCTACTGTGGTAATCATGATGTAACATATAGGTAATATATTATCAAATCAATGCATTTTACACCTTAAATTTACACATTATTGTATGTAAATGTTACCTCAATATAGTTGGAAAAAATGTTTAAAAGAAAGAATTGTGAGCAAAGAAATAGATAAATATAGGTAAATTTAAAAAAAACATTTAGAGTTATTATCCTAATGATGTTCAATTTGGCAAGTTAAAATTGAAACAGAATTAAAATTTACTAAAATTTCCTTAAGAAAAAAAAAGTTTGAATAGTCTTGTAATCATTAAGACATGTATTTGTTAAGCAAAAATTCTAGCACAAAGAAAGTCCCAGGATTTACAAGTGACATCTACCAATTTTTCAAAGAACAACTGCAATTGTACATGATTCTCCCAAATATAAGAAACTGCTCTCAATTTGTCTATGATACTAAAACAATAATATGATGAGATTTTTAAAAAAAAAAAAAAAGCCCTCTCACTCATGAATATAGACCAGAAATCTTTTAAGGGTTCTTAGCAAATAAATGTCAGTGGTATGTTAAATTGAGTTGAGTTTATATTAGGACGCTTCAGCTGATCAAGTTTCTAAAAATACTCTACCACAATGACAGATTATGAGACAATTGAAAAGACCGTCTAAAAATCCACAGATTAAACACTCAAAAAATTAAACACCCCTCATGATAAAGAAATATGTTAAAAAAACATGAACTAGAAGACAAAATCTTCTTAATTGGATAAAACTTATCTATGAAAAATTCAGAATAAGGGAGCCTGGGTGACTCAACTCGTTAAGCGTCCCAACTTCAGCTCAGCTCATGATCTCGTGGTTTGTGAGTTCAAGCCCTACATCAGGGTCTGTGCTGAAAGCTCAGAGCCTGGAGACTGCTTCGGATTCTGTGTCTCCATCTCCCTCTCTCTCTGGCCCTCTCCTGCTTATCTCTCTCCCTCTCTCTCTCTCTCCCCCTCTCTCTCTCACAAAAATAAACATTAAAAAATTATTTTAATAAAAAATTCAGAGCAAACATCATCCTTAATGGAGAATTTTTTTTTTAAAGATTCTGTTAGTATCAGAAGCAAGACAAAAAATCAACTTATCACTAGTGGAAATTCAATATTCAACATAAAAAGTCCTTAGACAGTGAAATAAGACAGGACAAGAGGACATGGAGAAAGAAAAGAAACAAGTAGAAATAAATTGATTTTTTTAATCATAGATAATATATTTACTTATCATGGTGTACATAGCAAATCCAAAATAATCTACAGGCAAACTCATGAAACTAACAGAGTTTAAGAGAGTTTAACAAGGTAACTGAAGACGCGTATTAACATTAAAGTGCATTTTCTAGGTACCAACAAACAACAACAAAAAATCTCATATTATTCAAGAATTCATTCACAAGTCTTATTGTCAGTAAGAACTTCTCTCACTACCGTATTTAAAATTATAGCCCACTATCAAAACCACTATCACTAACTGTTAAGCTTCCCTGTGTTTTTTTTTTCCCTATAGCAGTTTTTACTAGTTTACCCATTTGTCTGTTGTCCATCCAGCACAGAATAAAAAGTATATAAGGAAATAATTTTTTTAACTTACTTTCTTAATTTTCTTTTTAACGGCTCTGTCTTATACACCTAGAACAGTACCTGACACATAGTAGGGACTCAATAAGAATTTGTTGAATAGAACAATATACATGCAAATGTGCAAAATACATTATAATATCATGAAAATATAAAGTACCAATGAGTCTATGCAACAAGAGATGCCAATGGTGAGGTATACCAAGTTTATAGATAGAAGGTCTCAATATTGAAAGACATTATTAATCCCCAAATGGATCTTATAGATGAGAACAATTTTAACAAAGTTCGAACATAATTTCAAGGAATTTGTTATGCTAATTTTACAAAGAACAAAGGCACATGAAACCTTTTAACAAGAAAAGAGACAGAGGAGGTGAGGAAAGGTAGCAGAGAAGAAGAGTCGAAGGGGCTTGCCTTTTTAGATATCAACACTTAAAGTAAATAATGCCTTACTATAAGTACAGAAAAAAATGACTAACAGGTCAGAGTCAAAACCAGCCCATCATACCTGTGAAAATTTAAAGTATAATAAATGGAATATTGGCAAATATTAATTAACAAATGGGATAAAGTATAACAAACGGGATATAGAAAAAATGTAGAAAAGAGGGACTATTCAAGTACTGGAACACTGTTTTTCCTAATTAAAAAATAAATAAAATTATATTTTTCTGTTTTCATTACACACAAAAATTAACTCTAGAAGAATTACAGACATACAGTGAATGGCAATTTTTAACACACTTAGAATGTTACCTAGGTAAATATATTTGAGAAATATAATATATAAAGATAAGGGGTAGAATTTCTTGAGACACAAAAAAAAGACTTAACCATATAAAGCTTGATAAATATAATTATGCTAAATTCAACAATCTGTGTTTACCAAAAAACACCACAAATAGAGTGATCATTCAAGGCAGAAATTAGGAGAATAAAATTAATAACCTAATCAATGAAGAACTACAAATCAACAAGGAAAGATAATCTGACAGAAACAAAAAACACAAAAGGATTAGTAGCCACATTAATTGGAAACAGTAATGGTAATCAAACAAAAAGACGTTCAACCTTAGTCATTACAGCAATATAAATTAAAATGAAAAACATAAAATATTACACCCAGTAAATAGACAAAATGAGTAAATCTGATAATAACAAGTGCTGATAAGGCTAGGGAGCACTGTGAATCCTTATAAACTACCAGGAAATGTCTAAATTGGTTTAACAATTTTGGACAACAGTTTAGTCTTATCTTGTAAATTTGATCATGTGCATACTTCATTCAGTACTTGTAAATTCCGCTTGTAAGTGTATGACCTATATATGACATGCACGTATAGATGTGTAAAAACCGTTCATAGCCTTATTGTTAGTAACAGCAACCTAGATTCCATGGACCAGAGAGAGATAACTAAACTGTGGTGTATTTAGCCAATAAAATATCAAAAATCAGTCAAAAGAACAGATATAGTTATGAATGATAATATGGGTAAATATTAGTAATAAGCAAAAAAAAACAAGCTCCAGAAGACTGCATACTTCTTTACACAATATATTCATCAGCAACAACTTACAAATGTGGGAAAGCTTTTTAAAATAAAAAGCAAACTGTCCTCAGCTGCCTGTGAGATGCTAGGTCCTTCCGCGGAAGGGAAGGCCACATAGGGGTGAGGCCCTCTCTTCATCCGGGACTAGCATGGCGCCCAGTAGCACCTGCTCAGCCCTCTCCAGCACAATGGCATCTGCCTTCAAGCTCATCTGCATCTACTCTGCTCTCATCTTGTACAATGATGAGGTAATGGTGACTGAGAAGATCAGTGCCCTCGTTAAAGCAGCAGGTGTAAAAGTTGGACTTTTCTGGCCTCCCTTATTTGCAAAGGCCCTGACCAACATCCTCAACATCTGGAGCCTTATCTGCAAAGGTCGGAGATGGTGGGCCCACCTCAGCAGCTGGAGGCCCAGCTAAGGAGAAGAAAGTGGAAGGAAAGAAAGAAAAATCAGAAGAGTCTGATGATGACATGGACTTTGAGCTTTTTGACTAAACCCCTTCTGTGCCCTGTTCAATTAAAAGCTGAACTCTTAAAAAATTTTTAAAAATAATAAAAAGTAAAGAAACAGTAAACATAAAAAGTAGTAGTTGACCTCGAAGAGGGGAAAATGGAGCAGAATACATAAGGTCTGGAATATAAAATAGGGAAAAACACACAGACGATTCAGTTATATTAGAGATATTCAGATCTTAAATAGGGTGATGAATTACTGTGGATACAATTTGATACTATTATTATAAAATTCTATAAATCATCGAATATTACATAATAAAAAGAAAAGCAGCATAAACAAAACCCCATTAAACTAAAGAAAAACTAATACATAATATTTTTCCAGTAATGCCAATAGTTGGAAAATTAATTTCCTTGTTAACATTTTTCTACAAGACACCAAATTTCAAGTTTTGAGAAAATTATCTCACTATGGGATGTATAAACTGTGTCATAAGATAAAAGCTGTTTTTCTTTTAGACTTTTTTTAAAGGAATTACAAATGAATTATTTTTTAAAGAAATATATCCTAAGGAGGACATGATTTTGCATCAGAGTTTTACCTTACTAGCTATAACCTAGGTAAGACCACTGAATACATATATTTTATAGGAAAAGGAAGTAGTATTCAGCCATATTCTGTACTTGTGTTTTGTAACATTAGATCTAATTTTACAGTGTATCTTTAGGCTTTGGTAAGCAAATCTTTTATTTCTTTGTTACAAAAAAAATCACCCCAACTAAGCTTGTTCTACTTTATCCTGCACTAGAGCCAGCTTCCTTTATTTCAATTCAGTCTTTGTGCTACCTCATTATTTTGTACACAGTAGCATTTTATCTAAGCCTCTTCCTCAGCTTTGGAAAGAGTGAGTCATTGGGTGAAAGAGTTACCCCCTTGCCAGACCCACTTCAATTAAGAATTATAGCGCCTCCTAAAAAAAAAAAAGAAAGAAAGTAAGAAAGTGGGGCGCCTGGGTGACTCAGTCAGTTAAGCGTCCAACTTCTGCTCAGGTCATGATCTCACGGTTCATGAGTTCGAGCACCGCATTCATGAGTTCGAGCTGACAGCTCAGCGCCTGGAGCCTCCTTCAGATTCTGTCTCTGCCTATCTCTACTCCCCCCCCCCCCCCCACACACACACTCACTCACTCTCTCTCTCTCTCTCTCTCTCTCTCTCTCTCAAAAATAAATAAAAATTAAAAAAAAATTACAGTGCCTTCTGTGTGCAAGGTTACTTGCTATGTGAACGAAACAGAAACAGTATAATGTAACTAATGGGACATAAGTAGACTGAGAATGTATTAGATACAGAACAGACTAGAGTGAGGAAATTTGGTTAAATGTGTCATTTTTTTAAATACAGTGCACAGAATTATCTTTCATAAGAGGTGATTCTCAGGATACAAAATATCTCAGAAGTATAGAATAAAATAAACAGACTCTTAACTACAAACGTGGTTGCCAGCAGGGAGGGAGGTGAGATAGATGAAGGAACAAAAAGAAAAAAAAAAGAGGTGTAAAATAAAGAGAAAACACAATAGAAAACAAACTCAATTAAACACCAGTTATGAAAAATTCAAGTTCTGTTTCAAAACATAATAAAGAAAAGTGTCCACATTTTCAATATTTTCAAAAAAATGTTCAGTGTGCTTTAATGTTCTTTATCTGTGGCAAAACAAAAAACAAGAAAGAGAAGATTCTTCTCAGATATATTTTTGATACAGCATCATAACAGACACTGCCTTTGAGGAAAGAAACATACTAAAACTCAACTATTTAAATATTGAGCAGCATTCTCTAATTTTTACAGGAAGAAAGAAGAATGGATGGTAACAGTATTTTTATCACCAAGACAGAGAAAACATGAGAGATGGATTTGGGAGAGGAGGCAAGATGAACTATTGCAGGATGTGACATTGAAGGCTACTTCCTCCCAATGTCTCTGGTGAAGAAAAACCAGAAAGAACAGCTTTACAACAAGCACCAACAAGCAACGCTTCCTAACACTGACTCTATGTGCTTCTGTAAAAACGGCTATGTGTCAAACAGTGGAGAAATGTAATCATTATTTTTAGAAATTTTTAGACATTTTCCATTTCCTAGCTGACTATCATAATTTATTTCCCACAGGGTTGTTCATCATCCGTAAAAATTGTGTAGGATTTGTGAAGCAATCTTGAATTTATACCCTCTGGGATATTTTAGCGTAGAACCAGAAGAAGCCTATAGCGATTTCATTCATTCATTCATTCATTCATTTATTTTTTTTTTTTTTATTCAAACTGGAGAAGAAAACTATCTGTTGATGAATTGTATCAAAGGTTCTCAGAACAGAATCTGGCTATTGTCCAGAGTTTTGGGTGTTGTTGTTGTTGTTGTTTTCTTTTTAATCTTTTCAAAGTTGAAAATTGTGGAGGTCATTTAACAGTTTAGGTACTACGTAATTAGTTTGTGGCATTCAAGAAAGGACTGTCAGCCACTGCGAGAGGAATGAATGGAGAGGGCTTGGGGGGTTGCCTGGAGAAACACAGCTTGAGAGAAGATCTCCTTATTTGACTGCACCATGCTGGACAGTCAGAAGTTACTTCTCAGTTTTCTGCCTGGAGAAAGCCCAAAAGGCAGTGGGGCACAAATTTACAAATCAATGGTCATTGCTGCTGAAGTCCAAGCTTGGATTCATATGCTGGGCGAAAGAAATTCCTGTAATAGTTGTGCAAAATATTGAGCCTGAGAAAACAGTGGTTATCACAGGTTTTTCTCTATTCCCTTTGAACTAGCATTCACAGAATCTTAAATAATTTGCATCTGAAAAGTTAGGCTACAATAATGCATTATCATTTCACCAGTTACTCTTTTAGAAAAAAAAGTGTATTTATTTTGAGAAAGAGAGAGAGCATGCAAGCATGCATGAGTAGGGGAGGGGGAGGGGGAGAGAGAGAGAGAGAGAGAGAGAGAGAGAGAATATCCCCAGCATGCTCCATGCTGTCAGCATAGAGCCCAGTGTAGGGCTCGAACTCATGAATCCTGAGATCAGGACCTGAACTGAAATCAAGAGTCAGATGCTTAACTACCTGGGCCACCCAGACACCCACTGACCAGTTCTTCACATAGTTGACAAGCTGCTTTTTTAATCTGGTGAAAAGAGTAAAACATAACACCTGTCAACAGCGCTGACAATGGAATGAGCTAGCTGAATATTTCCTTTTATTTCCATGCAATTTTTTTTTCTCCGAAAACTAAGGCTTTGTGTCAAATAGTATTGATTCAGGAAGATTCTCCCAATTCAAGTATATAAATATACATTTATGGAATGTTGTGCTACTTTGTGTGCACTTACTAGACTCTTTCTCCAGATATTTCCACATAGATTTAATGCAACAGAAGGAGGATAGAGTAAACCACTGGGTTTAACCCTGGCTCCAGCTCTTATTAGCTGAGGGACCTAGGATAATAGCTTTTCCCTCTGGGCCTCAGTTTTCTTGCTTGTAGTGTAGGATAGTAATTAATACAGATTAGATATTTAACTACTGCATCTGGCAGTACATACACACACACACGCACATACATATATATACACACATATGTATATATATAATATTTTATATTAAATCAATTTGCTGTATTGAATGTACCTTCTTAAAATCATAAATATTCTAGGAGTTAAATGGGTTAACAGACAGGGACCTAAAGACAGATGAAAATGCACAACTGCTGACTGGGTGATGTATCGTGTGGTTAATTTCAGTATCAACTAACTGTATGGCTAGAGTAACTAATATTATTATGTGCTTAGTCTTCTAAAAACTTGACATGAGTTAAATCAACAAATCTTTCAACAATCCTAGGAGTTAAGTACTGGTATCTTTTTTTTCCACATATGAGGAAATGGAGACACCAAAAGATTAGCTTAACTTGCCCTAAATCATACAGCTAGTAAGGAATTGAGCTGGGATTCCAACTCAGCAAATTGGTACCAGTCTCTTAACCACTATGCCCTGCTGGCTCTCCATGTATTTTTCTCCATGTATTTTACTGGGAAAAATGTGTATTATACCTCATACACATAAGAGGTATATCTGGATGTTCTTTCTACATATTGAATAATCACACTTTAGGTGCATTCAAGTTAGCGTGAGGATTAGGGTTAGATCAAAAATAAAATCTTATGGCTCAGAGCCTGGAGCCTGTTTCCGATTCTGTGTCTCCCTCTCTCTCTGCCCCTCCCCCGTTCATGCTCTGTCTCTCTCTGTCCCAAAAATAAATAAACGTTGAAAAAAATTTTTTTTAAAATAAATAAATAAATAAATAAAATCTTGTCCTTACATTATGCCCTGCCATGACACAATTTATCATAAGCCACCTGCATTTCCTTTTCTTTTTCTAGAAAAGACATTTTAAGAAATACATGCCTGTCTGTATATGAAACTTGGTAATTCCCTAGATAGTTAAATATAAAGAATAAAACAGTGACCCAAATTCCTAGCAGTGGGAACAGATGTTTTAAAGAGAAGCAAAAGTATAACTGCTTCCCTAAGTCATCATGAGCTGTGTAAAATTCCCAAGAGGCCCTGAATAAAGATCATTCCAATTTTGAATTAAAAGCCTACAAGGACACTTTTTAATCTCAGAAGAAAAACACCAATAGATTTGCCTTTAGACTTTGGGGACTGAACAGAAATTGTCTAGGTGATGAGTATAAATAGGTTTCCTAATAAATGCCAGTTGGTAGTGGCTGAATAGGAGGCTGAATTGAACAGCAAGCTTGGGCTGTATTTGGCTTACTGGGAAAGGATGCAAGGCTCACTCAGTGACCTATACCTTAAGTATAGATTTAGGGAATGGTAGCCCAGATGTTCTATTTTTGCCATCCCCATATAGTCAACTTCTTTTCTTACATTCTTCTACTCCTCTCTGACAAACCGCCCTCTTCCCACAAAGAGAAACATGTACACACACACGCACGCACTCAGAATTTACCATCACCAGAAGGAGATCCTTCAAATGGAATCCTGGGCTCGTCTTCAGACCCAATCTTCTGTGCTTCCCTTAATTTCTGTTATGGAGTCAGCTAATGTTTTAATAGCCACTTTTATCAGCCTATAAGAACTGATACTGATAATGATCCAAAAAGATGGAAAATATATTTTTCAGATTCTTCAGAGCTTACAATAAATCTGTTTACTTTGAAGTCCGTTGATGAATAGGAGTTGAATAACACCTCCTTGAGCATGCATGAAAATCATGCTAGTTTTGCATGAATGGTATCAAGTAATATTGAGATTAATGGACGGATGACTGAAGAGCTGGGAATAAGAAAGAAGGAGTAGGGAAAAAGAGTTGGGCAGTACCAAACCCATTTTGGAGAAAGGAAGATTGGAAGAAGAGTTGAGAGAATACTCAGCATATCCATAAGAGAAAATCCAGGACTTGGAAAAAAAGGATATGCCGAGAGAGACTTAGTGACCAGCACTGTTTTATGCTATGACTACCTGGTATGTGACTATATACACTCTACATATATACAGTATATTTATATATACTATATATTATATACACATTATATACACATATATACACATATGTGTTAATATATTCACTCCAAAGGGCACCACCCTCTCCCCTGCCAGTAGAGGGAGCCAGTGTTTGATAAAACCAAGAGCAGTTTTCTCTCATTATTATTTGAAAACATCAACTTTTTCAACTCAAGCCATTTGTTTCTCTCTACTTGCTTTTGAGGGATGAGAAAATACTCTTGTCAGTGGTTTATACTGGGAAAATCACTTAATAGGCTCCCCCCATTCAGACCAAGGTCCACAAAGAAAGCACAAAACAGCTTTGATTAAAGTCACCTTCTAAAGGGTACCACCAACAGAATACAATAAAACTTCTAAATGATCTTTGAGTCACCATTCATAAAATGAAAATAACAATTTGATAGTACTTTCTATGGCTTAGTGTCATCATTAAAAATGGGAAACTGGTCATAGCAGAAGCCCCTGGGTTGAGAGATAAGTGGTACAACATCAGTGGCCTCAATATCTAATGATGCAAAACCAAGACTAAATTATTAATGCTACTTTAGTATGACTATGTTCTGGCTCTTGGATCAGAGCTGTTCAATGGACTAGAGAGAACAGGGGCTGCATTTTAGATAACAGAAAACTAGGTAGTACCTTATTTGTATGTCACATTTTCCATTTCAAAGGTGTTTTTTCAGTATTCACAGTTGGGGTAGATACAGCATGATGCTAAGTTTCCAATATCAACCAGTGTTAAACATCTCTGAACAGCCAAATTTGGTTTACAGTGGGTGGAAATTAAACCAAACCAAAAAACAAACCAAAAAACAAAAACAAACCAAACCACCTTGACACCAACCAATAGAACATTCTGACCTTGGACAATTGGCCTAGTGATAACATAATAACAATCCTTAAAAAACAGGAAGACCAGTTATTGGCTGTAGTTAGTCTTGTTTATTCTAAGCTCTGTTTATAGGATACAAAATACAAGAAAGATTGGACAATTATCCATTTGATTTGATCAGTGTAGGCAGCCAAACCAGCTAATTCAGCAGGGAGACAGAGGCCTGACTAGCTAGACTAATCAAATCAAGAGAATAACTGCCAGATCTCCCCTTTACTTTAGCCGAGTAGATGCTGCCTTGGGGAATGGCTTAGATTCAAAGGCTCTGACTATTTGAAGTCCCCCAAAAGTCTGTTAATTGGAGCTCTTTGGATGCTTTGGATGGTTAAAATTACATAGCTTAGGTTGGTTGGCTAATCGGTTCTCAGACAACATAAATTCGGCCACTTTAAAATGATAGGGGGAAAAAGCCCTTCATAATAAAAATGATAAGTATAATGGTCTGACTTTGATCCTAAAAAAGGAAGTAGAGCAAAATTGCATTTGGAACAGTCAGCCACTTTTTTATTTGGCAAAATAGCCAGGAAATATAGAGATGAATTTTTTAGTTCAGAATGGTGTTTCAGGTTTGAGTCCTATAAACACAGGGTCACATGATAATTCCTTTAGATTATTAGTGTCAACAGTTGGCATAAGATGAAACAATAACTTCGGTGCTATATTTTTTTATCCCTGTAAAATTAATCTCGTATGTTTTTCAGGGACATATGTAATTTTTTTCTAAGAAATGATCTCCTTTATAAGTAGAAGCTAGATTGTACAGACAGTACTGAATCGAGCTCAGCCAAGTCAAAGGGAAAAGATATTCAGGGTTAACAAAATTAGAGAATTCAACACAGGTAGCTGAAGGTCTGTATGTCTTAGCATGGTCCACTTGGCCCAATTATATTACCACCACCAAAACACACAAATATAATAGCTCTTCAACTAAAATCTGGAAATCTTTATGCCCCAAGATCCTTGACACAGATGTATGGGTCACTTTGGCGTAATCCTTCCTTGGTGATTACCAATGGTGAAAGTACCCCTAAAGAAACATGACCCTAACTATTCTATATTCCTTCTCTGGAGACTAGGTCCGAATTAAGTCAGTTCTCATAAAACAGCAAAGTCAAACAACTATGAGTGTTTATTCATTTGCAGCCTAGTTCGTTATCATCCAAGGGATGTGGGACAAAATCAACTTCATCTAGAATCTTGGAATCTCTAGAAAAAGCAAAGGAACAACTTAAGAGAAGGATCATTTACCACAAGTGAATAAATTAACATTCATTTCACCAAAATATTTATTGGGCACCTATTAAAACAAAGCATAATTTTTAAGAATATGAAAAACGCAAACAAAAGTATAACTTATTATAACTACCTATATAGTACTTATGAAAAGTTGACATGACTGATACCATTTTAAAATAGAGTTGGAGAGGCCACTGTAGAGAAACTGCCTTATCCCTAAAACTTCTGGACGTGAGAGACTCCTTTTTGAGAGAAGTCCCACTTTCCTTTATTAAACAAATGGCTAATGAGCACTTGACCGGAGCAAAAAAGACACTTGGGGTGGGCCAGAACAGCAACTGTTTTATAAGCAATTTCCTCTAAATTCAACAGGACAACAGGCATCCTGACCATAAAAGTGACGGTTATGGACTTTGTGAAGACCAAATAGTTAACTAATGCATACTGGAATAGTTTTATTTGTTAACACCAATAGAAGGATGCCTAGGTGGCTCAGTAGGTTAAGCGTCCTACTCTTGACTTCGGTTCTGGTTGTGATCTCACAGTTCATGAAATTGAGCCCCATATAGGGCTCTGTCCTGACAGCAAAGCCTGTTTGAGATTCTCACTCTCCCTCTCTATCTGCCTTGGCCACGCATGCACGCTCTGTCTTTCTCAAAATGAATACATAAACTTTAAAAAAAACAAAAACAAAAAAAAACAGAATAGTTGATCAATGTGTATCCAAAAGTGACTCAGCATTTTAGTGCCAGTCAACAATTTGATTCTCTTTTATCCAAATCAAGTAATTGTCACCCCTCTACCATGCCTCTCCTCTTTTTCATAAAAGGCCCCTGCTTTCACCCTGCATGCAAGATACTTTTCTGGTTACTGCTGGAATCTGTGCTCCCCAAACTTCAATTCTTTGGTCCCAAATAAACACTCATTTACCTCTCATTATGGCTATTTTCAGGCTGACATACTTAATACCCAAACATTTCCATTAATTTAACACAACAACAAATCTTATGAAAGCATAAGATTTCAGAGGCAGGAAAGATGGAGAAATCTTTTATGGACATAGTAGGATATAAGGGCAAGTGACAGGGCTGCCTGGGAAGTTGGGAATAAGCAGATAAGTGGTAAGGGAACGTTTCACTTAAGGGAAATACTGTGAGCCTAACTGGATAAGCATTTAGCATGTTGGAGGAGGATTTGCAAAAGTAATTTAGAAACAGACTATGAAAGAAATAATGGGTTAAAGAGTTTGCACTTCAACATCTAGGTGATGTGAAGTTATCACAAGTTTTTTTTTTTTTGTTTTTGTTTTTTTTTTTTTTTTGCACAGGAAATGGACATGAAAATAGAGTCTGGAGGAAAATTAATTTGGCAATAGTCTACAGTATGTGTTAAAAAGAAAGAGATTAAAGGCAGAGATATCTGTTAGAACACTAGGCTACAGTCTTAGTCTGTTCAGGCTGCTCTAACAAAATATCAGAGGCTCGGTAGCCTGGTGGTACTTATTTCTCACACTTGAGGAGGTTAGGAAGCCCACGATCAGGCACCAGCAGATTCAGTGTCTCATTACAGTCCAGTTCCTGGATTATAAATGTCTTTTCACTGTAATCTCACATAGTGAAAGAGACAAGGGAGTTCCCTGGAATCTCTTTTATATGTATACTAATCCCATTTTCAAGTTGACCTAAGTGGGGAAACTTCATGACTTAATCTTCTCTCAGGGAACCCACTTCCAAATACTACCACATTGAGGATTAGATTTCAATGTGTGAATTTTGAGGACACAAACATTCAGTCTACAGCATTCTTCTCCTGGCCTCTGAACTTCATGTGCATCTCACAGGTCATCAACTCACAAGTCTTAAATCCAAAGTCTTACCTAAAGATCCTCTAAATTGGGACACCTGGGTGGCTCAGTCAGTTGAGTTTCTGACTTGATTTTGGCTCAGCTCATGATCCCAGAGTTGTGGGATCGGGTCCTGTGTCAAGCTCCTCACTGAGTGTGGGGCCTGCTTAAGGCTCTCTCTTTCTCTGTCTCCCCCTACCCCACTCACGCACACACACACTCTAAAATAAATAGAGCACACACACGCTCTAAAATAAATAATAAATAAATGGGAAAAATAAAGATTATCTAAATCAGATATGGGAAAACTCAAGGTGTAACTCATTTGAGGCAAATTCCTCTCCAGGTATGAATCTGTGAAACCAAACATGTTAAATTCTGCCAAAACACAGTGGTAGGACAGGCATAGGGTAAACATTCCTACTCCAAAAGCGAGAAATAGAAAAGAGTGACAGGTCTCACCAAGCAAGTCCAAACCCAATAGAGCAATTTCCATTAGATCTTATGTTCAAGAATAATCCTTTTTGACCCTATTCTCTGCCCTCCAGGCCCAATTGAATGGGAGTTCTGCTTTCCAAGCCACCTAGGGTGACAGCCCTACCCCCAAAGTTTTCCTAAGAAGCCTTGTCCCTGTGGCGTTGGATGGCCCTGTAACAGTTCTTGCCTGAGCCCACAGCTCTCTGGGGTTGAAATCCTGAGCCCTTGGCTCTGCCAAGAGGCTTCATCATTTGAAATCTTGGTAGAGACAGCCATGCCCTTACAGCTTTGCTGCATACGGTCTATGCTGCATCTGGGTTTACCAGACACACAACTGGAGTGTAGGAAGGAGTTGGCAATGTAAGGTAGGTCCCACAGGCACCAGCAGCCCAATGCACTCTGGACCAGTGGTGGGAGGGCACCTCTGATGATCCTTTGGGATCATCCTTCCATTGACTTGGGCAATAGCTCCTGGCTTCTGTCAAGATGGCTCTTTGTCAAATAGTCATAGGACTACATTCTTCATGTTCTCTCTCAAAAGACTTTCTTATTCTTTTCTATACGGCTAGGCTGATAACTTTCAAAATCTTTAAATTCTGTTTCCGTTTTGATTAACGATTCCATTCCTCCTTTTATTATAAGTATCCAGGAGAAATCAGACTACTTCTTCAATAATTTGCTTAGAAATTTCTTCAGCCAAATATCCAATTTCATCACTCACAAATTCTACCTTCCACAAAACACTAGGACGTGAACACAGTTCAGCCAAGTTCTTTGTCATTTTATATCAAGATTTCCTTTCCTTTGGTTTCCAGTAATATGTTCATCATTTCCATCTGAGACCTCAGCAGAATGGCCTTTAACATTCACACTTATACCAACATTATGTTCAGGATTACTTAGGTGAACTAAAGAGATTGAGGTCTTTTGGTAGCTCCCCTCTTTTCTTTCTGAGCTCCCACCAGAATTGCCTTTAACGGTCCATTCATAACAATATAGGCTTTTCCTCGCATGCACCTCCAAATTCTTCTAGCTCCTACCAATTACTCAGTTTAAAGTTACTTCCAAATTTTTTGGCATTTGTTACAATAGCACTTCACTCTCAATACCAATTTCTGTCTTCACCCATTTGGGCTACTTTAACAAAATACAGTATATTTGGTGGCAACAGAAATTTATTTCTTAGTTCTCAAGGCTGGGAAGTCCAAGATCAAGGCACCAATAGAGTCTGGTGAGAACCTGTTTCCTGGTTTATAGATGGTTTTCTTTTTGTTATAATACAACATACCAGGACATGAAGGGTAAGGAATTTCTCTGCAGTCTCTTTTATAAAGCAGAGCTCCCATGACCTAATCACTTCCCAAGGGCCCTACCTCCAAACACCATCACCATGGGGATTAGATTTCAGTAGATGAATTTTGGAGGGGACACAAACATTCCAGTCTGTGGAAGATACATTTCCCTAAAATAATAGCACCCTGTAGGCTTCTTTAAGCAGTGATGGGGGTCAGAGGAAGTAATTCAAGCTGGGTAACAGCAAAAGAGTTATGTAACTAGGAGTCCATTTTGTGAGAATATTCCACCTATTATACAATGGTTTATATGAGTAACATCAGATTTTAAAGGTCCCAAGGGGCACCTGGGTGGCTCAGTCAATTAAGCCTCCAACTCTTGGTTTCGGCTCAGGTCATCTCACAGTTTGTGAGATTGAGGCCCGTGTTGAGCTCTTTGATGACAGTGAAGAGCCTGCTTGGGATTCTCTCTCTCCCTCTCTCTCTGCCCCTCCCCAGTTCCCATGTGTGCTCTCTCACTCTCTCTCTCTCTCAAAATAAACAAACTTCAAAAAAAAATAATAAAGATCCCAAGAATTCATAGGTGTTATGAGGGAAAGCAGCACTTGTCACGAAAGGATAGGGAAGACCCGACGGATGATGAAAGAATGACAAAATGGAACACACAAAGCAGCACAAATGGTGACTGGAAGAGCTGTGACAAGAGCGTGGATGTAAAAATTCCACAGAGGAAGGGGAATTATTTTGCCCGAAGAAGAAAACTAATAAACAGAAATAAAGGAGGAAGACATGGACTGCAGGGAACATTGCCTGACAGACAGAACTATTGGATGACAGAGTTCTATTCCCAAGGGAAGCTGTGGAAATTTCATCAGTCAGACACTTAAGGTGAGTTTGAGCAAAGCAATACAAGATCTGCTGTGAGAGCAGTTTTGCATCTGCATGAAAAGGACAGGGTGGTCAATGGCCACCTCTAATGTATTTGACATCACATTAAATCAAAAATCAAAATGACACTCTCTTTGGTAGCAGTGTTTTTCATACCTGGATACCAGCAAGTAGAGTGCTCTTGGACACCTATTCCTCTTTTCCCCAATCCCCATAAATGCTATTTCAATTTTTATCACCCTCTTAAATCCTCAAGCACCCCCTCTCTTATCTTCTCTCTACAGGTGACCTTGCCATCTGTTTCAGAGAAAATGAAAATGGTCTCGCCTACCTCTCTGTCTCTGTCTTTCTCTCTTCCTCACACATACAGATTCTTTGTTTCTTTCTCATGCAGTATAGGGAGGAAAACTTTTTTCCTTCTTCCTGGTCTAATAACTAAGTCAACATAGGACAGATTAATAGGAGAAAAACAAATTTAATTTCATACATATGGGAGCTCATTAAAAATAGAATCAAAGAGGTGACCAAAGTAGGTAGCTTTTATACTCTTCTGATAAAGAAACAATGAATTTGTAAAGAATTGACAAGACAGAGAAGTTTAGGCTTTAGTGTAATAAATTAATGAAGTAACAGTGTTTGTTTAGACAGACTTCTCAGTCCTGAATTCCCTACCTCTAGGGATAAGGTGGTCTCTTCACTTCCTATTTCAGGGAAGGTAACCTTCATAAAGGAGTTTTATTTCCTGCTTTTTGGGGGGTAGGGGGACAAAGGATAGTAAAAAATAATCAATATGCCAAAGTGGCATACTTTGGGGTGGCCTGCCCTGAACCCCTTCAGTAGATTCTGTTAGTTACTTACCCAATAACTAGCCTCCACCTTTTCTATTCTTATAGAACCCACATTTTTTAGGGTATTGGGCAGTCCTGTGCCTGGAGAGGGGTGCATATTCTACAACTTCAGTAAGTAAATCATAATTAGTATGTGCCGTGGTCATTCAAATTCTTCTTGGCAAGGACAGGTTTAGTAATGGGCATTTTTTGGTCAAAATTTTCACCGGAAGACATTAATATAAGCCTGTTAGGAAGCTTCTGGTAATGTTTTTCTCACTCTTCAAAGACACATAGCTCTTATTCACATTAAACTTTTTGTATTGTGGTCAGACAAAACCACTAATCTTTTTTTCATTTCTTATCAAATTCACATCTTTATGCCTTAGACTCTCCTGCTCATTTCCCTTGTTCTGAATATTGCTTGTTATTCACTATCTTGTTTTTTTTCCTGGTTCATGATGTTCTCCTCCTCTTTATGTGTAATTAGTTGCCGGATTCTATTCTTTCTCAGCATTCCCACCCCCTCCCCGCTTTTTTTTTCTTTTTCTTTTTTTTTTTTTTTTTTACTTTACATGATTTTCTAAGGGGATTATCGATATTTCCCTGGCTTCAACAGTGATTACACTATCATCCATTCTTTCTTGAGTTCCGGATCTTTATTTCCTGCTTTTTACTGGACATTTCCATGTGCAACTCATGGAAGTAACCCATTCAGTCTAAATTAAGTGCACTCTTTCTGCCCAAATTTGATCTTCCTGTTGACAACTCTAGGATAATTTCACTACGTTCATAAACTAGAAACTCTGGATTTATTTTAGATTTTCACTCTGTCTCAAATTACCACTTCTAAATCAGTCAATCAACTCTATGAGTTCTAGCCCTACATGTTTATTGAATCTCTATTTTTTATTTATGCTACTCTACTTTAGTCAAGACTTATTTTCAACATTAAAAAGTTCACCCTATGCCTGGATGGCTCAGTCTGTACTACATGCATGTTTTGATCTCAGGGCTGTGGGTTCAAGCCCCACATTGGGTGTGGGGATTACTTAAAAAACACTCTTAGGAAGAAAAAAAAAAGCGTGCCCTAAAGTGATAGAGTAAAAATATTCAAGGTACTGATGATGTTGTTGAGACACAATCCTATGGGAAGTCTAATAGAATCATCTGTCACTGACAATCATTAGGGTCATGCCTATGTCAATCATGGTAAAATCTTCAATGACTACCTTTTACCCTAAAGATCCAGAAAACTTCATTGTGGTAAAGCAGGATCTTTTATTTGACAGCCATTTCTTCACACAGCACTCTGGAATGATCACAGCCACAATTTTCACTATTTCATTCCTCAACTAATCAAGATCAGGAGGCATATGCTAACCAGCAGCTGTTTTCTGTGAATAAAGCAATAAAGCACTTTTATTCATACAACAGCACCCTCCCTTCCTGCTGGTGTACCTTTTCTATATCACAGACCATAAAATAATCTTTAACAAAATAAAAATATATTTTCTTGTGTAAACAGAAGAAAACATCGTTGAACACATTTTCCTCTTATATGTCATGCATGTATGCCAAGAAGTAACCCCTGTTCTGAATATCAGTGACATCCTCCAACAGTAAATTTTACAGGCCTGGAAGAGTACCCTATTTTATACAGAATGTTCAGTTAACATTTAAGTTAGAACTCACACAAGGAGAAGGAGAAAAGAATTCTAAGTAGAATGAACATAAAGAGTAAAGGCCCTGAAGTAGGGATGATCTTATTCCAAAACAGGAAAAAGTGCAGTTGTGACTACATAGTGTATCTAGGAGAGAAGGGTAGAATAAATGTTTCAGGAGGAAGACAGAGGCTGGCTCCAGGAGAATCTTTTGGCAAAAGTAAAAATATAGTATTTCAGCTTAAGGGCATAGCATGAGTGTGGTTCAATTTGCATTTTAAAAGGAGTGTTCTAGCTGCTTTGAATTAGGAAATAACGACCTAGAAGACAGATGATGAGTGCTTAGCTTAAGGTCAAAGCAGTAGAGGTGGTGGGAAATGATTGGATTTGGGATATATGTATTTTTTAAGTTAGGGATATATTTAATAAATCGTGTAGTTTAGGGAAAGAGCTACATCTGGAATATTTCCTAGTTTTTCATCTCATATCTCTAATTTTACTTGAATCTCTCTTTATCTTCTTTCCTAAGCCTACTCTTCCTCCGGCATTTTCATTCTTAGGAATTAGCTTCTCTCTGGGCCGCTTTATTCATGCAGGAAGTTAAAATCTATCCTTTTCCCTGTTATGCCTGTTGCCATTATCCCTCTTAGTCAATACAACTTCCAAAGCATCTTGAAGCTGCCCACAACTTGTTATTTACTAAAAGCATTCTAGTCTATAGCTCTCTCTTGAAAATATATTTTTTTAGTTTTTAATTTTTTTTAATTTATTTTTAAGACAGAGAGAGACTGAGCATGAGCAGGGGAGGGGCAGAGAGAGAGGGAGACACAGAATCTCAAGCAGGCCCCAGGCTTGAGCTGTCAACACAGAGCCCAACATGGGACTTGAAATCACAGACCGTGAGATCATGACCTGAGCCAAAGTCAGACACTCAACCGACTGAGCCACCCAGGCGCCCCTCTCTTGAAAATATTTTTTTAAAAAAATTTATCTACATCTTCTTTTCATCTGCATATTCAACATATACCACAGAGAATAATCTTGTCAAAGAATAAAACTAGCCTAAAACATCTGTTAAAACCCCTTAATGACATCTATTTGTCCTTGAAATGAAGTCGAAAATCTTTTAAGTGTTGTACAATGTCCCACAGGATCTAGTTCCTATCTGTCTCTCCTGCCCTACCTCAAACAATTCTCCTTCATGCAGGCCATACTTTAGTGACTCAAAAGCCATTCCTCCTGCCTCAGGGCATTTGCACATACTGTTCCACCTGCCTGCCTTAACACTTCAGTACCCATATTCTCCTTTAAGGCCCTAGGATAAATATTACTTCTATAGGGAAGAAACTGCTCTCATATGTTCTCATAGGACTCTGTGCTCTTATTACACTATTAAAAATGGTAATTACCTTTGTAAGTATCTGTTGCCTACCTGTGTCTCCCAATACATTCTAAGTCCTATGCAGAAAGGAAATTTGTGTAGTTTGCTTCTCTATTCAGTCATTCCCTTCTCTCTTTCTCTGATAACTGTTCCTGTCAAGTGTATACCAATACTGTCCTTTAAGTAAAATGAAAGCACTGAATATTTTTAACAAAGAAATAATATGTTCCAATGTGTATAACGTAAACACAATTCCAAGATAAGCTAGAGGATATGTGGTAATTAAAAAATTGGACATAATTAAGGAAATGGAGAGAAAGAAGTGGACAATAGGTACAGAAGAAATAAAAGAAAGGTATAGGGAGCAGGGGAAGGGATGGTTATGCAAGAATTTTCATGGTAATTTCATGGGTACCCATGGGTACCCATTTTCATGGGTAATTTAATTTCCCATTAAAATTTGGCCAGGAAGGGAAGTTGAGAAATGAGAAAGTAGCTCAAAGGGGGTGGGTGGGGTATTGACAAAAGTTATAAAGATGAAATATATCAGATCATATTCTTATATTTAGGAATAATCCTCAAGGAAGGAAAGGTTGATGAAATAGGAGTAAAAGAGGATAACTTAAAAATCAAGTTCCTTAAGTAGGTGAGACAGGATGGGACTCAGTGGACAAGTGGAGAAGTCTTCAACAGAGTGGGTGGGGCAAATTTCTCTGTAAATGGAGGGAAGGAGAAGGGAATTGCAAATGAAAGCTAAGTTTGGTCCTAGACAAAGAGAGACCTTTGCATCTAATGGCTTCTAATTTCTCAATTAAATATAATGTGAAGTCACGAAGTGAAAATGAGAAGGTATAGGTTATGGGAGCTTTGAGGAGAAAAGATATGAAATAGTTATTTCTAATAGTAGGAGAGTAAACTTACTAGAAAAACATACTTGAATTCCAGTCAGTGTTGATTACCTGAGGATTACAAACATGAATTTAGACTGAAATTTATCAGCAGATTATTTTTTTTTCCCCAGAAAGATTTTGCTGATCAGGTACAAGTATAGAGAAGTACATTGAGGCTATAGGTTAGAAGGTAAATTTAAGCTGAGGGTATTATCTATAGGAAATCTTTATAATAATGGTAGTAGAAAGGAAATGAAAATAGAATGATGTTGGTAGGGTCCATGGAATGGAAGTTTGAATGAGATCAAAGGATCGCAATGAGAGAACTTGAACAAGTGAGCTATAGGCTCTGAGGTGACAGTGTCAATCTCAGATGTTTGATTCTGAAAGTTAGAGGTTGTTCAATTTCTCAGGATGGCAAGATACAGTGTGCAACAAAGGAGTGGGTGCCTGAGATGCAGTGGATGAAAAGTAGATGAAAATGTGCAGAGGGAAGGGTGTTGAATAGATCATCCACCTCCATGTTGGAATTATGGGGCCAATGGCCAGAAATGGAGACAGGAGAAAGACTGAGTCAGGATCAAAAGTTTCAAGCGAATGAGAAAATGTCCTGAGTATGACAGCACAAGAGGAAAAATGGGATGGGAACATCGCCATATGGCATATACATCAAAGAGAGAAGCAGATTTGTTTTGTTTTATCCTGTTTTGCTGGAAAGTAACAGAGTCTGAAATTTAAAAAGCATCAACAAGTAAATAAAACAGGCCTGGATTCTGCCTTTGCGGAGCTTATGGAGTAGTGAGGGAGAAAGATCTAAATTCAAGTGATTAAATAAATAAGGATATCATTACAAACTCTGACAAATGCTGTGACAAGTAATGCAGGCCACTGTGAGAGCCTGAAACACGGTGGCCGAATTGATCTGTAGTGTAAGAGTAAGCCCGGAGGATGTAATCTTTAAGCAGAGATTGGACGGATAAGTAGGAGCTGATAAGACAAAGGATAGTTGAAAGAGTTCACAACACAAAATTGAAAGTTTTTAGGGTTGGCATAAGAGGAAAACAAAAAGTCAGAAGAATAAAGGGACATTTTCAGAAAGTCAAAGGTGACAGGCAGAACCAAGGGGAGAGCTGAACTATCAAGAAAAAACAAGAGAGCATGGGGACCAGGGAGGGTGTTAAGTTTAAAGAGAGGGCATATGGAGAGTAAGCAAGTGAGAGAGCTACTGGGGAGGTGTTAGTTACAGAGTGAAAGAGTCTCCTTCAGAAGTAAGGCTTTGAAAGAACTTCACAAAATCAAGACGTGTCCGTACAAGTGGGTTGTGTGAATGAGATCATCAGATGGATGGAAGTTTACTAATGGCTTGGCTAAACTGTTAGGAGTAAAATCGTAATCCAAATGCCCAAGTTCCCAATGCATTTGGATTCATGTAAAATTATAGCAAAAAGAAGGCACTGAAAGAAGGATTTTATAAAAGGGTGAAGGGATATGTCCTGGACTACTTGTGTAAATTGAGTAAACTCTGAATCTTGGTTTCACCACATGCAAAATGGGAGTAAGAGCATAATAGCTCTTATGCTGAATAGCTATCATGGGGACAGCTAGAATGTGAAACACATAGCAGAGTAGCCAGCATAGTGTAGAAAACAAAAGATAGTTCTATAAATTGCCATATTAATTATTAGTAAGAGTTGCTAGCTACATGGTTGTTTAAAAAAGACTTCTATTTTATTCAATAAATAAAACAGCCTAATAAATATGATGTTACATTTATGTGTATATGAAAAAAGGGAGCAGCATTAAGAAGAATGGGTAGCATGCAAATACTAAGTTTTAAAGACATGGTTAGTTATATAAGCAGAGCTGACACTACAACAGGGGTGAGAGGAGGAGGCCTCTTGACTCCTTCTTTGACAGTACTCCTCTGAAAGGTACAGTCCTAGGAGGCTCATCAACTGGGAAGTTTCCTAATTTCCCAGTCAAGAACATTAAAACGTGAAGGGACTTTGCACAATGTCACAGAATAACTCAACAACAAAGTCAAGACTGGAGACCCACGGTTAGCGACTCCCATTTTATTGCTATATCTACTGGACCATACTGTCTTATAATTTCTCAATCCTTAGATACGGGGTCTCTGTTCCGCCTTGCCTGAGTGACTCAAATTGACATTCCTGGGACCAGAGAACTAATAAACACCGCATGTCCTGATGTTCTCTCTTTAAAAACCCGCCATGTGGTCTGTTAAGCAAAGGGGTGCCCAGACCAGGACTTGAGAGATAGCTAGCACTCCAGAGGGATTATGGATATGCCAAATCTTCACATATTCCTCAGCCCTGGCCCTCCCTACTATGGCTCTTAGAGTCCCATAGTCCCTTCTGGATGAAACAACCATGGTTACAGTCCCTTGCCCCTTACCTGGACTCCTAACAGCCCAAACTGGATGGGGTGGCCATAATTCACAGGGTCACTGTGAGAGGGGATAGCGAGCTTGCAAGGTAGCACTCTTCCTTTTCTTTGGAAGCTCACTTAAGGCTGAGAGTAGTGGAGCTCCAAAGGCAGTGTGCGCTCCTCCTGCCTGTAATATCCTTAGCTATTATCACAATGAGTATAGCACTTTAGGGGGTAGCCCACTGATCCAGTCGAGCCGGACTCTAAAATGTACAGTAATGAACTGCAGCAGCCGCAGTGCTCTAAATCAAAGATTCCTAGCGCCAGCGAGGGAATGGGAAGGGTAGTACATCCTCTCTCTAAGTAGATTCTCTGCCAGTCAGTCTGCCTGCTACCTCAAAAGTAAAATCCGCTTATACCTGTGAAACCCCACAGTGAGGGGCCGAGTCAGACAACCATCACAAAGCAACTTGGGCAAATTCCTGGGATGCCAGGCCACCGTTCAGAGCTTTCGAGGGACAACAATGATCCCATCTGCTGAGGCTCTTAAAAGCGCTGAAAAAGTGCAGGTCATGGCATAAGCCCTCGGCAGGCACTATGACTCTTTTGGGCAATCCCTGAGGGCCAATCAGAACAAACTCATGCACCTGGCACAAATTCCCACATTTTTAGCCCACCTAAAGAAATACATAGACCGGATGACAAAAACAGCTTTTGGAACATCCAAGCAGAATATTTTAGCAAATTGTTATGGTTTCTACCAAGTTTATAAGACAATCCCTATGCGGTAATGAATGGGGAGATTTGGAGCCAGTAGAAAGTAGAGAAAGTAAAATCAATTATAGACACTCTGGGAGCCCCGACTATATTAATGCAAATTCATTTTAGAGATTGCTAAATTATTTACATCATTGTGGAACTTGTACACTTCCCTATCCTCCCCAAAGCATTTCTTCATTAGGATTCCCTGAAAATCAGAGGCGGAGCAAGTGAAGAGAATTAGGTCAGAGCTCTTGTCCATTAACTGGCTACCAGTTGTTCACCCATAAGTTGACAAGGTAGAGCAAAGACATGTCCTGATGAGTTGACACAAGGAAACCAGAAGGATTATAAACCTCATTCTACCTCTGTGTGTCTTCCTTTTGAAATGTTCAGTAGTTCAGACCACAGTAAGAGGCCAGGCATACAGAACTAAACTGGAGAGATCACACCTCAGCCTTCAGAGCAGAGGAGAGAACAGATAACTTTTCCAAGAAGGACTCTTCCCTGCAGAGCTAAGACCACAGAATTGTTATTCCACAGAAACATGTTTGTTAGATCTGAAATCATGTGACCTCCAGGTGAGGGACAAGAGCACAAAGGAACTGTCTATTTTCTTCCCTCACCAGATTCCCATCGCAAGATTATTATTCACTCCTTCTTTCCTTCTCTCACATTGTTAAGGCTGATATGTTAATAACTTGTCAACATGTCGCCACTAACATTTAGAGTAAAAAGCAAATTATTATGAAGCTTTGCCCTTTTCCTAAAATTTCCAAAAATTCACACAGAAAAATAAACACTTAGGCCTAAATATTTCAGACTATAAAGCAATTGTCCAACTCACAATGAACTGCTGATCTGCAGACGTTCTTTCCTTCTTCTTCCCCATTGCCCTCCTTGACCAGACAGGCTTTCAAACTTTCTAGTGATTAAACATTTCCAGTTATGTTGTCTAGTCATGACACGGATTACCTAGATTTCAGGAGAAAACATCAGCTCAGTCATCTTTCTGGACTATTTCCTGACTCAACTCTCTCTCAAGCACTTAGAATATCCTTTTTACCAAGTTCTCTTTGAACAAGTGTTCTTCCCGAATGAGAGTGGAGGCCTTGTTAATGGAGTTGTGTTCCAGAATATTGTTATTTAAATTGTATCACAGGGGCACCCAAGTGGTGCAGTCTCTTCAGCATGGGTCTCTTGGTTTCAGCTCAAGTCATGATCTCGCGGTTCCTGGGATCAAGCCCCTTATCAGACTCTGTGCTGACAGCCTGAGCCCTGCTTGGGATTCTCTTTCTCTGCCCCTCCTTAGTTTGTGCACTTGCTCTCTCTCTCAAAATAACTAACTTAAAAACAAAAATAAATTATATCATAGTATAGTTTTGCTTAGGTACAGGAGTTTGGAGAGACACCAAAGCATTAATGTCATTTTCCATTCCTTGTTTAATAAAGCTCTGGTGACATGCTCCTATCAACCTTAGACTTTTAAATTTCTTTTGTTTTGCACTCACTGCATATTGACAAGAATGCAACAGTGGTTTGTTTTGTTTTGGTTTTGTTTGATTAGAGGAAAGATAACTTTGCAAAGTTTATATTCTGTTCTTTCATTTGGATTGAAACGCAGTAGTACTTCTCAAGGTGACTAAAATGAGAAAGGTTAATTTTCTTCAAGAGCAATGGACTGAAAAACAGCATTCTTATAAACTATTATCTTGGAGATAGCCTACCAGGAGCTTTAGAAATCATCATTCTTTTCACTTATTTCAAACATAGCGCACACATCCCTGGAAGTGTTATTCAGCAGTGCCTGTCTGCCTTGGCACTGTCACCAGAGACGTTATGCCTGCCCTCTGTGAGCTTATGACGGGTGAAAGAAAACAGGCACACAAATGACAAAGCACAAATTCTAAAATTTAGTTAGAATCATTCTGTGAACGCGGTGGTACAACGTGGGGATCTGTGGCTTAGTCAAACGCAAAGTCCACGTGTCCTCGGTCCCGTTGATATCGTCATTTATTAAAGAAGAGTCAAATGAAAATGAAGGTCTTAATATTTCTAAGAGTTAAATTACAAATTTTTGAATAGGTGATACTGTTCACAGGGTTAAAAAGTTAAAATAATCGGGGCGCTTGGGTGGTTCAGTCGGTTGAGAGTCCGACTCATGATTTTGGCTCAGGTCACGATCCCAAGGTCATGGGATCGAGCTCCACCTCGAACTTAGTGTGGAGTCTGCGTAAGATTCTCTCTCTCCCTCTGCCCCTCTCCTGCTTGCCTCTCTTTAAAAATTAAAATAATTAAAATAATATAACAAGATGTAAATCAAGAGCTCTTATTTCCACCGACACTGGTTCCTATGCACTCCTTTCCCACTGCCTACTATCAGTGTATAGTTTCTCAAATATCTTTCTAGTGCCTTCTTATACAAAAACAAGTAAATATGAATATTTCAACTTTTCTCACACACAAACCACAACTTATTGTGGACATTTTTTTTGCATTGTGCATTTTCCACTGATAACCTATCCTGGAGATCTTTTGTATTGGGATATAGATAAATTTTTCATCATTTTTCTAGCTACATACTATTCCATTGGTAGCTCATTCATTATTTGGAGAGGTAATTCTAACTCTTCTTAGGTAAGGCCTTTGCAGCAAAGACACTCCTAGGTACACAAACCAAAAAGTCATTGTGAAAAATTGATACCTAAGGCACAGGAAACTGTTCCTTTTAGCCGGGCTCACTCAAAGGTCAGCTTCAGCAAGATAATCTAGACAACTCAACAAGGCGACAGGTACTGGGATCTTTGGCCGTATCTATAAGAAGACTACATTTTCTCTAATCTCGTTTAATCTTGGTATGTTTGGTACACATACAAAAAGATACGATGCATGTACTTTTCTGAGACCTTAACCCACACATATTAAGGGGGATAGGCTGATGGGTGACTGGTGATGTAGGTAGTGACAGTCCCTAGGAAGAATCAAGGATACCACAGTCCTTTATTTCTCCCCAAAGCAGCTGCGTGTTGAAGTTATCAGACCATATCAGGCTTAAGGGACATTAAATGTCAGGAGAGCAGACCTGCTATAGAAAGCTGATGGGAGCTGCGGGAACCTTTAGTATCAAATGTTCTCCTGTATAATAATAGGCAGCAGCATCAATCTCAGAAATGCTGCTACAAATGTCAAAGAAAACCTTCCCCGTATATAGATTAAAGTTGCAGATAAAAACAGAGGACCAAATCAAAGCCCTAGTGTTCCCTTTTTGAAACCACCCTGCCAAAAATGCAATTTCTGAGTTATCAAAAAATAGAATCTCTCAAACAGCATTCATAAAGTTTCACATTTTGGTGTTATCACAGAGGCTTATACTGAGAAAATGCTATTTCTTCCTTCCCTCCCCCTTCAAGGTTGAAGCAACATCCTATCTTCTAACAAACAACGTTTACTTCAGAACAGAAAGCTTGGAGGCAAGCAGCACTACGTTCTGCAGAGCCAGAGAGCCACGCGCCAAAGTGCATTTGCCATTTCCTAGGAAACCCCCCTTTGCAGCAAGACAATCTGGGAAATAAACTTTGTAAAGTGACCTTGTGAAGCCTATATCAATGACCCCTGGATAAATGTCATCTGGTGGAGTAATTTAGGCACCATAAATACAACGGGGTGCCAATTGAGAAATCGGGGTGTAAAAATATAAACACAGTTTGGATTTATAAAGCCTCTTTTGGATGTGACAATTCAGACATTTGGCATTAAGAGTCTGATCTATCAAATAGAGAGTTAGGTGGGGAGAAATAGGTTTGCTTCTGGAAGGGAAAGGCGATACGACAAATAGAAACTTTGGTCGGCTTAGTGAAGGTACATAGATGCATACACACACATACACACACACACACACACACACACACACGTACAAACACACATATCCTCACGCAAATGTCTAATTCAAGCTGTTGCTCCAGAAGGATACCTGCTGGGATTAATTTGCAATTTGCCACAGATTCCAGAGCAGGAAATGTCTCAGAAACAGAATCAATCGTGACTGTATTCCTTTTACCTACTTACATATTAAAAATGACCCGAATGCATTGCTGTAACAAATGGTGTTCAACATAATGTCATTTCCCCTGATGCTGCCCTCAAGAATGTCTTGCTCGTTGACATCCCTATACAACCCAAGTTATGGGAAGGACTCCATATTCTTTTGTTTTTGTTTTTTTAAGGTGAAAGATTTACACAATCTGAAGAGAAACCAAAGTATCCATACATCTTTTTTTCTTATGATCTGTGTGTTAATTGTAGAAATAATTACATGAGATCTTAACATAGCTAAGTATTTATGTTTAGAATTTGCCTTTGAGTTCCTTGTTTCCCCAAGCTATGTTACTGTTTTCCTATGCACTTCTGAGAACTTTTTACAAGCTCAAGTGACTCAGTTTCCCCCCTGAACAAACTATATGGAAGAAAGGTTTTGGAAAACTAACTTTCTTGGTATTATCATGGAGATCAGAGTAGTTTCAAAGGTTCTCTGTTCATCTCTGATAAATGGTCAATAAGGGATATACTAACGAACCATGAATTTGCCACATACCATCCCCCAAGTTGCCTGCAATTTGGATGACTGTGGTTATGGCTGTTAGGGTGGTAATGCTATTATGACCATTGTTACTTCAAATATCAAATCTTAGATCAAAATATTCTTAATAGTTTGATCCCAAATGTTAGTAAAATTATAAATACTTGGCATGCTGCATTAAGAAGAAAGACAACCTTAAGATAGTATCTTTAGTGTACATAATGCTTAGGATAAGAACGGTTCTTTTCAAAAATCAATAGCTTCTAAACAGTACCTAGCTAGATTTATTGCCTTTTCCTCCCGGTCTATACAATGCCACTTTGTAGTTCAGCATTCTTCATCTAATATCACTTTGAATATCAAGTACTTCTATTGTTTTATCTCCTAAAATTCATTTCCACAGCTCCATTGCAAAGGTTTCCAAGTGTGCCAAATTCATATCAGCTGAGAGTTCAAAACAAGAATTTGGGGGGGGGGGGGAGGAAGAGGTTAGGTCTATAGCTTCCTCTTAATTAGCTATCCTTCCAACTTTTCCTCATGTAGATAAGAAAAAAAAAAGATAAAGAAATGGCCCACCTCTTTTTATCAGAGAGCAAACCATTTGTTGTACTCGTCTTCCAGTCCCAGCAAAGTTTTATGTGAAATGGTCCATTTCCAAAACCTTCTATTCTTTCCATCTTTTTGTTTTCCTTTCACTGGAATGTAAATTCCATAAGCAATTAGAGTAATGCCTGGCATATATAGGTAGTATTAAATGAATAACTTCTTCCTTTATAAATGTTAGTTTTCATTTAAACTAGCAGAGTTTTAATGTTTATTTAAAAGAGTGCAAGCAGGGGAGGGGAAGTGAGAGAGAAACAGAGGAACCAAAGCAGGCTCTTTGCTGATAGGCTGACAGCAGCAAGCCTGATGTGGGGCTCAAATTCACAAACCACGAGATCATGACCTGAACCAAAGTCTGAACCCCAACTGACTGCGCCACCCAGGTGCTACTAAGCTAGGCGATTTTTTAAAAGTTCAGTACCAGATCCTTTATTCATTCATTTCTGCATACATGAATATGTATGGAGAGTTTGATATGTAGCAGGTGAAGGGGAACAGAATTCTCCACCCCAAAATATGCCTCTTTGACATAAGGATTATTTTAAGCTGGTTGTTTTTTTAAGAAACATACGACACACAGGAGAAGCTCTGAAAACCAAGCAGAAGTTACCCTTTTTTTAACTTGTTTTTTTTTTTTAATTTACATCCAAATTAGTTAGCATATAATGCAACAGTGATTTCAGGAGTAGATTCCTTAGTGCCCCTTACCCATTTAGCCCATCCCCCCTCCCACAACCCCTCCTATAACCCTCAGTTTGTTCTCCATATTTATGAGTCTCTTCTGTTTTGTCCCCCTCCCTGTTTTTATATTATTTTTGTTTCCCTTCCCTTATGTTCATCTGTTTTGTCTGTTAAAGTCCTCATATGAGTGAAGTCATATGATTTTTGTCTTTCTCTAATTTCACTTAGCATAATATCTTCCAGCTCCATCCACGTAGTTACATCACTCATCAGGGAAATACCAATCAAAACCACAAGGAGATACCACCTCACACCTGTCCGAATGGCTAACATTAACAACTCAGGCAACAACAGATGTTGGCGAGGATGTGGTGAAAGAGGATCTCTTTTGCATTGTTGGTGGGGATGCATGCTGGTGCACCCACTCTGGAAAACAGTATGGAGGTTCCTCAAAAAACTAAAAATAGAACTACCCTACGACCCAGCAATTGCACTACTAGGCATTTATCCACGGGATACAGGTGTGCTGTTGCGAAGGGACACATGCACCCCCATGTTTATAGCAGCACTATCAACAATAACCAAAGTATGGAAAGAGCCCAAATGTCCACCAATGGATGAATGGATAAAGAAGATGTGGTATATACATACAATGGAGTATTACTCGGCAATCAAAAAGAATGAAATCTTGCCATTTGCAACTACGTAGAAGTTACCCTTTTTTAAGAGACCTTTACATTTATAAGGGCAATCTTCACTTGTAAGGGTTTCTGTCTCTCAGTACCAGCAAGAGGGGGATAACTGTCTCTAGAAACGCCTCAATAGCAAAGTTAAAGACTTAAATCTGCAATAAGAACTTTACCCATATTTACTGTGCTTTTCCAGGTAACCTCTACTAACTAGTCTCACCCCTCCCCCAATTTTTTTTCTGTCTTTAGCTGAAGGTGATATTTAAGGTGATGGCTCCCATTTTGGGGAGTTACTCAGTTTTCCTCAGTCTCTCCCATGTATACAGGAGACACATTATTACATTTCTGTTTGTGATTTTTTTTCTTGTCAATGTGTTTTTTATTACGGGTAGGTTTCAGCCAAGGACCTAGAAGGGTAAAGGGAAAATTAATTTTGCATGTCTACACAGGGATAATCTAAGGTCATAGGCCCCAGTAATGTTAGTTGAATGTTCATGGAATTTCCATTCTGGTAGGCCAGAAGGCAATGAATAAGTAAGCAAACAGATATAAAGTAAAAATTGCAGGATGTGACTGGCATTATAAGAAAATAAATGGATGCTTTGATAGAGAATAATAGAAGAACCTACTCTCAGACTTTTAATAAACCTTTCTTTTTTTTTCCTCTTTCTTCTTGAGCCTGGGATATTAAATAAGATTTCTCCCATTTTACTGATTCTTCTTAATAAAAGAAAATATTGTAAACAAAATTGCAGCCTGGTTTCTTCACTATGGCACAGAATTTGTGAATCATAAAAACATTTTAAATGTAAAGGACATCAGCTCATATACTTTGGGTTTGCTTAAGAAAGAAAAAGGATACATCTTAAAAATAATTACATCGATGTTTACAACATATTGATTCTCTTATTAGTTATAGCAATGATGTAAATAGAATGAAAGATGGCAAATTCAAGAAATCATTCAAATGGGTATTTTTTATCTTATTGTTCAGAATCGCAAAGTCACCTTAACATACCACACATCCCTCATTCCTCTAGAATTTGACTTTTATTACAGATAACTTTGTGATACTGTCTTTTTCCCCAAGGTGTAATGCCCTTGATAGCCACCCAATTTGTTGCAGGTGTTTTTTTTCAGTGCTGAGTAGTATTTTACCATATGGATGTACCAGGGAGGGGTTGTTTAACCCTTTACGCAGTGAAAGACAATTAGGCTATTTTCAGTTTGGGATTATGACAAAGTTACTATCAATATTCAAATACAGATTTTTGTCTGCATATAATTTCTCACATTTCTGAGATAAATGTCCAAGGGGGTGATTGCTAGGTTATAAGAGAAGAGTATATACACTTTTTAAAGAAACTACCAAGATATTTTCCAGAGAGGCTAGACCATTTTACATTCCCACTAGCAGGATATGAAAGATCCAGTTTCTCTGAGTAACTTGCCAGCATTTGTATTGTACTGACCTAATTCTAGCTGTTCTACTAGCTGTGTAGTGATATCCCATTGTGGTTTTTGTTTGCATTTCCCTAAGAGCCAATGATACTGAATATACTTTCATAAATATATTTGTTATCCATATGTCTCCACTGGTAATGTGCAAGTTCATGGTGTTTCCCATTTTCTAGTTGTATCAACTGTTGAGTTTTGTCATTCCTTATGCATTGTAGACATGAGTTCTTGGTCAGATATTTCCTCCAAGCGTGTATTTTGTCTTTTAGCTTCTTAAAGTATTTTAGAGAACAAAAATTTGATTTTGATGAAGTCCAAGCTATTGATTTTTTCCCCCAGTTTTGGAGAATGCTGTTAGTATCCCAAGAACTTTTCACCTAGTTCTAGGGTCTGCAGATTTGCTCCTGTTTTCTTCTAAGAGTTTTATAGTTTTGTGTTCTATATTTAAATCTATGTTTACTTTTTAGTTTAATTTTAAGGTAAGTTGTGAAGTTTAGGTCAAAAAGTGTTGTATTATTAGTTTTGCTTTTTTTCCTCCAATAGACATTCAATTGCTCAGTACCATTTGTTGAAAAGACAGTTTTTCCTCTATTGCGTCTGTAACTTTGTAAAAAAAAAAAATCAGCTAACCCAAACTTTTGTAAGTTTATTCCTGTGTTGCTATTCTGTTCCTTTGATCATTGGTTTGTCCCTCAATGAATTCAATGGTCTTTCTAAGGTTTACATGTTTTAATTTTTATTTTTGGCAAATAAAATTGCACATAAGGTATATGACTTGATAATTTCATATACATTAAGAAATGATTACCACAAACAAGTTAATTACCACACATCTAACATCTCACATGTGTTCTCACTAAAAGCAAAGCTTTAAGATCTACTTTCTTAGCAAATTTCAGTATAATATATACGACATTATTAATTATAATTAACATGCTGTACAATAATAAAACCTCAAAACTTACTATCTTGATTATGATTTTCTTCAGTGGACAGAGCTATTTCACCCACTTTATTTTTTTGTTTTGCAATATTGTTCTAGCTATTATAATTCCTTTGGTATTTCCAAACAAATTTTAGAGTAAGCTTGCCAGTATCTATAAAAATCCACTGAGAATTTGATAAAAATTGCATGAAACTTACAGATCAATTTGGGAAGAACTGACACATTTACTATGTAGACTCTTCCAATCCAAAACCACTGTATATTTCTCCATTTACTTATCTCTTTAAAAAATTTCTTCCAATACACCAACAATGAAGCAACAGAAAATCAAGAAATCAATTCCATTTACATTTGCACGAAAAACCATAAAATACCTAGAAATAAATCTAACCAAAGAGGTGAAATATTTATACACTGTAAACTATAGAAAGCTTATGAAAGAAATTGAAGAAGACACAAACAAAAATGGAAAAATATTTTATGCTCCTGGATTGGAAGAACAAATATTGTTAAAATGTCGATACCACCCAAAGCAATTTAAATATTCAATGCAATCCCTACCACAATAACACCAGCATTCTTCACAGAGCTAGAAGAAACAATGCTTAAATTTGTATGGAACCAGAAAAGACCCTGAATAGCCAAAGCGATCTTGAAAAGGAAAACCAAAGCAGGAGGCATCACAATCCCAGACTTCAAGCTGTATTACAAAGCCATAATCATGAAAACACTATGGTACTGGCACAAAAACAGACACTCAGATCAATGGAACAGAACAGAGAACCCAGAAATGGACCTACAAACATATGGCCAACTAATCTTTGGCAAAGCAGGAAAGAATATTCAGTGGAATAAAGAGAGTCTTTTCAGCAAGTGGTGCTGGGAAAAGTGGACAGCAACATGCAGAAAAATGAACCTGGGCCACTTTCTTTCACCATACACAAAAATAAACTCAAAATGGATGAAAGACCTAAATGGAAGACAGGAAGCCATCAAAATCCTCGAAGAGAAAGCAAGCAAAAACCTCTTTGATCTTGGCCACAGCAACTCCTTACTCAACACATCTCCGGAGGCAAGGGAAACAAAAGCAAAAATGAACTAGTGGGACCTTATCAAAATAAAAACCTTCTGCACAGCAAAGGAAACAACAAAATTAAAAGGCGACAGACGGAATGTGAGAAAATATTTGCAAACAACATATCAGATAAAGGGTTAGTATCCAAAATCTATAAAGAACTGATCAAACTCAACACCCAAAAACAAATAATCCAGCGAAGAAATGGGCAAAAGACATGAATAGACACTTCTCCAAAGAAGACATCCAGACAGCCAAGCAACACATGAAAAAATGCTTAACTTCACTCATCATCAGGGAAATACAAATCAAAACCACAAGGAGATACCACCTCACACCAGTCAGAACGGCTGACATTAACAACTCAAGCAACAAGAGATGTTAGCAAAGATGCAGAGAAAGAGGATCTCTTTTGCATTGTTGGTGGGAATGCAAGCTGGCACAGCCACTCTGGAAAACAGTATGGAGGCTCCTCAAAAAACTAAAAATAGAACTACCCTATGACCCAACAATTGCACTACTAGGTATTTATCCAAGGGATACACGTGCTGTTTTGAAGGGGCACATGCACCCCAATGTTTATAGCAGCACTATTGACAATAGCTAAGTATGGAAAGAGCCCACATGTCCATCAGTGGATGAATGGATAAAGATGTGGTACATATATACAATGGAGCATTCCTCAGCAATCAAGAAGAATGAAATCTTGCCATTTGCAACTATGTGGATGGAACTAGACAGTATTATGCTAAGTGAAATCAGTCAGTCAGAGAAAGACAAATATGACATGACTTCACTCATATGAGGACTTTAAGACACACAACAGATGATAAGGGAAGGGAAGCAAAAATAATATAAAAACAGGATGGGGACAAAACATGAGATTCTTAAATATAGAGAAGAAACAGAAGGGAAGCAAAAATAATATAAAAACAGGGATGGGGACAAAACATAAGAGACTCTTAAATATAGAGAAGAAACAGAGGGTTGCTGGAGGGTTTGTGAGAGGAGGGATGGGCTCACTAGGTAAGGGGCATAAGGAATCTACCCCTAAAATCATTTGTTGCACTACTTGGTAACTAACTTTGATGTAAATTAAAAAATTAAATTAAAATTAATTAAAAAAAAAAACCTGACAAGAATGTAAGAAAAAAAATTTTTCTTCCATAAACATTTTGTAGTTTTCAGCATACAATTCCTGTATGTGGCTTATCACATTTATATCTATTTCATTGTTTGACTAATTTAAATGGTGTTTTATTTTTCATGTGCATATTGCTAATATATAGGAATAAAACTGATTTTTTAAAATATTGATCTTATATCCTATTACTTGCTAAACTCTAAGAGGTTTGGTAGAGGACGAAGTTTCTCACAATTTTCTACATAGACCATCCTGTCCTCTGCACATAGAGATAGTGTTGTGTCTTACTTTCCAATTTGTAGGTCTTATTTCTTCTTCTTGTTTTATTATGCTGGCTAAGACATCCAGTACTATGTTGAGTCAGAGTAGGAGCAGTAGAGATGCTGCCTTGTTCCAGATTTTAGGGGTGTAGCATTCAGCCTTTCATGGTTAGGTATGTTACCTATAGGTATTTTCAAGATGTTATTTAACGAATTTAGAAGGTCCTTGACTCTTCCTAGTTTGCTGAGATTTTATCATCAATGAGTGTTGAATTTTATCAAAAGTTTTTCTTGTACTGATATGATTATTTGACCCTTCTTGAGACTGTTGATCTGATGGATTACAATGACTGATTTAAAAAAAAAAATTATGTTTTATTTATTTTTGAAAGAGAGAGAGAGCACACAAGAATGGGAGGGACAGAGAGAGAGGGAGACACAGAATCTGAAGACAGGCTCCAGACTCTGAGCTAGCTGTCAGCACAGAGCCCAAGGCGGGGCTCGAAACCACGAACCACGAGATCATGACTTGAGCCAAAGTCAGACACTTAACTGACTGAGCCACCCAGGCGCCCCATTACTGATTTTTTAACATTGAACCAGCTTTGCATTTGTTTGTGGTATATAATTATTTTTACATATTGCTAGATTTTATTTGTTAATATTTTGCTGTGCATTTTTCGGCTATGTTCATGAGGAATATTCACCTATAGTTTTGTTTTTTGGTTTTTGGGGTTTTTTTGTCTTTGTCCAGTTTTGGTATTTTCACTGAATGTTCTATTATAGCCACCAACTCAGGAACTAAAAAGGTAAGCCCTGGCACAATGCCACCAAATGCCCCATCCAGGGAATCCCAGGGGGACTGGACAAGTCAAAAGCATAGTTCCTGACTGGGTTCGCAAACAATGCTGCCAAACAAACTCATATAAACTGGAGTTTTTCCTTGAGTTTTAAACCTAGGAACTCATTTTCTTTAATAATTGTAGCACTATTCCGATTACTTTATATTGAGTGCTTTTTTTTCTGTGTATTTTATCTTTTTTTTTTTTTTTAGTTATTCAGGTAAAAGGATTCATTTGATACCAGTTACTCCTCCATTGTTCCAAAGATCTTTTTCATTTATCACTAAGATAATGCAAGTCACATTTTAAAAAATTATCTGGAAAGAAAGCAGAAAGTCTCTGCATCACTAAGACCTCAAGAAATAAACTAGATAAAATAGTAAGGGGGAGAAAACCTCTCTGGAGAGCAAAAAAATGTCAACAAAAGGTTTGAAACTACCAGATTTTGCCAAGCACAGAGGATCCAGATGAATAATAAACTCATTTATGAGTCCTGCAATAATACTAGATCTACAGACCTCTTAAAGACCAATTGCTATTTTCTGGGCAGTTCCTTTAAAATACATATTATGTCTAATGATAACCAATACCCATGTATATCTCACAACATTTATTTTAGAAGGTCCTAGCAGGTAAAAGATGGGTACTCTGAACCAGTACAAGAAGAAGTCCTAACTCATTTATCAAAATCTCATCGACTCCAAAGAGAAATTGTTTGATTACAACTATTCTCAAAAAATAAAAATTTAAAAAAAATTTTTTCTAAGTCTTGAGAAGTATAGAAGTAGCTTTAATTTTAAAATGGTCTGGCTCTGCTATGATTGCTGATTTGCTAAAGTCCTACTACCAGTAGATTGCTTAGGACTCAGATTTACATAAACAATTTAAAAATAATCAAAGATCAGAGTGAGCTCAAATATCAAACTCAGGCAAATGTCAATTTCCCTCTTCTTTGCTTCAACTGAAAATCAAAAGGGCTAATTTTACAAGTATCAAAAACATTTCCCCTTCTTAATAACCCCATGGGACCAAGGCCAAATCAAATGTGATATTTGCTTTTACATCAAAAACACAGTAAACTTTTATAAATCAGATTTTATGCAGCCTATAATGTAAAGAACCAATGAGAGAGATTTATCTCAAAATCTATAAATTGAACACAAACTCACAAAATAAATTAAATCAAGTATGAAAGAAAATCAACATCTAGGTTTAGGGAACAATAAATATGTAAAGAGACTGAAACGTAAAATGGCAAGGCAATCAAAACCTCAAGCAAAAAACAAGTGGCAAGGGATAGAAAAATGAAATGAAAGAAGAAAGAATGATGCTAAAATAATTTCCATGTAGCTATCAGAAATTAGCATGATGTACTTTGTGACATTGCAGCAGGTATAGAGTTTGTGAGCAGTGACCTTATTTCCATCTCTGTAGGGCAGTGGCCCTTACTTGTCCTCAGAAAACAAAGCTTGTTGGGACATTATTTTATAACCACTTATTTCCAAACCATGGTTTGTAAAAACAGTGAAGTCGAAGAAACTTAAGCTTATCTGAAAGGAAAGGGACAACTACTAGTAACCAGCTGCACGTCATTCAACCTCTGAATCATCACACTCTTGTTCTGAAAGACTAAGCCAAAGAGGCTACCCCATTATAATCTATAAAGAAATTGTCACCATATCCCACGAGCTTGTGCCTCTGAAGTAGTTAACATTTAGTGGATCTGTGTTTATGGTGGCAGTACAGAGGACACCGGTGAGATGTAAGACAGCAAAGAAGTGTGGTTCTTTTCGTTATTTTTATGGTGTCATTCTATTTAAGAAAGGAGTGAAAAGGATACAAGAAAAAAGGAACAGAACAAGGGGGAAAATGAGTTCTCTTTGACACCGTTTTCCTAGACTCCAATTTGCTGTGGAAATACCTATCTTCCCATGGAAGTATCTATGCTACTATGGCATTCCAAGATAGCACTGGCTCAGTAATAATGACAACACCACAGGCAGGATGTGTTTAAACATTTGAAAAACATGATCACATCTAATTCTCAAAACAACTCTGCAGGACAGGGTCTTCACAGATGATGAAACTCAAGTCTTGAGGCAGTTAAGTAGACTGCCGAAGATTACACTGCCTGTAAGTAGCAGAGTTCAATTCAGAAGTCCCTATTTTCATCACTGTGGTGTACTAGCTTAACATTTTTATGGAATTTTTCATAAAAACATTATTTTTTAACCCATGTAGATTATAAGTGTTTTCAGAACACTGCTTGGGCATTAGTTTTATTTCTCCGTTTGTTAGTTTGTTTTGTTTTTGTGAGAGAGAGAGAGAGAGAGCGAGCGAGTGCAAGAGAGCAAGGGGCAGAAAGAGAGACAGAATACCACGAGTGGCAGAGGGTGAGAGAGGCAGGGCTGACCTGAAACGGGGCTCAAACTCCTAAACTGTGAGATTGTGACCTGAGCCGAAGTCAGATGCTTAACTGAGTGAGCCACCCAGGTGACCCATGTTCCCCCCGATTGTCTTTTCTTTAATGTTTATTTATTTCTGAGAGAGAGTGCAAGTGGGGAACGGGCAGAGAGACCGAAGGAGAGAGAGAATCCCAAGCAGGCTCTGTGCTGTCAGCAGCGAGCGTGAGGCGGGGCTCCAACTCAGGAACGTGAGATGATCTGAGCTGCAATTATATGGTCAACCAACTGAGTCACCTAAGTGTCCCATTTCCCCATTTGTTAAAAAGGTTTCACTTAAGTGCAATATTCCAAGATTCTTTCAAGCTCTCCCACTACGTTTCTACTTTGTAAAAGCCTCAGCATTCGAAGAGCTTCCTTTCACATGATAGGTGATCAAATATTCAAAAATGACTTGTTTGATTAATGGATAAACCCCCCATTTAAGGAAAAGAATGTCCTTACATCAACAGCCACTGAGTCTCCATTTTGCTTGAGTAACTCAAAATATTTAAAATGAGACGATGAATTTGGCTGTTTTTATGCCTCATTAAGGAATGGATTTGCAGAATATTTTATGCCTATTCCAATTCTTTCAAATCATAGCACTTCTTAGTTTATATATATCACTTTCCTTCTCATAGTCTAACTAACTTATTCTCTCCAACCCTACTTAACATTCTATTCCTACCTAACATTTTGTAAAAGGCAGTGATTCTCAGTGATTAATATAGCTTAAATTATACTCATTCTGTCATTGTCATTATATTTTGAATCACAAGGCTTTTACACCATGAACTATCATTCCAAAATGACCCCAGATAATAATTAGAAAAAAATTGCAATCCATTCTCTGTTGTGCCAGTGTATTACATTTCAACATATTTTATCAAATATTTTAAAAACCACACAATATTTTTCTGAACACATTTAGTCATACATCAGTGCTTGAGTCATTTTTATTCAATACTCTTGATAATCCAGTAATGAGAATTCCCCCAAACTAAGCGGACTTGCTAGTCTCATAATCTATGTTTGCCTGAAGATGGAAAAATAAGAAAGATTTCCAGAAGCTTTTAAGTAAGTAATTCAAAACTCCAGACTACTTGTTTAGCTTGAGTAAGTATGTAACAAATTAAAAACTGCACAATAGTTTGTGCTATAGAAAAGTCCAAAGATAGAGACGTGGGAATAGTTAAATCAGAGAAGAGATCCTGGGGGCGCCTGGGTGGCTCAGTCGGTTAAGCGACTGACTTTGGCTCAGGTCATGATCTCGCGGTTCATGTGTTTGAGTCCCGTGTTGGGCTCTGTGCGGACAGCTCAGAGCCTGGAGCCTGCTTCATGGATTCTGTCTCCCTCTCTCTCTGCCCCTCCCCTGTTCATGCTCTGTCTCTCTCAAAAATAAATAAAACATTAAAATTTTTTAAAAAAAAAAGGAAGAAAGAAAAGATTCTGGGCAGCATCGGGGACAGAGGGAGGGAAGGGGTGATCATGATACTCTCTCATAACAAAGATTTAGAACTAAGTTCTTGGATAAATATTTTCACTGATAAACAACTGTATCTATAACCATTTACTTGTATTTACATCTTCTTAGAGAATTCACTATTGTAGAGAAACAATTTCATCTAGCTCCCAAAAAGACTTAGAGCTCTATCTTAGAATTTGCTCATGCATAAGAGAAACAAGAATAAGCATTTATTTATTATAGATAATTATTTACATTTGTATACATATACACAGATACAAATATAAATGTACTTAACTATTTTTGTTTGACATAGCATCTACTTGCTTTGATTCACGAAGTTGGGGTATAGCTACTGAAAGATTTTTAACAAAATATTTTTCACGCAACACTGAAATCTATCTGGTGCAGCTAGAGTTGACACACTACAACAGTCCATGAAGAAGAGGACTATGATGCAGCAAAAAACCCAATCTTTCCAAAAAAGTTCACAAATACCACAAGCTTCTGAACAGAACATGGAGAACAAACAAGAAGAAATTTCAGGTTATGAAGTGGAGAAAAAAAAAATAGAGCCTTGGGGCCAATGATGTTTTAGGTCTGGAGAAACCACTCAAGGACACTAGGAAAGAAGTCGACCAAGCAACAGAAGTATATTTGTAGGTAGCAGAAGACTATGGCCTGGCCAAGACTGATGTTTTCAGCAAAAATACCTCAGTTACACAAGGGTTAAATCAGACACAGAGATTATATTTCTGTTTCAAATAGTGTAATGTACATCATGACAGCGAAAAATAAAGTTGACCCTAGATCACCAAGTCCAAAGATTGTCAGGGAGTTGGTCCTTGGTAATCAACAACTACCATCTTTTCAGACACAGAAGGTATTTTATATTAACTCTTGCCTGTACATCACCAAATTCTGGAAATTTCCGAAGGCCTATAAGAAAGGGACACCAATGTAAGCACTTGTCACTATATAAGAGGCGTTTTGGATGAGTGAGGGAATATTTGCCAGGAAGCCTGAAAAAGAGAACACCCCTGCCTTGGGGACCTCTCTTCAAGTGGCAGTAGTTGCCATAGTAAAGAAATCCTATCAAACCATGAAGGTCAGGGGTTCAAAGTCAGAGGATTTACTTAGCTAATTCACCACTCCCTTTAGTACTGAAACTGAGCTACTTTGAGACAACTTTGCAATTAGAAGTATCTCTTTGGGGTCACAATACTGTGAGTATAAATAAGCTGATTCATCTTTCAAACTGTTCTAAGTCTGAAATACACAATGAATGATCCATTAGAAATTGCATATTAGTAATATAGTTATTTGAAAGCATCTAAACAGTGCTAAAGTTTTAGGTGTTCTTTTATTTGTTTTCCCCTTGGGAAAATCTCCAGTAATCAATCTTGACATCTAGACTCACTTCTAGATACGACCAATGCGCTGGCCCAGGTTTCTTCCAGGATATCTTGATAATGTGAGAGATTGCTGTATTTCAAGACCCAAAGCAAGTCAAGTGAAGTTTCTGGAATTGGGCCATTCAAACCAAAGAGCAAATATTGACACTCAATTGTCTTAAAATCCTAATTAACCTCACACTCCCATTGACTGCTGATATTATCATGCAAATGAAGTGTTAATTAGTATGAAGAAATTAGAAAATAGCAGGTCCGCAATCCAGTATCTCTTTGAGGATTTTCACCCAGATCTGGAACCGGTTCCTTGTTTCATTTATATTGAGCCCTTTCATTTCTTGAGACCTGAGCTCTGGGGAACCCATTCCCAAAGCCATCTTTTTAGAAATATGCCTGTATTCTGAAAGGGAATCTTCTAAGAAGAGAGCTAAGAAATTCTGAAAGGGAATCTTCTAAGAAGAGAGCTAAGAAAATGAAAGAGAAACCAGGAATCAGAAAACAAGAAAAAGTGAATACAGACAGAATCCGATCAACAAAACAGGTGAAGTCTAGAAAACAAGAAAGCTCAAGCTACAAGTAAATCTTTGCCAATTCGAAATAAAACTCCCCAGGCTTATTCCAAGATTCAAACATAAGTACTACATCTGTGGCAAGGAGCAGAACATTATTAAAATTTTAATATTCTAACACAATTTCTCTCTTCTTCCACAATACCTAATTCCCATTTCCCTTATTACCTGCATTTGAGAAATACATTAATTTTTTTCTAAATCAATTTACATTTTTATAAAATGTATAAAATATCTTTCCTTAAATATTTATTGGAAAAAAGTTTCAGAGAAGTAGAGGTTTTGAGACAGTAATCTGTTTTTATATTGCATCAAAAATTTCCTTGGCAAATGAATAGATAATCCAAGTTAGAGATGTCTATGGGTGCTTAGAACGGTAAAAAATGTTAAGAGAGTGCTTGGAGATAGAGAGTATTTGGTATTGCCAGCAAGACCCAGGTCTTTATAATGTTTAAGTTTGTTTTTTGGTAAAATTAGTGTAATGATAGTACATTTCCAATTTCAAGTTTAAATGAGACAATAATGCATGGAACCTGGGCAGGTAAGAAATTCACAATAAATTCTAGATGTTAATATAAATATTACCATATTGTATTTCTTTTTTTTTTTACGTTTATTTATTTTTGAGACAGAGAGAGAGCATGAATGGGGGAGGGTCAGAGAGAGGGAGACACAGAATCTGAAACAGGCTCCAGGCTCTGAGTGTGAGCACAGAGCCCAATGTGGGGCTCGAACTCACGGACTGCGAGATCATGACCTGAGCCGAAGTCGGTCGCCCAACTGACTGAGCCACCCAGGCGCCCCACCATATTGTATATCTGTAGAATTTTTGTAGAATTTCTGCAGAATTTTTGTAGAATTTTTGTAGAATGTTTGTATTTTGAGTGTGTTAGTTTTATGGGATGGGATTAAAAAAATTTTTGCTATAGAAAGAGGATGATAAGTATAGAGTTCATTCTGACTCTTTATGTTCTTCACCAGTTTACCATTGACTCTCCACTTCAAAGATTATAGTGACAAAGAAAATAACCTAACACGGGAAATAGAAAAAATCGTCCATCAACTAGTTTTTCTAAATCAATAGTTCCAAAATTAGTATGTTACACAGAGTAAAGCCATTGCAATTCAGTAAGACCATTTTTTTAAAAAGTTTATCTATTTATTTTGAGGGGGGGTAGGCAGAGAGAGAGAGAGAGAGAGAGGGAGGGAGGGAAAAAGAATTCCCAAGCAGGCTCTGTTGTCAGCACAGAGCCTGATGCAGGGCTTGATTCCACAAACCATGACATCATGACCCAAGACCAAACTAAGGGTTGGATGCTTAACCAACTGAGCCACCCAGGCATGCTTCTGTAAATCTATTTAAAAAAAAAATCAAATCAATTAATGTGGTACTAACATGTAACTTCTTTTAAAATTGTGTCTCATAAGACTAACAGACATACAATGATTAAACTTGGGGAACCAAGAATTCGAAATTAAATAATACCAAGATTGAAAGAGAAACAAAATCTTCATCATTAAATTTTTACTGGATTACTAGATCTAAGACCTTCTCTATTAGAGCTTTTTCACCTTGTCAGGTATGAACTACTGCTATGTGGGTCTCCAAGTGAATTGCTGCTTTGGTCACATTTGCCCATGAAATTGACTATTTAATTTGGAAAATTATTTCCTTAGGGTTTCTGCCAGAACTATTTTCCTTAAAACTCTCCAGAACTTCAAAAGGAAATCTATGGAGATACAAAATAGGAAAATAAAATTCAGAGAGAAAGGATAACAAAGATAAAATACATTTGAGCATAAAGACAGAAAAATAGATAAAAGAGCCAGGATGACAAGGAAGCACGAGGCCTGGGGTGGGGGGTCAGGAGAGGACGGATTTTTGTTCCAGACTCAATACACACCGCACAGTCGGATGGTAAAATTCCAACCCCATCTGTAGGCATAGCACAGATATGGCAAAGGCTACAGCAGATTTCTAATCAATGGAATTCTAACATGCATTAAGCTCTATGCTCAAGTTAAGACAATTTCAGATTCAAGCTATCTTTCCAACAAGGTCTCTTACCCAAAGCAAATTATCTGCTAAGAACTTTCCATTTTTGCAACACTCTCTTTTAACATCTTCTATAATTTCCTGAGAAATACATAAACAGAGAACTCAGCTGGATGAGAACAGCTGCATGAATTCAGCTCTTCTTGATTGATCTCCTGTTCCCTCATTTTGCCCCAAGGCAATTCTAAGTATTACAGGAATAAGAAAAAAGAGAAAAAATAAACAAGAGATAAAGCAATATGTTCTATACCAAGGTCTCCAAGGAACAATTCTTCCAAAAATGAATACAGGAAAATTTTAATAAGTCACCAGATTTTAACCATTTCATATTAACAGAGTTCCACACATAAAAACCATCTGAAAGAGGCTAGTATTACCAGGTCATATAGAAAAGACAAAATTTTAGGTGAGGAAAAGGATGTACTTCCTAATTGTTCCTAAGGACAATTTGGCAAGTCACTGACATCTGGAAAGGATGTTCAAGAATATTTGATTCTCAAGATCATGCTAGAAAAGCTTTCATGCAAGATGGCTGTTACAGACTGAATTGTCTCCCCCTGATTTTCTTATATTGAAGTTCTTACTGCTAGTATCTCAGAATGTGACTACATTTGGAGATAGGGTCTCTGAAGAATTAATCAAGTAAATGAGGTCATTAGGGAAGGATCTAATCAATATAGCTGGTATCCTTATGAGAAGATTAAGAAACAATCACAGAGCGAAGACCATGTGAAAAAACAGGGAGAAGATGACCATCTACAAGCCAAGGAGAGAGACTTCAGAATAAACCAACATGCCAGTATCTTGATCTTGAACTTCTACACTACAAAACTGTGAGAAATAAATTTCTGTTATTTCAGCTACTCAGACTGGGGTACTTTGCTAAAGGGCAGCCCTTCCAAATGAATCCAGTTTGGCAAATGTTACTATGGTCAATTTTTGATTTTTCAAGAATCAGTAATAGTACATAGGTTATCCAGATTATTTTTCCCCCACTTCTATTCCATTAACATATTTCCCAGAAACTGTGAATAGGAATTAAAAGAAAAGTGAATTTGGCAAAAGATTTATTGAGGCGCGTTTATTAAAGACAAAACATTTGTCTCTTCTCTCCCTGAATTCCACTTAGAGTTAGGTACTCTCTTCTCCATGCTCTTATTTTGGCGCTTAGAGTATGATATTATAGCTCTTCCCTCAATTATGAACTCTTTCCGAGTAAGAACTTTTTTGCATTTCTCTAGCTGCCCTTATAGTGCCTGGGATGTAATATTCCCAATACCTTGGGCCATGCTTGACACACACTGGGCATTTAGTCAATACAGCAGGTACTCAATATTTGGTGAATCAGGGAACCCTACCACATGGGTAACTTTCCTCCCCCCCCCCCCGCTTTTTTTTTAACTAATGCAGAAACAAAACTCAAGTGGCTTTTCCAAGATCACATCAGTTTTGGTGTATGAAGGGACCCAACAAATCACACTCCTCTTTTCCTTAGTTTTGAACCATGAATGGAGACAAAGGAATCTAAAAACAGAGGCCAGAATGTCATCTTTAAGACTAAATTGAAGAACATGATATAGGTGTGTAAGAATCAAGGGTTTCCTAATAAAGGACTCTAAAATGAGAGATTTACCTATCATTATCTGACAACTGGATTGGAGTTCTCATCATATAAAATATACAGCATTGAGGAGAAAGCAAGATGACTTCTTTCTTGGCAACTGGATCTTATACAGAGAAGTAAGACGTGGTACTTTGACACTCATGAGCAAACTAAGCCACTGCATTCTCCTAGAAAGTAGTATGCCAAGGAACTGGGGGGGGGGGGGGGGGGGATGAGGAGAGTAGCTCTAGTGGAGCGCCCTCTGCAGGGAAGGAAATGTCAGGACCAAGTGTTGGTTCCCCAGCCCCTTCCTTCCCAAATGACATGGAATTTCCAGCCCTCAGATTTGTTTTCTGATACCAAGACTTTCCTTATGTATTTGCCATCTTATAATGACTCAGCAGAATTGAGCATTTAAATGAGAGTCGACCTAACCTGAGTTCCATTGTCTACCTAGATTTGAATTCTGGCTGTTAGTCTTTAAAAACCTCCCAACTGCCCTAACATAAAGGCCATATTACATACAAAGCTGGACATCTGGCACATGATAGACACCACATGAAAAGCACATGGCCATTTAGGAAGAGATTACAAAAAGAAACAACCTTGGAGCATTTCTGACCCAGTGCAAATCTGAAAGGAAAGAGATTGGAAAGGAGGGTTGAGAACGGAGAGAGATTGGTAGCTGGGGAAAGGGAATTTTTTTTAAGAGATTTTCAGCTGCATTATTGCAGCTCCTTGCTATTTTCAGAAATAAGGAACAAGAAAATTTGTTCTTTGGGTCGTCACATGATCCTTCCAATTAGCCCTGAGTGCAATAGTATGGAACTATTACCTACCAACCAATGGTATGCTGGTAAATGTTTACCAACTGGCCTTTCGAGTAGAAGGAGCCCTGATTTGTAGCATTTGCTGATTTCTCCTTTTTGTTGGATCTGTAGCACTTGCTGATTTCTGTGGTGTAAATACTCCAACCATGGCCCCATTTCAAGCTCCTGCATCACATCAACAGCTCACAAAATTCGTGAAAATTTAACAATCAGCTCTCACCAGTCAGTACAGGCTTGGTCCAAAACACTACTGCCCACAGATGCCAAGCAAAGAAAAGCTCCATTGGAAAAAGTACAGATTGCCAGCTGAAGGACTCAGTTCTTTAATGGATCAGGAGAAACATGACTCTTGGGAGCCCACAGAGTTATCCAGTGAAAGACACCCAAGTCTCATGCTTTGCTTGGGAGATAGACGGAGTCCTGGCACACTCATGGTTGAAGAACAGGTCTAGGCTCAAGGTAAGGGGCAGTCTTACAGCTCCTCCATCATTTTCTAATTCCAGACATTTGAAATAGGCAATCATTTAAACAGAAAAAAAAAAGTGGAGCTATACCAACAATAGACACTCTCTGTCCAAAATAACAATACTGATCTCAGCTACTATTCTCATGCTGCTAACTAGAACTTTTAGTTTTTTACCTGTCAACAACCTCTGTGGTTACTGGATGCTAAGAATGACAGAAATAAGGAACAGCCAAAGTAATTAGTAGAAATAATACACTGAAAGTTTCAACTGACCGCATGCTGAGAATAAAACTCATAATTTACATCCAGAGTATGTAAAATGACTAAACGCAAGCATTTTCCATATATAAAAGGCTTATATATGCACAGAGGCACAGAATGAAACTTTAATTTTAATAGTGCTTTTTTTCTTGGCTCTAATTAAGCCAATTGTGGATCTCTTTGTGGGTGCACAGTGACTTTCCTTAGGTAGTTAATTTGAGACTGCGTCTGACTGAGCACAATGGAAATGCAAAAAGGTAAATTAAGATTGGAAAAACCTCAGATGACAGAAGAGATTACAAATGCTATTAAAGATTGAGCAGTAGGAGGGGGTAAAGGAATGCAACTTTTCACAGTTCTTGGATATTTGTGTACTAGATTACTATTGTCATACTGGGAAATATGGTGAATACAGAAAACAGGTGAGGAGAGAGTTTTTGCCTCCTTGTGATTCAATATGATCTTTCCTAAACAGTGAATGGCTCTCTCATTCTCTGTCTCTCGTGTTTAAAACATGGTCGATAAAGTCCTCTTTACTTTTGGAAATCTTGGCATTATTCCACCCTTTGGAATGCCCACCTTGCATCTTTTGCTGGTGTGCTTTTTAGATCTGAACTCATCACAGATTTCCTGTGCCATTATAAGGATTTATGTAGGTACGTTGTATAGGGGCATTTTAAGAGGTGGTTAGACTTGCAAGGTTTTCAGGTCACAGGTCACACCCATAAAGCCTGGGTTTTGGAGCTAGATTGATGGGCTCAGATTATAGCTTGGCTTTGGCTAGCTGCAGAAGCTGAAGCAAGTGACTTAATCTCTGAATTTTCATCCCCCCACCCCCACTTTGTAATTTGATAATAATATGTTGCAATGTAATACTTGTGACTTAATAGTAAATAATTTTTGTTTAATTATGTAAGTGTCTAGCTCAGTGCCAGAACCAGAGCAATTGCTCAACAACTGTTGAGTATACGCCCTTCTTCTACAAGTGGTCAAAATCCATTTTCCTGTTATCTAGGACACCTTAACCTAAGACTAGCTTCAATTCTGTAACTCCACATTCCTTAACAGCTATCAGCAATCTTTTAACAATCTATTGCTTTGCATAGATGAGAAGCAAATCTAAGGCAGTGGTCTTCAGATGTGAAAAATGTATCTGCGTCACCTGGCGGTGGTGGGGGCAGGAAGGGGTGAGCGGGAACTTCACAAAGTCCTCTCCCTCCACTGCCCAATCTAGGATATCAGTTCTAATGGTTGTTTCCTCAGTGCTCTAAAGAAAGAACAAATTATCAACTAAGCAAGGCAATAACTTATCAGATATTTGGTTGGAGGCAGAATGCGGCTTCAACTAATGTCTGACTGTTGGCATCTTTACACAACTAATAATACAGTTGAGATTTTTACAGAATCACATTACCCCTAAAACTTAGAGAATTTTCTCAGCCTGATGGTTTTCCCTACTTTTATTTTTATTCAGTTATCTCTAGCTGTCTCTACCTTCTGGTTTATTCTAGGAAATTTTGTATTTTTATGTATTCTCTTTTCCTGTTTATTTAATCTACTTTAAAAAAAATTTTAATGTTTATTAACTTTTGAGAGAGAGACAGAGCATGAGCAGGAGAGAGGCAGACACATGTCCGAAGCAGGCTCCACGCTCGGAGCTGTCAGCACAGAGCCCAACGCGGGGCTCAAACTCACAGACTGTGAGATCATGACCTGAGCCGAAGTCAGGTGCTTAACCGACTGAGCCAACCAGGTGGCCCTACTTAATCTACTTTTTAAGCAAAATGTTGTATTGAAGTATTTATGGGTCATCCATCCCAACATCAAGAATTGGTGATACCTACCTTACAAGAATATTTAGCGTATTAAATTCAAAGCACACTTTATAACTTATTTGTATACTGACATTACACCGGTCTGAAGCTATTAGTGTAGCTCTTTTATTCTTCTGTGAAACACTGCTCAGAGCCCTTTTATCATTATTTCATGACGTAACCAAGGTCAACCACAAAGTTTTACAAATTTACTTCCTTATATTTCGTCATTAATGCCTTCCTCTCCAATGCCCGTTTAAAATTATTTTGATCAGAACAAATAAAATCTTTTTCTAATTCCATTGTTTGGATACCCTAAGTGATAGCCCAGAATATCACTTGTAGCTTCTTGTGCTCTTTTAAAAGAGCATTCTTGTTCATTTCCCAAATGCAGAGCATAAAAATTAAAGAGAAAAATCAAAGAACAGCCTGCCTCCTCCTAACAGTTAGCTTCCTAACAGGACTTCTGATTTGCCCAAGGAATAAATGAGAAAAGTTCTCACAGTATCATGTAATCAGCCAAAGGCATGGCTAGTAGCCCATGAGTTTTATAAATTTCACTGGGCTCTCCATCCAGTATACCTCAGATATGTGTTCAAGGAGTACCCCGCTCACCTTTTAACATGTCATTTCAGCACTGGAAGCAGCAACCCTTGGGCGCCTCTGCAGCAAAGGTGTCTGCTGATGTCCATACCTCTTCAATACCTTGGCAAGTCTCTGGGAAAACTCCTTATTTTCGTCTCTGATTCTAAAGAACAGACCAAGTGGCTCAGAACCTTCCTTACGTCAGCCTTGGTGTTCTCTCCAAAAGCCACTTGATACCGGTCTTCATTCTTTACCATCTTTGCCGAGGGTGTGGTTTTCACTTGGCCTCGCTTCCTGGATTACTTATCCCAAGCTATCTAGAAGTTACTTGTACGTGTTAACAAATAATCTAAGGCATAAAAAACGCTTCTCCCTTCCTTTACCTGCTTACGTAGCAGCGAAGCTTATTCACATTTTCAACATGTTTCATTGTTCCCCACCTGAGGCCGAAATCCCATGAGCCTCTAGCCAATTGGAAGATTTGCCTCAGCTGTGCACAATCGGTTGTGTATATTACTCAAATTTTTGCCCCAAAGAGGAAACAGAAATATATTTAAGTCCCCCACCTTCACACATACAAAAAAAAAAATCACATCTTGTACACTTGTAAAGCGTTTAATGTCAGCCAAACACTGGATCAATTCACTGAGGAAAACCGGGAATTTACCTCTGAAGACTGGTCACTTAAAAATAGATAAGATGTTGAGCTATGCAGTTTATCACTGGCACACAGCCTGGAACCTAAAACAGATAATGTTGTGGACAAGTAACACTTCATTAAAAATTGAAAATATATTACTCGCATCAGTAGTATGTTCCTTTTGGCTGCTTACACTGGGTGTGTAATCTCTATGACAGTGATCGCGGTGAAGCAGGCCGAGGTGCATTTTACAGACCAGGGAAATTACATGAGCAGCTGATGATGCTCTCTTCCAAATTATTTATAAGAGAACAATAGCCAGGAATTTGAAGCAATGGTTTGAAAAGGGCATGTAAGGCTCAGAGGGTAGCCAGACTAGTCATCTCAGACACCTGATTTGCACAAGCTACTAGTCTGAATTAGGTTTCAAGGGAAGCTTTCTGTTGGTGGCCATCCACTGCCGGAGATGTGATTTTCCTCTGTGCTTTGCTGGGCTAGTGCTTTGGGGTTTCTGTTTGGCATGAGCTACTCTGAAATTAGCCAGAAAGGGTGCTACAAAGAGAGAGACTTGTACTATGAGCTCAACAACAAAATAAAAACAATAGCAGTGTCTCAGGGCTATTTTCTTGGAGATTTATTGGGCCTTATTAAATTTGGAACCAGTCAAGAAGAATACAACAGCTGTTGTGAATCTCAAACAAAAGCGAAACAGCCTCTTCTCTGCTTTCCTCCTATGTAGCGTCCTTGTAAGCCGGTAAACGGTCTGGGCGGGATCTGTCTTACTTTTGTGCTTACCAACTGGAAAGCAGTGTTTACATATACAATGCGATACCAGTAAGAATTATCCAAGAAATTTGTTTTGATTTACTTCTCATTTCAGGGAATTTAGAAATTGCTGGTATTTTAAAACGCAGAACTGTAAGGCTTATAAAACCTGATTTCCACAAAACCAAAGACTTTGGAGTTGTTTTCTGTACTCTTTCTGCTATTCTCTGCACACCTAAATCTTCACTAAGCAATTCTATGAATTGATTAAAAAAGTGTAATAGTGATATATAGAAACAGATATTGGTATTAATTTGAGCTTAGGCCTCAGGAAAACTGGAGATAAGCAAGCCCCCCAGTATCTATTTTAGAGAAAGGCCAGGGTGCGATCTGATTTTGAAATAGTAAAACAAAACAACAACAACAACAACAACAACAACAACTTTACAATACAAACTTTAGTTTTGGATATTTTTCTATGTAAGGAGTATCCAGCAGGTGACCTCATGGCCAAGTGTGAATTGCCTGGGATTTTAAGGAAAAAGTTTTCTTAATTATATTCAGCATATATCAGCTAATAAGGATTAATGTTTTTTCAGTAACAAGTTTGAGTTGAGTCTATATGAGAGAAATGAGTTGACTTGCTACACGAAGCATCTACAATTGATAAAAAGGGTTGAGAGGACTTAACAGATAATTAATATTTACAAGAAGAATGTCAACACAAGAATTAGTATTCTGGGCCAGCATAGGTGACTCACTACTTGCAGTGATGGGAAAGTAATCAAGGAGGTGCCTTCGGTTTGAGGCATTAACAAATAGAAACAATATGTAGAAGTTGGACTGACTGCAATCTTATGGCTATGTCATTTTATCAGCCAAGATCTACTCAGAAAACAGAAGTCATACCCATTATTTGAGCTGTGAGATTTAAAGAATTTTTAGCTCAGGTACTGGAAAACTCTAAAGTCAAAAAAGGGAATGCTAAGGCATCAAGGAGATACTAACAGCAGGAAGCAGCTACTACCCATAGGCTAGGGGAGAAAGAAATGGGGTTAACATTTGTATTAAAAGTTAGGAGCTTGGGGTGCATAGGTGATCCTGACTCTTGATTGTGGCTCAGGTCATGAGCTCACGATCCTGGGATCAAGCCATGCATTGGGCCCCATGCTGATAGCCCAGAGCCTGCTTGGGATTCTCTCTCTCCCTCTCTCTCTGCCCCTCACACTTGTCCCATCTCTCTCTCTCTCCCAAAATAAATAAATAACTTTAAAAAGAAAAAGAAAAAAGAATCTCGGAGAATGAGGCACCAGAGAGTGGGGATGCAGAGTCTCTGGGGAGCTGGTCTCTGTCAGCCAGTATTGGTGTCTCCACTACTCCAAGAAGAGACTCTAGGCAGCTGGCACCCAGCCTTTGAGAAGGATACACTTACCAGATGTTTCTGGTATGTCTGAGAGGGTTCAATGAGGCTTGTTTGGGGGAGTGTCAGAAAAGCAGCAGACTGAAATGCCTACTGCTACTAGGAAAAAAATATTGCTTCCAGAGTGAGGAAGCATTGCTAGGGTAACATGACATGCCCAAGAAATAAAATCAGGAATAGAAAACAAACAGGAAGGAACCTGTCCCTTCTGTGTCCTGCAAGCTTCTGGTCTCTCTCAAGCAGCAGGGAGTCAAATGGTAAAACAAGGGAGCACCTGGGTGGGTCAGTCAGTGGAGCCTCTGACTTTGGCTCAGGTCATGGTCTCACAGTTCCTGAGTTTGAGCCCTGCATCAGGTTCTCTGCTATCAACTCAGGGCCCACTTCAGATCCTCTGTCCCCCTCTGTCTCTGCCCCTCTCCCCACTTGCATGAACTCACACACACACACACACACTCTCTCTCTCTCTCTCTCTCTCTCGCCTGCTCTCTCTCAAAAATAAATATAAATAGATAAACAAACAAATAAATATTTACAAAAACGGCAAAACAAAAATGCAGTTCACAGAGTACCAACCCCAGCCTCCCAAAGCTGCATATGGCCAGGTGGGTTTGATGGTGCAAGGCAATAGCTTAATAATTGATACAGTCACTGAAACTTGACCGAGATTCACTGAACTGCTTCCCCAAATCAGGCACTTTTTGAACATAGATATTTCTTAGATCTCCAACTTGTTGGCTCACTAGTGGTTCATAAGATTGTATTTTTTACTGATATGATAGAGTGATTCAACACGATGAACTTGACACTGCAGGGGTAAATGTAAGAACATTGCTGATTTGTTCCAGGAAGTGAGTGCATTCACACTCAAGTTGTTCATGTGGATTGGGCCAATGCCCACTGGAGACTCCATTCACTTCCCCTGCTAAACTTCCCTGTAGTCAATGGAACCATGGTTACTGAAGAACTTCAGAGTTATTTACTGGAAATGCAGTCGCAAATTCGGGGGAGATTCAAAATCTTTGAGCATGAATCACACTTTAAGTTTCCATGATTGCTTTTGGAGTGTGAACCTCTGTGTGTGACTGAATTGTCAAGTATCTGCCATATCATTTCAAGATGATTTTATTCTGCCTGTAGAATTATGTCTATCAAAAAGAGTATCCTGCAACTTTGAATATAGACAGTATAAGGACAGAAAATTCCAGAACTATTCTGTAATTTCTGGCTATGTATCCACCTTTGGCTCTGTAAAAGTGTGTTCTCTTTTTCAAAAATAATGAAACTAAAGCTTATAGCCATCTGGTCATTATCCGAATAAAAAATAAGACATGTCCTCACTTTTATACTCTTAAAATCTTGAGAAAAGTTTACTTGATATTAGGTATCAAACAGAATTTTTCTTCTAGTTTTAAAACTTCAGTACAGCCACCGAATTATTTTTATGTATAAACCAAGTAAACCGTTTTTGATAAACTGTTTTTATGTTATTGTTAAAAAATCTACATATCATATAAATATATATAAATATATATTATTTCTATATAATAGATATCAATAACTATTTATAATCTACATATTATATAAATATATACAATTATTTATAACTAAGTATGTATGTATAATTTATATATAATGTATGTAAATAGCCAGAATGATGTACAACTTCACAGATAATACCAAACCTTCAAGACTACACATGTTTCAGAATTCAAAAGTTTACTAATATTAAGAAAGTAGTATGGCACAAATACTGAAATGCCATTTGAATATTCACATTAACTAAGGTCAATAGACTATAAATAGTCTCATGTCTATGCATATCAAATCAGGACTTATTACCATTTATTACCAGATGAGTTATATGGAAAACTTTAGATTTTTAAGACATATAAGGTTTTGGAATTATAAATAAAGAGTTGTATTTATGACCACCGTCAAGTAAAATATTGGTATATCCAATCATATAACCGCTAAATATGACCTCAAGAAAACTTCATAAATGTGATTTTTTTTTAACAGAGAAGACTTTAGCATGTTTGCATGCAAAAGAAATTAGTTGAGACTCAAAATACAAAACATAAAGGTAATAGGTGTCATAAGAACAAGAAAAATAAAGAGAGATCACTTTTTCCCTTTAACCGTCATTTGCTGAGTGACTTCTATACACCAGAATTGTGCCAGATATGGAAAATACAAAGACAAATAAGACCCAGTTCCTGCCATCAGGGGCCTTTACTCTAGCTGAAGAAATTCAATAGCGTATGAAAAATCATCCTAGAATGGAAATATATATATGTACAGTAAAACAAAAAGGATAAAATAATTGATTCTTTTAAGAAGGAGCCAATATATTTCATTGATAGATGAAATAAATAATTAATTTATATTATATATTATGTATAGTAATATATTAATTTATATTATATATAAATGTATATTATTTATATTATATAAATATATTATATAAATATATATAAGTAAATATATAAAAATAAAAATAATTATTTTTCATGTTCGATGTGACAACTGAAGGGACAGAGAAGATTATTTTAAGGTAAGAGGAACAGTTTGAGTCAGTGCACATGGTTGTGAGACAGTGTGTCATGAGAAGCGTAATCAATAGCATAGATTGAGTTCTTTTAATATCAATGCAAAACATTTCTGAGTGCCTACTATGTGCTATACTTGCACCGCACAATATGGTAGCCATTGGGTGCTTCTGTCTATGGAGCACTTGCAATGTGACTAGTGTGACCAAATAACTGAACTTTTAATTTTATTTAACTTTCTTTTAAAATATGTTTATTAACATACTTACAAGAACCATAATAAACCCATTATATATTAACAAATAACATATTTCTTATAAAAATAACAATATTTTCCAAACCTCTTAGAGATTATTTTTGCCATTCTACTATGATTGAAAAAAAGGAAGGCTGAGGAAGTTTGCTGCCTTGGCATCTACTGGTGGGCCTGATGTGACTGTAATTCAACAAGGATGCCAGCCAGAAAGAAAACTAGACACATAGCGTGGAAAACCTAGGACATATGAAGGCAATTGGAACTCATGAGGACAAACTACAAACCATATCTATCTCTCATCATATCTAACCCCAGTGATGCAGATGGCAGGTGCATAGAGGTGCACATGTGCCTGGCTCAGGACTCAGAGAAGCTGAAGTAGGAGATCCAACTGGTCCACATCAATGAGATGAACCAGGCTTCGTGAACTGCAATAGCCCACGGAGACTTGCACCAACCTAGAAAGCTGGGGTCGGCAAATTGTTTGTTTATAAAATATGTATTAATAGATACGGAATTTAGAGACCGTAAAGTAAAACCTTTTAGACTGTTCAGGTCACATGGTTTGTGTTGTGGTCACTCAACTGCATCACTGTAGCATGAAAATAGCAGAAGATGGTATATAGACAAGTGTGGCTACACAAATTTGTCTAGTGGTCAATGCTAAACTTGAAACATACAGAGAAAAGAATTCTGGGAAATATAGTTCCACATTAGGTAAGTTGACATAGTACAAAATCACCAAGCCATATTCTCAAATTTTCTGCAATTATCATGAGTCACTCCTATAATGGGGGGTGGGGGGGGGAAGACCCGACCCATCAACACTATAAAATTATATCTGTGGTGTACAGATAGACGCTATTTGTGTCTTTATGTCCCAGGGAGATTTGGTAAATGTTAAAGAGAGGACATGTGTCTGGCAGAATTGAGGAACTTTCATAAGGAATGTCACAAGAGTAATGAACTCTTCAAAGGACTCTGCCTTTCACAGGATAATTCCTACTGGGATGAACAATTCAAGTGGGAATCCTTAATTCAAAGATTTTTGGAGAATGATATTTTACCTCATTCTGTCTCATATAATGTGTATAGTTCAGTGTTTTTAAAAAAATAATTTTTTAGTAGCACAACACTCTCTTCAGATGAAATCTTAATCAGAAGTGGGAATAAATAAAACATAAAGGGGAGCTCCTGTGTGGAAGTGTAAAGAAATAAGGAGATAAAAGTTGAACACCACCAGTTGAAAGCATACTAGAGATGGGGGAGTATTTGCATTATAAAGGTGGCTATTCACTGCAGGCCTTACCAATTTTTATTTTTTATATAATTAGACTGTTAATACATTAAGGTACATCTAATCATTTTCATAAGCACCACTTTCAGCCTATGCTGTATACTGACATCTCTTTTGCCAATGAGGGCAAGTAAGAAAAAGCAGGTGAGAGAAAATGGGTAGCATGGCATCAGGGCAAAGGTGATTTAAACAATAAAGATGAAATTTGTCATATAGTTTTCCCTAATACTAATATTATCTTTTGGGGCACCTGGGTGGCTCAGTCGGTTAAGCGCCCGACTTGGGCTCAGGTCATGATCTCGTGGTTCACAGGTTCCGGCCCCACGTCAGGCTCTGTGCTGACAGCTCAGAGCCTGGAGCCTGCTTTGTGGATTCTGTCTCCCTCTCTCTCTGCCCCTCCCCTGCTCGTACTCTGTCTTTCTCTCTCTCTCAAAAATATAAAAAGCATTAAAAATTTTTTCAAAATACTAATATTATCTTTCGTTCTGATAACACAGGCTATTTTGATATCCTGGGAGATCAAGGTAAAGATATTTCTATATCCAAATTTTCATTAATACTCTCCAAAAGGGTGGCAGTTTTAATGATACGTCCGAAAACCATTATTTTCCGTAATCTGTAGTCAGCAAGGGATATATCAACACTGTTGAAGGAAGAACCATCCTTAAAAAAAAAAAATTCAGATTTTGCTGCAGAACGCAGATCACCTCCTGAAAAAGCACCTAAAGATGTGAAAATTCTATCTCTGTATCCTCTAAACACCTAGTAGATCTGCAAAACAATTTGTTTGATTGACGGGAAAGAACTATTTCAAATGCCAGTGGGTAGCCTTCCAGCAAACAAGACTACAACAAGAATGTTTTCCCCCTACTGCTAATGGCTAATCCTGGCACTGAGCCTTTGGCTGCTGCTTCCCAACATGGGTATCCATTTAGTAAATGTGCCTGCCACAGCTTGCCTCAAACTGATACGGTGTCAAGATGCAGAGAACAGAAATGAATTTAAGAAAGAGAAAGCTGGTCTATATTAGCACCATATCCGTTAGTGTGCAGGGTGGAGTCAGCTAGAAGGGCAAACAGGCCTTTGCCCAGACAGAAAGTCCATTTGTTCACTACAAGAACATACTGAAGCTTCTGAAGATGAAATATCCTGATGCACTGACCTCCATCTATGTTTAAGTGCAGAGTGTGATTCTCTGTTATTAGTGCTTTTTTTCCTTTGTGGGCTTTTGATCTTAAGAATATAAACACTCAGAAATCAAGGACAACAAAATATCTTAACCAACGTGGAGCTTATATAGTTGTCCATACCCTAAGATGAGACCATAGATGACAAGAAAGAGCCACATGAGCAAGCAGGGTTTAGAGAAAAATGCCCTGCTTAGTGATTCCACAGCTTTTGGGCAACAGTTGCCTTTGGTCTCATGATTGTAGCTGCTATTTGAAAACCTGGTGTAGTTCTTGACTGTACCTCCAAAGCTTAGAGTCATCTCAAAGCCTTTCTTCAAAGAATTAAATATAAAGTATAATAACCACCAACCAGAATGATACTGTAATCCAACTAAGAATATGGTAAAATAGAGACTGTGTAAGTCCCATTTCTCAAAAGGCCAGTTTTCTAAAGGAGGCTTTGCAATATTTTCTGCATAAATGATTGATGAGTATAAGATTAAAATTGGGTCAAATCTAACAGACACTAATCAGGTAAAACTAATACATGTTCATAAAAATTAGAAAAATATATACTTCTTTAGGATTTCAAATGTCTACAAGAAATGGTTAAATAATCTCAGGAAGAAATATTAACTTTTAAAAATAATATATGTCAGATGTTTTTAAAGGTTAGAAAATTGGTACTTGTCAGACCAGAACAGGTAGGAAAATCAGAAATATGCACACCAACCAGAAGCACAGTATTATGTGACTTTGGCATTCTTCCACTAATATATAATTAAATTACATTAGGCATTTATTGAAGCCCACTATGTACCCAGCATTGAACTAGATGCTAGAAATAGAAATACAAGTGACATTTATTTCTTTCTTTCAAACTGGAGCTCAGAATTTAATGGAGGAGATAGAACACATCGAACATTGAATATAATGTAAAAATTCCTGTTTGGTTGGTCTCCCTTGGTAAATCATGCTACGGAAAAATCCACCTTCTTTATTATGCCACTTTTGTACTAAAATGTTAAAAACATTATGTGATAAGTTATATACAACTAGTGTGAACCACATACTCTGGAAATGTTCCAAATGATGTGGAAAGGCTTCACAAAGGTGAGAACGACTAACCAAGGCCTGGCCCAGTAAAGAGCATTTACTCAACTAAGAAGGAAAGGAAGAAAGGGGAAGGTGGGAGAGCTTGATCTACGGAGATCTGAGCGTATGTCACATCTGAACAAAGAGTGCCTGTCGTGAACGATTTCTGGGGATACATCACGGGGCTGGAGGAGTGGAAAGTAGGTAAAGAATTCCAGTTGGAGCATAATGTTGCTAAATAATCACTGACCTAATAGGTTTCACTGATGTAATAAATCTACCTTCTGAACTTTACATTTGTTTTTAGATTTGACGATGACACGGCTCTTTGTTTTACAGTCTTTATTTTCCTGAATACCTTCATGTTTATTTCCATTTCACAATAAAACAAACCATAAAGGGTAAATTTATAGCTGCCCATCCTGAATAATGTATCAATAATTCTTAAGCATAGAGTCCAATATATGTTTAAAAAGTAGTAAGAATTTGAAGACAAAAGTTCATGGACCTTTGTAGTGTATTTCTATTAGGAAGATGAAAACAAGGCAAGAATTAGGTGGAAGGGTCTTGGAGTAAGATAACAATAGTGAAAATGGAAAAAAGAGACAAATCAGAGTGGTCCTTTGAAGCAAGAATCAAAATTAGTAGAAAGAGAAGTAGATGTCCTACACTACAAATTTTGGGAGAACAGAAGTCCCCTGCCACTGGGAAAACTAAGAGAGACAAAGTTGTCTGCATGAATAGTTCTCACCTCCTTTACCAACCACCCTTCTATGTTCCACTGTGTCGCCACATGACAACCTTCTCTTGCTGGCTGGCTTCTGGTTAGATTCTGCCACTGTGAGGTACTGGTGGATATTAGAAGACTACATGGAGAGGAAATGACTGTTTCTCCCTCAAGCCTTACCTTTCAAGAGCACCTTTCTGCACTTCCTGCCCCCACTGTGCAGAATCTCTTCCTCAGTCCTGGTTCTAGTGTGTCACACCCTCTCAATAGTCCTAAAACCTGGCTGCCTAGAATGTCCTTGGCATCTCTTGTACTGGTTTTTCAGCACTTGCTCCATGGTTCCAGCACTGAGTAGGTAGTCCTTCCTTGGATGCCATGCCTGTTATGCACACCAAGTCACACAGCAGAGAGGTGTTCCTGACGTCTTGTAACACAATACCTCTTCTCCTCTGTTTCCCAGATTTAGGGATATTGTTGCATTCTGCATTAATCTCTGGATTGCATCACCTCCCCTTTTTTGTTCTCTTAGCTCCTCAAAAATTATAACCAGTTATCAATATTAAATCACCTCTGTTTGAAAAACAAAACACTATTTCTTTTTTACTGACTAGACCCTATGCTATCCAATACTTGTTACCAACAGTAGGCCAACAAAACAGATTCACCAAGATTGAATTCTTAGACTGAGGTACTGAGCTATGTGACTTTAAATGCAGAGATGCTATAAATCCTGCAGCAAAACAGGGTACTGGTCATCTATGGCATGCATTGTAATCATGATTTCTTAAATTACCAACCGAGATTACTTGAGATTAATTGCCTATAGAAGGCAATAATTTGGGAGAACAGTTGGATGTTACATTGAATTATTATGGTAGTAATGGTGATTTTTAAGTACTCTGGGGTGAGATGTCTGCTTCTGGAGACTTTACAGAAATAAAATCACAAATGCAGGGCTTTAAACTCCTAGAACAAGGTATGGTCAAAATTTGTGCAAAGTATTCCTGCAAAAATCACTCATTATTTATTTTAGTGCAGGTCAGATATTAGATGATGATGATGATGATGATGATTAGATATTAGATTATTAGGTCTGAAAATTAGACTAAAAATCTAGTTGTGCAGGATGCTGTATTACTACATAACTAGAATTCAGCCTTTGGAGAGTTTGCTATTTGAAAGGAAAATCCTTGATAGGAAAAGACTAGGGACCCTGACATTTAAAATAGAAACCTTTGGATGGATGAGGAAGAATCTGAGATATGTAAGCATCCCTGGCCAAGCAGAAGAAATGCCTCACTCTTGACTAAAAACACTAACCTTCTCTTGCTTGAAGATAGGGTAATAATCCTACCCAAAGATGTTGCCTTACAAGAGAAGAACTAGTTTCCTTAAAATAACTTCACCACCCATCACTGCCTCTATATCCCTAACTGGAATCTGTTTATATATTCCCCAATGGGAGCACACACAAAATCAGACCCAGGAAAAAATAAACACCAAAATATTTACATTTCTCTAATTTCTACCAGCAGGTTTCTGGAGAATATGGATGGAATAAATTCTAAGGCTATTAAACCAAGGAGACTAGAATATAATACTGCATTGAACCAAAAATTTCACTCTGCATACACTTATCTGAAGCACTTAATTAATTAATTAATTAATGTGCTAACTTGAGCAACTAGAAATAGTTCTGACAGGTGGCTTTGTTAGTTTACTAAACTAGGACTCAGTGGTGACCTATATGCAATATTTACATGGCAAAACTTCCCTAGCATAATACAGACCAAGGAATACAGAAACCTAGGCAGATGGAAAGGTTAGCATGGATTTACTATATATGATCTATCCCATTTCCCACTGTTTCTCAAGGGGTCAGACATTCATTTTCTTAAGCATTCAGAAATGCATTATTGTGGAGAGATCCAACATGATTGAAAAGCTCTGGTGTCTGCCCTCTGAAGACTAGAGAGATATCCCACTGACCCGAGTTCCCTAATTTCAATGGGAAACAGGATCTAAAGTGGCAGAGCCCAAATAACAGAGGAAAGATGAGTATATTTTAATGAAACAGGCAGAAGGAAAGAATGACAATCAGACAAGAATCTGTTTGGATAGGAATATTTGGTGTAGTCAAAGATCTATGGTGTTCTTGGGAATTATATAAATAGATTTATTAATTAATCTATATATCTAAAAAAAAAAAAAAAGCTCTAGGAATCCAAAATGCCATTGTGGTACCTCTTGTCAAAGCAGGAAATTATGATGTCAGATGATATATAGAATTTTGACCTAGATTTGCCTTATAATATGTTCAGATGTCCATAGCTATTTCCTTAGCTCTAGAATATATAATTAAAATAGACTGGTAGAATTTCCACATTGACTCCCTGACCCATGGAATGAGACACCCAGAATATTAAACCAAAAGCAATACCACATTTTTAAGAAAATTGACAAAATTATTGTTATCATTAAAACTTTTAAAACGTAGTGATGATGATACCTACCAATTCTCAATACAACTTCCCATCTGTACAAAAGACGGATGTGGAAGAATAACTGTAGATTATGATGAATTTAATTATGTGCAGATTCTAATTGCTTCTGCTGTTCTATATGTGGGATCTTCAGATATGGTCTAGGTGTGAAGCAAATCAATTCAGAAATGAGTTGTGCTCTTCATACCAACTATAAAGAAACACAGGGGCTCCTGGGTGGCGCAGTCGGTTAAGCGTCCGACTTCAGCCAGGTCACGATCTCGCGGTCCGGGAGTTCGAGCCCCGCGTCAGGCTCTGGGCTGATGGCTCGGAGCCTGGAGCCTGTTTCCGATTCTGTGTCTCCCTCTCTCTCTGCCCCTCCCCCGTTCATGCTCTGTCTCTCTCTGTCCCAAAAATAAATAAACGTTGAAAAAAAAAATTTTTTTTAATAAAAAAATAAAAAAAAGAAAATAAAGAAACACAAGAACGGTTTTCTTTTACCAGGAAGGGTCAGCAGTGTACCTTCAGTTTTGGGTTATATCAACCCTCCTGCTCTTTGTAATCTAGTCTTCAAGGACCTTGATCACCTTGGCATTCCACAGATAAAATGTCAACAAACTAAGTGATATCTAACTAAATTTTATTTTATTTTTTTAATTTTTATTTGTTTTGAAAGAGAGATAGACAGTGGGGGGGGGGGGCAGAGAGAGAGGGGGACAGAGAATCCCAAGCAGTCTCCACACTGGCATTGCACAGCCCAATGTGGGGCTCGAACCCATAAACTGTGAGACTATGACCTGAGACCAAGAGTCAGAGGCTTACCCCATGAGCCACTCAGGTGCCTGAACTAACTTTTAAAATACACTTGCTGACATGTTGTATTCTTTGGAGCTTTTAAATTCTTCAAAGGTGTGGTAGAAAGAAAAGCTACATGAGGTAGTAAATTGACAACTTTCTCTATTTTGTCCTTGAAAATTAATCTAATGTTTTTACCTCTTTACTGGTTAATTTTTGTAAATTATACTTGCTTACCAAATTATTATTTCATTCTTTTATAGCTTTCTTTTTTTAACCACTCTCATGGGCTGAGAGTTAAGTCTTCTACTACATGTATTTCTCTATCTTGTAGTTTATGTTTAATGAAGTTGAGACATTTGGCTCATAGATATTCAACACTATATATTTTTATTGTGAATGGCTCTTTTTAACATTACAGAGTGTTCTTTGTCTCAGTTAATGCTTTTTGGCCAGAATTCTGCCTTGACTAATATCTTTTGACTCCAGCTTCCTTTTTGTTTGCCTTTGTCTTGTATAATTTGTTTTCCTTTTATTTTAAATCTTTCTAAATTACTTCATTTTAGTTCTTTATCATGTATACTGTGATATTGTGATTTATGAGAAATGTATATTTGGTCTTTGTCCTGGTTCCTGACTCAAAGCTCCTAAAACCTTTGGAATTTCCTGTGATAAGAGCAATAAAGGTGTCTTTTGTTTTGTTAATGAGATGATTTTTGGAAAGTCCTTGGGTAACCTAAGGATGGGGGGCTGGTTGCCAGGAAAACCACTCGTGTGATTAGAGGATTGGAACTTTCAGTACCCACCTCACCCCACCCCCATCTCTGGGGAGGAGGGAGGGGATGGATATTGAATTCATTCACTAGTGGCCAAATGACTTAATCAATCGTGCTTATGTAACAGAGCCTCCATAAAGGCTCCATAAAGGCTCCAAAAGGACTGGGTCCAGAGAGCTTCCAGGTTGGTGAACACATGGAGATTTGGGAAGAGTGGCACACCTGGAGAGGGCATGGAATCCTGTCCCCATATCTTTCCCTATGCAACTCTTCCATCTGGCTGTTCCTGTGTTATATCCTTTTATAATAAATTGGTGATTTAGTAATAAAAATGTTTCTCTTTGTTTTGTGAGCTCCTCCAGCAAATTAATCAAACCCAAGGAGGGAGTCTGTGGAAATTTTAATCTATAGCTAATTGCTCAGAAACACAGGTGGCAACCTGGACTTGCAATTGACATCCGCTGGGGGTGTGGGGGGGTGTGGGGGTGGTGGTCAGTCTTGTAGGACTGACCACTTAACCTTTGGGATCTGATGCTATCTCTGGTAGATAGTATTGGTATTGAGTTAAATTGTAGGACACTCAGCTGGTGTTGGAAAATTCCTTGTTGATGTGGAGAAAGTCCCTCTCCCTCCCCACACACATGCATCCATACAAACACCATGTTGGAATTGGGGGCCAGAACATTTAATGTATAAATATAGAGAAAGTATATCTATATACAGTATGTTGCTTTATTGAAAAATCCTTCTGAAGCTATGTGAGTTATGTTCATTTACATTTATTGGTATGAAAGATATTTATGATCTTATTTCTATTGTATAATTTTATGTTGTTCTTTTACAGGTTTTTAAAGAGATGTAAAATAGTGGTCTCATTTCTTGTTTTATTTTTTATGTGTAGTTCTTCTAGTAATGATGAAGGTCTGTCTTTTTGTTCTAATCATTATTTTATAATTATGACTTTACATGATGTCTCTACTTATCTATGTCTTTTGACAGTAATTATCTCTACTTTGAGTAATGATAAAATAGTGTTCCATTTTATTTCTTCTCTACTTCCTAATTTTTGTTGTTAATATTAACTATATCAATATTTATATTTTTGATACATCTATAATCATATTACTGGTTTTTTAGCTTTGAAGGATTCATTTAACTCCTAGCTAATAGAGCACCTTTGTAATCAGTGAACTTATCTTTCATGTTATTTCCTCCTTCTTGCCAATTTTAGTTAGCTGTCTCATTTCTACATATATAGGCATATACTTTCACATTCTGTTCTGTCACCATAAGCCCCACATTTGTTTGAGGCATGGTTTTATAGTTACATATGTTCAATGCTCAACAAAATAATGTCATGGATTATTTTGCCACAACTTCCCCAGCTTGTCTCTTGGTTTAAATTAATATTCCAGTAGTTTCCTCAAGAAAGGCTCATGGGAAACTATTCCTTGGTTTCTTACATATTCAAACTTGTTTATCTGAGGTCTTTATACTTGAAGGACATCTTGGTTGAAAAAAAAAAATCCTTGGCTCACAATTTCTTCCCTTGAGTATTTTGTAGCTCTTCCCCTCTGTCTGTTGGTGTGGAGAAATCTATGGACAGCTTGATTTTATTCCCCCTTACAAGTGTCTTGTTCTTTTTTATATTACTGACCAAAAGATTCCTTCTTTATCTTTAAAGTCCGAGTAATTTACTTGGCCATGTGACAATATTGAGTTTTCTGGTCAGTTTTTTTTTCTTCCTGCATGAAATGTGCCCTCACATGTATAGATTCAAGTGGTATTTTTTGTTTTTTAAATCTCAAGAAAGCCTTTTTGAATTATATCTTGAACTTAGCTTCTGTTCCTTTGTTTTGATTTTATTTTTCAGCTACTGCAGTTATGTATCATTTAGATATCTATTTCCTGTCTTCTAGAATGCATTTTTCTCTCTAATCTTTTAAAATCCTTTCTTTGATTTTGCATGATTTTCTTCCTCTTTGCTCAGCTATTTTGGGGGGAGCTTTTATATGTATTTTTGTGTTTATAAATTATATGTGTCCCCTAGTTTTAATGAAGATAGAGAATGTGGTCTTTTTCTCATTAAAACAAATTTTTTTTGTTAATTCTGAGCAATTTCCAAAGAGAGGTGGTGTCTTATGAAACCACATTTATAGAAGAAGGCCCTCTAAGTATTCATATTAAAATCAGTAACAAGATAAGCCTGCCCTCCATAACCACTGCTATTTAAAGTTTTATGGCAGATCTTTGTACACAGTGGAGTGAGAAAAAATGTCACAAAGATTGAAAAGGAAAAACTAAATGGTCATTACTCACAAATGCATGATTTTCTACACAGAAAACCCAAACTAATTCATTTATAAATTATTAAAATTAATAAGAATATAAAAGAAGCTAGATAAAATACCAAAAAAATTTTCAGTTTCATGTCTGTACCAAAAAAACACAACAACAGTAAAAAATGCAATTCAAAAAGTTTACAATAGCAGAAAAATATATAAGGTGCCTAGGAATAAGTCTTAAAAAATATAAAGGGACCAAAGACGTGTATGGAGAAAATTATAAAACTCTATAGAACCACAGTAAAGAGACCTAAGTAAAAGGGAGTACTACGATCTTCATGGTTAAATGACTCAATATAAAGAGGTCAAACCTGCCCACATTGTGCTAAAGATTTAATATTATTAAAGTCATAGGCATGCCTGGAGATTAGAAGGAACTTGATAAATTAATACTAAAATGCAAATGGAGGCGAAAAGGTCAATTAGAGCCAAGGCAGTCCTGAGGAAGAAATGAAAAGGGAAGGGTCTTGCCCTACAAATTATCAAGATATTACGAATTTACAGCAACATAGTACAATGTGATACTGACATAGGGATAGACAATATCCAACAGAGACTGGAAACATGCCTATGTATATAAATTTGTTATATGACATTTCAATTCCAGACAGATTAAGACTTACATGTGAAAGGACAACTCTTTCAAAACTTAGAAGATAGCACAGAAGAATATCTATATGACTTTAAAATAAGGAATGACTTCCTAAATAAGATGTAACTATTAACTATAAAAGAAAAGATAATAAATGCAACCCCATTAAAATTTTAAAAGCTCCACTCGTCAAATGACATCATTAAAAGAGTTAAACAGTAAGGCACAAATCAGGGGAAGATCTTTGCAACACATTTAGCCAATAGGGCTTTTTCCAATAAATCAATAGAAAGAACAATCCACATAACAACATGGAAAAAACAAATCACAGAACACTACACACGGTATGTAAGCATTTTTGATAAAGCTCTAAAACAAACAAAAGAAAACAAAAAAATCTGTTTAGGGTGACATAAGTTTGGGATACAACATTTTTTTTCAAGAAAGGGAAAATAAATAAGAAATGCAAATCAATATAGCAGTTACCTCTAAGAAGAGGAGATAGAAAAGGATAGAAGTGGGAGCATATAGATAAATAAATTCAATAGTATGGATCATTTTTAAGTTCTTTATTTGTATAATGCTTCCTAATACTTACAAGGGTTTAAAGAAATCCTTAAAGATTTTTTGTATGCTTTATATCTTAAGTATATATTACTTATATCATTCTTAAAATCAACCATATATAGATTTTTTTTTGTTCGGAGACAGAGAGAGAGTGCACACCAGTGGGTAAGAGGGGCAGAGGAAGGCAGAGAGAGAGAATCAAGTAGGTCTCACACTTAGCACAGAGCCGGCATGGGGCTCGATCCCGTGATTCTGGGATCATGACCTGAGCTGAATTCAAGAGTCAGATGCTTAACCAACCGAGCTACTAGGCACCCCAAAATCAACTATATTTTTGAATTATAATGTGTATACAGAAAAATGCATAAATCATTAAGTGTGTAGGTCAGTAAGTTACAACAAAGTGATCACATACATATAACTACCACCGAGGTTAAGAAACAGAACATTTAACCCAAATAACCAATCTCAAAGATTGTTCTGTATGTATGCAATTGTATACAAAATATATATACCCTAAAGAATTTTAAGCAAGGAGAGCATGTTTCTGCTGAAATCAACTATTTCTAGGAAAACTTTTCATTTTCAACCAGGTTAAGAAATTGTATATAATGAAGAAGGAGAGGATACCTACCCTGCCTGCATATCTAACTACTATACCCTACTAGTCAGAGGAATGGTAAAAGATAATAGTTAGAGTCCCCTAACATTTCCTGAGAAACCATGATTGTAGTTTGGTGTCGGGAAAATCCTGAGATTAGGTCTAGAGCCTTTCCTGCTTGAGAGCTCATCAATGTTTGAACACAACTATACTATGTCCCCCGATCTTCTCTTTTCTGAGCTGTCTATGCTCTAGTTTCTTTAGCCATTCTTTATGCAAGTTCCATTTTTTATAGAACCTTACCATCTGGGTGTTTTCCTCTGGGCATATGGCAAATTGAAAATGTCTGTCTCAAAAACATGATGCCAAGAACTGAATCCAATATATCAGCTGTGCCCACTGCAGAATCCACTGGGACAGTTACCTTTTTGGCATTATGTGGTATTAATGTAGCATAAACTTACATTAACCCTATTTTTTATACCAGTCTTTCTTATATCCATGTTTGGCCTTGTCTCATTACATGATTGTCTGTCTTTGACAGTCACCTCCTAGGGTTTCTGTTTGGGAGATAAATTGGCATTGAATCCTAATTGTATGTGGTGACTGCTATCCAATTCAAAAAAAATTAATCCCATGTATTATTTTGTTTTCACAAAGTCCCCTGAGAAAGGGCAAGAATTATTATTTCCATTCAAAAATTAGAGAAACTAAAAATCAGGAACATAGGCAACTTGCCCCAAATCAGGTTTATTAAGTGATAGATCCTACTCTTGAGCCAACATGTTTTGGATCCAGGGTTCTCTTCATTGAATGACACTGTCTTTCTTACACTAGATTGTTTTAGACTGATTAAACTTAGCTTTTAAAATCTCATTAACTCTAAAGACCTAGAATGGAAAAATGTGTCCTGAGCATATCAAAATCAATCACTTTCATAAGTAAGTGCTAACAATATTGGTGATCCCAAGAATCATGCAGAGAGAATTACAAGAGACATTTTGATAGCATAAGTCACACAACACACGTGTCATGGAAAATAATGAGATCATCTTGGCTTCAATTTAGGAAATTGTCAAAGTTTTTACAACCCTCTTAACTTGTAATGCAACTCACATGCTGATGTTTCTATCCATTGCAAAAAATAAAGTAGACTCAGATTGGGCAATCTAGTTTGGGTTTACTGGAAGAAAGCCTGAAAAGTCACGCAACAGATTCCTCAGAGGCAGTTTTACAAGGAAAATGTGGGACAGGAGCAATGCTTTGAGGCTTGGTTAAAGGGCAAGTCTGTGTACAAGAAATGTAACAAATCAGACATTTCATATATCTCAGTTTGGCACCTTTACAATAGATATACATTGAAAGATTGCAATGATCTTTGCGACTTTACCAGTCATCAGGGAACTAAAGGTTATGATAGGTGGTTCTTCAAATTAAAGAAATTTAACTCGAACACTAAATAGGGCTAATTGAAAAGAAGCTTAATGTACTAAGATGGGCAACAAATAAAAACTACAAAGGTCCTCCCAATATACCTGGATAAAAGTGATGTAAAGAAAGGACGGAAGACCAGTGGAATCCTAAGGTCCAGAAAACAAACAAGAAACTAAAATACACTGGGATAGTTCCATATAGCTCTGAGCTCTAAGTTCCAATAGCTCGAATACATCACACTGTCCTTGTCCATCAAAAATGAGCCTGCATAGTAAGTAGTGTAAGGATTATATAATTGAGTAAGAATTGGCATAGACAGTCATGGATGGTACCAGATCTGTATTCAAAAAGTGACTTCTGGCAGCTGTATGTATTGAAAGAAGAACAAACAACTGAAGGCAGTTTGGAAACTTTTATCTCAGAAAGACTGACCAGGTCCTACACCAAGGAAACAGCCTGTCCTGTGAGGCCGCCTACCTTTGCCGGCAGCGCTCATTCATTGCAATTCTCTTCCAAGTTTTTTTTTTCCCTAGTATTATCAGCAAGTCTATAAGCCCGATTTTCAAGTTGATAACTTCCTTTTTAAAAACCTTAAGAGGCTAAACAGAGATGACAACATATGTTGTCTTAACCCAAACCTCCTCCAGTAGGCACAATGGCTAAATATAAAATTAGGCTTGAAACTCCATCAAATCTAGCCTCGCACAACAGATCTGACATTTTGCTCCTAGAAAAATGGATTACTTCATCTTGTTTTTACGTTTTGCAAATTCTCATTAAAAAGCGGAAACAGAAATATTTTGATTAGCTCCCTAAAAATGAGAATTTTCCGTTAATGAACGTGTTCTCATTCTCATGGCTAGAAAGAGTGGTCCAAGAGAGCAAGAATACAAGTTTGGATGCACCAGCTCCATTCTCATTGAGTTTTCTGCTTGGTTCGAAACGTAAATACACTCCAGCTTATTAACTCAAGCCCTCCCTGTACATGTTTTCATATGCCTAGAGGAAACCAGCAGAGCCAGGACTCAGCCAGGACTTACATCTGTGAGGTCGGAGCAATTCACATACACTGAGCATTCAGAGAAGGCCGAGGGATCTATTTCCCCATCAATGCCAGGAGCACTGGCAGATTCTGTTTAGCACCAGTAGGACTGCCTGGACCCCTGAGAAGTCCCACTTCATTAAGACATTAGGTCCTAACATACCGAGGAAAGCTTCCTAAATTCATATGTATTGAGAGTGAAATGAGCATTTCCTCCCTGAGACATGCTGAAAACCGCTTTCAACTCCCTTTTGTGTACAGCAGCCTGCACTGCGTAAAGTGTCAGCCCAGCCTCGCTAACTCGGTTAGAGGGAGGGCCAATAACAACACTCAGCTGATTATAAAAGAAAGGGAAAAGACTGAACGATTATAGAATTCTTATAATGTGCATAGTGTTATTATGGCACCCTGCCCAGGGCTCATCAAAGATAAATGAGGTTTGAAGAGTGGATTTTTTTTTATGTTAAACTTAATAGACATTCCCTTTCTTTCTTTCTTTTTCTTTTTTTTTTTTTTTAACTGGCAAGGGAATGGAAAAGACATCAAAGCAGTTTTCCTATAAATCTATACGAAAATGAATTTCAGAGTCAACTTTTCTGCTTTTATTACTTACGGTGTTTTTATTTTTTTGGAAGCTGAAAGGGAACATAATTCAGTGCCTTTCAAATTGCTTTGGAGAAATATAATAAATCCAATATATATGGAAAAGTTTATAGGGTTCGGGTTTTATTTTTTTGCTAAATATATACAACTCTGAGATCTTTCTCTGATATTGTTTCCAGAAATTTTTCTTCCAAGTTTTTTCATACATATTTCACTAGATTTCCTAGACATTTAGTAATTTGTAATTCTGAAGCCCAATGACAAGATACAAGGTTTAGTACTTTGACCATGTGAAGCTGTTGCCGTTTCTAAGCTGCTACTCCTAAAATCCTCATCCAGGCTTTAAAAGACAATAGCAATATCACATTTTTGTTTCTATGGCTAAGAATTTTGATGGAAATAGGAAGGGGGAGAGTGTCCATTAATATTGCAACATCAGTCTCTGAATGTGCTCCTTGTGTGTGAAATTATATTTTTATGACACTTCTCTGGTTTTCTTTGAATCAGCTCGATTGAAAATCATCTTGAACCCAATTTTTATCCAGTAACTGCCTCTCAATACACATTACTCTTGTAAGTGTTAAAGATTTGTTGGTTCAGCTTTTCAGGCAAGGCTATTTGAATGCACGAGGCGGTTGCCAGAGAGTTCTTATGGCTACATCAAAGTTAAATCCAAAGTTGCTGAGTTCCATCGGCATTTAAATCTCCATTGCAAAACCAGTGCTTTAAGAGGAAGTTCAAAGTTCACAGTCCAAAAAAGGAACTTAGCACTAGTGACATCGTGGTTAGATCCAAATTAATAAGTCAAAGTGTTTGTGGATTTGAAGAAAAGTTTCTTTGAGCGAAAGGTAGCTTCAGAGCCTAGATAAATCTTCTGAATCCTAGGGAAGGATCCTAATTGCTCCTCTCATTGTCTGAACACTGGGTTCATCATTTTATAAATGGCTCACCATGAAAAAAAAAAAGGAAATACCAGTTACCAGACACATAGAATTAATACCTGAAACCATCAGCTTTCCTTTATCTGTTGGACCCAAGAGGATTCTGTGTGTGCTGATTGGAGGAACCATGGGTCAGAGACAAACATTTTCCCAAGTGTTCTTCGTTTACCTGAATTGCAATTGCCTTACTGAGCGAGAGGTAGGAATTAATAGACATGGGTAAGAACACAGTGAAGAACTCCAGTGCTTTATATCAGACACCAAATCATTAGCATAGGACAGATAACTTTAAATAGATGTTAAAGAATTGAAAAACATATATCCTTTTGAAAGTCTACCTTTCTTAAGTGTGCAGAAAAAGTTGGCAGCCATTCAATGGTGTGAATGGTAGTGAAACTATCCCAGATTTAGAACACATATGGCTGTATATATGGCTCCCAGGACCCTTCCTAGTGGACTAGACCAATGTTTCTCAACCTTGGCTAAACATTGGAACTGCCTAGGGATGTTGCGACCCAACGGTTCAGTGTTGGAGAGGGGTATATTTTTAAAACTCTCGTGCATGAAGAACTAAACAGATTGGAAATAGTATAGAAAAATTTCAAAATTTTTTATTGTTTATTTATTTACTTTGAGAGAGAGAGAGAGAGAGTAGGGAAGGGGCAGGGAGAGAGGGAGGGAGAGAATTCCAAGCAGGCTCCGCTGATGCAGGGTTCAGTCTCACAAACTGGAGACCATGACCTGAGCCAAAATCAAGAGTTGGACGTTTAACTGACTGAGCCACCCAGGCACCCAAAAACTTCAATTTTTTTACATTTAAAATATAATGTGTACAGGCTCCTACCACTTCACCACACAAAATAGCATCCCTCTCAAAGAATGGATGGTTTTCCCAAGTGCATGGAAATAGTGATTGCAGTAGTAATCTGGTAAAGAGTAGGAGAATTTGTCCTTTTCATATCATCTCCACCGCATGTAGCAATGTTATGAAATTTAATCCACTAAATTAGATAGGCAGAGAAAAGACATTGCCTTAATTGTGTCTATAGCTCCCTTCAGGACAACATCGTCTGGTTAATAGGAAAAAATAGGTATTTAGTAGAAGTTTAAACTCAGTTTGATTCAATAATCAAAGTAGTCTTCTCAGATAGTATTGTCTTTCTTGAACAAAACCAAAAAACACTTAATTTCACAGATGTCCTCCTTATTCCCTGCTTCTTTGCCCAAGATGCTGATTGAGAATATATGGTATGCAGCCTGTGTGTTACTGACATGAGACAAGGGTGGAGGGAAACTCTAGTATCATATAGTTCCCAAGACTACATGGATAGCATCATCTAGCCTCTGGAAGGATAGCCATGTCTACTGTTCATTAGCTACCCTACTTGTTTTGTGCTCACCCCTGGCTAGTGACTACTTTGATGTGGCTTTGGTCAACTCCCTCATGCTGACTTGGCTTCCATCCATCCTTGATTTCTGCAGGTTCTTGGGAATGTGCCGCTTGGCCCATCCAAACTTACAGCTTCATAATCCACCCTTATCCTCTTCTGATGGTTCAACTTACTCTGCCATACTTTTTAGAAGGAAGCAATCCTTCCATCTCTTCATTTTCTTCCCGGATAATATGATAATTTGATATTAAAGATATGTTGGAATAAAATAGAAAAGAATTCAAATATACTCGATACTTGGAAGACTCTAATTTCATTACTTGGTCGCAAGCTTTCCTCACTCATCGCTCACTTTGTCCTCTCTTGCTTTTTTTTTTTTTAACTTCTCTCTCTTCTTTCCCTAGAAGTCTGAAGATATAAAAGCTAGTTAGAGTTTTTCCCATTGGTTAGGTAAAGAAGCAAAAACAGTTTGCATCAGCTCTTGTTTTTTCTACTTCCAGGGTCAAAGCACCATGTCAGGATAAACCCACAAGAGATTTGCCTGCTTGAGACCCCAGTCTATTATTATACGAGGAGTGAAAGCTTTTTGAAGGAAAGTGTACAAAGTTAGAAATGCACCACAAGTTACCATATAGTTGACCCATCTGGATATTTAAAATTATCTATTTAGACATGGGGGTGGGAATTGATAGTTATTTTCTAAAAATACTCTTTGGGGCGGGGGAGAAGCAGAATTTGTAAAATTGGACACAAAAATTAAATGAATAGAATTTTCAAGCCTATATTTCTTAAAATGCTAAACAGCTAGAAAAAAAAACCTATGGTTGCTTATTTATGTAATTTAAAAGTGCAGTTTTCTAAAAATATCATACTCATTCAATTTTTCAGAGAACATAACACTTTTGGCAGAAATGCATTTAAAAATTTTAATAAAATAGTCATATAATAATGTGTGTGTGTGTGTGTGTGTGTGTGTGTGTGTGTGTGTGGTGTTTGCGAAGAAAGCGAAGGAATTAATCCTGGCTGAAAATAAGGAAGTTAAGACTACAATATCACTCAATGAGTCAACATCAAGGTGCAAATGAAAACTCTTTATGTATTTACTTATTTAAAATCACCCCAGGGTGCAGACTCAAGCAGTAAGAATTAATTAGACTCTACAAAATAGAACACTGATGACCAAGAACAATTCAAATCAACTAAAGATGAATTTCTAAATCTCTCTCATTCGTTATCCTAAAAATTGTACACATCTATCCAATCAGCACAAGCAGCTAATGTCTTTTATTCTACATGTTCTTTAGGCCACTTTTTGTGGCTCTGGTCTATGCTTTAATTTCTCCAGTTATAATTTAGAAATTCTGAGAAAACACTTTCTCCCTAGCTCCCTCATTGAACCTACAAAATGGAATTATTGACAAGGATAATACATTATTTGCCTTTGATCTTTTGCTGATAAAAATCATTATATATATGATATATGTCATATATAGATATAACATATATACACAATGTCCACATATCATTATATATATATATATATAATATCTATATATATGTATAGATATCATGTATATAATGTCCACATATTTTTTAATGGCTTGAGTTTGTGAATCTCCCAAAGTAGTTCCTAAATGCCAAGAGTTTGCTTAACTACATGACAAGTTCTGGTTTATTTATAGCCCTATGTTAAAAAAATATATTTTAAAAAATATATATAACTGCTACAAAAATCTCATGAAGCCATCAAATGTCTCTGTTTATCACTGATGTGCCTCATATGAAGAATAAGTTGGGGCACCTGGGGGGCTCAGTCAGTTAAGCATCTGACTCTTGATTTCAGCTCTGGTTGTGATCTCATGGTTCATGGAATAGAGCCCAGCATGGGCTCTGTGCTGACAGTGCAGAGCCTGTTTGGGATTCTCCCTCTCTCTCTCTCTCTCTCTCTGCCCCTCCCCTGCTCTCTCTCTCTCTCTCTCTCATTCTCTCAAAATAAATAAATAAACATTTTTTTTAAAAAGAGAATAAGTTGTGTTCATTGTGAGACTGGATTTTGATGTATCCAGCCCCTCTATCATTCACCACAAACCTACCCTAAGGAAAAGGAGTCTGAGGAAAAGAAAACCAAGAATGCATGACCCACAAGATACACTATTTCCAAATGATTCAGTGGCATTTTCCAAGCATGCTGCCATTTGCCACATTCACTTAAAAAGGCATGGACAATGGTATCTATCTGCCACCAAAAAGGATATTTAGGTTCAACTTTGTGATGAATGATTCAATCATCAGTTGGTAAAGCAGAGGAGGACCTGAGGGGGAGGTAGAGACAGCTTCTCCATCCTCAGATAATTAGGTTTGGTCAACAACCACTGAAAGAATGGATTTGGATGGGTCAGATGTTCCCACACAGCAGGAGGGAGTGTGAATACAAGGCCCAGAGGTCCTTTCAACAACTATTTCCCACTATTCTTATTATCTCATTAATTCTGGCAATTTCCTTATGAGGCTTGCATGTGGTATTATTAGATCTATTTTACTGGAGGAAAAACCCTAGGAAAGGTGAAGTGAAATTATGTGTTTGAGGCGAATGAGTCATCAGCCAGGCCTGGAATGAGCCACCTATGCACTTTTCACACTAATGTTAGTGTCTGTGGTCTCTCTGATAACAGAAGTTGAGCTCTAGACCTAGTTTTCTCCAAGTTGATCTATTTTTTTCAAAAATACTAATGTATTAGAAATTAGTCACAAATGAGCAAACATCATGCATGGCTCCCTAAACCAATTAACATGTCAGGTCTAATTTACTGTTAGACAAATAATTTGAAATATTTGCAAAAGAGCAGCATGAGAATTTATTCTCTGCAATTAGGCAGAGATTTCAGTAAATTCTTGATATTCCTTGAGGGAGCTCACAACCAAGAAAGAACCGCCATGTTTTTCTGCCTCAGGTTGTGTAAGGAGAGGACAATGCTGGGAAGCTCCACAGGTTCCAAATCCTAGTATTAGGACACAAACATACCATCAGGTTGATAAGCAAACCAGCAGATCAAAAGAATTACCTAACCTGGTCATAAAGATCAGCAGAGATAGAAGGTGAAAAACCTTCAAATGTGAGGTCCCAGAGATGGCAAAATGTTTTTCTTGGGTCTTAAATAAGTTTCTTCTACTACAGTTACAGCCTATTTCTGAATCCCATGAAATGGAATCACTAAGGAATAGATAATTTCACATACAGTTCCTGAAAATATTAACCAAATTATTCCTAGCATAATCTCAAATTCTTTTCAATTCCTTCACCAAGGGTATTTACCAATCATTTTATCATTTTGATGGTAGGAAATCTGAAGAATATATTATAGTCTATATCTGTATGATTGTGGACTATATAGTCTTTCTACTATTTGCCTGTATGGCTTCCTGGGCCTGAATAGGTAGTCAGCTAAAAGTCAGACATCTTTCTTACCATTCTTTTATAGTGTCTAAAGTGGCTGTCCTATTTATTTTGGGTAAGGCATGAGAATATCTTGTTAAAATGAAAATGCTATCTAGAATGAGTGAAAAGCTCAGCTATTACCCAGAAATTATTATCTACTATTTAGATAATTATCTATTTAAAAGACTTATTTAGAGATTTACAATATTTAATTAACTCTAGTAACATTTTGGGCTCCGAAAGTCTGAAACACTGAACAAGGATATTTTAAGGGAGGTCGAAGAAGATTCAGCACACCCACATGGAAATTTCCAGGAGGCTTGAATGAGTGCCACTGTACCTATTATGACTGCACCCAAAAGGAGACCAAAGACCAAGGAAAGAGGGATAGAAAGATTTTGAAAATAATCTCACTTCTTTATACTTTTGCCTAAAGTTGGTAGTAGGTGTTATATATCCTTAACTGAAAGAGTGAATTACACATTGTAGACAGTGAAGATGGGATTCATTGTTCTCTGCAGTTTTCTTCATTTTAGTTCCAAGGTTTTTTAAATTGTACAGGTAAAGGAAAAGAAGCCAGATTCTTTCCCCTTTTATTTTTTGTCCTCTCTTTCCTCACCCATTTCCTCCACTCAATAATTTCCTGTTGTCTCCCCTTCCAAATCCACAATACCCCTTGCCAAACACACATACTTATAACTTTATCTTCTCTGACACACAAGTTAGTCTAGGAGATTTACATTTCTTGTCAGAAAAATAGGGCGACACTGTGAGAGGCTACCAACTTCAAAACCTGAAGCCCAAGTCCTCAAACTGAAGAAAAGAGAACACACTTAAAAACACAAGGAAACGAAATGAAACAAAAGAACAGTATAAACTGGCGTCACTCTTAGTTGAAACCTCATCTCATATCTCCCTATTCCTTTCTTTCCTTATTGTCAGTGCTACGTAGTTACAGAGAACAGGGTTTCTAGAGTAATTTGGACTATGAAACCAACAGTTTCAAAGGTAAAGCAAGAAACATTTCAAGACAAACATAGTGAGCTTCCTGTTTGCTATTCTTCCAGCCATCTAAGACACTCAGACTCAGGAATCTAAGCGCCAGCCACGTGCTTAGCCCAATGCCCTATGATTGTGCACTGAGCGGGGCCACTCATTAACCGGCCTTCTGCTAAGTAGCCATGTATGAGGAAGGCCATCAGGCTGATAATTCTCAGTTCCTGTTTCTTGATGACAGTTCATCTTAGGCATTTTGTTAACTACACCAGAGAATAACACACAAAACAATGATCGAATATACTCAGAAATAAAAGCCAAATCCAATGCGTTCTGAATAAAGATGTACTATTAATGTCAATGTTACCCTGAATTTTCTAGGCTCCCAGTGAGTGCTTCTGATACTTTCTCCTTTGTCTCTTTTGCATTATTTACACTTTATCAAGCACCAAGCCAGTGCTAGTTATGAATAGACCCTCACAGGGAATTGAGTGGCAGCCGTGTAAGGAACTGACATCGCTATAGCATGGAAAATATTTAATAACTCAGTTAATGGCTAATAAAGGAAAGCATAGATAGAACAGATAAATCATATTGCATTGAAGGATGAGCTTTTAAACGGCCATTTTTCATTAGTTTCCTTTCTCATAAGGGCTCATCATAAATTTAATCTGGAGGGGAAAAAAAAGAAGCCCCAAAGACTGTCACCATCTTAGTGGATTCCTAATAATGAGAAAAAAAATTATCAAAAGCAGTAGGCCGCTGCTGCTTCCCCTAAGTGCCCAGTAAAGATAGTTCAAGTATAGACATTCCATACTAGCATTTGTTCTGCCCAAAAGCTTGGAGTCATTTTTTAACTTTTCTTCTCAGGCCAGATGCAATTCATCAAGAGAGTCTGCTGGCCCCAGCTTTAGAATATACCCAGAATGTGGACATAATATGGATATATTGTGAATATAAGTATGTTAAACCAATGTACGGTTACACACACATAGATATGCATGCGTATAAGGCGGATGTATTCTGAACCCAGGGCTTCCTATTTAATATAATTGATTGTCTTTGTAAAAACATTATTCTGAGAAATAGTCCACAGGCTTCACCAGATGCCCCAAGAGGACCATGGCACAAAACTTTTTAAGATCTTCTGATTTAGAAGATCTGGAGCCAGTATGTTACTGGGACTCTACAGAAAGCTAATGTTCAGACAATAACGATCACCACCTAAGCTGTGAAGGAAGGCCTTTTGGATACTCATTAGGATATGAGTCTTAAGATTTTAATGCTAACAATCTTACTATCTACTTCACCACTTCCCTTAAGACTTTCTTTCTTTGCTACACATTCTTAAATATTCTTAAAATCATTTCTCATTCTGTAAGTTTTCTGGGGGTATTATTCATTTCTAATATAGCCATGACCCTAACTTCAGAACATGCCTGAGAACCTGAAACAGACTTTGACTCCAATGCGATTACTTATGTAAAAGGAAACTAGACAGACAATCCCAAGCACAGAAAACTAGCCTTCGGTCCCTTGGGCTCATAGGTCTAAAGTTGGAAAGAAAAGTAAAGTGATTTTATGTATCTTATGCAAGATGGCAATCACCATATTTACTTTTTGTGTGTGTGAGAAAACCTTCTATGTGGGGTGTCTGACCGCTCTCACCGTAGCTACATGGAACGCTGTTAGCATTCCTTACCAGAAATGAGCTTCCTACAGCCCTTCCATATCCAAAGAAACCTGAAATTCCCTTCAGAAATTTTTCAAAGGCTACTCAGAACAGGGCCTGTTTTCTGCACGTGTGTGTGTTTCAGCTGTTAACCCTTTCTAGCCTTAGCTTTTTTATTTCCACACGAGCTTACTGCTCTCAACCCTGCCCTCTTGTTTAATTGATTGCACACTTTGTGCTGCTTGCTTGCTTACACTTGCTTAACTGGTCATATCAGTTCAATCTTTTCAGTTTAATTTCTATTTTTGACACGTATCTTCTACATTTAACTTTTTTCCCATATTTTTTGAGCACCATTCAGCAGGATGTGTGCGGATGTGTACATTTGTATGTATGAGCTATAAGCAACTAAGGCCCCTGAATAATCTAGAAATTACAGATAGTTTAGATGCTACATCTTAGAAAATGATTTCTTGGCACCCTATAGTGGATGAGAAGGAAGACTGGTGGTTTGTCTTGTCCATCATGTGGTTTAATTATATAAAAAGTTATCATTAGGTAGCTTTGAAGTAGCTCCAATTTAGGCGTGCATAGATGTGACATATATTAAATGGAACACATTTAATGAAAAATTTAAGTAGAGGCCGTGGCCACACCTATAATGAAGATGGCCAGAATTTTTCATTCTAACCTTTTTTGTTAAGCTAATGTCAGACTCTATAAAGAGTCCTAACTTGAAGAAAGATCTTTCCTGTTCTTTTTTTGGCTAAAGATGATGACATTTTGAAAAATTTGATAAAAATTAGTTCAGCAAGAACTGAACTAACAGTTCAATCACTGAATAGAAGCAAAAACCATCTTCTGATAGTAAACTCAGGAACCAGTCAAATGTCAACAGACCCAAATGGCTGAAAATAAAATGTCAGAATTAGTAGCTCTTGATGAAAACGTGGCGCTTTAACTAGCGGTCAAGAACAGGACTTTTAGGGGTGACTGTAGCCATTGTATGTACTGGAAAGTGCACTCCAGAAATCAGAGAAGCATATGTGCATTTCTCCTTCTGCAAAGGAGAGACTTATTCAAAAACCACATACCTCTGGGCTCTTCGTCTTCCTCCTTCCAATGGACCATCTTCAGGCCCATTAATATGGCAAGCTCCTGTCATCAAGAGTGTGTGCTACAGGCTGTGAACACCCAGTCACCAATACCAAACACACACACACACACACAGCCCCTGCCACCCCCGCCGCGCCCCCAACACGCACACACAGCCAGTGCATGCTCTTTTTTACTAATTAGATGTCACTTGTTAACTTGTTCACGGACTTCCTTATTATTTTTCCTGAGGACAGTTAGTGTCTTTGGCTCTTGTGTGGTTCAAGTTCAGCCTTAAGGGTTGCAAATCTGGCTGAATAATCTAGTTTCTCCTAGGATGATTCTTGGCTCTTCTTATTTCTACCTAAAATACAAAACAAACAAACAGAAAAAACCTCATGCTAAAATCAATTGGTTCTGAAAAGGATATTAATCTCTTTCTTCTAAAGCCAGTCACATTTTCACTCTCCCTATATCTTATTCTGGGTTTTTCATTTTTTGTAAAAAAGACCAAATGCAGCCTACTCAGCTTTATTGTCTTCAAAGCCCAATTAAATTACTGTTATTTTTCTCCTATCTAAAGAGTGTTACATTAAACCCACTTATACTACGGGCCACAGTGTTCATCAGGCTGTATATGTTCTTAGACGTTGAAAATTCACTTACAGTTTTGAAAAACTGGTCATCCTTTCAATACTCTTGAAGGACAGTGCACTTTATTTATTTATTTTTTCAACGGTTATTTATTTTTGGGACAGAGAGAGACAGAGCATGAACGGGGGAGGGGCAGAGAGAGAGGGAGACACAGAATCGGAAACAGGCTCCAGGCTCTGAGCCATCAGCCCAGAGCCTGACGCGGGGCTCGAACTCCCGGACCGCGAGATCGTGACCTGGCTGAAGTCGGACGCTTAACCGACTGCGCCACCCAGGCGCCCCAACAGTGCACTTTAAAAACTCATCAAAATCTGCTTATAACTTGAATTTTACCACATTTACCTTCATTGTGAATATCTTCATCTTCATTTATCTTCATTGTGAATATTAACATTAGTACACTTGATTATTGTGAAGCAAGACCCAGCTGGGCTTCATTTATAAGCACTTCGTGACACTAAAGACAAAGGCATCATTTCCTACTTCACCTCTGTTCTGCTCACTTTGTAAGCTAAGGATTCTCAGATGGTTTGGTCTCAGGATTCCCGAAAATCCTTAAAAATTATGGACAATTCCAAAGTCCTTTTCTTATGTTGATTATATCTATCAGTGTTCCTCATATATGTAATTAAAACTCAACAAATTTAAGATCATTTATTTATTAATAGCTTAAAATAACAATAAACCCATTATTTGTTAACACAAACAACATACTTTAATGAAATATTACCATATTTTCCAAAAGAAAAATTAGTGAGAAGATGAGCATTGTTTTATTTTTTTGCAATTTTTTAAATCTCTTTAACGTCTGTTAATAAAAGACAGCTGGAGGGAAAAAAGAGACGCATGGGAAACAAACCACAAGAGACTCTTAACTATACAGAACAAACTGAGGATTGATGGAGGGAGCTGGGTGGGGGGATGGGCTAGATGGGTGATGGGTATTAAAAAAGACACTTGTTATGATGAGCACTGGGTGTTGTATACAAGTGATGAATCACTGAATTTTACTCCTGAAACCAATATTGCACTGTATGTTACCTAACTAAAATTTAAATTTAAAAAAAAGTAAAAATAAAATACAGCTGGAATCTCATATCTGCTTCTGCATTTAATCTGTTAAATTAATAAATTCAAATTATTAATTAAGTCATTAAAATTATTAATTAATTCATTAAAATTAAATTAAAATCGATTTTAAAAATCTGTGAAACACTTCATGTTGCTTTTTCTACTTTCTAAAAAGTAGAAAAGACAAATAACATTACAAAAGCATAGGTTTGACCATGAGGACCTCCTGACGGGGTCTTGGGGCTATCCCAAGAGCCCCCAGACCACACTTTGAAAGCTGCTATTTGTTCTAATTAGAAGTAAAGGCTAAATAGAGGGGGGGAAAGTAGTGGAGATTGTCATTGCAGAACAGCTTACTATAGCTAACTGAGAGAGGACAAAGTTAGAGATGGAACACATTTGGTGGCGATTAACTGGCAGAGTCATGCGGAGGTATTTTTATTGAGCTCAGTTATAAACAGGGTTGGGAAACTTATTTGATGTAAGGGATGGGTGGTATGGGGTGGTGGAATGCTCTAGGAAATTTAAGTCCGTCCTTTCTTGCTTCTCTGCATATCTGTAGAGAATGATCACCCCCTTCTACAGGCAAAGGCTATCCTGCCTGAAAGAGTTCCATTTTACCAAATCATAGTACTAGATTATTTTCGTAGGGATATGATTATACTTGTCTCTCAGTGCCAAGCGTCACTCTGCCCCTTTGTTCCAGACCATAGTGGGAAGAAATACTTGTCGTGCATAGTAAACACAAAATCAAAGCAACAACACAAAGCCAAGCAAGCAGTCAACACATTGACACACAAAGCCCTTTTATAACCTTGCTTCAAGAGGAGAAAACTCTGGAGCATCATTAAGTGTCATTAATTTCCATTCAACAAATTTCAACTTGACATCATAATTTTCTATGGCCTTATTTCTCCAGTTGATGCTTCATTTTTTGCTATGGAAACAGAAAACACCTAAATAAACCTACCCACAACAGAAATCAGATGTTTTTCTGGGAAGAGGTACCATGGCCTTTTCCTCACCCTTTGATTTTTTCTCTTTATAGGCTTCTGGTTCCAGGGAGGCAGTGGCAGTGGGGAGAGTGATACTTTCCAAATTTGGAGATGAGGAGAGGACCCCACTTGTAAAGTGGGGCCTGCTTTGGGTAAGGGGATACAGCTCTCTTTTCATAGCTACTCAAAGGTCATAGGAAACTTAGGACGTGTCCTCAAAGTCCACTTTCTGGTCCTGGTTTTTTAATAATGTATTTAGAAATGAGTTTCTCAACTGAAACAATGATTACACACAAAAAAACATTTTTCTAGGGTCTTCATAAATGGAGGAGCAGTAGTTACTTAAAATTGTTTTTAATTATTAAAATCGTATGTGTGTGTGTGTATGTGTGTGTGTGCGTGTGTGTGTGTAAGAAAAAGAGAGAAGAAAAATGGATGATTTTGTTGCCAGGATTAAGAAGCTATATCAAAAATATTGTCTGGGCTAACTTACGAAGACCATATTATGATTTGGGCTAAGAAAAGCCAATCTTTGGTTGAATAGCCTAAAGTAATAAATTGCATTTGAAGGACTTTAGATTTCTGCACAAACTTTTCAACCAGATCTAATTGGAAGTGCTACTCACATAGCCAAAGGCATTCTGAAAAACAGAGCAGTGGATTAACACCATTTTTAAAAGTCAAGAAGTCTTTTCTCCTCTTAAAGGAGAGTTTTCCAGCCATTATCTTCAATTGCTAAACGTTTTAAAGAAAGTCTCCTCTCTCTCTCTCTTTCTCTGTCTCTTTCTCTCTCTCTCTCCCTTGGTCCTACAGTCTCCCTCCCTCCTTCTACCCCCATTCCTTCCCTTCCTGCCCCTCTTTCTCTCTCCATTTCTCTCTCTCAGTCCTCAACCCCATTCAAGCCATGAATGAGTGTTATACTGGAAGCAAGAGTTATATAGTAAGTGACTTATCAGTCAGCTGTGTCCTAGATATTGTTGATGAAGGAAGCAGGAATTTGCGAACTAAGCTGGTTCCCAGTTAAATAAGAAAATGTGTAAATGCGTATCTGAATCTTTTGTTAAACTAGATAGAGGTAAGGATTACGGAATATATGACTACAAAAAAATCTCTTCATCCTTTTTCCTAACCTACAAACTTTTCTTATGTAGCAACACTTGATTTGCCAATTTATCTGCATAATCTGAGTTAATAATTAGCAAAGTAGGCATAACTACATTCAAAATGACCACCTTAGAGATATTTTTTCATATATATATACACATATATAATTTATTGTTAAGTCAGCTAATATACAGTGTATACAGTATACTCTTGGCTTCTGGAGTAGATTCCCATGATTCATCACTTACATACTATACCCAGGGCTCATCCCAACAAGTGCCCTCCTCAATACCCATCACTCATTTTCCCCATCCCCCCAACCCCCCACCCCCCAAGCCTCAGTTTGTTCAGATAGAGATATTTAAATGAGGGATAGCTAAAACTTCTTTAAACTTTCTTCTTATTCTCTCTCATTCCCACCCACTGCTACATCCTCTTCAAATACTGGTATGGATCCAACAAGTGTCTTATGAAAATAAGAGCCTGGGTAAGACATCAGCAGTTTCAAGTTAGCAAAGTAAAGTTTGAAAATGAGAAGTAATACATAAAAGCGAAAGTTTGTCTTCCAGCATTTTGTGTTTTGCCTTCATAATATTTGCATCGTGTGCAGAGGATTTGCAAAATAGAAACCTGAATATTTTGATTAATCACACAAAATATAAGAGATGGCAGAGTTTGCCAGAGGAAAACTGAATATATGAAACATTCAAAATGTGTGGCAAAAAAACCCCAAATATTGATGTATCCTCAATATTCTCAGCACGTATAGATTTTGAATGAACATTTTATTTTCTTGTCAGTGATTCAGAATTTCCACTGCTTCTGTTGAGCAATGAGAGAAAATCATGCCAACTGGGAGAAAGCTTTATTTTAAGGTTGAAGGCATGAAATAAGCACTAAGAAGACAATTGTACACCTGTTTTCAAGAGTAAAAAGGCATCTCAAATCTGCTTTGCTTTTGAAAATTTGGCCAAGGAGTGTATTTCAAAGGCCCAATAGCCCATAACATTATTCCCAGGGCTCTGTGCTCTCTGCCTAATTGGGAGTCTACACATTTGCATAAGCATGATACTTCATGATTAATGCATAAGACCCAGCATGGAGCCCAGTATCAATCCGTCTGTGAGGCTTTCCCCTCACTGAAAACAATCATTGTTCCCAAAATATAATCCATCAAACTTGTAGGTATGACTGCATTGTAGAATATCAGGCTACTTAAATGCCATGACAAAACCTTTACAGGATTGTAAACCTCTTCTGTCTAAGAAAGATGTTTTATTTTAAGATGCCCATGGCACTGCTGCCTTGGGACTATCTCTGATGCCAGAAAGGGTGTATTTGCAAAATGAAGTGTCAGGCCCATCGGCTTTTTCATATTTGGCCTAGGCACTGAATATAAAGGGGAGACTGTTAAAATAAACACCTCATGGGGCTAGGTTGAGTTTCTGACTTCAGGTCAGGTTGTGATCTCATGGTTCATGAGTTTGAGCCCCACATCAGGTTCTCTGCTGTCAGCATGGAGCCTACTTGGAATCCTCTATCTCCCTCTCCCTCAATCCCTCCCCTAGTCTCTTTCTCTCTCAAAAATAAACAACAGCAGAGATGACATCTAGCATGAGTACCCCACAAAGGTGAGGGGAAACTTAGTGATAATGCTAGAAGGCATTGAACATCAAGACTGAAGTCAATTCTTTGTGAGAGAGCCTACCCCCCAGTTAAGGAGTACAGCTCTTGGAGTATGGTTAGGTGTTCCAAATGGTGTTGCCTGTACTCTTCCCTGCAGTCTGGATTGCTTCATTAAGCAGGAACGCATTTCCATGGGGGGAAATAGGAACATGACGTTTGCCAACTGATCTCAATGTTCTGTTGGAATAAATGTAAAAGAACCTTTGAGAGAACTCTTTCCAAAAATATCAGAGATGGAGTTCTTTAATTATTAAAGAATTAATATATGGTTATGAGAAAAAAATACAAACCATTTGGAATGCTGTGAAGTTAGAAACAGTCTGACATCTCCCTGTGTTCCCATGCAACTTACCAGCTATGATCTCTTGAAGGAGGTTTATATTCTTCCAGTTTTATTTTATAGGCACATGAATGGCACATAGGTTTGTGTGTATGTCTGTGTGTGTGTGTGTACGTGTGTGTACCTTTACAAGCTTTGGGATAAAATCATACTATATATCCCTAATACGACTTCTTTTTCTGCTTCAAAATAGCTCACAAACTTTTCCCACAAAGTAGATTCATACTTACCTCATTCTCTTTAATAATTTCATGGTATCAGGTTGTGTGGATTACCAAAACACAAAGATTCTCCTAACATCAAGTTTGTTTTTTTAAATCACTATAAGCAATGCCACATTTAAATAGCTGATACTGCAAGGACAAACACTGTCTTGGTCACTGCTGATTCCCTGGTATTTAATATAGAATGCACATAGTAAGTGTTCAATAAATATGTGTTTAATATATAAATGAAATATACAAGGAAATCTCCAGTCTTCCTTTATGGGCTATATGAGTTTGAAGTTTGTATAGAAAGTGCAATTTACCTCCAACAAAATTGTACCATTTTATACTTGCACGAAGTATATCAGTTACTGTATACCATTTTGCAAACAATGGGATTGTAGACTTAATTTTTCCTAATGTGATTACTAAGAAAGTGTGTTTTATTATTTAAATTGCATTTCATTAATTTTGAAGAATGTTAGGACTATTCTTGAGGTTGTTAATTATTTATATTTTTCCCTTTGACTATTTGTTTTTATACTTTGACTATTTTTCTTTTGGATTGTTTGTTAATCTTTTTCACACTGATTTTAATATGCTCTTCTGTCTGTTGAAAGATTCAATCCTTTTGCTTGATACATTTTATAAATTTTTTTTGCTCAGTAAAAAAAAATTTGTCATTTGACTCTCTCCATTCATTCATCCATCAATCTACTTATCTTACCTAACAGAAAAATTTTAATGTTTATGCTCAGGGGCGCCTGGGTGACTCAGTCAGTTCAGCGACCAGCTTTAGCTCAGGTCATGATCTAAGGGCTCATGAGTTCGAGCCCTACATCAGGCTCTATGCTGACACCTCAGAGCCTGGAGCCTGCTTTGGATTCGGTCTCCCTCTCCCTGTCCCTCCCCACTTGCACTCTGTCTCTCAAAAATAAATAAACATAAAAAAATTAATATTTATGCTAAAAATATATATCAGTTATTTTCCTTTATAGTTGCTGGCTCTATTCTTAGGAGACCTTTTGCCACTCAAAGCATAAAAATGAATTTTCTCATGTGCCCTTTTAATAGTTATAATTTTCATTTATATGTTATGTTTTTTACTAATTTGGAATTTATTTTTATATAATGAGAGGTGGAGGGATCTGGATTTATTTAAATTTGTGTAACACAAGTAGTTAATTATCCTATTACTTTATACTAAGAAGTGGATACCTTTAAAAATTTGAAATGTCACTTGCATCGTATGCCAAATTCCCCTAAGTACATGAGTTTATTTTGCTCTTCCTGTTTTGGTTCATCGTCAACAGGCTTGTTTCTGCATCAGAGCCATACTGATTTCATTACTGTAACATTCATGGTACATTTTATTCTTGGATACAGTTAGACTGCCCACATTACTTTTCTTTTTTTTCCTCAGTATTCACCCAATTTTGTATTTTAGAATTATTTCGTCAGAATCAAAAAACAAAAAATAAAATTAAACATTGTGGCATTTGGATGAGAATATAGGGTTTTGGCAGATGAATTTACAAAAGATTCGTATCTTTGCAATGTTAAGCTTGCTAGCCAAAAAATAAGATATACCATTTCATGTCTTCCGTGTGCTTTCTATGCCCTAGTCAGTGTTCTAAAGTTCTCTTCATGCAGATTTACGCATTTTCAAAAGATTCCTCTGGTTTTATTTTTCTCCTTGCTTTCGTGACTAAGATATTTTCTTTCATATTTATTATTTTTAAAATAAAAGGCTAATTATTTTATAGATTAATTTTGTAACCAGGCAATTTATTAAATATTCATATTGTGTCTAATAGCTTTTCAGCTGATTCTTTGGGGCTATATGAGTACATTAACATAAGAAACAAATTTGTCTCCCTCTTTGGAAAATGTACACCTGTTATTTCATTCCCTTGTCCTCCTTCGACATATTGATATGATAAATGACTTTGAGATGAGCCCCAGTTACTCATGATTTATTACTTATAAAACTATTCATTAAAATGTGTTTTTATTTTAATATTTTATATAACATTTTATTTAGAAGTTTTGCATTGACCTTCATTAATAAAACCAGTTTGTCATTGCCTTTTTATGCTGTGTTTGTCAAATGGTGTGATCAGTTTGAGCAGGCTTTATAAAAATAACTCAAATGCTTATCTTCTGTATCTGTCAGATTCCAAGAAGAAGCGCAAAAAGCATTCAGGATATTTCAAGCAGAGAGGGAGTTAAAACAGGAAGCAAGTCTCAAAATATTTGGTAGGGCTGGAAGAGCAAGATCTCATCCTGAGAAGCAGGAAGCTTCCTACCGGAAGCAGCTGCAGCCACCGAAGGAGAAATATCCATGTATTTGTTGGGGCCACTGCTGCCTTTGGATTCCCCATCACTGCCACTCTGGAGCATGCTTGCATCAGCCCTGGACCTGCCACCATGGCCAGAGGGAGAACTTGGCTTCTCCATTCCACTCCTTTCCTGATCTTACATTAGTGCCTCCAACTGGCAGTATTAACCAGAACCCTGCTAGCAAAAGCCCTGCTTCTCGATGCTTGAAATACAGAAGAAAATACAGATGGTCAGATAAGAGGCTGGATACCAATAAATAATAGCTGGCATACCCTTTTCTCAATTTTCTGCGATCATGTAGATAACATTGAAATTATCTACTTCTTGAAGGTTTGAAAAAAATCAACCGTGAAACCCTTTGGACTAGTACTTTTGTAGGAAATTTGATATCCTTAATTCCTTTCCATGGATAGATTTTTTTTTCTGCGTCTTTTCATGATAAATTGAGTAAATCATATTTTCTTACAAAATCATCCATTTCAGTAGGTTTTCACGCTTATTTGCATAGATTATGTGCTTTGTAATTTATTTTATGTTTTTCTGCATCAGTGGTTATTTCTCCTTATTTTTTTATAGTAGGCAGATTGGTGCCCTGTCTCTCTGCCCCCTTCCTGGAAGCCCACGCCCTAATCCCCAGAATTTTTGACTATGTCGTGTTACATGGCAAAGAGACTTTTCAGAGAGTAGGAGGCTGAAGACCTTGAGAAGGAGAGATTTCCTTGGATTATCCTGGTGGACACAATCAAAGCACAGAAACCCTTAAAAGCAGAGAACTTTCTCTGATGGGAGTCAGAAAATGTGGCAGAAGGAATGTGGCAGGAAGAACATAAAAGAAATCAGAGGTATGAGAAGGATTTGATGCACTCTTGCTGGTTTGGTTTGAAGATGGAGGGACAAGTGGACAAGGAAGGCAGGAAACCTGGAGGAGCTGAGAGAGGCTCCCCACTGACAGCAGGCAAAGAAACAGTAACCTCAGCCCTACAACCACAAGGAACTGAACTTTGCCAACACTTAAATGATCTTGGAACACACTCTTCCCTAGAGCCTCTGAATGAGAGCGTAGGTTGACTGGCCTCTTCATATCACCTTTTTGAGACCTGGACCGGGGGAACCAGATGATTATCTAAGCCCACCTGTGCTTCTGACCTACAGAATTGAAAGACACTAAATTTGTGTTGTTTTAAACCGCACTGAGGTAATTTGGAAAAGCTGCGATTGAAAACGGACACATCTTTAATTGTATATATATTTGTGTTTCTCCTATTTTGTTTCTTGATTACTTTAGACAGTCTTACCTAGTTTTTGGTTTGGTTTCGATTTTGCAAAGTTGCAGCTCTTATATTTATTCATTGATTCTGCCACTATTTTTTCCAGTTCAATAAATTCTGAGAAATTGTTTCAAACTTTGCATTGCATACAAATAGAATCGTATCCTATGTATCCTGCCATGATTTGCTTTGTTCCACCTCAAAATTATGTTCCTGAGATTTATCCATGTTCTTGTAATAGATGCAGTTTCTTCCTTTACCCAGGTTTCTAGCATTCAGTGGAATGCATCCACAAAGAATTCACCCATTCTATACCTAGTGGTATTTGGGCTATTTCCAGTGTTTGTCTGTTCGTTTTTACTTCTACAAATTGTACTGCTACAAACATTCTTACTCTATGTCCTGGGGCTCACGTATTATCATTTTCTCTAGGGTGTATCAAGGAAGCAGGGTAGCTGGAATTACTTACGAAATAATACAAACTGTTTTCCAAGATGGCTGTACAAATTTATATTCCCACCAGCAATGTCTAAGAGTTCTGATTGTTTTAAGCCTTTGTCAGCACTATCTTTAATGTGTTTTTTAATAAACAAAAGTCCCTGGTTTTACTTGAGTCAAATTTACCATTTTTCCCCTTTAGGTTGTACCCTTTTTTATGTCTTGTGTAAGAACTCCTTCTTTACCGGAGCTATCACAATTATTCTCCTCTCTTTTCTTTTTAAAATTTAATAATTTTGTCACTTTATGTGGTGGTATTTAATCCACTTGAAATTTATTTTGGCATAAGCATAAGGTTGGAGTCCAATTTCTTTCTTTTTTGATGTCTAGCCAATTATCCTAGCACTATTGAAAACTCCATTCTAGCATAGATTGAAAGTCCATTCCTCATTATTGACCTGCAATCCAACTCTGTCATAAATCATGTTTCATTATATAAATTGGTATATTTAGGGATTATCTACTATGTTATACTTGTATATTTGTTCCTCCTGTGCCAGCATCACGTGGCCATAATTATTCTAGATAATTATAGCTCTAGTAAGGCAAGTCTCTTCATCTTGTTCTTTGGGAGTGTTTGGCTACATTTACCCTTTGTTCTTTGATATGAATTTTAAATTCCTTGGCAAGTTCCATATATAAATGAGTGTAGACACACATATATGTGCACAAACATATTCACACGAAATTCCCATTTTTAATAGAGTAACATTAAATATATGGATCAGATTAATGATTTATCCTTGAAGGAGATTTCCATTTTCTGGATTTAAAAACCAAGGATTTTGTTTGTTGTTTGTTCATTTTTGTAGAGAAGGGGGCTATTCTTGAAATTCAGTAATCTCCCCTAGGATATGTGTTTATGTCTGACAACAGTTATGTCTGACAACAGTTTTTCCTGGTACAGATAAACACATTTTTGATGTACAGGATCATTTTTTTTTTTTTTGCATTTCACGGGATTTTTCTATCACATCTTTGAAAATAGACCATTTTCTTCCTATGTTATTCTCCACTTCAGAGAATACCTATTATTGACGCATATAATCCTCAATTTCTGTCCCCCGTTTGTACTATAGCCCCTTTTGATATTATTTCTTTATCTTCTCTGCTCTTAATAAGACAAAAGTCTTAATTTTCTAGGCAATTTCCCCATGTTACTGATTTGATTGGCAACATGTTGATTCTATACTGCTCTATTTCTTTTTTTTTTTCTTTTTTTTAGTTTACTTATTTATTTTGAGACAGAGAGACCAGGGGTGGGGCAGAGAAAGAGGGTGAGAGAGAGAATCCCAAGGTGGCTCTGCACTGTGAGTGCCGGGCCCAATGCCAGGCTCAAACTCACAAACCGCGAGATCGTGACCTGAGTCTAAGCTGAGAGTAGATCGCATAACCAACTGAGCCACCCAGGTACCCCTATACTACTTTATTTCTAATTTATAATCTAATCCTGTAATGTAGCTATTTTTACTCAAGATCTTTTTTCAATTTCCAAACTATCTTCCAAATGTTAATCTTTTTACTCTTTTCCCTTGTGTATTTAAATCACCTTAAATTTGGCAGTTCCCAGCATTTGCTGTGGAAAATTTTCTTGCTTTCTGTAACACATGTTCATCTGGGATGGTCTTGTTACCTGCAATAATTACATATTTTCTCTTTTCTGTAGGTTTTCTTTTTTTAATAGTTGCATGTTGTTTCTTTCACCATGCACATATTTGTTCAAAACTTTCATAATAGCTATTGATCGTGCTTCCCCAACACCTCTTACTCTGCTCTTGAAATGTGTAGTGCTCTGCTTCAGGAGTGGGCTGTGATTATTTTAAACCAATTAGAGCCTTCCCATTTTGTCTGTCAGAGTTATTGGTCACAGGGATAGGTCTGGTAATTGACACTGAACCCAATTTGTGCCAATTAGTTCTGAGAAAAATGTTTCCTGGAGGTTTCATATCTAGAATGTTTCTCAGAATTCTGAGAAAGCTACTAGACACCAGCCGTCCCCCATCTGATGAAGAATTGTGTTTATGTGAAGTCTGGAATGACTGCAGCCATTTTGCTGCTAAGAGGGAAGATTTATAGCTGACACGGTAAAAGCAAAGTTGTCTTTGATGACAGGGTTGAACCCCAGAAACAAATCCAGAAGTCTAGCCCATCTCTGGACTTTTCAGTTAATGAGCCAATACATTATCTTGATTGTTTTAATCTGTTAGAAACAGAGTTTCTGCCATTTACAACATGAGGTGTCCAAATTGATGTAACTGTTCCTTGTAGGGAAGTGGATAAATTAGCCTTGCATCTGTCCCCACCTACTCTTGGTCCTGCTGCCATTATTGGTTAAACTCAAGGACTCTAAATGATGGTCTGTGTCCTATATACTACTTTGTATTGTCGGGTTTTTTTAAAAAAATTCTGGACCTGTTTTTTGTGTGTGTGTGCATATGTTTTTATTGGCTATTATATATCCTGTATGAAATGTGTATAGTCTTAAGGTAATGTTATTTGTCATCCTCCCCACTCAGAGAAAAAACAAATGCCTTCATCTAATCCATGACTGAGCTCAGTTGAGACTGGATTTCAGTTTTAGTAAGCCTCAATCTACCTCTCTTACATGTACCCCCACAGTCCTGGAGTATATAGCCTTCTAGAGATAGGGACTGAAAGCCTCGGATTAGGGCCCTCTTCAACATATCCTGAACCCTGATTTTTTCTCTCCTTGAGGCTATGAAACTGTCAACAACTCCACATTATTTTTCAGCACATTTTTGCTTTGCTTCAATGGTTCTAACCCAAGTAGCTTAACAATTTAGCATGTTCCAAAAACAAACAAGCAAAGAACACCAAGGGTAGGGCTTACTTCTTTGTGCTTTTTCTTAACTCTAGGAACTTGGACCCTCAAGTCCTGGCTGCTTTGACAGCTCTGAAATCTGAGTCTTATCTCTCCAGCCCTACATGGTTGCCAAAGCTTTGCCAGCGTCTATGTCTTTTCGCAAGAGCTACCCCAGATTCTCAAGCATGCAAACCTAGCACCAAGAATCAGCTTATTTCCGGAAGGGACAAATAAAACAGAAGGTGCCAGTTCCCTTCTCTCTGTAATCATGGTCCCTCAAATACTGGCTGGTTCTCACTACCTCCTACAAACACTTGTTTATTGTACTGTATCTGATTCTCTAGTTATTCTCACTGGGTTCAGGCCAGCTACTCTCACATCTGGAAGTGCAAGTCTCAACTCTGCACTTCACACAATCTCTACTTTTGCCTCATTTATTTTTCCAGCCTTATCTCCCACTACTCTTGGCTTCGGCAACACATCTAAAAATTCAGGGCGCCTAGGTGGCTCCGTCAGTTGAGCATCTGACTTCAGCTTAGGTCATGATCTCACGGTTCATGGGTTTGGGCCTCGCGTCGGGCTCTGGGCTGACAGCTCAGAGCCTGGGGCCTGCTTCGGATTCTGTGTGTGTTTCTCTCTCTGCTCTTCCCCCCCTCATGCTCTGTCTCTCTCTCAAAAATAAAATTAAAAAAAAACATTGTTTTTAAATTTAGAACACGTAATCATGCAAGTTTCAAGCTAAAAGAAAAAGATTGCCTGACTCAAGTGTCTCACTTTCCAAGTGAGGAAACTGAGGCCCCACAAGATTACGTGGCACATCTCAGACCACATAACACAATTGGTACTCAAGCCCAAGTATGCTTATCCCTGTACAGGATCTAGCAGAGCAAGGTAAAGAGCAAAGCAGAAGAACTGAGAATAGCAAGCTTATGTTCATGCTTCATATCAAGAAGAAATATTTCAATCCCTTTTCCCAGTGAGTCAGCTCTGTTGTTTTCTAACATACACCTCTACTGACACCACACTTGTCTTCTAGCATAAACTATGATTTTTTTCCCCCAGTTATTAATTATAACTGTCATTCCTGAGCACAGAGCCAGAGGTAATCATCATGCTGAAAACTAAGCTGCTTCTTACACCAAGAATGAGGAAATCTGGGGAAACATCTATAAACCACCCTCTGACCTATTTTAGTCAAAGAAACCTGTATCTCTCATATTTGATAGCCAAGCCTGTAGGGCTACCAGAGAATGGTCATATAATTTATTGTCTAGATGGGACACTTTCTGAGAGAGGATGCTATTAATAATTATACCAGGACAACAGCATAAACCAATACTGACATGGGCACCCAAGTCACCAGATAATTTATCTCTGACTTGCAAAACCAGTTCTTTTCTAATCCTTCCTTAAGGGTTCCAATCACTTTCATATGCAGAAAGGAAGTATTCGTTGTCAGAGAATGCATGCCTTTAAATTAATAGGCTTTAGTGTTTAGAGAAGTTTTATGTTTACAGGGGGAAAAAAATGAGCAAAAAATACAGAGAATTCCCATAGACTCCCTGATCCTCCAGTTTGTTTTCCCTTATTATTAACAACTTGCATTAGTGTGGTACATTTGTTATCATTGATGAACCAATAATGACATATTTTTTAAAAAATCCATAGTTGACATTATAATTTATTGTTTGTGTTTGTACAGTCTACGAGTTTTTGTAAATGTATAATGCCAAGGCATCAACCATTACAGTGCCATACAGAATAGTTTCCCTGCCCTAAAAATCCCCTGTATTCCATTTATTCATCCTCTTTCCTTCCCCTAAGCTCCTGGCAACCCCTCATGTTTTTATAATCTCCATAATTTTGCCTTTTCCAGAATGTCATGTACTTGGAATCGCATAGTATGTAGCCTTTTCAGATTGGCGTCTCTCCAATCATTGCTTTTGAAATATTAAATCTTTGGTGTTAAGTGGGATCTCATCATCATAGAGAGGGTAGAGGATATTTTGAATGAGATCATAGGATTTAAAGATTTCTGTGCAACAACCTAGGGAGAGAGGAGGCATTTTCTAAACAAAACAAAACAAAACAAAAGACAAAATAAATGAAATAAAAAGACCAGCCACAAACCAGGAGGCATTTTTAATCCTTACATCTAAAAACAGATTAGAATCCAAAATATATAAAAGCTTCTATGAATCAATAAGGAAAAAACAATTAACTCAATAGAAAAATGGGCAAAGATGTTAGGAAACACACAAAAAATCATGACTCGATAAAATATTTAAAAATTTGCAACTTCACTAAAAATCAAGAATATAAGTTTTCAACAGTGAAACACAATTTCACATCATTAAGTTGACAAAATGAATAGCCTATTAATACTATGAAAATAAGCACACTGAAATATGGAAATTTTGGGAAGAGTGCAAATTGGTACCACCATGTTGGTGAGCATTTTGGAATTCCCTTTTGAGTTTGTTGATGCTCACACCTTAAGACCCAGAAGTTACTCTCTTAGATACCTACCTCAAAGTCTCTCAAATATGGGAAAGGAGACAGGTAAAGGGTGCTTACTGCAACAATGTTTGTGACAGAAAAAAGCGTAAACACCCAAGTTGCTATCAATTAGGAAAGGCAATGTAGCGTATTTATGCGATGAAACACTAAGCAAGAGTGTAAATGAATGAATGAAATCCTCACATCATGATGTTGAAATGGAAAAAAAAAACCAAATTGCCAATTAACATATATGGTAAAATGCCCCCCAACCCCAACACACAGACATATGTTTTTAAACCCGAATAATAGTATTTATTATAAAAGGCATTAAAAGGTATAAAAACATTTGGGAATAATAATAATAATCCTTCAGAATAATCTTGGAATAAGGAGACAAAAGGAATGAGACTGAAAACCTTAGACATAAATATTACATAGTATTAATTGATGTATTTAAATATGGAGATGTGAGATGAATTTTGCAAAATAGGAAGCTATTTAAGCTGGTGGTTGATAGATGTCTATTATATTATTCTCTATATATTTGTTGTTAATTTGGTAGTCTCATATGTAAACATTTAAAAGGTTTTGAAAGACCTAACCTCTTTTTCCCCTATCTCCCCTCCTAGAGGTGCTAATTAAGGGAAAATTTCACCGCACAATGGGACACACAAAAAGAACATGGAATATTATTTGGAAAAACAACAGTCATGAGATTTCAAGTCCTAGCTCTTCTATTTGCTGAACGTGAAGCCCTTGATCAAGTCATTCTCTTCCTCATCTGTAAAATGGGGGCATAATACTACTCATATAAGTATCTACTGCAGAATTTTGGAAGAATCAAATAAAAAGGTAAGTGAGAAAACATTTGGTAAACTAAAAGTCAGACATAAACATTAATTTCCACTATTGCTATTGCACGATAGGATTAAATCGCTGAGTTGCACTTTTTTATTTCTTCTGCCTGGGTTCTGGTGGAGTGTTTATGACTGAAGATGTAACAAAAATAAATAACGGAATAAAGAAAAATGAAATAAAAAGGAATATATAAATCACAAACCATAAATGTAACATTAATATGTGTTACACATAGTATACACAATACATAATATGGTACATGTAGTACAATAGATATATATGTAATATAAATAAAATTATCAAAATTATTTTTAACATTTCAGACAGGATATAGGTTCTCTCACATTGCCTGCAAAAATTGCCAAATATTGTCAATATGTAACATACAAAATAACATACTTTTCTGGATCTTTGGAAAAGAAACACAAAATATTTTCTGTCTTTAATTAGGTTCTATATATTTTTAATTGACATAGTAATACACGGGAATGTAAGCTGGTGCAGCCACTCTGGAGAACAGTATGGAGGTTCCTCAAAAAATTAAAAATAGAACTAGCCTACAACCCAGCAATTCCACTACTAGGCATTTATCCAAGGGATACAGGTGTGCTGTTTCGAAGGACACATGCACCCCCATGTTTATAGCAGCACTATCAACAATAGTCAAAGTATGGAAAGAGCCCAAATGTCCATCAATGGATGAATGGGTAAAGAAGATGTGGTATATATATATACAATGGAGTATTACTAGGCAATCAAAAAGAATGAAATCTTGCCATTTGCAACTATGTGAATGGAGCTGGAGTATATTATGCTAAGTGAAATTAGTCAGTCAGAGAAAGACAAAAATCAAATGACTTCACTCATATGAGGACTTTAACAGACAAAACAGATGAACATAAGGGAAGGCAAACAAAAATAATATAAAAACAGGGAGGGGAACAAAACAGAAGAGACTCATAAATATAGAGAACAGAGGGTTGCTGGAGGGGTTGTGGGAGGGGAGATGGGCTAGGTGGGTAAGGGGCACTAAGGAATCTACTCCTGAAATCATTGTTGCACTATGTGCTAACTAATTTGGATGTAAATTTTTAAAAAATAAAATTAATTTAAAAAAAGAAAAAGAAAAAGTATGATGCTGAACAAGGAGATAAATCAACAAGCAAAAAAAAATGTGCAATGCTATGAATGAAAGATTCTGAAGATAAGTACTTAGGTATAATTCACAAAATAAAATCTGTTATCTGGGCATTATTGCCAGGAACCTACACTACACATTTCAGATATACTCCAGTATTTTGCATCTTGCAATATAGTCTTTTAAATTTTGTTTTTCGTTTTTTCTTGTTTCATTATACACTTTTTAATGAATGTGCCTCTTTTATTTTTTGTGATTTTTGTCTTTTATGGCAAAATTGCCTGACAACCAGTCCGTTAAGCAGCAAAAACATTTGAGGCAAAAATGCTTGCAGAGCAAAGACGTTGAGGGCAAAACTACTTGCAACCAGTTTCAACATATGAATTTTGGGGACACAAACATTCAGTCTATAGAACATCCTTCGGGGTGCCCGGGGGGCTCAGTCGGTAAAGCCTCCAACTTCAGCTCAAATCAAGATCTCGCGTTTCACGTGTTCAAGCCCCCACATGGCTCAGATCCTGGTGCCTGCTTTGGATTCTGTGTCTCCCTCTCTCTCTGCCCCTCCCAGTTCATGCTCTGTCTCTCTCTCAAAAATAAATAAAACAGAAAGAAGAAAGAAAGAAAGAAAGAAAGAAAGAAAGAAAGAAAGAAAGAAAGAAAATAGTAATACAAGGGGTGCTTGGGTGGCTCAGTCTGTTGAGCCTCTGACTCCTGGTTTAGGCCCAGGTCATGATCTCATGGTTTAGTGAGTTTGAACCCTGCATCCAGCTCCACACTGACAGAGTGGAACCTGCTTGGGATTCTCTCTCTGCTCTTCCCCTGCTCATGCTCTCTCTCTCTCTCTCTCTCTCTCTCAAAATAAATAAATAAACTTGAAAAGAAATTTAGAAAATAGTATTTCAAAAATTTTATTTCTGAAAATGTTTTCAGCTATGATTAGATTTTCATTGTTTATATTCACAAGGCATGCCATGGTATAACATTTTGAAAATATAAATAAATACAAATAAGAAAAGTAAAATGATCTAAAATTACAATTATACCTTGCATAACTTCAGATAGAAGTTGTGGTCCAAAATAAGAGTTGTAGTAGTAGAAATTAAAAAAACAAAAACTCAACTGATTCAACAGGAATCATTGAAAGAGCAAGACTTTAGCACCATATTCACTTGCATTTACCTCATTTATTTTTCTTCACATAACCACTTTCCACTGCTTCCTTTCCGGCATCCTCTAGGGCAACGATGTCAAAAAGTAGACATGTAAACTTTTGGGATACCTATGATCATTCCCTGGGGTGTGGGAAGAACATACAAGATTGTTCTATTTTTTACCTAAAGCTAGAGAGAAGTTGAGTTTTACTTTTATGTAATATACAAATTTATTCTGTACCCTTTCTTGGTCTGCACATCAGATGTTCAAACATCATGTCAGATTGGCAAGAGAATCTTGCAGAAAGAGTGCGTGTTTTACAACATGGAAGGGTAAACGTTGTGGTACTGACATTTTTATTTACTTTCAACTTAACGCAAGCGTCATAGTACTTAACAAGTGGATTTCCATATCATATTATCTTATTTAACAAAAGTAGGTCTCACCATATGATGCCGGGTTTAAAAGGATTACTGCAGAAAACAAAAACCAGCAAAGATTAAGAGTAATCCTAAAAATGCAAGCACTAGCAAACCCCAAGCAAACAGAAGCACAAACCATTCCCTGTTTCCAGAACAAGGTCTTTGTCAGTTGCATTAGAAGGTATAAAGAAAGAACACCTAATCACATCTGACAGAAATTCAGAAAGAAAATTTCAAAATTATAAAGACTCTCTGAAATACGAATTTATACCCATATCTTCCCAAAATATATATTATGCCGTGAGATCCTGGTTAATTATAGTAGAAAATAGCATAACAGAAAAATAGTGTCTTGTTTTTTCAATTTTATGGACTCCTTTCTTATTTCTGTTTTTGTGCATGCTTTATGATGTATACAGTACTTGAATCCAGTGTGCCACATTTATGACGTAAGTCACAAACAGACAAACAACTTCTGCGGGGGGGGGGGGGGGCGGTGTGAAGTCAAGAGTTTTATTCTGCTGTGGTATGATCAAAAGTGTTTCAGGATAATTACACTTAACTAGTCCTCTTGACTTGCATTTTTTCCAACCTATCTTGCACACTACCAAGAGTGTGCTTTTTCAAATCAAAATAAATGAATTATCTGTTTTGTGTCCATGATATGCCAGACCCTGTGATGATGGGTACTCGACAAATATTTACTGTGTGGAGGAAAGAATGAATTGGCAGTGACGGAGTGTGAGAGGTGAAGAGATGAGTTTTGGAGTCTCAATAATTTGTATATTGGTTCTAGCAATAAGAAAGAATGGGTCTCAATGACATGAACACAGTGGAAATTAAATAAATGTTTATTTTTAATCCATCTTAAGTTGGGGCATTATTTGAGTTAGAATTGCTGATTTGGGAGTGAAAATGAAAATCAATAAAGCAGTCAATAACATTTATTGGGAACCCATTGTGCTGAAGTGGACTCAAACACAAGAAGAGTAAGATTTTAAAATATACATTTAAAAGACTGCATTTTCTTCCTACATTGCCCTATTCTTTTCTTCCTATTCTCCCAATAAATTGGCTGGTCTGACTTTTATAACAATAATGCACTATTTCCTACTTACCACCTAGTTCACTATTGTTTTTCTTGTTTTTGCCTGCCAATTCATTTATTACTCATTCAATAGTGGTTTAAGAAAGAAGAAAACAAACAAAATCCTTCCTGTTATGGAGCTCAAAATCCTGTGGTTTAGATGATAGTCATTAGAGGTAGTAAAATTAAGACCCAGTGTTGTAACTGTCTTGATCTTAAAAGGGGACCTTCCTTAAGTATTCAGATCCATGTCAATGGAAACTTTATTCAACAGCTATATATTATTTCCCTTAATCTGTTGATGTTCACTTAGCCACTGACTCAACAAATATAGACTGAGTACTTGCTACATGCCTAAACTGTTTAGACGCTGGAGGCAAAGCAGGGACTAGAACAGAGCTTCATCCTTATGGACCCTATCTTCTGGTGGGGAAGCAAACAAACAGTGTCAGGGAGATATGACTGGGAAGTAAAAACTCTTGCCATTCTTCTAAGTTTGTTTTCTTCTTTGTTTCTAATTGATCTGTCTTCTAACCATATTCCACTCTGTGTTTTTCCCATTTTTTATCAGTTAAGTATTTAAAAGATTAGCTGATAACAGTTCTAACTATTCCTGATATTGTTTGATTTTTATAAAGTCTCTGCCTTAATAAAAACTACAAAGGGCAGAAATTTCAGGTACTATTCTTGGGCCCTAGGAATATTTTAATGTATTTGCTTTTGTTAGAGCAATTCACAAAGAGGTTGGTAGCAGGCTGGCCAGTTATTTTAAGAGGATAACGCACTGAGTGATAGTTTGGGTTCCTTGGTCAACAGCTCATAAAGTTTGGCAGGTTACCACGGATTTTTTAAAAAATATGGGTGACTGTACATTTACCTGGTTCTCATTTTTTTTTATTTTAACCAATTAGGAGGAAAATCACTCAGTGAGTGTCACTCAAACATTCTCTCCCCTAATCCAGGTGAAAACACAACATACAATTTTGTGTGTATTCCTCTTTCATTTGACGCATTTAGGGTTTTACATCGGGTCTAACACTTCAACACATCTACTATATTTGACAAAGGGACAGAAAACTAGAAGCTATGACAGTTTCTACATCTGCTCTAAGAAGGTTTTAGTATCACAATATATCTAAAATATGAAAAATGCTATTCACACTCGCTATCTTTCATATTGCTTAAGTTGAAATCCCAGCCCTATAGCTTCCTAGCAACATGACTTGGGCACGTTGTTTTCCTCAACTTCCTTATCTGCAATATGAGGAAGATAAGAGTATCCACCTGTAAGTATTGAATAAATCAGTGCATGTAAGGGCTGTGAAAAGTGTCTGATATGTAGTCATTGTAGTGTAAACATTAGCTAGTTGACCAGAATGCATGAGCAGTAAGGGCCTGAGCTTTTATTTGTACTTTTTTCACTGATGTATCTCCAATACTATAACAGTGCCTGGCACAGAGTAGAAGTTTAATAAATATTTGTTGAATAAATGAATGGCAAAACATAATGCACTTAGACATTTGGACACACTTATCTGATGTGTGTAGTTGTGGTTCTGTCCCTCAGATGTAAATGAAGCCTGCTCAGTGTGACAGCTGAAGATTCCCAAGACAGAGAGGAAAACAGAGCAGAAAGAAAGTGTGAAGGCTAAAGAGAAACACTGAGTCTCTCTCCTCCCCAGCTCTCTTGGAAGAGTGAAATAAATGCCTTGGAACACTGGGAAGTAGGGAGACTAGGAGAACAGACTATAACTCCACACATGGTGAGTCTATGCCTATTCTTGCCAAGAGTCCAAAACAAACATTGGAAATGACCTAAGCTGACTGTGGGTTCCTGCAAGATAAGAAATGTGTCAAGTATAGCCCAAGAAAATCATATTGAGAGACATCAGCATTTTGGTGCTGTCCCATCTCTCCTTTGAACACTAAGCTTCTCCACCCACCAGTACTTCTGCTCCCCAGCTCCTGACCAGGGTTCTTTTCCTTGATGAACTCAAGACTCTCCTGTGTTCTACCACTCTACACAATGAAAATCCACCTGCCCTTCATCTTATTATACCGAGATTTTCCTCCACTTTCCAACCCACTCAGACAATCTTACAAGCTACCAGACAAAGTAGACATGAGTGACAACAAGTTTCTGTTGGTTGTAAAGGACTCGATCTCTGTTGAGTTGGCTCATGTCAGTGACGAAAGGCTGGGAGTGAGGTTTGAACACAGAGGAGGTCCTCTATGAACACAGGGAGTCCTTCTTCGGCTCACAAAGCACACTGCACTTCCAATAATCCAGCCTTCTTAAACGATACCAGCCTGCTTCTGAGTATGCCCAGATCAGAAGGATCTGGACCTCTATCAGGAGGCCAGAATACAGTTCAGATGAGGCCTGTTGAAGAACAGAGAGAACAGCACATGTATTTAAAGTGGACCTATCAGAAATACAGTGTGCCATCTGAGACAGTTGGTCTTCCTATGGAGGGACAGTCAATTTTCTGAGCAAAATTTACATGGAATCTGGTGATTACAAGTCAGCTCTCTCAGCTGAATTTGTATTCATAATAAAAAAAATACAGGTAAACTATTTGCTGCAACTTCTAATCCTAAGGACAAATACTGTTGCTGAGATGCTCACATTACTTCATCCCCACATCCAGAATGGATTAGGCACATGTGCCTGGAATTAAGAACACTGTGAGCTTAAGACAGGATTCTAGCTCAAAGGCAGCAAATTCTTGGAATTTAAATTCAGAGAATTCTATTCTCTCCAGTAGATGGGAGAATCCCCACAACCATACACTGAAAAGGTCAGACTCACTAGGAAACATTGCTAATCATCAGGAGACCTTTGTGAAGCACTTTTTATCCCCATTTTTCAGAGAAAGAAATGGTGGCTCCAAAAGTTAAGTTACTACTAATTGAAATCACAACCTACTAGCTCAGTGCACGGTCACATCATAAACATCCCTCCTATCTAATTCAGATGATGTGAGGATAAAGCAAGGTAACACCGGTAAGAGCACTTGGAAAATTAAACTTCTCTATACCCATGAGAAGCGTTATTATGTACAAACTTTTCTTGGATGGGAATAGACATTACAATCTTGGCCATGTGCAAAATTGTTCTTAATTTAGGAAGTTGTTCAACCCTGTTTTTAGCCCCAGGATTCTATGCTTCTATGTATGAAGAGGAAAATGAAATATAGTCATGCAAGAGGCTATTTCTTTAATTTTCTGGATTGTCACATTCATTCAGCATGAAATTTTCTACAGAAAGTCAATTTTGGAAAGTTCCAAACTTAATTAGATCTTGCAGTTGTGATCTTCATTATAATTATCAAATACTGAAGGGCTAATAAAGGATCAACCTCTGGGCTGCAGAATAACCTAATCTACTCATACCTCAGTGACGTCCGGAATTAGAACTGGGGGCTGATGAACTTCAGTGCACTGGCCAACCAACCATAGTTAGCAAATTGCAATACACAAGTGAGCCTTGATCAGACCAAGATGAATACATGATATGTAAAATAATCCAATAAAGTTTATCAATAATACAAGGGCGATTCAGATGAGACATACAGTGGTGCAGCAAGTCTAATTAAGAGCATTTCTATGATAAACTGAAGCCCCATCTCCTGCTATCATGCAATTATTCATTTGAGTCTATTGTTACTAGAACAATGAGCAGTGAGCATCTTCCTTATTAGTGATCCTTCTTCCTGATACTTGCAATTTAACCAAATAATATAGCACCCTTTTAATATTCCAAAGGGTATTTCAATACCCAGACATTTTTCTTAACATAGATTCTGTCGGAGACAGAGTGGTGAATTCCGGATCATTTGTTTTGTTTTATGTTCTATTTTGTCTATTTTTTTAAGATTGCTGCAGATACTTTTCAGAAGCATTTCTGTAACTTTTCTTGGCTAACACCATCTTATAAATTAATTTTACCACAAAAAAGCCATGATTCCAGCAGTACCACAAACTTCATTAACTCCTTCAGGTCCTTAGCACCTTGATTTAGTATCACCTTTACAGTTACGTCTCAGACTCTTTTTTGTTTCCCAGATTCTTAATGTTTAAGAACCAAGGGAGTTACTCAAAAATTTCACAGAAAGCATTCTAATTTGACTAAATGTATTAATGTCCAGAATCTGGAAACAGATTCTAATTTGGGGTGAAGTTTTGAAGGTGGGAAAGAGGCTGGGGAAAAAAAACACAAACATTTTAAAATTTACCTTTTCTTCTTTAGAGATATAAACTTTACATTTAGAAAGACTATTTAAGTCCTTTGAATAAGCCATTTAGTTGTGCATATACCAAATGTTTTCTAGTTGTGATACAAGTAACCTGAAGTATCTTTAATATAGTAGACTAAGATGGTCAAGCCAGGGGTAACTCCTTAGTATTTTATCCTTCTGAGAGGTGAGTTGGAAGAAGAGGTTAGAAATTCTTGGGGGAAAGGATCATGGCACTTTCTTTGTATATGAAGAAAAGAAATACTGTGGCTGAACTGTTGTTTGATTCTGTGCTACACATATGGTTTGTTTATGTTGCTTGCATTTGTCTGTTTGTTTGTTGGACGTATTCTTTTTTGTTTGGGAAAATCACTGAAAAGTTGCTTGCAGGAGCTAAAGACAGAAGAAAATACTGAAAAGGCTTTCTAAGAAAATTTCAGATGTTCAACAAGCAGTAGTACTTTGGGCCCAAGAAACAAAGTTAGGTCTCAGATACTGGTGGAGGACTGTTTTCCCATTTCCCTACAAAATCCCACCATATATACCAACTTGAGGAATAGCAGCTTTGAAAGAGAGGAATAAAACATCGTTGGCATAGACACTGGCAATCTCACGAAAGCTGCATCAAGAATGGCAAAATAAATAAATAAACCTGCTTCTGCTACTTCGAGGGAAGATGACTTTGCTCTAGGTCAGATTTAGTAAGAGTGGAAGAACATGGCAGATCCCTAAGGTGACAGTCAGCCACATTGGTTTCCAAGCAAACACTGAAGGGCAAATATGGGAACTTACTTAAAAGGTGAAATTTGTTGGTAGGAAATGCTAAAATCAGGCAGTATTTCTAATTGGGTTTTAAAGTAATTGTAAATGGGTTCTAAATGTTAATTGTAATCTTAACGTATAATGATATACTTGTTTCATCAATGATTGCAAACCAGATTTCCTACCCAAACTTTATATTTACTAGGATAAATTCCAAAAGATGGCTAAAACATTAGGCCAAAACATTTTTTTAATCCAGTATCAATTTCTCCCAAAGTGTGAATTTCAAACTATAGTTTAAATGCTTCTCAGAAATAAAAAATAAATAAACAATAAATAAATAAATAAATAAATAAATAAATAAATTTTTTCAGAGAATACGCCTTTCATTAATTTAAAGGTATTTTACTCCTCTTATGAATATGCCATTTAAACAATTTGGGGGTTTTTTGTTTTGTTTTTTGGTTTTTTTCTTGCTTTGTTTTGTTTTAATTCAGCCAAACCAATATGCTGGCAATTTCTTGAACTGAACTAACATCTTTTACTCTTGCTGGAAAGGTTTTTCCATTTCTTCCTTGTATACCCACTCCTATTTAAGACCACACTTTAAAATTCCAATTCAGGGGCTCCTGGGTTTCTCAGTCAATTAAGTGTCTTAAATCTTGGTTTTGGCTCAAGCCATAATCTCATGGTTTGTGAGATTGAGACCCATGCCAGGCTCTGAGCTGCTCCTCTCTATCCCTCCCCCAGGGTCATGCATGTGCTCGCACTCTCTCTCTCTCTCTCAAATTAACAAACTTTAAAAATAAAATAAAACAAGATTCTACCAATTCAATTAAAAAAAACCCAGGACCAGCTGATAATAAATTTCTTCTGTCTCCTTATAACTCATTCATTTATTTATTCAGTATATATTTAGCAAGGATGACAATGTGTCAAGCACTCATTAGATACACGCTTATGCTTTTGGATTGTCAGTTATCTTGTTATGTGTCTGATTTTATCCCTTTCAACTAGATAATAAACTATCAGGAAAGGGACAGTACTTTACCTATCTTTGCTTATGTTTTAGTGCCCAAGTTCTTGGACACAGGAGGCATTCAACAAAGTAGGCTGGATTTGACTCAGATTTCAGTCTTCAGAAAAAAGCAAATGGTAACTGAATTATATTTCTTTAACAAGGGTTAGAAGACAGTACTTACCGTTGACTGAGCGCCTCTTGTGTATCAAGGTCTTTTCGTAAATGGTCTCTAACCCTTATGGCAGTCCACCAAGATAAAATTTCAGTAGCCCCAATGTATCCATGAGGGAAAAGATATTGTGAGAAAAGACATTACCCTGGGCTTCTCTTCTGGCCAGTTATAGAACTGACTCTGAAATCCAGGCCTAGGTGATTCTTTAAAAACCAAGAGGATTCTTTCTCAACTAGGGAGAGATTCTGTCTCTGAAGTTGTCACCATGACAGTTTCCTTTATAGATGAGCCAAAGGAAATACATCTTAATATCATTCAGAAAATGTCATATTTGTCCAGTTCTTTCTGTTCTTTTGTCTTTTTATGTTCCCTTAGCTACGATTCCAATGAGATATATACCTTTTAGAAAGAAAACCACTAAACAATAAATATAACTCTCAGGCTACAAAATAAAACTGCTGAATAAAACAAAAATGTTAATAAACCAAAAACGTTCTTTAATCAGTGAATACACGCTAAATAGTGGAGAGTTTTCTATATTGCTTTGGCATAAATTTATTCAAGACTACCATACATATCAAAATATTGTACCTAGGTTATAATGACTGGATTTGTTATAACTGTTTTGAAGCTACAAAAACATAGGAAAGCATTTTGTATAATCAACACATAGACATTGAAAAGAAGTGAGATGCTAAATTGATTTTCAAAGCAGCTGCTGCTCTTCATATATAATACAGTAATAAGATGAAGACTAAAGATTAAGTAAAGAATTTTGCCAATTTAAAATAATTCTTCATTATTTGTGGTGAAACATTTGTAATTCAGATCATTATTTTTAATGAATTTCTTTATAAATGGAAACTTTTCAAATGATTTCTCTAGCTTTGGCCAATACCTGCAGAAACTTGACCATAAGGCCTTCAATGCCTCATAAAATCCAAAAAGAAAGACATATCCAATAAAGGGTTAGTATCCAAAATCTATAAAGAAATAATCAAACTCAATACCTTAAAAACAAATAATCCAATTTAAAAATGGGCAAAAGACATGAATAGACCTTTTTCCAAGAAGACATTCAGATGGCTAACAGACACATGAAAAGATGTTCAACATCACAAATCATCAGGGAAATACACACCAAAACCATGATGAGATATTACCTCACACTTGTCAGAATGGCTAATTTTAACAACACAGGAAACAACAGATGTTGGCGAGGATGTGGAGAAAGGGGAGCCCTCTTACACTGTTCGTGGGAATGCAAACTGGTGCAGCCACTTTGGAAAACAGTATGGAAATGCCTGAAAAGGTTAAAAATAGAACTACCCTATGATGCAGCAATTGCCCTACTAGGTATTTACCCAAAGGATACAAAAATACTGATTTGAAGGGGCACATGCACCCTGATATCTATAGCAGCATATCAATAATAGCCAAATTATGCAAAGAGCCCAAATGAGTATCAACTGATGAATGGATAAAGATGTGGTGTATATATATACAATGGAATATTACTCAGCCATCACAAAGAATGGAATCTTGCCATTTGCAACTACATGGATGGAGCTAGAGTGTATTATGCTAAGTGAAGTGTGTCAGTCAGAGGAAGTCAAATACTGTATGATGTCACTCATATGAAATTTAAGAAACAAAACAGACGAACATAGGGAAATGGGGAAGAAAGAGAGAGAGGGAGGCAAACCATAACAGACTGTTAACTATAAGAACAAACTGAGGGTTGATGGAGGCAAGGTGGGCAGGGGATGGGCTAAATGGGAGATAGGTATTAAGGAGGGGACTTGTTGGGATGAGAATTGAGTGTTATATGTAAGTGATGAATCACTAAATTCTTTTTTTTTCATTTTTTAATGTTTTTTTAATTTATTTTTGAGAGAGAGCAGGAGTGGGAGAGGAGCAGAGAGAGGGAGAAACAGAATTAGAAGAAGGCTCCAGGCTCTGAGCTGTCAGCACATAGCCCAATGCAGGGTTCGAACTCACGAACTGTGAGATCATGACCTGAGCCAAAGTCGGATGCTTAACCGACTGGGCCACTCAGGCACCAGCCCCCCTTTTTTTTTAAATTTTTTAATGTTTTTTCTAAATCCTAATCCTAAAACCAATATTACACTACACGTTAACTAACTAGAATTTAAATAAAAACTTGAAATAAACAAAAAGATTCAAGAAAAGATGGGCTGTATCAGGTAAATGTTTGGTTAAGGGAAAAGGAAATAATCTGTAGTCCCCAAACACAGCATCTAGGGAGGCACAGAGATCTTGTCTCTATTTGAATAGGCTTTGCTACTCAAAGACTCTGACTCAATGGGTAAAACTAGAAAATAAGTACATCAAGGTCAATGATTCCAAAATAAGGGAATAAGACAGTGGCATATTAGACTAATCTGGGGATATTGGAATCATTTTACTAAGAACTAAGAATATCTCTCCAGAGATTTTGGTACACCCACTTCCCTGACAGTAGCTATTTATTGTCATAGTGATTCACTATTCTTAACCCTCTGGTATGTTACAGATGAAAAAATTATAGCTGATAATTACTAGTCTAGTCACTAGGGAAATGTGTAGCCTGATGAGTGGTATGGGTAATAGCATCCAGGTTGCAGAAGATGATGCTGATTTGAAATAGATCTATATCCTTAGTACATTCCTTAAGAAGGAGGACTTGGTTGGGAGCCTGGGTGGCTCAGTCAGTTAAGCATCCAACTTCAGCTCAGGTCATGATCTCATGGTTCATGCTTCAAGCCCCGTGTTGGGCTCTGTGTTGACAGCTGAGAGCCGGGAGCCTGCTTCAGATTCTGTCTCTGTCTCTCTCTGTCCCTCGCCTATTTGCACTCTGTCTCTCTTTCTCTCTCAAAAATAAACATTAAAAAAAAAAGAAGAAGGAGGAGGAGGAATTGGCAAAAATAACAGGACACCAGACCCAGAATGAGAGGGTTCAAGCAAGGATCAATTCCCAGCAGTTTGTGTCTCAAGAAACAAATGGTATTAGAAGAAAGACTGAGGGTCAGAGGCTTTTACCACAGACTCAGGACAATATGGAGTTTCCATTTCACTAAATGTTGAAAAGGGGCCCTATAATACATTTCTGGACTTAGTTGTAGAGAATTACATATAAGCAATTCTGTAAACTGGGATAACTGAGAAGTACTGGGAAAGGCAGAAACTTAGAGGTAAACAATATAAAGTCTTGATTATGAATCATTACTGCAACAACCCAGAATTTCTGGGCAGTAAAGTCTAATTATAAAAATGTATGATAGGCAAGAAAAAAACGTTTGCTGTCACTGCTTCTATGTAGAACTTCCCTGGAGGTCCCAGGCACTACAAAAAGATAAGGTAAAATGGAAATAATTATCAGATTTCAAAAGAAGAACAAAATTATTGTTTACAGGCATTATAATTTTCTATACAGGAAATCAGAGAGACTCTGGAGATAAATGGTGAGAATTAATAAGAGAATTCAACAATGATACTAGATACAAGATAAACACACAAAGAACAGCTGTGTTCCTGCATGCCCACAACAATCAATAAAGAATATTCCATTAATTAAAGAAACAATAACCATTAGGTATGTAGAGGAAAAAATAACAACAAATGTGGAAAACATGTATGGAAGAAATTGGTTCAAGATGACAGACCTAAATAAATGGAGCTATTTACATATGCTATCATAAACATGCCAAGTCTTCCCGAATTAATCTCAAAATTCAATCAAAAATTCCAAAAAGGGATGCAATAGATTTTGAAGAGCACAGAAAAGCCAAGAAATGTTTAAGGAAGAATAATATTAGAGACAGTTGAGGACTCATTTTACCATATGAAAAGATTTACCAAAAGCCACAATAATTTGACAAGGTGGTTTTGGCACAGATGTAGACAAATAAGCCAACAACACAGAAATTGCACCAAAACAATCAAACTGTACAGAGTTGAATAGTGCTCCCCCAAAATCCATGTCCACCCAGAACCTCAGAATAACAGCTAGCAGATGTAAATACTCAAAATGAGGTCATACTGAACTGGGCTGGGGCCTAAGCCAATGAGTAGTGTCCTTATCAGAACGTCATGTGAGGACAGGAGACAGGAGACAATGCCATGGGATGATGAGGCAGAGATCAGAGTGATGCATTTACAAGGCAAGGGACGCCATGATTGCTAGCAACCACCAGAAGCTAGGAAGAAGCAAGGATGTATCCTCCCTTAGAACCTTCAGAGAGAACATGGCCCTCCCAACCCTTGATTTAAGACTTCTCACCCCCACCATTGGGACAATGTATTTCTGTTGTTTTCAGCCACACAGTTTGTGGTAATTTGTTTTGGCAGCCCGAGGTAACTAATACACAAGCAATCACATATACCAGAGATTTAGACAGGGCTGCCACATTCCATAGCTCCAGGTGACACCATTTATATTATATTCTATATGCTCCAGGATTGTAACGTTCACGTGGAATATGATGTGAATGGTGCCCCCTGGAGTTGTACAGAGCAACAGCTCTCATTCTCTCTCTCTCTCTCTCTCTCTCTCTCTCTCTCTCTCTCTTTTTAGAAAGAGAGTGAGGGACAGGGTCAAAGGGAGAGAGAGAGAAATCTTAAGCAGGGTCCGTGCTCAGGGCGGAGCCTAAGGTAGCACTTGATCTGGCAACCCTGGGATCATGACCTGAGATGAAATCAAGAGTCAGATGCCCAACCGACTGAAACACCCAGGTGCCCCAACAGCTCGCTATATAGGAGAGAAGAGGTAGTACAAATTAATGTGAAAAAGGTTACCTTTTCAATGATATGTGCCGGAACTGAGGGCTTTTCATGTGGAAAAAGATAAAGGCAGAATCTAGTCTCACTCTATACAAAACAACTAATTCTAGATAAATGGATGGTCTAGATAAGGAAATAAAAAAATTAAATTTTAAAAGAAAATATTACAATAGCTTTATAGCATTGGGGTTGAGACTTATTTCTCAAACAAAACACAGGAAAATCCAAAACATTGTTTTGATAAGTTTGACTATATTGAAATTAAAAATGTGACAAATGACATCATGAACAAAGTGAAAACAGAAGCAACAGAAGACATTCGCATTATATATTCCTTATGAAAGAATATATCCAAAATATTGAAAAAACTCCTATAAATCAATAAGAAAAGGTAAATAAGATAAATGAATCAAAAGAAAAAAAATCAGCAAAATGTATGAACAGATAAGTGGAGAAAAGACACCCTATTTATGAAAAAATGTTAAACATTTTTGTGTTTTGTGTAGAACTACCTTATGATCCAGTAATCCCACTACTGGGTATTTACCCAAAAAATACAAAAACACTAATTCAAAAGATTACACGTACCTTTATGTTTATTGCAGCACTATTTACAATAGCAAAATTATAGAAGCAGCCCAAGTGTCCATAGACAGATGAATGGATAAAGAAGATGTGGCATATGTATACATATATCTATTTCAGCCATAAAAAAGAATGAAATCTTGCCATTTGCTACAACACAGATGGGGCTAGAGAGTATAATACTAAACGAAATAAATCAATCAGAGAAAGAAAACAATCACATGATTTCACTCATATATGGAATTTAAGAACAAAACAAAAGAGCAAAGGGAAAAAAAGAGAGAAAGAGAGACAAACCAAGAAACAAACTCATAACTCTGGAGAACAAATTGAGGGTTACCAGAGTGAAAGTGGGTGGAAGGATGGGTCAAATAGGTGAAGGGAATTAAAGAGTACACTTATCATGATGAACAATGAGTAATGTATAGAATTGTTGAATCGCTATATTGTGCAACTGAAACTAATATAACAGTATATGTTAACCATAGTCATGCTGGAACTATGCTGGAATTAAAAAACTAAAAAAAAATAATAAATTTTTATGTTTAAATATTTAAATACATGAAATTCTGGGGCACCTGGGTGGCTCAGTTGGTTAAGCATGTGGCTCTTGAGGTGCCTGGGTGGCTCAGTCGGTTAAGCATCCGACTTCGGCTCAGGTCATGATCTCACAGCTCATGGGTTGGAGCTCCGCATTGGGTTCTGTGCTGACAGCTCAGAGCCTGGAGCCTGCTTCAGATTCTGTGTCTCCCTCTGTCTCTGCCCCTCCCCCACTCATGCTCTGTCTCTTTCTCAAAAATAAACATTAAAAAAAAATTTTTTTAATTTAAAAAAACAAAAAAAGCATGTGGCTCTTAATTTCGGCTCACGTCGTGATCTCACAGTTTGTGAGTTCGAGCAGGAAGTCGGGCTCTTCACTGACAACATATGGCCTGCTTGGGGTTCTCCCTCTTCCTCTCTTTCTCTCCCTCCCCCACTTGCAAGTGCACATGCTCTCTCCCTCTCTCTGCCTCTTTTTCTCTGTCTCAAAATAAATTTAAGATATAATAGGGGTGCCTGGGTGGCTCAGTCGGTTGAGCGTCCAACTTCACTCAGATCATGATCTTGCAGTTTGTGGGATGGAGCCCGCCTTGGGCTCTGTGCTGACAGCTCAGAGCCTGGAGCCTACTGCACATTCTGTGTCTCCCTCTCTCTCTGCCCCTCTCTTCTTGCACGCTCTCTCTCTTTCTCTCTCTCAAAAATAAATAAACATTAAAAAATTATTTAACATGTAATAAATAAATACATAAATAAACAGTAAGTAAGTAAATAAAATTCTATTTTATACCCTGAAGATTAAAAACAATTAAGAGGTCTGAAAACACTAATAATTTGCTAGAATATGGACACATGCAAATTCTCATATATTGTTAGTGTATGCTGTTTGCACCACTACAACAATTTGTAAGGCCATTGGGCAATACCTGGTAAAGTTAAAGATGTACATTACCTATAATCAGCAAATCCACTTTTAGGGGATCCTAGAGGAATTTGACCAGGGGGATAAGGAATCATGTAGAAGGAATTCATCGCATGCCATTCGTACTGGGAAAATACTGTAAACAATCTAAGTGACCATCCATAGGGCAATGGATAAGTTTATAATAGAATATTTATGTAGTGCATGCTTACGTAATCATTATATATTTATAAGTGAGCTCAAACTACATTTACATGGAAAAAAACTAATGATACTGAGTTTTTAAGGATACTGTAAAAAATACATGCTATATAGCATCACCATATAAAATATTAAATCTTACAAAATAATACTAAACATTGAAAAAATATGTGCTGTTTTTGATAAATACATGTGTTTTAATGATGTAAAAATTGACTGGAAGGATACATACTAACTTCAAGATAATATTCACTCATTAGGAAGAAGAGCAAGGAAGGAAATGGGGTACCGTTAATCAAATATGTGATTCTTTGATTGTATTTTTAAAATCTAAAGAAAATACAAAAAATATTAACATTTATAAACTCTGGTTTTATGTAGCACATGGATATCTGGTGTATCATTTTCACATTTTGTAGTATGGTTGTAATATTTGGTAAACAAAGTAGAGACAAAGAAGGAAAGCAAAAGGAGAAGGAGAGCGGGGGCAAGAGGAAAAGGAGGGTGGAAGATGGATGGGGTCTTTGGACACAGACAGCCCTGTAAACTAACTAGCAGGCAGCGTGGCGTAGTAGAAGGAGCTTGTCTGTGGGCTCAGGTATACTTAATTCTAGCTTCTTTCAACTTGGACACGTTAACTATTCTAAGACTCCATTTACCCACCTATAAAATGGATAGATTAAAATGTAACTGAATGTGTTCTGTGAAGACTAAGTTAAGGGAGGTATGTAAAATGCCCTATGTAGTGCCCACCAGGTACACAAGAGTGCTCCATGAATAATAGTCTCTTCTCTTTTCTTCTAAGCAGTGGGAAACAATAAAGTCTGTGCAGAAAGTATAGTGCCTTAACTCACTGGATGGAATTGAATTCCTCCTTCTGATGGGGTATTTTTTTTTTCCATCTCAGTAAAAGTAATTTCGAAAAGAGATTAAATGCCTTTGGCATGAACAAAGATGCAGACTATAGAGAAAATTGTAGGGCTTCAGTTTCCACCGAAGTATCCATTATAAAGGTAGGTGAGGAAGTTCCCATGGCTCTGCATTTAAGCTCAAGTCACTTATTTAAGGAGATCATGGCACAGGTCCTTCACCCTTGGTTGTTAATGACCTTACTTTGAAGTACTGAATGGAACGCGCAGTAGGGTCAATTGCAGACTCAATGACAAGAATTAAAGCGCAAAGCTCCCTAATGAGATCTGTGCTTATTCCTTGTGGTTTAAGGAACACTGTGGTTAATGGTTTACAGCCTACAGGGTCAAACCCCTTGCAGAAGCAGAGTTAACTTAGGCATTCCCTGGGCTGTATAAACAACACTGTAGTACAAAGCTTGACCCTCCTTTTATCATGCCAGGAAATTCTTGGAAGGTAGTCACGGTCTGATATTTATAGTTCCATAAGTATTTGACTCTGAAAAGTCTCTAATTCTGGAAAATGGCCACTGGTCAGTTGTTAATGCACAAGTGGTAGGGAAAAAGTCACCCCTTAGAAGGAGAGAGAGAGGGCAAAGGGAACATCTTGTGAGGCTAAACGTGTGGCAAGCATGAAGTCTACCTATAGAGGAAGTGCATGTATGCTAAACTCCTATTCGTGTATCTCCACACATAAAAAATAAAATAGTAAAACAAATGCTTAGACATTTAGAATTTTTTTAAATTTACCTTTGTATAAAAAAAATTTTGTCATATAGTATTTCTCAAAATAGTAGAATAAAAGAGTCTAAATTTACATGGGCTTCTGTTCATAAACTTACTTTCTTCAGCTCTTAGGACTGAAAGGAATCTTGAGAGGTCCTTTCATCCATTTCTCTCTTCTTTGCCCTAACAGGGATCTTGAGGGCAAGCCGGGCAATTGTTTATCTTATTGTTTAAAAAAAAAGGGGAAAAAAAAAACTTTCTTTTAAACTTCTTCAGATATACATATCTCCATGTCTAAAAAAAAAAATCTCCATTCTGAAATTCATTACCTCCCTTTCTAAAGGATTTTTTAAATTAAGCATAGAAAATCATCTAAGATACATAATAACTGAATCAGAGGTAGTGGTTTCATACATTTTCCAAACATCTTGTCTCCAAGGTAACCTGTTCCTTCCTGACAGGCTGGAGGGCTAGAGAGAAGTGAGAAGATGGAAACATGATGAAGTCACATCCAAGGATGAGGTGGCCACTGGCTGATGGATCGATTCCGACAAGAATAAAACAATTCATAGAAATCAATGTCACCGGCCCGCAGGTGCATCTCAGAATTGTTGCTGCACTGGAGATGAGTTGCAAACACTGCATTCTTTCATCAGTAAAACTAGTATCCAATAGTCATATACTACCTTTTAAACCTGAACTCCATAAGAGGTGGGGCAGAGGGGATGGGGGTGGGTGGGAGAAGCCACCCAGAGATCTTCAGCAGGTTATTCTGGCCTACAAAATCCAGGCAGGTGATGAAGAAATCAGAGGCACCTTGATGGAAATAACTGACATCTTGCCAGGAGTCTCTGGTATTACTCAAGAAAATATGGAATCTCTTTCCAAACGTATTTTAAAAAATCCAACTGTGCAGGGATGCTTTCACCCAGGAAGAGGCCCAAGTTTGAACAGCAGTTGACTGGTTATTATAGGACTGTTCAAGGTGGAAACCATCCCACACCTGGCCCGGTGTCATACATTCTGCACTTTCGGTGAATTAAAAGACCCAGGCAGGGTATCTGACTGCCTAGGGTTTGTAATAGAATGAAACCCAATTCTCAGCCCAGTGGAACCTAGCAATTAATGAGTTTACACATGTTGGCCCTTTCCTGCTTCAGGTCAGCTTCCACTACAACCTCTGTGTCTCCTTCCTAACCGTATTCCTACCTACACTACCAACAACAACGTGAAGACACAATGCTCCCAGTCTGAGGGAGCCGGGGCATCCTGGAGAGAACTGGCCTACAGAGGCAAATACTCAATAATTCCAGCTCATGTTTCCTGAGTAGCCACTACATATCTACGTACTGGCCACTAGGCCACATGCCAACATTTGCATAAGATCCTAATGAGGGAGTATTATCATTATTTCCATTTTAAAAAGAAGGACACGGAGACTTAGGGAAGCTAATTTTGTTGAAGGATATGCAGTGGATAAGAAGAGCTGGGAATCCAACCTTGGGATATTACCTTGAAGTTCATGCTCTTAATACCATCCATATTCTACTGCCTAAATTTAACAAGACTTTGCCACTAGCTAGATGTGGAAACTTGGGCCAAAGTTTCTCTGAATCTTGGCCTTTTTATGCATAAAATAGAATAATGATCCTTTCTTCCTTTTTCAAAAGAATTTTAAGAAGTCTATGTGGGACACCAGGGCTACTTACTGGAATTTATAAGTGAACAAAAGAAAGATAGAAATAAAAAGAAAGATGAGCGATAAGAGGTAGAGGGTGATAAAGATGTCTTTGTTATGTTATGAGATGGCTTTGGAAAGCCCTAGATCACCTAGGGGTGGAGGTTGGCTACCAGAGGAACCAACTAAGTGATTAAAGGATTGGAACTTTCAGTCCCATCCTCATGACCTCCAAGGAGAAAGGGGCTGGAGGTTGAATCAATTGCCAATGGCCAACGATTGAATTAATCTTGCCTATGTAATAAAGCTTCCATAAAATCCCAAAAGGACAGGGTGCAGAGAAAGCTTCTGGCTGGTGAACAGGTGGAAGTGTTGGGAGAGTGGTCCACCAGAAAAGGGCATGGAAACTGAGCCCTTTTCCCATAACTTGTCCTGTGCACCTCTCCTGTCTGATTGTTCCTGAGTTATAGCATAAACCTATGTTCTAGTAAGTAAAATGACTGTCAGAGTTCTGTAATTTGCTCTATCAAATTAATCAAACACAGGGTGGGGGTGGTTGGAACCTCTGATCTATAGTGATTGGGTGAGAAGCGCAGGTGACAACCTGGGCTTATGACTGGCATCTAACGTGGGGGTGGGACAGTCTGGTGAGACTGAGCCCTCAAACTGTGTAATCTGATGCCATTTCTGAGTAGAAAGTGTCAGAACTGAGTTGAATTGTAGGACACCCAGCAGGTGTCCACAGCATTTATTGGTGTGGAGAAGTGCCCCTCAACCATATACCCACGTAGGAATTGGGTCCAAGTGGTGAGGGAGCATAAGGCAAGCTGACACCCAGCAAACCACCCCACCCCCAAGGTGGGATAGGAGTGATATTCCTCAGGCATTCCTGACTGCCCAAGAACAAAGGAAAGGGGAACACAAATGACTAATCTGATAGAGTCTCCATCAGTTTACAAATATCTCAACAGCCCAATCTCCAGGAACTCCCTAGTGACTTAATGATAATGCTGTGCTAGAGGGAAAAAACAACCCTAGCTTGACAACAGCTTGGCCTCCAGTAATCTGTGAATCTTCTTTAGCATATAGGAATCCCTTTAAGAAACTTCCTCTTGATTTTACCTCCCCCAACCTCACAGTATATAAGTAGTCACTCTTCATAAACACAGTGCAGCTCATTCTGCCCACTGGTCCTGTCCCCATGCCTTAATAAAATCACCTTTTTGTACAAAGATGTCTTTAAGAATTATTTCTTGGCCATCAGCTCTGAACCCCCACGAACACCCCAAAACCTCATCACAAGGAGCACAGAAGACCATTCCTAGTAATAGGGATGCCATATGCAAAAGCCCTCAAAACAAGAAGTCAGTGTAGGAATCTCAAGTAGGAAAGTGAGGGGCATGAGGCCGGAGGTTTCTGGAGGTTATTCTGGGGAGTTTGGATTCAATTCTATCTTATTTTATTAATTCAAAAGATATTTATCTATTGCCTAAATTTATCAATACAAACAAGATTCCTAGAAACACTAAAGAAAAGTGCCTGATGTAGAAACTTAGAAATATAGAAATTGATTGAGGATGAGTGTGAAAATGCTTTGGGAAAGCTGAAGTTTTAAACCAATTTAAGTTTATGACTGTGAGCCTTTTTTGGGAAAGGGAGTGTTTGTTTTGCTTTTGTTTTGTTTCCTTTTCGCCCTTCTCTCTTTCCTTGGATGAAATACACAGACTGAGGTGGCTGGTAGTAAGGCACATTATTCGCTGATACTAAGGCACATTATTCCAAGAAGGAGCCCTGAAGGCATTGTAGAGCCCTAATGCCAGGTTCCTAAAACCTTCATTAATTCATCCAACAAAGTTTTTTTAAATGTGTGGCAGTCACCCACACCAATTGGCCTTGCATTCCTTGCTAATGGTAGCCTGATATTTTGTGACAGTGTATTCTCTGTCCTTAACAGTGTACTTATTTGCATAGTTCCCAGCCTCCTTCCCATGTAGGGAAAACCATATGACCCAGTTCTGCACAACAAGATGCAAATGGAAGGTTTTGGTGGGAAAGGGGGCTTACCTAATATAAAAGTGCTTTGCAGACCTCCACTACAGGGGGCACAACTGACTAAAGCCCCATCTGCTACACTCTCAAATTTCTATCAGTGTTTCCCAGGAGTCCATGCTATCCCTGGCTGCTCCCAGAAACCATGACTGAGTGTGGCACGGATATTCCTAGGAGACCAGAGACTCCTGATGGGTGATTCTGGCCAAGGGCTCCCGGACAGTCTTGCCAAACTGAATTATAGTCTAAGACACACCCATCCAACTTTCCTTCTCTGTCTCTTTCACTCCTTTCAGACTTGTATAGTTATTGTAAACTGACAACTCTCCTCACACTTTTTCCCACTTTATCTTACAGGCGTTTCATGGAGAATACTTTCTTGGCATCTGCTTCTCACAGGACCCAAACTAACACAGATGATATGTAATGTATGTTATGTGATAAGAAAATCTCCAGGATATATTGGTAAGTGAAAAAAAAATCAAGGTTCAGAACCATATGTAAAATGTATTACCTCCTGTGTTAAAATGAAGAGGAAATAAGAATAGGAATTTGTATTTGTTTTTGTATGCAAATATAGTGGTTATTTATGATGGTGGGTTAGAGTGGGACCTGGAAAACACGTGGAAAATGGAGAGGAGAGGGAGAGATTCCCTATCTTATACATTTTTGCTTTTTAACTAAGTGAAGATATTATGTACACATTTTCATAAAAATAAAAGATTCAGTGTCTTAAGAAACTAATACAGATTTTCTGGGTTCTGGTTGCTCTGGAACGTGTGACACATATTCTTAATAAGGCAATTTAAGAGTTGGAATAGCTTTTCATAAGCTATAAGAAGACATCAATTACTCAACACAGTTGCATGCTAGAGCCCCAAAGCAGTAACACTCCTTGAGAAGCTGAGAAAACTATTTAACACCCTTCTAACAGGATTCTGCCACCACTCACAGTACACACAGCCACATCAACAGAGCCTCTATTCAGAATCCGAAGTTAACATCTTCTGAATCGATCCCTACTTAAGTTTAAATATGTGGCCATGTAACCTTCCATTCTAATCCACAAATCCTAAAGATGACAGGTCCCACAATGACCTGGATTAATTTCCACTCGAGGAGGTGGTTGCTCAACAAGAAGCAATGCCATTTCCCCTGCTGGGCACATGACCAAGAACTGTAAGATGGGCTTTCTCATCCACCTCAAACTAGTTTGCAAGATTATGATACTTGTCATCATAAGAATGGATGTCATAAGAATGGATGTCAAATTGTTGATAAAAATGCTTTCTTAATAGGTTTGATAAAATTTTTATGAAGGATTGATAAATATTCAGCGGTTGACAGTTTGGGAGGGAAAAAAAGTGTTTATGGTCTTTTGTGCCATTTCATATTAGGATTGACAGGAAAAAGTATTTGATTGGGGAAGAAGGGGTAGATAACTTATATTGTCAAGCTTAAATCTTTCAAAATTTTAGTACTTCATCTAACATATTTGGGAAAAGAGACTGCAGGTGGTTTTAAGAGTAATGGTATAGGCAATTTAGACTATTGCAATTATTCTTTTTTCCAACCCTCTAAAAATTATCTGTCATGTCTCCAACATGAATCCTGTATATTATAAAGTAGCTGTGTTCTGTAAAGAAAATTTTACCATCTGGGACCCATTTCCCTATTAACTCTGGTGAGAACTTTAGAAATTTTTTTGAGGATAGTATTGAGAATAAAGGCTACTCTTTATCGAGCTCCTACTATGTTCTAGGCCCTCTGTTAAAAACTTCACATATATAATATACAAATTTCATGACTACTCTATGAGCTAGGTATTATTTTTCCTTTTTCTATAGATGAAGTTCTGAAATCAAGTAACTTAGATGGGGAAGAACAAGGAGTCAAACCCAGAGCACTCTGGCTACAAAGCCCATGCTCTTTCCCCTGTATGAACTTATGCCTGTGCCTTACAGCACAGACAAGGGGCATATATCCCTCAAAGTACCTGCCACAAAACATATGACCGGAAGTTGTTAGCTTCCTTGGTATTTGTGCTTTATTTTCTAGGCACATGATCCACCCATCTGCCCAGAAGTTATCCTAACAATTATATTTTTGTCCATCTCAGTTGGATTTGTAGGGGACCCAGGGAAGCCTAGCAGGTGAATGCGCTCTTCCAAGTCATTCGGGTCATAGTTTCCAGCCCGATTAGAACGAGTACCACTGAGTCTCACTCTTTGAGGTGATGCCTCCACACTTTGAGGTGAAGGAAGACGGCCAGAGTCAGTACTTGCCCTGTAGGAAGACTTTCTCCAACACCAGAAAAAAAAATGTGCCATGGGCAAGATTGTTCAACACACCTCGGGGGCACCACCATGGCCCAGCTCTGGTCAACATCCACCAGGGCTTCAAGGAAAACTGAGTTCAGGGGCGCCTGGGTGGCTCAGTCGATTGAGTGACCGACTTCAGCTCAGGTCATGATATCACGGTTTGTGAGTTTGAGCCCCGCATCGGACTCCGTGCTGGCAACTTGGATCCTGGAGCCTGTTTCAGATTCTGTGTCTCCCTCTCTCTGACCCTCCCCCGTTCATGCTCTGTCTCTCTCTGTCTCAGAAATAAATAAACATTTAAAAAAAAACTGAGTTCATATGACATCAATAAGAACTGCAGAGAGTTAAAAACATAGGAATAAAAATACCTTGGAATTCTTATGTTGGGACACTGGGTACCAATATACGGTATTTTACTTACAATTTTATTTTACTACATAGCACATTGTTACATGGCAGTAAAAACGAAAACCCAATACATAAGGTGTGTTCAAAATGAAAATCAAATACACTGCTGATTATTTTTTGCATATCCTCTTATCTTACACTTTGTCATCACGTAGAAAGACATCTCCTTCATACCGTATCCATTATTTTGCATCTTTTCACCGAGTGATCTTTGCGATTTTGCCGATGAGTGCATAAAAATTGCGCCAGTCAAGGTTGCCAGTTGTAAGCAACAGAAATCTTTCTGATTGAAACAGATGACATTGATACCAAGTCAAATGGGTATAATAATGAGTATATTTTCAGAATTATACTCTGGCCTGAGCCAGAGTGCTGGCCGATGGCCCGAGCACCAGGCATAGAACCGTCACCACAGGGAGTTATTCTGCAAGTTCGGTGTGAAGCTGCTTGGCTCAAATCCCACTGCTGGAGCTTGTGGCCATGGCTTCCCCGCTTGATGTCCCTGAGGCTGCCCCCTACCATGCGTCCTCCAGAAACATTGCCTCTGCCGCCCCTGCAGGAAGAATGAACTGCCACCCGGATCCCCACCCTCGTCAGAATGGACTCCGCAGCCCTGCTCCTTCACAGGCTTCCTCTAGAAAGTCTTCAGCAGTTGATTCAGAATGGGAGAGCCTAAGCCCCGTGCCTACATCATAGTGAAAGCAAGCTCTCTCGAAACCACAAAAACCACAGACCCTTACTGGTGAGGATCTTTCCTCCAAACTATTATTTTAAGTCAGTGTCACCAGGAACATACTGATTTCAAGTCAGGAACCACCTGTATATGTTAAAGGCCAGAAGGAAGGAAAATGATACTTCTTTTGTTGAGTCTAATATTTGGCCCTACAGGGACAGTAATGCTGCACGACAGTGTCCCCCTTGTAAAATCTCTCCAATAATGATCACAATTTTATCTCCTTCCAACTTGCTAAAGTGGGGTGATGAGGAAATGCAAGTCCCCACCAGCTCAACAGCAAAACCTATAATTCAGCATTTCCCATCATGTGCTTTGGCATCAACAAAACAGGCAAAATTGGGCAAATAGAGAGAGGTGACCTTGCTTGTTTAAGATGGCATTGTGTCTGCAACACACATGAAAGCATCCAGATTGGAGGCAGGCAGGTCGTAGACCAGTGTGCTGATCACCTAGCAACTTAATAGAAATGCTAGAAATGCAAATTCCTGAGACCCACCCTGGACCTGAAGAATGGAATCAGAAACTGAGGGGTAGGGGAGTGGGTCCCAACAATCTACAGAGATTTCCAGGTGATTCTAATACAGGTTTAAGTTTCAGGAGCAGGTTGTGTAGAGAAAAGCAGCCACGGTTCAGCTTTTATCCTTTGTGTGGCAGTCTCTGTGCACCCATCGCCCCTCAGAAGAAGACAGAGGAGGACTCCTTGCCCCCCAAAGCAGCCACAGGTAATCACAGCCCCTTGGGTAAGCTTGTCCTACCCAGGGCTCACAGTAACCTGCCAAAGTAATACCTGAGGCCAATTTGGCTTTCCCCCAAGCTCTTGAAAGTTTTGCTGTGACTTTTAACTCTGACATACCAATTTAAGAAAGGGGTGTTCGAGGCATGTCTGTTTCCACACCCACATACATAACTGTGTCCATCAGTAAAACCACCTGCAGGGCATAGCTGTCCAAGGGAAGTGAAAGATTTGCCTCCATTAAGTTTGCTCACTGTGTTGCAACTATATTTTTGGACTTCCCTTATCACAGCGTGACGTCCATTTGCACAACCGCATTTTTCCAGTGACTGAAAAGTGATCGCCGCAGCTTGGCAGCCTACAGTGCAGCACGATCGTCTATTTCTCACAGCACTCCATCCTGGACGTTCCCATTGAGCACAGAGCCTTTGAAGTCCATGGTGCATATAATTCAGCTGACAGTGGATTGGATTGGAGTCCATCTAAATAAAGCCCAAGCCTGAGCAGGCATCACAATATCTCCCCCATAATTGGCAAGCACTATTATTCTACTGAACTATTTTTTTTAAGAAAGACATTTTCTTGGCTACATATTTTATCGACTTTTCCTGTAATGAATTTCTCCTTACTTTTGAAGATGTGTTGTTTTTTATGAGTCAAAATCTTCCACTCTAACAAGCTCTCAAACTTTGCCTCAGTTTATGTTTACCTATTTGCCCACTGAAAAAACAAGGGAATATTTTAAAGAATTTCTCAGGCTTTTTGACCTACGAAGATGGCTTTGGTTTCCCTTGAGTATTTCCATCTAATTTGCTTAAATCCTTTTTAAATTGGGGTTCATTTACTTAATGTTCAACGTCTGCATTGACTTCCTGAAGCTAATTTCAGAAGACAGGGGCGGTTCCAGGAGAGAGCTTCTTCTCTGAATGGTCCCATAAAAATGAGAGAGGACGGGAGGGAAATTTGGAAACACGGAGACCAGGGATGCTAATTTATTGTAGTGGTAATGTGGCAAACACTGAAATAGTCACAATAATAACCCATAGCTTTCTACTTCTTCCCCTCATGGACCCTAACTTAGGATATGAAACATTCTGCCTAATGTTAGTATGTTTAACTCTGTGTTGCAATATAAGTAAACCTAGCCTAAGAAACACCTGGGGTAATTTAATAATAAAGCAGGACACAGAGGATGCTAACAGTTGGCACTAGGGCATAAAAACACAGAGAATATAAAATGTAATAGCAATTTCAAAATGTAATACAATTGCATGAAAATGCAATTAAATCAGGTTGGATAAATAGCTTCCAGGATATAATAGCAAGAAGAGAGAGTTCATTTCAATGAAGTGAAAATGGCAAAAAACTGAATAAATAATTTAAAGCTGGAAATGAAAAAAGTTCCGTGTGGAGTTTAGGAGACAATTGAGCTCATCTGACCTTGTGCAAGTCGGTTAACCTCCTGAGGCTTTAGTTTCCTTATTAGGAGAAGGAGGGGATGGGAGGGAGGGTTAGACTACGTGATCTCAAAGGTCTATTCAAGTTCTAAATTCCCCTCCTGGGCATGGGAGGGAATGGAAATGTAGGGCATCAACACAACTACATTAGTGGGTCTGAGAAAAAAAAAATGCACTTACACAAACAGTGAATTTGGGTTTTATATGAAGCATTGATTTTATCTGCTGGGATCTCTTTGTTATTCTTTATAAAAATAAAAGATAAGAACAAATGCCTGCAATGGTTGAATTTCCATGTTTCCATCTTAGTCGGGCTATAGTTTTCCCTCATTGGGGTTACAAAAAAGGCAGTCTGCATACAAATAAAACAGCTCATGTGGATAATGCTATGCTGAAGTTTCCGGCTCGATCACTCTGCTCCCTTTTTGCCCTTCTGCCACTTTTCATTCACCTGATCCTCCAGGGTAGAAAAGTTAACTGGGTGCTAATCAGCACATAGGGAAAGGGGAAGCATGCATTATCATAACCTGCATGGATCATGGATCATGGGTCAAGCAAACAAGGACTCCAGTGAGAATTGTTAGAGATTTAATTCACTTAACTACAAAGACAGGATGAGGGAAAGCAATGCCCTTGTGCAACGTATAGACACTAGTCACTCAAGAGACCAAGGGAGAATGTTGTGTTTATAATGCTTATTTATAAGTCCACTGGATCTGAGAAAAAAACAGAGGTGTCTTTTTTGCCCACATTATGCTTTAATAGAAATAAAGTAATCAGTACTTTGTTCTTCATTTTCAGTTGAGGATATATTTTCTACCCGTTCTACTCGCAAGTAGCTAATCAGGAAACATGAAATTTAAACCCAGTCTTTGTAAATGAAAGGCTGTTGACTACATCCAATGGCTTAACGTTTAAATTTCTGTTTGAAAAAGCAAATATTTGCCAGTTATGTGATGATTCTAACTGTTGAACCTCTTTAATAGCATTGATAATTTCTCCTTTGTAGAAGAAAGACATGGGGTGTACTGGTGATATATGTCACAGCAACACTATAGTGAAGAGATCAGATGATGAACCTTGAAATCAGGCTACCTAGGTTTGAATCTGAGTCTGTCACCAGCTAGACCTCAAGAACTGACTTTAGTGCCCACCTGCTTGGACTCACCCACCTTTATCCCACATTTTCCCTTAACCTCTTCTTTCCAGCTTATATCTCAATTCAGGCAAATGCAAATTGAAAACAGCCCTTAAGCGATAGTGACTGCCCAGACAAGACCTCCAGCCAGCCCCGACCAACCAGACCAGTTTGAGCTTAACCCCAACTCTCTCCTGCCCAGATGGACCATGGAGTGACCTCTAGAATGACTGACTACCTTTGCTTTATTATAACACTAAAATCTCTGCCCAAGAAAGAGCACGAGCCTCATTTACATAATGTACAATGTGTGTATAGGCATGTTTCGTTAAGGCACATGTGTGACCTTATACCTGACTCTACATATGATGACAAGGCATTTCTATCTAAATATTCATCCTAACCCTAAATGGAAGGATCCCACCCACCCTTCCTCCAGGGTTCATAGCTTTGGAAGTTATTCCCTTTTTTGTTGCAAATAAAGTTTTTGTTTGTTTGTTTGTTTGTTTGTTTGTTTTTGTGGGGTGCCTGGGTGACTGGGTTGAGCATCCTCCTCTTAATTTCAGCTCAGGTCATGATCACAGGGTTGTGGGATCAAGCCCCACATTAGGCTCCATGATGAGGGTGGACTCTGCCTAAGATTTTCTGTCTCCCTCTACCCTGCTCATGCTGTCTCTCTCTCTCTCTAAATTAAAAAAAAAAAAAAAAAAAAAAAAAAAAAGTTTTCTTGTGCGACAACTCACCCTGGTGCGGTTTCTGATTCACCACGGAGAGAACTCACACTGGTTTAGATACAGGTCCACTACTTCCTTTGTACTACGTGACCCAGGCAACACAGCTGGGTATTAGGATCCCTAAATGTAAAGATAGCAATGACAACAATAGCACTTTTTTCATGAACTTATTTTGGTGATTAAATGAACTACTAGAGGTCAAGTGTTTGGAGTAGTGCCTGGAACATAGTTAAGTACCTGTGTGAGCAAGCATCACAGGAAGGAGGCTTCAGGAGGAGCCACTGATAGCAATTAAGAATAGTCCCATATCTTAATTCCAAGACTCATATAGTTCTGACTTATGTGCAAAGGTCATAATTACAAAATATCTGTCTGGTATATTGTCCTTCTAGGTAAATACTCCCCATCCCCAGTTGTATTTTGGATTAGTTGAAAAGGAGTTTGAAAAGGAATCCTGTGAGCATATATTATGAGCTATTGTTGGTGTTTTTTTTGTTTGTTTGTTTTTTATGGGAGCCAGACTGGGGAAATTATAATACATTCCGAACAGAGGACACTTGAGCTTGCCTGCTTCCTTTCAGGATGCAATAACATAGGCAGGTTACCAAAGATAATAGGAGTTAAGCTTACAGGAATACAAGGAAGGAATGCAGCTCAGGAAGATGTCTAGCTTTAGAAAACAGAGCTTATGAAGACCTGAATCATCATTCGGAATAGAACAACACCATACGAGTCTCCTTTCCTCATGACTCAGCTTCTCTAGCTCCAATTTCTCTCCTTCCACTTGTTTCCACTACTATTTGAAAATCTTCACAAAATATGATTAGTTTAGTTAGATTTTGTTTTTTTATTTGTGTGCTTTGTTTTTGTGGGAGAAAATGCATCCATTGGATGGAGTTTCTTTTTTTTTATGTTTTTATTTGTTTTTGAGAGAGAAAGAGGGAGAGAGAGAAAGACAGAGCACAGAGTGGGAAGGGGGCAAAGAGAGACAGAGACACAGAATCCAAAGTAAGCTCCAGACTGACTTGTCAGCACAGAGCCCAACGCGGGACTTGAGCTCACAAGCTGAGAGATCATGATCTGAGCCAAAGTCAGATGCTTAACCGACTGAGCCACCCAGGAGTCCCAAGACTTTATCTTTTGAGGGTTTTACTTGTGCTCATCTCAGGATCAAGTTTCACAGGGAATCAAAATAGGCATAACTCATGGGATTTGTCTCACTTGGAAAGCCAGAAATTTACACACATGAAGACATCCACTATTATAACACTGAATTTGTAATTTATAATTATATTATGAATAAGTACAGCATGAATGACATGGTTTGAGAATTCTCTAGGACAGTGGTTTTCAGTCTTGACTCTAGCTTAGGATCACCCGAAAAGCTTTTTAACCATGATGGCAGCAGGAACATATGATTTAATTGATGTGAGGCAGTTCCAGGCATTAGTGTGTTTATTAAATGTGAACATTGACCAGAGTTCCCCAGGATTCTAATATGCAACCAGCACTCAGTGAAGTAGAGGGGAGTCATGTGAGCTGGGAGAGTCTGAGAAAACTGAGAAAAGGTTTTAGGAAAGACCCTGAAAGGATTCTATGGACATAAAAAAGGGCAGTTTATTCTAAGACAAGGGAAGTTTCAGCAAAATTGAGCATCATGTTGTGAGAAGTGATTTGTTTTGTGACGACGTGAGGTAGTTATGGTGCAGCAGGGGTATGAAGAAACATAAACAACAAAATGAGGATTCGGAGTTTAACAAACAAACCAGGGAGACTAAAGGGGAGATAGCAGAGGAAAAGCCAACAGTACTCTGGAACTGATTAGGTATAGTTCCAGAAGGAACTGAAGGACTGGGACATCATCAATTCACTTTTGCTTTGAAGATTATGAAACATTTTTTCATGTTGAGGGATTCTCTGATTCCACCCAAAGCTCAGAAAAATATAGCAATTTAATGTTTGCCTCTATGCCTAGGGTATCTAGTTAATGCTTGGCCACAGTGTCACCTTTTGTGGGTGGGTGCTACTCTGCAACAGTGTATATATCCAGTTGATGAACCCTTTAATATTGGAGACTCAGGAAATAAAAAATAAATTATAGTTATTTCTTATCTTTCAAGTTCATCCAGAATGAGCAATATCTGTACTATACATCATGTGCAAGGACATAGTCTTTCTTGAAGCTTTCTGTGTCATTTATAATTGAACTTCTGTTTGGGTGGCTTTTGGTCTAGGTGCAATATCAGAAGACAGCAATCTCATCTTTATGAAAACCTTGAAATTGTACTATAGAGGGGAAGTAGCGGTGGATTTAAATCAAGTTCTCTCATCAAATAACTGTCTGGACTTCAAGCCAGTCAGTTAACCTTTTGGGACTTCAATTTCCTCATCTGTAAAATTGGGAAAGTGACCCGGATGATGTCTAACATTCCTTCTAACTCTAAAATTCTATGATCCATTTGCTCCCCTAAATTCTCTTTCACTGGGTGGTTAAAGGTTTTGAAAATAAATATTCTTTGGCTTATCTACTTGTCTTAACATTTTTTTAATATCCAAGAATTTCTTTTTTCTTTATATTTAACATATGTAAAAGCAAATATTGTATGAGTTTACTCAAAGTACCCAATGGACAGGGTGAGATCAGAGTTGATCTTAAAACTTTCCAAGTAAATAACCAATTGTGTTGCTGCTGCCATTGTTCAAATCTCATCAATATCTCTTTTTCTGATACAGTCAGGAGCTAAGAGTAGATGTTCCAGAAATGCCATCCCCTCTAATTTTCCATTTAGGTTTTCCCTGTGTCTTTTCCCTGCCAAGTATTTTCAGGGTTCCATGAAAAAAAAAATATTGCCTTCATTCGAATAGAAGGAATTCTTGATACTCATTGCCTGGATCGTGATAATGAAAAGGATAAAAGGCAGAGACTGGAGTTGACAGGACAGAGTGCAGAGATCATTCAGAAATGTTTACAATAACTATAATATAGTGTGGTTATGGCGTCCTTCCTGTATAACTGACAAAATGACTTTGGGCCCTTGAAAGTTTAATAGTGTGACATTGTAATTTTCAATAGGAAATATATGTTTGACAGAGCTCCCAAATCCCTTGGAATTTCCTAAGTGATGAGAATGATAAAGATTCCTTTTGTTATGTTAATGACGTGTCTTTTGGCCTGCTAAAGATGCCGGCTTGTTGCCAGGAGAACCACCAGGTGATTAGAAGGTTGGAAGTTTTCAGTCCTACCTCCCACTCCGACCTCTCCCGAACTCTGAGAAGGGAAGGGAGTAGGATTAGAGATTGAGTTCAACTACCAATGGCCAATGATCTAATCAATTGTACCTATGTACTGAAGCCTTCATAAAAAAACAAAAGGACAGGGTTTGATGATCTTCCAGGTTGGTAAACATGTGGACATTTGGGTAAAGTGGTAGAGGACATGGGAGCTCCAAGCCCTTTCTATGAAGCTCACTCTACATTTTCATCTGTCTGTTGATTCATATCCTTTAATATCCTTTGTAATAAACCTATAATCTATTAAATAAAATGTTTACTTGAATTCTGTGAGCCACTCTAGCTCATTAATTGAAGCAAATGGTGGGGGGGGGGGTCATGGGAAACTCCAATCCGTAGCTATTTGGTCAGAAGCACAGAGGATAACCTGGGCTTGCATTTGGCATCTGAGTTGGGAGGGCAGTCCTATGGAATTGAGATCTTAACCCATGGAATCTGATACTATCTTCTCAGAAAATGTCAGAATTGGGTTGAATTGTGGGACACAATGCTGTCTGGAGAATTGTTGGATGTGTGGATAACCTTACACATATACACACACATGTGTACACACGCGCACACACACACACACACACTGAAATAGGTAATCAGAACCACTGTACGTAGTAATGACAAGTTAGGTCATGCTGAGTTAAGCAAGCCCATAATCAACAACAAAGGTTTATTTCTTGCTCAATCTACATCGACTCTGCACACCCAGGCTAACAAAGTAGCTCCTATACCAAATATTACTGAGTACAGTGCTGGAGCAGAGCAAATAAATGCTCAGCTCCAAAGTGACACACAGCATTTCCCTTTACAATGCATTGTCCAGAAATAGTCATGTGGATACTACATCCACAAGGGCTCAGGAAGGACAATCCTATAACCTTAGAGATAACATTTACATACTAATCTTCTAGAGGAATCTAAAGTTTTGAATCACTGGAAGTCCTATCCTGGTGCCCAGAATAGTTCTGATATGTTAAATAAATGAATGTTAACACACCAAGATCTTAGATTCTATCTCTTTGAGAATCGTTTGTGTTTGTCACTATGTTATCATGCCCATGGATAAGAAGTGCTGAATAAAACAGAGAGAGGCCAGATGGTGACAGATTGGCTTTAACCAATATTCCAAAAAAAAAAAAAAAATCCAAATTCTTAACCCACCTTGCAAACGTATTATCCAGTTAGCACTGCTGCATGCAATGAACAGCACATTTGAGTTGCCGTACTTTTAGAATAAATCCATGCAAAAACTTACTAGGAAAAAATAAGTACTATCTTAGTAGGCATCATTATTTGTTATTTCACACATCCTATGATCCAGACTTCATATTTTGTAGAATGGAAAAAAAGTAAGACGTGAAACCTCCCTTTCTGAGGTGGTCTCCAATATAGAAAATACAGACAACTGTTTGTCTTTTGCATATAACCCACAACTCACAAGGACCCAGATAAATTTTGTTTCATGTAGTGTTGAAAGAGTAAAAGTTGAAGGGTAACCATGCAAATGATCTAATCAATGTGATTAATATAGAGATTTGTGCTATTTCAAACTTACAAAATCCATATTGCAATCGCAATTTAGCTGGACTAATTTTCTTCATTGTTGAACTGTGGATTAATTGCCCCTTCTCTTTTTCATTTTGCATGGTCTTCCTTTTTCCTGTAAGGAAATGGCCCAGGCTAGAAGAAACTATATGTATGGCTGGCTCCAGTGCTTTCTCTTTAAAGCTCCCTATATTCTATCTGGTCTGTTGCTCTTCCTGTCCTCTTTTTCCTTCAGTTGTAATGAGGCCCCAGGGATTCTAACTGGCTTCAGACAAAGGTGGTTTCTGACAAGGAGTACTGAGCTCTAGATACTCTCTGTTCATCTTCAATCCAACATGCAATCAAAAACAGAAACCCAAGTTAACATTGGAATAGTTCACAATTCCAATTCCTGCACACATTTCTAGCTTTAAACTATACTGGTTTCAAATCATGACACCTCAGGGGCTGAGATCCTTAGTCCCTTCTAGAACCTATCTTATTTCCTTCTCTTCCTACCTCCTTCCTTTCCACCGTTCACTTTAACCTTTCTCTTTGTAAAAATATTTGGTAATAATTGATACATGCACATAATATATGCAACGTAAATATATAATTAAGCAAAGTAATGAAATAAATATTCATGAACTCAACACAATAGTTTAAAGTAGAATATTATCAACTTCACTATACTACCTGTGGGCTCCTCTCACCACAACTCCATTTTCTGCCATTCACCACTATCATGTATTCTGTGTATTGTTCTATTGCTTTTATTTGTAGCTTTACTACATACATAACTAACCCTAAGTCAATGGTTTTCCAACTGCAGGTTATGACTATGAAATCAAAATAATGGGTCACTACCAGAATTTGGTTTTAATGATATATAATACAATGGAATGGATATCACCAGAGTACACTGGACATGGTAGGGGTTAAGTAATATGTGTACTTGTGTGTGCATGTTGGTGTGTGAAGTCATTTCTTACAGTGGTCCATGGATCACAGTGTCAAATAGATTCCTTCCTTTGGCCAGTTGTCAAATAGTTTTAAAAACACTCCCGTAAACACTCTATTATCAGTTCTGTTTGTTTTGAGCTTTATAAACATTGAAAAATATTGTATGTACATGTTCTTTACTGACTTGTTCTTTATGGTCTAGGATTCATTTATGTTGATTCATTTTTACTGCCAAATAATATTCTATTGTAGGACTGTGATGTAATTTATTTATACAGCCTCCTGTCACTTGTAGTTTGGGTTGTTGCCAATATTCCATTATAACATAAAGTGCTGTTGTGAATATTCTTGTGATATCCTGATGCATTTGTAGAATCGTTTCTGTAGAGAATATATCTGGAAGCGGAAGTGTTAGAACTTGGGTATGTGCATGATGTTACATATGATGATGCAGAAATATTTTCTAAAGTGATTTTTTTTCCTCTGTGCACCTTCTCCTCTTCTACTCCCGTAGGCACCCAGAAAATACCATCATGTTCTAGAATTCACAGCGCTGTACTTATACTCTGAACCTACTCTGACCCTAAAAGTTTTTTTTTTCCTAATGCCTTATCTGCTGCACATGAACGGCATTTTCCTACCTGAGTCACGAATCACCCTCTTGGAGATCAATTTTTTTGTATGCCGATGGAGGCCTCAGCAGCTCTGAGCTGGAGAAGTCTCTTCCTTATCTATGATACATTTGATTCTCAGGAAGAGTATTATACAACTAGCTGCCATTAAGTCAAGCCTTGTCCCTAAATTCAACTTGATTTCCCTAGTATTTGTCAAGAAATGAGAAGGGTGTGAGATTTTACCTGACTTACAAAATAATGAGATACTCTGCCATAGTTTCATGGATGCTGGCAGAAGACATGAGAATCCTGGCTCATAAACAAAGGTGTCTATTACTCACAAACTTGTAGTAGCCAGAATATCAGCATTTTCCTGCACCAGTTCCCAAGCCCCAATTCCCAAAGGGCAACATGAAGAGGGCCAGGCAGCCCTGTACAGGCAGCGGGTGCCTCAATCTCTTATACTGGGTGTAGATAGCATAGGCATGGCTGTCCATTGTTCCAGAGTGATATAATATCTCCTATCTTCCAGGGCTGAAAGTAACCCTACCCTTTGCTCCATAGAGGGACACTATGTCTATTGTCCATGGAGGTTCACTATACAAACATTTTTGAAAAGATAGTACAGAAAAAGACAGTAGAGATAGACAGTTCCTCTGATCATAAGACATGCAAACGTAAGGGAGATCAGTGGAGAATCGTCCCTCAACAGTATACTATAGAGAAATCCAGGTCCACACGTCTTTGGAGAAAGACATCAACTTGTCTGCATCAAATTACTATCATCCAATTTTAAGAGGGACATTTCTATTTCATTTATTTTCTTCCAAATCCTCTCTGTATTAGGATACTATAGGTTATGCTGCAATAACAAACACCTCCCCAAATCTCAGGGGTTTAGTATAATACATTTTATCTCTCATGTTAGTCTGCACAAGGCTCTGTCCCATAACGTCGCCCAAAGTGATAGAACACTACCTTCTTGTGGATCCAACATGTACAGACTCATCTCTTCAATTCCCTGGCATCAGAAGAGAGAAAGACTCATGCGTAGGCCTTTTACTGCCTATTCTTACATGTGTCACATTTTGTTAGCCCACACTGTTTCCATGGTCGAATCTAATAGCAAGGGTGTTAGGAAATGTAGGAAAACTGATGGAATACCGGGTGAACATTCCTTTCTCAGCCACACTTTATTTGGGTTTCCAAACATTTTCCTGTTTTCTGTTTTAGGGGCAATTCTAATCCATGTCTTAGCTTAAATTACCAGATCTGCTTTGTGCAGATTCTATAAGAATCTTTTTGATGATATACTCACTCGGTACTCCAGGACACGAAACCACAATCCTACCCCTATGCATTTTTATTAAATGGATTTTATACTTGTCATTCTTTACAACTGGCCAAATATACCTTCCATCAAAGGAAAAGGAAGTTAACCCCCTCAAAATCTGAGTTTCTTCTCGGTTTGATCCCTTACTGTGTGCCAGATATTAAGCTAGGCTTTAGGAATAAAGAGATTAAAAAATAAAAGTGAAAACCAGGACTCTGAGAGTCCACGGGAGCAGTGGAGAGAGACACGTATAAGCCAATACTGTAAAACAATAGTGTGTGATAGTTGCTCTGGCTGAGGTGTGCACAGGGTACTTTGGTGCTCAAAGCAGGAGGTACGTACGTAGCCCGGATCAGGGAGTTTTGAGAAGATCCTCTGATTCTCCAGGAAACAACTGAAGTGAATCTTGAAGGACAGGTAATAGACAGTTATACTTAATGGAAAAAAAGGTGGCTGGAAAGTCAGTCTGGAAATAGAGAATTGGCTCAAGGGCAGAGGCATGAGAGAACACGGCTGTTTTTAAAATGCAAATACTTCGGTATGACTGGGAGCAGGTGAGTATTAGGTGAGAATTAGGAGCTTATAAGAGATGCAAATGGACAAAAGAGTCAGAACAGATTCTGCATGAACACAATGGGGGAACTACTGAAGGATTTTAAGCATGATGGGAATTTTGTATTAGAAAGATCACTCTGACAGTAAGCTGAGGGATTAGAAGTAAGTGAGACTGAGTCAGTAGAAGTGATAGGATTTTATAATATTCCAGACATTAGTGGCAGTGTGGATCGAGAAGACAAAGTGGTATCTATGCTGTTAAGTAGATACAATATCAGAACATGGTAATGAAATGGGTGTTGGGGATGTGAAAGTAAGAGACTTAAGTGTGACTCCAAATTTCCAAGATTAGGTAAAAGAAATGCAAATTTTAGTTTGAAAATAGTTTCGTCTTTGATTGGCGGCTATAGAACATCCTGCCATATAGTTTGGTGTGGAGTTCAGCTGAGGCCGTGGATGTAGACATCGTCCCAGGGTCAGGCAGATGAGGAAATGAGAGAGAAAGGATATCGGAATGCAACAACATCCTTTACTGAGGAAAACCACAGTAAAGCTGTGTCTACCAATAGTATATTCAAGTTCCTTGTGCACTTATCAGTTAAACAATATAAAATTTTCTTTTTTTTTTACATTTCTTTTTTACGTTTATTTATTTTTGAGACAGAGAGAGAGCATGAACGGGGGAGGGTCAGAGAGCAAGGGAGACACAGGCTCCAGGCTCTGAGCTGTCAGCACAGAGCCCGATGCGGGGCTCGAACTCACAGACTGTGAGATCATGACCTGAGCCGAAGTTGGTCGCCCAACCGACTGAGCCACCCAGGCGCCCCAACAATATAAAATTTTCAAAAAAGAATTACCAAAATACTTTCAAGATGTTTCACCTCACCAACTTTCACCTCCTAAGTACATTCAGCATGAATTCCATGATGAAGAAACTCACAAACTTAAAGTAAATGGCAAACTGAAAGCCCTGTTAGTCACCGGCAAACACTAAATATGTTTTATACTTCCAAAGCTCTTGAATTCTCTGGTGCACGGCTGGAATAATCATGACAAACCTCACAGAAGTCCCAGGAGGTAGGAAATGAGCGTGGCAGTACTCTGTAGCATTCTTGTAAATAAGAACACATGCTCATCCATCCACAAAACCATTCTGCGCCAGACTGCCACAGGTTATAGGGTGGTTGAACAAAGGATATCCCAGTTTTCTACCTGTCCCAGCACAAAGAGATTGGCATTGGATGTAACTGCTGTTGAACCAACTAGAGTCAGGAAATCTTGCACAGAGTAACAGCCTTGGGATATTTGAACTTTGCCAAGGAGCTCAAAGCACATCTGAGTCATTGACTCACTAACACCAGGAAGTCCTTGTGGGATAGGAAATGGTTCGTATACAATTTTGAAAGATCTGAAGCCTCCAAGTCAGCAAGTTAGTGGCCAAGCCTAAATCCCAGTAAAGTCCGCTCTTACTAAACCCAAATACTTGCCAATATCAGAGAAGTACCTAGAGGGATCTTGGAAGGTGCGTGCTTTAGAAACTGTCCCCCCCCCCACAATGAGCTCAGTTGCACCCCCCATTTGTGTGGTACAAACCCAATTGACTCACCATCCAAAAGCTCTCAGAGAGGTGACCCCATGAGCATTCCTTTCCCCTTTCTTTTATCCTCTCTTGAACTGCTGCTGCTCCTTTTAACCTGGTTCCAAGCCAGAGACCTTGCTGTTTTTGCTGGAGGTGGAAAATGAGTAAGGAAGAGTGATAATTCCCATCAACAAGTACCCTGGGACATTCACTTGTTGATTTGGCATGGCACCTCTTGACATTGAGCTTCCACTTTACTACAGTGGGGATTATGATCACACTGCTCTGCCCCCCAAGCCATATTCTACAGTTATGTAAAGACTAATCAAGCATTTAAGCTCAATTGCCTCATGGAGTTCACAGCTTTTGATAGAATAGAACATTCTCTTTGAAAGAAAGAAAGAAAAAGAAAGAAGAAAGAAAGAAAGAAAGAAAGAAAGAAAGAAAGAAAGAAAGAAAGAAAGAAACATCGCTTCTTGACAAACAGGAGAGTGGAAATTCTATCACTTCTTACCCGTTTCTACTCAGGGCTGAGCTGTTCTTGCAAGAATCTTTTCCATTGTGCTTTTACATATTGTATTATGTGCCATCAAATCCTGTTTTAATGCTACATATTGATTCTCTTATAGGCTAGGGTATTATCGTCTTAAAGAGATTCAAAGTAAATGATTAAACGTAGTTTATGCATTGCAGTCACCAGCAATTTAGCATTTCTCTTCTGATTGGTATTTTAATGTCTGGCTGCTCAAGCGATGGGGGATAGAACACCTTGCACTCATGGCTATGAAATGAAAGTAATGGATGCCCTAAAGGCTCTCACTGTTCCCACCCCAAACCTTTCCACAAAAAGCTAACTTACATTAATTTTGGAAATACCATAGGCTTGGTTCACCTGGGTGCCTTAGTCGGTTGAGCATCTGACTCTTTTTTATTTTTTTTTCCAACTAGGAATTGAGCATTAACAAATACCAGCATCCTTTGCATTTGATAATACATGGTCATTTTTTTTACCTTGCTAGTCGATGCGCACATGCATGCACACGCATGCACACACACACACACACACAACATCTTCATCTATAAAGTTTTCTGTTGTTGTACAGTGTCTGACTCTTGATTTCGGCTCAGATCATAATCCCAGGGTCATGGGATGGAACCCTGTGTAGGGCTCTGTGCTGAGTGTGGAGGCGACCTAAGATTCTCTCCCTCTCTCTCCCGCTTGCGCGCTGTCTCTTTCTAAAAAAGAAACAAATACTGTAGGCTTAGTTCTTTCAGGATAGGTTTATTTCACCTCTGTTCAACTGAGAAAGCAGAGAGGAGAAAGCGAAACACCCTTTATTTACTCGATTAACTTTAGCGGCAATGACCAGGGTCATGCTGATGTTCAGCAACCTTCAACATATTTTCAGTCAGAGCACACCTTGTCTGTGGTTGTAGGAGGCACAGCGCTGAGGGAAACCATTGTGATAAGAATAGGATTTCCTTACTGGCATCAATGTATAAAACCAGTGTTCGTACTGCAGAAAAATACTGACTGGAGAAGATCTAAGAAGGCAGAAGATATCAGAAGCGCTGCTGACTGACTTATTTGGAAAGAATGTGGTCTGAACCAGCCCTTACACGGAAGGCACTGTTGCCTGTTCTTTGAAAGATACAAAACCCTAAAGGAGCAGCTCTCTGTGGAAATGGTTGGACACTGCTTGCCTGACATGGGTCCTTGAGACCAGCTATGTAATTCAGCTGGATCTGAGGTTTCTTCATGTCAGTCACTCCCGGGCCACCAGCATCTATCAGATTTGCCAGAAAGCGCAGTAAAGGAGAAAGAAATAGAATCGATGGCATATAGATTATAAAGGTTGAATATCAGAAGACAACACCACAAAGAAAACAAGAAGGATGTGGAAAGAGGTGTTTATTGACTGCAGGAGTGTGTGTCTTTTTCGACTCATTTGGAACTCTCCCAAAGGAATCCCATGAGGGGACACTTGCGAAGAGTACACTGTGTCCCTTCCAAGGATGTTTCCTGAGAACCATACAACTCAGTGTCTTAGTTCACATTGAGAAACATAAGATTTGGCCAAAATCACTCAGTTTGTCCTTTGCAGAGCTGGGGGGCCAAGCTCCAAGCTGACCATCCACTGAGCCTCCCCTTTCACAATGATGGTTCCATTTCAGCACTGTGCTGTTTGGCTGGAGGCCAAACTCTGTTTTTCAAAATATGTGGCCCATTTTAGATATTTTAAGGCAAATACAAGCACAAAATCAGAATGGTGAAGTGAAGGAGATAAAGAATAGTTTGAAAAGGACTGTTGCTGAATGAGCAGGGGATTTAAGAGTATGAGGCAGGAAGGGTCAACCATTTCTAAGAAAAAGATATGCCCTTTGGTGGGCAGGGTGGGGACTGTGACAGAGTGAGGAGAACAGTGAAGACTAAGTTGGCATGTGGCAGCCCAACACAAGAAATGAGGCTTTCCTCCTACAAGATGAGTATGTTGTTCAGTGGGAATTTGGGAAGAGAACTCTGAGGAAGAAGGAGATAGTGATAATTTCTTGGACTAAACATTCTGAAGTAGTATGGCTCGGTATAGACACAGGCTATCTGCTCTTATTTATTTTGTAAATGTTTATTTATTTTGAAAGAGGGAGAGAGTGGGGGGAGGGGCAGAGAGAGAGGGAAAGAGACAGAGAATCTCCAGCAGGCTCCATGCTGTCAGCGCAGAGCCCCACCTGGGGCTTGATCTCATGAACCATGAGATCATGATCAGAGCTGAAATCGAGTCAGATGCTTAACTGATTGAGCTGCCCAGGTGCCCCGGGCTCTCTGCTTTTAAATGTAGGTTTTGCTATTATTCAGGTATGGTAAAGGCTACAGATCGGGAGGTGGCTGCCTTTGAAACAACAGTTTGTTACTTACAGTTCCCATGAGGAAGGGCATGCCATACTGTGCAGGGTTACATCAGGATGCTCCAAGGTCAGTCAGCAGAGGGAAGCAAGAGGAAAGCGTGGGCATGAGCCTTTATTCTGGTTTCTGAGGGAAGAAATGGGCAAGGGTAGTTTGAATAATTTTAGTGGGCTCTGGGCTATAGAGATTGTCTCTAGTTATCTGGTACATGGCCCTGGGCGCCTGGAGTAGACAGTAGTGGCCTGGAGTGTAAAAGCCTGATTGGTAGGACAGAAAGGACCCTTAGCAGATGAGTTGTTTCCCATCTCTAGGAATTGGCTACAAGGTTAGCTAAGCTCCAGATGTCAAAGTATCAGAAATATAGAAAACAAAACAATTACCTAAGGGTGATATCCCTAATTTGGAGAAGGAAAGAGACTTCTGATGACATACCAATAAGTGATGTCCTTGTGGAAAGAAAGTGTTTGACCTTTGGGGCTCCAGGGTGGCTTAGTCGGTTGAGCATCCAGCTCTTCACCTCGGCCCAGGTCATGATCTCATGATTCGTGAGTTTGAGCCTCACATCAGGCTCTGTGCTGATGGTGTGGACCCTGCTTGGGATTCTGTCTCTCCTTCTCTCTTCTCCTCTCCCTCTTGTTCTCTCTCTCTCTCTCTCTCTCTCTCTCTCAAAATAAGTAAATAAACTTTTTTAAAAAAGTACATAGAAAGTGCTTGATCTAATTGGACATACTTTGAGGGGTGATAGTATCCAAGAGTGTGAAGGCAATCCTGAGAATGAAAAACATTGTCCTAGGTGGGGTAGGAGTAGTCATCTGTAGAATGTCCCCAAAAAGAAGTGGCATGGATATTCTGAAGAGCGTCATGAGCACAGAAGGAAATGGACCCACAATAGGAAATGACAAACGATGTACGAAATTGTAGCTCTCTCTTAACAGTAAGTGGTCACCCTCTACAAGTGGCACCCTTGAGTGCTGGCTTGGGACAGTTAGGATCACCACCATTCCATTTTTCCCAGGGTTATGGCCAGAGAAGCAGAGCCTCCAAAGACAACCTTGCTGGTTGGTGAAGGTGGCATCTGCATAAGCCACATGCAGCAGGCTGATTACATCTCAGCTTGTGCTGGTGGGTTTACAGCAATATTCTCTGGGCCCTGTTCAAGGAATTTTACTCGTACAGCTTTGAGCTGTTAAGGAAAATTGACTCTTCTATTTATTTTTTGACCAAATCATGAGAAGAAGCTCAGGGGAGGGAGTGTGTGAAAATAAGTAAGTCTGGACTGCAAGAAACTTATTCTCTCTGCTCCTCCCCTCCAATGCACGTTTCAAACAGACACTCTTCCTGAAGAGAGTTTGTGGCAACAGGATCCCTCCAGATTCAAATCTAGATATGAACGCTGGAGCACAGTAGTTGAGAAAGTGGCTTTCAACTGCCTGGTGAATGAGAAGTGGTGACCAAGGAAACACAACAATGAGTCTACTCCCAAATCAGAAAAACTATTGACTTTACATTTATTATTTTAGCGGCTTGGAGAAAGTACAAACTACAAAGTGATTTGCAGTCAGATGTCCACAGTACCTCTAGAAGTTACAGTGGTGTAAGATAAGGCAATGTTTGAGACTGGAACGATCTGGGTAGGCAGGTTTTAAGGCTGAATGGGGAGAGGCAGGCAGGGTAAGGAAAGTCCTAGGGATGGACTGATGGACTTTGAGTTCTGGTCCATTCAACTCAATCCTTACCTGGAATACCCCCCTCCTCCATTAGAAAAATCCTCCCCCCCCCCCCCCCCCCCGAACTGGAGGCTGGCTACACTGAACAGATAAAGCAGCTGCTGGATACCAAGAACCACTAGGTGGCATTTGTGATTTATTACTTTCGAAGCTGAGATTTTAAAATGTCTCTGCCGATCCTGTGCTTAGACTGAACAAGACATTTAACATTCCAAAGCATTTCATTCAAGAAATGAATAGTTCATTCTCTTTATCCTGCTTAGAAGGGATGGGGGCTGGGTGACTGATTTGAGAAGCTGAATTTCAGATCATCTACATTCTTCTGCAGGTCCTCTCTGACCCCACACCATCAGCTTACATAAGTAATTACTTGTCTACAATTAAGCTGTAAATAATGCAATCACTCCATTCTTGTCCCGTCACTCCAGTCCCAACCACAACAAATAGTGCTAATCACATACTTATTCAAGTGTGTAATTATTCACAGTTAAACTTCTGTCACTTTCACCCTGTTTGGAAACAGCAGAACACAACCTGTAATTAGCAAATGTGGCTCCAGGCACTTTTGCTTGGGAGTACGCCAGGGATTCAGCACCTAGGCGCTCCTTTGATCTGGAAGCTGGCAAGGCACCTCACCCTGAGGCCAGAGTGCTATCAGCACTCTGCAAGTCACTGAGATCAATGAATATGTCAAAGGCATCTATCCCAAATCACAGATTACTTCCCTTTCTCACTGTGGTTTCTGCCTTTAGTATATATTTCATAGGCTCTCCTTTTCTTTTTGAACCCTTTGACTTAAGTTTAAAGGGTTACCAATAAGGTCTGCCATTCCCCGTGTTTTCAACTCAGGTTAAAAATGAAAGCAGGACCCGGAAGTCCTGCTTGATGGTCCCTGTTCTTTCTTAACTTTGCAGTTTCCTTGAACACAAGCACAAGGGAGGAGGGATGACCTTTGCTGCCTTGCCTGGACCACAAGGAAGAAGAAACCAAAGACTTTTGTCCCCGTGTGTGCCACTTTTCTCCAAACCCCAGCTAAACCATCCAGCATACGGGTATCCTGGTTACAAGGAAGACCAAGTAAACCTCAGATGTTTCATAGCAAATCCATTGTATTTTGTCAGAGGAACAACTTGGTTGCACAGACCCTTCCCAGGGGAGGCGGGAGGGGCCTAATAGTGTCCCGCTGGCTAGAAAACAGAACGTGGTAGCCAACTTCTTTCTCCATAAGAAATTGAGATATGGCGTATGCCTTTGCAAAAAAGTATATTGGGCCCATAGAAAGGAATGGTGAGGCATGAAGGTTCAGACTGTACATCTATGAATTACACTTGTGTTCGCATGTTATATTAAGAGTGTGACCCTTTCTTTGCTTGTTTGAGGAAAGGTTATTTTACCTTCATTAAGATTCCAGTGCCAATTACCTAAGGAAAATAAGTTTGCATATCTAGCCTGGGAATATCTTCGTTGCCTGACATACGCCATTAAGGCAGAGGTTTTTCACTTCAACCTACCAGGAGTATTCTTCCTAGCAGACAGGTAAAAGGAATTGCAGTTCCGTTCTTTGTATGTAAATGCCAGCCATCCTTCGATTCTAACCATGACAAAGCCAGTTTTAAAAGTACTATTCAGAGATCTCAAAGGGAAGAACACCTATGTGAGCTTCTCAATCAGAGAAGACTGTTCTCACAGAATGGAAAATAAAATGTGAACAACGTAGGGGTGCTGCCTAGCCAGCTAACTTAACCAAATGAGCCAAATTAGCCCTGGCAAACAGTGTGGTGACAGATGTGTGAGCCAGATTGCCATGATGTTTTTATTTTATAATTTTTAAAAGATGAAATACTATGACTGCTTCTATGTGAGCGAAGTGGAACACTACTGAGTAGTTATCTGATGATTTTGATTAATCCAGACTGACAAGCAATCTGGAGGATTAGTTTAAAAAAAAAAAAACAAACAAACAAGCCAAAAAGACTCCTGTTTTCTCCAGTGGCGGTGGTCTTTAACAGAGCTTCGTTGATAATAGTATTGAGGATTTTGAGAGCTCCACTTGATTTAGCCCAGGTAGACACAAACAAGACTCTCGACAAACTGATCTTTAAAACATCTTAATACACAGTCCACTAACATAGTGAGAGTATGACAGAAACACCAGCACCCTGGATTTGGACAAGAAGTGAGTGTAAAGATGCCTCACCTGCACTGCTCTGTTCTGCTTCCTGGGCGGGCTGAAACACTTTTTGCAAACTCAGTTCCATGCTGACTCCAGGGTACAATTATGGCATTTAGTTAAGAAACTGCTCTCTGCTTTCAGGTACGTATGTATAGCTCAGCAGAGAACTAGAACCCAAATAGGCATTGCTAGGCAGAACACATTGCCTGTCCGTCTACTTTCTTCCATTCCCCATGGCCACCATCTTAGTCCAGGCCATTCAGGCTCTCCAACTGGTCTCTGTATTTGGACTCTAGCATTCTGTGTATTGCTTGCTTGCCATAACAGGGACACTGATTTTATTTTATTTTTTTTTAAATTTTTACTTTTTTTAAGTTTATTTATTTATTTTTGAGAGACGGAGAGCAGGAGAGGGGCAGATTGAGAGGGAGAGAGAGAATCCCAAGCAGGTTCCATGCTGTTAGCACAGAGCCCGATGCAGGGATTGAGCTCACGAGCTATAAAATCACGACCTGAGCCAAAATCAAGAGCCAGGAGCTTAACCCACGGAGCCTGGTGCCCACAGTGTCCCCTGGTGCCCCAGGGACACTGATTTTAAAACATAAATCTGATCACATCATACTCTGATTCAAATTCTCCAGTGTCTTCCCATTGCACTAGAATAATATTCCTTGTAAAGAGTTTTAAGGCTCCACTGACGCTGTTCCTGTCTGATTCTCCACCTTCCTTTTGTATTCCACTCCCTTGCCAGCCTCACCAGTCTTTCAGCTGTTTGAGGACTCCTGGAGTGTTGCATACCTCATACCTTCCACTGGGTTGGTCTTCCCGTGGCTTTCCAAATAGCTTCAGCTTATAGGACTGGCCCTTTGTGACCATCCTCTGTAAGACCGGTTGTCCCCTTGGCTTCCTCAGTCTCAGCCCTGTGGTTGATTCTTTTCATGACAGATCACCATTTGTAATTAGTCTATGCATCTGCTTATTAAATATTGGCACCCATAGAATGTAAGCTGAAGGGCAGAGTCCATGACTATCTCATTCACTACTTGATCGCCAGTGCCTAGCCTAGTGCCCACTGCATACCAGATCGTCCCGGAATTGTTTGTCAAGCAAATGAACAGATAGAATTTAATCACTGCAAAGACCAAGGCATGTAACGTGGAAACTGCCTTTTGAGAGTTCTTTGAGTAATTGCAAGTAAACAGAAGCAGTGAGTAACACTTTTTTCCCTACATTTTATTTTGAAAATTGTCAAATATACACATGAAAGAGAACATCCTCCGGATTCTACCATTCACATTTAATTATGCTTACTTTATAGCATATCTATTTGTTTTATCCATTGCTCTATCCATACTTAGAACCATCTCATTTTTTGTCACCTTTCAAAGCAAATTGCAGACACCAATACACTTCCTCCTAACACTTCAGCATACATATTATTAACTAAAATTCAATATTTGTTTAAGGTTTTTCTTTTGGCATACAGTTCATAGATCATGAAATGTGTAACTCTTAGAGACTTTCACAAATTTTTAATAAATGCACACATTGCCCAAATTGCTATCCAGATGAAAATAGTATCCATGCCTCTTTTTTTTCTTTTTAAGTTTTATTTATTTATTTTGAGAGAGAGAGAGAGAGAGAGAAAGAGAGAGAGCATGAGCAGGAAGGGTTAGAGAGAGAGAGGGAGAGAGGATCCCAAGCAGGCTCTGTGCTATCAGCGTGGAACCCTATGTGGGGCTCTAACCTACAAACCACAAAATCATGACCTGAGCCTATATCAAGATCAGTCACCTGGGTGGCTCAGTGAGTTAACATCCGACTTCTGCTCATATCTTGATCTTGTGGTCTGTGAGTTCAAGCCCTGCACAGGCTCTGTGCTGACAGCTCAGAGCCTGGAGCCTGCTTCAGATTCTGTCTCTCTCTCTCTCTCTCTCTCTCTCTGCCCCTCCCCTCCTCTCAAAAATAAATAAACATTAAATAAACAAACAAACAAACATAAGAAAAAAATTAAGAGTCAGTTGCTTACCTGGCTGAGCCACCCAGGTGCCTCATGTATCTTCTTATGCCAAGTTCTCAAATATTTTGTTTATATTCTATAGAGTTTTGGTGTTTTTATTACTGAAGTGTATGATTTTTTTATATGCCCTGGATATGGAGTCCTTTGTCAGATATGCTTTGCAAACATTTTCTCCCTGTCTGTGGCTTGCCTATTTATTGTCTTAAGCGAGTTTTTAAATAAGCAGATGAGAAGTTGTTAACTTGATGTAGTCAAAGTTACTCACTTTTGATGATTATTGTTTTCTGTGACCTAAGAAACCTTTTTCTACCCCCAACTCATGAAGATGTTCTCCTATGTGTTTCTTTAGACTTAACCTTTAGTTATGGTCCATCTTGAATTAATTTTTGTGTATGCTATAATGTAGGGATGGGGGTTCCTGGGTTTTTTTGTTTGTTTGTTCCATAGGGATACCCATTTGTTCCAGCGACATTTATTAAAAAGATTTTCCTTTTCTAATTGGTTTGCTTTGGCATCTTCATCAAAAATCAAATTACTCTCTAGGAATGGGTTAATTTCTGGGTACTCTATTCTGTTCCATTGATCTACATGTTGATGCCAGTACTATTCTTGATTACTGTAGCCTTATAGTAAATCTTGAAATCAGACAATTTAGGTCTTACTTTGCTCTTTTTTTTTTAATGACTGTTTTGATTGTTCTAGGTCATTTGCATTTCCATATCAATTTTAGAGTCAGTTTGTCAATTTCTACAAAACTGCAGGGTTGTCGATTAAAATTATATTGAATTGTGGCTAACACTTCTTTGATGCAATTTTAAGATCCCTGAAAGCCAGCCCCTTGACCAGTCCTCTCTTGCACATTGGGGGGGTGGGTCCAGTCAATTCTCCATTAGAATTTATTTGTTTGAGTAAAGATGTTGTGTCATTGGTTTTCCTCTGCTACAAATAATAATCAGTATTTTTAAGTGCATTTAAGAGCATTATATTCATAATCTTATTAAATCCACAGAAACTGAAGAAGTCTTTAAGTGAGAAGTTATTTTCTCCAAATTACATGTGAGATGCCTGAGGCTCAAGGAATTTAAATAATATGTCCCAGATCAGAGAGCTAGTAAGAGAGGCTTTGAATTCAGATGCCTCTTACTCTGAAGTTTAAATGTTCTGGGGAAACTGAATTTTATTATCCTTTCTTACCCATTTTCATATGAGTGAGGGGTTTTGTATCAGCTGGGATCCAGATACTAAATGATAGTAAGATGAGACAAGGTTATTTGGTGATAGTGAAAAGAGCAGAGATCTTCAGGACAGAGCCTGTGTGGCTTTGTCTTGGGATATCCAGGGTCAGAGGATGCCATTAGGGACCGGGAACCTGGAGCGGGAAGGACCTTGAGGAGACGGAAGGCAGACAACCTTTCTCCCAAATTGGCCAAGGGAGGCCCACACTAGAGGTGACCATCTAAAAACAGCCTGTTCTAATGCCTTTAGCTGCCTGGGAATATTTATATCTTGAGAAACTCACATGTGATACACTTGGCAATAGCTGCAGGGCACTGGTTCCTCCTCCTCCCCTCAGATGCTCTCAGGGCAGCAGAGAGAACACAGAGATTCACAAATGAGCTTTCTTTGTAGGGCACTGGCTGCTTTGAAATTCTTCATTAAATCTTTTTCACAAATAAATTGCCCAATGTCCATGGGGAATGTTTCCATCTTTTAATCATATGCAGTTTGAATTGACTCTAGAGTTACAGTGTTCAGGGGCTGGTATGGAGGGCCTTGGCAAGGAGTGGGGGGCGGGGGGCAGACCTTCAGAAGCCCAGCCCTTGTGATTTCTCTTGAATGTAAGTAACAAAAGAAGGGCTCAAAGGGAGCGATTGGGGTAAGCTTCTATTTTGTGATGTGTTTAGCACCTGTCACAACTACGGATTTTTGCAACCGTGAAAGTTAATTATGCATCTTACCTATCGGTTTGGTACTGGTTCCAGAAGTGAAATCGTGAGCTTTGATTTTCTTCTCATAGGCTGGTGAGCCATTCTAGATTAATAGTTTAAATAAAATGTCAAGTATCTGATTGCCATGGAAACATTAATGCAAAGTGGACCCTGTAGCACTCCGTGCTGTAGAATTACAACGATATGAATTACCTTAGTCTCAAGACACCTTCTGAAACGGCCAGAGCTGCATCCCTGAAAAATGAGTCATTCGTGCACAAAGCAAGAAATAGTGTGAAAAGCTCCCACTCAGTCATGTCACCATTCACATACTTACGAGTTGGACAAACATCAGTTTCTTTCAAAGGGCAGACACAGGTAATACAGGCAGAACTCACTGCGGTGTGCTCACTGCTTACTGTGGAGGAACCTGTGAGTATCGATAGGGTGCCAGCTCTAGTGATCTTCAAGCCTGGTGAGAGGGAGTGTCTCAAGGGGTGCCAGTCACCTGGGGTCAAGCTCAGGAACACGCAGCAGGCACTTTGGGGCCAGCTCCAGGACCTCTCCATGGAACACATGTTCCAACTGCCTCCCCCAGCCTGATTATCAGAGCACTGCTGATTATGTTATGCAAATCATGGGAGATGGATTTCACATTTCCCCCAGCCAGGCTTCACACAGCTTTGCATTTATTATCCCCCTTTAAAAATACAGAGTCCTCGGAGAAGGGGAATGGCTCATTTTATTTGTTCACCAGCAGAGTTGGCACAGACCTGTCAAGCAATCATCCTGGGCTGTGATCTGCAAAGCTGCCCTTTGTTGTTCGATTCCCCCACCCCCTAGATTGTTTACAAGACACACACAGACATCTGCACGCCTCAAAACAAGTTATTTCCTGATTCGGCAAAACTTGTCAGCCTGGGTGATGAAAATGTTACAGCATTTGCTGACAAGCCATCAGATAAACCTGGAGTTACGTCCCCAGCACCTTGTCCTCATTCACATCTCAGGATGGTAAACACTTAGCAGGTCCTGGTTCTAGATGATTGTGAAATCAACCATCTGCCCCTAAGCATTTCTGATACTGCTTCCCAATCAAAGGTGCTGGTCCATCACCAGAAAAACAATGACTACATTTCCCTCCTTTTGGAAACAGAGGATTAAGCTTGCTTGTTTTTGCTATATTACTAATAAGACCTAAAAATCAAGTCTGGGCCTCTTGATTTTTAGATGAAAGTCTAGCCTCCACGATGGAAATATATCTGAACCACATATCCATGGTAAGATGTTTCCCTCAGTTCCTACTGTGGCTGCACAAACCAAGAAAACAGTGTGGCTTTCCATTAACCTCTCCTCCCTCCTACACTCTCCCTCATTCTACCTTCAGCTCCCACCCCAGGGAGGAACGAATATAATCTCTGCAAAATGAGCAACTGGAAATTAATGGGGCAGAGATCAGCTGACATATCCAATTCCTCCAGAAGAATTTGTATGATGATTTCCCCTGATTTACAAGATACAGCCCAGCAATAGTATGAGCTCATCAAAGGGGGAGAAATAGCCTCTTGTCACAACTTGGTAAGAGCTCCACAGATCTTCGTCGAGTGGGAATAAAACTCTGTGGCTCTAGAAGGGTTTATTAAATCAGAGATTTATAATTCAGCTTTGCAAATAGCTACCTGCCACCCACCTCTGGTGAATCATGACTCATTCGAGACAGGTGGCGCAGAATACCGATATATGTGTGCATACGTGTACACACATCATAGATGTACATGGACATATATATGTGTGTGTATGTTTTAACAATCATTGTCGACAACTGAATTGCCAATAAATGTGTAAAGCACTAGGACTTGTAGATTAATCTAAACTGATAGCCGATGATAACAGCAGCTAATATAGGTTGAACACCTTCATGAACCAGGAGATTTGTAGATATCATATTGTTACACAAACCCTGAAACATTGATGTTATCTCCCTTTTTCAGATGAGAAAACCAGGACAGAGACTCTGATTTTACCTGACTAGTCTGGTTATAATGGGATGCAGTTGGGATTCAAATACAGGTCTGTGCTGACTCACAGTCCATGCTGTTACACATCAATAAGGAACCTTATCACTTTCAGGGGCAGCAAACTTAATGCAAAATGGCTCACACAGTAAAGAGAATTTATTGTCTCATATACCAAAAAAGCCAGAGGTTGGCTGTAGTGGAGGCTTGCTCCTGCAGTTCAAATAATATCACCATGAGTATAATTTCTTGCACTCTATCCACCCTTATTTTTCATAAAAGGGGGTTCCATTGGGCACAGCAGCTCCATCACTTCCACGGGATACCAAAATCCCTCCCCATTGGTTCTAGATGACACATCTTCAACATGCCAGCCAGAAAAGAAAGACAGATTCTTAACTCTCAGAGAAGAGAGAAGCTTCTTTAAAAAAAAAAAAATTTTGTTTTAGTTTATTGTTTTGAGAGAGACAGAGCACGAGTAGGGGAGGGGCAGAGAGAGAGGGAGACACAGAATCCAAAGCAGGCTCCAGGCTCTGAGCTGTCAGCACAGCGCCCTAGGCGAAGCTCCAACTTACCAGCCGTGAGATCATGACCTGAGCCGAAGTCCAATGTTTAACTGGCTGAGCCACCCAGGCGCCCCCAGAGAAGCTTCTTTTCCTGAATATCAATAAACATCTTCTAGTAAGTCATTGAGTATAAGATTACATTTCCATCCTTGAACCAATCCCTTGGCCAAGGGAAGTGAACCAATCAGGGCACACATCTGGAGTTGGGGGTGGGTCAATCCCACTCAAACCACCAGGACAAGAATGAGGAGGAGAGATGTTTTGCCCTCTAAACTAGTTCAAAACAACAACAGTAACGACAACAAATTTTTTGCTTCTATGTCAATTAAGGAGTATGTAATGGAGATAAGAAACAAAAGATATGCCTATACAAGAGATTTAAGAGCATATACCAGGCAGTATTCAGACAGGGTTAGTAAGCAAAAATTATTTGGCAGATAAGAAATAAACAAGGGTAGAGTCCCAGAACAGAAAGTTTGAGTGGTTTTCTTATCCTTGTGGTTGGTTTGTTATGTTTTGTTCTTCAGGAGGAAATAGCACAGAGTTGGAAGAGAAAAACAGAGAAATCAGCCATCTGAGGGTGCGGGTTGGGGGAGAAGGAACCATGTGTATACTCTTTTGGGTATAGCAGTGAGAAATTATTTTGGTGAGATTACTAGATAGATAGTAAAAGGCTGAGCAACAGAGGCTTTCTGGTAATATAAAATATCAAACTGCGGCGCATTTTTAGACTGAAAATTAACACGGGAAAATGCTATTTGAGGAAAGATGGTCAATGTAAGGAGCAGACAAGCAGAAGGAAGTTGAACCAGTGCCCAGGATGTGAGGACATCATCTCAAAAAACATGTTTTGCACATACTAGACCATGTGTCAAGTTGTGTACAAGGCACAAAACTAACAGAGAGGACACAATAATGAATTAACTGTAGAATCTGTCCTCAGGTTGCTCACGGTCTTAAAGTTTAGGGAAATATGTAGATATCAATTACAATCCAACCTGGTAGATAGTGTGTGGAGATAAGAGAAAAATACCATGAGTGCACAACAAGAACAACTGACTTAACCTAGAGAAATTGAGTAGTCCATCCTTGGGCTGGTTCTTAGAGAAGCAACAATAGCCTAAATTAAGACGGCGGCCTCAGGATGTGAGTGATGTGTCCTAGTGAAGCTATATTGCAAACTATGTTGGGAGAAAGACAACTTGTTTTTTACAAGAAGAAGAAGGAAAGGGAGAGGGAGGAGGGAGAGGGGGAAGGAGAGGGAGAAAGGGAGGAGGAGGGGGGAGAAGGAGAAAGGGAGGGAGGGAGAAGGGAAGGAAGAGAAGAAAACAGAATTTTTTTCTTGCTTGATTGCACTCCTTTGTCCTGGGGTTTAACAGTCCAAACCTTTCTTTTTCCTGTTTTGAAACTTTTCAATAGGTTTGGCCTTAAAATGTCACCAACAGTAGTAGGAAATGGTAAGGAATAAAATAACATTTACAGTTAAAGTTAGCAAGGGAATGTGGTTGATTCAGGATATCGTAATAGAAGGTAGTTTGTGCCCATTTCATATTTTTCAGCCCTCAGTCTGTGCCATGTGGTAATTCTTGATATCATGTGTGATATTACCTAGAAAAAGGAACACATTTTAAAAACTGAAACGTTGATTTGGGACTAGGGAGGGAATGCATTAATATCAATTAATGATATTATTTTGCCACTAATTGACACTCTGCCAAGACACTAACGTATGCATATTAGACAGAGAAGGGGAGGATGACAAACAGTTGTTTTGACCTTGTACAAAAAAACATTATAAAGAAACAATTTCAGACATCAATAGTTTCAACGGAGAATTTTTCTCTGTTATGATTGAAAAATGTCACTCTGTCTGGAAAGTGGATCAGAGGTGAGGAGTAGAGGGCCAGCAACAATTTTGCCTGAGATGTGTCATTCCCTAGCTCTGGAGTTTCTTGTGTGCCTATAACAATTCTTTCACTATAAGGTATTATTAAGAGACACATATACTGTGTTTATATCCTACTGAACCCATCACTTATTAATATAGCATTAAAGCAGTACCAATTATACTGTTTCATCTTGCATGTTGCGGTTGGCATTGCAAACTTTCTGTTCCCTTCCTTCCGCAACTCACTTTTGTTCAATTATTCATTGAAATAGGCTCCCCAGAAATTTGGGAGAAATTAAATGTTATATCCACATTCATACCAAATTAATTAATCATGATTAATGTTCCTACAATGAATACAAAAGGAATTAATCATGATTAGCAACATATTGAAATGTGCAACTCAGAACTTGAAGTTTCCCCTGATCAGAATGTACCACAGAAGCCTTGAAAGGGCATCCATAGGTTTCTGCTTCTATGTCCTTTCTTCTATTCTTATAGCTATTCTAAATCATTGACTAAGACCTGGGGAAGAGTGTGTCAACAAATAAAAGTGGATGGTGAGTTTTTTGCTCCTGGGATTCAGGAGTAACTAACTCTTTTATAAAAATGACAATCATAAGCCTTTAGACTAGGAATTGGCACACGATGGCCTGTGAGCCAAATCTGGTCCAAAAGCCATAGGGCCCAAAAAGCTGAAACATTTACTCTGGTTTTTTTACAGAAAAAACACAATTTGCCAAACCCTGCCTTCGATGGGCATCAGGGAAAAGATTTCTCACTTACGGGTTTTGATGATCCCAACTATTTGAGGGTAAGGACATTTAAGTGGTTCTAAATGAAACTCCCTTGAATTTAGTGACTCTGAATTTGCCTTCCAGGCCAAGTGGGTAGCATAGTGCTTGGCATAAAACAGGTCTTCACAGTGTTGTGGTTGAGTGAGTGAATGAATGAATGAATGAATGAGTGAATGCTTTACCCCATAGATCTTGACCAAGGAGTTCATTCTATTTTAATACCTGACTTTCATACCTACAACAAAGGGAGAGATTTTTGCTGATGCTATAATTTACAACATGTTTTGAGATTAGATACAATTATGTAAGATGCTGTACAGTTTTACAGCATCTACTTTTTCATTAGTTATTTAGTAAACACATGTACACATGTAGTGACAACCATGTGCTGAGCATATGTGCTTTTGTAAATATTAAGTCATTTAATCCTCATACACCCCTGGCTATAGAGTTTCAGATAAGAAAAGGGAAGCACAGAGATGAGCAGTAGTAACTCCATCCAAGTGACACAGGTATTAAGCAGGGACCGTGGCTTCAGAATCTGGCTTTTCTCCACCATGTAAAGCTGCATTGCATTTCGTGTAAGAAGATGCATTACTTTTTAATGGCTGAGTCCTCTTCTTTGAGTAATGAAACAAATGCTTTGATCTCCTCTGGTTTCCTTTGTCTCTTCTCCATTGAAAGGGACCTACTGAGGATGATATGTTAGTGCTTGGTGCCTCCAAATCTCCAAAAGTACATATGGATGCAATAGCTCCTTTTCATAACCTGGCCAATTCAGGTCAAAAGAAATCCTCCAGAAAATACTTAACTCTTCAGGAAACTCATTATATTCTAGTCAGTCCTGATGTATAGAATTCAAAATTAGATAGGTAGAATTTCAGATGTTCATTCACTTATCCATTTGATTCACTTTAAAATCAGTTGGAAGGATTGAGTAAAATGGAGAAAACATAGAAATATGTGATTCCCTGTATTAGCCAATTCTAATAGCATCAGAGAGTGACAAAATCAAGTAGGAAAGAAAATTTCTGAGAGGATAGTAGGTGATTTATGGATGTGACTCCTGAGAAACCAGGCTCTGATAACCAGTGGGAGTTTGAGAATCAGGGACAGGCTAATTTACGGATACCACAGCTGTCTGGGTAGGAACATCATCTCAGGCTCTACTGTTCCTGGCCACTTCCGATTGCCCTGACTGACTCGTAGGAATGTTACTGCATTTGTTGTAAATATTTTCTCAATTATCCGTGTGTGTGTGTGTGTGTGTGTGTGTGTGTGTGTGTGTAACATTTGATCCTTAATTGGATCCTGAATTATTTTATTTTATTTTATTTATTCATTTTTTAATATGAAATTTATTGCCAAATTGGTTTCCATACAACACCCAGTGCTCATCCCAACAGGTGCCCTCCTCAATGCCCATCACCCACTTTCCCCTCCCCCCACCCCCATCAACCCTCAGTTTATTCACAGTTTTTAGAGTCTCTTACGGTTTACCTCCCTCCCTCTCCTTTTTTTCCCCTTCCCCTCCCCCCATGGTCTTCTGTTAAGTTTCTCAGGATCCACATAAGAGTGAAAACATATGGTATCTGTCTTTCTCTGTATGACTTACTTCACTTAGCATAACACTCTCTAGTTCCATCCACGTTGCTACAAAAGGCCATATTTCATTCTTTCTCATTGCAAAGTAGTATTCCATTGTATATATAAACCACAATTTCTTTATCCATTCATCAGTTGATGGACATTTAGGCTCTTTCCATAATTTGGCTATTGTTGAAAGTGCTGCTATAAACATTGGGGTACAAGTGCCCCTATCCATGTGTTTTATATCATTCTCTCAAGATTTAAAGGCTTAGAGGGGTTAGAGGTACATATTTTAGCTGCCAGAGGTGAAGATAGAGACTATCCGACTTCCTGTTATCAGATTTCACTGGGAGGTCTTAAAAATCAGAAGAGAGCTCAGATGCTGGGTAGCCAACACATATAGACACATATATATATCCATTTAGATATCTCCAGTAGCAATCCCATCCTGACCATTTAGTGCTCTATATTTTTCCTATTAATAAGGTAACCCTCAAGAGACTGTTCCTAAATTTCTTGAAAGTAGCTAAACAATTATTATTATTTTTTTTAATGGTGGTTGCAGTTTCAAAAAGCATTTTCTTAGTTGATGTGTCAGTTCTGGAGTTTGAGATATTTTAAGCCTTTTTTTAAAATTTATTTATTTTTTTGTTTTGTTTTTAACATTTATTTATTTTTGAGATAGGGAGAGACAGAGCATGAACAGGGGAGGGTCAGAAAGAGGGAGACACAGAATCTGAAACAGGCTCCAGGCTCCGAGCTGTCAGCACAGAGTCCAATGCGGGGCTCGAACTCACGGACCGCGAGATCATGACCTGAGCTGAAGTCGGCAGCTTAACTGACTGAGCCACCCAGGCGCCCCAACCTTTTTTTTTTTTTAAAGAAAGAGAGTGTGTTAACCTCACATGGATTAATCATCATAAATCAATGGGAATCAAAGATCTTGTCTTAAAATGGTTCTTTACATTCAGAGAAAAGTCTTGAATCCATTGCTTTATTTTATGGAGAACAAACATTCATTCAGTATCAAGTATCAAAGGGCAAGGAACTCAAGAAGGGAACTCAGAAGTCTCATAGAAGTCTAACTCAAACTCTTCATGAATGTTTTAAAAACTGCTTTTCAAGTGTATGTATATCTGACTCCACTTTTTGTATTTATAATAGTATTATATATTGCTATTTCTTTCATGTATTCAAAGAAAATTCCTCGAGCTTCTGCTAAGTGCCAAGTAATGTGTAGACAGAATAACTACTGGTGGCCATACTATGGAATCAGAAAGCAGCACTCTTACAAAAAAACATGTTTTATAATATGCATTTTATTTTGATCAAATAAAGAATTCAGAAATTTGATAGGTTGTTAGAATAATGACCCTTAATGAATCGTATTCTTTGTAGGCTTTTTGTTGCCCCTTCTATCAAGATGGGAGGGAGGGAGGTGGAAAGAAAGATGAAATAGGATAGGGGGCTAAGACATTAAAAAAGAGGTGGAATCGATTTACCAACCCTGAACCAAATCTGTTATTTTCGTTGATCAGAAAGTGTCAGAAATGATGAAATGCAAATTCTGGAGCCCAGATCTTGATAGGCCCTACTGCTTCCTCTCTTACTATCTTAGAGTCCAAAACCTATACCAGACTGTGAAGAAGACCAGTTCTGCCCACTGGAGAATGAGAGGCCACTTGGAGGCCAAATGACATGTCCCAGCCAACAGTCAGCACCAACTGCCAGACTTGTGAGAGAGGCCATCTTGGACCCTCTAGCCCCAGTCCAGCTGCCAAATGACCACAGCCATATGAGTGACAGCAGCAGAAAAAATGCCCATCCTTCCCTCAGAATTGTGAGAAACGATAAAATATTGTTTTCTTAAGTTGCTAAGTATATGGATGGTTTGTTAAGCAGCAATAGGTAACCGGAAGGGGAAATATTTATTAAATACCCATTAGCACAAAATTTATTGCTCTTAGATTCAGACTGTCTGACCAGATCTAATTTCTTCATACTCACCTATTGGCCATTTCCCAAAATTGAGTAGAATTCACTTACTTGATAGAATTAACTATTTCTGATTAAAATGATACTGGAAATTCCTGTTTTCTCTTTCTGTATTTACCCCTTTTTCTTGGAAAATAAGGTAGACTTTTACATAGTCTCTTATAGATACTTAGAGAAAAAATGTATGTTCATTTTTCCTAATTTTCTATCATTATAATTCCAGGGAAGAAAAAATATAGACAGAAATGGAATTGGACAAAACCTTAAGAATGACATTATTATAATTTCCAATGTTAGTAGAAAGAATACTTGTGACTCTTTGTGCCAGGTCCTGCTTGTATATTCCACGTTTATACCTTGCCCAATTCAAGTCACAAATACCTATAAAGAACTGGGATTTTAATAAAAGCCAAAAGGTTCGTTTACCAAAGAAGGGTTTTTATGATCTGCTAAGTGATTTGTACGACAACCACACACAAATGCAAAAGAAAAAAAAATAAAAATACAAAAACAAACAAAGAAAACACTTTTATACATAGCTCCCTCAAAATATCTATACCCAATAACTGTGTCCCTGTCTCCAAAGCAGGCAAACAAAACTGGCTTCTAGGGTAGCATCTCCAATCCTTTCTCCCTGAGTTTGTGCTGGAAATGAATTCTATATATTCTGGAGCACTTGGAAGAGTGGGAATGAGCATGAGAAAACATCAGAATTATCCCCTTCCATGTGGAAGCAAAAATGATTTTGTTTCCTGTAGGTAAAACATTAGAGACTTCTTTTCTGTTTATGCCTTTCTTCATTTTGAAGCTGAACCTTTGCTGCCTTCTGCTCTGCTTCGGAAAGAAGATTAGGATGTCTACACAAACAAGCTCTTGTGGTCAGCGAGGTACATGTAAAGAGTGTTCCCTACTGTCACTGCATGGGATCAACCCAAAATAGCAATTTGCCCCCTGCACTTACGTCTGACAGGTAAAAGCTTATTAAACAGTGCCTCAAATTGTCTCTTGGAAGTTAGGCTCAGTTTTCTAAAATTGAAAAGATCCACCCAATCTTGCCTTATCACATAGCAAATTGATAGGCATATTGAGATCACACTTTTTTCCTTTTCAGCTGTGAACACCTAAAGTTCATCACATTTTCAGCTGGTGGTTATTAGAAATTGGCAAGACAATCAAAAATAATTTGAAAAAACTACATTATGAAAAGAGAACCTCAATTTTAAGCATGATCTTTGAGAATTTGAGTTGTTGACTTGAATTGCATCTCAGAATTTAATACATCCAGCCCCAAGGTAAATACTGTTAAGCAAGCTTGAACTAAGCTTAACAGAGTTTAACATGCTCAGTTATAATGTTTGCTTAAGAAGAATTATTTCTAGCTCTTCTTACAGATATGTATTTGCTACAACTCTTTAGAGCTTTGCTTTTCAGATGCAATCCCTATGCTTGGATAAAGTGTTCATTATTTTATCTAGAAGGGAGTGTGTGTGCTTTTGCCTTTACTATCAGGATAACTGCGCAAATATTTTGCCTCAATCTATGTGAATCATATTTAATAGAATGAGTTCATCTTTTAAAGTATAAGTATTTATGATAAGTCACAGCTCATTGGATCCATCCAAGCAACAGTAACTTATGGTCACCATATGTATCAAAATGACCAGAAGGAAACTTTGAGTTATCTTCAAGTACATAATATGTCATTCTACATGTAATATGGACCAGATGCTCTCTATCTTCTCAGAGGATAGAGTAGTATGCAATGAGCTTACACACTTTTATTTTTTTTTAATGTTTTTTTTTTTATTTTTGAGAGAGAGAGAGAGAGGAGAACACAAGCAGGGTGGAGGCAGAGAGAGAGAGAGAGAGAGAGAGAGAAAGACACAGAATCCGAAGCAGTCTCCAGGCTCCGAACAGTCAGCATAGAGCCTGACACGGGGCTTGAACTCACAGACTGCAAGATCATGACCTGACTTGAAATCGGACGCTTAACTGATTGAACCACCCAGGCGCCCCAAGCTCACCCTCTTTTAAAGGAATTCAAATTAGACTTTCCTCCTGATGAGTTGCTGAGTATTAGAATTAATTGATGAGGGAAACTAACTATATGATGTCTTTCATAATAGAATGTAATCTACTGCTTTGCTCTGTCTTTCACTATCTCTCTGCCTATTTAGTCTTACTGTTCAACAGTAATCAAAAGTTTGTTGAGAGAGACACTACTTAGGAAGGATTGCTTGAAGAATGTGAAGTTTATTATGAAGAAGTTTTTCCAGATTATCCAGTTTCCTTGGGATCAAGTAGGTTGAAATGAGGTAGGTACTTGAAGCATGGACAGTTTCCAACACCCTCTGCCCCTATAGAATTATTTTGCTAAATTATACTTTGCTGTGGTGATATCACAATGCATAAGAAATTGGTCTCACAGTAATGTCCATGGCGAGAATGCTGTCAAGGTAATTGTTTTCTGCTCTATATAGTCTACTCTTTATGAGGGTCCATGAGAGATATGACTCCCAAGTCTTAGTAACCAGAGAGGTTCCACCTTATGTAGTGATTACTATTTGTTGAATAAACAACTGTGATTGTGTAAATCCCATTTTATGGTGACAACTAAAAAACCTACATCTAGTTGCATGGTATACCCATGTGCAGACACTAAATACATTTCAGCAAATTTCCCAGATTATTTTCATATCTCTATCCATATCATTCTTTATTTCTTACCCTTGCTTTTAAATTGTACATTTTATAATATTGATGACAATAATAATATTTATAGTAATAAAAACTTTCATTTATTGTGTACTTACTATATGCAAGGATGTAGGCTAAAATCTCTCACTACTTTACTTCTTATAAAATTCTAGCACTAATCATTATTCCCTTTTTTATACATAAGGGAGCAAACAGCCCACACATTTTAGCATTTCTTCTCACCATTAGAGGAAGAATTGACATTTCTTTAAAGATAGGCTCTCAGGGAACTCCTGGGTGACTCAGTAGGTTAAGCATCCACCTCTTGATTTCACCTCAGGTCATGATCTCATGGTTCATGAGACTGAGCCCCGTGTTGGGCTCTGTGCTGAGTATGGAGCCTGCTTAAGATTCTCTCTCCCTCTCTCTGACCCTTCCCTGCTTGCATTCTCCTTCTCTCTTTCTCTTTCTCTCTTTCTGTCTCTCTCAAAATAAGTAAATAAACTTTTTTTTTAAATGATAGGCTATCAGTAGTAAAAACAACAACAAAAAACATGTGGAGGGAAGGGCAGAGTCTAGGTACCAACCACTGTCATAAATGCCTTATATGGGTTATCTTAATTAAAATCAGGAAAACTCTACATCACAGTTACCATAATAAGTACTAGTACAAGCACTACTTATTAATAATAAAAACTATTATTATTTTCATTATACTGATGAGGAAACTGATGGAGAGAGAGAGTAAGTCACTTTCTAAGGTCCAAGGTCAGTGTAGAGCTGGGATATAAAGCCAGGTCGTTCAACTCCAGACTCTTAAGAGGATAAATATGACATCATCATGCTTATATTTTACATATCCTTGTGAACCACTTAAATGCATTCTGGAAGAAGTGAGGGGTATTCATATTTAAGTACCTATATGTACATTTACACATACACACGTATGTGCCATTTTCAACTTTCCTCTGTGGAAGTGATCTTACTCAGTGCTAAGATAAAAAGGGTTTCTCTACAGAATGGAATAAGTAGCTCTGTCTGCAGTCTGGGGGGAAGGGCTAGATAACTCTTAAAAATTCCTTTCTGCCCCAATTCAACTGGGTTAAATGCTCCTTGAGGGCAGAGACTGTGCAAATGTGCTTTGAGCTGTAATAAACCTAAACCACTCTTTCCCTACTTGTTAGTGCCCCTTGGCTTTTCTCAAGTCCCAAAGCTGGACAACTTTCATGTTCCTGATGTGTCTCTTCATTAACCAAGAATGACTTCATTTCCTTTGTAATGAACTCTGTTCTGCTCTTAGGACACACCCATCAGTAACTTCACTGTGTGAGGGCTGACTCTTAACAGCTGTGTTTTCAGGTTCTGAACTTTTGCCCTATAGATGAAGCTTTTGGCCCAAGGATGCTCTGGGGCTCCTGGTTCTTGTTGACCTGAATGATGTGAGTAGGATTATCTGCTTACAAATCTGGGCCAGGTGAAGACAGAGATGTAAGTTAGTAAAGTCTGAATTAATTAGTACTCTGGGTTGCAAGTAAATCCCAACCAGGTTAAGACAAAAATGGGATATATTTTGAACCCACCAGTATCATGGAACATCCAAAGTGAACGAATTTGGGTTTTTGGTGATTTCATTCCCAAGTTCTTCGGCCCTTCTTACAAGCTTAAGCGGATACTCAGCAAACAGCAACGGACTAGAATTGTTTATCAAAAGAGAGAAGGGATTGGGGCGCCTGGATGGCTCACTTGGTTAAGTGTCCAACTTTTAGCTCAGGTCACAATTTCACGCTGCATGAGTTTGAGCCCCACGTCGAGCTCTGTGCTGACAGCTCAGAGCCTGGAACCTGCTTTGGATTCTGTGTCTCCTTCTCTCTCTCTGCCCCCTCCCCTGCTTGTGCTCTGTCTCTCTCTCGAAAATAAATAAACATTTTTTAAAAAGAGGGGATTTTGTTTTATGTTTATTTTTTTGTATGAAAAACATAGTGAAAGTTAATAAATCAAGTTCATAGCAGTACTTTTAGGATTCAGGTATTGGGCAAGAATAGAAATGGATTCCTTAGGGTAAACTCTTATGATTTGATCCTGGTTCTATGGAATCTGCCACATCACAAGTAAATAAAATGTTTAACTCGCCTTTGTGGATATTTCCTCTCTATCACCTGCAGGGGTGCAGTCAAGAAAAGTGTCTTTGAAGTGGTATTTCTCAACCCCAGAGAAGGAGCTCGCTCTTCTGGAAAATGAGCAATTCTCCTCAAGCATTGGCTTCTCCATTAAATGAGGAAGTCAAGAAGTGTGTGCTCTGCCAACACCTGGGCTGAATTTCCCCAAGGGGACTGATACACTAACTGGGAGTCATGTGCTTTATGATTGTAAGGATAAAGATAAAGATTGTTCTTCTCCACTCTGTTCTCTGTGAAAGACTAGATAATGCCTATTCATGCCACCATATAAAGCTTACAAGATCACATGGGGATGACTGTTTACCACGAAGGGCAGTATAGTATATATGTACTACAGTGGTTAAGAGCAGGGACTGTGGACTCTGATTGCCTGGGTTCACCTCTTAGCTCTATTGCTAACTCCCTGTGTGATGGTAGCAGGTTTCTTAAGTCCTTTGTACCTCTCTTTCCTCTTAGCAGTATTCACCTCATAGAGACAAAAGAATTAAATCTGCGTAGCAGGCATAAAATCCTTAGAAGTGTAGTAAGTGCCACACTTGTGTTAGCTGCTACTATCATCAGTAAGCCTTCACAGACACATCCTTGGAATTCTGACCTCATTTTCCATTCTCACTGCTTTTACCTCCTGCGGATGTTCATCACCTCACCTATCCATCTAGGATAATTGCTTCAAAACTGGTCTCTCTCTATCCCTCCTCCTTTTGAATCAGTCTTCCATGCAGATTCCTTGGTAATCTTTCTAAAATGCCACTTTCCACTTCTTGCAGTCCAAAATCACTTTCTCCAGGGTAGAGTTTACATGTATTTGTCTGATACTGAAGACCCTCTACAGTTTTTCCCTTGCCTCCTTGTCAGCTTATGTTTGCAATGGTTTCTTCTTTTCACTGCACCAGAGAAGTGGCTGTGTCTTTTGGGGTGGATGTAGGGAGAAGGGGGAACCAGCTGAAAGGAAGAGGCACAAAATGAATATTCTTAACTTCTGTTTAATAAATCAGTGTTTGCGGGGCTAGGTCTAAACAAGGACTGGCTACATTAATATTGAAGCCTGAGGCCAGGCCACTCCTGTGCAATTCAAGAAGTCTCTGTGCACGGTGGGGCCGCAGTCACCTTGAGACGTGTACCGTGCTCCTAAACTACCCTGGGTCATGAAAAGCTGGGCTCAATGGTGTGTGATGGGTCAGCAGTTTTACTGAATGCTTTCTTGCAGAGTGAGAGGTAACCACATTAGCTGCAGTTATCACTTGGCCTGTGTATTTCATTAATGTAATACAATTTTATAGCTTTAAGAAATATTAAACAAGAATGAAGGCAAGCACTACATTCCTAATAGGTTTACAACATCTCTTTTTCTTACTCCTCCTTCACCCTGCCTACTGGAAGTCAAAATTATTTTCTCTTCTTTTGGTGAAGCACAATGGATTCATTTCCAACCTGTATTCTGCTGTAGTTTCTGATGGAGCCTGTGCATCGGGAGAGGCAAAGATACTGATATTATATTGATCTCATTTCTCATCTGCAAAACGTGTGAGTGCTCTGTATTGCATCTGTGTGTGTTTCAGTTACATTTTAGAAATTTTCATAGTTGGCAGGGGCTCCTCTCTATGCTTCTTGCTTGTCTTATTCTGCTCCCCATGAAACTGATCAGGTTGCCAAGTTCTTACTGACATCAAAGCAGGCTCTGGGCTCAGATCATCTCTGTGGGATGCAGAGGAAGAGGAGAAATAGCTCTTGCCCAGAGATCACCTCTCTGACCAAATTCTTAGTAAATTCTGGAGCTTATCTGACAGTTTTTTCACTGGCCAGCCTCCTAGTGAGGTCAAATATTACAGCTGACGTCAACCGGCTTGTGGCCAGGCGCTGGACAGTGCTGGGCAAAATCTCAGGGCAACAGATCCACCCCCTTGGATCTTGATTTTTATAGTTCCGTTTTGCATGGTGTTCTTTGAAATAGCAGTAAAAACAGTAAACAGATTACAAAGCACAAGCCACCCATGCGTACATTCCTTTCTCCTGAACCCAAATGAGTACAGCGCCAACCCTAACAAAGGTTAATTAATAGCACAACAGAGATTCTGATAAAAAAAAAAAATTCTTCTTCCTACAGGCTACAGAACTAGATGCTTGCCAGTCCTGTGTTCCTTAGCCGCATATTTTTTGTGCTTATTCTTCACATCTGTGCAAAAACTCTTGATTATTTTCATACCTTCCATTCAGGGATAGATGAAAATCTGAGGCTGGCAAAATGGAAGTGAATGACTTTAATTTCGGCGTCCAGGACTTCCCCACACTTGGATACATCCCTATGAATTTTGGATTTCTCCCTTAGAAAATCTTCTGGTTTTCTAGGCCCACCAGTGAGAAACAAAAAAGCCTTGTGCTGCTAAACATATCTTTTAAAATCCCACCTAAATATGTACGACTTCTCATCCCCACAGATCCTTACCAACTGATGGGTCATCATTGGTGATGATGAGCTTGTGTTTAAGGAGAGCTACTTGGGAAAGCTTGCTCTATGTGAGGTATGTTGTGAGAGATATTTCTGGTTACTAGTTTTATGCAGGGGATACACTCAAACACACATAGACAGGAAGGTCATATTTAGACCTAACGTAAACCTGTGTATATACAACCAAGCACAGTGAGCAAGATGACCAAGAACTTTGTAGGATTTGGATTTCCTATGAGAGCAATCAGGCATTTATCCAAAATCTACTCATGACCTGATGTATTTTCTCCTTTCAAGTGGAAGCAGAGAGCTCACCATGTCTGGAAACTCTGCTTGTAATGTTTTCATCATGGATATTCTCCTTGGCTACATTGTAGAGATGAAAAAATAGAAATTTTACCTTGCTTACTCAGCAGACCCTCTGGTGTCTGTTTCTGGTATGATCAACCCACCAATAATGCTTTAAAATATTAGAAAACACCATTAAGTGACATCATCTCATGGTTTTAGATTTTTATTATATCTCAGGGATCACCTATTCAGTTTGTTTATCTTATAACTTAGAGAAATATGAGTCTGTGAGTGGAACAGCAAGCTTAGAACGAAGATCTGCCCACTCCCTGTACCACACTCACTTCCTTTAGGAAAGTTATGAATGCAAACTATTCTCGTGAAAATTTTCGTAAATCCCCCTTCAAGTTATTTTTAACTCTTTGAGTGGAAAGTTCTGGGCAATTTAATGTTGCATGACTAATTTACTTCTCTTACATGTTTGTGAAACATTTTAGAAAATAGTGTGAGTAAAATAAAGCAAAGCAATGGAACCAGTTACCGCACTTAACAACAGAAATGTAACCACCCCTTCATGATTTCATTGTTAATGCTTTATCCTTGGTCTTTCAAATGTGCCATGGCTATCACATGCATAAAATTGCAAAACTGCCTTATTCTTTTCCACATGAACTGATCTGTTAAAAACTAACTAGATACTGTGCAGTGTGGCTCAACTTTTTATGTGAGAAATAATGTTCATAATTACAGTTAGTCCTAAACACTTTAGTTTTTCTTATTGGCTATCTTTCTCTTCTACCCTATCCCCAAACTAACTGTAATTAGGTTACTCTCCACACTCTCTCAGATCACTTCTGGTGCTAAGATCTAGGTTATGTGGTATTCTTTGAATGGTCTTTCTTTTCCTGACCCTAAGTTCTATGTATCCTCAAGTTGAAGATCAAATTCTACCTCTCCCCCATTGATTCTTCTGTCTAGAAGTTATGCTTTTCTTTCCTTTAATTTAAACCCCTAAGAACATACAATTTATACCACAAAATTCTTTGCTTAATTATCTCCAATCTGATATAAATTGCTGATTTATGTTCATGTAGCTAAAATTTGCATTTAGACTGTAACGATTTTCATGCAAAGATTATATGTCTTCTCTACTCCTATAGCACCCAGCACTATAAAGCAGAAATAGATGCCCAGTAAGTGTTTGCTTTTGATGAGCCTATGACTGATTAAGGGTTTATGTGATACACTTTGCTACTCAAAGTGTAGTCCACAGACCAACAGCATCAGTATTCCCTGGGAGCTTGTTAGAAATTCAGAATCTTAGATGCCATTTTGGATCTGCTGATTGTAAAAATTCTGCAATTTGTGAAGTCAGAGGAGCAACAGTTTAGGGAGAAGGACTTCCCACTGAGTTCTGGCCAACAGGATGCAGATGCACAGCTCTTCTGGCCCACTACTGGTGCATGTTCACAGACGGAAGTGATTCTTCAACATCTGTGGTCATCAGCCCCTTGGAGAATCTGGTGAAAGCTTCAGACCCTCTTTCAAGAAAAATGAATATAAATACACACACATAATATTTGACATGTAATTTGTGAGTTTCAGAATGCATTAAGCTTATAAAGAGATTCCTTAGGGAACAAGGAATTGATACTGTGTTAAAAGTCCCTTTTAGGAGTGTAGTATATGAAAGACAAGGATCATTTATCTGCTGAAGTGCCTGGTTTTGTGTTGTATATTTACTCTTGGAAAGCATGGCAGGTCTAATTGGCCTTCCCCTAAGGGGGAACAGTCTGTGGTATTTGCACTAAGAGTTGGGATAGATAATAATAATTACATGCAATGTTTCTGCAGGTGGCATGATCAATATTAGTGTGTGTAAAAGCTAATTTAACCATGAAAGAAGCCTTCATGTAATAGATTTCATTCATCTCAGTAACACAGTAAGCTTTGATTTAAGTAATCAAGATTGTCTTTCTACCTAATTGTGTACTTAAGTTTTTTAAAAAATTTTTCTCTTTTTGCCTTTCTTTTAATCCAAGCAAAGAGCCATATGCTTTTCATGTATTTTTTAAGTCCTTTGGGGTGATGATCTGAATTGCTCTTAATTATCAATTAAATTTCCTCCAAGTAGATTGTTAAAAGTTTAGGTGAGCCCAATTAGTGAGAACCTCACTCTATCAGCAAGAGTGAGGGTGGTTATTTTAAGTCTTCTTTATTATATGAAAAAAAAGGATCAGATATCTCAGATCAATGTTAAGTGGGGATTATGGAAATGGATGCTAAAAATAAAAGACATAAATTAAAAAGGTGTGACTGGGAAAGTCAAAGAAGTGGGCTCTCCTTTTGATATTGAGTCTTGCCAGATTCCAGTAATATTACCTTGAAAATATGTCCCCCTTTTTGCTAAAGGGAGTGACAAATTTATGGCTATATATATATATATATATACATATATATATATTTAAAAACTATACTGTTTGATATTCTTTACTAGTGCTTTTCTCTTGAGAGAAATAATATCTAAACCTGTGTGAAAGGAAATTTATATTTGCCAGCCAGTAACATGTGAAATTGGGGATATGCTATTTTATTTCTACAGGGCATCTGTGAAGATATACAGTCTGATTGATACTGTTCTATCAGTGAAATCCTAAAAGCAGTGACCAAGAAAACTTGGTGGTAAAGTACTCAAAATTTCTCAGAATAGATTATGCCATAGGGAAAACTAATAATTGAGTAAAGAAGAGAATTCTCACTAGCCACAGAAGAAATTTTAGAGTTAGTACCTGGGTTGGCCAGCAATAACAAGGTATATCAGATTACTTCTTTAATTATTAATCTTCAAAGCAAGTCTTAAGACTATTTCACATTCTTTCTTATTGAGGTAAGTGAAAATCAGGGCTGAAAAGAAACAAAAACTGAATTCCACTTAATTTGATTCAATTGTATACATTTGTAGAGTACCTAATATATGTCAGGCACACTTCTTGGTTAGTGGAGGAAAGGAGAATTAGAAGGAGAAAGGGTTAGGGGTTGGTACAATTAATGAGACATGCTATCTATTCTTAAGAATTTTGCCATCCAGTTGGGCAACATATACACTAGGGATTAAATAACTGATATCTTCTGGAATTGTTCACCATTGGGAGGCTAAAAAAACTAAAAAAGGAGGATGCATTACTGTCCACTTTCAATTTGTTAAGCCTTTTATTACATTTTCTCTCCATATTTCAATGTATTCTTATAAGGATAAAAATCTTGTTAAAGAAGTGAAACTGTATACAATACCACTCATACATCAGCAGGAGCTAAGAGATCATTTGAACAGCAGGTTTCCATGGAGCCCCTTCGATCATGTCACCCAGGCAGTCACATCTCCAAGAATGGAGGCCTTGGTGAAATGAGCGAGACTGGGAGTTAGATCAGCAGCTTCTGGTGTGCATTCCAAAGACGGGTTTTGAGATGGTTTTGTAAAAACTCAACCAAAAAAGGTTCGCCTTGGTGAATTTCTGAATCAGGTGAAGTTTACATTTGGTGTGTTCCCAACGGTAGTCCTGTTCTAAAATCCAGTTAGTACAGTTAAAACAGAGAGGAGGAGAATGATGTGTCAATAACCTTCTTTCCATTCTTTTTCTTAATTGGCCTAACACTTTATTTTATTTTTTATTTTAGAGAGAGAGAGAGGGGGGCAGAGGGAGAACGAGAGAGGTAAACTTAAGCAGGCTCCATGCCCAAAGTGGAGCCCAACATGGGGCACGATCTCATGACCTTAAAAGATCATGACCTGAGCTAAAATCAAGAGTCGGCCACTCAACCGATGGAGCCATCCAGGCACCCCTGCCTAACACTTTAAAATTAGGAAGCACTTATATGAAACTTAACATAGATCAATCCCATTTCTTGTTGCTCTTTCCTTAATGGAAAGAGAACTGTTGTATACTGTCATAGTCAGATACTTAAGAAAACATCTGGGTTAAGACTTACGAGTGAGATAATGTGACCTGACTTGTTTGAGATGAGGTCATTTCTTTTAAAGTTTATTTATTTATTTTGTGGAGGGGGTGGGGAAGGGCAGAGAAAGAGGAAGAGAGAGATAGTACCCCAACCAGTCTCCTCACTGTCAGCACAGAGCCTGTCACAGGGCTCTTAACTCACAAACCACAAGGTCATGACCTAAGCCAAAATCAAGAGTTGGACACTTAACTGATTGAGGCACCCAGGTGCCCAGAGATAAGGACATTTTTTTACATTTGTATCATAGCAGCTTAAGAGTTGTCACATGCCAAAACCAAAGGCAAATGATCATTCAATTTCCCACTTGTTTTCAGAGGGCAGTTGGTTCCCAAGAAAGGAATGATGTTACAAAAGATCCCTGGCTTTTGCCTAAACTGCACAATATCTTCTTAGACATCATTGAGATAAAGTGGGATTTGAAGAGAGTAATGATCACAGTGATGGCAGTGATGATGGTATCTATGGCGATGATAATGCTCACCACTTTGAAGTCAGTATCATGAAGCAGAATTATAACAGGTATAGCCTCTCTCATAGAAATTCTCAATTGTTTATATCTCTGGGACATGCTATTACTAAAAGCAACAATGGCCCTATAGGCAGAAGCCCTGATAAATATTAGGGCAAAGTTAATAAAAGTTTGCTAGTAGGAATTCAGTATATTCCAACTCTTTTTACTTCCCCTGGGGAAACTAGGCTTGGAATCAAGGAAGGAGGGGGAAATTTAAGGGTAAAATAGACAAATGATAGTCTACTTCATCTAAGCCTGGAAAGCCAGAAAGAGATGTGAATGGCTCAATGGTAAATGTGGACTACAGATGAATTAATGACAAATGTACATGGTAAAATCTAAAATGAAGAGAAAAGGCTGGTCATTTTTGGTAACTCTATATAAATCTGTAGGTAAGCATTATGGCCTTTAATTTCTATGATTAAAACATAAAATACTGTCTAGAGCTGGAAGGCATCTTAGAAATCATTTAGACTCTCATTTTATAAAGGCCAGCATTTAAAGCCCAGAGAAGTTAAATAACTTGATGACTGTCATGTGGTCAGTGGCTGAGTTGGAGCAAGAATATATGCCCAATTTCCCTGTGACAGCTTTGAGAGGAAAGTCGGTTTTCACAGAGGCTTCCATTTTGTGAATAGATTAAGCAGAATGTGACAGATGGACTGTGTTTACTGCTGCTCCCATCAAAATGTACAATTATTGAGATGTTACATGGTGTAAGATTTAACATTTACTTGTCAACATCTATTTTTTTTTTTACTCATTGTTTATTATGTTGCTTGGAGAATGCTAAACATTTTGCAAACAATACAATTTACTTTCCTGAAAGGTTATATAATCAAGTACAACCACTAACTGGAGTTTAGAACTGCAGTTAAACTTTATTTTCAAACAAATTACTTTCTCATTTTGGGTGACTTGCTTTTTACAAGCCACATAGAGGGCTGGGGGAAAAAGTCTGTTGTCCCATTGTAGTTTGTGTTCGGGTTCTGTTACCCCAGCATGAATTCTGAAACCTGGATCTGTTTCCTCCCCCACCCTGGAAGATTCTCATGAAGTTAGTGTGAGTCTGAATATATAATTTCTCTTTTGAGATGATATAGTTGGCTTAAATGCCTTTAAACTTGTGTTTTCAGGTTTCCATCTCTTTTATTTCTAAACATACTTGTTCTTTTTGTTTTATCCTCCATGCATGCTCTTGGCCGTAGAACAAAATTACTGCTGCTGCTGTCAGACCAATTAGCCATCTGGCTAGATTCTGTGAAATTCTTTTATTCTTTTTTAAAACCTCAGTAAATTTTATTCATTCATTCATTCATTCATTCACTCATTCATTCATTCATTCATTTATTCATTCATTCATTCGATTGTTCAATTTAGTAATTTAAGCACTGACTTTATGTCAGGACCAGTGTTATTTCTGGGATTGTGAAATACGAATGAGAAAATGTATCCTACCTGAGAAGGCTCAAAAGTTGGTGATGTAAAAGGTCATTTCAAAGGGATGTGTAATTGCTTTTTATATGATTTACCTCATAAGGTCTCATACATACTGTAACTATCGTTAGGGTCCCTTAATCATTAGGATTTATCAGTCATGTTTTTCTATCAGATTCTTAACCTATTTTTTTCTAGATTGTAATTATCAGAATATATACTCTTCCATGAGTTTCTACTTAGCCATAGAAAAATATATCTATATTTCCTCATAAAAAGATCCCAAGGTCCACAGGGCATTGGTCCCAGGTCTTTAATGCATGAGAAGAAAGTATATGATATTAATTTGATTACACTATCAAAGTCTTATTTTGTGAAGCATCTTTTAGCTTCTTTTGGGATGGTGTTAATATATTCATGATGTGTTGTGAATAAGAAATCCATTGTGCTGAGAAAAATACATTTTCTTATACATTTCATTTTTTGTAATAGATCTCAACCAGACAAAACTGAGAGGCTCAAGGTTGGGAGAGGATTAACTCATAATAAGTGCTGTTGCTCTGTAAGCTTCATCTTCTTCTTTTTTTTTTTAATGTTTATTTATTTTTGAGACAGAGACAGACAGAGCATGAGCAGGGGAGGGGCAGAGAGAGAGGGAGACACAGAACCTGAAGTAGGTCCAGGCTCTGAGCTGTCAGCACAGAGCCTGACATGGGGATGGAACTCACGAACTGTGAGATCATGACCTGAGCTGAAGTCAGACCCTTAAACCATTGAGACACCCAGGCACTCCATTCTCTTTGAGCTTCTACTTCTTGTCTGAGATGTGAAATTCTGATAATGTGTATATAGTGAGAAGAGGGAGTTTCCTATTGATTGAAATACTGTGGCAACCAAAGATTTCCAAACAAACAAACAACCAGATAAGTTAGTTGTTATCCACATTGAGGTTTGCATTTCTTTTCTTTATTTATGAGATGACAAAAAAAAAAAATAGTTCCTACAACACATGGTCAGTTACTCATGTTTGTAAGAATAAAATTACTTAATAATTAAATTCAGGATCTAAGGGATTCAACTGATGAAGAAAAAGAAAAAAATCATTCAGGGCATTCTAGTAGGTTTAATTATAATTTAATTCTAAATAAGATTGAGGAGATTCAGGAATTAAGATTTTGAGGGAAGAAACTTGTTATCAAGGGACTTGTAATTTTAAGGAGGCAGGGAGTGAAGATTTATGTAAAATCTAGACTTTGGTTTGAAATTCAATTACTGTAAAAGGAGTTTGAACACATAATTTTTATGTATGATTCCCCGGCAAACAATTTTTATGTATGATTCCATACACATACATCTATATGTATATGGAATAGATATGTGTGTGTGTGTATGTGTTTGTGTGTGTGTATTTATATACACACATATATATGAAGTCTGCACCAAAACTTGGATCCTGCAATGTGTACCATGAATTTTAGACAAGACAGTATGATTGAAGAGGTAATGAACTATAATACCAAGAAGTGGAATCTCTCTTGGGAAGCAAAAAAGCATCAGGAGACCTCTTAGTTTCATGTGTTAGCAAAGTAAAGCCTATAAGTGGTCCTTGGCAGGAGTTTACATAAGCTAATGAATAAGGAAAATGAAAGCTTATACTTCATTAGGCTGACAAGAAATCAATCACATTTGCTCAACCAGTAAGTTAGATTTAAATGCTAAGGAGTTCCCTACAAATACCCGAATCTGATCTTTTTTTTTTGTGCATAGGCCAAACAGGTACCTGTAGTTACTACTCACAATGTCAGTGCCTTGGAGTTCATGGAAAAGCACATTCAAAAGCAGCCTATTCACTGTTTTGAAAATCTGTGTTGTGCACATCTTGGCCATTCTTTGAATGTTTATAGCAACAGCTCAATTGCTGCTTGGCTTCTTTGGCTCTATTACTATCAGTTTCAAGGAAATGTTATCTTCCTAAACACAATGTAAAGAGAAATATAGTATGTTAAAAATATAATATAGTATATTACACAACATTGGGTTGGCTGTTGTTTTGTCTCCCTGGCCTCATTACAACTAGCACGGATTAAATGTTTCTAATCCTTCCTCACTTATTTTAGTAATATCTCTGAAAGGCAGTTAATTGTATATATTATCTCTCATTTTAAGATAAATCAAAACGTAGATGACTTCCAGTAACATTTAAGATGGGGCTGTTCTGAAGTTTTTTCTTAGTTCTGTGAGCCAAGCCACATAATGGATATTGAAAGTCAAGTGTGGACAAAGTAGTATGGTAGGAAGAACCCCCAGAATATGTATCAGCCCCCATTCTAAAGGACATCTGCCATTTGTCTACTTCTAGAACAAGCCATGTAACCTTGGGTAAATTATTTTATCTCAACCTGTTATCAGTTTCCTCATCTGCAAAGTCATTGGCTCCTTTGACATATGTTCTTTAAATAATATGTTTTAAAAGGTTCTTTTCTAACTCTAAAATTTTATGGATCCATATCATTACATTACTTTCCTAACTAAAAAGAATTCCTTAATAAAAGAATGATAATTTAAGGACCAGGAAAACCTTGATGGGACAGAGAAAGAGTATACTGAACTTATTAGCAATACTAGAATAATGAGCCTGGATTTTTCCATGGTGTTTGCCAAGAATTTTTAAGATGATATAATTAGAAAACTAAAAAACCTCTTTTAACTCTGATTTCTGTAGGAAACCACAATCATAAACAAATAAACCTGATTCCAGGATTATTCGTGCTTTAAGTAGAGGATTTGTTGTGAATACAAATGAATTATTATAAGAGGTGTAAGCTGGCAAGAAATGTCAACTGTAAAATATCCTCATGTGTATAAACTTAGTCCAAGATGATAAAATGCACAGTGGATTCTAATCTCTCCTATGATGAATATTCTGTTTTCTCCCTTCTAGATACATCTTTGCACTTCTCAACATTTTATTCATTAAATGTTAATAGAATACTAATTACATGCAAGACTCAGCAGAGACATGAATGCTGTCTTTAAGGAGATGTATTGCTACATGTATTTGCTCACTAGATTTTGTTGACTTATAGATCGATGGTTGGAAATAACCCTCTAGAAGAAAACTTGTTTGAAGTGACTTCTTGTAGATACTTTAATTTGTTAATTTTGTGTTAAACTCAGTATGAGGAGACTTCGAAAACTTATTAGGGTGCCAGAATATCTACTTGAGAATAAAATTTAGAAAGCCACTACACTATTTTTCTGCCATGGAAAATGTGTCCTTAGGATAACTCAGAAGAAAATATGACTGCTACTTTCTTAAAATATTCCACAAGAAGTCATTTATGATAAAATACAGTACTGTGTATTTCTGACAGTGAATCTATTTCCTTGACCAGGTAGCTTCTTTTTAAAATTTAATACTATTCCAATTTGTTCCATTCTAAGAGAAATATAACACAATTGCTTAGTAACTCACCTGCCTTGGCCTTCTAAAGTTACCAAGTTATTGCCAACCATCTCTTCTGCAAGCTCAGTCTGTTTACCTTTCCTAACTAGGACTTTTAATCCTGAATTATTAGCCAATTTTGATGAAGAATCTCTTAGGAAATTTCTATGCTGATGAGTTTTTTAAAAAAAAAAACACCATATGTTGTTGAAAGACAAAATAAATAAGTGTGGGTGAGGGCAGTAGGACAAAACAAGAAAGGCTGTTTACTCACAAGATGTTCCACAGGTAAGTGCTAGAAGAGAGACTGGGTGCACCACTGCTGGACATGAGGTAGTTCAAGAAGGCAACTGGAGCCATTGGTCCCACATGTGCTGAAAATGTAGTCTAGATTCTAGAAGCTGTGTGCAGGCTTCTCACTGTGATTAAATTCCTTAGGCATGTCTCACCATCACACTCACTCAGTGGGGTAGGAATATATTTTTGATTGGGTTTTCCCTCATCAATTGTTCCAAAGACAATAGGAATGCAGGAAAATGGAACATGGTAGAATTTTGATGTAAATTCCTTCTATTCCCAAATATGAATATTCACTGTCACTTAAGCCAAATGTATGCTGGAAGGGTGTTCCTTCATTTAGGACTTATTTATCAAAACAATAAACACCATCTAAAAAACCCAGAATGCGACAGCTTCCACATTTGGAGATGTTCTGATGAAGTAGATATATTTCATACTGGTGTTTTTAAGATTTACTTGTTCAAATCTTTATTCTGTTATGAAACACTGTTTCAGAAAGGCAAACTCTTGTTACCACAATAAAGAGAAGGTGAACGTTTGTCTGAGTGTTCTGTTTTATATTTCAGGCCTTCACTTTGGTGACGAGAGTGGTTGTCTCTTTTGTCACCCATGAGTGTGACTCAAAGCTGATTCTTGGTGGCCACTGGCTAATGTGACCATGTAATGGATGTTCCAGTTTGCAGGGAAACCCAGGTTATGTGCTTTATAACACTGCTAATTATTCATAGCTCACCGTTTGACTTGTGGCCCGGCATGGACAATAAATTATATAGTCATTGATTAACAGTTTCTTTCTCCCTCCCAACTGTGAAGGCCTCTTGTATGAGGCCAGATATATTACTGAGAAACGAGGAGAACATTCATCACAGGTGATTTCATTTTTACCTAGGTTCTGACCACCAGCATTATCCTCCTCTTTGCCAGGCATCAGGTTAAGCTGAGTTCTGATACAGAGCACACACTTGGGGTTGGATCTTTTCACTGGCAACATTCTTGATTGGAGAGAATGAAAAGAGATAGAACAGAAATATGGTAAACAGAAAGTAGAGAGAGTGGGAGAAGAGCAGATGAGGGAAGGATTTGAAAGAAGGAAATGAAGTTAAGAATAGAGCACTCAAGAAGTATATGAATAGGTATCCTATGAAGAAGGTGTACGGTACTGCTGCTTCTCCAATGTTTCTTTCACTGCTATTTCTCTGGTGGCATTCATCCTCACACATCCCCAATCAGATATTGCCTGCCCCAACATTGTGTAAACTTCCGCACGATCTTTGTTTTGGCAGTAGTGTGCTTATTTACTTCTTGGTCCCTTCTCTTGTTTAAATTCTTCTTCAGAGTCTATTTATTCATTTCTCTGCCTTCGTGAGGGTCAATAGAAGAAATTAATTCCCATAATGATTAAATGACTTAAAACACCTTTTCCAGTAAACTTACTTTGTTAACAGAGACCTTTGATGGCATTTTAACCTACTCAAGCATGTGTTATATGGAAGGCTATGGCAGAGAATAAGGAGAAAAAGTTATTTTGGATCAGTGGACCATTGATTCTTTAATTCATACCCAAAGGCCTCTGCTTACTGCACATTCTCACAAGATGTGAGCCCTGCCTCTGTGTTTCTTTACAGTCTTGTGACTGATACTTGATAGTATTGTTGGCTTTTGAAAGTAGGATATTTCTTTTTGAAAACATAGATGATTTAAATTGTTACTATCTGCATCCATGTGTAAAAGCCACTCCTACTCCCCACTCTGTCTAGCTTTGGAAAATTCAATTAATCTTCCCAAAGTGTACCTAGATAATAATATTCATTAATATCTAAAGAATATCAGAACAGAGTACAGCTCACTTTGTATCACTGTAAGTCTTATTGTGGAAATATCTTAATGCAGTAGCTTATATATTAATGTACAGGAAAATTTTCTTTTTCAATTATGTTCTCTGAACATAAGAACATTAAATTTTTCTTTTCAGATTCTTTTTCAGTCATTTCTGGATTGTAATATGCCTTAATGAGTGCTAAAAACAGCTCCTTTTTATAGAAGCTTTATATCAACATGAACTTTTCCCCAATTAGATTTATGGATGTGGAATGGATTACTAAGAAGCAAGCTTAGCTGAGGAACTTGGCTGAGGAACAGAAAACCTGATTTCCAGTCACAATTCTGTCATGTGTTTTCCTATGTGATCACTAACTAATCTGCAACAAATAAAATAAAATAAAATAAAATAAAATAAAATAAAATAATAAAATAAAATAAAATAAAATAAAATAAAATAAAACAAAACAAAATAAAATAAAATAAAGCCTACTTTACCTGGTCACTTCTCCACCTACTGGTGTCATTTCCTTTTGTGTCTTCCTATGTGTTTTGTAATGAAACTATCAGAAACTTTTATTATATCAAGTGTTATAATGTACTCTAATCTTTGGTCTCCTTTTATGTTTCCTCCAAAGTCAGGACAAGATTTATTTCTTTTTCATTTTAATAAACCAAGACTTATCCCAATTCCAAGCATATGGCAGGCACATAAAGTTTATTGAATTAAAGAATGAAAATCATAGATAATATAACCAGTCTCTGCTATGAATTTGTGTTCATTTAAAGATAGGGAATGATTTAACTTCCTCTGGCCCTTTCTAACTCATAAGACAGACCTCATAAAAGAGGTCTTGCCTTCTTTAACTGGGCTTCTCTAACTCCTTTGTCTAAAGTTACCCCTTTCTACAGCTCTCCCATGTGATTTTCTCTTCCTTTACTGTGTTTTATTAACTTCATGGTTTACTTTTTTCCTTCCCCACTGGAATGTTAGCTCTATTAGGCAGGTACCTTATCTGTCTTGTTCCACCTAGAATCTGTTGTGCCTTATAAAGAGGCACATAGACACTCAATAAATTCTTGAGTGAATAATGGACTTCCATATGTGGCAATGGGGAGACTCTTACTCAACAAATGTAAATGCCCTATATTTTTGTGTGACAAAATTACTGCTGCTTTTATTATCATTAACCTACTCTAAACTTCTCCTTGTTTTTAACAAGAGACTATATGCTAAAGGAAAAAAAAGAATCTTATTTGGTGCCAATTTTTATCTTATTTAGTTTTGTATCTATCTTTTTTTTTTTGAAAGGATTGTAAATATATGAGACTTTTAAAATGCAACTTCTTATCTTCTTGAAATTTCTCAGGTTCCTTTTTGGGGAACTAAGGGATATTTCTTGAACCCCAAGTTTTTTTCAAAGTTGGAAGATAGTATTTAATATAAAAAATATGTAGGTCCTTGTTTCACGAACTAAATATATGTTCATTTTTATTTGGTATGAGGATTTCAACTTGATACTTAATTGTTATGTTGGATTGTGGCTTGAAGGTAGCTTAGGGAATAATACATGGGTGTAGGTGATTTTATGTTTCCTTAGGGTTGATTTTTTGTGAATCTGAATGTGGCTGCCTACATAATTTATAGAATCATAATTGTGTGGTCTGGTCAGAGATTTTCAGTGTTGGGCTTTGATGACCCATGTGTTTTAATAACATTAGTGTAAAAACTTACCATCATAGATGTGTGTTGGTTTGATGCTGCCATCAAGTAGTGTTTGACTCAGTCATTTCTCATGTTTATTTTCACATCTAAAGAATGATGATTTTGTTGAGAAATATATGAACATGAATATCACAATTATATTCACATAGTTTTATAAGAGATTTGATCATCTGCATGCTTAGGAAGAGAGCCTCCATGTGTGTTTGGGCATAATGTGGACTTTGAACCATGTCTACACAGGGCAGTTTTGTATTTTGTGGCATTATTTAATTTTATATAGTCATTTTACAAGCTACTAGCAATAAGCCAACTCCAGTGTCTCCTCCCCCAAAATAAGAGCTTGTAGAAAGCTTTTAAGTATAAATTTGATTAGCAGTCAGTTGCTTAAATTTAACCAGGAAACTTTATCCTACCATGCTTTACCATATCATTCAGCAAGAAAAACATTTAAGACCAAAGTAGGAAAAAAAGGGTAGAGCCGGGTTTCAACCAATCATATGTCTCTGAGTCAGCTGCAATGCCCCCAAATGTGAGCTTGTTTAATGCAAAAAGGAAAAAGTCTTAAAGAGATATACTAAAAGATTGTACAGTGGGTGCTACACAGCCCGTTTCCCACTTTCTACGTCTTAATTTCTCAATTGAGCTATGTGGAACATATAACATCAATTGGCCTTTTAAAATTTTATTATGTCAATGGTGGATATTGCTTGAAAGTCAGGCCTTTGTAATGAACAATGGTTTAGGACATAAAGAGTGTAGTCCAAGCACACTTTAACTTACCTTCTCAGATTCGGGATTATTTTTGAGAGCTGCTAATCTAAGTAGGTACCAAACAGGTTAAAATATTAACACACTGCACATTTAAATATTATTATTGCCAATGTTGCTGAATAATGTGTCATATTCTTCATGCACACTAAAAGTTAATGGACGCTCATAGATTTGGCCTTAATTGTCAGGTATTCAGCATACATGTTGTCAGAACTTTAGGTAAATATATTTATATTTAAAATTAGGTTTTTTTGTCTTTAAGAGAAATACAAAGAAAATTATTCTTGAGTGATAGTGTACACTACAATGTAAGGGTATTTATAGGAATCAGTGTTTTTTAAATTAGTTGATATTCACATTAAGAATGTATACAAAGTAATTTTTGTTTTTCCTTTTTATTTCAAAGTCGAACAACATAAAATTTATGACATTTTATAAAAGATAAAAGTGGTAAAATCAGTTTTCTCTTAGCTTTTATTATTATCTTTCTTGGTTATGCTGAAAGCCAGGACACAAAAATTCCAAATATGTAGAACCTGAAATAACTTTATCAATTTAGAAATGAAATTTGTGAAGAGGTCAAAAAAATATTCTTTGTTCAAAATTTTGGAATGATAAAAGTAAAACAAGCTTACCTATTACCCCTTGAATTTCATCAGTATACAACCCATTCTAGGCTTAAATGTCGGGGGGAAGGGTGTGCAATATGGGATTATTTATGTTTATTTTTCAGATACTTTCTTTGATCTTTATACTAAGACAAGAGGCAAAGCATCCCTAAATGTTAATTTTGTCCCTCTGATATTTTAAGTTCAATATTACTCAAGTCAAGCCATATTATAAACAAAAGAATATTTCATTCGTTTCTTGTTTGAAGGTTTTCCTATAAAGGTTTTTCTAAAACCAGTGTAAAATTAATAGCAGTACGTACGTTTGAAGGAATCCAACTTAGGGGATAGATTTTGAAAGTAGAATTTTTTTGTTTGATACTTTAGAAAATCTACAATGTGGGATATATGTTTTAAATTTTCGTATTGTTGAATTTAAATGAATTCTGCTACTTTAACGGAGTATAATGAGATAGTGGCACTCTGTGGGGTAAAATGCAAATGCAAAGTAGCATTGTTATCTTCAGCTTTGTTGCATGTATCCAGAAGATCATCTTCAGGTCTTCTCGCCCTTGGTGTAGAGTGGCTGTTTCTCTCAATATGCCAGGCCCATACTTCATATTGTTCATGTATATGCAATTTTCCCTAGTGAATGTTCACATCATTTTTCACACAGAGAAGTCAGAGAAAACTGACAGCAAGAAAAATAAAGTTGGATCATTCTTTTCATGTACATTTCTATGGTATGGCTTTTCTGTTTTATTAACATAATAAAAGATGTTTTCTTATATTATGTAGTAACCAACTTGACATATAATTTTAATATATTTAATAAATGAAAATTTTTAAAAAATCCTAATTAGTTCAGTGAACATAGGTCTTTGGATTGAAATGCTGTTATCCTCTTAAGCCTCAGAAGTAAAAAATGTATTTTTCATGAATCAAAGAGTGCTTCTAAACTTTACATTGAGAATTTCCAGCTTGAATACCCAAAGACTGAGACGGAAAAGCGTTCTGAATCACAAATAAAGCAATTCCTTCAAAATCACCTCCTCCTTTTAAAAGCATGGTTGAAATCTCACTGAGTTAAAAAATATGTTTTCCCTTTAGAGTTAGCTCTTGAAAATATTTGGTATATGATAATCCTTTACTCAGGGTCACTATCTGTAATTCGTTTTTACTGCACTTATTGTAGACTGTTTAGAATTCCATATTGTTATATAAATTACTTTTGAAACTACATTATGTTTCAGAACTATCTTTGTTGGCAATGATAATAAGAGATGGTCACTATATTACATTCATGCCATTAGGAAATAATTTTAAAGTGATTTTTATATATCTAGGTTATAGAATATTCATTTTCTTTTTCTATCTTCTTAATGAATATAATCACCCACCAAAAATGATTAAGATGATTACTGTTGCTTATTACACACCAGAAATAGTAATAAGCTTAAATAAACTAGGCTTCATAGTTTATTGAGAATAATTCATTTCCTTTTTTCCTTATTAACTGTATACCCATAGACTTATTTTTATTCAGAGACCTTTTCTTACCGTTTGAAAAACAGTGCATTTTGAATATTTATCATAATATTCAATTTAATGCTTTAAAGATCATAGCAAGTAAAATTCTCTGAGATTACTTGCCAATATTTCAATTTAATGAGAATAAAAAACTATTTGCTTATAAAAATCTTGTTGTTTTCAAATGTCAAGAGATATTAACAATGCCTTGTTTATGTTTGTAGATATGTTTTCTCCCTTCCTCATGTTCCTAATGTTTGTTTCTTTTCCAATTACAATTGGGTCTTAGGAAACATTTTAATGGCAGCAAATAGACTTTCCTTCTACCCTGGAGAGCTAGGCTCTTATGTACTATGTTATGCTGAATATCATTTTGGCTAACCTCTATATAGTGTTTGATACATGCTTTACAGTGAATAACTCTTGCCCAGAGTGGAAAAGCAATTTTGTGTCCTTGAGTTTCCATTTTGGATGCTTTTCAAAAACATCTTTAGATCATATAAATTTTGTAATCAGATTTCTACCAAACTAGTAACATATTATGTCTGTAATAAACTAAACACATTTTAGCAGAAACAAACAAACAAACAAACATTGAACCATGTTTTAAGTCTTTGCCTGTATACCAAATCATATGCATAATGATGATTACTTCTTACCCAAATTTGGAAACTAAACTTAAGAGCCAATTTCAGCAAAGGTATTGATTGTTCAAATTAGATGGGGTAATGAGTGTTTTAAAAATATTTTTGTCATTAGAGTTTTAAATATCCCACAACCAGTAGCTATGACTGAAATGACAGGTATTTTGAGGATTTATAAGCTCACTTAATACTAATTGAAGTGCCATTTTTTCCTGTGGGATTGTCCAAATTACCCTTCACTTTCTGTTTTTACACTGGTGAGGAAACCTGACCAGAACTTTTAAATTCTAATAGGGATTTTTAACTGCCCAAGAGCTACTTTGAATACGTAGTGTATGTTAAAATACTCACAAAGAATAAACAGTTATGTCTGCTGTGCCTTTCTCCCCATTATTGAAATTGGGTAAATCATTTTCATAGCTTAAGGAAAGAATATTAAATTTGACACTGGTTCTGCCATTTTCAAGGAGTTATTTTAAAGAAAAAAAATAAAATTGATGCAATGTCAAAGCACTTTGTTAACTTTAGGGTAAGTTATAATCTTGTAAAAGTGTGGGAATCTGCTGACTTATTAAGACCTTAAATTGTCTATGTAAAGAGTAAATACACTCTGTGGAATGCAGTATGGATAAAATTATTCCACAAAATATACCCCACAAAGACTGACAAAAATTCCTCTCATTTTCCTTATTGTATAACTTACCTTTGACCATTTACAATCTTTTAATACCATGATTTTTATCTGCTTTCTTACAATTCTTCAACTAAGGAAGAGAGGCATACCTTAGAATTCTTTGATTAGCTTTCAAGAATTCTTTCTTAGAAGTAGATACTTATTACCTTAACAATTTTCCAAATGAAATTTCTTTTTACTTTAAATAATGCATTTGCACTAAATCTTTTAAATATAAAAGTCTGTGGTGTTTTTTTGTTTTATTATGTGTTAACTTTTATAAATATAAAATAATAATAAATTTAAAAATAATTTACAGGGAAATTATTTATTTGAAATGTAAAACACTAAGCACTAAACGCACAAAAACTTGCTGAGATGTTAGTCAGATTTTGTTAATGTTCAACATAGTATAATTATTGATGAGCTTCTAATTCTTCATTACTTATTCTTTTATTTATGTGATAAAGCAGCAGTATTTTAGAGAAGTTTATGAAAGATTTAAATGAGATAAGACTTAAACAATCTGATAAAGTTGTCAGTTCAATGAACTACTATCTCAAATAAAGTCATTAATTGCCAGTGTTCATTTAATTTCATCAGGTCTTTTTATCCATTGTAAGTTTTTCTGTAATAAGCTTTTAGAATATTATAAGAGTTATTTTCTCTCATTTACTCATTGAAGTTTATGGGCAAAGAAAAATAATTTAAAAAGTACTTTCCTTAAGTGTTCATAAACATTCTCCTGTACCTGTAATTAGAATTCTAATTTTATTTCATTAATAAGCCAAGATTAAAAATTCACATCTTTATATAATCATTTTTTCTACTCTCTGATTAACTTAGGAAATTGTAGCTGTTTGTCAATATAAGTATTTCTTTTAATAATTTAATAAAAATCTGTTGTAATACCTTTATAGGATCACCCAGATGGAAGGGTAACAAAGAGAAAGTATGTAATGTCTTTTTTTGTTTGTATTGTATGTAGGCATTTGATCTAAGTTTTCAAATTTAGGTCTTTATCTTAGGTTCCTTCATGTTCATGTATTTTATAAAATGTAGTCACAAAATTTACTAGCCTTTGATTTCCCTTTATTTTTAGAGGCAATTGATATTTATTGAAAATCTTGTCTCCTTGAGGTTTAATTTACATACTGAGAGTTAGGTATTTAAAACAAACATCTCATTTAATTTTTATATCCTGAGGTAATTGTGATCTCCATGTTGTACATATGATATCGACATCTACAAAATGTTCAGTAAGAGTAGAAGTGCAACTAAGATTTAAATCTCTATTTGTCTACTCTAAGGCCCTTTTCCTCTGTATCATGCATTGTTTGGGTTTATATTGTCTAGTTGATGTTCTTTAGTTAAAACTTCTGATAATAAAACTTAACTTCTTAAGAAGAGTCACAAACATTTTTCCTAATAATGAAAATAAGCACACTGACATCTACTGCTTTTTGTCTTTTTCCCAAAGGTTTATTTATTTATTTTTGAGAGAGAGAGAGAGAGAGAGAACACAAGTGGGGAAGAGGCAGAGAGAGAGAGAGAGGGAGACACAGAATCTGAACAGGCTTTAGGCTCTGAGCTGTCAGCACAGAACCAGACAGGGGTTCTAACCCACGAACCATGAGGTCATGACCTGGGCTGAAGTCGGAAGCTTAACTGAGCCACCCAGGCACCCCTGACATTTATTGCTTTTATTTTGAGATTATAGTATCATATCTATAGTTCTTAAATTCTTAACCATGTTTCATTTTAGATATCATTTATTCTGGAGAATGGATTTCAATCCATATTAGGATAGACAAACTATACTTTTTGCCTACAGCCTAGATTCTGCTTTAGGGAAGAATAAAAATTGGAGGATCTAATAAAATGATTTATGTGTCTTTTCATTTGGAGAGCAAGGTGCAGGCAATAATTGTTTTGAGATTTAAATAGTTGTAATTTTCCTAGTAGGACATGCTATTGATTGATAATTATTATTTTGAGAGAACAGAATAATTATCCTATGACTGAATGGCCACACTAATCCTAAAATTTTGGTTATCACTCTAAAGTGTAAGGCAAACAGAATGTTTATAAGAAGCATTTTCAGTGATTATATACTTTTGCTTTTCCTGAAGACCTAAGAAAATAAATATATTATTAATAGTGAATATACAAAGGTTACTTCCTAACAGGAAAACAGCACCATTTGATGAAAAAGTTAGGAAACATTAATTCTAATTTTTAGAAATTAAAAAAAACCCCACTTGGTATAAGGAATGTGATATCAAAATAATCCTTTTAAAATAGTTCAGCATTTCTAGGACTTAGAGTTTTAAGTGTTGCAATTATCCTACAAAGAAATAAGTATCTCTGGATTTGTTAAATGTGATGATCAAGTTGGCTATGACAGAGTTAATTGGATTCTCACAACTGTTTTGATAAATACATAAGGAAAGATGAAGTATATAAAGAATGCATTTGACTGTCGAGGAGACTGGGAAAAAATGATAAACTATTAATGATAAGTTATACCAGATATGGATATTGCCATATATTTTTAACTTTCCTGCATCTCAGAAAGATAAAGGACAACAAATGACAGACTGAGAATTATTATTGAAGAATTTTAAAAAATTTCCTTTAGATCTTACTCATAAATGTCATTTCTAAATTTTTTATAACACATAACTTTTTATTTATAAGAACATATTAATAATTATTTTTAAACAATAATCTTTATAATTTAGTACAATAAATAAATTTAGTATAATAAATGTTAAAAATATGACAAAATGCTTCTTATAAATAAATACTTGAAAATTTAGATCACCAACAGAACTGTCAAGAAACAAAGTATTAGTACTCTCATGAATCTTGAAAGAAATTGAAATATAAATTCCATATGAGGTCATTTATTTTTCCAGATAGGTACTATTTATTTAAGTTAATATTAATGTGAATTAATTTTCTTTTGGTTTTAAAATGTACACTTTCTAAATAAATTTTAAACACATTCTGAATATACACTATTAATTTACTTTCTTCCCCACAGGTTTACAAGATAAACTACCCATGTCAATATTATTAAACTTTCCATCATTTGCATTTGCATGTGCATATCATGTGCATTCTTCAATAGTTTGAAAAAACTTGTATCTTTTAATTGAAAAATACACCAAGTGAGAAAACTTTTTTAACTTCTAAGAACAAAGCTGACCAACAATAGCACTTAGAAATAGCTTTGAACCTGTAGTAAATCGCATCTTGTGAGCACTCAAAATGAAATAATATGAATTTTCTCTAGGCCCACAAAAGTAATCATGCATTGGACAGATAAAGAGATACACATTTATCCCAAGTAATTCCATATACCTCTGCCATGTCATTCCAACTGCTTAAGTGTGTTATTCCCATAAAAATGCTTTAGTTCTCAAAAAGCTTATGGCTTTATTTCTCCACTTTTCAAAGTATCCCAAAGAGGCAACATGTGCTGTGACAGCCCTAAAAATACAATGTAAATGGAAACATGCTTACTAGTGTGTTTTGCTTTATATTAAAGTTATGGTTCTGAGTTTCAAACTATTTAAACATTTTGGAAACAAAAACACAACTTGTGTTAGTTACTATTTAATATATTCTAATAAACTTTCTTTATAATTTTAATTTATAAATTTGAAATCTTTATGTTCTCAGTATAATGGGATAAATCCTCAATTTACTAATTTTATCTTAGTGGAGCGAGACTCAACAGTTTATATTCTTCAATTTTCTAGGATACAGGGATAAAATTAATACCTATACCTTCCAATATTGTGAGAATTAAAGAATAAAAGTATATTATGTATATTACAGAAGATAATATAAACATCAGTTATTATAATCTCACCACATATTGGGAAATCATTTATTAAAATACTTCTAATAATATTTGAGAGAACAAATGTAGATACCTTTGTATTTAATTTTAGAAGCTCAACCTTTTAAATATACTTAATCATTAATGGCAATAGAGCTTGTGTTAATAAGGAAAATACCATAATGAATAAATGTTTTAACTGTAACTTTCTTTTTCTTAAACATTTGAAATGATATAGAGGCATGATAAGCTAATTAATTACACCAGTCTTACTATTTTACCACAGACAAGTGATGGCATTCATATTGTTAGTGAAAATAATGTACTCTCAATTCAAAATCACAATCAGTATATATACAGTATATGCAGAGAATATATAATCACCATTGAGAATTATAACTTACTATTCAGAAAAATGGGGATTTTGTATCTGTATTTTTTATTATCAACTTTGTGCTCTTGAATATAATACTGTGCTTTAAGTTTAAAAATTGGTGTAGGTACTTCTTCTCCATGATTTCTTCATGTCAGGATAAAACATGATGTAAGTATGAATGAAAAAATTAAGAAAGTAATCAAAAAGTGGGTGTGAATCTGTAAATATTTGATATAATAAAGACATAGGGGCAGTACTACCAATATAATAACATGTTTTTTCAATTATCATTACATTTCACATGCCACTTCATTGGTAATTTAATTAGTGTTTATTATTGCTTTTCACTTATAGGAGACCTATCAATATAGTATTAATTTGAAAATAATACCAAAGATATAACAAGCCCACAAAATGTGAAAATGCACAACAGAGATGATCTTATATTGTCATCAACCCCTGTATGCCTCAGCAATGTCAAGGCTTCAGAATGAGATGCCCTTGCTTGGCTCAGGTCTCTGATTTGATTATTCTGCCACTCTTCAAAAGACTGGTTCTCCAATGCTTTGCCTTCTTTCACTATTTCCCCCTATTTTTGTCTGAGCTATGTATTTAGAATACCTGACTTCGCTCACAATGAAAAAATCCACAAGAAAACTAATACCTAACAGATTCAATGGCTGTGCAGAAGATACTTATTTTAGCATGCTGATGATGACTGGATCCACCAGTATCCATTATTCTTTCCAGAAAGTTAAAAAAAGGGCATCATTATAATCACCTATCCAACTTTTAATTATCTTTAATATCTAGAGAAAACTATTCTAACCAGTAAAAGTTAATGCATAAAATTAAATCGAGATGCGAAATAAATGTTAAGTATAGTTTTTAAAGCTATTCAATTAACTAATCTTAAATGAAGCAGTTCCTAAATAGGACAGACTACAAGAAAACTTTTTTTAAAAAAACCTAAGAAAAGGTATTAAATTTTCACTGAATTCTTATGTTCAGAAATAACTACAGTGATTATTTAAAGCTTTGAAATTATAAGCGTGTTCTTAAGACAATGAACAATAGTTGTATTTTGCTATCTGCTAGAATGTGTAAAATGTTTCATGAGTCTGAATATAAAAATGAATTTTATAAAGTTCTCTAATTTAGATTAAGCCTTTGTAGTGTATATAGAAGTAACATTTTCTAGAATTTATGAAGTCAAACTTCAGAGGAAGTTCAACCTCAAAGGTTTTTTCTCTACTGGCAAAGCAATGGGAAAATCTCATTGAAACTAATTGAGAATTTAGCCTTCCAAACAGTTTTTTATAGAACAAGTAACTTGAATGCAAATAGTCCTGATAATTGCCTCTATCCTCTATTTGATTGTTCATAAACATTCCCCCACCACCCCGCAAGAAAACCACTACATACAATCTTGATGTTAAGATACAAATGTTAAATACTTCTAAGGGTTGTGTTACCTAAGTGGTGAATTTATTAATACTTTTTACTAAGGACTTGAACCCCACAAAAATTCTGTACAGAATTGACTGGGGAAAGTTATTACTTTTTATCCTAAGATATTTTTAGAAAATATGATTAGGCTTCAATTTATTAGATTCAAAATTGTTTTCTGTTCTGTTTTAAAAGAGATGTTAATTTGTACCCTGCTAAGATTTTTTAAAATTATAATTAGATTCTTGCCTATGCTTTAAATCCAAAAGTAATGGTTTATTTTACAATACAATTTCAGCATGGATTGGTCTCACTACAAGTATATGGTCTTCCCATAAACCGAGCCATTTTCAGCATTTATATCCTAATATAGGCAATGTGAAATATGTAAATAACCTAAAATAATAAAATCTATCCAAGATGTTTTGGTAAATATATCGAAATATTATTAATACATTACTTTTTATCTACTAAAGACTTGATATATATTAATATTTTTAAAAAATGATATTACACTAAAAGTGTGGAAATTTTGAGAAGTCATTTGTTTGAAATTTAGGTTACAATAATTCCTTGCAAGAAAAAAATAAGATAATTACCATCTTAATATTGGCAGAAACACTATTTTTGTTATTGATCAAAAGCTATAAAATTCTTTAAGCCAATGAATATCTTAGAAAATGCTTTAAGTTTTTGTAAGCCAGATCTCCCAAAACATTTTCCTAATAAAATCAGATTGGTAAAGTCAAAGACTTCATTATAATTTGAATGCTCTTTGTAGTTCAATAGGATTGGAATACTCAGTTGAGTCCTTAATCAAAAGCTTAGCCATTTCTGCTCTAGCAGAAGGACAATTAAAATATATACATATATGTGTGTGTGTGTGTGTGTGTGTGTGTGTACTTAGTATATTTTTCATCTACAAGGCAGTTTCTATAAAATGGGGACTGTACATTATTTAGTAACAGAAATAGAGACTATTTTACCCTAAAACATTTTCAACATAAATTATTATAAGGTCACAATTCAAGGGAAATACGTATATTTTATACAGCAATTTCAATCATAATGTGTAAATCACATTAAAGAAGATTGAGGCACTGTGGTTCAGAAGAGTCCAAATTTCTTCATTGCTATATATAAAGAAGTCAGTTATCTATATCAAATAATCTTTTTATTATCAACCATTTGAAAGTGTGATTTCACTTATTTTTTTGCGCTTTTCTTTGATACTGAATTAAAGCTGATACAAATTGGCCTTTAATTGTTTGGGGCAGTGGCCAAACTGATGTGATTGGGGAGGGGTAGAGAAGTGTAGTTTTTTTGTAAAAATTCTTTAATTATTTCATGGAGGTAAACATACTTGAATGCTAAATACCTGGCCTTTTGAAATAAATGCAGACCTACCTTGATTTTCACAGTAAGCCTCTATTAATTTCCATGAAACAATGTTTTCACAAATGTAAGGCAAAACAGATGTTAAATTACTTAAAAGAACTCATAATTTAAATAATTAAAACTAATTTGTGTTTAAAGCTATTTGCAGATTTATTAGAGAAACAAATACAAATATGCATTTCTACAGAACTGGTTTTTTTTCCAAAATGAGCTTAAAACTTGTTCCACAGTTTTTACTTGTTTATATATCTATGGTAACCCAAGTATTGGCTTCTGTACCACTTGTAATGAGACAATTGCCCTTCCATTGCAATTATAAAAAACTATTTAAAAAAAAATTCGGCACATACACGTTAAATATTTTTCCTTAAAAAAATAATCTAATCAAAATATTGAATACTTTAGATTTAAACAATATTTTATTTACAAATCTGATTTGATTACTTTATTAATTACACAAGGTAATGCTTCAATTTTCAAGAACAGTTTTTTTTTTAATATATAGACCAGTGGAATGATATCTAGTAATATGTACTACACTTCATTTTTTTCAAAATTAACATGACAAGTTTTCTAATACTTTCATTTTTTTTTTGGAAAAAAATGTTATTTTATTGGGGCACATATCTGATGAAACAAAAAATAACATGCAGAATTCCAAAAATAATCTGTTAAAGTAATATGATACTTACCCTTTATGTAATAAGACATCTATGAACAACAGTGCATAACAATATTATGTATTCATGTTTATGAGAAACCAAGCAGGAGGCAAAATGAGTTCATTCTGCTTTCTAATCATGTGCAATTTCATATGGCTGTTTGCATCATTTAAATAAAGTGTGTACATTAAATTTCTAAGACTGCATTGCACCCAAAATTATTATGGATAGCCATGCTTGCCCTGTATTTAATGAGTGATGAATTTCTCCTACTAACAGAGTAACTGGTCTCAAATCGTGTCTGTGATGTAAATAGTATTAAATTATATTTTCATTTCTTTCAATTGCTGCCTTGGAAAGCAAAAATTCCCTTCTTGGAGAAGACTTACAGTAAGTAAAATTTACTTAAGGACTCAGTGAGGAATCAGCATGTGAATTAAGAATGCAATATAAGAATGGATTAAAAAAATGTGATTATCAGTACCTTTGTTGAAACCTATTACCACCATTAAAATTTCCAAGGAAAGATAGGGCCTGTAACATAGGGATTCCATTCATTGTTAAATTACTAAAATCTACCAATTTAATGCTTTCATACTGTTTATTTTTTTCCAATAGAAAAATAAATCTCATACATTAGAAGTGGTACACAAAAAACTGGGATAAAATTTATCAGATTCTTGATAGCACCATTTACACATTCTTAAAGTAAACATTAATATGCACTTTCTTAGAAAGCGATATAAATATATAATACAGGACTTGCTAACCTCTGTTAACCATCTGAATACGATGGAATAATCTATCTCTACTGTGCAGGTAGGCTGTGCATGGTGGTGTGGCAATATAATTTTAAAAGTTTGTTACAGATGTGATGGGAAGCTGGAAGGAGTCGAATAAGCAGAAAAAAGAGCTTAGATCTATTGTAAGCAATGAGTCGAAATGAGCCGTTACAGGTTAGAATTTATCTTTGTTTCTGATCATTCAATGAGAAAATGACTTCCACAGAAATAGATACATTTAACTGTTTCAGGAGTGGGGTGGGTGAGGTGAAGTAGGATTGAAAGTCCTACAGGTAATAGCAATAACTGGAAGTGCAGACGAAATTGGTCTTCAGTGCAAAGAGGAAGGCAGCCGTTTAAAAAGTCTAGGTGCAATGTTGTGGTGCTGAAAGAAAAGCTCCCAGTGATAAAGGAAAAAAAATAAAAACTGCAATGCAACTTCAAGCAGTAATTTTGTGGTGCTGAAAGGACAGCTCCCAGTGTTGAGGAAAAGATCTTGGATCTAGAATGAGGTGTCCAATCTGTATGATAAACAGCACACTGTGTCTCAGAGCGCCCATTCAATCTCAGTAAGTAAATGAAATATTGATTGAAAGTGACCCTGAAACAGAATGCATTAAAAAGACATAGAAAGCTGCAGAACTGAGGTAATTCGTATTCAGCATGTTCACCAGCCTCCCTATAGCAAAACAAGTCTATAAATAGTTGCATTTCATAAGATGTTTGGCCCTTGTATCATCAGTTTTCTCCATTTTGGATCTGTATAGCTGAACAGCCATTGTTACATGCCTACCTGTGGCAGTTTGAAGCCATACTAATTTTCTTGCAGTAAATTAAAGCATCACATCACAAATCAATTCTACATGGTCTATAAATTTCAGAGAATAACTTTTTAGACAGCATGAAGCTGATTTACACATAATGCACACAAACCCTTATCTGTTACCATAAATTAAAATGTAAATATCTTCAATTTAGCTTTCAGTTTTAACTAACATATAACCATGCCAACTAGCAAAAGTTTATAATTCCCATTTACAATTGAAATTGAACTGAGTGCATTTTCAGCAATACTAGCTAATAAAATACACATAATTGTTTAAATGGTTTGGCTTCAAAGTAACATTAATTCCAGATGAAATGCATGGGCTCCACAGTGGACTACTGGAATTTTGAAATAAAAGGTTGAAGATTTGCTAAGACTGAACAAAACATTTTAAAGACCCAACATTTGAAATGCTTCTAATACACATCCTAGATCACTTCCTTTCTCTTTTTCAACTAAGTGGGGCCCCAATCTTCGCCTTTGTTCACTGCTGACTCTGAGACAGCATGGTGAAAGAAATTTACATAGATATTATTTACTGTTAATGTATTATAAATGATCTGAGACTTGTGACATGCAAGGAAAAAATGAGACGGGAGACAAGTGATGCTACATGATGAACTAAGCACATTTATAATGATAAAATGAGTAAATATAATAGCGGCAATGCTAACCACTGATTCCACGAGATACACTATTTGTCAAAACTTACACAGCTACAGAGTATCGACGATAAATAGTCATTACCAATTAACACAGTTTACTACAGCTTTTCTCTTTCATTTAAACAAGCATATCATTCCCTTTTAAAATCATTCTCTAAATAAATATTTAGAGATAGAGAACTCTAAAATGAAATAACAGTCCAATGTTAAAAACTAAAAAAAAAATGAATCTACTCTTACAGTTTGACAGAAATGAATTATTAATAGTGGAAGGGGAAGGGATCAGGAAATAATTTCAAGTTCTCAATGTCCAAAAGTAAATTGCACAGTAAATCAATATGAAATGAAGAGTCCATATAGTTCAATGAACAAAAGGGAAAGTTCATGAGGACAAAGATCACAGTTCAGAGAGAGGCTGGACGAAATTCAGACATGGAGCATCACACTCATTGTTCTTTAATTGGTTGCACAGAAAGGAGCAGCTGGGATGCCATTTAGCTTGCTAGGATGGACGTAATCAATGGGTTGAAGTTGAGATGGAAGTAATTCTCTTTTGTAATTCAGTTGCTCAGCCAGATGATCCAGAGGTAGCCAGCATTTTATTTTTGTCCATTGAATTTAAGACTGCATGCACAGCATGAGGAGGTGCTTGGGGATGGATGCCCCTATGAGTGGCCTTGAGTGGGCAAACTCAGAGGTTAACAGATGGTGTGTCAAATGGCCTGGACAGTTGGCACTCAGGAGAGGTACAGAAGAGGGTGACAGTTGTTGGGTCTTGGGAACAAAGGCTTACTTTGAAATGACCTGTCAAAAAGCCTGACAAAGGTAGATCACACTACCTCTCAAGATAAACTGCCTCTTCTAAATAAGCATGCAGGAAATACTGTCTGGTTGGTGACATAAAAATGCTCCACAAAACATGCAAATTACCGAGTATTAGAAACTGCATTGGCTGCTAGCGCCATGCTGCAAAGACTCCATCATGGGAGCAAACAGCTAAATCACAGATAGCTTCACAGTAAAATCTACATTCACAATACTAATAGGTTTCTAGTGTTAACAAATTATACACAATTATAAGCTCTTAAAATGCAACATACTTATCAAGCAGTTGCAGATAATGAAACATTATCAGCTATCAATAATTTGTTGGCACTTTCACTTTTGTTTATAAAATTTCCAATACACTGTACCACAGTTATGTGTCTAAACAGTGAGGATGTTAATGGAGTAATGACTGTTCTACTGGCCAGGCGATGGGATCAGTAGTGAATTCAGTGCTTAAAAACAAATGTACAAACCTCTGAAGAGGTGGGACTCCATGTGAGAACTTTTGTTGAACTTACAAATGATGAAGAATGGGCCATGGCCAGCATGCAGCATTATTTCCATTGTCTAGTTCAGATGGAGAACAGGTGCTTTTATTGATCTGTAAACTTACCAATATAATTTTCCACAGTTTTAACCTTTTAAATATTTTACAGTGCTTTTATGCAACTATATTGCTTTTTGATCATTTTAAATTTAAAACTTATTTTCAAAATATTGTTTCCTACTTCACTGTGCCCTAAGCAGGAAGTAAGACTTACATGACAGTGCTTTGGCCTCACTCCATTTTAGGTCACTGACCCCACCATACTCAACCTAACAGTAGTTAATTTAGTGTTATCTAGAACTAATACTGAAAACTATACGCATATCCCTGTCTACATTCAATCATTAAACTACAATAATGCTGGTAAAATGGCAGGCTTAAATCTTACACTAGAAACACCTCTGACAAATATACACAAGCAAAGTATAGAGAACAAAACAGATCAAGAAAAAATTCTTTCTATGAAACATCTGGTAAAACACATATTATTTACATATACACATTGTCAACATAGTCGCATTCATTTGCATAATTATATATTAATAACAGAAAAACTTCACTTCTGCAAAGTACAGTACATCCTTCTTGAAAATGGGGTAAAGGAGGGGTTAAAACAATCTGATGTACAATCGGGGCACTCAACCCACTTTCTGAGGATTGGCAGCCCGAACTCCTTGCTCATATGTGATCCTTTGTGTAATTAAATACTGAGCAGCCTGTGTTGCAGCTGGTGTTCCAGTAATGGTTACCTTCCGATTCCTTGTGCCAGGTACGAATTCTCCTTTTTTGGAGATCTGTATCCTTGCACCAGTCAACTCCTGGTATTCCACTAATGTTTTCCCTCCTTTGCCAAGTATTGCACCAACTAAGTTTTCTGGCACTGCTATTTCAACTACATCCTTTGATCCATCTGTGGATTTTTCTGTTCCTAGAATGGCACTGGCAGCTAGGGGAGAAGCAGCTCCAAAATATCCATTGGTTGCAGCAGTAGCAGCAGCCAGGCTACCTAATGCAAATGTCCCCGCCGTACCACCAGCTGTGCTGCCACTGGCTGAGGCTTCACTGGCATAGGTGGCCAACAAATTGGCTGCTGCTGCTGCTGGGTTGGCACTGGCAGCTGCTGCAGCCAAGGCCCCTGTTGCTGCCGCTTGACTGAGACCTAAACCTAATGTGTTGAGATTATATCCGTAGCTGGCTAAAGTATTAAGTGCAGAGGTGATGGCCACCAGGTCATTGCCTGTGAAGCCAGATAAAACTGCTGGAAAGGCTGCAACGCCAGCAAGGTTAGCATGTCCTAATAGCCCTGCGGCTGCTGCAGCGGTTGGTAACACTTCAGCAGTGTTTGCATAAGGAGATCCGGTTGGATTGGAATTTGCCACTGGACCTGTAACATTGGCATAACTGATATTGAGACAGCTGCCACTCTGTGGATCCTCTTGTATCTTCTGGATGATAAGTTCAACAGCTTTTCGGTTTTGTTCAGGTTCTCCACTCACAGTGACAACCCTCTCTTGCAAGTTGATCCCATCAGGTTTCTGGGAAAGCTGCACCCAAGCCCCTGACTGCTCCATTATAGCCTTCACAGTAGCACCTCCCTTCCCTATTATCAGACCTGCTGTGCTGTTGGGAACTATAATCTTTACCTGTAATTAAAAAAAATACGTATAAATAATACTTCTGTTTTGCGCATATACATTATATTACTTTGCTATCCTAGCAAAAGTAAAATAAGTGAAAATTAATTTAAACATAATTTATGAAAGACAGAAATAGCACAACTTCTAAAGTGACTTTTATCACATTTTAATACACTTATCTTGTAAAATCAGAATTTTTAAAAGAAAATGCAATTTTCAGTTTAAAATTATTAAACAGAATTTTCCTTGAGATTTGTTGCATTTTGCAGTACAACTTATAAGAAATTAGTATGTTTTAAAAAGAGGGTATCATAACTATACATCAATGGCAACATTTTTATATAGCTTCAAAATAAAAATAATGTGGATATTCTTCACCTATTGTAGCTTTAAGAATACCTTTGGTCTAAAACATATAAAAACAAAGAGTGCAGGATTATGATGCAAAGTTAGTAAAGATAAAAGTAGAAAAGTTCTAGCTTGAGTCCATTCAAAAAATTAATTTCATGTTCCTTATCACCTAGTAATTTTTGTGTTATTCAAAATTTACTTGTTTCATGACTAATATTTTCTGAAACCAATAATTACTAGTAGTATTTTGATTTTTCACCTAAACTGACACACAACATATAACTATAAAAATAACAAATATTTCTAAATAATTAATATAAAAAATTTCAGTCACTTTGAGGTAGGTCTTGAAGGGTATTTGACAATATTCCCTGGCTGTTCTACTTAAATTTGTAAAATGACTATTTTAGTTAGATACTTTTCTTTCTGGCAGTAATAGCTACATTTTAAAAAATAGGGCTTACAACCATATTATCAAAGGTGACTGAAAAATTACTGGAGTCACATGAATACTTACAATGATCCAATGTGACCATATGAAGTATAGGCATTTTAGCTAATTTGTATTGAAACATCCACCCACGAAACCCAGCCTAGTTTGATTTATTTAAGTACAATCAAATACTATTATAGAAAGTATAAAATCAGTAGGGTAGTTACCATAACCCCTGAAATTAAAATATAAATATTAAAATTTTTATTTTGGTGGCACAAAGATCCCCATGGTGTTGTTTTATGACTCCTTGGGTAGGTCAGAGACTGTGAGTGCTGTGTCGCTGACAAAGCGCTAAAGGAACCACCTTCCCCGTTCTAGATATTAAAATGGGCAGGTTGAAATAATTTATTGAAAAATGAACAGGAATTAGTTGAGATATTCTATGAAATATTTCACCAGCTAGTTTTTAGCAAGTATTGCCATGCTCTCTTTAAGACAAATATTTTAAAGAAATAACAGCCATGCAATTTTGCTCTTGAAGGTAGCAGGCAGTGAAAATATAAATTCGAATTCCAGACTGGGTCATCTCATAAATATGTTTACATGTATTAACACGCATGTACATTCACGCACAACTTTTCTTTTCCACACCTATAATTGATAGGAACAGGATTTTGTTTCATTCCAGTTTGTGTATAAAATAATTTCATTTTAAATGGAAACAACCTAAACTGTCTAGAAACATTTTTTAGAAATATCAAATATATCCTTCATATCCCCGATTAAGTGCATTGGATTTCAAGAGGTAGACAGAGAAATAATTTTTTAAAACATGTTAATTTGTTAATTTTGTTCACAGACCTTTTTTATAGAAACATATGTTTGAAATGCTATATAGTATGTTAGTATTATAATTAGAAAGTTAAACCATGATTACCCCTTATACTAATTATAAAGATGAATTAGAATCATCCTTCTATTTTACTGTGCACATGAAGTATTGAGAAAATGTACTTTTAAGGGTTTAAATACGTGAATGTTAAATATGATATTTTACAAATAAGTACTTCTTTTCAAAATCAGAACATTTTTTATACCGTTGAAAACATTTATATACTGGCAAAATGTAGTGTTTTAACATAATTTTTATGTTTTAACACAATTTTTGCAAAGAAAAATATATTAATTAACCAAAACTTTCAAAAGAGCTGTTCTTCAATTAGTTTAAATTCTAATACCACTTTTGTTTTGCCCAGCGTAGTAATTACCTGCATGATTATAAACCAAGAAGAGACGAGCACATGAAAGTTTAACTATGGGAACTGTTCTACACACTGTCAATAAAAAGTAATGAAATATATAAATTTAAAATATCTTAAAATCGCCTTACGCTTCTATGAGATGTGGAAAGGTAATACTAATTTCTACTACACTGCACACCAGTCCACCAGTCTTCTACTATATTTACTGTTCTATTCTTCCAAAAGAACTTGCAGATGTGTGCAAAGTACTTTCATTATTGCACATTAGTCTGTCCTTTCTTTTATTTGTCCCATTAGTCATTTTTCTTTCTTTTCAATATTCAAAGATGCTGAAATAATGCATAGTTCAGAAATGGTGTGTAAACTTTTCATAAAAGTAAACACCTTGCAAAATATCTGTCTCTTTGTAAACTGAAAAATGACACCATCCCATCTATCTTTATATTAAAGATATCCTTCTAATACAAATTAGACACACACGCACACACAAATAAAGTCATCTTTATGTAATAAGTACTATTCCCTGGATTTTAGTTTTAACTATTTGAAATTATCTTATATAAAATACTGTCAGCCATAATTGCTATTTTATCAAATAGTGATGTGGTCCCCAAATTTTGTTGGTAGAACTTACATCTGTCCACATATAACTTAATAAGGGTGTGTTATGATTTAAGAGAAAGTATTAATGATTGCATATTAATATTAGTAGTAGCACTCCTTAATTTTAGATAGTAATAAGTCTACATAAGATTACTGATCTTAGAAATTAAATTAAAAAATTAAGGAAAATATAAATATAAAAAAATATTAAATTCCAAATAAAAAAAATATAAATACTGAATAGCCTAGCCAAAGGAACATGTCACCCAACTTTTGTTTTTGACCCAAGAAAATGAAAAAGCTCTCATGGGGCTCCTGAGTGACTCAGTCAGTTAAACGTCTGACTCTTGGTTTTGGCTCAGATCATGATCTCATGGTTCATGAGTTTGAGCCCCACGGGGGGCTCTGCGCTGACAGTGCAGAGCCTGCTTGGGATTCTTTCTCTCTCTGTCCCTGTCTCCCTCTGCCCCTCCCCTATATGCTCTCTCTTTCTCTCAAAATAAATAAAATAAATACATACATACATACATAAAATTTTTAAAAGATGTGGAACCTTAAAAAAAAAACCTCTCAGATTTATACTTTTTTTCTTGAAGAATTAAAAAATATGTATGTATCTATTTGCACACTTAATATGGACACTAACAAGAAACACACTCTGAAAATGAGAAGTTGAGACAAAAAGAAAAATGAATCCATTTGCATAGTGTCTCAGAAAAGTAATGTTCTAGTGTCATTTTATGTGTCAGGCCAGAGCCAAGAAGAAGTGAGGCACTAATGTGGAAGCCTGGAGATAGCAGCCAACTGAATACTGGGTAGGGTAGGGAAGAGAAAAGGAGGGTGGAAAATTATATAAGATGGTCTACTTGTTTATTTCTTAGATGTAGGAATATAGCATTTACCAATGAAAAAGTCTGTGCATTGATAGCATTTGCAATACTGACTCACCTATGAATATGCATACTTATCTCTAAATCTTTTTTTTTAATGTTTACTTTTTAGAGAGAGAGAGAGATAGGGCACGAGTGGGAGAGGAGCAGAGAGAGAGGGAGACACAGAATCCAAAGCAGGCTCCAGGCTCTGAGCTGTCAGCACAGAGCCTGATGGTGGCTCAAACTCACGAACTGCGAGATCACGACCTGAGCCAATGTCGAATGCTGAACCCACTGAGCCACCGAGATGGCCCTCTATACTTATTTCTAAAGAATTGAGAATAACAATAATAATAATAAAGCTGGGTCCTAGACAGCACACAAGTCATTTGGTGTAACATATACCAACTAAATCAGACATAATGTTGACAGTTATAAATCAGTTTTCAGAACTATACTCTAGAGTTGCTACCATCAATTCAATCTTTTATGGAATACTGAGTGGCCCAGGTCCTGTGTTGGGAGTTAGAGATAAAGGATATATATGACAGTGCTCCTACCTGTAAGGAAATTATAGATTAGTTGTAGAAAAAACGATGTGTAAATGCAACAGTGCAGTGAAGTCTTAAAAGTGCTGGTATATAAGGGCATGAAGAGTACAAAGTAGACACAAAGCCTAACTGGAAGGAGAAGGAGTAAGTAAGAAAACCTCTGAGAGACAGTGATTATATTTATCTAAATGTCTTTCACATTTTTTGTACTCTAAGAATCCTATTCTCAGATCTACCCTATGACCCAGAAATTGCACTGCTAGGAATTTACCCAAGGGATACAGGAGTGCTGATGTATAGGGGCCCTTGTCCCCTAATGTTTATAGCAGCACTTTCAACAATAGCCAAATTGTGGAAAGAACCTAAATGTCCATCAACTGATTAATGGATAAAAACATTGTGATTTATATATACAATGGAATACTACATGGCAATGAGAAAGAATGAAATATGGCCTCTTGTAGCAATGTGGATGGAACGGGAGAGTGTATGCCAAGTGAAATAAGTCATACAAAGACAGATTCCATATGTTTTCACTCTTATGTGGATCCTGAGAAACTTAACAGAAGCCCATGGGGGAGGCGAAGGAAAAAAAAAAAAAGGTTAGAGAGGGAGGGAGCCAAAACATAAGAGACTTAAAAACTGAGAACAAACTGAGGGTTGATGGGGGGTGGGAGGGAGGGGAAGGTGGGTGATGGGTATTGAGGAGGGCACCTGTTGGGATGAGCACTGGGTGTTGTATGGAATCCAATTTGACAATAAATTTGATATTAAAAAAAGAATCCTATTCTCTATTATCAGACATTCCCGTAAGGTTGCTCTCTGTTATCTCTGTGTTGGAGAGCTCCCATTCGAACCTAAACCTATTTGAATAGTAATCGTGTGCTTAAGTATTGTTTTTAAACAAAAAAATCTTTACTTAAATTTTCCCTATTCCTAGACTTATAATTATGCATTATCAAATAAACATGAGATAAGATTAACAATATAATTATACTAATTTTACTAGCATCAACTGCTTTTCAGGGGGAAAAAAAAAGTAATTAAGTGACTATTTCTCTATGTGCAGCCAAAGAAGAACTTCTATTGGAATCCAGTATCAAAACCACTAAATAGGTAGGTTTTAATGTTGATATGTTTCTGATTAAAAATAAGTATTAAGACAAACAAATTTACTCCTTTGCCAAATATGACCTGTAACTCATCATGGTTTTATAAAACAATGAGAGTGTCTGTAGTCACATTTCATCATCACAGCAGGAAAATTACCTATTTCATAAAGCCATACCTTAATATACATGCAAAACAAGGTCCATTATAATTTAAGATATCTCAATGAATAGCATGTACTATTTTATTTAGGGCTGCCATATTATTTGGCACATATGCATGGACTTACATTTGTAAAGCAATGACTATCAATAGTGGATACTTTTCATTCATTCATTCGTTCATTCACTCACTCATCCATCCAACATCTGATCTTCCTTCTTCTGGCAACAGACCCCAGTTTTCCTTTGGAGGCACCCTTTCTCATTCTTAGCACATGTTCTTCCGGTAAGGCTGACAACTTTCCAATGCTCTAGCAGTGGAAACACAACAAAGCTTGACACATCAAAATTCCCACACCCCTGGCAGGTATTGATTTGGGATTAAGAACATGATCCAGGATGGCCCAGTAAGAGTGAACCTGAGAATCTGGTAAAACTGATGGGACAGAGATAGTAGTATTTCTAATCTAGCAGAGCATAAGCCTGACAGTAGTATCTCGCCACCATATGGAAAGAGAAAAAACCTGACTGAAAAATAAAGTTAACCGAGATAAAAGGAAACTCCAGAAATGGAGAGAGAAAATTTCTGACAGCATTCTGGCATCTGAATCTAACCATGTCTAAAGCCTGCCCAGATCAATGTAATTCCCTTTTTTAAGCCACTTTGAGTTGGATTTCTATAATTTAGAACAAGCCAACTGGTATATTAGAAACTTTTACACTCTTACTATATCATATATTATTTGCCTATCTAAAAGAAATAGCATATTTTGTTGTATGTCTTGATGCTTTAAAAATCAAGACATTACCAAGATATACCCTACATGATCTAAAAGAATAAATCTCTTTCATTTCCCTAATGTACACCTTTGGCTGCTGAGGCAGCATTTAGTAGTGTCCAATGAAGATGCATGTGTCATTTGGGGATCTATCTTGAATTGCTGACTAAAGTAAATTGAAAACATCTTTTCCTTTGATTATAGATTTTATACCGATTAACAACTGCCTTCTGAAAAGTGTGAATTTGACAAAATATGTACAGGATTGCTACATGAATACAAAATATTGAAATAAAAAAAAGCAACTCTTCTAACTTTCTATTAGTCTGTTTAATCTTCCCACTTTTGATAATCAAATCAAAGGCAATACAGTTTTCATAAACATGCATAGTATGACTGTAAATGCCATGCTGTCTTTTCTTAGATATCTTCACCCTCTTTTTCCCCACCACTACCAACACCAGGTTTGAAACCCAGGAGCCATCTGTGCCTTTTCTTGCTCCCTAGATGTCTACATCCTGTTATGTACTATTGATTTTTTTTCTCTCTGAAATGCTTCTTTTAAGACTGGTATGCTATGCTGAATCCAAACTTTACCTTCTAATTCTTGGATATACTCTATATTCATTGTTTTTCCATGTCTTTGCTTATTGTTTATTCATTTGTCCCAACTGACTGAAATGTTATATACCTATATTCCCATACTGTTCTTTACTTGAGAATGCATATTTTTGCCTCCTTAAATCTGATATGTCCTGTAAGAGCAGTTCAAATGCAATAGCGCTTGTAAACTCAATCCTGGTTCTCTAAAGAAGTGTCAAATACTTCTCTGTATTTCTTATTATGTTACTTATTCTATGCTGGCTTATATTAACATGCAACAGATATTTATCTCTCTCACAAAATTATATTTTCCAGAAAGCCATTATCTTATTTAGTTTTGGATTTATTGTTTGCACTTAATTGACATGATCAGTTGGATAACTGTTTAAAAGATAAAACCAAAAAGTAAAATATAGATTAATAAGAACCAAATAATAAACTATTTAAAAGATTCCATCATGGCCATGCAATTGTGTGTATGTGTGTATGTGTGTGTGTAAAAATAAGGCATCCGGTTCTTAAAACAAGAATAACTTTACCACCTCTAAAATCCAAAATTCAAAGATTATCCTTTCAACTGGAACCATCATATATTAGTAATTCACCAAAATGATCAACACAAAGGGAAAGAGGAGAAGTGCCCGTTATGTGTTCTCTAGAACTTTTAGAAACATGGAATTGTTCCTTTGGCCACATACATGTGAATCTACAAGAAAGGTGACATTATGGACATCAAGGGAATGGGCACTGTTCTAAAAGGAATTCCCCACAAATGTTACCGTGGCAAAACTGGAAGAGTCTACAATGTTACCCACATACTGTTGGCACTGTTGTACACAAACAAGGGCAAGATCCTTGCCAAGAGAATTAATGTACATATTGAGCATATAAACCACTCAAAGAGCCGAGATAGCTTCCTGAAGTGTGTGAAGAAAAATGGTAAGAAAAAGAAGGTAGTCAAAGAGAAAGGTACTTGGGTTCACCCGAAGTGCCAGCCTGTCTCACCCAGAGAATCACACTTTTTGAGAACCAATGGAAAGGAGCCTGAGCTGCTGGAACCCATTCCCTGTCAATTCATGGGATGATAAGTGTAAAAAAAAAATACCTCAAGACTAAAAAAATATTCAAAGATTATATGGCAAACATACTAAAATACACAAAAAGATAAATGCACAGATGTTTTAATCTTACAAAATTACTGAAATCAGTAACACTCATAGATTTATGGTTACTAACATTATGAATGGATGTTGTACTGTGTCAGATGCTTTTTCTGCATCCGATGAAATGACCATATGGTTCTTATCCTTCCTTTTATTAATGTGGTGTATCACATTGATTGATTTGCAAATATTGAACCACACTTACATCACAGGAATAAATCTCACTTGATCGCAGTTAAATGATTTTTTAATGTATTGTTGGATTTGGTTTGCTAGTATTTTGTGGAGGATTTTTCATCTATGTTCATCAGAGATATGGGATTGTAGTTTTCTTTTTTAGTGGAGTTTTTATCTGGTTTTGGTATCAGAGTAATGCTGACTCCATAGAATGAATGTGGAAGTTTTTCTTCCTTTTCTATTTTTAGAATAGTTTAAGAACAGGTATTAACTCTTCTTTAAATGCTTGGTAGACTATGCCTGTGAAGCCATCTGGCCTTGGATTTCTGTTTGTTGGGAGGTTCTTGTTTATTTATTTTTTTATTATACTGATTCAATTTCTTTGCTGGTTATTGGTCTATTCAAGTTTTCTATTTCTTCCTGTTTCAGTTTTGGTACTTTATACAAATGGTGTTACAAAAAGTGGACATCTACATGCAAAAAAAACTGGACCACTTTTTTACAGTTAAGTAAAAAACCACTTTTTTACATTTTATGTTAAAAATGGACTAATGACCTAAATGTGAGGTAAGAAACCATGTAAATCATACAGAAGAACACAGGCACTGTGTTCTATGACATTGGCTGTAGCACTTTCTTTCTAGGTATGTCTCTGGAGGCAAGGGAAACAAAACCAAAATAAACTACTGGGACCTCATCAAAATAAAAAGCTTCTGCATGGTAAGGAGAACAATTGACAAAACTGTAAGGCAAACTACAGAATGGGAGAAGGTATTTGCAAATGGCAAATATACTAACCTGGTTATACTAACCTGATAAAAGGTTAGTATCCAAAATATATAAATAACTCATAAAACTCAACCCTGAAAAACAAATTCCAATTTAAAAAAATGGACAGAAGACATGAACAGACAATTTTCCAAAGAAAAAACACAGATGGTCAACAGACACCTGAAAAGATGCTCAACATCTTTGATCATCAGGGAAATACAAATCAAAACTACAATGAAATATCACCTCAGGGTTCCTGGGTAGCTCAATTGGTCAAGCATCTGACTCTTGATTTTGGCTCAGGTGATGATCTCAGGTTCCTGAGATCGAGCCCTGTGTCAGGCTCTTCGCTGACAGTGCAGTCTGCTTGGGATTCTCTCTCTCCCTCTCTCTCTGCCCCTCTCCCGCTCATGATCGATCTCTCTCTCTCTCTCTCTCTCTCTCTCAAAATAAATAAATAAACTTAAGAAAAAGAGAAAGATAACCTCACACCTGGTCAGAATGGTTAAAATCAACAACACAAGAAACAATAGGTGTTGGCGAGAAAGAGGAGAAAGGGGAATCCTTTTGCACTGTTGGTGGTAATGAAAACTTGTGCATCCACTGTAGAAAACAGTATGGAGGTTCCTCAAGAAGTTAAAAATAGAACTACCCTACAATCCAGCAATTGCACTACTATTTACCCAAAGAATACGAAAATACTAATTCAAAGGGATACATGCACCTCTATGTTCATAACAACATTATCTACAATAGCCAAATTATGGAAACAGCCCAAGTGTCCATCAACTGATGAATGGATAAAGAAGATGTAGTGTAGGTATTCAGCCATCAAAAAGAATGAAATCTTGCCATTTGCAATGACACAGATGGAGCTGGTGAGTATCACACTAAGCAAAATAAGTCAGAAGGACAAATACCATATGATTTCACTCATATACAGAATTTAAGAAATAAAACAAACAAGCAAAGGGGAAAAAAAAAGAGATAGGGAGGCAAACCAAGAAACAGACTCTTAACTATAGAGAACAAACTGATGGTTACCAGAGGGGACGTTGGGTGAAACAGGCGATGGGGATTAAGGCATGTACTTGCTGTAATAAGCAAGCTGTATGGAAGTGATGAATCACCATATTGTATACCTAAAACTAATATTACACTGTATGTTAACAAATTAAATTTAAATAAAAACTTGAGAAAAAAATCACTAACATTATAAGAACTAAATGATTAAATATGCACTATATGCCTTTTCTTAAATGTTCATTGATATATATTATGTTTTTCCTATGATACTTCATAGTTTGTTACCCCTTACCCACTAAGGTTTTGTGGCTAGGCTTCCTTAGCCATCAAAATATAGTCAGATTGGTTCTAAAAGTCCAGAATACAAATATATTAGCATTTCCTTGATTATGTGATTAACTGGATCAATTAATAACATGACTCAAACGACAGTTTCTACTGAGTCATAATCACAATTCATAACTGGTGCAATTACCTCCTACCTCTTTGCCTTGGTTCAAGTAATTACATTTTTACCTCAGAATAATTAAAAGTTTATACTTCATTTTATATCTTCTTTCAAAGAGCCATACTCTATTTCCCCTTGCGGATACAAGATATGAAAGAGAATGACAGACAATACACCTCTTTTCTTGTATCCTTGGAAGAAGACAAAAATTGAATGATAATCCCCATGAAATTTCTAAAGGCAAATAAAGTTTAACTTAACTATATTTTTACTTAATACATTTTTTCACTTTGCCCCTTGAAGCATTATTCAAAGTTTGCTTGTTTTTTTTTTTTTTTTTCTTTTCCTTTTGATGACTGCTGCCTATGTTAAAGACACATCACATCACATTCCAGACAGGGATACACTTAGGTATAAGAAAAATAGGAAAAATCATTTTTTATAGGAAAAGAAAAGCACTTTAAATGATTCCTATTGAGATGCTAAATGCTCTAGACATAATTACGTCAAAAAAGAAAAATACCAGAAGTCAAACAACTATAAAGAAACCATAAAAGTTGTAAATAATAAACTATTTTAGGGAAGCCTATTATTTACAAATGACAATAACTTGCAGTATTGTCTTCTTAATGCTTACTAAACCATATTTTACTAAAATGAGGTTAAATTTCTTGACCTCCCATTTGTCAACATCATCTACATGTCAAATTATCAAAAACCTCTTAGAAATCATTATTATTATTACTATTATTATTTTAAACCATATCTTCTTAGACAAACTGTTTTAGAGTTTACATAATAAGATATATGTTCAGAGTTCTTAGTTCCAATTAGTGAAAAAATGTACTTGAAATATTTGGGCTTTTAATATGAAAACTAATGCTTTTAATTTAATATTTTAAAAGCTGTAATGTCAATTTAAAAAGTGAAAAATAGCTATGAACATTAAAGGAGGGGTTGTGTTCACAGAAGTGGATGATGAAAAGGTATGAAAGATAAGGATAGAGGGAATCAAGAATTCTACTTTGGATATTTTAAGTTTGAAATCCTCATGAAACATCTAAGTGATGACAGCAAGTAGGTGATTGGCTATAGGTCTGGTGATCATAGGAAATTTGAGGTTATTTAAAGCAATAGAAATGGATAAGGTAATTTACGGGAAGGTAAAAGTGAAAAAACTCATTAAATAGTGAACGGTAAAGAACTTTGATAAGAAAATAAAAACTGCTAAAATCAATCAGATATTTAAAATAGAGCAGCAAAATTAATCACTTAAAAAAAAGTGAACCAAATGTACATGAGGTAATGGTCTAACTATTAATCTTTTTTTTTAATTTTAATGTTTATTTACTTTTGAGAGAGAGTGCAAGCGAGTCAGGGAGGGGCAGAGAGATAGGGAGTCACAGAATCTAAAGCAGACTCCAGGCTCTGAGAGGTCAACATAGGGCCTGACATGGAGCTTGAACTCACAAACCGTGAGCTCATAACCTGAGCTGAAGTTGGGTGCTCAACCAACTGAGCCATTCAGGCACCCCTTAATCTCTTTCTTTTAAAAAATGTGTAGTAGTATATATTACCTCTTGGAAATCACTATGGAGAATACATTAAGTTATAAGAGGAACATAAGCTTTGCCTTAGTGTCTATCTCTCCTTTTGTGATCCTTCTGGAAAATAACCGGAAAATATCATATACGAAGAACAGTGTACAGGCACTACATGGAATTATAAAATGATGTGGAAAACAACACAAAATTCTAAAATATATGTAAATGTGTATGTAGAGTTTGGATTAAGTAGTGTAAAATTATATGCAGGTAAAACTGAGATGAAGGGAATAACAGAGACTGAATTTCAGGTGACATTTTTTCCCCCTACCAGGTAAACTTTGTCTTATTTTAATATTTTAAAAGCAGTGTAATAAAAGGAAATAAAAAAGTTACTTCCAAATTAAACTGCTGAATAAACAAATTATGTAAAAGTAGAATAAACAACATATTTAAAATAGTTTTAATACATTTCTTGGTACTCACTGCACAATTATTTATTCAGTGCCTATGGTGTGCCAGGTACTGGTGCAGATGTTGGGGATTTTATAGAAGTCAATAAAAAGAATTAGATCTCCCTTTTATGAAGCTTACAGTCAGGTAGCATCTACCATAAAGAGTACTAAATATTTAAATTTATATTATACAAGTAGTTGAGAAATGATAGAAAGGAGACTTAGAAAATACTTTTAAATTTTAAAATAAGGAAACTTAAAGTCATAGTTTTAAATAAGAATCATGAATTAAAATAAATACCTATCTAGGAAAACCAGAACGTTAATGTTAGAATTTAAAAATTGTTTTAATTCTGAGTTTATTCATGGATTGATTTAATATGCTATGATATAACCAAACTAATTAGATATTTTCAGAAGTAAACATCTCAACTATGTTTGAAAAATCAGTCTCCACTTAAACTTCTGTAAATAGATGAATTTTAAAAACTTGCATAATTTGGACTTTTAATTGTTTTTTCAAATTTTTGATTAAGCCATTTTTACCATTAAAATTAAATGTTATTATTTAGTTGAAAAGCTTGATGTGCAATATTTTTTACCTGATTTAAGGTACTTTGAAGTCAAATACAGGTGCTTACAGGTATTTTATATTTACTAATCATCCTAATACAACACTGCTTATATTTGATTTTACCAACAATTTTTCTGAAGCCAGTACTTTTTTTTTTAAAGATATTACGTGTTTTCATTTCAGTAACATACTAGTAAAGTTTGATAATTTACTATCACAAATGACTATCGTTAAGAAAATGAATATTTCACAAATTATTCTTAATTAACACTGGAGATAAACAAATATTAACATAAAAGGCTACAGAAGAATGCCTGTAATTTAACAAACTGTATTAGTCACAAAACTAAGCTCTTTCCCTAAATATGGATTGAAGTAGTTCACTTCTAATATTTAATAAATCATAAATAAAAACATTAATTTTGTAACTTCTATTACTTGGCTCAAAACAAATTGCAGTTAGTTAATAAAATAGAGCATTTCCTTTTCCAAAATATTTTTAAAGAGTATCTTAAAAAAGTGATATCATCTAATACAAGAAAAAAACAATAGCTAAACCAAACACTTAATAAAATGAATTATAAAGGTATTAGGTTTAGAAGAAAAGATGAAAATGATCAACTTATTATCTCCTAGGATATTCCTTAATCAAAGATAAATTAGAAAAGTAAAAAATGAGAAATAATTGTTTATTCTATAGTGAATAGGTGTCAAACTGTCTAATCTGGCAAAACTACTCTTATCTGAAAGAACATGCAAAGACATTCACATGCTTCCAATTTCTAAGCATTTTAAAAAGTAAAATATTGAAAATAAACTTGATAACTACCCCTTTTATATGGCTTTATTTGAAAGATTACAAAAAATTCTATTGAACTGTACGTGCGTGTGCACGCGCACACACACACACAGAGCAAGAAGACTAATACACATTCCAGAGTACAGAGCATTAAATGCTTTGGCTATATAAATGCATGTATAATGTGCTGTCTTGAGAACACGCTGTGGTGTAAGAATTACTACAGCTATGACTGCAAGAAAAACGTTGATGAAATAAATAAAACACCTTTACCTAGTAGGTAGTCCAGAAAGACAGATAATTGCAAATCTGCCTACTCATGAGCCAATGCCCGAGTCATGTATGGGATGTAAAATAGACGACATTACAGAGTGACTATTTCATTCTTTTTCCCTGAAGTATACCACTTTTTTTTCAATCTGAGTAACTGTAAAGCACTAGATTTTCCATAAACAGGAATATATCTTCATTTGAAATTGTACCTTCAAAAGGGACTTCGGAAGGTCACATAGGCTGGTATTTACCATAAGGTGTATTATGCAAACATAAATTAGGTGCTTTCAGTAGCAATTCTTAACTTGCTCTCAGGCAGATCCTCTGATTCCCACCATTGGGTGTGAAGAACACACTATCTACAGCATAGCAAACTAACGTAGAAGCTTGCAATGGAATGACTATGGTTAGAAGCATTCATTTAACCCCTTTCCATAATTTTTGTAATCTGTATATAAAGATATACAACGTAAGAGTATATCATTCCTGGTAATCATTCCTGGTAATCGTCAAGGACTATTGATGCTATGTGAAAAGATAATCACCCTTTGCATAATAACTCTTCATAGATTTAAGTTGTACTAGTTATAGTTAGTAAACTCTTATTGTTTTCAATGCTAAACCTAACACCTACCCTTCAACTTTTGCACAAATCAAATATTTTTTAATCTATTATTTTTCAAATAAAGTATGTTATTTAATGAAAAAAGTCTTAATAAACTAAAGTCTGAGAGAAGAGACAGTGTAAGTATAGTACACAATCATTTTAGTCAACTAATATGCATTTTTCATATAGTAAACAGCTTCAGAAAACATTTCTCTAACTCTTTAAATATAGACACCCAATCTCATGCAAGATCTATTAAGTAAGTATCTCCACAGGTATTTCTGATGTAAAAGTAGGATTGAGAACCTTTGATGTATTAAGAAAAATATTACATATAGTACATAATTTGATATAACTTCAAAATATGAAAAAAATTTCATTTCCATTGTCATTTAATAAATGTCTCCTCTAGGCCTGAACCCTCTCTATGTAACCCTTCTGGAAACTCAATAAAGCATTCCATTACTAGAAAAAGGAAGAGTCAGGTAGCTCAAACAGATATATAATGATAAAGATGGTCCAGTCTTTCTCTTGGAAAATTCCCACTTTATATTCTTCAAAACACAGTATATACCACAACTGAAGTCATTTTCTCCATCTTGTTTTACATTCTCAGTTAACATTTTACAAACAAAGTAGAGATATAAACAGAAAAAGTTAATCATGTTCATATTCCTCGTCATCACCCTATGATACATGAACACAAGATGTTTTCTATTAAACATAGGGCCATATGTTTCTTAGCAACTTAGTATTCTTTAGATAGTATATTATGAACACTATTCTTAGCCAATTTATGTGGCTCCAACTTATTATTTTTAATACCATCACCCCATAATATTCTGTAATACCATTATTTATTCAGTCATTCTCCTGTTAGAGGTCAGGTTGTTTCCCAACTTTTGCCACTGCAAATAATACTATGATATACATCCTTGTCTCTATATTCCTAAATATTGGTGCATTAAGTTTTACTGGATAGATTCTCAAAAGCTGCAATGTTATAGCACTTACATCAATATTGTATAAGAATGATTATTTCCCATATCCGTGCCAGCACTTTAAATTTACAAATGCACATACACACAGATTATTTGTTCCTGATCCATGTGCATTATTAACACACAGAATTTTACCTGTTGGTTAAAAAAAAGTATAGTTTTATGATGTTGATTCATCTTTCCCTGATGCCTAACATCCTTTTCTAAAATGGATTAAAATGACACTTAAATATTACTCTGGACCAGGCAGTGTTCTAAGTGCTTCTCATGTATTCATTCATTTAAGAATCATAACAAACCTATGATCTAGGGCTCCGTTGTTAGTCACATTTTAACGATGAGAAACACACATGGCAAAGTTAAAGATGTTTCTTCAAATCAGAAAATAAGAAAGCAGGAAAGATTTGATTTGAAGCCAAAGATTATGATTCGAGATCCCAGTTCTCTTAATCCCTAAGTTATACTACCTTTCTTAATATATAATAAAACACAGCAAATTCTCATATGTACTTGGATTTCTGGAATTTCACTGATAAATTATACCTGTTTGTGTTAATATCACACTCCTTTTATTATGATAGCTTTATAGTAAATTTTAATACTGAGCCAAGTAAGCCGTCCCACACATGTATTATTTTTTTGATAATCCTTTTATTAATAGTTTCCTGGTAATTCTTAGGCATTTCTTTTTCATATGAATATTAAAATCATTTTGCCTTTGTTTCTAGCTCCCACAATACCAAAAAAATTGGGGAGAAAATGAAAATTACAATACATTTACATTTTAATTTAAAAACATTGCTATTTCTATATTAAATTTTCTCTTCCAAAATTATTTTAAGTCTAGTCATTAAGGAAGCATTTTATGTACTTACATGAAAATTTTACATTCTCTTAATATGGATTCTTTCCTTTTTTTGATTCACTTTATTCTTGGAAAGTTTTACAGATTTTGATATGTATATGATATACACTAATAAACTTCACTCATATAGTAGCAATTTTTTAATATCAGCAATTTTATAAAGCTCATCCTAGTAGTAAGCACAATACATAAACTCTAATGTGTAATAAATACAATTCCCTTAAACTAAAAATAATAAAATCACTTCTCTTAAAATGAACATTGTATTTCATTATTTTTCTGGAACTTTCTTAAATACACTTCTAATGAACACTACCCTGATATTACACACACGTGCACACACACACCAACTCACACACATACGCTGAAGGAAATGAAAATTTTTTGTTGGAGAATTATGACAATACCTGAGACAAGAGCCTGACTAGCTTTCAAACTGTGTTCTGAGTAAAACAGAAGTCTAATGAAGAAAGCTATGTCCCGTTAATTTAATATTCAATTTATTTATTCAATAAAGAAACACATAAATAGAACAAACTGGTGGTTGCCAGAAAGGAGGGGGTGGGCAGATAGATGGAATAGGTGAAGAGAATTAAGAGTTACAGACTTCAAATTATAAAATAATTAAGTCACAGAGATGCAAAGTACAGCATAGGGAATAGGATCGATAATACTGTAATAATATTGTGTGGTGACAGATGGTGACTACACTTTTCATGGCACTGTGTAATGTAGAGAATTGTCAAATCGTCAATGTTGTGTACCTTAAACTAATATAACATTGTACATCAACTGTATTTAAAATATATTTTAATAAATTTATTAAAAAACAAATATTATTAAATAAATTAACTAAATTGCAATAAAAAATTTAAAAGCATCCTTATTCAGGTGGTTTAGATCTTTAGAGAACTGATGTTCAAAATTTCATCTGAAGGGATTTTCAAAAATAAACTCATTTTTTCAAAATTTTGTAATGTTTATTTTTGAGAGAGAGAGAGAGTGTTTGTGAGTGGGGAAAGGGCAGAGAGAGAAGGAGACACAGAATCCGAAGCAGGATCCAGGCTCCGACCTGTCAGCAGAGAGCCTGATACGGGGCTCGAACCCACAAACTGTGAGATCATGACCTGAGCCGAAGTTGAACGCTTAACCAACTGAACCACCCAGGTGCTCCTAAAAATAAACTGATTTTTAAACATACAGGCCGTAAGCCTATTTTTCCTCCTAAGACTAGTCATTCAACAAATATTAATTGAGAACCTATTATGTTGCAAGTTAGTGCTTCTGATACATGAGAGAATAAAACAAAGATACCTGTTATCATTCATCTTACTTTCTACGAAAGTGAGACGATGCACAGTGAGTATGACAATAAACAAATATGTGGTATTCTATGAAGGGATGGAAAAATACAGCAAGACAAAGGGAATTAGGAGTACTAGAAGGAGGCCAGTCTGCAATATTACATAGGATGGTCAGTAGGCCTTATTGAGAAGGCGAATTTTGAAGTAAGACTTGAGGGCTCTGAAGGTGTTAGCCAAGTAAATCTCTGAGATAAAAGAATTTAAAGCAGAGAGAAAAGCAAGAACAAAATACTGAGGAGTGAGCACACCTATTGTCTGCAAGGAAAAACAAGCAGGTAAATTTGGCTGAGGCAGAGTAGTAAGCAGGTGAGGTAGGAAATGAAATGAAAGAGGTAATGTGACAAGGACCGGATCTTGTAAGTTAATGGGTATCATTTTTGGGATTTCGGCTTTTACTGAGTGAAATGGGAAACTATCACAGATATAGGCAAAGGGGGAAAAAAACCCCACCAAAACCTGACACATTTTTAAAAGGAATACAGACGTGGTATAGAACAAACTTTTGGATAGCAAGGGTAGAAAAGGTAGGAAATCCTATATGGAGGCTATTGCAATAATACAGGCATGGACTAGGATAGCAGTAGATGTAACAAGAAGTGATTAAGATTCTACCTCTATTTTAAAGGCAGAGTCACTATTATATCTTATAGAAACTGGATTTGGGTTATGGAAGAAAACAGGTGAGGGTGAATCTAAGATTTCTGGTTGGAGCAAGTGGATGTATGGCATTGCCTCTACTGAGATAGTAAAGGTTGGTAAAGATGGAGCAAGGTTAGGGTAGTTTTTTGGACTGATGAATTTAAAATGTCCATTAGATATGCAAGCGGAAATTGCTGGATGGGAATCTGGATACAGTCTATAGTTTCTTAGAGCGGAATTAAGAGATAAATATGAACCCAAGTTATGTGGGACCGGTATTATACAATTTTAGGGGACATCTTTGGGAAATATATTCAAAGTAATGAACTTAAAATTAGGTACAGTGCCTTGTAATAAGCTTGTAGAGGTGAGAAATCTTAAGGCTTAAGCTTCATTAGTTCATAGTAAAGCTGCCTCTCACTGACGACATAAATTTTGCAGATTAACGTATGAAAGCCATGGTATTAGATAAGGAGAAACAAAGTATAAACCCTAAGGAAGTCGTAAGACATGGAGATTTCCAACATTAAGTGGGATGAGGAAAACTAGCAAAGAATTCTGAGACAAAGCACATGATATGATTCAGGGGTAAAACCCCAAGTGTGTAGTATCCTGGAAGGCAAGTAACGAAAGTTTAGCAAGGCAGTGGAAGTGACGAATTATGACAAATACCGCTAATAGGCCAAGTAACGTGTGTACTGAGAATAGACAACTGGAATTAGCAGTGTGGTCATCACTGATGTCCTTGGCAAACACAGTTTTGGTGAAATGGTAGAGGCAAAAATCTTGCTGGAATGGACCTAAGAAAGAATGGGAAGGAAGAGACATATTGGAAAACAGAGAACAGAGAAAACAATTTGTGAATTTTGCTACAAAGGAGTATAAGAAGTGGGGCATTAGCTGGTCGGGAGAGTGGCATTAAAAGTTTTTGTTTAGTCTTTTAAGATGGGGGAAAAACAGATATTAGCATGCTGATGGGAATGATTCCATAGAGACAAAAAAGTGAAAGATAATAAAGGAGAGGGAAGTCAGAATTGCTGAAGAGAGGTCTTCGAGTAAAGGAAAAAGGATGAGGTTTAATGTATAAGTGAAATTACTGGCTTTAGATAGGAGAAGGTAAGAGAATGTAGAATATGTGGGTATTACGTTTATGTTTAGTGTGAGTTTGTGCAAGTTTTCCTTTGCTTCAGTTTTCTCAGTGAAGCAGGAACTCAGATCATCTGTTGGGAGTGAGGATGGAGCAAGAGATATTGGAAGGTTTGATAGGGGAATTCTTAGAAAGCCCCAGGATCTGCCTCCTTGGTGCTACATTTTGTGTAATTCTCTCCATTGGAATGTGGGTGGAAACTGTGATTTGATTCCAATCAACAGAATGTGGCAAAATGATGGAATGTCACTACTGTGATTATATATTGTATAGTAAAGGAGGTGAGAAGTCACACATGTGATTCAGTTCAATATGTAAGATTTCATCTTGCTAGCACACATGGGAGAAAGATTTTCCTGCTGGCTTTGCAAGATGTAAATAGCCATAGGTGGAAAGTGCCTACTGTACTGAGGGTCATACTGCAGGGAACTTGGGCAGCCTCTTGTTGACAGACAGTAAGAAGTCAGGGCCCCTAAGTCATACAACTTCAAGGAACTGGATGCTGCCATCAACCTGTATCAACTTAAAAGCAGATTAGACTTCAGTCAAGCTTCTAGATGAGAATGCACTCCATCCGATATTTTGATTGAAGTTTTGTGAGACCAGGAGCAGAGAACTCGGCGAAGCAGTGCCTAGACTCTTGACCTATGGAAACTACAAGATAATAAATAGGTGCTGTCTGAGCCACTGTGTAACTTGTTACACAGCAACAGAAAGCTAATACAGAGGTTGAAAGAAGAGAACATATGAAATAGCCATCTAGAGAGTAAAAAAGTAAATGGGCTTATGACTGTTTGAGAATTAAGGATTCATTTGAGATCTACAGTCATGAATTTAAAGAAAGACCAGTGGGTTTCATCTGTGTTTTCCTGTAACCATAGCAAAGGTGCTATACATGAGTTATCTGTTTTCATTTGTTTTATTATATTTTGAGATATGATTTCAAATTCATCAGTAAACGAGTGTCCATAAAGCAGATGTTTCTGCAATTGTTATTTTTCCTTTTTCTTTTCATGAAATTTAAGAAGAATCCTAGGTGAGCTAACCACCAGGAATCTAAAATTAAGGCTGGAATTTAATTTTTGGCACCAATGACTGATTAACAAAACCATTTTGTTGAATTTTGAAGTGAATAGAAAATTTATTATCAATAACTCAGAACTGATCAAACCTCTATTTTTTTATTTTGTTAAGTTTTTAAAAAACACATTGCTTAAAGAATCTACTTCTATTTATTTTATCTTTATATTTGCTTCATATTTAAAATTTCACCTGTTGGAAATTTCAAAGTTGCACTTTGCAATATGCAACACACACAAAAAAAAGTGTAAATTATAAAACTATTAGCCCTTATAACTTTTCTTTCTCAATAGGGAAATAATAGCAAGATGATTTATCACTGGAGAATGCATGACTTAGTATTCTCACTAGAGGAGAAAATAACTGTAGTGTAGTTTAAACTATCTTAAAAACCACACAGAGACTGATTACAGAAATATTTTGGAGTTAAAAAAGCAGGAACACTAGTATCTTAGAATCCTTTTTTAAAGATAAAACTCAGTTTTAATAAGCTGTATGCTGTTATTCACCATCTTAAAGAATACTCTTTCATATCACTTGAAAGATATTTCATAAAAAAATAAGCATAACCTAACATTTAAGGTGAATATTACATTCTAGATACTGTACTATTTATTAACAATGAATTTCTTTCTTTCTTCAACCCTTTGAGGTGCTATAATTATCTGAATTGCACAAAAGGGGAAACTGAAGCCTAATTTACTCAGCAAGTAAGTGGCAGAACAAGGATTTGATCATACACAATTTGGTGCTAGTCTTGACTTTTAACCACCATTCTGTAAGACTTCTCAATTTTCAGGGGGGAAATTATTATAGACCCACAACACTGTGGTTACAGTCTGCCAGTCTGACCTGTGGAAATAGTCTGATCTGTAGAAACATGAGGGTAGAAAATTAAAATTTAGTAGGTACTGAAACACGTAATCATTATTAAAAGAAAAGATTTTTAAATGTTGAAATTGCAATAAAACTTACTCTTTGGTGTATTTTCTGTGCTTTTTACTTTTGGATTTTCTGAATATTAATAGTCCCTTAGATCTTTTTATCACATTAGTTTGTAACATAGACAAACTATTTATTCTGAAAATAGACTCAATTATAACTCACTTAGCTATTACGGATGAAATTAACACAAATAGTTGACTGGATGTATTTTGCATTGGTTTATAAAAATTTACAAGGAAAAAGTTTATAGTTGGTTGCTTTTAACAGCAGAGGGTATCCTATTAGCTGCAACACATAAAAAAATTACTTATAGGTTTAAAAGTTCACTTTAATTATGAAGATTTTAAGATTATCATACTAGAACCCATTTTTCTATCTATATACCCTTAAAGATCTAAGCTAATCTAGTAGAGTTGAAACTATTGGGAAATACCAAGGGAGCACAATGAGTACAAACTACTAATAACATAAGAATGGACGATGACTAAAATTCCAATATTTAAGAATTCTGTTTTGTTCTTCTTTTATATCTTGCCTTATGTTATCCAGGAGATACTATGCTTGTTTGTATAAAAACAGAAGAAACCAGAATATAAATAAAATATATTTAACAGAGTATAGTAGACAAAGTACAAAACCACAATGAATTATTATTTCAAATTAGGAAAATATTAGAATTGGTAGAGGTGGATATAGTAATATATCTGGAGGGTAAAAATATTAGTAAACTTCAATATATAAATGAGCCTTTAAAGAAATCAATTAATAAAAATTCACATGTTCATATTAAAAAAAGAAAGTATAAATCTAACATCAAAGACAAAACTATTGAGATAGTTTTTCTTTCCAGATCCAGGATTTTTTACTTTATACACTGAGAAAAACCGTTAGTTTTGTTTGTATTGCTGTTGTTCTCATTTGTCTTTTGTTCGAAAAATAAAGAATGATAAAATACAAGAGAAACACTAGAAAAAAAAAGTCAGTTGTTCCAATAGTTTTCTATATCACATAAAGTTCATGTAAGAAATAAGGCATAGAGAGTGCAAATGTATAAACACCTTTTTAACTTCATGCATCAATATTACAAGCTTTGTTCTCACATTTATTTCATATCATTTCCTTCAAAGGGAAGTGCTGGGTTTCATCACTAGAGATGTGTATTATTTTAACCAATTTATTGGGGCTAAAATGTGAGTATTATAAAGTAGTTTTTTTTCTAAAGGGAATGCTACTGTATAAAATGAAAATCAAGCTCCTACTATAGAATAAAATAGCACTCTACGTTAGTTTTGCTTCCAGTTATTGTTTTAAAATTTTTCCTGAGGTTGCAAAAGTATTAGAATTAGCAAATGAGCAAAATTATTCTGATAGACTTAGATTACATTACATGCAAAGGGCACACTTAATATAGTTAGCAAATATAGTTCAAAGTTAATTTATTAGTCAACTATATGAAAAATATATTAAAAAGATAAGCTTTCATTTAATATTTGAATAATCCCATAAGGCCTTGTATTAGTAAAAAAGTGGAAATATTAAAAAAATAACATCTCTCACCTAAATGAAGCTCAACTCAGACAAAATGAAAATGTGTTTAATCATTTTAATGAATATATTTTTCAACATTTGTCAAGTACATTAGGCTCTGGATTACATATAAATATTTTAGATGATTTACTTAAATGTGCCAAAAATAACTACATTTTTGAAAAATGACCTACAAATATTCAGTAGCAAAACAATCATCAAAAACATAAGTTTCATATTTCTAATTGCAAAGTGTGCCACTCCACCAAAGAAAACACTAGTATTAAATTAGAAGAAAATACCATTTTCTGAGTTGTTAAACAGCATTAAAATTATCACAAACACCAATTTTCAGTTACTTTCAGATTGCTAGAAATGTTTTTCATTGAAAGTTGAAAATCGTTTACATAGTAAGGCATGTCTAAAATAAAAAACAAATGAAAATGCATTCACTTTTAAAGATATACCTTTGCTCAATAAGTCATATTTATACATTTATTTTTTACATATATGACATTCTTAATATATATACCAATAATCCTAGGAAGAAACAATAATGAAGATTATAAACAGTGACTCAATAAAAAACCCACAGAGCTCCATTAAGTCATAATTTTAAGGGAAAAATCCAAAATTCTTGTAGTCTACCATGTGAATATATTTTTGTTATCTAAAGTAAAAAATGCATATAAAGGTTCAGGAATAATGGATATTTCTTTCTCAGGTTACTTGGAATCTGATCATGGTGCACATATGTGAATGAACGAATACATCCTTAACCCACCATTATCTTTTTCTCCAGTGTGCAGGCAATCACCCGTGAAAAGTATGGTGTAGATGACAGGATGATACTGTACCTGATTAGCTCTGGAGGTGGTCATGGGATCAGATGGAGAGGACTTGGTGGTAGTTGGGGAAGATGGCAATGTCTGGGAACAAAGCAGTTCAGGAGCAAATCAACCTTTAAAAGCCTTAAACTGATTATTTAAATAAAACAAAATAAAATAAAATGTAATATAACGAGAACAAAATCCTATGAACAAATTTTTCTCCTATTCATTCAAATTTAATGGAATTTAAGATCAATTAAGTAACTAATGCATGTAAATATGCATGCATAAGCATGTAAAAATAAATTCATGACTTGAAATCATGATGGTGACTGATAAAAACTCACATGAGTATTAAAGGTATCCTGACCGTATTCATGAATAGTAGTCTCTTTTCTTTCCCTCTTGTTTGCTTGGGGGAAAAGAGATGTCAAACAAAAATTCAAGAAAGTCAATGAGTAAAACTGAAAGAGTTACTTTCCTATCAATGAATACAGTCGGGGATTGGAAGAAGTGGTGAAATGAAGTTTACTTTGGCATAAAAGCATCTACCTACTTAATATGTTGAACATCACCAACAAGTTGATTCCATATGAATTTAGGGATCCATACTTAAAAGCAACTAAATTTGTACTTCTGAGTTCTTAATATCAGATTATCTTCTAAAATATTAATTTTTAATAAATTTAGAGCCCGTCTGAAAATGTAAACATCAACCTCATATTAATAAACAAGTAACTAATAGCATTTTAACAAATTGCTATAATATCTTTATCATTTATGTTCAAGACTAAAAACTTAATATAGATGTATTGTAGCATCATCAGCCTGTGGTGAAAATAAGCACAAAAATATTAGGAATCATATTTATTGTTCACTTCATTCCTAAACACTTATACATACTATATATAAAATATATAGTATGAGACCATAAAATACTTGTTGAACAATACATTAACATTTTTTAAAAACTTCAAGTCTAATGGAATAACCTTAAAGTGTAAGATGTCAAGCCTTTTTCTTTTTAAAAAAATGTATTTTCACTTTTTTAGTGAACAGCATTGCTTAAGAAGCATCCTCAATAGATAATATTTCCTAATAGGTGAAATGGGGTAGTTTTATAGTATAGACATAATTCTTTGTGGACATTATGTTTTATATGAATACATATGCATCACAATTACTCAGATATGAGCAAAAGCATAACTTTAAAGGTTCAGCAGTGTCAGAAAAAACAGATAAAATTACTTAACAAAATCGTATTTCTTCATTTAAGATTTCGAAAGTTCTAATTTGGGTAGAACAAAGCAGTTGATCATAAAAAGAAAAAATAGGAAATTCACAGGCTTCTGCTTAACTACTATTCTCCAGTAACAAAGTAAAGATTGGTTCTAACATCAAATCATGTTTTAAATAGTCCACTCTTCAAGTGATTCCTGGTTCTTCTAAGTTAAAACCTAAGATACTTTGAGGAAAACCAGACTTAATATTGACTTATACCAAGATTTTTTTTGTTAAATCATATTTAAAAAGGGGACAGGAACTACATTCAGAAATGAAACCTCATAAAAGAAGAAAATACATCTTCAAAACCTTTGTTTTCTGTTTTCATTCCTTGTAATAAATTCCTGTCATTTCTCCAGAGAGACTTTCATTTTCAGTTATTAAAAATTGCTCTACTATTTTCTTTTCACGCAATACTATCCTGGAACATATATTATTGACATGATGCTACTATATGTTAAACAGTGAAAATTTTATTTTCCCATCTGTGGTTACAAGTGTTATTACAGAGAATTCTTGGGAGTAATTAACATACTTAAAAATCTGTTCTGTACTTATCTCAGATTAATTCTGAGGTTGCTGATGAAATAGATGTGAAATAAATCTAGAGGCCAATTCTGTCAAAACAGGTTAGAATTTAAGTTCATTAACATACAGAAGCACTAAGTATGTATTGGGTTCTTCTATTTCCATCAGGGTAAAATCAACCTGAAGTACCAGAGGTTCACTATGACATCCACCTTACCCTGGCTATGAAGTCTCAATAAGGTACTGAAACACTGTAAAAAACAATGTGGAAAAAGTAGTAATAGCAAGTGGCTCAGAATTTGTAGTCACTTCAATTAATATTATCTTCCATCAACTTATTCAATACCTTTTCTGTTGCTTGGCATATATATGAAATATTAGACATATATTATTAGTAACTGATACAATTCATAGTCATCAACATTGTCCTTAATAATTCTGATGCTATTTCTTTCTCATAGAAACAAAAACAGTAACTTTAAACTTTGGGAAAAATATTAATGTGTTTAAATCATTAAAAGTTTGGTTATTAAACATCATCATCTGATAAGAAGTTAAAGTTTAGTATTTTAAATAAACAGGTGAAAATTATATAAGTTTGAGCTTGAAGGGATAAGATTGTCAAAATGTCACAATAAATCATCTCTAAATAGATTTTCTTCACTTAAATTTCTAAAATAATGTTACATAATGAAATAAACACATGATGAGTTTTGTAGCTATTATTCATAAAGATACTTTAAACACAAAAAGTCTCCTCCCTTTACAAATTTAACTTATAACAATAAAAAGATTCCAGGAAGTTTGCATTTTTGGTAGATTTTTTAGCTACAAAAAATTGTTCTAACAAACAGATAAATGTATTAAAATAATACCTCTCATTTAAAATGTTTATTAATTAGATTAATGAAACAGCTTTAATAGTTTTCTCAACAAAAATAGAACCGAAGAATCCATAAGAAATATTTCAATTTCAACATAAATGTACAATATGTTTGTTTCCCTATTGTTTTATAAACAAAGTGTTCACTCCTACTTACTACACAGATTTAAAGTTTCATGGTTTCAGAGTTAAAAATCATTTAGTAAAATTCCTGTCACACATCATGAAGATGTAACTAACTGTATATCCATATAAGCAAAGTATGTTAAAATATTTGTTATAAATAACACTTACAAAGGACACTTCTTTAATTTTTTTTTTACATTTATCAAATAGTGATTGTGAGGGACAGTCATTTTTTAGCACAATTTTATCTTTCAAATGGAAAAATATAACATTTTTATTTACATGAATTGAGTAGCCATTTAAGAAGTCTGCTTTAAAGATTGGAGGCTGAATTACGTATTGCAGAAAATTTTAAAGTATTTGACAATTTCAAAACACTGGATCCTTTGAAACAGTTTTCAAATATTCATGATTTAACAACAGACATTTAGTTAAGTGTAGATATAACTAGGTTTCTGGGAATAAGAACTAAAAAAGTGACTACAAATTGTAAAATGCATTCTTGTTAACAAGTGACAGTTTTGCTGGATCAGAAAATATTACTATAAATGAACTCTGTAATATATGCAGCTTACCTCCAAGCAAATCTACAGTAACAGACTGTCAAGAACCTCTGATAGTTATAGGTAAATTGAGAACAGCAATGAACAAGAAGTCTCAATTGTAATTCAAAACCTATTACTAGCTGAGTAGTATTACTCAAGTAGTCACCTTCCACCTGTGTTTCCAGTTCTGTTAAATAAATCTGTACAGTGCTCTATAAAAAATGGATAAAGTATGTGAATATGTAATTGTCATCTCTGGCTTTTCATCATGACAAGTTTCTTTCCTCCCTTCTTCCAATGTCTGAACAATCTGGAACCCCTCAGCTCTAATATAAATTCATATTGTCAAAGTTACACAGGTCTTTCAGAATTTATTCCTATCCCATAGTTTATTTTCCTCATAATTTGTTATTCCACACCATTATCCTTCTCTTCAATCATTCAATACCATGTATTTTACTTATCTTTCAATTTATGGTCTTTGTTATTTGAAAAAAATCATGATTTTCCAGAATGAACTCCTTATTTACTACAATTGACTATGTCTGAACTTTTTCCATTTTCCAAACCACCTTTTTTTTTTACATCTTCCTCTTCATTATAGACAAAATTGTGACCTCCTACTCAGACCTCCTCCCCTGAATACCCTAAATGTTAACTTTCCCCTATTGCTGAGTCATCTTGTCCCCTCAATAATCTCATCTCCAATTTCTCTGCCTTTTCAAGCTCTTGTTTATTTTCTTTAACATCAGCCTCTTGAGTAGAGAGAGGGGTTACATGAGTCTCCCTTATCTAACTTGTATTTTACTCCTTTGTATACCCAAAATTTCAAATCAGCATTTCTAACCTCCACACCATTTTTTCTCTTTACCTACCCAGACACTATACTTTTAGGAAATAATATTAGTAGGAAATAATGACTTTGTTCTCACCATGTGATTAAAACTAACCTTTAAATCTCCAATAATCTCCTATTGAAATCTTTTTTTTTATTTTTCTCTGGGTATTGGATCATTTTGAGCTTCTTTCCTTATACTTTCCCTCCTTATTTTATCTTAGGGAATATTACTGATCTCCCTTTTATCTTGATGATTAATAGAGCACTTACTGGGAACCAGGTATAGTTCTACTCAGTTAATACAATACCCCTATGAAATAGACTACTATTATTAACTCCATGTTATGAGTAAAGAAGTTGAGGTACAGACAAGCAAAACAACTCACCCAAAGGTACAATCGCTGGTAAATTAAAGAGCCAGGAATTGAACCTGGGCACACCTGCTCCGGCTCCTATGGGCTTAACTACTACGTTACAATGCCTCTGACTTACTTTTTCTCTTGTTTCTTTATCTCATTTTTTGCTCCTTTTTTTCTCTACTACAATAAAGATGGTAAGTGAAATTATCACCTATGATGCAATTAAGGATCTATATTTTCAGTTTTACATTCTCACCTGTGTTTCTATTAAAGACTACTTCAAGAGAAAAGCATACAACTTACAACTTATTGAATTTGCCTACAACAAACAAAAATATTATTTCAAACAGTTGCCTACAATTCATTAATTGCTTTTTAGGCTTCACTATTCTGCTAGGCTCAAAACCATATATAATCATTTTTTATTCTTTTCTTACCATTTTGGAACTAGAACAAATCATTCTCAGAGGCTCACAGATTTTACTTTGACATTTCTTTTAACATCATGCATTTGCCTCAGCTTCACTACCAAACCAGAGTAGGTGTTCATCTTCCTAAAATATTGCCTAGTCTCTTAACTTCACCCTGACACAAAACATTCTACTTTAAATGAGGATCTCTTCTTGGATAAACTTATTCAAGATAATGAAATGTCCCCAAAGAGAGAAATCTACTAAATTTCATTTTATCATCATTACTCAAAATTGGAGGCCATATAGCTCAGTGTCAAGATCAATTATCAATTACATTTCCTTGGGTAAGTTATTAAATTTCTTTACTCATCAGCTTCCTTAAGTATAACATGGATTCTGTACTCCTTACCTGCCTGATAGGTTTTTGTGAAGATGGATAAAATATGATAATACATGTAAAGCGCATAACACAATGGCTGGCAGAGAAACAGAGTAAATACCGTATATGTCACTATTACATTGCTGATCCTTCATTCTTGACCTCCAAACCTTTATTTATTTATTTTGCCTGACAAAGCTTAACATTCCTTGAATTTTTGAGTGTCACATGAAAGAAGTTTAAAAAATACTTTCTTATAAACCTTCAGACCTAAAGATCTGCATAGTAGATCACTCAGCTAATTGTCATAGTTCTCTTCTACCAAGTTATACATACAGGCACCCCTTTTTAAGGGTCTGTCTGGATTTTCAGAACAGAAGAGAAAAAAATGCAGATGTGCTTCCTTTTGTTCTAACTTTTCAGAGAAATTAAAAAAGTTCCTTTGGGAAATACTATGAAGAAATCTATAGAATGTCCCTCGGCCAGACATCCAAGGCTCTCCATTATCTGGTCCCATCCTAACATTAATTTCCTCTAAACTCCAACACAAATGTTCCATTTCTGTCAAGAGAGTCACCTTACTATTCAACCATTATAGCTTTCTTCTCAAATCCATATTGTTTCACATGCCTAAAATAAGCTTTTTTTCTTTCTTCTCCTCTAATTAGGAAATTCCTATAGAATCTTCAAGGTCCGGTTCAAATCCTCACCTGTATTATAAGACCAAATGTCATTCCACCCTATATTTCTTCCACACGCCTCTGAACTTTTATATATTTTACAGTACACTGTTTATGCTGCGGTTTTGGTATATACAGTTTGACATTTTTATAAATCATTTTAATCACTTCTGATCTCTCACAAACTAGTTTTAGAGAGCAAGGGCTACAATTTAATATATCTTGCAACTCAGTAAGAAGGCATTTAATAAATTCATGACTGAATGGATGAATAGTGAATACAATTATGTGCTATTTTTGCCAATTTTTCACGATAGAGGTAAAACTCTAAGTGAGATTCTTGATATCTTCACTTGATTTTTTTTAAATACAAGAAAATTCTCTAAATGCCTATAACCACTTTGTTCTTAATGTAGCTTTTCTTAAAAATACATTTGAGCCAAAATGGAAAAGAATTGCTGAAAATTTGTAACAGACAAAAGGAGTTAACAAATGCTAACTGTATTACTGATTTGTGGTTTCTACCTTGTTTTAGGGTTTCTTATATTGACTTATTATGTATAAGCAACCATACTTGGAGAGGGATTTGATGGGCTTAAAAAGAAGAAAAGTTGCAATAATCCTATAGGGGAAAAGGTATAGAGTATAAAGCTCAAAACATAAAAAGGGTGGAAATGGAAAAATGTGTACCAACTACTCTGGACTAAAGACATGCTCCAGGAATGAGTTCAAAGCTTCTAGGCAAACAAGGTCTAAATTATTTGAAGATCGTTGAATGTCTCTGCTATTTGCGTGTCCTGAAAATAAGCAATAGTATGTTCTATGTTGTAATATATGTTTAATTTTGGTTTACTGGCTCTTTCTGCATTTCTGTTTCTTTGTATACTGACTTGTAAAATTAGCACAGTGGTTATTAGGTGCTTCATAAAAGTATCCTAATTAAGGTGATAGAACAGAGGTTACAATATTTTAATTATTCAATGCATGTTAATCATTATTACTATTACCATTTGAATATATAAAGTATTGGAGTCCCTCTCTATTGGCAAATAAATATTTTTAAAATAAAACAACAACAACAAACATTTGAGAGGGAACAACACCTTAATATCTGAAGTTGGATGTAAGGCTGTTATCCTAGATTTCATCATTCCACTATATCAAAGGCCTGCAAGACCAGTTTGCATTATTTTCTTACAAAACTATATTTGTCTGAGCATTCATTCAGTCAGTAAATGTAGGTTTCATTTGGGCAGAATATTCTGGTTCATGCAATTTATTCAGTTACCAACTATATCTAGATTACATAATTCAGAACACAATATTCTGTTAAAAGTCCATATATATGGTTTGTAATTGTAACTTTTAAAATGTTTGTTTAGAACTAACTGTGATTTCCTATTTTTAAATCCAAGTTACATATAAATTATACTCTTTTAGGAAGCAAACCTTAAGTTATCAATCATAAAAAACAACAGTCATGTAGTAATAAACATTCAGAAAGCTATAATTTTATATTGAACATGAACTCATTTCTGTGCAGAAGTTGTATTTTCTAGCTCTCTCATTTTTTAAAACTCTTAATTTTATTCTTTGCCCAATTTAACTAAAAGAAAATTCTAAAAGACGTTTTAAAGAAATTTTTTAAAAAATTTACTTCAGGACCGAATAAAGCCCAAAGAAGAGATAAATGTCAAAGGAAAGACCACCATTTTAAAAGAAATCTTACTGTGATTCTATGTATTATGTATGCATATATAAAACTATCATATAAAAATATCATATGAAATATGATATATGAAATGTTTTTATATATTCTAGAGCAATTTATTTTGGACATATTATTTGATAATGGATAACCAGCATAATTTCTTCAGAAACAAAACTGTGGTCATTTAAATTTATATACTTGACTTACTATTTAGCGAATAACCCAACAAAAAAATCTTACATTGCTAAAATAGGAAAACTTAAAACATAAAAAACTCTGTTGATCTATACTATCTTGGAAATATGTTTGATCGTTTCTCCAGATTTTTCAAGTAAATTTTTTAATTTTTACACTTACAAAGAAAGTGTTTAAGGATTAAATATATTGCCCTAATAGATTTAGTGTACTTGTTTGGTTATTTTTTTAAATGATACTCTATTTCATGTACATCACTTATTACATAAAAATATTAAAATCAACAATAATTTTAATTCCATTAATATCTACCAGGCTTACAAGTGAATGCAAATACACAAAAATCAATCAATCACTATTGTTTTTAACACTTATCATGATTTTAAATAACATTATCTGACCAAGGCAAGTAAATAAAAAAAGCAAACATTTCCAAATTCTGGTTTTCATCAAACTATACTGGTACTGGATATACGGGAGCCTTTAAATTTCATATTGCATAGAGAAAATTGGAATTTTAATGATTCATATTCCATTATTTGATACTAGCTATTATTATAAAAATAATAAATATTCATTCATATCATTGTCCTAAATATACCGCCAGTAATATCATACTACTCAAACTACATTGTATATTTTATTTTTAAAAAAAATCAAGATGCTCACTCTTATCTATAAATGTTTGCACTTTTCTCACAGAAAGTATAAAAGAGAGTAGAAATAGGCTGGAGTAAGGCAGAAAGTCAATAAACCCTACTACACTTTAGTGGCAATTCTGTAAATTCTTAGCCCCAGGTGATTTTAACCCAGAAGTCTTTAACTAAACTCATAGTTTTAGAATCTGGACACAGAGTCCTTGTATCTCTTTCAAGGTATCAGTTTTAAAAATATTCCTTGTATTCCCCTGGCATAGATAAGCTAAATTTCTAAACTATATATGGCTGGGAAGAAGAAAAAAACATCAACTGATGAGTAGAACTCTAAAATATTTACATTCTGCCATGCATACATTAAAAGATACTTCCTTAAAAAGGGTAGAGAAATCAAAGTGACAGAGTATAAAATGAAATTTTATATGGAATAGCAGCTATCTGATGTAAACATGGCAAAAAAACAGAAAGTTTAATGTTAGCCTATAATTTGAAAATATATTACCTAATTATTAATTTCTATGTTTGTGTATGATTAGTCAGCCTTACTTTTATCTATACATTGTTAAAATTATAATATGTCAATAACACTGTTTGGCATAATTTTTTTTCAATCCAGAAACATGAAATTAATAAGATTTTGAGCTACATTTCAAATTTATTACAATGAACATAAAATGCTGTAAATTAAGTATTCTGTAAATTAATGAAGTTAATACATTTCTTTTGAAGGCAGAGTCTACTGATTGTATGATCACAAATTAAGCAGCTAATTATAAAGGGGCAAATGCAGAAACAATAATTATAATCATAAAGTAACAAATAAATTTGAGAATTTAAGAGTTTATGGGGAAGGATTCACCTATTTTAATATTAAAGAATGTCATTTTTCCCCTACAGCATGTCAGCCATTATTCAACCTTAACAACTCACATTGTCTTTTATCAAATAAAATTTTTGTTACAGAAAAATCTCACACATTAAAAGTAAACATTGGCCTTTTATGACATATATAAAGACTACATGTTATACAGAACATAATAGCTGATTTGTAACAAAAGACTATTTGCTAAGTACAAAAATTTACTTATACATATTGTTTTATAAAAACTGTTATATATAACAAGTTAACAAAATAGGAGTTTATAAGTATACTGAAAACTACAAATATTACTAAAAATATGGTATTTGAAATCTTGAGGATATACTCTCACTTCAATTTTTATACTTTATTTAAAAAGTGATATAATTTTAAATAGATTTAATCCCTATAAACTAAACAAATTTATGTCTATAAATTTTTAAAAGGTAATCACAAAAGTAATGAGCCATATAATTGCTCCTCAGTATAACACTAAAAAGTGACTTATTCAATCAATCAATAAATCAACTAGTCAATCTATGGAAGAGGCTCTGACTGACAGTCTTTAAGTAAACAAAATGACAACTTTGTTATGTATTAAGTATGCTTAGGAAAAAAACAAAACTTCATCTGCTAAGACTTTAAGCTTCTTTTATAAGGAATTCATACTATGCTGTGGATATTTCTTTGATTTCCCAACTAAACACTCACTTGTTTGATGCGATCTGGATTAACGGTGGTCTGGGGTTGTAGAATGCTGACTGGTTCTGTCTTGGCCACATTTTGGGGCATTTCACGAATTTTTTCTGCAATGAATCCATGAACTGCATTCAGTGCTTCAACTGTTCCCTGGATCAAACATACTCGTTCAGTAGTACCTGTGGATGAAAGATTAATTTTCAGAAAACTTTCTTTCTTATTTTGTATTTTTTTAAAAAAAGCCATGAAAAAGGATGATATAATGTAAAACGTAAAACTCTCAATTAAAAAGAAATGTTCAACAGAACCAAACAGAGTGAATACATACATATATACTCCTTTTTATCATTTTTACACTCATTCTTTCCTAATAGTCTCAAAAACGGCCTTTGGATTTCAGTAGAGCCAGAGATCCTAAGAAATTATGAGCCTATCATTCCTTCATTGACATAAAAAAAATACTTGCAGAGCGTTTATAAAAAGAATTCGTGTAAATGCTAGTAACACATAGATGAAGATCTATGGACCCAGCTTTCAAAGAAGGTATCTTAAGGATAAAAAGCTAGCATCAGGTCAACAATTATACGATGGTATGATGTGAAAAATAATGGATGTATCTACATGGATGGCACAAACAGATGGTCTACAATGCAAACAGCATTTAAACTGGTGGGGAGAGGAGGTCTTGGAAGGTTTACATGGCAGGTATATTTCTTCATTTCTACCATTCTTTATTCACTTACCCTGCTCTTCCTTTAATTATAACATCAACATTACCTGATATTTTATATTTGTTAATTTTTAACTTTTTCACTAGAATGCAAGCCCTCAGAGGACAATGGATTAGCTTGTTTTGTTTTGTGCTGTAGTTTCCCCACAGCCTTTAACACTCCCTGTATATAACAGGTGCACAATAAATATTTATTAGATGAATGAATCAGCACTGTCATTATTATGTAATTTTAATAAGACAGAATATCAGAATTAAGACCAAAATTTTAAAATAGTTCATGAAATTTGAAATTGATAAATAATTGATACAGATATAATTAATAGTGTTCTTTCCACTGCTAGTGAATAAATTTGGTTGGGTCCAATATAGATCTTACAACTCTATACTTTACAGATAAACCTTAAGGCAAAAAAATTCATTTTCAGACTATAAAAGTGAGCCTCATTATAGCAGCTTGGTATTAAATTGTAATCTTTTCAGCATCCCAACACAACACATAAAGTTACTTCTCAGAAACATTTATTAAACAGTTAACAAAAAATATCAAAAGAATGATTATTTTTAAATTTCTAAAATATTGGGTTTTGAATAAACATGAAAACTTCCAAGTACCTGACACACTTCTTTTTGGTGTTACAGTTTAAAAATTCTAAGCCAGTCTATAAAACATTTTTAAAATACATTTGGAAGGACAAAGTTGTGAAGCTACAAACATTAAAAAAAAAATCACAGGGAGATTATGTTGCTTTAAGGATTAACTGCCTCATAAACCATTTTTCTATGTTTCTAGTAGTTTTGAATTTTTAAAAGAATAGTAAAAGCTTATCATTCTTACTTCTAGTAAAAAGACTCAGATCACAAGAGTTTAAAGAATAATATTACAAGAATACACCTAAATTACAACTTCTTATTTTAAACAATGAAGATTCAAGTCTATGAAAAACTAAGTTTCTTAAATTGTACAAAATATTTCAGTAGAGAGCAAGTGTGCCTCTCATTTGTAAGGATGAAGAAAATCTGAAAAACATAATGTGAGTTTGAAGGCTTAATATTTTTTTCTCCTGATCAGCTTTTCTCATCCTGTCAACCTAGATGTATCCCTGTGGTGGTTCTTGGGTAAAATGATCTAGTTTACAGGGATGCTCTAGGGAAGTCTTGACAAGGTTGTATTAACTGTCTAATAAATAACTAGAAAGGATAATAATAACTGATCAATGTAGTTCATGCAAAGTGTTCTCATCTAAGTCAGGAGGCAAAACAAAATAGATCAGATTATATTCCTGCTTTTGGAGACAAATACAGAGTGCTCCTTTGGGGATCCCAGATAGGAAAGGAAATCAGCTCAACCTCAATAGGAATTCTAAAAAACAACATGGCACTAAATAACTGAAGACATTATATAATCCATGTTGCCTTTAAAATTCTAATTTAATACACTACATATCATGTCAGACAATACAGTAACCCCAACAGAGTAACAACACTCTTTAGAGTGTACAGACTATCAGGTAGTAAATGGAAATCACTGAGCCATAAAGAAATATGATTGTCTAAAACTGAATTTCATATAGCATATAGGAGACAATTTGGAAATAGTTCATTGGTTCAAATTTACAGTACATAATCTTTGAGAATTAAATTATATCACTACCATTAGTACTACAAAAGAAAAAAAAAAGAAAAAAAAAAGAAGGAAAAAAAGGAGATTGTATATCCACCAATGGGAATTGCTGCAATCCTCAGAAGACATGCTGTCAAATTCTTCTCCTGAACCCTAATGGCCTTTTTACTCAGATAACACAAAACTATAATTTTTAGGAAAAAGTCACAAAGAGAGAAAACTGTCAGGTATATGACCAAACTGTGTAACAAAAATGCACCTATAAATCATTAAAGTTGCTGTTTTTGTCACTTTAAAGGCTTTCAGGCTCCATTAGTGTCTAAACTAAACTGCTAGTTATTTATCATTTTATTTGTTTAGCAGTAGCATTTACTACTCTTTGCAATAGACTAGCAACAGAAGCTGACAAACAATCACATAAAAGTATATGCCCACATTTCTTATGATGTAAAGATACAGAAGTATAAGACACACTAATTTAAAATGCACTTTCAAGGGACAAGTTAGAAAAATTAACAAGTAGGGCCAATGTCAAATACAGGCAGTGAAATTTAAAGTGGTTTCAGTTTTGATTTCACATACAATATCATATATTGAAAATGCATGCTTCTAAAATTAGGTACAATTTTCAAACAGATTCTATAGCAAAATTTTGATAGAGTTTTAATAAAATATATTCATTCTGTGCTGTAACCTTGAATAAGTAAGTCACTTAAACTGTTCCTGCTCCTACCTACAGCATTCTACCACTTATGCAGTGGGCCCTATTCCTTCTTACCTACCAAGTTTACGATTTCTTCAGGTATTAGAGTTCTTTCTTACATCATATTTTTTCCTTTGCTATTAAATCATTTCTATCAGCAGAAAAACATGTTATAATTTCTTCAATTTTTAAAGACTCCTCCTTTATGACAGAACTAAAAATTATTTGACAAATAAAGTAACTAATTTAGGCAAAGATCATCAAGTCATATGATGTAAGGTTAATGGGTAATTTTCAGTGGAAATGTTAAGGCAGTCACCAACTGACCTCCCTGATCGCCATTAGCATGACTAAGAATGAGAAAGTGGGGGTGCCAGCGTGGCTCAATTGACTAAGCACCCAAATCTTGATTTCTGTTCAGGTCATGATCCCAGGGTCATGGGATCAAGCCCTGTATCAGGTTCCGCACTGAGCATGGAGCCTGTTTAAGATTCTGTCTTCCTTCCTCTTTCTCTCTCTGTCCCTCTACCACTCTCCCCAGCTCACTCATGCTCTCTGTCTCTCAAAAAAACAAAAATAAAACCAAAAACAATGTGAAAATGAACCATGCACCTCTTGATGTGAAGCAATACCACTGACACACAGGGCACTAATGATGAAGTACGTTTCCCAAAGTAGATGAACCTAAATCCAATCAAACACACTACATTAGAGTTTACAAATAATATTGAAAGCAGAAAAAAAATGACACCATGAGGAATCAAAGATACAAATCAAGAATGTAGGACACTCAACAGGTCAATTGTTCTTGCCCCATCAATAAAAGAGGGACTTCCCTCTAGACTAAAAGTGCCTTAGGAGATATAATGATCAAATGTAAATTAGAATTTGACTAATCTAGATTCAAACAACTTTTATTTTAAACAATTGTGACAATATAAGATCTAGGTATTAGATAGTATCAAGGAATTACTATTAATTTTAACAGGTATGATTATGACATCAGGTTGTGTAAAAAAAACTGCCATTTTTCCTTTCTTTTTTTCTTTTTTTTAGATGCATACCGAAGCATATACAGATAAAATGATTGGGATTCACTTTTAAATATTAAACAGTAACAAAAAAATGAGTAAATAAAATAAGTCTACAAAAATTTTGATATTGCTGATATATGTGAAGAGTGTAAAGGGGCTCATTGTACTATTCTTTTCTGTATGTTTGGAATTTTCAAAATAAAAGAAAAACATTTCAAAGGCTTCCTTGACGTCATTCATACTCCTCTCTCCAGTTATAGCTCAATTTTCTTATCCCTCAAAATTCCTTGAATGATCCCCTTTCTACTTCTTCACCGCTTTCTTTTTACTTGAATCTATTCCAGTATGGCTTTTGTCCCTCACTCCATTCAAACCATTCATCACAGCTGTACCTGGGTAAATCCAATCTTCATGTCTTTATGTTGTTTGACCCATCAGCAGAATTTGACGCAGTTAACCAATCCATTCTGAAAACATTTCACTTAGCTTTCAGATTATCACACACTCCTGGGTCTTTATTTTATTCAGTTCATTCATTCATTTGACAAAAGTCTATTAACTCCCTACTAAATGTGAGGTACTATCCTAGAAGCTGAGTGACAGACGAATACTCCTGCTTTCAAGGAGTTCATATTCCAGTTCATGTAGACACTATACATAAAACAAATAAAATATATATACAGAATACAAAATGAACTTGTGCTATGAAGAAAATTTGGAAACAATAATAACATGAGCAAAGATAAAAATTAAAGTATGAAAGGGACCTTGTCTGTCATGGTCACTACTATATCCTCAAGTGTCTAGAATAGTGCACAGTATACTGTAGGTGCTTAAGAAGTCTTTTTTGAATAAATGAAAACCTTAGTCTAAATCTTCTCATCTGTATATTGAAAACATATGTGATTGATTTTAAGAACTTTTTATTAATAAAATGTCTACATTAAAGCAGTTACCCTCTTTGGGTTTAGAGGATCAGTAAATGTGTATAAAACTAGATAATTTGAGAAAATTATTTAAAAATATAGTAAATTATAAATTATTATGTCCATTAGAATAGGTCTAGTCTAGAATAATGGGCACATACTAATGATTTGATCCACATTATTTCCAATTGCCAACTATAATGAAAATTAGTGAACATTTTGTTTGGATGTAAGAAAATACTCCTACTAAGGATATAACTAGTGTCTTATAATGAAAATGCAAGTATATACTTCTTTAGAAAATATCAGTATCAATCTAAAATAAGAAATTTGTTGAATGAATGTCAGTGAAACATCTCAAAATGAAAAATAAATATAAAAAATCTAGTAGATTACTAATAATTCTAGGACAATTTACTGACAATGATTTTGGCCTTGAAAAGGACTAAGAAAATGCAGGTGCCAATTAGCCTTGCAATAGGCAAAAATTGAGATTTAAAACAAAATATAACATATAGATAATTTTTACAGTAAGACAACAGCTACTTATATCATTGAGAAATTACTTATTTTAGACAGAATATATTCTGAATAAAGGTTTATTTCCTTCGGGGTGGCTGGGTGGCTCAGCTGGTTAAGTGTCTGACTTAGGCACAGGTCATGATCCTACAGTTTGTGGGTTCTAGCCCCGCGTCAGGCTCTGTGCTGACAGCTCAGAGCCTGGAGTCTACTTCAGATTCTGTGTCTCCCTCTCTCTCTGCTCCTCCCCTGCTCACACTCTCTCTCTCTCTCTAAAATAAATAAACCTTAAAAAAAAAAAGGTTTATTTCTTTCATTATAAAATTTAATTTCTATTATTTTAAGAAATATCTCCCAATTTATTGTGTATTTCAAATATATTTAATGTTTCCATAACAACTTGGGAGTCAACTATGTAATTCTGGGCAATAGTAAAGTGGTAATCTCAAGATTTCTTTGGGTATGTAAGTCAATTTATCCTAAAAAACAAAACAAATAAAAAAAAAAAAGCAGAAACGGACTTAAATACAAAAAACAAACTGATAGTTGCCAGACGAGAGAGAGGTAAAAGGATCGGAAAAATAGGTGAAGGGGATTAAAAGGTACAAACTTCCAGTTATTTATTTTTAAATAAGTCATATGTACAGACTAGGGAATGTAGCCGATGATATTAACACTGTATGGTGACACACAGTGACTACATTTGTTGTGATGAGCATTAGGTATTGTACAGAATTGCTGAATCACTATGTTGTACACCTGAAACTAATATAGCATTTTATGTCAACTGTATTTCAGTAATGAAAAACTAAAACAGAGAGTATAATTTTTTAAATGAATAAAGCAATTTTCAAGGATTATTTCATTAGTCTCAGTCTATACATGGTAATTTAATTAGCTGCAAGTTTTTGTGGTTTGAAAAAAAAGCAGGAGCATTAGCTCATTAGGTTTCCTTACATTAGATATTAAAAATAACCTATAGAATATTTATCACTAGTAACAACATGTATTATAAATTTTAGGTTAGACAATAAAATGTAAACTACTTTAAAGAATTAAAAAACAGTAATAGTAATCATAAATTTAACAGATTAAAACTATTGAAAGATACCTGAAAATACATGCCTTTAATACATTACCTTTCAACAGATAATGTTACCATTTCTTTAATATGTATCTTCTACAATAATCTCTATATAAGAAACATCTATTCCTACTATGCCTTTATAAATAGTTGATTTATATGCATTCCGTATTTATTGCTGTAATTAATCAGCAAAAGCCCCACTTAAGGGTATTTAAGGGTTTCGTAGGTATAGAAATAGAGTATTACCTTCTTTCAGGGAAAAACATATACTTTACCAATTTCAAGAAATAAAGCCATTCAAAGGTTTCCTCTGAAATTCACAGCCATACATCTTTTCCTTTTGGCTTACTTTCTTTTCCATGTTCCTATACTCATTGGGAAGAGCTAATTTAACAATCAATTTTACAACATGTATCTCAGAAGAGTACTGGAAGATAAGTGCTTTAAACATTGATTATATGTAAATTTATAAACCATCTTATGATTTATATAAAAATATATGTCATAATACATGTATTTAATATATTAGTGTATTGTATATTATATATCATATACTACCTCATTTAATGCTCACAATAACCAGAGCAGATAATCTTATCTTGAAGCAGCTAGCCCAAGGACACACAACTAACAAATGCAGAGATGTAAGGTTTTGCCAAATACCGTATTATAACATATACTTTATATGTTATGCCTTATATCCATTATAACATATACTTTCTGAAAATGTAATGAAAGGCCAGGTCCCAAATTACATCCATTTATGAAAGTCACATGTTTCAGCTTGGAAAAGTAATTTTCACCCAAATCTGACAATTTTTTACGTACACTGAGTCACACCATTAATATCACTTCACAGATTTATTCTAAAACTGGCATAAAATGAAAGAAATGATTGACCCTTCTTGCAGAGAACTTACCACCACAGGAGATAGTTAATAATTGTGTGGACTATTTAGCAGATTTTTGAAAACAAGTTTTCAGATCAACAAAAGCACTTAGGAAAATTGCCATAAAAAGTTTGTCCAATGTGTAATTGCAGCTTTTATACCATTGTACAGTTATGCACATTTGATAATGCTTCCTCCTACCCTACAATTTCTAAGGAAAAAAATATACTATTTCAAGAAGAGGCATTTTTAAAAAAGGAAATCATAGGAATTGACATCTTATGGTACGAAGTAATAATTGCTTTTCTTCTCCAGGTAATTAACTCTCCACATAATCATGTCTCTACTTCTAAACTGTAAAAATCTGAAAAGGGCCATTATAACATGCGTTAGTCCCAAACCAATGTAGCAAAGGCTTGATAATCTGTTTACAGAGCATGCTTCACCATTGATATATACTCAGTCAAGCCAAAGAATTAGTCTACTTTTCAGAAAAATCTAAAAGTACAGAGTCTTCAAAGAACTTAAGATGAGAGAATGAATGAATGGGAATCAGAGTGGATGTCCAGCTTCTTATTTACTCATTCTCTTCCCAAGCATGCAAATGGCATGGTCATTTAGTTTTCAGTAACTATTCTCACAAGGCAGCAACAAGATCATAGGAGACATTAACTTCTGAAGAACCCTGAGGTTTGAAAGCAGACATATCTGAAAATTCTAAGTAACAATTGCAACTGTTCTCATATATGATGTAACTCCTTTCCAGTTTTTAAGTTCTGAGGTCATGCAAAAATTTCTACCAACAGTTATAATTATGACTGACTAGTTATTCATCCATCCTTAGCATACATAGGTTTATGATTTTAAATTCAGACATGGCAATTCTAGTTTGGTCAGTATTATCACCTTTTAACTTCCATCATGCAGTACAGGAAAATAAAACTGCCATGACTAAATTTTATTAGAAGTTTTAATTATGTTTTTATATGTATATATAAAATAGACTTCCTGATTTTCTTGTCACTACCAAACCCTGTCACCATTTTTGACATTGATTTGCACTCGTAAATTTCTGCCAGAAGAAAAACTGCACTTAGAATTAATTTTCCTAGCTACTCCTTATATACTAACAGGCATTAATTTGCAGAATTCTGTGGACCATGCTTGGAAGCTGGAAAACAGCTTGCAACAAACACGTGCTATCAAATTAAGCTCACAAACTCAGAAGCATGACCAGTGGTTAGCATGCATAGCTAATCAAAGTCATCTGAAGGTAAGGAGAGAAACATACCACTGGACATGGAGCACTGTAAAACAATCTGAGGACTGATGTAAGCTGAGAGTAAAAAGATGAACATCCCTAGTGATAGTCCTGTTCCTAACATAGAAATTATCACTTTGAGATCCAATATAGATTAATGTTTTACCCAAGTCTACGCAGTGACTTTATTCCACATTTGCTTTAAAAATAGTTATTTTGAAAATGACTCCATTTTTATTAGGAGCCAGCCTATAAATCAAATACAAAGACAAGACCCACATTTGCATAGGTTTTAAGAGTGAATTATTCAAGTTGGTGAATGATAACAAATGTCCTACTGTTGATCACATACACTATATCAAATGAATATACAGGAAGCATGAAGAATTGTGACCCATTAACTTGCTGGGGGAAGGAATATGGGAAGGTAAATTTGTAAAGTTTGGAAAAATGTTAAAAATTTCAAGGGTACATGTAATCCTTTAATAAAGAGAATTATTTTAATAAAAAGTTATTAATTTAGGGCACAGTTTTAAATTGTGCTGAGATGATATAAAATGGCAAAATATTTTATAATTGTGGTAAATTACATATAACATAAAATTGCCATTAAGCCACTTTTGATATTTATTTTTGAGAGAGAGACACACACACAGAGTGCGAGCAGGGAGCAGGCTAGGGGCAGAGAGAGAGAAAGACACAAAATCTGAGGCTGCTCTAGGCTCTGAGCTGTCAGCCCAGAGCCCAACATGGGGCTTGAACTCAAGAAACACGAGATCATGACCTGAGCTGAAGCTGGAACCACCCAGGTACCTCCCCATTTAAACCACTTTTAATTGCACAATTCATTGGCATTAATTATAGTCAGAAGCTTGTACAAATATCACCACTATTTCCAAATTTTCTTATCATCTCAAAGAGAAAGTGTGTAACTCTTAAGAAATAAATCCCCAATTCTTCTTCCCCACATCCCTTTGGTAACCTCTAATCTACTTTATGTTTTTATTAATTTGCCAATTCTGAATATTTCATGTAAGTAGAATCATACAGTATTTGCCCTTTTATAGCTGGCTTATTTCACTTGGCATAGTACTTTTATCAGTTATGTTGTAGTATGTATCAGAACTTCAAAACCTGGGGCGCCTGGGTGGCGCAGTCAGTTAAGCGTCCGACTTCAGCCAGGTCATGATCTCACGGTCCGTGAGTTCGAGCCCCGTGTCAGGCTCTGGACTGATGGCTCAGAGCCTGGAGCCTGTTTCCGATTCTGTGTCTCCCTCTCTCTCTGCCCCTCCCCCGTTCATGCTCTGTCTCTCTCTGTCCCAAAAATAAATAAACGTTGAAAAAAAAAAAAAAGAACTTCATCCCTTTCTATGGCTAAATAATTTTCCATTGTGTCTATATATTACATTTGTTCATTCATTCTTCTATCAATGGACACTGAGTTGTTTCCACCTTTTGGCTATTGTGAATAATGCTGCAATTAACATTAACGTACAAGTATCTACACAGGTATCTGTTTTCACCTCTTCTAGATATATATCTAGGAGTGGAATTGCTGGGCAATATGGAAATTCTATTCTAGCTTTTTAAGGAGGAGCTAACCTGTTTTTCACAGGGCTGAACCATTTTACATTCCCAGCATCAATGTATGAGGACTCCGGTTTCCCCATTTCCTCACTAACAACTATTTTATTTTTTAAAAATAAATAGCTATCACTGTAATATTGATTTGCATTCCCCTAATCACTAATGATGTTGATTATATTTTCATTGCTTATTGACCATTTGTATATTCTCTGTGGAGAAAGGCCTACTCACCCCCTTTTCCCATAATTTTGTTTTTGTCTTTTTGTTGTAGACTTTTAGTTAACATATTCTAGATAATAAAGCCTTATCATTTATATGATTTACAAACACCAGATATATATGTTTACTTCGGGACTGTCAAATACATGCCATTGTTCTGTATGTCTATCCCTATGTAAGCATCACAATGTTCTGATTACTGTAACTTTGCAGTAATGTTTGAAATAGGGAAGAGTGAATCCCCACACTTTTTCAAGATTGTTTTATATATTCTAGTCCTATTGAAATTCCATATGAATTTGAAGACTAGGTTTTCCATTTGTTTAAAAAAGGCTGTTAGAATTTTAATAGAGATTTAATTGAATTTGTAGATTACTCTGGGTAGTATTGGCATATTTTTTTTATTGATACCTTTTTTCTTTTTTTTATACCTTTTTCTTTTTTTATACCTTTTTTATTTTTTTATGTTAGCTGTTATTTTTTTTTAATTTTATTTTTTTTAATTTACATCCATATTAGTTTGCATATAGTGCAACAATGATTTCAGGAGTAGATTCCTTAATGCTCCTTACCCATTTAGCCCATCCCCCCTCCCACAGCCCCTCTAGTAACCCTCTTGTTTGTTCTCGATATTTAAGAGTCTCTTGTGTTTTGTTCCCCTCCCTGTTTTTATATTATTTTTGCTTCCCTTCCCTTATGTTCATCTGTTTTGTCTCTTGAAGTCCTCATATGAGTGAAATCATATCTGTCTTTCTCTAATTTCGCTTGGCATAATACCCTCTAGTTCCATCCACATAGTTGCAAATGGCAAGATTTCATTCTTTTTGATTGCCAAGTAATACTCCATTGTATATATATACCACTTCTTTATCCATTCATCTATCAATGGACATTTGCGCTCTTTCCATGCTTTGGCTATTGTTGATAGTGCATTGGGGTGCATATGTCTCTTCAGAACAGAACACCAGTATGCCTTGGATAAATACCTAGTAGTCCCATTGCTGGGTCATAGGGTAGTTTTTAATTTTTTTTTTAATTTTTAATTTTTTGAGGAACCTCCATACTGTTTTCTAGAGTAGATGCACCAGTTTGCATTCCCACCAGCAGTGCAAAAGAGATCCTCTCTCTCCGCATCCTCGCCAACATCTGTTGTTGCCTGAGTTGTTAATGTTAGCCATTCTGAAAGGTGTAAGGTGGTATCTCACTGTGGTTTTGATTTGTATTTCCCTAATGACGAGTGATGTCGAGCATTTTTTCATGTGCTGGTTGGCCATCTGGATGTCTTCTTTGGAGAAGTATCTATTCATGTCTTTTGCCCATTTCTTCACTGGATTATTTACTTTTGGGTGTTGAGTTTGATAAGTTCTTTATAGATTTTGGATACTAACACTTTATCTGATACATCGTTTACAAATATCTTCTCCCATTCTGTCGGTTGCTTTTTAGTTTTGCTGATAAATGTTTCCTTCGCTGTGCAGAAGCTTTTTATTTTGATGAGGTCTCAGTAGTTCATTTTGGCTTTTGTCTCCCTTGCCTCTGGAGACGTGTTGATAAGAAGTTGCTGCGGCCAAGATCAAAGAGGTTTTTGCCTACTTTCACCTCAAGGATTTTGAAGGCTTCCTGTCTTACATTGAGGTCTTTCATCCATTTTGAGTTTATTTTTGTGTCTGGTGTAAGAAAGTGGTCCAGGTTGATTCTTCTGCATGTCGCTGTCCAGTTTCCCCAGCACCACTTGCTGAAGAGACTGTCTTTATTCCATTGGATATTCTTTCCTGCTTTGTCAAAGATGAGTTGGCCATACGTTTGTGGGTCCATTTCTAGGTTGTCTATTCTGTTCCATTGTTAAAATGTCAATACTACCCAAAGCAACCTACATATTCAATGCAATGCCTATCAAAATAACACCTGCATTCTTCACAGAGCTAGAACAAATAATCCTAAAATTTGTATGGAACCAGAAAAGACCCTGAATAGCCAAAGCAATCTTGAAAAACAAAACAAAAGCAGGAAGCATCACAATCCCAGACTTCAAGCAATACTACAAAGCTGTAATCATCAAGACACTATAGTACTAGCACAAGAACAGACACTCAGATCAATAGTATTAGCATCTTAAAAATATTAAGTCTTCCTACCAATGAACATTGGATGTTTTTCCACTTATTTAGGTCTTTGGTCTTTTCATCTCCTTAAATTTATTCCTAGGTATTTTATTCCTTTAGATGCTGTTGCACATGAAGTTGCTTTCTTAATTTCCTTTTGGGATTGTTCATTACTGGTGTATAAAAATACACTGATTTTTGTGTGTTGATTTTTATACCCTACAACTTGCTGAATTTGTTTATTAGCTCTAGTAGCTTTTTGTAGATTCTTTAGGGTTTTCTATATACATGAGATCATGTCATCTGTGAAGAGAGATAGTTTTACTTCCTCCTTTTTAATTCGGATACCTGTTAAAAACTTTCCTTGTTCAATCATCAGGCTAGGACTACCAGTACAGTGTTGAATAACAGTGTTGAAAGCAGGTATCCCGGTCTTGTTCTTGATCTTAGGGCTAAAGCTTTCTGAGTTTCATTACTGTGATATTATCAGTGGATTCCATAAATATCTTTTATTATGCTGAAAAAAATGACAATATTTTATCAAGAAAGAAAGTACAAATCTTCCACTAAAACATGCTGCTAATATGTACTCTCCCTGTGTGCATAGTAGTTTTACTATGACCATGATGCGGAGAGTAAGTAGCAAAATATCTTATGTAAATAGCTGCAGCATGCCACAACATATTTGGAGAAAAATGTGGCCTTGAGGCTGAAGGTGAGGCTCAGAAGTTTTTCAAAGTTCTTCAACTCAATTGCTAATTTTTTTTGTATTCTTTGATGTGAACAAACAATGGAATAAGGTGCCAATTCATTTTTTCATGATAGAGTACTAAAGAATTATAAGCAAAAGAACATTGGGATATATTAGAGTTATAAGGGCTAACGGTGAGACTATAGAGACTACAGTCACTAACGGTGAGACTATAGCTAACGGTGTTTGACTATAGCTCAAAACAGGGAGGTATTATTCAGATGAGTTTCTGTGGTATCATGAACTAAAATTAACTGACTTGCCCATTATAGTCTTAATTTCATGTGTCCCAGAAAATAGTAAAACTGTATTTCCATAAGAATAATTTTCTATAATTTTAATTCCTGTTTCATATAAGCCTGTCTCCTATCTTTGTCTCTGTTACTCTGAATTACTTAAAGGTTATGAAGAAGGTCTGTCAACTGAAGAAATCTCAGGCTAGATGTTACCTGCCCGTAACAGAGTACTTCCATGTCACATATATTCATGCACTATCATAGAAATACATAACTCTCCGTAGACTTAAACCTCCTGATCCTTTGGATAGCCCTCTTGACTTCTAATCCACTTGAAGACAGATCTTTGGACTCCTGGTCACCCACAGGTCTCTGATCCACGTGAAGACAGAAGACTGGCTTTCTTTCCTCTGGCCTCCTTTCGTTTCAAAGGGATTCAGATCTTTAGTTTCCCATCCACTATGTAGTTTCTGGCCTCCTGCCCTTACTCATTAACCTACCCCTATAAATAAGTTCTCGTGTTTCCTTCAGTTAGTTCATTTGAGTCAACTGTTCCCCTGTCCAGTGGCTACGACACCTCAGTATCTCACTACTCTTGCTCCTCTCCCATGAAAGATCACCGCATCATTTTAAGGAGCAGGAAACAAAGGTCAGTGGTATCAGACCTTTCAAATAATAAGCTGGACTAAACTTTAACTGCTCATCTTCCTATAAGAGATTTCTGTTCCTCATGTTCCTATATATCTAAGTTACCAGAAGTCTAAATCTCTCTAGTCATCACTTCGATTCTCATGCTCATAGTTTTCTCTATGTCTCCGGTCTGACCCAATTCCCTACCTTACTCTGTCCTTCTAAACCTCTTCATGGTGTCCTCTCTTACCTCAGTTTCAACATATGTTCCATATCCAAAACGTCTTTTATGAATGTTCCTTTTAGTTTCACCCCTTGATTATATTTGGCTGTTCCTTTAGTTCTTTATGTCCCACGGAGCACTCTCAACTGGGGCAGTTTTTATTCTGTCAAATCCCAGGTTACTTGGGGCCACAAACTATTTAGATATGTTCCCTGCTCCACTTTGTCACTCCCTTGCTGTCTTTGCCATTACAGTTTCTTTCAACAGTTTTGGAAACAAAGGCTGAACAGGAGGAGTACCAGGTACAGAGGTAGACCGTAAATCAGATGTTTAAGTTTTCAGTCAACAAGCAGAATGATAGGGATGTTGGTAAATTATAGCAATGGAGACAAATAGTAAATGGTATAGTATTATGTTATTTTACCTTTCCTCTCCATACAGTAGCCTTAGTTAACCATTTCTGCCTTATGGAAACACTTTCTTATTTTGGCTTCCTGGTTGCTATATTCTGCCTACGTTAACTAACTTAGTTCCATGGTTGTAAATATCATAAATATATATTATGAATTTACTCTCTCTGTACTGACACTTCCGGAGTTCAAGCCATCACGGTCTCTAAACAGGACAGGCTGCTTCACTTCTCGCACCTCTATCAATCCACTCCTTGCTGAAAGTAATTTATTGGATACGCAAATGATATGCAGTTTACCAGTTTAAACTAAGTGTACTCTCAGAGTTAAATCCAAATCTTTCACTCTGGCTTTCAAACCCCATCATGATTTGGCCTCTCATTCCTCATCTCATATTACTCTCCCTCTCTTTTTCTTCACTCCAGGGAGTTGGGTCTTTTTTAGTCACTGGAACATGCCAAGGCTTGTTCTCACTTAGGTCTTTTTTTCCTACTGACTTTTACCCTAGGTACACTTTTCCTCTGTCTTTTCCTATAGAGGCCCCTTTCTCACCTTAAGACCATGATTCTGTGATAGCTCATCAGAGAGATCTCACTGTTAACAAGCATAAAATAGCCTACTCTCAGTCTCTATCACTTTAGGCTTCTTTACTTTCTCCATTATTCTTACCACTTTCTGAAATTCTTGTTTCTTATAATTTACTTCACTGTCTGTCTCTTCTGATTAGAACAAAAGGATGAAGAGGGAAGAAACCCTGACTGTTTTGTTCTCAGCTATATCCCCAACCCAAAACTTAGCAGACTATTAATAATTATTCATTTAATGAATTAAAATTATGGCCTTGGATAATCACATTACAGCAAAAATTTTAACATGTTTATTTATTTATTGTTGAGAGAGAAAGAGAGAGAGAGAGTGAGAGAGAAAGAGAGAGAGAGAAAAAATCTGAAGCAGGCTCCAGGCTCTGAGCTGTAAGTGCAGAGCCCAACGCGGGGCTCGAACTCATGAACCATGAGATCATGCCCTGAGCAGAAGTCAGACACTTAACCAACTGAGCCACACAGACACCCCTACAGTAAGATTATATTATATTATATTATATTATATTATATTATATTATATTATATTATATTATATTATATTATATATTATAAATATCAACAGAAAATACAAGATATCTTCAAAAGAAGATATAAGATATAAATATCAAAAGAAGAGAGAAAATATATACAGAGATAAGTATTAAACAGATGAACTATCAACAGGACCAGATACAGTGTATTACCAAGCTGAAATATCACAGAAACACAAATGAACATAACACAAATTTGATATTAGGAGTAAAATTGTCTGAAGACTTTATATTACAAAGAGTCTTATTTCTGAATAAGACCTATAAAAGAACCCTGATGGATTAATCCTGGGGATATTTCAAGAAATTTTCTGTGAACTGATTTAAAAGGAATAAACATTTTGAAAATTTACCCAGTCATCTTATAAATTGCTCGAGCATATTTAAAATTAGAGACCAACAATCTAGAACTATACATAAAACAATGTGAATGTGTAAGATTTAACCAGTTGGTTTTTCTTCTGTGTCCAATATCTAATAATGCAGTAGAGAAAGTCCCTACTGATTGGCAACTTTTAAGCTATAGATACTATTTTTTACCCGTAACTCAAAAAAGGAATATAATAAAGTCATATAGAAACTTTGTGGGTAACAGTAGTGTGTAGCCTGTAAAAAAAAAAATTTAACAAGGACTGTGACTACTCTTAGTCTGGAGAAAATATACATGACTTTATGCACTCCTGTGTTCCTTAGACACCATGTTAGCAGAAGAAGTGTATACAACAAATCTATTCCAAGCTTGTTGAAAATTTGTTCTTTTATGAAAATCCAGTTAGGGCTTCCTTTCTATTGTATAGTCATATGTGTGTGTTATGCAGAAAAAATTGGTATGTGTGGCTTATAAAGTGTTACAAACATAGAAGAACATCACAGTCAATTCCAACATGACGTCAAAGTTCAGATCTAGAATTCTCAAAGTCACAGTATTTGGCAATTCTATAGTAGTATGGTAATACTATGTAACTGTTATACCACATAATTATCAATGTCTGCTTGACTGTTTCAATTAAGTCCATCTCTGTTTTTAACTCTTTCCTTAGATGTTCTGCTTGTAGTCATCCTTTTACCTCAGTAAGTCCCCATTTCTCTCTTAAATCTCTGGGTAATTATGTTTCCCAAAGTGTTACTGTGTTTCCATAGTCTAGGTTAAATGCTTTCATGTGTGTGCATCCACAGCACTCTGTACTTCCCCATAATAGCAATGATCCGATTACAGATGCCGTTTCACTAGTCTGTCCCACTCACAAGAATGTGAGTTGTTAATACATTTGTATTGTTCATCTTTATACCCACGGCATCCTGGCATAAACGTATGTGTGTCAAATACTTAATAAATATTCATGATTCAAGAAGTGACTCAATGGAGATATAAATAGATGGTAGGTATTAGCTCAGTAAAGCTTTACTGAGTGGGTCTCAGTTAATCTGAATTCTAAATCATATGAAGGGAGAGTTCATAAGCAGATGCAAAGTAAGAAAGGACTATTCCAGGAAAAAAGAACTACATGTTTTAAGGTAAGGAAGTTTGAGAACAAAAGGTTTCTCAGAACTATGATGTCCATGTTAGTAGCTCTACAGAGTTGGGAGAAAAGCTCAAGTGGAATATGAAAAGAGATGAAGATGGAAAGAAAGAAAGAACCTGAATCATATATTTATAAGAAAAACAGATATTATTATAAGTTGAATAATATGACTATATTGGTAAAAAGTTGCCACCTCAAGAAAGTTCAGGATTGGAAGAAGTATTTTTTAAAAGAAAAAAAACAACATAATTGTGTTATACAATCACCTTTTTTAAAGATAAGTTGAAGGAAAAGATACAAGATTTTGTAAAGCATTAAAACCCCCAAATGCTAGTCTAGCACTTCTCTAACTAAATTTTACATAACACTTGCCCTACAATATGCTCCATGAAAGAAAAGGAATTTCTGGTCCAATACTTTTGAGGGGAAAAACTGCATATAATAACCTCTTCTCTGAATGATTCATAATACATACTAGCCTATTAAAATATTAAGCCCTACAATTAAATACCCGTTAAAATTTTTTTAATGTTTATTTATTTTAGAGGGAGAGAGAGAGAGAACGAGCCGAGGAGGGGCAGAGAGAGGGAGACACTGAATCTGAAGCAAGCTCCAGGCTCTGAGTTTTCAGCACTGAGCCCAACACAGTGTTTGAACCCACGAGTCGTTAGATCATGACCTGAGTCAAAGTTGGAGGCTTAACCGACTGAGCCACCCAGGCACCCCAAACCCATTTAACTTTTTATAAATAAATTTATTTATCCATGACAACTGTTTATGTGTATGCCTGTTAACATCCTGCCCAAGCAAGCAATATTTTACAGAACATGCTCTCCAAAACTAAAATGTCACAAATCAATTCATATTTGAAGTACTCACCTTGTGACTTAAAAAAAGTGACAATCCACTATTATTTGTAAAACCTAAGGCCAAGATGTTAAAAAAGGAAGATATAATATCATCTTAATGGAAATAATCTCCATTATCATCATCTAGATATTGCTAAGATAATATTCTTACTTTGCTAGTATATCTAGGGCCAGAGAAAATAAAGAGGCCATAAAATGACATCTAGTTGTACAATTCTAGGAAAGAGGGGCTAGATGTTGGTTTAATTGCATATGAACAGGTATACAAATCCTATATGCAAATACATGTATGTATACAACACAGTATTAAGGGCTGATGTATGCCAACTGTTATGATTTTTTTTTAAACTTTTTTTAATGTTTATTTTTGAGAGAGAGAGACGGAGCGTGAGCAGGGGAGGGGCGGAGAGAGAGGGAGACACAGAATCCAAAGCAGGCTCCAGGCTCCAAGCTGTCAACACAATAGGGCTCTGTGTTGACAGAAGGGGCTCTGTGGGGCTTGAACCCATGAACTGTGAGATCATGATCTCAGCCGAAGTCAGAGGCCTAACTGACAGCTGCCTGGGCCCCCCTGTTATGATTGTTTTAATGAAAACTTTATTGAAGTATGCTTAACTGAAGCGACCAATACATTTCTTTTGAATTCTGACTATAAGTAATTTTAAGTATAAGGAAAGAGTGGCCAGATTACTCTGGCTTCCTATAAACACAGCCAGAAAGTTCATTTTTAAGTTATTATATTATTAAGAAAAAGACACTGGCATTAATGGTAAAGAATCGTGGTACTATCCTTTTTAGTATTGAGAGTTCTTCATTCTCAGTTTCAGTAAGCTTCCAGCAAAATTGAAACTATATTTGATATAGCAGATTTTAAAGTTTAAAGAGCAGAACAAAACATTCAATAGGCTGTTATAAAACTTTTCAGCTATTAAAGTAATCAAATCTTAACTTGAAGTGCTTATTTATTATGAATTCAAAGTATTCAGTCATTCTTTTCTCATGTGTCTCATTTATAAAAGCAAAAATAAGGGACAAACTCACATGGCCTGGAAGTTTATATCACTAAGTATTACAAGAGCTATGTGAAAATATTTTAGATGCAAACAAAATGAGAAATTTAAGATAATTATAATATTAACAGCTCAGAGAAATAGTATCAACTACATCAATTTCTTCAATACTACTAATATGATGAAAATGGTTTGTGTTTACTGTTATTCAACTTTAACAGAAACCAACCAGTTCCTCCCTCCTTTTTCTTCTCTTTTATCATTTCCTATTTCTTTCATAGAGCCTGCTATTCGACTGAATTTTGTTTGCTTTGCTAATTATGGATATTATATTAACTGTGTTCCATCTTAGAACAAGAGCCTTCTATATTCCCAAGTTTGTTGCTAACATGTCACAGAATGTAAAACCTATGGGGCCTTGGGGCCTTAACTTAAGCCTGTGGCACTACAGATGCAGCTGTTCATTTGCAAGTAATCATCCCCGCTATTAAAGAAGTCATAGTAAAGCAAAATAAATAAATAAATAAATAAATAAATAAATAATAAATAAATAATAAGTAAATAAATTAATAATAAATAAATAAAATTCATTTTATACCATCGTCATTATATTTCAGTGCACAACAGTCAGCATTATATAGATTTTTTTTACTTGCTAAGACCATATTTTCAAATGACAGTAATTTAGAATATCATTTACCCAAAAATGTAAACTTTATTACAAGTTATGCACATAATTGGCCTTGAAGGTAATGTTTCTAGAAATTAAAAAAAAAATAGCATGTACAGTTAACTACACTGCAGAAACTGGAGAGTTAAGAATGTGTTAGCTCATTTAAAATTTTCCTATGCAGCAAAGTTCAAATATAAACAATTGACATTTTGTAAATTAAATGGTTCTGACAACTATAACACTTCTAGCAAACTCTAAAAATCCCATCATTTCACCTTACTTGAAATATGATACATACAATGAAAATACTGTCGTCAGGTTTTGTGCTATCATTCTAGAATTAAAGATACATCATTTAGTTCTATATAAATAAAGTGTGATGTTAAACAATGTTCTTCCTAATTTTCCCCTTAACTGAAGAGCAATCACGGATTTATAAATCATATTTCTTGCCATGTGTACTTAGTTTCCCTTAGTCTTCATTCAACAATGTATAAAAGTCTGTTTCCATACAGGCTCTCCAAAACAGTTTAACATATAATTTATTACATCTGTAGATATCAAAGTTAGAAAGCTAAGATTTAACGGGGCATCTGCAACATGTGATAAATGCTAGATTGATATCTACTACTTATTCCCTAATATATGAAGTGCTTTGAAAATCCTTCAAAAAAAGATAAACATCACCAAAAAAAAAATGAACAAAGTATATGAATGGCCATTTCATTCACTGTCTTATAACACACACACACACACACACACACACACACACACACACACACACATAAACATATCCTGACATTAAGATTATGCTGAAAGGGAAGCCAAAGGAATGAGTGAGGAAAGACTGATTTGCTAATCAAATGAAAAGATATTCCATTCACTGTATTCAAAACAGCAAATCAAATAATCACATTCTACTATATAGCTCTAATTGGCAAATAATTGTAAAGGCTTGCTACGGATATATAGAAATGGGTACTCTAGTATAAATAATCCTATTGGAATTACAGGTTGGCACACTCTTTCTGGAGGGCAATTTATTTTTTAAATATAATTTATTGTCATACAGGCTAACATACAGTGTGTAAAGTGTGCTCTTGGTTTTTGGGGTAGATTCCTGTGGTTCATCGCTTATGCACAACACCTAGTGCTCACCCCAACAAGTGCCCTTCTCAATGCCCATCACCTATTTTCCCCTCTCCCCCACCCCCCCAACCACCCTCAGTTTGTTCTCTGTATTTAAGAGTCTCTTATGGTTGGCGGAAGGGAATTTAGCAACAAGTATCAAGAGTATTATGACCTAGTAATGTCTTTAAAAATCTTTTAAATTCACATGAAACAACTGGAAAAGTACACAGATGCAAATGCAGAGCTGTTCATGATAGAATAATTTTAACAACAGGAGTTTGGTTAAGTAAATTAGATTACTCATGATAAATTATAATTAAATTTATAATGAAGACCTTTATTTACTGGCATGGAAAGAGGTTCACGATTAATTAAATGGAAGAAAAATCAGACAACAGAATAGCAGGGACAACCAAAACATGGAGTGCCCTGGGCATGTTTGGCACTTATTTAATAACATGTTTTAAACAATTGTTTCAAGGCTTAATGAGAGTGATCTTTATATCGAAATTAGGGGATTATATAACATGAAATATTGTGTACCAGAACTTTCTTGAAGGCAGACTAGCCATTTAAAATCTAGATAAATGTGTAAGTTACTCATCACTATCAACAACTCATTACTTACATACTATGCATAACTCACTTGTAGAATGTCAGTTGAATTTTCTAATGTCAGGTGAATGTCAACTAGCTACCTCATGGTCCACAACAAAGCCTTTAACTATACAATGCAGCTTACATGTGGACATTACAAAAATATTTAAAGGTTTTATTTCCATTAAATAGGTATCTATTTTAGTGGTAGTGGGACTTACATTTTTTATACACGTTATTTATATACACATATGGAAACCCAAGTTAACAAGTAACATATTTCCAAATTTTTCCAGTGATGTTTTACATATTAAACAAGGGTAAATGTAGTTTAAGGAGAGACACTTCAACATCCTGTCCTCCCTTGTTTCAAAATCACAGATGGCTACCTTCCTGGACCAGGTTTTCTGAAGAATTCCTGAGTAAGGACGATGGCCATTCTTACTAAAGTAGGCTCCCTTTTATCACATGCACCCTCTTTTACTCTAGTACTACATTACACTTTTGTTAAATATTACTTATGCTATTCATCATTTGTTCAATTCTTTCCTGTCCCTTAAGGACAATGATCTTGTATGACTTTTTCCTGCTCTATCTCCAGTGCTCTGAAGTGCGCCATATACACAGTCAGTGTCCAACAAATAACTGTTAAATGAACAAATGACAATGAATGGAATAGAAAAAGTAAAGCACAGCCGCAAACCCACAGCAAACAGAAGCTATTCAATCTCTTAGGTAGCAAACAGAAGGGAGGGTCGCTAGAGCAAGACCTAGCGTAGTTCTTTGAAACATGTGTAGGAAGGGAAAAGGTAGAATTAATCCCTTGCATCTTCCCTTCCTCTCCTTGTGCTAAATAGAGAAATGGGCTTGTGATCCCAGGTGGCAGCAGTGACTACAAACACTCTGGCTTGAGAGGCAGAGAGTACTTGACTAGACATACTCAAGTAAAACAGAGGACTACAGGCATACTGAAGGAAGGTCTATAGTAAACCCTATCCAGAGAGGCTAACAGGCAAGTTCATATGTAAATCTAGACATCACGACATATTCGAGAAAAACAACACTCTTAGAAATCTCATTCTCAGGCCAGTGCTATATTAGTAATACCTGAATAAACTCTACTCTTTCTTTAGCTAAACATGTTTCCAGGTTAGGATTTATGGCATGTTTGAATTAGGCTAGGTAATCTTTCAGAGCATAAAACTACTTCACTAGGTCTTAGAAGAAAAATTTGGGTCTGGAGTTCATACAGGGAAGTAAATTCAACATCAGTAAGACAGACTTGGGGAAGAAATTTCCTTCAAGAAATCCAAAAACTTTTCATGCTTAACCAAGTAAGGCTCGCTACATTGCTGGATTTAAATCATAGTCCTCTTCATCTCTCATGAGTCCTCTAGTCCTCACTGATAAAGAAAATCGTGACCTGTTGCTGACCTTGAACCTGAATGGTCTCTGCAGACAGAAAGATAAATGACTGTCCTTTAGGGACTGTCAACATATCATATTTGGTATTAGAGAAATACCAAATAAAATAAAAATCCAAAATAATCAGTTGGTAGTTATCTGAAATTTCCTGAATTTCATTTTTGTACTAATCCAAACAGGCTAGATTATTCATATAAAAAGACTACTTGACATGTTGCAAGAGGTTATTTGTATATATCAGTGATTTGAGATGCCTTAGAGTTCCAACTTAGTGTTGTGGTGAACATCCGAACTAGTAGTTCACGATGTTTTAACTGAATCCTGGTTGCCTTGTGCTAAAGTGAAGAGCATTAAATATGTAAAATCCCTTAAGTATTGATTTATAATAAGTTATGTCTGTCTTAATATTATAATAAACAAGGGCTTAGCACACATTTAACACTCAGATAAAGGGCACACCTACTTAACCGGGATGATTGAGAAAGAAAACCTCAGCGGAATATACTTATCAACTTGAAAAAAATAGATTAATGTCAAAACAAGGCTCTAAAAGGCATGTGTGAGGATTTTTTTTATTTATTTATTTTGGGAGAAAGAGAATGGGAGAGAGTGTGAATGGGGAAGGGGCAGAGAGAGAGAAGGAGAGAAAGAATCGCAAGTAGGCTCTACACTGTCAGCGCAGAGGCTGACTCAGGGCTTGAACCCAGGAACCATGAGATCATGACCTGAGCCGAAATCAAGAGTCAGTGTTTGACTGAGCCACTCAGGGGCCCCTGTCTGATGACTTCTGCAAATTTTGTCACAGTGGCTAAGGGATCTGAATTGATAACTGAAGTACTTCTTGCTGTGCCCCCTTTTGTTCATGTTAGGCTGCTACTCTTTATAGTACTGTAGGTAAAGAAAGTCATCCTAGCTTGATTCAAATTTTTAAAGCGCATTTCTTAAGGATGTGATCCAAAATAAATATTGAAAGTACTAATAAAATAACAGTTGCTATAAAATCTTCCATAACCATCATACTTCATTATTCTTTCATGAATTCTATCTTTTGGAAACATACATTTTTAAATAGCTTTGGTTCATATCATATTAAAATCATACTATGTTCTTTGCTTTGTCAGGACAAACTAATATTCTTTTTTTTTTTTTTAGGTCAAACTAATTTTCTAAATAATCATGCAACACATGCAGCAAGAATGTTTCCTGATGTTTTTCCATTATACTACAGCCACATGTGCATCATACTAACCTATACACCAGAAGACCCACAAACAAAACCAACACACAAATGTCTACCACCATAAATGTACTATCTTAGCAATACCACACAAACCATCTGTGATGAAAATCCATTCCTTTGATGGAAGAAATGAAGTTAGTGAAATGAATAACATTCTATCTGAAACAAGACCAAATAGTGATTTGTTCATATTAATGTAATAATAAGTTAATTAGTAACTAACAGGGTACTGACTGGCAAGAAATAAAGTTGTTTCTTGGTTTCTCTTACATAGATGAATGTAGCATTCTTCCTTCTAAAAATAATATTTTGCTTTTTTTACTGAACATAAGTGAAATGGTCTTTAGGGCATATTATATACCTTTCCTAAGTATTTACAAATGGTGTATATGTTATAAAAATTTCTGTTGTTGAATCTTGGTGCTCATCAAACACAAGTAGGATATAGGATTATTACATTCTTAGATCAAACCAACAATTAGAACCTTTCTAACCACACACCTTTTCACATCATTGTGAATGTTTATTTCCTGGATACAAGGACATTTCTGAAGGATCTCAGCTAATAATATAAAATTATATATGTATGTGAATAAAAAAGAGTAAAGTGATATAATAATAAAAATAGGTTAAAATTACAGAGGTCAAAGACACCTATTTTCTTTTAAAAAGCTTTCATATACTTGGCAGAAAGAAAATGAATATTGGAGGAGAGTGTGAGTAGTATTTAAAAGAAAAAAAATGAATTAAGTATAAAGTGAAAACACCTAAAACAAGAGTCAGCATGAAGAAAAGTCTTCTGCTCTATCTATCTGAACACAAACAAACTAATGGCAATATGAACTTGTGGACATAAAGGTTTGAAATACATTTCACTAAAAATCTTTTGTTTCTTGCTGCTCACTCAAACTTAAAAGACTACTTGTCAGTTATAGACTTATTTTACATTGTCATTAATGAGATTGTAAACCATTTTGACAAAATTACATTTTTAATTGTTCTTCTCACTACTTGATATTGAAGTATAATTGACATACAATGTTATATTACTTTCAGATAAACAACATAATGATTCAACAATCCATATATTACTCAATGCTCACCAATATAAGTGTAGTATTTTTTTAAATAAATGTAATTTCAAATAGCATTTCTTATTGATGTGTAATTATAAAAAGGACAAACCAGACTAATTACCATTGGTTCAGTGATTCAATAAACCTATTATATAAAGAAATAGAAAATCTAAAAGAAAACATCATACTATGTTGGAAATTTACTTTTAATTAACTTGATAATGTCCTCCTTAAGAAAAAAGTTTCAAGAAACTAGCATCCAGCATGGCATCTGGCACATTTCAAATGTTCAATAAGGACTATTAAATCAAAGAAATTTCTCACTAGGATTTATTTTTATCTAAAAGAATGGTCTCTAATACCTATAATTCTGTGCAACATGTACAGCTAAGGTTTCCAGATGTACTGAAAGTATGGCAAACTCATATCCTTAATATTAAAAAAAATGAAGTATTTTACATTATTTCATGATGTAGTAGAAAATATACTTAGGAAAAAAACCTCACATATATTTGTATACTTTCTTGGCCACATAAAAATCAATCAATAACTAAAACATAATACATCTATTCTGATTACATCTTCAAGTACATCTTATATTTTGATTCAATCATACTGAGTTTATAGATAGGGTATTAATTTAAAGAGGAGCTTCCCAAATTCTACTGATAGGTTTTTAAAGTGTGTGTTGGAGAGGAAAGGAAGGGAAGGACAAAGATAAAGACTGAGATTTGACTGACAGAGGCTTTCATAGTCTAGCAATGTAGTAAATATGGGACAGGTGCAAACATCATTAAACAAAATCGCTTATTGGCTCTCTGTACATTTAACTCAATGATGCACATCATGAATTCTTAGGAGAAATATAGTACTAGCACTTTTCAAACTTGCTAGACTGTAGAACACCTTTTCATGGGGGCTCTCATTCTGTTTCAATTACTGTTCCACAGGCTATAGTCTTGGCTGTGTAACATAAAGACCCTTTAAAAAAGAATACAATGAAGTTTAAATATGAATATATACTTTACTTCATATTCCTGGGAAGTTACTTATTCCAAAATTACACAAAATACTTAGTTAAGAATTCTTTTAAAGTCAAGTTCATGAGCTAATAAGCAGATTCAGTTCTATGATTTGAATTATTTAGGAATGGTTTTCACACTTTTTCACAGAAGTACTTCTAACTATAAAGGAGCAAAAAGTAAAAATTGGGACAGAGGGAGAAAGTGATTCTGAGGAAAAAGAGTCTAAAGCAGAGATCAGCAGACTACAGCCTATAGGCCAAATAGAGCTCACTGTCTGTTTTTGGTTTTGTTGTTGTTTTGAATACAGTTTTACTGAGATAGGATTACACTCATTTCTAGTTATCATCAACAACTGTAATAGGATATTAAAATATCTGTATTTCTATTGGTACTGATATCACAGATACCACTAATAATACTGTGGCTTGTGGCCTATATTTATAATTGACAGAAATCCTAAATTTCAGATAGAGGTTAATGAAAATAAACATGCAATTTTTTACAGACCAGGTTAAAAACATTTGTTTTAGAATACTATGAAAAGATATCTGACACTTTTAAATAGGATATCAGAAACAGTAAGAAAAATGTAAAGCAACAAAGTAAAACATGACTAAAATTTTTAAATAAATTAAAAACTAAAATTAAAAAAAGATTTAAAATTCAAATGATATTTTGCACAAAATTTATGAAATAATGCATAGCCATTAGTACAAGTTCTAAGATTATTCACTCTGCAATATTTCCTTAAATTTAAATAAAGCTAAAGCTAATATTTTGTGTGCAACAATTTATTACTCCTATCACAAATGACTGATTTGTGCCTAGTAGTCAAAAAAATTTGCATGAGGAAATGAATATTTTGCTTGTCAAGATATCTTACCCACCATAACTACTATCAGACAACCAAAATATAGGCAATTAGTATACATTGATACATAAGTGTTATGAATGTTTATACAGGGGATAAATTACATAGATAATGACATATTTTTAAATGTCACTTTTTTTAAAGTGAAAATAAATAGCATGTATTAAGAAATTATTAAATAATCAGTGTTTTAAATTATGTGATATTAATTACATAAAATGGTATTACAGTCAAATTTCATCATATTGCTTAATTAAATGTCCATAATAAGGCCTTAGGCATTATAAGGTGCTATAGTATGAACACAAAATTAAAGGGCATTTAACTTTTATGTTTTAAAACAATTAATATGACATAATGATAAATGCATTTATCCAATAGCAAAGTTCTTAAAATTGTGATTTTATTCTCTCTAGATATGTTATGATTTACAAAGCAAAAATACACACATGTATAGTTCTTATCAGATTTTATTTGAAGAAGCATCAGACACACTACTTCCAATTTACATACTATAAGAAGACTTCAAATTTTAACTATTTTTTCCAATGTCTATTTGTTTTTGAGAGAGAGAGAGCACAAACAGGGGAGGGGGAGAAAGAGAGGGAGACACAGAATCCAAAACAGGCTCTGGGCTCTGAGCTGTCAGCACAGAGCCCAACGTGAGGCTCGAACTTACAAACCGCAAGGATCATGACCTGAGACAAAGTTGGCTGCTTAACCAACTGAGCCCCCCAGATGACCCTAAAATTTTAAATACTAAATGATTTATATTTTCGCCTTCCAGGCTGATTTTACCTAGAACTAATTTTCAAGTGCATAAAAAATACTTATAAAATGTCTGTGTTTAATGTCTGCTGATCAGTAATGTCTACAGCTTTCCCTTTCCAGAAAAGTACATACAAAGCCTAAATATAACAGATTGGCCTAAACTTTCCATATGTAAGACCAAAAAAGACTCTGGGAAGATTATATAATGTTTTGTTGCACTTTGCCTTCTGTATTTTAGCAACTAACTGATCCTACATGTTCTTACAAGAGCAATTTAGCATTTAATTAAGAAGGACATTTTACTTTCATGTTTTAAAACATAACAGATTCATATTGCTCCTGGTGAAGTCTAATGAAAGATATTCAATTTAAAGATTTTAATTAAGGAATTTGTTAGAGAACTTAAAGTGAGTAATTTTCTAGAAATAAGATAACATAAAAAGGTCGTAAGTGATACAATTGGCATTAAATTCTTGGAAACCAAGCAGGAATATGCTTAACTATTTGGCAAAACTTCAAAAAAATTACTAAAATATTAAGATAAATAATGTGGTTTTTAAAATCATCTGGGAGCATGCATGAGAAAAGCTGCTGTCATGGAATGAGCAAGTGTAAATGGCAATAAATCCAGAAGAAAATGTCAAGCGCTTCTGAACAATGAAAGAACACAAAATGTTGCTTGTAAAATAAACCACAACAATGGAAGAAAACTACAATGTTGTTTAAGATATTTTAAAATTTTCATTTCCCTTCCATAAACTTTACTTGTTAATAAGAAATCTGAAGTTAACAAGAAGTAAAAATACTGATATATACTAGTATTGAAACAAATGAAAAGTATTCTCAAACATTAATTACAGTACTGGAAAGGAAACTATTATTAAAAGAAACTACAAATTTACCAGTTCTTATATTTGGTAAATTCAAATCCAAAACTATTAGATTCATAAAATGTTATTAAATAAATTATACTTAAGTTATATTTACTATAGACATAATAGATAGCATTTGCCAGTAGCAAATTTTTTTGGAAGAGTTAATGCCATTATTAAAATGGCACAATATGATATTATTGCATTGCTTTTAGCCAAAATATTCTAATAATTTATTAATATAATATTAAATAAAGAACTAAAATGTTTAAAAGTATCTAAATTAGTAGTAATGCCAATCACTTATTTGTAAAATTCTAAGCAAAATAGCTTTAAATTTAAAAACTCATGGAATCAGGATCAGGTTAACATTAAATACCTAACCATATTATATTATACCAAAATCATAAAGCTAAAAGTTTATATCATCAGTTTAAACATAGGCAACGATATATAGATCTGACTCTTGCATTATCTGAGTTTTGTCAATATTAAAGTAAAGTTTCATACACCAACTCTATTAAACACAGTTTTTCATGCATGATATCCGTGAGGGAAAGCTGATATACATGTTTACAGATATACATACATGCATTCTCAGAGGTTAATATTTTGTATAACAACAAAATGTTTAGGTTAAATAAAAGACTGTAATTCTCCAAGAGACAAGCATTAACTTGTTACTATAATATTAAGGAGTTAAAATGCTTAAAATTATATTAGAGATTTATAAACAGATGACGTTTAAGATTCATTCCTTCATTCTGAGTAAAGGAACATGTGTGTTCTTGTGACAGTTGATTAAGCAGTACCTTGCCTTTTTCTCTCAAGAGTATCAAATCATGAGCAATTCCAGGTATGGAATAGCTGAATCACTATATCGTACACCTGAAACTAAAATAACACTGGATGTCAACTAACAGGAATTTAAATAAAAACTTAAAAGTATCAAATCAAAACCAAAGCTTCCCCAGAAATAAACAGGTTTTACACTAGTTTACATAAAAGTTGCTTCAATTTATTTCTTACTCTTTTACCAGTTTAAGTCAAGTATTTCAAATGAGTTTTGTTGAAGAAAATTTATTCTATTAATTAAAAATAAATATGGGGGCACCTGGGTGGCTCTCAGAGCCTGGAGCCTGCTTCAGATTGTGTCTCCCTGTCTCTCTGCCCCTCCCCTGCTCATGCTCTGTGTGTGTCTCTCTCTCTCAAAAATAAACATTAAGAAACATTAAAAAAAATATGAATTGGGAAGGAACACTGTAAGCTATACCAATTTCCCTTAATTATCAATCCTTTATTGTATCTTGCCCTTATCTTCAAAAGCAAACCCACATCCTATTTTCTTCATACATCATTTTACCCTAGGAAATATACTATTTCATTATTTTTATGTTACTAATCTTTTACGTATGTCTAATAACTCCCCCCCCTTATCTTAACCAACTATCTACTTATTCTTCTTTCCAATGTCTCTACAAACTTTTAAACAGTACTCCTCAAGGGGTCAATAAAGAGTAAAAATGGACAATATTTATTGCCTTTAAGCTATGAAAACAATTTCAAGAGAAACTCTCATTTTATTCCTCATGCTGTTCTTAGGTATTACCTTTGAAAACTGGCTGGTTCATAGAATCTCTGCTTTGGGTTCCGGTCCACACAGACTATGTATGATGTGTTACCTGGAACTGTGCATTATAAGGTCTGAGTTTATATTTATTTAAAGGAAAACTGTACAACTCTAAAAGTTCCTAAAATCAGGTGGTGCTCCTCAAGAAATTTCCTGAAACACTGACTACGGAGAGTATTTCATTGTTATATGTGCATTACTCAAAACTGATAATAATTGTACATTATCAACTTTACTTTCTTTATGTTGATTAGATGAGGTCAATTGCCAGGCACAATTATTCTTTACAATATAGTCATCAAATATGTAAAAAGAAAGTCTAAGTTGTTATCTAACAGATGAATGGGCTCAAAGATTAGATGCAAACTTTGTTACTAATCTATACAGGTATCAGTATGTATTGGTACTTTTAACATGGTTTACATTTTTATAATAATATGTGATCATGAACATGCATCATCTATTAAAAGCATGATAAAGAATGAAATGATAATAAGAGAAAACAAGTACCGATTAAATTGTCATTTACTTTTCCATGACAATTACTGCAATGTTTTATCTGTAAAGAAAAACATTATGTTTGTTCCTTGGAACACTTTACAAAGTCTATACATTTCCCCTCTTACATTTACAAATTTCTACAAATTATGTTACTTGCTGTTTTAGCTTATTGAGGTATGTATACATGTGTACATAAAGTGAAAAGTCATCAATGTGTATCTTAAATTTTCAAAAACACATCCATGTAACCAACATCCAAATCCAGAAATAGAGCATTCAAAATGGTCCCACTGCACCCCACTGCAGCACTACCTGCTTTGCCCAAGACTAACCACTAACCTGACTGCCAATACCAGAGATTAGTTGTTTGATTCTGAGCTATATATAAATAGAATTATACAGCATTAACGGTGTTGTCTGGTTTCTTTATCTCAATATCACATTTGTGAGACTCAGTCACATTTTATTTGTAGTTAACTCATTCTTATTGCTGTATAGTATCCCACTGTGTGAGCTTAAGATATTTTTACATTCTGCTGTTGATGAGTATTTGTGTACTTAGTTTCCAGTTCAGGGCTATTGCTAGTAGTGTCATCGTAGAGAGTTTTGTGTATCTTTTGGTGAATACAGGTGCTATGTTTCTGTTGGTACGTTGTAGCAACAGAATCGCTAAGCTATGTGGTTAAGTGTACGTTCAGCTTTACGTGCTCTCAAATGTTTTCACAGTGTGTAGTACCAAGAGACACTACTTCTAGCAGTGTATGAGTTACAGTTAATCCATATGCTTGCCAACACGTCTTATGCCAGTCTTTTTCACTTTAGACATTCTGGTAGATGTACAGTGATATCTTACTAATGGATTTGTCCTGTTTTAAGGAGTTTAGTGACCACTAGGATATTCTCTTTTGTGAAATTCCTATTCAGTTATTTGGCCCATTTTTTTTTACTAGGTTATTGCTTTTTCTTAGTGATTTGAAAGCATTCTGTACATACTGGAAATATAAGTCCTCATCAGATACTTGTATTGCAAATATATATCCTCATTTTTGGGCTTGTCTGTGTACTCTGTTGATGTCCACTGAAGAACAGAAACTCTTAATTTTAGTAATGTTCCAAATTTATCATTTTTCCATTATGGTTACAGCTTATGTCCTACCTTAGAAACATTTACTTACTTTAAGGTCATAAAGACATTGTGTTGTTTCCTAACACTTTTATTTTCTTATCACTGACGTTTATATTAACAATCTATCTGCAATTGATTTTTGACAATGGTGTGAGGTGGGAGCCAAGATACATATTTTTCCCCCATTTGGCTACTCAACCTAGACTATATTTTCACAACTGTACTACAGGGTTGCCTTTGTCATAAATGAACTATATAGTTTTTGTACCTGGTCTCTTTATTGAACAGATTTTTCTATTTTATTGGGCTACATCTACCCTTGCAGCAATACCACACTGTCTCAATGGGTCTGGGTATCTGGCCATGTAGTCATTTAGCTGTGTTTGTCTTTATTATGTTTTGAAAAAGTGAAGCCCACATCATTTTCCTGGTCTGAGTCCTTGCATATTTAGAATAAAATCCAAACTCCTTTCGAGGGCTTACAATGCCATTCATGTTCTGACCACTGCCTACTTCTCTGATTTAACCTCCCCTCCTGTCCACTGCCCCACTTCCTCCACCCTTTGTTCTCTATGTTGCAGCTACATTAGCCTTCTTGCAACACTCTAGCTCTTTTTGCTAGAATGCCCTTTTCCCAAACATCACCATCATTGTATGTTTTATTTCTTGATAAACACCACTCCTGAGACAGATCTTTGCTATCCAGTTTACCTACAAGGCTTCCTTCTCCTTCTCAAAAAATATTAGTAATTTGGGTGTTTATTGGTTTTCTTGGTCAGTAGAATATAAGCTTCATAGGAACAGGGATTTTTACAGGTCCTGTTTTATTTCAAGTACCTAGGTATATAAGTGCTCATTAAATATTTGTTTAATGTGAAGCTGTATACTATGGTTAAAAGAAAACAAAATTATAAAAGTCAAGTAGACTAAAATGGAATATGTACCCAGATTGCTAATTAAGAATTTAACAGTTGTATTTTTGTTATAAATATCAAATTTACTACTTGTCACTTTCAAAACTGAAATGCTACTTTCACTATTAATAATACAGGTCTGAAAATTTATTTATTGTTTAATGGCATAATTGTATGTAAATCACAACTCCATTTCAACAGAGACATCCTTTGAACTCAAAGTAGTTCAGTTTCCTCTTCCTCAATTTCAGAATAAATATGTATTTTTTATTAATTCTCAGGAAATACTTGTTGAAACAAGTATGCAAAATCTGGGCTGAACACAGATTGGAAAACACCAACTATTGTAGTTAAATACCACTTATAAAAGAGACTATCTAGTTAATTACACTCCCAAGTTTTAATCTCTATCAAAAACATGGCATAAATCCAATACAGTAATTTACATCAAATAGCTTATTTCAAAGGTATAATAAATCATAATGTTATATTGTAATGTTCTTTTTAAAAAAATTTTTAATGTTTATTTTTGAGAGAGCATGAGCGGGGGAGGGGCAGAAAGAGGGACAGAAGATCTGAAGTGGGCTCCACATTGAAAGCAGAGAGCCCAATGTGGGGCTTGAACTCACAAACTGCGAGACCATGACCTGAGCCAAAGTCAGACACCTAACTGAGTGAGCCATCCAGGCACCCCTATAATCAAATATTCTTAAACACACTTATTCCAAATTGAAGAAAAATTTTATATAAAGATGCTATATCTCTGATAAAAATTTTCATTTAGTGGATCACTTTAGTTGTAATGAATAGAAAAAGAATTTTTTAAAACTCTATACTACTTATTTAACTAAATTTGGGCATTCACAAAATCTTAATAGTAGTATCATCAATAAAATTATAATTTTTCCAAATAACAATTAACGTAATTGATAACCAATATTAAGAATCATTCATAATACTTTGCAAAACAAGATAATTAGTATTTCTTTAAACATTTTTATGATTAAAAATTAAGTGAGTTTTCTTTGCAATTTCAAATTCTAACTGCAAAATATAGTCTAAAAGTTCTAAAACATAGACACCTAATATCCAAATCCACAAGTATTAATTGAAAATAAAATTTAAAAATAAGTGAGTCAGGTAAAAATCATAACTCTCCACAAACAATTTTCAATAAACAAAAATTAGACAAGAAATACAGTGTATATTCTACAGAAAAAAATACACTATGAAACTGCATTGTTATCTTTGATGGAAAGACTAAATTCATTCCCAATTACATCAAACCTAGAAATTTAAAAATAAATCCTACTGTAGTTGGTCTTGGAAACTGAAAAGTGATTTTAATGCTCATTAGAAAATTAGGCATAATTTCATATGTTTGAAAAAGGACATAGATGGGAATGTGTATTACCCTATCAAGTCTATATCTATAATAATTAGAATATTTTGGTATTTATCTGCCACCATCACCATAAAAAAAATGGGTCAGGAGAAAAAAAATATTCTGGAAAATAAAATATGTATATGATAAGATGTCATAAACAAATGGGAACCCAGATTATTCCTGTAAAAATGAAATTGAAAAGCTGGTTTAGGAAGAAAAAAAGGTGGATTTGCAATTTATACCACAGAACATCTTACATCATAGGTATATTAAAGAGTTAAAGGTTTACCTTTTTAGAAAGTGATCTGGCAATACAATTTAGGAGATTTATTTTCATATTATTTGGCTCTCTAATCCTGCTTATAGGAATCTTTACAAAGAAATATTCAGAAATACAAATATTTATGGGTGAAGGAGTTCATAAACAAGGTAACAAAAACGCTCTGAACAACTTTAATTTTCAACAATAGATCAATAGTTGAAATATTATGTTAGGATATTATGCAGCTAGTGATACATGAATAAAAAATAGTAATTTCCTGTGAGAATCACAATTAAGTATAGAGCGAAGGATAAAAAGATAAAGTTTGCGACAGGAGAAAGCAGTTAAAACTTTACCAGTATTTGTGTTGGAATTATGGGAGATTTTTGGTTTCCTGAAGTATGAAGCAATCATTCCACAATTTGTGAACCTTCTGAAGGATAAGAACAGACAGCATAAGCTAAGGCACATATGAGTATGTAGAGAGCAAGTGAGGATAAACAGTGAGATCATAAATGTAGTAGCAAATGATGTGCATTAGAGAAAAAAAATAGGACAGATTAAGGATAGGTAAAATAGGGCTAATTTATAAGAGGTTCTGAAATAGAAACAAAAGATTTTGGATTTGATCTATGAGTTTTTAGATGACTGATGCCTTTCAAGTTTGTTTTAGAAAAATTAGTCTGTTAAACATATATGCAAAAAATTAGGGAAACCAAAGTCAAATAACTAAAGGAGGATAAGGAATGGTAACAAACTCCTAAAATGAAAAACTAAGATAAAATACATCTTCCTGATAGGTACTTTGGATTGCTTTTCTAGTGATGGTAACAGATTTGCAGGACTCAGTTTCTCTCCTCTTGGATCTCAATAATGGAGACTGGTAAAACCACAACCAGTCTTAGAAAATCATCCTATGATGAAGAAAAACAAAAGCTATATGACTTTGAGAGGAAAAAATAATTATCTGGAAAATAACACAGGAAAACATATTTTCTAAAACAGGTAACAGAAGGGGAAATGTGTTTCTTAATACATTCCCATCAGCATGATCTTAGAAAGAAAAAAATTATGGTAAACTGCATGAATTAATAAATGGGTGAAATTTCTCTTGATATACATATCAATACATTCTCATTATTTGCTGTAGTTATCCATACAGTCACCACAAATAGGAAGATAGTGAACAATGAACTAGAATTCTTCAGGCAAATACAGGGCTTAGGTTTCTGTGAGCTTCCGGTCACACATTTTTATCAACCTTCAATATATAACCTTGTTTTAACACCGTTTCTACTTAGGAAACCTTATTTAGTATGTATTGTTGATTCATAAACATTGAACTCAGGGCCAACACCCTCGTTAAGTCATGCCTGAATAAAGATCATCCATCACATGTATTTTCTCTGCAGAGTACATCACAGCCTTCTTGCACTGAGAAACACTAGACCGTTTAGACAGCACTCAGAGCTACGCTTGAGGCCATTTTAAACAGTGTAATCACCAGTAAAAAGCACAAAAATGTGAAAAACGTGGCATTAAACTGTAAAAAGTATACTTGTTTAGAGTATGAGAGTTGAAATAAGAAGGCAAAGCATTGCCTTGTTTGACCTAAGCTGTGAATGTGTGCGCCAGGTGACCTAAATTTTTCAGCATTGCATGCAAGTCTGAAAAAGATACTGAAAGTCCTGTGCGGATTAATGTTGGGTTTACAAATAAATTTAGCAGGTGGACAAATCTGCAAATATGGAATCCAGGAATAATGAGCACTGGCTGTATTTAATGGAATGAGAGTTGTATGACTTGAACTTAATTCCTATTCTTAAAATAGATACATAACCAGGAATAGGAAACAAATTTTCTCATCTAAAAAACTGGAAGCCCCTCCAAATTTATCTTTAGACTCTTCCACCTCAAACACTGAATAACTCTGACGCGCAGCTTACACTCCCCTCTAATGAAATTTTCAAACAAGCTCAGAAAACATTAAGGATAGAGCTCTCTGGTACAGAACCCTAAAATCTAACATTAGATTTGGTAAATATTATGCATATCAAAAAATAAACAAATTGAATAAAGTGTGAACCCGAAGTAGTTCTGAGAAAAGTAGTCAAAAATACTAATTTTCCAGAGAATAGGACTTGAGATTCAATGTCCATTTGAGATAGTTCAGCATTTCAGGTCACAAGCTGAAAAATTTGTAGAAAAAGTCATAGGCCTTCTAAATTTCCTAAGGGTAGAATTTCAGTTCAAAACCGCCAAGATTGTATATTGCTTGTCTTACGATCAGCTTACTGGACTTATCATTCTAACATATAAACCCTAAGTTATCTATAAACTCAATGTTATAGTTTTACATATACTATATTTACTATATTTACATACGCATATACTAACATACATATACATAGTAATGTTAGCAAAATTAATATCAATATAAAAGAAAAAAATGATGTAAGGATTTAATAATTTATTTAACCAATTGTTTTTATGGAACATAAAGAAATGAAACAGACTCATGGTCTACATTTCAAAAACTGTTCTCCTTGGCTTGGAATGTACATTTGGTTTTGTTGGCTGGCATTAAGTGATATGAGAATATAATTAGGTTGTTGTTTTTTCCTGTGTATCAGATTTGTCCTTTGTTTTTAAGTAGTCAGTATTTGCATAAATATCCCATTCCTTATAAATCATGACTTTCTATTTATTTGGGGTTTTTTTTGAGAGAGGGAGCACATGTGTGTGCAAGTGGGGGAGGGGCAGAGAGAGAGAGAGAGAGAGAGAGAGAGAGAGAGAGAGAATCTTAATCAGGCTTCCATGCTCAGCACAGGGCTAGGTCCCACAACCCTAAGATCATGACCTGAGCCGAAGTAAAGAGTCTGATGCTTAACTGACTGAGCCACCCAGGTACCCCATGACTTTTCTTTTTAATTTACTCTTTATCTTTCTCTTAAAAGGTAAGTAATCAAAGATATAGTATGAAAATATTTATTTAAACACCTAGTAAGCAAAAGTAGGCATGTTAGAGCAGGGACTGGCAAACTTCTTCTACAATGGGTTAGAAAAAGTAAATATTTCAGGCTTTGTAGGCCAAAAAGTAAAATCAAGGATATTAGGTAGGTGCTATATAACAAGAGAGAAAACATGTCCACAATTCTGTATTCAATTTATAACAGTATTGCTATTACTAACAACAGCAACAGCAGTGGAGAACAACAGACAGATCTAATAAAATTATTTTTGGGGAGGGAGGGGAATAACCTTTTTCTTAATCAGGGTTGAAAGTCAGTATTCCTATCAAACCACATGCATATGTTCATCTGCCATTGTCAATCCAGACTGAGATTTTACATGTTTCATTTTTGAAAATGAAATGTCTTTTGATTCGGATAGGTACTGCCAAATACTGATATCAATCCAAGAGCATACGATATTTGGGGGGCATATCCATTACTTAGGAGGCATTTATAGAATTCTAATAGATTTTTCTCTTAAAATTTGCTTTTAGCATGTCATTACATTACAGATTAATCATTGCCAATTCAAGATTAAGTGGAATCTCAATTGCACAGCTAAACAGATTTTGAAATATGGAAATCTCCTCTGCATTGCACTGAGGTCTCAAAAACGCTGCAGGAACTCTGGTTTGAACTCTGAAAACACAACTGCTGCAAATTTGTGTGAGAATGGAATTATCACTTCTTATTTTAATTCATGATAGCACAGAAGAAACACACCTGTGATCCAAAAGTTTAGTTATTGTAGGAATGACTTTATTGCAATTTATGTTTTGCACATTGTGTTGTTCTGCCATATAATCTTGGATTGAATTCCTTATAAACATTATCAACTCCGTATCAAGAGCTAATTCTCAAAGCTACTTAATAATGTCAGTAACAGTGGTTGAGGTCAGAGTCATTTTTCTCATTCAGAAAAACTTCCACATTCGTCTGAGCTCAATAAACCTCAACACACTTTATCACTGCTAAGTTATCAAACTGCTTAAGTAGTAGTAAAAATTAAGTAGTAGTAAAAATTCATCTTTTATTTCTGACAAAAATTCATAGACAATGATGAAGTCTTATGGAAGTGAAGGAAACTGACCACTGAAACTACTGGTTTTATACACACAATAGATTTCTTTATACACACAATAGATTCCAATATATTCTACAAGGTGTTTGCTGATTTAATAATATAGTGAATAAACACAGGTTTTCAACACATCTCCATATACTTGTATACATATTTTTGTATGTATACTTTGTATACTTGTATACATATTTTTACCACCATCAGTAATAACACATCTTACCACATTCTACTTAATGTTGCCATGAACTGATGTTTTCTCAACTTCTTTGAAAACAGTCTCACAGACTATTAACAGAAGTTTATACATCAATCCCAGTAATTCCTTGAATAAAAATTGCCATTAACTCCTTGAATAAAGTTTATTTTCTCTGGACAGGTTTTAACTTACTTACCATGGGAAATGCATCCTTTGCCTGGCTAAAAATTAGCTACTCATAAACTTACGTTGGTTGCAACCTCATTTCATTTTTAATTTTTGTGAATAAGATTCCATTTAAATTCTGTTGCTTTTTTGTATATTGGGAATGTTGTGATGAGTACATAATCTGTTAATGTTAACAGTTATTCTTTTAGCACAGCCACTATGTTATTGCATAAATAACACAATACTGTGTGACCTAATTGGTAACAAAATAATCCAAACCCATGGCGCCTTAATAGTCAAACATTTGAAGTTCACATTTCTCTTTTCTTCTTGCTTTGACATTATGGATATGCCTTGGTAAAAACAAGTAAGTGCTGGGGTATAGCAAACAATGCTGAGTTATTACAGTGTAACTCTGATTTGCAGTGCACAGAGAAGCAGTGAGCAGTGATGAGAGCTCCACATGTGATTTCTGCTGCAACTACTCAACTGCCAGTGTAGTGCAAAAATAGCCACAGACAGTGCAGTGTGGTTATGTTCTAATAAATTTGTATTTAAAACACTGAAATTTGAATTTCATATAATTTTCAAGTTTCTGAAATATCATTCTTTAAAAAAAAATTTTAACCACTTAAAATTTTAAAACCATTCTTAGCTTGGAGGCTGGGGAAAATAAGGGAGTGGGACAGATTTGACTCACAGATTAAAATCTACCAAACCCTGGTACAAATAAAACATGTCTCCAAAAAAGGCTCTCTAAAACCTACTGATCACAGTTTAATTAGTCTGAACATGGTGTAAAAGCAGTCTGGATCTGGTGCCTACAGGATCAAATACCTTTAGAGAGTAAGACAAGACTGTTTCTTGACTGGGGACTGTTAAGTCACATTGCAGAAAGACCTTCACCTGTATTCATTGGTGTTGTTAAAGCGGTTTAGAGTTCAAATGGACTAACATAAATCCATCATAAACATGACTCAAAGAACATGTGCCACTACAATTTCACTCAAACTTAATATTAATAATATTAATCATTAAAATGTCACTAAAATGACATCACATATTTTACATCTGTCAAATCACAGAAAGATGCAGAGGGCCTTCTTTGGTCAATTTACTAAAGCAGCCAACATGACCTAGTAGTCATAGGTCATCTTCTGGAATAATAATAAAGAATATCTCAGAGTATTCAATAAGTTCTTCAGGGTGTATTTAGAATACCTTTCCCCATGCAAAATATGAAGGAATCAATGAAGTGAGATGTCTTTTTAAATGTGGTTTTACATATAAATGGGGAAGCCAAGAAGACATCCAACGGCATAACTCAAGTAATCATTGAATAAAAAGTGAAAATTTGAAATGAGAGGAAGTAGCAAAAACAAACATAAAACAGAGAAATGTATCAATATTTACAGTGTAGAAGGTGTTATACAACCTTAGTAGTACATTAGTAATTATTTTGTTATCAGAAATATTACTGTACTTACAAAATGCAATAAGCTGCAATTATTGCCATTTGTACTTCAAAGTATAATGCAGAAATAAAACAACAAAAAAATCATTTCACATAATTTTTGGAAAGATAAAATATTTACAAGAGTTAACACATACTTGATTTCAAAGAAATACATTCATGAGTAGTTTAATTTTGTTAAAAATTTCAACTCTTTTACCAAAATACATCTGTCTAGGGCTATGTAATGAGAAAAACATCTGTCTGTTTTACATTAGCAATTATTGTACTTTTATTATCAGCCAACTTATTTTGTATTGGATGTCTCAGCTGCTAACATTAAAACAGATGTAGCCAATTCCTACAAGAGCTTTTTCCTGTAGTCGACAAATAACTTTGCTAACTTCTCCTCCATTTCTCATATAAAAAGGAAATTTCTTAGAACTTAAATGCCCTACTACTATATTTATAATGAAGAAAAAAAGCAAATGAGATTTAGGAAAGGACCTGTGACAATCTTTGTAAAAGCACTTCTGTCTTATCACACATTTACTAAATGACTATGACACACTTCATATTACAGTTACATACTTGAAAGTTATTTGTGAAATAATTAGAAAATGAAATCACATTTCCCATCATAGTATCATTTCTGCTTATTATTATAATGCCTCATTTTCTCCTTCCTTCTCTTACTACCTTAATGATTTGCATCCATCAGTAAATGCATATCTCATTAACAATCACCTGGGATCCAAGTATGATAGCTAATTCATAAAACTGTGCATTTCATAAACAATGACAGAATCATTAATGGGAATATATATGTAAAACAATCAGGAGGTTTTTTTGTTAAAAAAACACAGGTCCATGGGCTTCCATATTTTTTATTACTGGATTCACATGCAGTAACCAACTTCTAGTATTCAAGTGGTCTAAAGCTCTCTCTCAAATTCATTACAGCATATCCCCCTTACAGCCTCCTCTCTTAAACCTTCCCTCTTTGTTTCTGCAGTATTTTTGTCTGCAGTCTTTTTCTGCTTTGTATTCCATAAAGAAGACTGTGAATTTATTTGTTTTGGGGAGACTCAAGATTCATTTGAATATGATAGTATTATGGACAATACACATTCTTTAACTTGCGATTCTAAAATCCAAAGTGTTATTAAAGAAGTTTAAATTATAAGACAACATTCTTTCCACTCAGTAGTTTAAGTGTACATTATAATACACACCGGAGATTATTCTTTCTTTTTCTATTGTTTGTTTTTTAAGTTAAAGTTTAGTTAAAAAAAACACATGCTGACTGATTTGTGATGTACTCAATGGAAATCCTCTCAATATGCTAATAAATGAGAGAGTAAACTGACAGTATGGAGAAATCAACCCTAATATTGCTCAATAAACATTTCAAGTTTGTGAAGTGTTCAACATGAGAATAGATTTTTAACTCTGCAAACTAGGTGGGGTTTATTGATGACTAACGTGGTTCTGTTTTTCATCAATTACTAAATACCAAAAGTATAACAAATTTGGATCAGCTGCCTTTGTATTCAGTCATTCTTCTTACAGTTTCTAAGCTGGTGTTGCTTAGAAACCTATATAAACATTCATGTCTTTTCAAAGGAGGAAATAAAAAATTCTTGGCATAATTTTTAAGCCGAGATAACTATAAAACCAAGAACACATATTTATTTCAAAGTTCTAGTACTATTTACAAAATTCTAAATGAAAAAATATTTTCCTTATTTAAAAATTTGTTATTTTTCCCAGTCAACACTTACTGAGCATTTACTGCGGACACCATACTAAGTACTTTAGTCATAGAATTCCTTTAACCCTTGTGATAACTCTACAAAGTTAATCTGTATCTGTCCCTCTCTTACTGACAAGGGAAAAAAGAAATTGGTGCATTTTTAATATTAGAAAAAAATACATGCTTAGTTTATTAGCAAATGAACTACATATAGTTACTCATATTCCTCTGTAATTAGTTACACTGTATCTACAACCTGAACCTAACACTAATATTGGATGGTGAAAATTGTATGTTTAAGGTTTGCCCTAAATTCAGAATCTAGAGGCACAGAACTAAAAGCAATTTGTCTTTATTTTTCAACAATACCTGCTATCTTCAAAAGACCTAAAATAATCTACAGGAAAATCTACTTTTAAGACAGTGCCCTTGCAAATGCATAACATAGATTTTATATTACCGAAGAATATTGGACAATTAACATATGATTTCACTCCTATATGGAATTAAAAACAAAACAAAAAAACAAATGAGCAAAGGGAAAAATAAGAAAGAAAGAGAGACAGAGACAAAACAAGAACCTTTTTTAAAAATCATTTGAGAGAGAGTGAGCAGGGAGGGGGGCTGAGAGAGAAAATCTTAAGCAGACTCCATGCTCAGCACGGAGCCCAATATGGGGCTCTATCCCGTGACCTGAGCCAAAATCAAGAGTGGCACATTCAATTGACTGAACCACCCAGACGCCCCAAGAGACCCTTAACTGTAGAGAACAAGCTGATGGTTACCAGAGGGGAGGTTGGTGGGGAGACTGGTTAAACAGGTGATGGGGATTAGGGAGTGTACTTGTGATGAGCACCCAGTGATTTATGGACTTGTTGAGTCACTATATGTACACCTGAAACTAATATAACATTGTATGTTAACCATAATGGAATTAAAATAAAATAAATTTTTTATTTTCCTTAAAAATAAAAAAAGAAAAAGAAATCTGCAAACGTATCAGCTACATTAAAAAGTGGCTAGTCATACCCAGAATGTGGCTATCCCAGATGCAGAGTCTGTACTAGAACCTGGGACATCTTGGGAGGGCTTCATTTATTTGAAGTTCCTGGTTCACAGAGTAATCAGGTATGTTAAAATCTGATAGAGGGCATGGACTGTTAACAGCTGTGCCGTCCTAAAGAAAACTGTTTAAAACTCTGCATAGAAAAGGGGAATTCTATTCACTGGGTTAAGTCATGAGGTATGATGCTTACCCTGGAAAATAGCCCCCAATGTTTGTCACATTTTCAATGACTCTGGGGCCTGGCAGTGGGACAATTAGATAATCAAATCCCAGTCTGTGTGGAGTTCAATACTATGGCTGCAGACTGCACAACACCCATACTTCATGATCTATCTGTATGCCCATGGGAAAGAACCCTTTGAGGATGAACATTAATAAAATCAACAAGCTGATCAGACATCCACTGTCTAGGTAGGAACCACAGCCACCTGGATACAGCATTGTCCAGAACATGGTTATTCATCTACAATTCAGAACAGGGCCAAAAAAACAAAGCCTAGTGATTCTAGCACACAAGGTCAAGGAAGCCTGAAAATCTGTCCAGAAAGACAGGTTCACAGTCAAGCAAAAAGGGAATTCTAATGCATACAGACAGGTGTACCATATCAGTCTAATCCTGCTAGATAAACTATCTACATCCCTTCTCTCCTCTTCAGGATACTGCTGAGCACTGACTGTATTAGGTACCATTGTGATAAGCCACCTAGGGTTGAGTCTGGATCTTATAGTGTGGGTAAGATATAGGGAAAATCAGAAAAAGGGCAGTGATTACTAACGGGATTGATCATGCTGCAGACAATGAATCACAAGGCTGCTGAAAGAAAGCAACAACCCTGTACAAAAGTGAACAACTGAGACATAAGTGGGCTAGAGGTAGAGAGACGAAATAATTTCTCTCAGCTCTTATCCACACAGCATCCAGCCCAGAATGCAGCCATCACTTTCAACGTGACCACTGAAGAATCTAAACCTATGAACTTTTAGAAACTTCCTAGAAGCTACTGACTTTAGGAGTGAATAGGCAGTAGAATAAGATTAATTTTCTGGACGCTATTATGATTCCATTTAGTCTAATCTTACTGTGTAACTTGTGGTCTCCCTCTGCTACTTAAGAGAAGAGAAACTCTTTTGCATGTTTCTCAGATTATAGCTGATTATTCTAACTCTCTAGGTGATTGGTGATGAAAAACTGCATTGCCCTGGACTCCCTGCTGGCCAAAGTGGGGTATGTGTGACTGCCAACATCTCTTGCTACACTTGGATTACTGACATATTTAACTGGCTTGCCTATGGATAAGGAGCCTGGCTGAGGTCTATCCTCCAAAAAGTGCTGATTACCCAAGTGGGAGTTATATTTTATCTAAGCCCCTATAAGGACAATGAAGTGAAGTGTCTGATGAAGTGGTTAATGCTCTTGAGATTTGTTATCTGAATAGGTAAAGGCTGGGGGCAGGAGTTGTATGGGAATGGCTCCATCATGATGGCCTGGAATCTATGAATGTATACTTACAGGCCACACAGGCAATGTCTTTAAATGCAGCTAATGTGCATCTTGCCAGAATGCTTTGTGATCTTTTTGGAACATGAGAAAATGGGAGGCTTGTGAGGAGCTGCTATGAGGCCAACCCCAACTCACCTCCCTATCTCTCAAGGAGGCTATCAGGAGACAGTTTCTCATAGCCTCACAGCTTCTGATGAGCTAGCTATAAGGTTTCCTACCTCACCCTGCCCGACTCTCAACCCCTTAGGGTATAGCTACAGACTAAAAAGTATTTAGCTGCAGTCTAGAACTGGCTCCTCAGTAATGGGATATTCCATTACTCATACTGCAGTCATCCAAAATCTTTTGTTTTCATGTTGTCCTTTCATTGTGTGAGACAAGGACCTGGGAATGTAGTATCTTTGGCTTCTCCTCCCTTTGTTGTCTATGTTAGTAATAAACTGAATCTAAAAGCAGCTGTTTTATGTTTACAGCCAATATTGTAGTCTGGCGTTGGCCTTGACCTTATCTGCCTACTGCATGCTTGGAAGAAATATAAACTATGGTATATTCATTCTGTTAAATACTATGAAACAATATAAATGAGTGAAGGTATCAACATGGAAAGATTTACCTGTCATGCTGTTAAGAGAAAAAGAAGCAAGTATAACATGTTTATCTCAAGCTTATATAAAAAAAAAAACCTACAAATGGGTATACCTATGTATATATAGAAATGTGTTAGTAAAAATACATTTAAAATAATCAGAACAGATATACATCAAATATTTAACAGTTACCTCTGGGAGAAGACCAAAGGAGTAGGTAATAAGGCACTTGCACTATTTATTCTACATCAATATTATTTGAACTTTTCAAAGTATTCATGAATTACCCATGCAATCAAAAGAGATGATTAAAATGATTCCGAGTATATAGTTATTGGTACCCATTAATAATTAAACTCTCTGTTGAGGGGGGGAAGTGGATAAACATAAAACAAAAAAAAATATGAGCACTATGTGTAAGTAAATAAATATTAGAATCCAGACCTACCTCATCTAAATATCACTTCTCTCAACTTCAAGTCTGAATATCATAACAATAGCAACATTAGTAATAACAAAACCCAAAAACCTTTACTGAATATTTTATACCTGATAAGAACCAAGATTAGGCATTTATATGTACAAATTCTCCAAGACAGAAGCATCTGCCTTTGCTGGAAGGATACAGAAGCTAAAAGAGTATTTCTTACACAAACCAATCCCACATCTATCTTTAACTTCAAAAGAAAATCTTTCTACTTCTTTTTCTATATTCAAATGTGTGGAGATAACCCTTTAAGACTTCTCTTAATTAAATATACTTATTAATCAAATTTATTTCATACCATAGTCAACTATTAACTCAAAATCGATCATTTTAAGTTAAACGGCAAGACTTCAAGGAGAAAACACAGGAAAAAACTTGCTGCTTGCAAAAGATTCTTAAGATACAAAAAGAAATATAAAAGACATTTATAAACTGAGCTTCATGAAAATTAAGTTTCTACTCCTTGAAGGGCACAAATAAGTAAATGAAAAGGCAAGCTATAATGTGGAAAAGAATATTCACAACACATATATTTGACAAAGAACTTGTATCCAGAATATGTAAAGAACTCCTGTAACTTAATAAGAAGAAAGTAATCCAATCCAATAAATATTGGCAAAAGAATTGAAGAGATAGTTGACAAAAGAAAATATAGCAATGGTCAATGAGCACAAGAAAACCTATTAGGGAAGTGCAAATTAAAACCACAATGTGATACAGATAGATACAATTTATAATTGCGAACATTTTAAAAGACTAACACTACCAAGTACTGGTGAGCATATGAACCAACTGAAATGCTCATATATTGACTGGTGGCAGGAATGTAAAATAGCACAAACTCTATAGAATACTGGCAATTTCTTATGAAGTTTAATATTCCATACGATCTAGTTATTCTATTCCTAAATATTTACTCAAGATAAATGAAAACGTTAGTGTGCACAAAGATGTGAACTCAAATGTCCATAGCCATTTTATTCCTAATAGTCAAAAAATGAAAGCAACTTAAATGTCTGTCAATACGTGAATGGAAAAAAAAAAGGCTACATATTCAAACAGTGACTACTCCTCAACAAGAAACAGGAATAAATTATTTACACGTGCAACAAGAGGGATGAACTTCAAAAACATTATGCAAAACAAAAGCAGGCACAAGGCTACATAATATAAGATTCCATTTACATTAAAACTCTAGAAACGTCAAATAAATCTATAGTGAGAGAAAACAGATAAGTGATTGTCGCTGGCAGGAAGGGACGTAGGTGTGAGACGGGCTTAGGCGACTTGGGAAGAGGAAGATGGTCTGGCAAAGGGCACAATGAAATTTTTGGCATGGTGGAAATATACCATTTCCATCATGACTGGGGTGGTAGTTACATGGACCTATGTTATATATATAAGGCACATACGCAGAGACTTTGAAATCATCCTCATGCAACATGTTTTTAAGGCTTTCATACCCTTTGAGGTAGCAGGTATTTCTTTTTGATATCCATATATCATGTATCTACATACATTTGCTGAGAAATTACTTCAAACAGATTTTAATATTATGTTCAAACTCACTCATTATAGAATTATTTCAATTTTCTAGATAAATACTTACAAAAAATATTACTAAATAAAACATGATTTTTTTTTTAGCTCACCTTTCATGCCATATGGTTCAGAAATCTTATTAGGATGGCTATTTCTTTTATGCTGGCTATTATATACAAACTACTGTTTAAGTAGATAACCTTGGTTTCTAACAAAATATGTATGATTCAGATATTGATTTTCCTACTCCAACTTTTCACACTTTAGATAGCCTATCAACAATATAAGAAGCCTTTCAAATGAAATCAGAACCACAGTTTCTGAAATAAAGATGCGGCAAATATTTTGTTCAACCCCAAATACATTTGAACAAAGCTGGATGCTGCCTTAACTCTCATCTACTGTATGCAATCAGTAAAAAGTCTTGGGTGATTCTATTCTATTAGCATGTTTTCATTTATATTCTTTCCTTCCTTTCCACCTCTACTTACATTCCTATTTCAGGAGGCACTTATGGTTATTTTGTGGTAATGCAATGGCTAACCTGTTTGCAACCCACTGGTTGCATCCCACTGGCTTCAGTAGAGTCCTCCATGTTGCCAGTGGAATAATCTTTTTAAAATATCAACCTGTTGGGGCGCCTGGGTGGCTCAGTCAGTTAAGCGTCCGACTTCAGCCCAGGTTGTGATCTCGCGGTCCGTGAGTTCGAGCCCCGCATCAGGCTCTGTGCTGACGGCTCAGAGCCTGGAGCCTGTTTCAGATTCTGTGTCTCCCTCTCTCTGACCCTCCCCTGTTCATGCTCTGTCTCTCTCTGTCTCAAAAATAAATAAACGTTAAAAAATTTAAAAAATATCAATCTGTTGATGAAAATCCCAGAATTAACATTATGAACAGACTATCAATATCTATAGGAAAAAGGAAAAAAAAGAAAATAGAAAAAAATATATATATAAGAAAAAATATATATAGCTTCTAATTCCTATCCACAATTCCTTCCTGGCCAGACCTAAATTCCAGTTGTAATGGTCTATTTGCAATTCTCTCAATCCTTCCTGTATTCAACTATTTGTGGCCTTGGTTCCTGCTAACTCCATTCATAATGAAATCCTTATCAGAAGATCTGTTTACGTGTTAATTTTTTCTTTTCTATTTCCTATGTCATTTTCCCAACAAAATTAAATTTCTTCTCACTACTATATGCTTTCTGAGATTAAGAATCCGATATTCTTGGGGTGCCTGGGTGACTCAGTTGGTTAAGCGTCCAACTTTGGCTCAGGTCATGATCTCACAGTTCATGAGTTCATAGAGTTCTGTCGGGCTCTGTGCTGACAGCTCAGAGCCTGGAGCCTGCTTCTCTCTCTCTGCCCGTGTCTCCCTCTCTCTCTGCCCCTCCCCCATTCATGTTCTGTCTCTCTCTAATAAACGTTATTTTTTTTTAAAAAAGAATACTTTATTCTTTATTTTTGCATGTACAGAACCTGGCACGATGCTTAACATATAGTAAGAATGACAAATGTTCCTTTAAAATCTTGGTAGAATGGACTACTCACTAGGAACAATGTAAATTTTCAAAATTTACTCAAACAAAAATTAAATAACCAAAGAAATGAAAAAGTCTGTCAAAAACTTATATTCAAATAAGCTCTGAGCTCAAATTGTTTTATGTGATCTTTCAAACTAAATGATTTTCAACGTTTTTTATTTATTTTGGGACAGAGAGAGACAGAGCATGAACGGGGGAGGGGCAGAGAGAGAGGGAGACACAGAATCGGAAACAGGCTCCAGGCTCCGAGCCATCAGCCCAGAGCCCGACGCGGGGCTCGAACTCACGGACCGCGAGATCGTGACCTGGCTGAAGTCGGACGCTTAACCGACTGCGCCACCCAGGCGCCCCTCAAACTAAATGATTTTCAAATTTGAAACTTCGAACAATTTAATGCTATAAAAATTATTCCAGTCTATAGAGAAAAATATACTTGTAAATTCATTTTATTAATTAGCATAACCCTGATATTCCAAATGGAAAAGCAAGTCATACATTAAGCCAACCACACATAAATGAATCACGTTTATTAATATGAACATTTAAAAAATCTTTATAAAGTACTGGTAAATTAATCCAGCACTGTACTGAAAAACTGATATACTATAGTCAAATACAGTTTAATCCAGAAATGCAAGTGTGGGTTAATATTTGGTTGTATATAACTATAACACAAATATGTCAAAAAAGCAGGGAACAGGAAGATAATGAACAATGAACAAATTACTTTTCTGTAATTAAAAAAATACCTATCCTAAACTAACAGTAAATATAATAATTAAGAAGAAAATATCTTGGACATTTGCATTAAAAATTGAAAGCAGCAAGAAGACAGAAATAGAATCAAAGGCATAAATTTACTACTGTAAGCTAGAGAAAAAGTTACCATCACTTACGATTTCATGACTGTTTAGAAAATGAAGTAAATGCAATCATACTTAATGTCAAAGTTCAATAAAATAGAAATTTAAAATAGTATCAAAATTTAAAAATTTTCCCATATGTGACAGGCTAAATAATGGCGTCTCAAATATCCATATCTTAATTCCTAGAACCTGTGAATGTTCTCTTATACAGAAAAGGGAACTTGCAGATGTAATTCAATTAAAGATCTTCAGATGGTGACATTATTCTAGATTGTCCAAATGGGCCCTGAATGTAATCAAAAGGGTTCTTATAAGAGGGAGACAAGAAGGTCAAAGGAGGAAGTACATGTGATGACAGAAGCAAGACTTTGTAGTGATTCAAGGAAGGGTCATAAGTCAAGGAAAGCAGGCAGCCTCCAGAAACCACAACAGGGAAGGAAAGTGATTCTCCCTTATGGCCTCCAAAGGAAACAGCCCTATCAACACTTTACTTTAGTCCAATAATTTTGGGCTTTTGGCAACCATAACTGAAGAGAACAAATCTTGTGCTGTTTTAAGACACAAAATTTGTGGTAATTGTCCAGTGACCACAGAAAACTAACACACTAAAGACCTACAAAAACCAGTTCAATACATAAATTAAAAAAAAAAAATTAAAGGAGGAAACAGGAATGACTTTAAATTAAATAAACAACTAAGAATGATCTTAAATGAAATGTGTTGGACATCTGTATAGAAAAAGCTCTCCTGAGACAGAAAAGAAAAAGTCATCTCAGCTCATATCTGAAATCCTCTAAGAATATCTTATGTAAACAAGTGAACAGTTTTAACATAATTTCACTAACATAAAAAACAGGAATACCTTATTTGGAAAGGATATTTGGCAAAATTATTCTAAATTCATTAGGAAAAATAAATGGAATAATATACTAGAACAGTTGTTAAGATAAAGGATAATAAAATTAGGGAATTATTACCGTAGTGGATAACTCAAAACAAAAAGAGACTATGAAACAATAATGACTAACATCAAATTAGTACAACAAAAGACCCAGAATAAATAACCCTTCTCCCCAAATCCCAGGAATACATAAAAATTTAGCATGAAAACAGTAAATGGTGATTACTTAAAAATTATATATCTAGCATAACTGGATTACTACTTAGAGAAAATACAGTGAGAACTTTTCTTCTCAAATATCTTAAAATAAATTCTACATAAATTAGAGAACTGCAAAGTAAAAAACTAGATCAAACCATAAGTAAGCATATATTTAACCTCAGAACGAAGAAAGTTATTTTCAGCACAGACATGAAAGGAAAATGGAAAATATTATAGAGCTGACTATATAAAAAATACTTAATTTTGTAGGTGAAAAACACCATAATTGTTTTACATAATTTTTTGATGGTGGGGGAGATGCAGATTGGGAGAAATGGGCTAAGATTTTAAATGCACATAATTATTGGGAATCAGAAAATCTGATGAGAAACACACACAGACACACACCACCACCACCATCACCACCACCACCACCACCACCACCACCACTACTACTACTAGGAGTGTAAACTTACTTAAATCTTTCTGAAGTATATAAAAAAAACTTTTGAAGTATAATTTGGCACTGAATCTATAAACATTTTATAATACTGCATGTCTCCTATGACTCAGTAAATCCATTATTCTATGCTTTGTAATTTATAAGAGAATAATCATAAGTGAACACAAAACTTAAATACAATACTATGCACTATTATTTATAGCAAAAAAGACTGAAACAAGTATGTAATAAGAGACTAAATATATTATAACAAATACCTAAGATGGAATATTCTACAAACCTTAATCTTTTTAAGACCTTAAAAGAACTACACTTGTGAAGAATGAAGAATATATATCATCTAAATAATGCACAAGGTACAATATTAAGTGAAAAAAGATGAAAAGCTCTATATACAGTATAATCTCTATTTTATAAATAAATGTGCAATAAGATTAGAAGAAAGCAGAGAAACATATTTATAAGAGCTATTTTTACCTTCAATAACTTCTCTAGTTCTTGAAAATAAGTAACTTTATATTCAGAAACATTTTAATTAGAATACAGGAAAATGGAATATCTCCAGTTGAGAAAGATTTTCTTTTCCTTCTAAAAGTAATCAAAAGGTAATATATAAAAACACTTCATGGATTTGACTCTATGAAAACAGAAAATTCTTCATGTAAAAAGTACAGGACTCAGAATGAAGGCAATTGACAAAAGGGGAAAAACACAAGCATATGGCACAAACAGCTAATATTCCTATATTATCCACCCTATAACATATATTGTGTGGTAATGCCCAACAATATTCTAGCCTGAGAGGTCCAAGAGTAAACAAATTCAGAGTAGACACCTACCCTCATGGTTCTTTCATTCTCATTGGAAAGAACAAGTAATAAGTAAGCAATGAGCAACTCCAGACTGTGATAAGTGCCAGGATGACTTTAAAAGCCTGGCGGGGGCGGGGTGCGGGTAGGGGTTGGGGGAACACAGGCAATAAGGCGACAGGATGTGAAAGGCATGAGAAGGAATCTTATGTTAGGAAGCTGGGAACAGCTCTTCTAAGGAGGTAATATTTGAGCTGAAACACAGTCCACCATTGAAGACTGGCTCAAGAGGGATCCAGAAAATGGAGAATTACAAGTGTCAATTCCATGAGGCAAGAAAGAGGTTAGAAATAGCTGAAGTGTCTAGCACATAAAGGGCATGGAGGAGACTAATACAAGAATAAAAAAAAAATCTCAAGACCAAATAATTTGGGGATGTTTAGCTCTCTATAACTAATGTGGCCTTTCAAATCAATAAGGAAAATAACATCTCAAAATAAACAAGGCCAGAAATAATTCACAATTGAAAAACTACAACCTGTCAATATACACATTAAAATTTTAGTCTAGTGAGTAAGAAAGATATAATTTTCTACCATTCAAATTGGCAAGCCATCACAAATCATTATTTATATACAATGACAGTGAGGTAAGAAAATGATGAAAGATTAATGTTATTTATACTAAGGAAAAAATAAAAATAGAGTGTAATTTAAATAAATTATGGTACATTTTTACCACAGAAAAGTCCAAGTCCATTGAATGATATTTTCAAGAACTACTTCATGTTTACTTATGTCTGATACTGCTGACAATACCCTTTCTAATCCATTCACAAATTCTATCAGTGCTCCTCTAAAATCACCTCTCATTATTTCTACTGCCAAAAACTCTTAAACTCAAAAACTTCTTGAACTACTGCAAGAACTTCCTAATAATTACCTCTCGTAGACCCTCACTCCTTTTCCCTGTTTATCTTCCACACAGCAAGAGTAATGTCCTCAGTGCTAGTCATCATAAAACTCAAATACCCAATGTCTTCACATTGTAACTATACTGTAATTGCAACTTCTTACTATGACCCATTTGATCTGGCCTGCATTATTTCTAAGACCTCACCTCCTGCCACACTCTCTCCTCTAACAGTGTTCAACACACAACGTTCCTTTCTGTTTTTCAACATGCCAAACTCATTCATATCCAAAAACTTTGTCCTTGCTATTCCTGACAACCGGAATGTGATTTTCTTCCTCCTAATCATTTAGAGCTCACTCAAATGTCCTGTCTTTGAGGTTTCCTTTTGATATCCTAGCTAAAGTATACTCCTCCTCAATATTTTTCTTATCACATGCATTTATTTCCTTCATAATATTTTTTTAAGTTTGTTGGTTTATTTATTCATCTATTTATTTATTTATTTATTTATTTATTTAGAGAGTGCATGTGAGCAGGGGAGGGGCAGAGAGAAAGAGAGAGAATCCCAAGCAGGCTTCATGCTGTCAACACAGAGCCAGATGCGGGGCTTGAACTCATAAACCATGAAATCATGACCTGAGGCCAAACCAAGAGTTAGATGCTTAACTGAATGAGCCACCCAAGTACCCCTTTCCTTCATGGTAATTATGCGTATCTAAAATTACGTGTTTTTAGGGGCACCTGGGTGGCTCAGTCAGTTAAACATCAGATTTTGGCTCAGGTCACGATCTCATGGTTCATGAGTTCCAGCCCTGTGTCAGGGTATGTGCTGACACCTCAGAGCCTGGAGCCTGCTTCGGATTCTGCATCTCCCTGTCTCTCTGCCCGTCCCCCCTACTCGTGCTCTGTCTCTCTGTCTCTATCTAAAATAAATAAACATTTAAATAAATAAATAAACAAACAAACAAACAAATAAAAAATTATGCGTATTTATTTAGTGTTATATGTTTCTCTCCCTCTTCACCAACAAGAATAAAAGCTCCGTAAGAGCCAAGACTTTCTGCATTCCCACCATGTAAGACAGTGCGTAGAACATTGTATCACTAAAAATTTATTGAATAAATGGAAGAGTAAAAATAATTAAATATTATACAAAAGAATGTTAATTATATTTAATGTACTAAGTGACATGTAAAGCATAAATATCATATAATGTATAGGGTATAAAAGCAACGTATGGTTAAGTTTATATAAATCTGGAAAATAGATAAAAAAAACCTATACAGGTTTCAAAATATATTTTTATATAGCAAAAACAAAATTAAACTGATTTGAAAACTTACCATTTCAAAGAAATAACTGAGATACGAGAATATAAAAAGATGACTACAAAATTAAAAGTTCTTATGTACACATTTGTATGTGTATAATGAAAGATCTGGATAAAGATGTATACATACTAAGTACATATTAAAAGAAACAGGAGAGGAATAAAGAAAATATCAGACCATACTGATCAAAATAAAATTATAAACTGAAAATAATATTTTTCAAAAACATTTAAAAGGTCATCTTATTTCTATATAATACTAACACTCATTCAAATAATTTTACAAAACACTCTAAAAGATCAGAAAAGCACATATTCATATTTTATCAAGTCTGAAATGAGAGCAGCTTCATAATGTAAATTACCAGAAACCAGTGATTATTTTCAAAGATTACAATGAGAAGAGGCAAAAGGGAAAATACGTTTTCTGTAAGTTCTAGCACAGGAAGCACTAAAATAGGCTGTAGTAAAGTTACTCCTCTTAGGAGGCCACTGTAACCCCTTACTAGGATAAATCGAGATCCACAGTGGGACTGGTAGTTGGGGTGAAGACTTTTCCAAGATTTCCAAAGAAGCTCGCTTCCCATTTGTATTATTTATCTCTGAAAGATCTAGAAAGGGACTAATATAAAAAGAGAAGTAACCAAGACTTCTGCTACAGTTTCAAGATGGCACATAACTATATGTATTTTTTTAATGGGATAGTTATAGCAAGAGCCTACACACCAGCATATATACTAGCATATTGGCAAGAAAATCTGTTTTAATATAATTAGTATGAAGCCAAGGGTTCTTAAGAGATTATTCAGAATTCACTTAAAGCACTTTTTTGGTAGTGTTAACACTAACAGGAGTATCATCAAGTTGGAATAATGCGTGATTCATTTTAACTGTGGCACTGGTCTGTGTTTTAGCAACCCATTCAATATTTTTAAGGCTTCAACACAAAGAATCAACTTCACAATTAGCTGAGTAAGCTTAGAAAGGATTTACTGAGACTATTCTCAGTACTCCATGGAAAGTACCAAGGTGAATATAATGTGGTTCCCATCCTCAAGAAAAATGTAATATAAACAGAAAGACAAATCTAGTACATGAATCTTGGCAAGTGATAAAATAATGAGCTAGAGTTTATCAATGGATATAGAATGGAGCTTACTGATTCAAGATACATCTCAAAAGCAAAATAATTAAGATGTGAAAATAAATAGGATGACATTCAAGTCAAAGGAGAGGAGAGAATGGTATTATTGTGACTCTCGGTCACAAGGTATATACTGAAGTCATAAGCAAGAATGATTCAGTTGGAAGGCAGAATGAGAATAGAGAACTAAATATCTACTTTGGTTTCAGACATGCTGAATCTGTCATAGCCTGCAGCAAAGGGGGAAATGTGGAGCTAGCATTTCAGAAACAAGCATAAAAAAGAAATATCAATTAATGGCCAATTTCCTTATTATGTGCATGTATATCTATAATATAAGTAAGGTATTTTGCCTGGGACATTACATAGGCTTACATATAAAATAAAGAACTAGGTTTTGATGAATTTTAATGTTTATAATATTTACTTTTTTAACATTTTACTTGACCCACCAAAAGAGGGTTTCTTAAAGTTCTATACAAAACCACACCTGAAAAACAGAAATAGCCATTAAAAGGAAAAGAAAACAGAATAATGAATATTTAAAAGAGAAGTACATTTCAGATGGTATAGTTAGAAAAACTGTATGTTTTAGCATTAATTTTCCTATTTGATAACTGGTCCATACGAGATGTTTCGTAAAAACTCTCCTGGATTTTAGCTTTGTCAATATGTTCACAAAAACTTAGAAAAATGGAATTTTATTCTTCCTAATATCAAACTTTCATCATAGAGTAATATTCACCTTAAACTAAGTAAAAAATTCAATAATTAATTTTACTAATTTTGTAAGGTGAATAGATGTTTGAATAACTGTAGTGATTAGAAAGTGGGGTAATGAATAGAAATAAAGTGTTTCTTGATATCTAAAATTGAAAATCAATCACTTGGCCATCTTTTATAGTGTTCCTTCTTATGAAAACACACAAAAATCTATTGGTATAAGCAATATGACTGCAGACAAATAATCACATAAATTACAATTTCTGGCATCTATACTGCTTGAAATTCAACTAGTCTGGAGATCTGTCATATTTACTTTTTTTTTTTTTTTAACTTTCAGCCTGAACCTGCTTGGAATACCTGGTTATCTTTACTTCTCATAGTTAAATCCGTCAATTGGAAAACTGGAATAAAACAAGGAAGAAAAACAAAACAAGGAAGAAATATTAGGAATGCAGGGAGAAATGGAGAAAACTGAATGAAAAACAGAACTGAAAGAATGAATGTGCCTAAGAACAGATAAAGAGCAATAACACTGGGAGACAAAAATCAGAGGCATAAAATATAATTCTTACCGCCTCAAACATTTTTTGAAATATGGACAGAAATAAATAAGAATATAAATATTAATTACTTAACAGTAATTTTACAAAGTTTAATCTCAGTGTTCAGAAGAGATTAATTTACCAAATAATATATGGAACACATAATAGAGACCAAGTGGCAAGGGGTTCACCAATAAGTCAGTGGCTATCTAAAAAATGCTCTCAATCTAGTCAGACAGACAAATTTATAAGTAATACAATAACACTTCACACAAAGTATGTGTGAGAACACAGTAGACAGAAGTTATTCTAACTGCAGGCACCAACAGAGATTTCCCCTAAATTGGTCATCAAAGACTGGGAAGGATTCCACCAGGAGGAAAAAGTAGGAAGGACATTACAAACTCACAGTATAACCTAACACAAGGCACAGAAATATAGAAATGGATGAATGTTCACAGAAATTTCTAGAAATGCAAGATGACCATTATGGCCATTTTCTTGTTTTCTCAGTTTCAGATAGGAACCAAAGCTGACAACAAAAGGTTCTAAGTACTATACCTAAGGTAACAGCTCACCTATGCAACATTTGGAAAAATGTGGCCAAAAATTGCTCAGGCATTGTTTCATCCATCGCTCATATAAAAAATATAAGTATATATTGGAGGAGAGGAGCTTACATTGTTTGAGGAAGAAATAGAACAGCGACCCACTCAAAGTTTGGCCTATGTCCCTTAGGATACAGGGCATTAAACGAATGATACAGGAACTGGACCTAGGCCTAAAAACATCTAAAGGCAAGAGGTTAAGACGCCCTTAGTCTGGGGCTACTACCTTAGAAATAGCCAATTTCAGAGTTTGAAGTAAAGAATTACATTTTCCAATGGGATATTTTCCAAGGACTCCTGGGAAAGGAATTGGCATTGAGCCATTTTTAAAGGAATTCTATACAGAGGACTGCAAAGGGAACAAGATAACCCCAGAAGAAAGAGGTTCAACATAGACTAGAAAGTCAGAAACCAAGGATAGTAGTCAAAAGGAGACCAACAAAGGAAGTCTCAACTGTATCAAGGAATTACAACTGGGGTGTCCCCCAACAGTGTGAGTCTGATAAATCCAGGAAAGCAAAAAAGTTAAATTTCCAACATGCCTTTATTGCCAATTAGTTCTTCTCTATTTCTAACATTAAACTTTGGAAGACCCACCAGGAGCAGCACGAGAAGCTGGGAGAAAAACTAAGGCAAAATGAAATTAATACAAATGTCCACTAGTTGACATGTCTCCACTCAGGTTTGTAGGCCTTCTTTATTCCTTTTTGATCTTTAAAAATTCTTTTAAATGCTTATTTATTTTGACAGAGAGTGAGTGTGCTAAAGAGAACGTGAATGGGCGAAGGGCAGACAGAGAGGCAGAGAGAATCCCAAGCAGGCTCCATGGTCAGCACAGAGCCCAATGCAGGTCTCCATCTCATGACTGTGAGATCATGACCCAAGCAGAAATCAAGAGTCAAAAGCTAAACCAACTGACCCCGGCACCCCAAGCCTTCTTTAAACAAAGCTGACATAAGCGAAAATTTTCACATTGGATGAGAATTTGGAATTTTAATTTCATAGCCTTCTTTTTAAAAAAAAAGTTATCTGAAAAGTTAGTATATTTTCAAATGTCAGGGAGTAAGCAAAGAAAGTATTGAAGAGAGAATGAAAAGAGCAAGAAAGAAAAGAGCAAGAGGAAGAAGAACAAGAGCAGAGAAGAGATAGACACTTGAAAAGCATGTATCGAGAAGCAGAAAAGAAAATATTCAAGGTGGGATTTCAGGTGCCATGACAGGAAAGAATAAAGTAACTTTCCACTTGCACCCTGGTGAGTTCACCTCTTAATAAATCCATTAAGAGTGACAAATGGTGAGTAAAGTAGTCAATTATAAAAATGCCGTAATTTTGATATGGTTATTATGGAGCTTAAAATCTATCCTATAAATACAGAATTAAACATTTTTTAAGGAGTATGAATCATGTGTTATGAATTTGTTTAGGGAGAACTTACATCTATTTATAAAATGCTCACTGTTTCCTGAGTGGCAGAAACTCTTAAGTACTGAGTTAAAGAAGTTAAAGGCAGACTCCACTCTCAACGAGTTTACAGAGGAAACAGACAAGCACAAAGGCAGTAATAATACATGAGCTAACTGCTAGCATAGGAACAAGCAAAGCCCAGAGGACCATATATATATATACAAGGGTCATCTAACAGGAGTATAAGAGGTGAAGGATGAGTAGGAAACATCTTAGTTAAGGAGAAATCTGTAAAGGAAGACCTGAAGAATGAGGTTGAGTTACACAGATGATAGCGGTCTGGGGAAAAGGGGTGTGTGAGTAGTTGGAAAGAATGTTGCAAGCACACAAAGATCCAAAGAAGGCATGACATATTCTAAGAGCTGCAAAGCACTCGGCATCAATTAATCAATATATGCAGTCTGCAAGGAAAGAAATGAGGTTGAGGACATAAAGAGGGAGTCAGATCACATGCACAGAATATAGATTTTATCATAAGATAAAAATGAGGTCCACTGAAGTTCTACTAACACTCATTTTTTATATACTGCCTATCCAGCATATGCAAAGCACTTTCACATATGTTTTACTGTTTTTCCTCACAACAACCCTGTGAGGTAGGTGTAATGATTTCCTATTAATGGATTAAAAAAAAACTTAGTTATTAAACAATTTATACTTTATTTAAATAGCTACAAAGTGGCAGTCAGGATTCCAGGCCATGCTTCAGAAAGCATATCACATGCGTACACACACACACACACACACACACACACACACACACACTTTACCTATGACATATAGAAATTTCAGGGATTAAGCAAATTTTAGGTAATAAAGGTATGTTAACTTACTATTAAAGAGATTTGCGGCATAGTTCTTTATACAAATTTAGACTTTTAAAATTTTCAACTAATTAAATGTACATGAGAAATATCTGCAAAATTCATAAAAAGTGGCCAGACTTAATTGATAATTAACACATGAATATCAAAGACTGAGGTAATTATATGAGTATTTTAACTTTATATAACTGGTGTGAGGTTCTTTGAAAAAAATTCCTCACATTTGTTTCTATATAAATTCAAACTGCAAATATTATCCAAAGGATATAAATTGTATTTCGGATGACAGAAGATAATGTCTGAATACCAAAGTTTATTAAATAAACTCAAATATTAACCATTTAGTATGAAAAGAATTGTCCACCTAATGTGAAATTACAAAATCATTTCCCCATTATTCACAATGAAACATCTCAAAGTGGTTCATTTTTCTACTACATGACAAGATTCTGCTCAGACAAATTTGATGAGACAAATAGTTTTTTAGACATCTGGGATCAATATAAAAATATGCCTTTAATTGAAAAGACAGAGGATGTTATTTTGTAAAACTGAGGAGAGCATATGAGAATTTTAAAATATGGATTGAAACTCTATATGAAAATGTTCTTTAAAATTAGTTTAAATTAAGTAAAATCTACACCAAAAGTACATTTCCTTGCATTTTATTTTCTCATCAATTTCACTATTTCTTCAGCTGGTGCTGTATTTCTTTTTAAAGCTTCCAACTGAAAGCTATATGTTGTCAGAGAACATTATTGCCATAAGTCTAAGTACATATTATTAAGTATTAAAAATTCATTTTATCTATATACTTCTCTCATTTTCCTATTTCAAACAGAAGATTATAATGGGGGAAGATGGAAAAAATACAGGTTTCTTTAAGATTTAGTTAATCTTGATCTAGTATTTATTTCTGAATTCAAAAACTATTATATGAATATAAATTATACAATAAGCCCAACCACAATGCTGGTCCTGCAGAATAATATGAAAACCCCTCCCTTTGAGAAACAAACATTCAAACAGAGATAATAAGTATCTATAAGATAATCTACGCAATGAAGGTGATTTCTAAATAAACTAAATAAATGCTCCAAATATACACTTTAACTGAAATATCAATATTTTCCTTTATTTTTGATTATACAAGTAGTACATGTTCATAAAATTCATAGAATACATAAGTATTCTCATTAAAAAGTTAGTTTTTGGTAATATTTAACTGCATTCCACTGTGAATGTAAAGCTTAGTTTTTAAAAATTTACCAGATGCCTCTATGATGAACAGGTTGTTGAGAATTTTATTTATTCTCAAAAAAGTTTATTTCAAAACAGCAAGGTAATTCCACTAACAATTAGAGACAGTTAAAAATCTTTGTAGGAAATCAGACCTCTTCTTTTGACTCTAAAATACCATCACTCGGCATTTAATTAACACAAATAATATTCTAACTAGAACAAAGTCACTTGCACCAAAATATCTTGGTTACACAACGTAAGGTACATTCTATATACATAGAATTCTACCCCTGAGTTAAACAGAAAACACGTAAATAAAGGGTCTGTAGAAATAATTTCTTCCACCCACCTCATTTTACAAGTAAGTAAACTGTGGCCCAGAGAGGCTTTTATCTGCTTTCATTGAGAATCTATAGGCATAGAGATGTACACAAACACCATTTAAATTATGATGTAAGTTAAAGTTACCTAAAACAAATGACACTATATTTCATAAAATTAAGACTCTGTGAAGACTAAGAGATCCTAATTTCTTACCAGAGAAATGTCTACAGATGCACACACACACAAAAATAAATAGTAAGTCATATTATTGACTAGAAATTTTGCAAAACAATGAAATATAACAATCCATATCATATTGTTTAACAATAGACACAGGAGCTTCTAATGTTATTTTCTTATCCTATAAGGCATAAACATACCAAACTATTATTAAAGATAGCACTCTGGTAAACAGCTTTTACAAAAGGAAAAAGAAAATCATTAAATAATGAAATGGAAGAGAAAGACTAAAATACATTAAGTGAAATTTCAAATATTTACTGTTTCTTCTCTCCCAAGCTTTGTTTCAATACACTAAAAAAAAAAAAAAATCAAACTCAAAGCTTCTAAAACAAAAAATCAAAACTAGGTTCATTATAAACTGGCTTTGTTGCAAAGCTTTCACCACAAGAATGAAAGTATTACAACTAAAACATAAAACACTATAAGGAAAGCTAATTAGGATGTTCCTGTTGAATTTTAAGTTGATTTGCTACTTTAAGAATACAGTTCTAAGATCTTATATAATATTGGTTTGGTTATTTGAAAATATTTAAAAACAAATTGATTCTTTTAAGCTTCATTAAAGTGAAGTATTTATGAAAGCACTTTAGTTTCATATGCTTTTAGAATAAAATAATTGCCAAGGAGTGCATCTATTTGTTTGTTATTCAATTCAGTACCAATCACAAATTAGATGACGTTAAAATAAAATTTAGAGCCAGGGAGAGCAGCACTAAGTTTAACTGACCTCAATACATTTTTAAATGATGCTTCCCAGTTATTTGTTATTCTCTCTTATTGGGTTTTCCAGTCTAGGACGGGTACACAAGAAACTTACAGTCTATGTAGTACTCCTAGTCAGTTTCACTCTGCAGATGGCACAGTGGAGAAATACCTTCTGTACAGGACCATGTACAATTTCTTCTGCAGCTGTCAGCACCTAGGGGAAAGTGCGCTGTTAAACAGTTGCTGCGTTCCACCTCAGAAGTGGCTGCAATTCGGTGGTGGGTGAAGTGACTCCTGTACATATATACAGGGATGAAAAGTACTATAGAAAATGAAAATATTTAACAACAAAAGTGGCTGTCTAAAAACTGTGCCACAGCAAAACAAAATACATCATTCAGTCACAAGAGCCCTACACAGATGGGCTACCGTTCATTTAAAAATTCGATGTTAAGAATGATTGAAGGAAAAAGTAGAAATACAATTATTCATACAACATAACTGTAAGTCAATGTTAAAACACATACGTAGAAAAATTAAACCCACTGTATACAGTTTTATAACATTACTTTTATAGTAATTTACCTAAAACCAAGCAAATATATACAGTAAGATACTTCATTATGTTTAGCTAATTTAATGCTTTTACTTTAGATGACAATTCAAGGGGGAAAAAACAAAGGAGGTGAGATATCAGAATTGAAGCATCAGTGACATGAAAATATATTTAAAAGTAAGGAAACCCATTCTGAAATTCTAAATTACTTTATATTTAAAAACCAATGTTATGAAATAACTAGTCCTCAACAATTAGCAATGGTTAAATTATTTTTCATATAATGGACCTTTAAAAGTGATCTCATGTAAAATAACAACTTTTCTTCTCCAAAGTCTCAAAGAGTTATAAATAAATACAGTCTTCATCCTTAGCCCACATATCAATGAGTTAACTAAGTGTACAATAACTTTAGTTCATTAATAAGGAAAACTACTACCATCCTACTTTTACTACAACACCCTTTCTATGTAATTTATATTTGATGGAATTACAAGATCAAGAAAAGATTATTCTCTGAGAAATATCACTGAATCAATCATGAAGCTGGAAGGCACTACCTTTCTAATTTCTTATCTCTAGGCAGAGCTACTCTGTTTACCCTGAAGAAGTAACAGTTCACATTACTTCAAAATACGCACATACAGTCATGAAACAGAATGAGGGTGCTCTGAAACAAAGTCCAACAAATGTGACCATTAAAAAGTGTCCCATCCATCAAACTTCTGAATCTCACTTGCCATAACAGCATTTATGTATTTATTTTGGTATATACCTAGTAGAGTTAGAGATAGTTGATAATTTCCTTTCAGCTTCTTCAAATTCTTTCTAGAATAAGGCATAGTGCAAACAAATATTACCTTCCTAAAGTGATAAGAGGTAGTAGAGGAAGAAAAAAATACAGAGTTTATCAGTTTCTTTATTAAAGGAAGACACATATCAGAGATTCCATTGTGGGGTCCATGTATGTGACTTAGGTAATCTAGAAATTCTGCAAAATTGCATGCTAAAAATAAAGACCTATTATAGGGGACCACAAGCACATTTGTCTAGGGCGACCAGGCCGTAAGCTTTTGTGAGGTTCTCAAAAGGTTCTGTGACTCCCCTCCAAAATTTAAGGAACTACTGATAAGTGGTTTGAAGATACCCAATTGAGTAGGTGGAAGTAATCACTTAAATTAAATGTCTAACTCTGAACAGCTGTTCCTTTTTTTTTTTTTTTTTACTGAAAAACAGACACAGAGATGTTCCAACAACCAAAGGAAATAATTCACATAAACACATGGTACAATACCTGACCTAAAATTATCAGTAATAGCAATAATTGTTCAAAAAAGCTATATCAAACAACCAGAACTTCCTTATAGGGTCTCATCTTTGTTTATTGCTACATAACTTATTAGTTTTATTTAGCTAAGTCTTCTACTTTTTTTTAGCTGTATCTTCTGAAAGAGACCAACATTGCAAACTATACATTTCTATACTATTTTAGATGCAAAATTGCTAAATACAAGTTTTGAGACACTGCTATGTACTCCTATAGTCTACATTTCCCAAAAGACCACACTGATCCCTTCTATGACACTGTACTTATTTTGAACAGGCTCAGATATGGAAAATATTTAGAGCTTCAATTGTCTATATAAAATAATTTCATTTCCTTTGTCAGTCCCTCCTTTAATTCACACACATAATAATATACAAACAAAAAAATCTAAATGTGAAGAACCGATCAAGGGACCATATTTTCTGAAAGGTTATACTACAAGCAATACTCTTAATTTCGTAAATTATTTTCCCTATTCCTTTCAGTTTGTCTTGTGAAGGTAATGATTCAATATACATTCATACATGCACAGCCTTTAAAAAGAATCTGTGAGTTACAACATCTGTAGATTAGCCATACCTTTGAAATAAATTCCACATTACAAAGAACATTACAAAAGAGTGTTTATGGTGCTCTTCAAGACTGTAGCAACTTTTTAAATACTCATCAAAAATGACAAATGAACTCTCACCATGTATTAAAGGTACCCAGCGAAGAAAATGAAAGAGTTTGCTTATATATATATATGTACACACACACACACACACACACACACACACACACACACACACACACACACTTGGCTCCCAACCACTTCAAATGTAAAGAACTTTTTCCAGAGCCTTCTCATGATAGGAGTTACGTTTTATGTATTCACACACTAAAAAAATATATAGCAGTAAGATAAAAAGGGGAAAGCCTTTACATAAAGGTATAGGAGTAAGAGAGAAGCATATGAAAGCATTCAGAATACTGCAATGAAAAGGATATTAGTAGAACATAGAGTACATGCACAGGTCAGTGAGAAGGACAACAGCCACAGATCCAATTAGGCTCAGGAATTTTAAAATATTTTATTCCAAAGGGTGGCAACTTGAGAAGCATTTAACAAAAATCACTCTAGCAGCAGCATGGAAGACCAACTAGAGGTGTGGATGGTTCAACTGGGATGAGAACACTGGGAATATATAATTAGGATTTTAAAAAATCTATAAAAAACAAAAGTATACTACTATGTAAAAACACTAGAAGACTAAAAATTGTGAGATAAGCCAAAGCTATTTCTAAAGTTTGAGTATAGATACTAGCATTCCTTCATTTATTCACTCAACAAAAAAAATTGAGTTTCCTATGAGTCAGGTTCCATTTAAGACACTAGGTAAAGCACTGAACAAAGGAGCCAATGACCTTTCAAAGATTTCATGCTAATGAGAGAGACGGATAATAAACTATTAAATTATAATAAAATGTATGGAAATGACTCAGGTATAAAACAAAAGGAAAGCAAGTTATAGGAACAAACTAACAAATATACTATTTTAACAAAGTAGTCAGAGAAAACCTAAGGAAGCAGCAGTATATGAACAAAGAATGAAATGACAGGAGTCCACAGACTATCTGGGGTAAGAACACTACACACAAAGAACAATAAGAGCAAAGTCCTGTGACAGGAGCAAGTGATCAAAATTTTAACCTGATGTCAGATCACACAGAAACTTGCAGACCATAATAAGGACTTTGGACTTTTTTAAAAAAACTCTTAGAGAAAACCACTGCAATATTTTGACTGGCGGAGTAATATCACTTGTTTAATCTTTTGTAAGGATCATACTAGTTGCTGTGGTTGAACTGATCGTAGCCAGCAAGAATGGAAATCACCTTATCCACACTTTGGCTTTCTGCAGTTTCAGTTACCTGTGGTCAATGCTGTCTAGAAGCAGATGATCCTCCTTCTAACGTATCCTCAGAAGATTAATACTAGCCTAATGCTACAACACAATGCCTGTCATTAACCTTATTTCATCTCATTCACATAAGCATTTTATCATCTCACATCACCAGACAGCTGAGCGCAGTACAATATTTTGAGAGACAGACCACAGTCACATAACTTTACTACAGTATATAATCTTATTATTAGTTATTGTTGTTAATTTCTTACCATGTCTAATTTATAAATTAAACTTTGTCATAGCTATGCATGTACAGGAAAAAACTATACATAGGGTTCATTACTGTCTGTGGTTTCAGGCATCCACTGGGGGGGGGGGGTGGTTTAGACATATACTCTGCATTGATACTACAGTACCAGCGAGACTATGGTAAAATTTACATAACAATATGAGGTGGGATTGATAATTAGAACTCAAGACTAAGAACAAAAAATCATCAATCAAGTATTTAACATTCAGAAGTCAGAGATCAAACGTGAGAACCAACTACTCCTTCATAACTGAAACATGTTTACCTTCCCCAATTCTTTGTTATCCCAAACTGCCCACCCTTGTCTCATTTTGAGTGAGTCAACCAACTTGAGAGTTTCCTTCAATGACTTAATGTAGTTGGACAGTGCTGTTGTCCAAGAATCTAAACCCAGTATGAGGGGGTCCAAAAGACTGGCAAGAAGGAAGACAGTTATCTTTCAGTTGGACTTCTGCTTGCATGTATGCTTGCTTATCATCCCATGCTCTCCCCCTTTGGTAGACTTATCTGAGGGGAGGGGAAAAAAGACTCAAAGTTGGAAAGCAGGGTAAAGAGAACCACTGTAATGGCAAAGAGTATCTTGACTGTGAAAGTAGCTGAACTTGAGCCTCCAGACAATGGGGATCCCAGCAGCCAGAGGCTGTGAGTATCCTCGAGAGGTAGAAACTGAAAAAAAGTAGAAGACAAGCCAGAACTGGATGGAACTTTACACACCAAAAATATCTCACCTCCAAAACAAGTTTTACAGTAAGTGATGCATCAGAAAACCAGTATTTTTGTCTCTTTCCCCGACAGAATGCATTAAGGTCTAGTCAGTATTCAGCAGAGGAGAAAAAGAAAACTAAAGTTCTCCTACTTAAGTAGGAGATCTTTCCATCTCTCCTTTAGGTACCAGAACCCAGGGGGAGAAATAGGAATAAAAACGAAAAAGCAGCTCACTCTCCACTAACTGGAGTGAACAGACTGAATGACTAGATTCAACTCTTCCACACTCCAATCTCCTAGAAAAGCCAAGTGGCAATGAGCAGAAGGGAAAAAGCTGAGTTTTAAATTGGGCTATGAGGTTAAAAATTCAAACTAGTCAGATAAACAGACTTTACCAGATTAAAGTCAGATTAAACTCTTTTCCTAAAGTGTCCAAAAAGCTATTTTTCTTGAGATAAGTAAAGAAATAAATAAATCACTTGACCAATCATAAACAAAAGTGCCACAGGAGGAAAAAAAAGCCATTCTATATTTGCATCTCCATTTAATTCCCCATCTTGATTCATACCATATTATGAAATGGTTAGCACCAAAGAGCTACTAAGTGCTTCTGACTTTCCATCTAAAATACTACATGAATGTCAGGCTAAATGCCTGCATTATCAGTCTTACTTCTTATTCTTAAAGAACAACTGGTAATAATATAACTACAGACATTTTGTCAGGAATTCCTTAGATTTCTCCCTTATATAAAACTTAAAGAAACATTCTGAACATTTATAAATAATATAGGTCTTATTCCAAAAACTAACAAATAGCTTGTATACAAGCTAAAAAGTAAAATCTCCTAAATAGGATGCTAAACTTAAAAGCCTGCAGAACCAAAAGGCTCTAGCAAAGGAAAAAGCAAAAAAGAAAGAAAAAAAAAACAGGTTAGAATATTTATTGTTCTAAAGGAACACTTTCAATATTCACAATGAAGTAATCTAAAACACAATTTTAAAGAATATTCCGCTCTCATAGTTAGTAACTTAGAAATTTCCCTCAAACTGAATCACACTCTTTCAAGTCATTTAATACTTAAATTAATATTTAATGGGAATCCCCTAAAACCTCAGATATATCCTTTAAAATAAATTAAGGAGTATCAGTATTTTACATGGCTAAATTATGCATAACCTTATCTCTGTTTAAATGTCACATTTTTAGAGAATTCAGGATCCTATTACATTGATGTTATTTTACAACAGTTTATGTAAAGTCCCCATTCATTTTATAATCATTCATCGTCCTAAATTATACCATGCATACTCGACATATATTTTATCAGTCCTTCTCAGAGATACAACATAATGAAAAGAAAATATGAGTCAAAATTACAAAACTGAGTTCTCTAATTATACCTTTTTTCTAACCTCTTTTTAAAAGGCTGTAAGAATAAATAATGTAAGTTATAAATTAAATTGGAAAGTAAGGAAAATCATACAAACTCAAGTCATCCACACTCACGTTAATTCACTGTTAGTAAATAATGTTCGTGAGGGCGCACTTGGGTGGTTCAGTCAGTTAAGGTCCTGACTCTGGGTTCCAGCTCAGGTCATCATCTCATAGTTCGTAAGATCAAGACCTGTGTCAGGCTCCTTGCTGTTAGCGCAGAGCCTGCCTGGGGTTCTCTATCTCCCTCTCTCTCTGCACCATTCCTGCTCATGCTCACGCGCGCGCGCTCTCTCTCTCTCTCTCTCTCTCTCTCTCTCAAAAATTAAAAAAAAAATAAAAGCAGAAAACAAAAAACGTTAAGGGCACCTGGGTGTCTCAGTAGATTAAGTGTCTGTCTTCAGCTTGGGTTATGATCTCACGGTTTGAGGGTTTGAGCCTTGCATCAGGCTCTGCACCGACAGCTCAGAACTTGGAACCTGCTTCAGATTCTCTGCTTCAGATTCTGTGTCCCCCTATCTCTGTGCCCCTCCTCCACTTGTGCCTCCCCCTCTGCCTCTCTCACTTGTGCCCTAACTCTCTCAAAAATTAACGAACATTTAAAAATAAATGTTAGCCAGATTGTCAACACAATGTTAAAGGAGAAGAACACAGTTGGAGGCTGATACTACAGGACTTCAAGACTTACTATGAATCCACAGTAATCAAGACAATGTGGTATTGGTGAAAGAACAGACCAATCGATCAATGAAAAGGAACAGATATAAATGCAAAAAAATGTAATCAACTGATCTTTGACAATGAGGCAAATTCAGTGAAAAAAATCAATGCAGAAAGGATAATTTTTCAACAAGGGATGCTGAAAAAAAAGAATACACATTCAAAAAAAAAAGAATCTGGATGCAGATAAAACTTTCACAAAAATTAGTTCAAAATGAATCAAAGACAAAGCTACAACATTCCTTTAAAGTATAACAGAAGAATATCGTAATGACTTTGGGACTGACAGTGACTTTTAAGACAACACCAAACCATAATCTACATAAGAAAAAAACTAAGTTAGAATTTATTAAAATTAAAAACTGCACTGCAAAAAAAAAACACTGTTAAGAATTGAAAAACAAGCCACAGATGGGGAAAAATGTGCAAAACACATATCCAAATATACAAAGAAAGAATATACAAAGAACCTTAAAATCTACCAGTGAGAAAACAACAAAAAAGGGGCAAAAAATCTGATGCATACCTCATCAAGAAGATAAGCTGATGGCACGTAAGCATATGAAAAGATGCTGAATATCATATATTTATTAGCTTGGTAGGGCTGCCATAACAAAGTACCACAAACTGGATAGCTTAAGCAAGAGAAACTAATTTCTCACAATTTCGAGCCTAGAAGTCCAAAATCAAGGTGTTAGCAGAGTTGGTTCCTTCTGAGGGCTATGAAGGAAAGATTCAGATTCCAGGCCTCACTCCTTGGCTATAGATGACAGTCTTCATGTGTCCATGAAATTCTTCCTGTATGCATATCACTGCGTCCAAAATTCCCCTTTTTTATAAGGACACTAGCCATAATGGATTAGGACCCAATCTAATAATTTTACTTTAATTTGATTAATTCTGTTAAGACCCTACCTCCAAATAAAACCACATATTGAGGTACTAGGGGTCAAGACTTCAACATATGAAATTGGGTGAGGGACATAATTCAGTTCATAACAGTATTTCATTAGGGAATTACAAATTTAAAAAAACAGTGAGATACTACTACACACCTATAACAATGGCTAAAATCCAAAACACCGACAAATGCTAACTAGGATGTAGAACAACAGAAACTTTTATTCATTGCTGGTGGAATGAAAAGTGGTACAGCTATTTTTGAAAATGTTTGCAATTTCTTTCAAACAAAATATACTCTTACCACATGATCCAGCAATCACACTCCTCAGTATTTACACAAATGGGGTTGAAAACTCAGGTCCACACAAAAGTCCACACATAAATATTTATAGATTTCTTCATAATTGCAAAAACTTAGAAGCAACCAAGATGTTCTTCAACAGGTGAATGAATTAACAAACTGTGGTATATCCATATTACAGAATATTATTCAGTGATAAAAAGAAATGAGCTATCATGGCACCAAGAGACATAAAAAACCTTAAACCTATATTGCAAAATGAAAAAAGCCAATCTTTATGATTCCAAATATATGACATTCTGGAAAAGGCAAAACCACAAAGATAGTAAAACGATGAGTGACTAACAGAAATGCATGGGGACAGGAGAGATGAACAGGTGGAACACAGGGGGGATACTTAGAAACTGTTCCACATGATTCTGTAATGATGGATATATGTCACTATATGTTTGTAAAATCACAAAGCGTGAATTCTAATGTAAAATATGGGGGTGCCTGGGTGGCTCAGTCAGTTAAGCAGCAGACTTCGGCTCAGTTCATGATCTCAAGGTTCGTAGGTTGGAGCTCCACATTGGGCTCTGTGCTCACAGCAGAGCCTGGAGTCTGCTTAGGGTTCTGTGTTTCCTTCTCTCTCTGCCCCTCTCCTACTCACAGTCTCTCTCTGTCTCTCAACAAACGAATAAAAACATTAAAAATTTTTAATATAAACTATGGACTTCAGTTATTAATGTATCAATATTGGTACATCAACTTTAACAATTGTACTACATTATTGCAAGATGTTAATAAAAGGGGCAACAGTGTTCTGGAGGTACAGGAAAAGGAGGGGCAAAAAAGGGTAAATGGCAACTCCTTGAACTTTCCATTAAATATTTCCGCAAGCCTAAAACTGCTCTACAAATTGAAGTTTGTTAATTAAAAAAAGAAAACTGGTTGTTATATTAAGATATCAAGAAGTAAAAGGTTTAGAATAATTACATAAAAATAGAAATAGGTCTAGAAATCTAGATGTAAATGATAATATTGTTTTTTCAGCAATTGTCATGAAAGTAAATTATGCAAGAGACACATTATGTCTAATTTTAAAATACGGTGACTTGAGTGCAATGCAGGTAGAGAAACAATGGTAACACTGTTATGATGGCTGAGCAAATGAGTTTATGGAGGTAAACTTTTTTGTTCCACATTTTTTCAATGACATTCTTTTGTGAAGCTATTTTTTTATAGTTTTACCAAAATATATTTTCATTCTGAAGCTTCTTTTTCAAGCTATTGCACTTGAAATGGAACACAGTGAAGGAGCATAATAAGCACTTCCCGTTCAAAGTAAGAAATAAATTTAAACATACAGCTAACCAAACTTGCTTTTGTCACATGTAAGTAACATTTCCAGTTTGTAGGATCACAGTACACATTAAGTTATATGTTTATAAAGGTAATTTATACCATAAAACTCAATAAAACTGTAATCTATATATAGAAAAGCTGTATCTGGGAAACAAGGTTTAAATAGGCCAAGAGATTTTGTTAGGTTTAATGTGCTATTTTAATTTCAGAAACCCAGATAATGCTATGGATATAACAGTACCAAGAGTTTAAGGTTATATTTTTAAAAATATTCATGCTATACTTTAATCATTCTAAAATTCCCTTGCCTAACTGATGATATTAGGATGGAACTAGGTGATATTGTCTCAGCAAACTGAAATAGAAAACTCCTGATCAAAAGAATGCAAGGATAAGTTTTTCCTCCCTGCCTACATATTATAGGTCTTACCCAGATGCAACAGAAAATTTATATGGACCAGGAAATTTTAAATTAACTATGAGATTAATTTTCACCAAGAGAGGGAAATAGTTTTGTACTCTTTGAGGTCAAAATTATATATATGTACTTTTCTAAAGTGTATAGATCTGTAGATCTATGTACATCTCTGTGCAATCATTTTTTGATTTATCTTTAAATATGCTTCAGTACCATTTATGATTCTAATGCATCTTTTGTAAAATGACAACCATCAATTTTAGGAAAATATGAAATACCCTGGTAGCTGTGTTAAAGAGAATAATTAGATAAAATCTGGTTTGCATCCAACAATGTGGAATTAATCTTACGCTTATCATTTATTAAATACTCTACTGGTTCCCATAATTCTGGAAAGTATACTGAACACCCATTTTTAAAAATATGGGATAACTATAAATTTTAATACCATTTTTATATTATGTAGACAGGCTTATATTTGAGACTCTCTTATCATCAACTGCTGTCGACATTTTCAAATCTAAATATCCATGAATGATATCCAAGTGATCATATACCAAATATGTACTTTATAATGACATTTAAAATAAAACCCATTTTTTCATGACTCTGAGACCATCCCCTAATTTAAAGATGCTAAAAATGTACATGAATCTCTCAGAATTCCTTATAATGTCTATAATGTATTTTATCATATTTAATAATACATGTCCTTAAATAATAATTTATCAAATAAAAAAGAATGAGTGTTATAGTTTCCTGTTACAGAGTTATAGGAATATAATATTGAAATCATTCATTGTAATGATTTAGTAAAACTTTATTGAATAATATAAATTTGTTATCTATGCCATGTAAAAACATAGTGTAGACTCTATCAACAAAGTGATGATCTATAACTTCCTGAGGCTTTTTGGAGATAAAACTCAAGTAACATCAGTCTTTGCCCAATTCATATAAAATTAGATTAAGGGATAAAACTACCTAATTTTGACATTTTATCTAAGTTTTAATATTTGATAGCTCCCTGCTAATTGCCTATACTAGAATATTCTATTAGCATAACATGGTAGTTATGAGAAAAGACCTTAGGGGCAAGCTATGAGCAAATCCCATCTTTGCCTTTAATTTTACAGGTAAAAAATCATTTACATATATAACAAATATGCATATATTTGCATATGTATATATACATACATACATTTCCAAGTAATATAATTAATGTGTCTCCATATACTTATGGATATGTATATATGCACGTGCGCGCGCGCACACACACTTACATACACATATATATGTACCATGCATACATATATGCTTTGAGCAAATCCCTTTATGTCACAGGATTACTGTGTGGACTAATTCCATTAAAATATAGAAAGCATGTAGTTATAACTGTTCCTGGCTCACATTAAGTTCTATATAATTATTAGCTATTATTGTTATCACTGCTGCTGCTCTACTAATGTTAAGTTTAAGCACTATACCAGTGCTCCCGGTGTTCTGAAGAACACAATGATTTACACATGTTCTATCACTTAAATAAGCTGAATAAGTTTGGGGACTACTGCCACTGCAAAAGGAAAAAAGCATGGAATTTTGAAACATACTTCAGATTTTTAGAGAGAGTAGACGAAGGACTGAGGGCAGGGAGTATCTCTTGTCACAAAAAGCTTTGAACTGTCTTGAATTTAAAACCTATTTGCATGCCATATGAGATTTGTGAGTAGAGATAACAGAATTGCATCCTATCCCAAACCTTCTTTATTCTTTAACAGCAGCAGCTGACACAGGAGAATAATTTCCTGCTTCACTGTGCTGACAGTACATTGCCTAGATTCAGAAATTATATCCTCAGCAGGAAGGCAATAGGTTCTGTCTATACTGAAGAAATAAAAGGATAAAAAAATTACACAAATAGAAATGATTTATTATTATTATGAAGGAAATAACTATATTGATATTGATATTGAATAACTATATATATTCAAACTATATTGAATAGAATTTATTTTAGGCTAGTGATACTCGATGTAGAATTAAGTTTATTTTAAATTTCAAGTGTTTGACTATAGTATTTTTTAAAAAATAAAAAATTTTATTTATTCAGTATCTTTAAATCTTGCAAACAAACATTTCCACTTTTCCTGAAATTTTTAAATAAAGGGAAAACTTTTATAACATCAACTAAAACTTATTGGTCCTCTGATTTTATTTAGGTATGCCTAGTATGTAGACCACTGTGTCCCAGTTCAGACAGTAAATGTCATTAAAAAAAAACTTATAAAAATGGTGGTAAATGATAATTAATAGTTTATATTAAATTTTGTGTTACCAGAAAAATTACTCTTCACTCATAAGTAACTTCTGTATGTACATTTGCGAATGTGTCTATATGCAGCATATTTATAAAATACTAGGTTTTCCTCTAAATGATCTAGCGACTTGCCTGTTTTAAAGTGATTTTTAAGATGTGTGTTCATTTCAGTAACTCTAAATGTCATAAAGGTATTGTAGACTTCTGGTCTATAATGATAAAGTAGCAATCTCAGGCTGTACAAGTTCCCAGATTCAAATCTTTCTGCCATTTACTAGTTATGTGGCATTAGGCAAATTACTTCTCACTTTGTTCCCTCATTTATAAAATGAGGATAACAATAGTGTCTTTCTAATGAAATTTGTTTGAAGATTAAATGAAAATCTGCATTAAAATACTAAGAATAAATCTAGCACATGGTAAAGTACTGGATAAATGCTACTTAGTATTATTATTAATAATATCACTGTTACGGTAAATGTAGCAGATTCAGCACACTACCTTTTCAAACTCCACTAAAATGACCAAAGGACAAAGAAAATGGTACAGAAGACAACAGCAAACAAGAGATTAACATGGTTTCAGAAAATGAAAAACTCGAGCAGAAGTCTAGTGATTCAGCACAGTAGAGGAAGCTGAAAACTAAGTGGCAGAAAAAACAGGATAATAGAATCAAGATAATTTGCTTAATGGAACCCCAGAAACGCAGAGGTAATGTTAGCAATGAATACTGAGGGATTCTCTAAAAGTCTATACAGAGAACATTTTTACACACAGGCTAAACTACCCTAATTTCACATGTTTTCTGTCACTTCTAGAAGATCAGAGATGTTCCTAACATTAGCAAGCACAACATAGATAAACATCAAGGAACAAGGGTCAATTGGACCGGAACTGGTTCCTACAAGTTGGCAGGTAGATGTAAACCACTCAGAAAGAATATTTGCAAACTCACTGGAGAACTTTTAAGACTCCAGAGAATAGATACATAGATACCACAATCTGGCATCTCCAAGAAAAATTCTGGCTCTCTACTTGATCATCTTCATGAAGGCTCATGAAGCAACAATTCTTGTCCGCAGACACGCAGCTTCCAACCTAATCCGTAGTACTTCATTAAGTCCAGGCTTTCAGAAAAGTCTCCAACAGGAAAGACCAAAACCAACATAAATAAACAGAAGAAAAGTACTCAAAGGAAATACAACACAAAGAGCAGAAGAAAACTTAAAAAAAAAAAATACCATCCTCCTAGACATAAGAAATGATAATTACAGTCACAAAATAAGAACAATGTGCTATGTTAAAAAAAAGAAAAAAAATCAGAGAAACAGTAAGAACATTTAGAAAATAAAAGCAGCTAAAATGAAATATTCAGTGAAATAGAAAGTCTAGAAAATGTCCTAATAAGTAGCAAAAAAAAAAAAAAGTAAAAAAAAAAAGAGAAAAGAGAATGGGAGTGATGCCTTGATATTTCTGAGGAAAACTCATTTTATAAATTGCAATTATTTATATAAGCTAATATTCAAAAGTGATAATGGGATAAGGTATTTTCAAGTAAGCAAACTTCTAGGACTCCTTTATCAGGAAGCACCTGAAAAATAAAATATACTTCTTAAAAAAAAAAAAAAAAAGGAAAAAGGGGAGAGGGGCATGGGATTCAGGAACTAAAGGATTTGGCCCTGCAGAATAGCTAAGGGAAGCCCCAAGATATTCACTACGTACTAGGAGTAGAAAGCAAATAATCTAAATGGAGAACAGACCATAATGGAAAGAGAAGTCTCCAGACAAAAAAAAAAACACTGTATTTGATACAGTGTTTGAAATCATATTTGAGCACTCAAAGAAATTATTGATATGCATATAACAGATGTTGAAATACTTCAGGGAAAAAATAGTAGGTACACAAAAAGTAAGCAAACAAAAATGAAGTAATTACTAACTGAAGAAAAAAGGGGAAAGCAGGACAAAGGAGACAATTAGAATGCATTACTTCACTCGAAAAGTAGCCATATTGATAATATAACAGTGCTGATATAATGCAAAATTACTGGGTAAGTATGTTGAAAAAATGGAGTGACTACTGTGTAAATACATGAGAACAAGGTAACTAAATACAAGAATAATAAATCTCTAACTAATAAAAAGTGAAATTAATAAAGATAAAATTGATCAATCAATACACAACAGTTTAAAAGTATTATTTAAAAATATGGGGGCGCCTAGGTGGCCCAGCTGGTTAAGCACCTGACTTCAGCTCAGGTCATGATCTCACAATTCGTGGGTTTGAGCCCCATGTGGGGCTCTGTGCTGACAGCTCAGAGCCTGGAGCCTGGAGCCTGCTTCATATTCTGTGTCTCCCTCTCTCTCTGCCCCTCCCCAACTCGTGCTCTGTGTCTCTCTCTTTCTCAAAAAATAAACATTAAAAAAAATTTTATGTATTATTTAAAGATATGGAAATGCTATAAGAAACAGCTCCAAAAGTGCAAAGTGACAGCCTCCAGAGAGCAGGACTGTAGAAGATGTCAGGCAGTGAAACGAGAATGCAGTCATTTAGTTTCAATTCTTTCAATTTTTTTTTTTTTGCTTTTTGTGCATATATTATTTAAGCTTTTAAAATCAATCTAAGAAAGTAAATTAGATAAACTGCCTACTTAAAAAGTGAAGTAATACATGACTGATGTCAATTTCTAAATTTTAACTTAGTAATAATCTAAATTATCCATCACCAGCAAAGTTTCACATAAAATCCGAACATGAATTGAAACATACACCTTCAAGTGACAAAACTTTCCTTTTTTCACAATTTGTTATTAAAGAGATATTTTTAATTACCACACATAATCGTGAGTGATCAAATATCATTCCTTACCTTCTCGATGATTAGGTGTTATTATGCATACCAATTATCATACTTGCACCAGATCTCTGGAGTATACAGAACACTGTGTCCTGCATTAAACAGCCCCAGGTCTGTCTTTTTTTTAATTTTAAAAGAGTAAAATAAACAAATAAACAAACAAATGTAAAATTTAGAATAATCTGGCTTACTAACAATTCTAGTTAATAAAATTTATTAGAACTTCAAAAAATACTTACAATGCAAAATCAAACTAACATAAAAAATTAGCAAGCAAGCAAGCACAAGGTACTTTCTAAGTGCCACTGTCCTAAGCACTTTTCACATAAATTTCAACTCTGTGAAGTAGTCTCCATTTTACAGATATGAAAAGAAAGGCACACAGGGGCAAAGTGACTTTAGTAGTTAGTAAGTGAATGAATTGACATTTAAATGCAGGCAATTTCATCCCAGAGGCTGTTATCTTTACTACTATGTTCTACTCAGCATTATAAATCTATTAAACACAATATATAGTCGTTGATTATTTGCAAAACACTTTAGAATCTTATAGGTTCTAAGGAACATAACTACAAACTATTATTATGAATGTGTTAGAGATATATGAAAGTGTGTTCAAAATTAATAGAATGCCAAATATTTACTTTATAAATTTAAAATGAGAATTTCTCCCACAAAAATTATAAATTGACAAAACAAGAGTTGTACAAACTAAATACTTCCATACATGGTTTGTCATATTTTTATTTTTCCCCTAAAATAAATAATGTATCTGGTTAAAGTCAGTGAAATATTATCAATATAACACAGAAGGAGAAAAGAAAAACATTACCTTTAAAAGAATCACAATATGAAAAGCTTATTAAATTTACTTACCTAATAACAATATTATATGGCAATGAGTCTAAGATACATATTCTTGTACACTTTTTTCTTTCTTGGTGCATAAAGTAATAGTTTATCTTACAAACAATGGTACTTTTAGACCTAGTTAAATATGGTAACTAACATTACAATATGTCAAGCACTATTCCAATTGCTGTGTATGAACTGCTCTGTATGAATTGCTTTATACGTATTTACTAATGTAATCCTCACAATTTTGTGACATAGGTACTATTTCTATTCCTATTTTACACACAGGAAAACTGAAACACAGATTAAGTAAACTGCTGGAGTTTACATAGCTAATGTATGGAAGACAGAAAATTCCAAATTCAGTAGGAAATCTAACTCCAGAAATTTAAAATTTTTTTTAATGTTTGCTTATTTTTGAAAAAGAGACAGAGAACGAGCAGGGAAGGGGTAGAGAGACAGACACAGAATCTGAAGCAGGCTCCAGGCTCCTAGCTGACCGCACCGAGCCTGACGCAGGGCTCGAACTCACAAATGGCGAGATCATGACCTGAGCCGAAGTCAGACACTTAATCAACTGAGCCACCCAGGGGCTCCTAATTCCAGAGACTTTTAAAATATTTCACAGTACTGTCACATCACTACACATAATTCATTCCTTTCCCTGAGACCTGTTAACTTCTAATGCTTTTTTCTTCTCTGAAACTGCAACTGCTTTTAATTAGAGCATTTTCTGTAAACAGAACCTACTGTTTCTTTGGTTGTGTAAGAATAAAGACTAAAATTAAAAGTAGAACTACTTGGTTGCCAGTGAATACGGAGCATAAATGGGACAATTAGTCAGCATTCATTCTTCAATTCCTTGCTCAGCTGCTTCTCACCCTTTCTGTTGTAATCCCCTGGGATATAAACTCTCAACATACTTTCAGTTCTGATGGAAAATGTTTAAGCAGTGAACTGCCATACATGTGATACAGAGTAATAATTATTTTCCAAAAACAAAAGTTTTCCACAACACGATTTCACATCCATGCCTGAAGAAATTATATACAATGGCTACTTTAATAAATAAAGAGTAGTGAAAGAAGAAATGTCAAACAATTTTAATTACAATTAACTTTACTAATAAGTTTTGTGTAGATATGAGTCATTCTTCTTTGGTACATACGGAGAACCTCAAGCACTGCTAATTAAGGTAAAAATCAAGAAGCCATTCTTACATAATTTTGTAACCACAAGCTGCTTTATACCGAGACAACATGAGTTACTGAGGGCTCAGTTTGTATTTTTATAGTTTTTATGTACATCATCACTCATTATAGCTCTTTGCAACAGGTACTCCCATATCCATATTTATACTAGGAAACTGTAAAAGAGATCAAGCAACTTGCCCAAAGATCACAGTGTTAACAAATGAAATGATAAGACAAATTCATACTCTATTTGGACTTATTTCAAAGCCTTTGTTCTTTCTCTTACTAAATATGGTAAGTTAGTTAAATGGGTGAAAATTATAACAAAACTGATAGTAAATAATCCTATTACTATGTAATATATAAACAATGTGGTAAAGGACTATTTTAATTATTAAAACATGTCTAACATGTATGTCTGGTTTAGTGTTTCTGTGAGATAAAAATGTTAAATCTTTCATATACATAATGTTTCAAGTCATTTATGCCTCAACAAAAAAATCATATTAATTTGCAATTTGTACTTATGTAAAATGCTTTAAGTCCTTTTTGATAAAATTATTTAAAAACCTACACGATGAAATTTACTTTAAGGTCTCTGCATTACACATGAGATATGCAAATTGATGTCAGGTAGGGACTGGGTTTTCTCCATCGTAGTATTTTTTTTTAAAAGTGAAACCTTTAAGTACTATACCTGAGTTTTAAATACATTTATGGAAATTTTTCTAAAATGTATCATATATATCCCTAACTTCACAAAACATTAGGTATGCAACTTAAACATTTCTGATACAGTAAGATCATCACTGTGAGCATCAGTAATTATACTGTGTGGCAAGGTAATTAGTGTAAATAGCAAAAGATAAAATGCAAGAGCTATTGAAGTCAGGAGGAGCTGTCACCTTGTTAAGTCCATACTGAGACAATTCACTTCTGTCATTGGCCTTTCTGTCTGGAAAAAAACCACAATAGCTGTTTGACTTTGCTCTTCATCTATACGCACTGTACCTGGACTCTTGCACTTCTGCAAAAACAAAATGTTATCATTTTTAATATCTAGGTAGCTATTTGACTTATCCTCTACCCCAAAACAGATGATGGGCAACTATCCTGTGGCTAAGACTTTCACTATTTTACAGTGCTGCCCTTGAGGTGTGTTAAGCACCCTTTCCGCTTGCAAGATTACAGACATTCTGTCCTCCAGGGGCTTCTTTCTGTGCCACAGTATCTGCTGTTGTCCCAGTACAACAGTGCTTGCACACCGGCTCCCAAAGTCCACCACTCTCTGCTCTTTTCTTTCCCTTACCTTTTTTCTTTCTTGTCTTATTCTAGATCTGTCTTATTACTTCTTGGCTTCCATATATAAAAGACCAAAATTTCAGTATGATATGAGGCCAAGACACTCTAAGAGACTGCATAGACAAAGAAAAACGGCAGACCATCCTCATTCATTTGTGTAATCTAGCACTGAACACTGTTCTACAGTAAGGACCAAATGATACTGGATGGAAATGGACTAACTACATAATAAAAAGAAGTCACTAACAAATGAAACTAATTAACTTAAAACCAGGACCACCACATTTTCTTTTTAATCTTCTTTAATCCCTGATTGTACTGAAAATGTGACACAAGAAAAAAGGAGCATGAGAACACAAAGTAAAGATAAAGTTCTTAAATAAAGAAAGACATTATAGGGGCACCTGGGTATCTAAGTCGGTTAAGTGTCCGTCTGACTTCGGCTCAAGTCATGATCTCAGGACTTGTGAGTTCAAGCCGTGCATTGGGCTCTGTGCGGACAGCTCAGAGCCTGGAGCCTGCTTCAGATTCTGTGTTTCCCTCTCTCTGCTCCTCCCCCACTCACCTCTCTCTCAAAAATAAAATAAACAACAAAAAAAGAAAGACATAAAATGGGCATTCATATAGAAAAAAAACATAGTAACTCAGAAATCGATCTATGATCATTATACAGCATTTAAATGAGCAAAAGGAAAGAAAATATAATAAAACTGAAAAACTGGTAGGAAAACATGCTGCATTGAGGAGAAAGTCACAGATGAAAATATAATTTGAACAAAACTACATGAATTACATGAATGATGAAATACTGTTTCAGAATCATGGTAAAGTAAAAAACAAAAATGTCATAATGTTATGTTGTGACATAACCAAACAGCTTAGCAAAATCTTAATGCCATGGTTAAAGAATTTAAGCAGAGTTTAAGGTTAGACACAGGGCACATAACAGATTTGCAACTTCTAAGAAAATATTATATCTATTTTGAAAGCTATTAACAGAACTATTCTATATTATCAGTAGCTTCAAATTCCAGGTCTAGTTCATTGTCACCAGAACAAGAATTACCATTAAAAATCAACTGTATGCAGACTGCTATATACATGTGTTTTGTAGTCTGGCTTCAGTGGTTACAACTAAGTACCTAGGGAAAGTGATTTAACTTTTTTTGTGTGTGTGCTTTAGTTTTTTATATGTAAGAATAGACCCAGGGGCACCTGGGTGGCTCCGTCGGTTAAGTATCTGACTTCGGCTCAGGTCATGATCTCAGGGTTCTTGGGTTCAAGCCCTGTGTCAGGCTCTGTGCTGACAGCTAAGAGCCTGGAGCCTGCTTTGAATTCTGTGTCTCCCTCTCTCTCTGCCCCTCCCCCATTCTCTCTCTCTCTCTCTTTCTCTCTCTCTGAAAAATAAACATTAAAAAAAAAGAATAGACCCTACTTCATAAAATTACTGGCCAGAACAAATAATATGTAGTGTGTTGAATATAGCCTTATAAACAGTAAATGGTCAATAAATGTTAGCTGTATCATTATCACTATTGTTATCATTTTGCTACATTCTGTCCCTTATTATCTACTATTTTACCTCTTAACTAATATGAAAATTAATCCCATAATATGACCGAGACTATGAAAGCAAAAACTATAGTTCTAAAAGTAAAATAACAGACACTGAGAAAGAAGACCCATTATAATTATTCTTTCTTACTTGGTATTTCTTATTGACATTGGTAATTTCCATTATCAATAAAAATTAGAAGACAACAGGAGTGATCATAATAAGAGATCAGAAAAGCAAATAGAGCCATTTACATACTTTTTAAAGGGCTAAATGCTACTTTTTAAAATCTTCCCTAAGAGACCAATCTTTAGACAAACATATTTTTCTTTTGCCTCTCCCAAAAGTAGAACCTCATATATTTCTTCAGTAGTACTCAGAAGTATCTCTCACAGAAAATGAGTTCAATGAATGACTAGAAAATGAAAAAAATCCATTTAATTTCCTATAAAAATACTTTCCTTTAATTTAGCTCACTTTTCCCAATAAACTTCACAAAAAAGATGCTAAGTTATAATCTAAACAGCAACTGTATTAAAGTCTATGTACTTTTGATTTAAATGTTAAAATCTAAAATAATATACAGTATAATCAATTTTAAATGTAATTTATAAAGAATGCTTTTAGAAAAATTTATTTATAGTTTCTCTTATTTGCATTATCCTACAACATTTACACATCTTGTTTGATTTGAACAGTTTGGTAGTGGTTAGAGTAACCTAATCTGGACAACTGTTAATAAGATCACTTCTATTATGCACATGGTTATTTTATACCTGTTTCATTTCCACTCTTCTGCTTCATTAACTTTCCATTTTCTCAAATCTATTAAATCTGAAGTAGCTATCTCAAAAGGAAAAACATCTGAACATCTTAAGCAATTTTTTTCTTGCTCAAGATGAACCAGTTATGCTTTTTCTTATTTAATAGTTTTCCATTTGGTAATCAATAAAGCTCTCCTGAACTACTGTGTCTTTACTGAGAAAAGCTTGGCAAATACTGTATTATGTTTATTTCTGCATGCATTTGTAACACCTGAAGAGTTTCTTGATATTTACGAGGTGACAAATCCTAACAAAAATACTGACAGGATTGCTATGAGAAAGTTAAGGGAAAGATGGCTATAAGGAAGGATCTGCTGGGATGTTAGAAAAAAAACTAAGCAGATAACATTGGGGTAACAGGAGAGATTTAGGGAAAATTGAAAATAGATTTTTTTTTGTAAGGGAATCCCAGTGCACTTATGACCTGTTTTTGACACATACTGCTAACTCTACAGTATAGTAATGGTTATTATATCTTCTTTCTCAAGACTCCTTGGAGATACGAATTCAGGATTCCATTTCTTTCTATATACCACCAATGATCAACAAAATGAATACTATTTAGAACAAATATTTGTAGATGAAGAATCTAAACTCACACGCAGGCAGTGTTGTACAATGTAGAGCATGGACTCTGGAGTCAGATAGATCAATCTGTATAAAGATCAACCTTCTTCAGTTACAGCTGCATGACTTAGGTCAGGTAACCTCATTTCTGAAATGGTTTTAATACATGTACTGACTACAAGAGTACCTAGGGGAAACAGGTAAGATAATTTGGTATAAAAAAATGTAGCATTCTTTATATATTACAAAATAATACATTAGATAATCAGATCAGATTTTCTGCCTGAAACATCTAAACATACTGGGGAAAAATACTAACACATTCTTCAATGGCATTGGTTAGCTAGCAAGACAGTAATATATATTGAAGTCAAGACCTAAGTGAATGCAAGAACCCAGATGAGTAAGTAGAACATTTGAGAGCATATTCACTTTGAGTACATTTGATGAACCAAGGTAATCTGAGCTTCTGTCTTTTTATCTTCTTGACCATAAGGATTAGGGAAAAAAAAAAAAAAAGCAGAGAGTATGTCCAAGGTGGACAGCCTAGGAAGAGTCCCCAATAATCCTGACACCAATACAGTGTAAGAGTTAAACAGAAACATCCTTTCATTCTGACAAGTCCCCCAGCACACACACTTGGAAAGTGGGGAGGAGGAATTTCTGGGAATTCATAACTTCAAGTCCACTTTCAAGCAGGTTTTCAGCCTGAATTCAGACCTCAGTAGTTCAAATGACCTCAAGCCAAGAATTCAGTTTCAAGTTGTTCCAATTAGGATTGACCACAGCCACCTTACAAGAGTAAATGCAACATCACTCTGAAGGAAACCACATTTATCCAAGGTTTCAAAAATTCCTACATGAACTATAACAAAAATTAACAACAAAAAATTTACAAAATGCACAAGGAAGCATGGCTACAACCAGCAGAAAAAAGAAACAGCAGAATTATCACAGAGAATTTAAAATAAGTATGTAGAGTCTTGTAAACATATGGGCAAAGAAATCTGAAAAAGAATCAAACAACACTTCTAGAAATGAAAAATCACTGAAATGAAAGAACCAAGGAAAGTATCTTGCATATAGAATATCATACTACATTTTAATTCATTTCTTCCCCATTTTCCTCCCCAAAAACACAAACATTTTGATTGAATGAACAGGAAATGTGAATTATTTAAAAGCCTGAATTATAGTCTGCATTTGCATGCAGTTTATTAGATCATATTTCTTAACAAAACAGATGATTAAAATATTAACAAAGACCAAGAAGTGCATAAGGATGATATAGTTGAGTGTTAAAGAATGTTTCCAATCTAATTTCTAAAAATTACATGTGCATAGCAATCTTATTTCTTTATCTAGAAAATTCTGTTTATCATGGAAAGTAACTGGATAAGACTCAGATCTAGGTATACAAACTATCAAAAAGTTCAAAGCGGCAAAATTTAAGATGTAAAACTTGCTCATTATTAATGACGAATAATTACCACACCCAATTTCAACTACTGTAATACTTGAGAAAGTAGCCTAAGGCAATTTTCTAATTGAAAAGAATTAGTCCCAGATTGTTTCAAATCTTTAGTTCCTCAATAGTATACTATTTCTTTGTGATCTTCAGTATCATAATGAAATAAGCCCAAATAATGTTGAAGTTCTGATTCAATACAGAAACAGGAGTCCAGTGTTTTCATTACTTAATGGCTTTACAACTTCCATTCTTGGTTCTTTATATGAAAGGATCTACAACAGTAAATGTCAAAAAAGGTAACAGGAGGAAATACTTTTCTCCCTCACTAAAGATATAAATTATTATTTCCAAAAACTGAGTTGACTAAAGTTATCCATCCTCAGTCACTGTGATTGTAGCACTGCAAATCTCAGCACTGAAAATCTCATCACTTGACTGCAGTTGTCAAGGTGAACTTCTCAGCAAAACAGATTAAGGAGGGCTATTATCTATATAATATATATGTACACTTATCTACAAATATACAGACACATTTACATGCACATATACATATATATTCTAAAACCACAGATAAAAGTTGCAGTGGCATTTTGTTCCCAAAACAACACATAAGGGTAAATCACTCTGGCACAACTATCATCTCCTGAATCACCTCTTCAGGAAGCAGTGTTACGATACTGTAATATGCAGAAATAGAATCTTCCATAAGTTTTATAGTATTTGGGCACTTTACTTTTTAAAATAATTCCAAACAGGCCTAAGTTCAACGTATCATTCATGTTCTCCCTCATTTAATCCTCCTAAATTCTGTGAAATGCTTCTTTTCACAGATTATAAATACGCGTAAGTATTGTTCCTGGTTAGTCTACTGACCACATATATGTGGAAGTGGATGGGTTACAGAATTTGTTCTCTCCCCTCCTCTATATCAACTCACACCTGACTTACAGATTAGTGAAGTAGAGAGCAAAGACTGGTGACGTGTTATTTTGGATTAGAGACTAAACAATATGGATTAAAAGATTTTGACAAAGGGGCGCCTGGGTGGCTCAGTCGGTTAAGTGTCTGACTTCGGCTCAGGTCATGATTTCGCAGTCTGTGAGTTCAAGACCTGCGTCAGGCTCTGTGCTGATAGCTCAGAGCCTGGAGCCTACTTCAGATTCTGTGTCCCTCTCTCACTCTGCCGCTCATCTGCTCCTGCTCTCGCTCTTAAGAATAAATAAGACATTAAAAAAAAAAAAGATTTCGATACATATGTAATATAATGAATAATTATGCCTTTCATATTGCCTGCGGTTTTGGAAACTAGAATCTGAAGAAGGGAAGAAGATGAAATAAGTATCTTACATTCTAAAGAGAACAGAGAACAACTGAGATCAGACAGTCTCTCTTTGGGAGTACCCTGCCACTGTGGTGTTGCCAAACAAGGGAATGATCTCTACATGCTTAGGGTACTCAAAAGAAAGAGACTACATTTTCATTAAGATCTTATGTCAAATATTAGGGATACGCTGTAAGTAAAGGTGATATGGTCTGTATTACCAATGAGCTAGTAGTTTACTCTGCTAGATCAGATTTACAATTGCAATGAACATTAAGTACAGAATGCTTCATGAGCATAAAAGAAGAGTGCCTTAACTAGATTTTCATGGTCATGAAAGACTTTATAAATGATGACATATGTAAGTAGGAACCTTAATGATACATAGGAATAGTGGTGTGTGTGTGTGTACGTGTGTGCACGCGCATGTGGATATGTTGTGTGTGTTTCATTTAATAAAGGATTAAGATGGAAAGAAAACCAACTATTTCTGGAAAGAAGAGTAAAAGGGCAAATCATGTGAACCATATTAAGGAACTTGTACTTTTAGGGCAAGGTAACAGAAAGATTGTAAATAAGGTTTAAATAATTAGCTTTAAGGGCACCTGGGTGGCTCAGGTCATGATCTCACAATTCGTGAGCTCAAGCCCTGCGTCGGGCTCTGTGCTGACAGCTCGGAGCCTGGAGCCTGCTTCAGATTCTGTCTCCCCCTCTCTCTGCCCCTCCCATGCTCATGCTCTGTCTCTCTCTGTCTCTAAATAATAAATAAATGTTAAAAAAAATAAAAAATAAATAATAATCAGCTTTTTTTGAAATACATGAAATCTATGATGAGAACTACACAAATTAAAGTTCAAAACAGTTTTGAGCTAAACATATGCCCTTAAGAATGATCTGAACAAAGGTAATAAAGTCAGAAAAAACTATAGGAGCAAGGACAAAATCTAATGTAATTTTACATTGAGGGGATGATTTAAAACAGAGAAACTCCTCAAAATGCTTAAGAAGATACAGTTAGAAAGACAGTAAGAGAAACAGAATCTTACGATGTCAACAAAGTCAAAGGAAGAAAAGTATCAAAAGAGTGATTATCAACATGGAATACTCCAGAAAATTAAGAAGGTGATGACTAGATAATTGAAAAAGTTATTTCAGTGAGTTAAAGAACTAAGAGATAACAAAACTTTAAGAGAGTTGAATAACTTCAGGAGCATTGAATGTTGAGAAAATGGAAATTCAGCATACAGATTATGCTTTCAAGAAAATTTGCAGAGGGATGAGAGGCGTAACCATAAGAGAATTATCAGAATCAAAGAAAGGATGTAGTGGTTTGTACTTTAAGATAAATAAGAACTGAAGAGATTTCCAAGCCAAAGAGAAGGATCTAATGAAAAAAATAAAAAAGATCCAAAAGAATGAGATAATAAAACAAGAGTCTAAAAAAGGTAAAAAGAAACAGGCTGAAATATAGCCTCAAAAGATGAAGAGAGAATTCCATCTCAAAAGATAAATGTAAGAAAAGAGTAAAAGCAAAGTTACAGAGTAATATAAAGTAAAAAGAAGTTAATGGAGGTCTGTGAAGATGATCTCAAGAAACTAAAGCAAGTTCATTTACAGAGTATGAAGGTGTTGGGTGAATTGCTAGGCTGACAAAGATGGAAAGTTTGAAGCACAGGCACAGGATAGAAAGCTAAATGGAGATTAGTGAAAGAAAAAAAAAACAAACATGAGCTGGCTCAATTGGAAATAATATGCTATGCTGAATAGCAGAATCAATTGGTCCAATTTTAGTCTTTTATCTAGGGATGCTCAGCGACCTCAGAGCAAAAGTACAAAAAGTGGATGACAATAAAAGTATGAGGCTGAGCAACATCAGACCCTACACTTTTATCTTAAATAATGACAGTTCAAGAAAACAAGGATTACACATTTTTAAAGATTTTCAAGAACAGAAATGGATACCATAAAATTGGAAAAAGTAAAACAGTAATGATATGGTTAGTGTAGAGTGTAACACATTCACTGCTACTTTGATAATGTCACTCTTATTTAATTTCAAATCATTTAATTCTGATAGTTTCCATACACATCGTTCTCTTTAACAAAGTCTTAATATAAAGCTATATTTTGCAGCAAACAACTTTTGGTTCCAGCTTTAAACAGAGCCACACAAATGAATGGTTACTTAAAACTGAAAAAAAAAATGTTATCAGAAAATAGTTACCTAATAACTTCACATTTTTAAAGTTAGCCAGCTACTCCAAACATAATGGCTTTTAATATTAAAAAATGCTAACTATATTGTCAAATATGTCCTAGGTAAATTCTAACTAAATAATTCTCTGACAACTGCAAATACCCTCTACCATATAGGTGTTTTGATCATCCATATAGGTTTGAATATGTAATAACTAGAGATTTAGAAAGTCGTTTTAACATATTGTATGCAATTAGATTTAAAATAATAAAAGTCCAAATTATTTGACACAACTAAAAGACCCTCTAGCCAGACACTCCATATCCTCTCTCCATATCCTCTTTCATATCCTCTCTCTGAGAGGATATTTGGTCTTTAATATCTCTGCACATAGCAAAATGCCCACTATGCAATTCACACTTAATAAATATTTGCTAGCTAAGTACATAAATAAGTAAATCTTTACTTCACATCTTTAACTTAGTCAATACCAAATTTATAGAAACAATATCAAGTTATGAATCAGGAATTAGGTTACAATTCCAGTTATATTTCATTCTCATATATAACTTTTATTAAATATGACCATAGTCTAAATATGCTTTATTTGCTTATGCAGACAAATCTTAAAGCTATTTTACACAGATGAAAATTTAAAAGCATGACTTGAGTATGCTGAAACCAGCCAATGATGTAATAACACTTTAAAATAAATTTTAATTAAAAAAAACTTCAAAATGAGTAAAATATGGGAAAACTGCTTTCACTGAAAGGATTTTTTGACAACATAATATGATATGATAAAAAGAGAATAGGCTTTGGAATCAGAAAAGCCTATTAAAATCTGTCTCTATCACCTGTATGAAAATAGTATCATATAGATATTTCCAAAATAGTATGTAAGAATGATGTGCAAACTCACGTCTCACATAAATGAGCACTAATAATACTAAGGAATGATTTAAGAAAGAAATATGTAATTACTAAGCATGCCAAAATAAATTGTTTTGTCACAAATTTTAAGCTAAAATTTTGAGCCACAAAAATCAAATTTCAATGTTGCATGTAAAAATGAAATCAAATGCATACACACATTCTTGCCCCTGAATTCCAGGAGGCCACATCCATCAGCTTTCCTTCCTCTACTGAAACTTCCTCTACTGAATCATCTATACATTGACAGGTATACAGATTGATTTTATCTTATTCTGGCAGATTATTTCCAGAGATCAAAGATCTTTTGCCAGGAAGACATACCAATGAAATGTATAATTAGAAAGGAATCAAAATTGTTATACATAATTATTTATTGAAAATATATTAGCACTATAAAAACTCAATTATTTTTTTTATCCTTGTGCTTGAAATAATACAATTTCCTTTAATAACTGACTTCAGAATGAGAAACATAAAATAGTAAAGTGAAAACTAATTGATTTAAATTAGAAAGAGAAATGAAGTCCATTAACTAGAATAATATTTCATGGACAGACAGCAAAATGAGGAAGTTCCCTGTTGACAAGCATAAAAGTATCTCAAAATATTTTATAGGTAAACAATTACCACTCAGGTAATTTATTTTTTTAGGTGTGTATTTTCTTTAAGGTATAATCCTCAAAAAAAGATGCAGTTTTGATTTGGCACAATATTCCAAATGGTTCAGTACATATTTAATCATCATTCACAATGTATATATTGTTTACATTTTAAACTAACAGTTTGCATTTTAAACTATGTCCTCAACATTCAAAAAATTCAATTTTGATACAATCCAATGAACTGGCATTATTTAGAATTTTCTTAATTCTACTGCTTCATATTTATTCTCTGAAAATCAATTCCTGCAGGTATAAAACATTTATGCTACTATTATGATTGTACTGATACTTATAATCCTTAGAATACAGATTATTTCCTATAGACTTCCCTATAACATAAAATTAAACATGAATCTAGATTTCCCATTGCTTTATCTTTTGAAACTATGAACAATTCAAGGGCTCAGTCTGGTCAATCCAGTAACTAGGACAGGTTACTTTCTGTCACTCTCTAGAGCTTTAACACTGAACTCACAGCTAACTACATCTTTCCTTGATTCTGCACCTGGGTAAGCAGAACAGAATGCATTTTTACAATATTTACTTTGTTTTTAATATATGCTTTTGGCTTTCACATTAGGCAAATAATCTTGAACAAAGTTGGAATTATGATGGATTCAATGTAAACTTTAACAGAAAGAGAGAAAGTAAGGATGACTCCAAGATTTTTGGCCTTAGCAGCTGTAAGGATGAGGTTGCAATTAAGACAGAGAAGACGGTGGGAGAAGTAGATTTGAGGATTTGAAAGATCAGAATATTTCATTATAACATATTTATTAGACATACAAGTGATACCCAGTAGGTAACTGCATCATTAGCCTAGAGATCAGATGAAAGGTCCAGAATGCATATAAACATTTGGTAGTCATGGAAGAACAGATGGTTATTTAAAGCCATGACACTGAATATGAATAGGATCTCCAAGGGTGTAAACATGTACAAGAAAAAGTATGGAGCGGTCCAAGGACTGAGCTCAGGAAAATGAGAAGAAACCTGCAAAGGAAACTGGAAGCTGCAATCAGTGAGGCAGAGGTGTGCTCAAAGCAAAATGAAATGCTTTAAAGAGAAGACAGTGATCACTGTGAAATGCTGTTGACTGGTATACTAATAACATAAGAAGACGAAAGAATTGCTAAAACATTCCTGAGTAGCTAAGAGGGAATGAAACCTAGAATAAAAGTGGAGGATTAGCCTTTGGTATGGGCAGGGACAGTTTATCGGAATAAGAGAAAATACAGACTACATAGGCACTGATGTAGTTAGGTGGCTAGATCTGGTGATGGGAGCATATGAAATTTCTTTTAATTACTTTTATTTTCTCAGTGAAACAGGACGAAGATCATCAATCAGGATGACAGTGAAAGTTTTGGAATTAATACTTAAAGTCATCATATATGGTGTAGCCTGCTGCCCTAGTTCTAAAAAAGAGTGAAAATGCTGCAAGTGACAAGGAAGTTGGGGCTATTTTCAGCTTTCACAGACTATCTCAAATTTCAATAATTCCTCAAACCATACCCTAATATAATCAGAGATAATCCTCAGTCTCCTCTACCCTCGACTAATACAGATTCCTCTTCCATAAACTGCCAACATTCAATATTACACTCAATCTAATCATATTTCAAACACTCTCAACATCTCTATGTGTTCTAAGTATCTAAGAATAAATCCATCACTCTAAAGATTAGGCCCACAAATTTAATTATTATGGAATTAAATGACCTTTAGCAAAGTTTCTTGCTTCATTTTTTCCTAAAACATTTAGTACTCTTACATATTCAAAGGTGTAACATTCTAAATATTTAATTGAATTTACTCTGTACTATGGCAGATATTCACTAAGGTTTTATACTTTCCACAAAGCAGTAAGAATCGGTATGATCTTAAGTATATTTATTGCCCTTAAAGTCACAGTCACACAAAAAAAATCATATACACAATTGTTTTTGCTATGGGATTAGACAAATCCTAAATATTTAACATATAAATATATCTAATATGCAAGGCACTTGAATACATTAAGTTTACACACTGATGATAACAAAATATACACACATAACAAATTTTTCACCATAATGGTAATCAAGAATTTTTGTGATAAGTCAAGGAAAATATGAATATTTGTTAAGGAATGGAAAGTAATATGGCATGACCCCAAAACATACTCTTAGTAAAACTATACCACTAAATTTTAGAGGATCTTCCCTGAAAGTTGCATGAACATGAACTAAATTGCTTTACAGAAGCAATTAAGACAATGTTTTAAGCTAAAAACGGCTGAAAAATAAGTTTTGAACTATCACCTATATTACTAAACATCTAGCTTCATCATTTAATACACTATGACTTTCTTTTCAACTAACAGGTAAAGGATTTTCAGAAGTCTCAGTATCTTGAAAAAGATCATGAAAGAAGTATTAAATATTCTATATACCATTTGATTTCTTATTAAATATTTTTAACATTTTATATTTGAATGTACAAAGATGAAAAAAGGAGGGTTTAATAAATTATGTTAATTTTCAAGAGTCTTAAATACAATGAAGCCCATGTGCTTCATATGAGATTATAATATGCTTCAATATTATAAATCCTTATCTCTAGTTTTCAGGTCAATCATATGGGTAAAAAATAAATAATAAGGCTCTGTGTACCGTCAGGCGTATCACAGAACACATTTTTAAGCTATGTACATAAAAATGTTCACATAAAAATATCCACATAGTTGTGACTGGGAGGACACCTTAGAGTATTTAGAAGTTCTACAAATCCATTAACCAACAGGGGCAAATTTGCTGCAAATTCATCCCATTTATAACAATGAATATCACTTGTAATTATCTATTCAAATACAAATATATATGACAATTGTATCTAAAAATTGAATTGAATGTATAAGATATATAAAAATATAAGAAGGCATTTATAAAGTCAAAATTAATATACACCAAATTATTTATATTATTTTAAAGAGATGGGATGAAAAGTGAGCTTTAACTTTCTGTGTATTGCTTATATTTTAATAACAATCAGTTATTAAAAGAAAAAAGCAATTTTGAAAGAAAAACTCCTTATAGCAATGTTTTCCTTTTTAGAGCCACATTTCTATAGTTCATTTTACACTAAAATGTCTGCTGTATATTTAGTGTTATTAAATGTAACAAATATGGGAATGAAAAAATTTAAAAAGATGGTTATAAAATGCTTATATGGCAGGTATTATGTGACATACTTTTACATCTTCCCTTTTGTGGTACCCGGAACAACTTATGACTGTGTGAGGAGTACTAATATTTCCATTAGACAGATGAAAAAATTATAGATCCAAGGACCTGACAAAAAAAATCATACAGCTATTAAATGTCGAGATTGGATAAACTCTGCTCTGACACCACACGGTCCCTGAGGGTCTTGCATTCCATTCTACATACCCAGAAGGCATTAAAAAGCACTGAGCTGATTTAACAATTTCTTTCTTTTTTTTAAGTTTATTTATTTTGAGAGAGAGAGAGAGAGAGACAGTGAGTGAGTACGGGAAGGGCAGAGAGAGAGAAAGTCAAGCAGATTCTGCAGGGTCAGCGCAGAGGCCGATGAGGGGCTGGAACTCATGAGCCACAAGATCATGACCTGAGCTGAAATCAAGAGTTGGATGCTTAAGTGATTGAGCCACCCAGGTGCCCCTGACTTGATAATTTCTTAATAAACTTCACTATCTAACACCCAACATATTTTTTTCCTCATGAAAATTTTTATTATAGGAAGTACTGTCATATTTATTTGACTAGATCTTTCTAACTCATGTATAATTTAACAAATCTCTACGGTGGTTATATATGACTTAAAAAGTAAAAGCAAATCATAAGTGCCAAACTGAGAATAATTAAATAACCTCACAAAAATAATTTCATAGATAAGGTGAAATGGCAAACTACCTTAGAGGTCTAATATCAATAGGAAGATGGAAAAGTACATAAAAGATATCAAAATTCAATGTTTACAGAGATCTGGTCAAGACAGAAAACGTTTCTATGTCTCCATTTTGTTTATTACAGCTTTTCTTTTGATGGCAAAATTCAAATTTGTAAGATTTCCTTATTATGTGAATAGGGCCAAAAATTATTAAGCCATCAAAAAATCTATTATTTCCCAGTGACTGACCAATGAATGCAGCATTTTGGTGAACCTTACTTAAATTTTGAATACTGTATTTCTGAAATCAACTTTGTAAGTAGTCTAATGCAAAGAGGTACAGAATAACAGTTTAAGAAAAACAGGTTCATCATTAACTTGCTATACCACATATCATTTCAACTTTCACTGTCTTTCTTACTTTTCCTGAACTGTAAACAGAAATAAGAATTCTTGCCTACATTGAAATTTTAAGAATTGAAATAAGTAATAGAATGTAAGAGCTAACTAAGCCATGATTAATAAACTACTTTTATATACCACTTACTTTTATTAAGTAACTTTTAGTTAATTGGTTTTAGACTTTTAAAAACAGGACTATCACTTTTCCCATTAACGATAATAGAGATAGTTTAAATACTCACATAAATTCAGAGTCAGGCTCGTTAAAAGATACTGCACTTAGATAACTATTTCTTGAAACATCTCTCCGAGTCAAAATTTCTTCAAAATTTTCCTCAAGCAGAACTGCATTTGTCCTGCATAGTTTAAGTGGCCAAAAAATGTTCATATCCTTTACCTATATTATTTATCCCTTGAAATCACCTAAATTATCCCCATCACATTGCAGTTTCTACTTATTTTTTTAAGTTTATTTTGAGAAAGAAAAAGGGACAGACAGCAAGCAGGAGAAGGGCAGAGAGAGAAGAGAGAGAGAATCCCAAGGGTTCTGTGCTGGAAGCAGGACTCAAACTCACAAACTTTGAGATCATGACCTGAAAAGAAGTCAAGAGTTGGACACTTAACTAACTGAGCCACCCAGGCGCCCCTCTACTTATTTTTAATGCAGTCTGCTGAATTATTTGACGGGCCTTAAGAAAAATTTTCAGTAAAATCAATATTTTTAAAAGAGAAAAGAAAAAAAGTTATGTTCAAGAAAGGTGCAATATGATTTCAAAGTTGAGTATTTTCTTGTAAAGGGCAATAATTTATTTCAGTTTGTTTCAAATAGCTTCACTGCCAAGACTCTAGAACCTCAAAGCTTTTCCTGCCAACATATGTACATTCCCTAAAAGTAAAAATACTGTTTTCGATTCTTATTTATTTTGCTAAACTATTTTTTGCCATATAAATATGTTAGCATTATTATTCCTTGACAAAAATACAACATACAGGATTGCTATTCACATCGATAATCATCTGTCAAACTATATACTATTTATAATACTTTCATTAACTTTCACAAACTTCAGAGAATAAGTTACTAACACATATCCCATGTAGATAATTTTAACAGAGAAAAGATTTTTACAAGGACTGAAAACAGGGATTTACAAAGTAAAGGGTCTGTCAGCATTCTAAGCCCACCAGCATGAAACTATATACTAAGAGTAGCAGCTTTCCACTGTAAAATTACTAATTTTAGTAATACAGTACATTAAACATGCCATTTGAGATATATGCCAACCTAAACTGCCACATATGGCATATCTTTCTTATTATCACAGTTTGTGTTTTCATATCCAGAGTCATTCTAGTTCTTAAACAAGATGTCAAATATACCAATTTAGCTAAAAACGTGATAAAGCTTTCAGAGGAACATACCTTTCCTTAAACAAAATAGGTATACACTTCAGAAGAAATTTAAAATATTACTGTAAAGAAAATATGGCTGGAAGTTTCTAGTTTAGAAGATGTTTGTAAATGCAAAATAGAATATAATTTCAAAGACAGAATTCATAAAAGATGTTCCATTTAAATAAACGTTACTTTGAAACAATTCACAACCCAAAATTCTTCAAAATTTTTCTCAGAGAATTGTACTGCCTCTGCAAAAAATGTATGCAGTTGTCTTACCTATATTATTTATCCCTTTTAAGAACAAGTCATGATATCATACCATGATATGCGTATCAATTTGAAGGCAGAGATTTTGCTTATGCTTCCTTTTTGTATTGAATTCAACTTTGAGTTATACGACTGGTATTATTGAATTATGAATAGCACTTAAATAAAGATTACACAGTGAATATTTTCATTTCAAATCCCCATCTGGTGCTTAATGTCACTTCAGCTGTTCAATTCTTTAATGTTTCTCTACACAACTAGCCAATGATTTCACAAATCAGTATAAAACGCTAGATAGATTTTTAATCTCATTTTCTAAATGGAAACACAGTGCCCTATTTTTCAGTCTTTTTTAAATTAATCTGATTTTGATCGAGTATCGATTAACAGTGACTCCTTTAGGAAATAAATATCAATGATGGAGAATCCTGCTGAATCTCAATAATCATGTGAAACTCCAAATAAAATAATTACATAACAGAAAATCCATTTACAATGAATAAGAAGTTTCAGTTTTTATTTTCAGTGACCAATGTCTCTCTCATATACCAAAACTTTAGTGTTGGAACGACATCAAATTCACACATTAAAAAAAATGTATATGCTGTGTAAATCACGAATTTTCATCAAATTAAAAATGAATAGATCTGTTCATCACATATCAAGAGAGCTAAAATGGCCTACATATTCATGTAATTTAAGAAATGAGAAAAATTGTATCAGATATATGATTCAAAAACAAACTAGTAAAAGAAACCAAGTCGCTAATTTTAAATGTGTCTGCACAGTCAACAAGGTATGTAAAAGTGAATAAATGTCAAAAACATACTTCTCTCCACACTATTCCTGAGTACAGCAAAACATTCTTCACTGGATTTTGTCCTTCACTAGGTTCCCACACTTTTCTTTTACACTTGGCACATAACTGCTTAATAAAACACAACTATCGTATTTCTTAACATCTTTTTCCGTATTTCTAGTTGCCTCACCTTTCCCTTAGTCTTTTCCTTTGTAAACAAAGTAGTCTTCCCTTTAATTCTACTTACATTGCTAAGCAGAAAGTCACATTCCTCAGTCTACTACTCAGCTCTACTTTTAGATAATTAAGGCAGTCCTCCTCCAAAGTACAACTATTAACTTTTATACAAATACGTGCATAAAATTTAATTTCAGTACCATTGTGGGTCATTTTATAGACACAACAGAGGTATTTTTTCTTTAAAATAATTCTTGCTAATAATAGCAGTTTTCAAACAAGTTCTTATCTTTTTCACATGTAATACATTCTCTCTTGTCTCTAAAAATATCTATAGTATCTCCCTATCCCCACTTTCCCCCCAGCAACATCCACTTTTTACCTAGTAATACCAAACTACTTTTGGATCCCTGAATAGGACAGGAATTTTCATATCTACCTAAATATACACTGTGTCTCTGCTTCAAATGACCTTCCACTCTTGCCCAACAAGCAAATTAAAATTCAACCCTCAAAACCCCCCTCCTCTTTGAAGTTTTCTTTGAAGTCCACCTTCTCCCTGCAAGATCTGGTCGCGGACAGAGGTAGTTTCAACTTGTAGACACAATTCTACCATTATACATTTATTAAAATTTATTATAACCAGGTATTTATCTTTCTTGTGTCTTACTGCTCTCTTTCTTGAGAATAAGATCTTCAGAGCATTGTATACCTAGTTCTAACCCCAAGAGGTAGTAGCAAAGTACAATCCCATGGTAGTAGCAAAGGAAGCACCAGGTAAAGAAACACTACAATAGAATTATTTTAGCCCACTATTCTGCACCAGCTTTTAAAAAAATAAAGAGAATTTATAAAAATGTAGAGGACTAAGCATAAGACTAGATTTATCTACTAAATCTTAGATGTTTCTTGGTTCATTGTAGCAAAACTCAATGTACTAATACAATAAAAACATTAGTATTTCATGGATTTCTCTAAATTTTAACTGTTTAAAAAGTAAAAGACTAAAGAAGCCCAAATTTGATAACTTTCCTATAATTTTATTTTCAAATAAAGTAACACATACTAACACCTTGATATTCTAGTCAAACTCTAAGCAAATAAATTCTGCTCTACTATGTAACTGGTATACTTTTCTCTTTCACAAATGAGAAAATTAAATAGTCTAGCTTCTAAAAGTCATAATGTATTTATACATGTTAACTTCCCCTCTACAGGTGAAGATATTAAAATACAATTAAAATAATCATATTTTTAATAATGTAACTTTAATTTAGTGGTTAATAAACTTTGATTTTCAGGATATCTCAAGAAAAGTCATCAACAGGATGTTCCTTAGCAAACAAGTAGACATGTGGCAGCAAAAAAACCATAATGTGACGTAACTCTAAAATCTTGTAATATAGGTATTTCAAATCACTTTTATTAATAAATGTTAATTAAGCTCATGTTGGTTAAGTCAGAATATTTTTATTAATTATCTACATTTTGGAAATGGCTTTTAAGTACTCCATAATACTGGCTTTACAGTTTCCTTCACAAAGGACAACATGCTAAATACAAAGCAAAACTCCCTTCTCTCACTCTACTCTTCTTTTTTAATACCTGGCCCATACTTGTGTTAACACTTCTATGGCCATTTGTTTGTTTAAATTTTTGAACTCATTTGTTCACTTATCTGAAATACGGGTTTTACATATACACACCACCCCCCATTCAAGGTAAATTGGATATATAATGAAAATTTAAAGATAAACTGCCCACTATCCATTGTACTCACACTTCACAGAAGAAGCCTCAAATCAGTCATTTATTCATTCATACATACATTCTTTTAAATTTGAACTGCCACCTATGTTTACAGCACTGAGCTGTAAACTGAACATACAGCAACAGGCATGAAGGACAACATTAATTCCTTCATACCAATGAAGCTTAATTCAATTATTTAAATGACATAAGTAAAGGCTATCACAAAAGATTTTTCATTTTGGTTTAAAGCTGTGAAGAAAAAAAATTCTTCAAAAATCACACTGAGTACTTTTATATTTATGTTAGAAAGTAGTCCATAAGCTTACAATGCAAACATCATCAGAACTCAGAGAAGCAAACCAATGTAATGAAAAAGACAAAAAAGAGAAAATAGTGATGTTTTAAAATTAAAAATTATTGTATAATACATCTTCACCTTTACTTAAAATGCCTTACAACTAGCCTGTTGCTTATTTTTCAACCATAATATTTTTTTCTTTTTAAACCAACTGTTATGAATACCCAGCCAAATATATAATACTTAAGAAAATTTTTATGAAAGACATAAAAATATAGAAAATATGTATATCCTTGAAAACAGATTTTGAATTAGAAAGTCTACACATTTTTTTTAAATCAAGGTCAATACTCTGTTAAACCAAAAACAAAAAATTTAGCTAAGGAACACTGGAAGCAAGCAAAAGAAAGAAGGGAAAGCAGGGTTGCCTGGGTGGCTCAGTTGGTTAAGCGTCCTACCTCTTGATTTTGGCTCAGGTCATGATCTCATGGTTCATGTGATCGTGCCCTGTGTCGGGCTCTGCTCTGACAGCATAGAGCCTGCTTGGGATTGTCTGTCCCTCTTTCTCTGTCTCTCTGTCTCTCTCTCTCTCTGCCCCACCCTCCGCTCCCACTTTCTCTTAAGATAAACATTAAAAAAAATAAAGAAAAAGAAAGCAAACATTGCAAATTAAGAAAAGTAACAAAGTGTAGAAATCAAATCACCCTGGAAATATTGACATCTTCAAACTACAATTACGGAAAAAGAGACCAGGCTATATTCCAAGTAATATAACCTATCATAACTTTTTTTTTTTTTTAATGCGTGGTAGTGATAAAGAGAACCTGTATTTGACCCTTCAGTATAGCAAATCAACAACAAAAACTGTTCTAAAATAACTAACATGCTTTCAACTTATTTAAAATAAGGGGGGGGGGGAGGCACATTCATTTTAAAACTAGGAGAGAGAAAAATTAAAGAATTATTTCCTCAGAGAGTCATATCCAAAAAGGAAGGGAAAAAAGAGTGGAGCAAAACAGGAAGAGAAAGAAGTACCTACTAAAATTTGTACCACAAATTCAGAAAACATATTTAAAAGCTAAAGGATGATTACTGACATGCACCACTTATTATCTTGGTATCCTGGTTTGCTCAATGGTTAAATAGAGATTCTGGAAGAGATGAGATCTAAGATCCATTCCTTTCATCTGGTTCCACAATTCCATGATTTTTCAGTCTCTTAAAATGGAAAGCCTCTCTGCTATTTCTAAGGGTCCTCAGTAAGTCTTTTGACAGAGATGCCATATAACAGAAAAAAATTTAACACAAAACTTAAGAAGACAAGAACAATTAAAGTGCAACTTTTTAGGAAAAAGTAAAACATATCCATAACCCTTTAACAAAGAAAAAATGCTTTCTAATAACTCTAAGTCGTGATGACCAAGGAGCTGCCTACACCTGGGCTCATAGGAAGCATCTGATAAATACACATAATAAACAAGAGAAAAGCTTCTAGACAGATTTCACACCAGGTTTTATTAAAAAGTACTTCCGTGACTTAAAAAAAACATAAATTAATCTTAGAAAAATTAAAATGCAGTTATACAAAGAATAATTAAGACTAAAAATGTGAATGATAAGCTCAATAGCCTCCAATACTAACTCCTTTAGAAACAAGTTATTTCAAGAATGAATGTAATCAGATGGAAAAGTTACAGTTCTTCTAAAATATTTAGTAACATAAAACAAAAATACATACCACATTCCTTTACTATATTCAGTGTTAATGAAATGCTCTGCCAATTCCTTCCTTTCTGCCCTTCCAATTCTGCCCCCCCAATTACTAGATCTTATAAAAAGTCACTGAATCTAATTCCTAGAGAAGCAGATTATTAACAATATAAATGAAAACTTTCTTCTTTAAGATAAAAATGATTTTTAAAAATTGAATCAACTGAGAGTCAGCATATATTATATCCTAAAGGGAATGCAGGATTTGAAGTCTTATTTAATTAATAAGTACATTATGTGAAAATTTATCCTGCAAAACAATTACAGAGCCTTCAGTGTAAAACTGTTCTCAAAAACCTTTGAAAGAGAAAAGTTATTTCTCAAAACTTCAAAAAGTATGTTTAGTTTCATGAGGAAAGTAAAAAACACTACAGTCTAAAATTTAAAAATTACTGAGTTCAGAATAAAATTAATTGCAAATTACAAACATACTGAACATCAGTAGAACATAGAACAGGTCTTGAAATAAAAAATATATATATTAATTTTAAATATCAATTATTAAATAAAATTAGTTTAGGAATGGTAAAAAATGGTTTATTTTCTATGCCAAATAATCTTACCTGAATCATTTTGCTGTTAAAAAACTCAAGATACTGATTTCATTTTTCATCTGGTCCTGTCAACGATGCTATGACAGGCCCTGCAGGAAGCAGCAAAAGATCAATGATGGAACGTAGATATTATATGTTTTCATGACCAAGTTTTGTTATGGGAAAGGATATCCATATAGTAGTTTGAAACTCAGGGAATACGGAAAATATCTCAAAAGCTCATCAGTGTATATAATATTCTTTCATTTTTACTTTGTAGTCTTAAATGTTTATTTTTATTCAGTTTTCTTTATCAAAAATTTAAAGGGCCACCTGGGTGGCTCAGTCAGTTAAGCATCCGACTTCGGCTCAGGTCATGATCTCAGGGTTTGTGAGTTCGAGCACCACATCAGGCTCCACGCTGGCAGTGCAGAGCCTGCTTGGGATTCTCTCTCTCTTCCTGTCTCTCTGCCTGTTCCCTGTGTGCACTCTTTCTCCCTCTCAAAAACAAATAAATTAAAAAAAAAAAACAACAAAAAAACTTGAGTCGGTCAGTATAAAATTATACACATACATAAATATCCGTAAAAACCAAATTCTAAAAAAAATTAAAAATGATGGTGCAGTATATATGTGGAATTTTAAAGAATCATTTCTATATTGATAAGAATTGGAAAGAAAACAAAGATCCAAGGTCTCAAAAATGGAAAGTCTTGACTGAAAAATAACATATGCTTAAAAGTACGGGAATGATTATATTAACTTCTAGTGATGATTATTTTAATCTTATTTCCCATGATTACTATAACTACCAATAAACTACTACTATACATAATTCAATTAAAATAAACTTTAAAAGATTTCTTATAAGCAGTAACTTCAGAATCCAATAGTTACTGGCAATACTGGTAAAAATTCCTTCAATAAAAGCATATAAGTTACAAAAAACTCTGTGCAAACTCCAAAACTTAATTCCTCTTTGGTAATTGACAGGTTATATTCAACGAAGACCAAAAAATTCAAATCAGTAAAAATGAGAGAAAAATCAAAACTATAAAACTCCTTCACAAGATTCCAAATATATTTTTTAATTCAGAATTATTTTAAAGTAATATAGCACTTGCCGTATTTAACTTAAAGGCGTTTTTACCTTGCAAGTTATTTTCCATTCAAGGGCCAATTAATAAACAGCACTGTGATTAGACACCTACAATAAGTGGGAACACTATTAGAAAACGTAAGAAACTTCTATATATGTCATGGAAGCATATTGTAAGTCAGTATTTCAAACAGATTAAGAAATTTCAAACAATAGAAATAAATGACAGATTAATTTTTTTTGAGTTTTTAAGCTATACCTGTCTTGTTTGTTGAAACACTTCAAAGCACTCAGCAAAGCTTGCTTGCCAAAGCCTCTAACACGCTAAAATGATATAACTTAATTTTACATGGGTTATGTTTGAAAATAAACAAATGTTAAGCTACGATAATGATAATTAAAAAATTACAATGTACTTCCACTTGTTTTCTGCTCGTTCATGATTTGAAAAAGTACTTGTGGAATATGTAAAGTTAAATACTTCTGACTTAAGATTATTTTCTTTCTATTTCTATACAACATCTTTTTACATGTGTGGATTCTATCAGATTCATAAAAATCATTTTAGTTTCAAATATTTGCATATAAAAAAATGGAAAAGCCTATGCCATATCTTTTTAAGAACGAGACGAAGAAAATGGAAATTTCACCAACTCAAACACCAGGAAGTATCTGAAAAATACTGCTTCGTTTCTTGCATGTTGTGTTTTATACCATGACACTTCAGTCTCTGAGGGTCAGGTTAATTAAGCCCCATAGCAGCTGCAGTGCAATGTGAGACACACGCTGCTGCAGTTCCCACCAGTCCAGTCCAATTACCTGTAGTATTCCAGCACTGGACAAGTGACAACCAACCTCTTCTCTCTAGTCACTTGCTCCCACTGGTCTACTGATAAATGTTAGAACAAACTAACCTCTTTTTGGAAAAGACTGCAAGCTGAATGCACCTGCTGCAGGCTGCAATGATGAGTCCCAGAGAGATGTTTGTCAGTCAGATCTCTGCAGATGTTGTTTAACTTTATGCTAGAGCTGTATCCAAAGATGGAAATGAGATGGCAATCAAGCACAAATCTCCCACCCTTGTCCCCCCAATTTTATTTTGAAAAGCTGCACTTGCTCATAAAAGTGCTTTAAAACAACTCTGCTAAACTGAAAACAACTAAGACTAAACTCTATGGTAAAAAACAGTTTTATTAGGTACTGAATTTTAGGTAACAAGTGGCATAATTATGTTCAATAAATGTTATCTGTGTTATTTAGAAGCTTAAAAATTAATTTGCTTAAGCCAGAGCAAAACAAAACAAAATAGCTATAAAATAGACAAGTTTTTGATGGGTGTTTATTGCTCAGATTTTTAGTGATACCACATATTCCTTAGAGTTCCCAAGACACAGATTGTTTTTCCTCTTATATATTATACAAAACACCTTCCATACATAAATATTGAACTATTTCACTGGTTATATTCACTATGTTTAAACTCTTCTTGAAAGCTTTGGGGGGTGATATTTGCAAGGCAATATTGTTAGACATATTGAATTTCCTTACAACGTCACAAATTTAAATGAGCTATTTTTCCAAAATCCAGAAGGCTTCAAATAGCTAATATCAAAGTGACATTATACAATATAATTCATGAAAACGTCAATACTTTAAATGATGTTCCACAACTTACTAAATCAATGATAGAAGATATAACATCAGAATGAAAAAAAAATCAAATAAATAGAATACCTAAGACTTTTAGTGCTAATTCAATTTTTCTAAAAATCTTATGCTATAAAACATTTGTTTACAGGAGTTAAGTATCAAAACTATATCTTCAGACTCTACAATTTTAACATAGATTGTGCTATGCCAGTAACATTCCTTCATATGTTGAGATTTCCTGTTTCTTAAAATGAGAAAATATTAAAAATACAGCAAATTTCAGAGAGATACTAATGTCTAACTGAAAGATTATGGTTCCTCCTTCAACTAAGGGTATAGAGAGACAAAATATAACAACAGGTAATATGATAAATATAAATATTACAAATTGAAGATTTAAAGAAAAGCACATTACATGCCAGCAACTCTTTGATCATACTAAAATCAAAGGGATAGCACAGTGTAATCATAACCATCATATTAAACTCAACAATACTAGAAATTACACTACTTTTATTTTTCCTTGTTACAATTTTATGTATCTACTAATTTTTCCTTAAAATACATACCAATAAATTTCTAAAATGCTTTGCATCTAAGATTAAAGAAAAGTGTTTGGACTGCAACTTTTAAAAGCTGGACAAAAGTATTCCCATTGTACTACCAACACCATAATTCTCTTCTTTCAATAATGTAAACAAAAGAAGTGATCTATTCTAAAACTTTATTAACTCATCTCATTTCCAAAAAAATGATCATTCTTATGTTATACAGTCTCGATCCTAAAGGTTAAATTGGCCACTGAATTTTCCCCATGTCAAAATTAAGGCAGTGTTGAGTACTTCCTTCACTAAAAGAAAAATGCACTTACATTCTTTTTCAAGACTTTTAAAAATTTAACACATAACTGGCTTGTGATTAACAAAAAAAATCACCCAAGTTGTGCAATGCTAAGATTATGATACAATAAATCTAGGGATATAAGTTCAAATTTTAACTTAAGGACCATAAAAGGAAATACTTTACATCAAATGTGATCCAGTTTTATAGCCATAAATACGAAGAAAGTGTAAGATACACACTAATATATGCTGCGATTACAGTGAAGTATTTCTGTTTGGTGGATATAATGAAGATCTCTAGTGTCATACAATGGAATAACAATAGGTGCATTATGAAATGTTCTAAAATTTAAGGCACACATGAAAAAATATATTTTATAAATCCTTTACTATTCCCAACCAATAATGTATTCCATAAGTTTTTTGGATTATCTACCTGAACCATGCATTATTTTAACATATAAAATCAATCTATTTATTAACAAAACTAAACACATCTTCAGATGCCAAATAAAAGAATAAAAGAACACTATCGCCATTCTGAAAATGCATACAGTAATATATTCCCCAAAAATGAGAAAGCTGCTTTTTACTACAAGGCAACAACTTTAGTTAACCTAATTATAGAAAAGATATGTAAATAAATAGGCTGCTTTAATCAAGTAAGAAAAAAAGATATATTCATAAACCACAGATAATAACTAGTATCCTGTAAGATTTAGATTTCTAAAAAGATGAATTACACAGCAAAAGTATATCTACTCATACATCTTTTCTGATTACAGTAATTTAAAAAATTCATTTCACAATCCTCAATCTCTCCAAATTATTTTATTTACTATGCCATGCTGAAATACACAATATAATATACAGTTCTACAAATTCTAAATCACACCAATTAATGTGCAAAAAATGTTTTGATTTCAACCATAAATATTAAAAATTACTCAGAAAGGCGAGGTTGTTTAAGATATTTTAAAGATACAAGCTGAGCAAAACACAAAAAACAAAAAACTTCACAAATATGATAAATATGAGTATATTATATTGGCTATAGTAAAAACAATGGACATACATTTGAGTTGAAATTTGTTAAAATATCCCCAAAGTGTGTCTGTATACTGGCTTATACATCCTAAAGAAAGTCTGTGTTAAATACATCAGTATTTTAACTAAACCTTCCGAACACAATTACATTCTGTTTGAAACTTAGGTAATTTGAGAAAATCCATTAGGTTATACAACTAAAGTATACTTTTCCCCAAATACACTGTCTTACCAAACAAGAAATAGAAAGATTCTTGATGAAATAAACATCAGGCATGTTCACTCTAATAGAGGAGTCATAAATACATATATGAAACACAAAAATGGGCTTCCAAATTACTGCATAATCCTGTAAGAACTCGGCGATAAGAAATCACAGTTTTATAATTTGGTTCATCTAAGATGAGCAGGTAAGTATCCCTTAAATATATCTGAGTGCGAGAAGTTGAAAGTAGCTCAGAGGCTGTTATGTTGAAGAATACCAGGACCTTAGATAATTCCACAGGCTTGTGGTCAAGTGTGAACAGAAAGACTATTAAAATTGAAGTCTGTCAGAAGAAGAGAGATGTATCTGTCTGAACAGGGAATAATCCAGTAATACCATATTTAAATTAAAGTGTTCAGAATTAATACAACTTCTTATTAATTACAAGGCTTTACTTTATCCTTAAAATTAATTCCATAGCGTGTGCTTGGTTTCCACCTGTTACAGACAGAGTATAAGCCTTCTTTTATCCAGACATTTCAAATCACATTTGATCAGGTTACGTCACTACACACACAAAATTTTGTTCAACGCATTCCAGTTTTCCATTTTTTCCAACGGATATTCTTGTTCTATATGAATAACGTGCTTCAGAACTATAAATAAAATAAGCAATTTCAATGTAATAAAAAAATGTATAACTAAGTGGACTAAAAACAAAAGATCTAATTCTCGGTGCACCCTTTCAAACCCACTGAAAATAAACTATATTCAAATGAAAAGGCATTTAATTTACTATTTGGAATATCCTTGATAAACACCAATTTTCTGTAACATCCCTGCACATCTGATACCACCTCATGTATAATGCAAAAAAGCTATTTCATTTTCATCTATTGACAGTGAATTTAATTTACCATTGCAGCTCTTTTCCTAGAACTATCACGTTATTAATTCTGCAATCAAGCTCTTTTGAATGCTTTTATTTGTACTAAGGTTTTCACAATTCCACATTGATTTTTTTCATCATAATATACCTTTCAAACATATGAATGTGAATATGTTAGTAAACTTTCTTAATGCATAAGGAAAGTTTCAGAGACAAGGAAAGCCATCTACAAAACTACACTCACAGGAACAAACTTTCGAAGGACAGCATATCTAAGACATTACATTTTAGCTTAGTGTTTGTAGTGTTTACCAAATATACTACATTTAGTTTATACAACTAAGTGATATTTTCAACCATTCTAAAACCTTCTTATCTAGCATAATGGTCCATTTTCTCCCACCAATCAATTGGCTATGAAAAAGAAATTGTCTACTAAAGAATTCTACTGAAATTAGATCATTGAAAGCAAATGAGCTTTGTTTTTCTATGGGGGGGGGAAGAAGCAGTATCAGTCCCCTCAGCACTGAATAAATACTTTTTTATGGCCATGAAGACAAAATAACCAAAAAAAAAATGGCAGAAGCTACACCTGAGTAAAAGCAAATCAGTTAATGTTTTATCTAAGAGATATACTATTCAATTATGCAGATTATCCAATTATATTTAAAATCCATATAATGAGTAGCCAAATGATAAAAAGAAAAAGATAAAACACAGAGAACTGTGTAACACTTGAAATAAAAAACACACACTGAAAAGTACAAAAAAAATTATGCCACCTAGGAAACTTGCCATTTTCCAGTAGGTTATAGTACCACACAACTGTTACCAGATTTTAATCCAATACAGCTCTTCATAACACAAATTTTGAAGTATTACTTTACTTCTTACATAATAATATATTTCCTTGTCACAATTACACTAAAAACGCAGTATTTTAAAAATCTGAAGAGGCAGCACTTGTCCTCTTTACTTCACTCCAGGGCCAACAAACAAAGCAGTGAAGCAGAAAGAGGTACATAATGGATTTAGAAGTCAATGGTCCATTCTTTAAGAAGCCTTCCTACCCCCTCTTCTGAATTCACTCTAGACTAATTGTCATTACAATGATGTCTGAAAACTTCAAAAGAACCCTATTTCCTGATGCCAGCTGTCCATGTTTCTATCTTTAAATTTTAGAGTTTTTTCCTAATTAGAAAGAAGTATTTAGACATACCCAAAAGATGTTATCTCGTAATTGTTCTAAATCACAGACACAGTATATCGATTATAGAAACAAAACATAATCAAGAGTGGAAATATTCTTTAAAATTTTCCACATATACAATATATAAATAAAGTCTATACTATTAAGAATTTCCTTCAATACAACATACAACACACGTAGATCTTCTCCTTATTTCCTTGGAGATTTATCAAACAATCTCTTCACCATTGCACCTACCTGGGTAAAAATCTTTGGACTTAGACAGCTTGATGGTGGCTCCAGTTTCTTTTTGCAACTGAACAATTGTCTGTCCTCCCTTCCCAATTATAGATCCAGCAGCATAACTAGGTATGAGAACCTTTAGAAAATACTGGCCGTCTTCTGAAAAATGCAAAGAAATATATTTGGTTAACATGATAATTTTAAACTCTCTATCCCCTCTCCACCCTCAAGAGGGAAAAACAGCAATTAAAACATTGGGCATATAGCTGCAGGAAATATGGGGTTAATTTTTTTTTTTAAAGAACAAAAGTAAGCCAATTACACTGAAAAATAAATAGGTACAAACTGTTTCTCATTTTGTAGGATTTATACTTTTAAACTTGGAATTAAAATCTAAACATGTTTTATTATTTTGCAGCACTGTAGAAACTGATGACTAAATTCCAGTTGTTATTCCAAACATGGAAGTCTTCCAATTCTATCTGTGGTTACTATGGTAAAATGAAATGAACTGACCCTTTAACAAAACTTCAGAGATTTATATGATGACAAACCTTCACTTACCATATTGCAATACAAATAAGTAAAAGGACTGTAAATAGTGATGAGCTATATTGGTTTGATATTAGCAAACACCTAAGGACTACAATCAGCCATTGCCTATATCTTACTTAAAGTATGCAAAACAAACATTTCTCCTACCAAATAATCCAACCAAACTGTAGGGTGTATTCCAAGTCTGCAATAACTGCCAGGAAATAACTCAAAGTGATGTGAACTGGCAAATCTAACTAATCCTGGTGTATTTCTTTAGCACTTCTTAGTCTACCATGATCTCGTTTAAGCTCATTAATTAAAGGACCTTAAGAAGAATTCTGCCAATACTAAAAAGCTTAGGAGTCATTTATATCAAATACACTTAAAAGTGACCAAACAGATTATGTTACTTCTCCAAAATAGTCACAGCTTTAAAAACAGAGGAAGTGGATGAACCAAGAAAGAGTGAAATGAAATGTTGTAGAAAATATAAAGCCAACTCCATAAACTTTAATTTCTGACAAACTGATCAAGTCTTAAATCGGAAACACCCCAGTAAATCCAGCTTATGTGAATAAACGTTCTAAATTTTGCGGGTGTGCCATTCGCAAGACCCCCATCCGTCTCTAATGTACATGCTGTAGATAAATTCACCTCTGCCTCGATGCATTGGGTGCATTGTTAAGATGACTCCAGTGCAAATGAAGAAGCGATACCGGTCCCGTTATAACTCATCTTCCCAGGAAGCGCAGGATGTTAAACTAACAAGTCACAGTACCAGACACCCCCACCCTCGTATGCACACCTCTGAAGACAAATCAATGAGATATTTGCAACGACAGTGTAAGTGCGGTAAGAGCATGCACTCATCAAGATTTTGCATACTACTTGTGGCCCAAAGCAAGGGGATGGAGAGGGAAAAACTCTCCGATGCCCCAATCATTTGCTATCCGCTACCCAAGTGCCATTTATTTATTTATTTTATCAGACTGTTAAATGCAGCGCGCATCTTCGAGCGGCCATCACCTCACTCGGGGGTCATCCTCCTCCTCTTTAACGGACCCCCTTGCCCAGGTCTAGGATATTTAAATGGTCAGTCTTTAGACCGATTAAATGGAAAGATAGGTCTATTCCGAAAAACCGGTCGCCATTTTGATGAATGATAAACAGAGAAATGGAAATGTGTCCGGGACGGCGAGGTGCGGGGCAGGTGCAGGGGAGGGGGCGCGGGGCAGGGGCGCGGGAGCCGCCGGGTTCGGGCTGGAGGTGTCCGGGCCGCGGGAGGGAGGGAGGCCGGCAGGAGGGAGGGAGGCAGGGGCGGGCGGCGGGGGATGGGGCCAGCGGGGAGGTGGAAGCGATACCCACCGCCCGTATTGGTCCTCTTGGTGCTGCCGGCTTCAGGGGGGGCTTCCAGCGGCCTTTTCCGCGAGTCCGGCGGGTCCAGGTCTATGGGAACCCCAGTGTGGGTCCCGTTCTGCTGGATGGGAGCTGCCGCCATCATGTTTGCAGTTCCTGCCGCTGCTACGGGGAGAAGGTTCTCCCTTTTGTTTTGGCTTTTTTTCTTTTTTTTTGCGTTTGGGGTTTCTTAAGGTTTTTTTTTTTTTTTTTTTAATCGGATCAATAGAAATCTCTTTAGGAAAAAAAAGCAATGTTGCTGGTTTGTTCTCACTGGGGAGGGGGCAGGGCTGAGGAGCAGCTGCAGTGCAGTGTCAGAAAGGAGACAGGGGAATGGAGGGGGTGTGAGAGACGGAGGGTGAAAGAAGGAGAAGAAAGGAGAGAGGGGGAGAGAGTGAAGGGAGAGGGGCGAGTGAATGAGCGGGAGGAGGGGAGCGGGGAGGACGGGCAGAGGGAGTGGGAGAGCGCGAGGGCTGGCGGGGCGCGGGGAGAAGCCGAGGAGGAGGGGAGAGTGAGGGAAAGAGTGAATGAGCAGGAGGAGGGGAAGGAGGTGGATGCGGAGAGGAGCGAGCGGCGGAGGAGGGCAGGAGCCGGGAAGGAGCGCGGCGGTCCCCGCGCCGCGCTAGCGCTGCGCTCGCTCCCGCTGCTGGTGCTGCCGCCGCCGCCGCTGCCGGAGCGGTTCTGCCGTTGCCTGGGCTGCTCGGCGATGCTGCTGCTGCCGCCCGGTCTCGCTCATTATTTCTCCCGCTTGTAGGGGGGGCTGGCGGGGAGGGAGGGGGATGGCTGCGAGGGGAGGGTAGAGAGGGGTTGAGTTCGTAGACTCCCACACACTTCGCGCTCCGGTCCCTGCCTCTCAGCAGCGCCGCCGCCGCTGCCGCCTCCCAGCGCTGATGCCTCAGCCTGCGGGGGCGGAGGGGGCCCCGCCGGAGGCGGGGGCTGGGGGGGGGGGGGGGGGAGGCTGTGTGTATGCGCGTGCGTGTGTGCGCGCGGGCTAAGCGCGTGCGCGGGGGCGCGCGCAGGCGGAGGGGGAGGGGACGGGGGTTGGGGCGCTCCTGTGGGAAGGGAGGGGTGAAAGGTCGCCGGTCCCCGGCAACACGGCTCAGGCAAACGTAAGCCGCTTGTCGCAGAAACCAAGGGGTCCAAGAAACCCGCTAGGCTAGAAGGCGGGAAGCAGAGATTACTGACAGCCATGCCAGCCAATAAAATGGGAATGTGAGAAAGGCTCTTCAGGCCCCTTCCCAATCAGGAAACTTGGGTATGAGAGGGAGTGAAGGGGCGGGGTGGGATCTCGGTCAAGCCGGGGCTGGAGTGGCGACAATTTTGGCTAGTCTGAGAAGGGCATTCGAGTGACCGTTGACAACGGGTGAGACAGCGTCAAGGCTGAAGAAAGAACCTTAACTATATGCTTCCAGGACTTCTAGCTAGGTACATTAGTTTTTATTTTTAAGAGTTAGGTAAGAGACATCATCTTAACTCATCGGCGGTTTTCTACGGGGCGATTTCATAAAAAGAGTATTTATTGGTAGCACTGTGTAACATCGTTAGGGAACTTCTAGTGTCGCTCGCTGCCTTTAATCCTTTCGGGAGCAAGCCAGGATATAAATAAAGCTAGGTATGGGTCTTCCCCTCAGAGGCGCTGGTACGCAGACTAAAGACAGGCAACAGCTGAGTGTACACAAAACTAATTATTGAACTAAGTATGAATATAGGAATGAAACTCATTGCAATGTGCACAGCTTATGATTATACAGATCTTGGATATATAAGGAGTCTGAACATCAAGTGTACAAGGCTACAGAAAAAAAAATATCGTAGCTGCAATAGATTGAAAGTCTGAAAAGACTCAGTTTACAGATGAGTAAACTGATTCAGTGAAGTATTTTGCTCAAGGTCATCTATCAAGTTAGTTGTTTAATTAATCAGCGCGCTAGGAATTAGGGATAATGGAAACACATGGGCTCTGGAGCCCGAAATCTTGGTTTCACCTCCTTGCAGGCATGTTCTAAAAGTGTCTTGGGCAGATCCTTTAACATGTTGGCTGTTTATTAAGTGCTTTCCATGTGCCAAGGAATCATTTTACATGAGATGCTCTTTACATGCAGTGTATCATATAGTTATTACTATACCTATTTTACGAGGCAGTTTAGATTTAGAGACATGAATAATCCAAAGCCGCACAGGTATAAGCATTGCTGCAATAATTCAAACTCAGGTCTTCCTGATTTCAAAGTCTATCCTCTTGGAATATTGCAGGACACTAAAGCTTCAGTTCCTTCCACTGAAAGCAGGGGCTGTACCTCTGCTTCCCATAGGTCTTATGAGTCAAATGAGATAATGTATTGAAAGATGTGAAAAGGTATGAACATATTCGCTACATTTCTAGAACAAAGATGCTCCTTCCTTGTACTTTTCACTACAGCACTTCAACCTGAAAGATGCCTTTAGTAAAAGCTAGCATAATAAAGAACTTCACTGTAATTCTATGATATTCTAACCAAGAATACCTGCATGTCTGAGGCAATCACCAAAGCGAATAGAATAAAATTTAATTCCTGATTGAGGAGGGAATGAAAAAGAATACTAACCCTCCTCACAGCGTCCTTTATTTCAAGGAACATCTAGGAGGCATTGGGATTTCTGGTGCTTTTTAAATGATGAAAGATAGATGATAGTCTGCTGAACAAGGGAAAAAATAACATTTAGTTTGGGAATAAAAGTTTATCTGGAGTATGAAAAACACTTTGCCTCAAGTCAGAGAAGAAGAAATGCTGAGACCTCAAAGAAAGGGAAAGGAGGTAAGTTAGTATATAACTGGTAAAAGTCTATGAACCTTTAAAAGTCCAGAATTTTTATCTGATCTATGATGTAATAGGAAACCATGATACAGCCTTTATGCCCAGAATAAAGAGGATTTATACACGGAACTGGATTTAAAACAACAACAAAAAAATGAGCTGTGATGAAAGAAAATCAGGGTTTGGAATAAGGATGTGGTAGTCAAGATAGAAAAAGCTGATGCCAGACATTGTGTAATCAAAGTGTTCTGTGAAGTGTACCAAAAATATGCAAGGATGTTTTTAAATAAAAAATTGGAAAAGGGCTGGAGTTTGCTACTATATTGTTCTAAAACAGTAAAAGACAGGAGACAAAGATAATACAAAAATGAAAATAGTTCAAAGCTATATTGTATTAAAGCTTGGACAAAGTATTCAGTATCATGTAGTTTTGAATTTGGAAAAGACTGAGAATTGGAAACTGACGTTACCAAATTTCTAAAAATAAGTAAAATATGTTTAAAATATCTTAGAAAATATCTATCATTGCCATGTGTAAGTTAAATTGAAAGTGAGCTAAGTTAAATTGCCTTATAGACTTAAGCTTACTGAGAGTCATGACACTGTATTCTTATTTATTTGACCCTTATTTCCTTCTTCAGACTTAATATTTAAATATTACCCACCATTCCATGGGGCCTAGGAGCAGAAGGTATGATTTTAAATGTGGATAGCATGCTTACCAATAATTTATTTAACTATGGCATGCCAGGAATTACACAGACTATCCTAAGACCTGCTCAGACTTCAAAGGGTCAGTTAGCTATGATTATGATTTGGCCATGAAGGTTATCAGAGAGTACATTCTAGCCTTTATTCTCTTGTATTTGCTTGTTTTTTAGGAAAGGATACTTCTCCATTTCACACTATATACCTCCACCATTCTGATTAAACAGACATAAACATTTGATCTCTTGTCCTGCATTTTTTTACCAGCTAATAAACCTGAGGAAATTTTTAAAAAGCAGCTCCCACTTTATAGTATGCTGTACCTCTTAGGGTACAAATAAACTGCTTGAATGAACTTTTTGAAAAATATAATAGAAATATTTGACCTTTTAATTCTCTGAAAAGAAATATTTTATTTTCTTAATTAATCAAACAATTGGCACTGCAAATTTAATGTTATTTTCTAATACCATAAGATACAAGAGAACGTGTATACTTTTCATTGCTGAATTAGTTGATGAGTTATGAATATAAGCAACTCTGATAGAAAATGATATTAATCTGAAGAACAAAATTCCTAGTCTTTATTGACTTTCAGTAAGGTTCTTTTTCTTCCTGAGTTTTAGTCTGAGTAATATGGACACAAGATAATCTATTTTCAGTAATAATGATTGGCTTTGTAGAGAAAACGCAGGTAGTTGATGTCCACAAATATTCCTAAACCCATTTGTCCCCATCCTCCTGCCTTTCCTACAATAAATCCTGTTAACTATAGAACATAAATATTCCCTCTACATGAGTATCTTTTCAGTCTATGCTTCAGGAAACTTTTCTGAGTTTATGTTCTGCTGAAATCAGATCCTGAGTTAAGGATTCAAGTGCAAATAGTGTATTTTAGAAAGTGATTTCAGGAAACAGTAGGGATTTGGGGAAGTGAGACAGGGAATGGAAGGAAGGCAATGAAGGGTGAATTACCCAAGCAAGTTACATTGTGAGCAAACAGAGCTTAATCTCACTGGGATTCCTAAGAAACCATTTAAAACAGTAGCTTCAGAATTAACCCACTCAAAATGTGAGAAAACTCAGATATATATGCACCAACTCCCTTCAGTCATTGATGGAGGTCTTTTCCTTGGGTACATTATGAATTCAATGCTTGCTGGCCAGTCTTCCAATTGCCAGAGCTGCATCTTTTTCTGAGGACTTTCTCTGGCAGCTGGAATCTGTTCTGCCCTTACACAGGCTGGCAATGCTAGGGAATTAACATCCTGCTGTGGACACATCCCCCACCTTTATGGAAAATCAGGCCAGTGTGCTCTGAAACGGTAGGGCAAGGAGATATGGGTTGGGCAATAACAGTTTGTTACAAATATCAACATAAATGTAGGAAAAAGGAAAATGAGAATACTAATGCACGGCATTTTTGGAAAGATCAAATAAATATGAAAGAATCTGGGAAGCTTAAGATACCGAGGAAATTAAGATTTTATAATTTTCACAATCCAAATATTGTAACCATTGATTATAAGAAGATTGAATAATTTGGGCTTTTTTTTCTGTTTTTAAAAAATACATTTTAATTTTTTAAAATATAAGACATGAAGAATCAATGTACATATTCTGATTATTTTTTCATCCAATGCACCACAAAGAATATAGAAGCAAGTATATACTGAAGAGTTTATCACCTAATCCCACATCTTGGGGTTGTGTAACAAGTTCTATAAATAGACATATTGATTAGAAATACTTTTCTGAGATTGCACTTCTTAGAAAATGATTTATTAAACTTTATCTTCTTAAAAATTCAAACAGCTTTTATGTTTATGTATTTAATCACATAAATTCACAGTTGGTGAATATGTTTATGAAACAGTATATGAAAGCTCACCCTAATTTATATAGAAACATAAATGTGTTATTAGCATTATTCCAAAAAGTCCCCAAGCCTTAATATTCCAGTTGCGATTATGTCATCCCGGTAGATAAAGAGATATGTTAATGTGAGAAAGAATCCTAAATTTTTTGGCACTGAGTATATTTCCTTGGTCTGTAATAGATGGATAATTTTTCTAGCATTTTTCTACATATTATAAAATACATCTTTCCGCACTTACCTTAAAGACAATAAACCTGAACTCACACTTACACAGTGCAATAAAAAGAACCTGGTGATAATTGGTACATGTTTATGTAAAAGATAAGTGTTAGGAGAATCTGCATGAGGGCTATAAGGGAATTTTTATCTTTGCAACTTTTTGAATTATTTCAAAATAAAAAGTTTAAAAAAAAAGAACCTTGAACTGATATTCTGGTTCTGACTCTTCTACCTACTAACTTTGTGGCCTAGAGTAACTCATTTGCCTGCTCTGATTTTCAGTTTCTTAATCTATAAAATGGGAGAGTTGGTAGATGTTCTTTACATCTCTAAAAACCAATTTCTATCTCAGTATGTTTATGACCATTCATAGAATCTTACAAAGAAAATTGTCAACATCAAAGTACATACTGTGTGCATTAACATGTATTTTTAAATCTGTTAATAATACACATTTGGAAGATGTGCTTTAGACACAATGGAAAATAATATACCAAGGAAAACAATTTGGTACGGTAAAGAGTATATTTGATATATTCTCTATGTTTTTGCATTTTAAAAGCAATCATTCATTGAAGTCTATAGTTAAGATATTTTACTGGCACCACAATTCAAAATGTGGCCGTTTCATCTTTTAAGCCATTTGAATATGAAAAATTGCTGGAGTAAAACAGTAAATGATAAAGAGGTTAGAATGATAAACAGAAAAAATTAAGAAAAACAAGAACTTCAAGAGAAGATTAAGGAAACCATAATTAATATTCATATATTATATCAACTAAGTTGAAATTACTTATCTGTTACATGCATAAAACATCTTCATCTGAAGAATCAATATCATTTATTCTTATAATGCCTGGAGTGATCTTGAGTCTCCATTTGCTCTGGTCCTGGCTTAGGCCATATGCTCCAGAGCAATGTTCAACACCTTCAAAATTGTCCCAGTTTGAACAGTAAATTATATGGTCACCTTAATAATACTCAAGAGCTTTGACTTTTTGTTTTAGCCTGCTAATTATAAACCATAAAATCTTTTTTATTCATCGGATTCTTTTATATGTCAATTTCCCCAAGTGTAATATAAATGTTTATCATAGTTCACTCATATTGCATTGTAGTATAAAAAATTTGTACATCCCCATATCCTCTACTCTTCATGATGTTTTAATTCCCTACCTATACTATTCTTAGCTGTAGCTAAGACCAGAGATCAAGAACAGAGGTAGAAAGTAGTAGGATAGAGTTTTAAATTTTACTTTTTCACATTTTAACATGGAAACAATCATTTTGATAGGACAAGTCTTCTTCGGAAGTACTGTATGTAGCAAGATGAAGTGAATTGAAGAAATAATAAATGAGACATTATAAATATAACGAAATACATCTTCAGATGATAAACATTGGACCCACAAACAGCATCAGAGAATTGCTTACATTATGGATTATTCACATTTTCTCTGGGTTTATTTCCTATTGTTAAAATAAGTCTTAGTCCTTCTTGACTTCCAAACAAGCTTTTAATGTCTCTGGTCAAGGCTTCTTTCTAATGTTGTTTTCTATTTCCACTGTTTATTATAGGTCAAGTAATAGTTCCATTTGTCTTATAATAATGTTACATGTGTTTATAAGTACAAGAAGAAATTGGTTTCCTTGTATATTAAAAAAAAAAATGCGTTACCATACTCTACCTTGCCAGATTCTGCCTTGCTATTTAATCTTTTGGTTTCACTCTGTAAGCATTTCTATGGTAAGTCAGAAGTGTTTAACTGACTTCATGTAATTCTAAATTATTTTATCCATGTTTATTTCGTGTAATTGAGAATGCATAGAGCTTACTTATTAACAAACCTACATTTTATATATGGATGTTTATGTGCATTTGGTGTAGAAAGAAGTGTGTGTGTGTGTGTGTGTGTGTGTGTGTGTGTGTGTGTGTGTGTGTGTGTGAAAGAGAGAGAGACAGAGAGAGAGAGAGAGAGAAGAACAGGCTGGTATACCAGTTCTATCTAATGTCTGTAGTGGGAGTAGAAAAAGTAGTAAATGCATAATGTGCCTTTACTTAGCCTTTTCTTCTCAAGGTCAAATTGGGGGCTTTAAGACAACTGTTTTTTTCTTAAACTTCCATTCTTATAATGGAAAATTCATAATTATTCAAGAGGAGATGATAGAGTATAATGGATCCCATGTACTGTATACCCACCTTCAAAACTGTAAACTCCTGGTCAATCTTATTTCATTTCACCTCTTTCTTGGGGTAATTTTGAAGCAAATTCTAACTATCTAATATTACATTTTTATTCTGAAAACATTATATCCTTTGTAAATATCCAAAATACCATTATTATATTGAAAATAATTGGCAAAAACTCCTTAATGCTATCAAGTGTCTGGTCTGTGTTTAATTTTTTTTCAATGGTATTAACAACGTTTTTTTACATTTTGTTTAAACCTCTACCCAATAAATACAACTGGTTCATATGTTACTTAAATCTCTTTTAATTCTCTATCAGTCAAGCTTCAACCAGAGAAGCAGACCACTAGGATATATATTTAAAAATTTTTTATTTTATACACACACACACAGATAGATAGTGATAGTGATACTAGGGGAATTGGCTCACACAGCTGTGGGCTCTGGCTAAACAAGCCCAAAGTCCACAGATGGTCACTCAGGAAGGGAAAATACAGGGGGGAGGGAGAGCAATTGCAGGCCCAACTGCTTTAAGTTTCTGATTTTCAGAGACCTAGTTGCTTTGATAGCTACCACCTGATTAAATGAGGCCCACCTATGGTAATCTCCCTTTTGGTTAACTGGAAATTAGAACTCTAATCACATCTCCAAAATCCATTCACATCAGGCCCTAGACTATTGCTTGATTGAATAGCTGGAGGAAGTTGTGTATATGCTGCAAAGTGGCTGCTGCTTCCTCTCTGTCCTCCAACTGTCACCAAATGATATTCCTCGTAGACTACCCTAACTAGAAACATACTAGACAAGGAATTCTGAGAAATGTAGTTCACCCTAAGCTGACATATCACCAAGCCATCACAGACAACTCTTTTTCACCTTGACACCATACACAGCTTCTTAAACCACTTTCAATCACCAAATAAATACACTAGCAAAATCATAGCATATTGCAAATAATGATATAACAGAATGAACTATCCCCTGTAAGAATAAAAACATGCTAGCCCTCCAACCTCTTTCCCCAGGAGAGGATACAAAATCTTTAGGAGTGCCTGGGTGGCTCACTCAGTAACCGTCAAACTTCAGCTGGGGTCATGATATCGTAGTTCATGGGTTCGAGCCCCGCGTGGGAGCCTTCTCTCTACCTTTTCAGTATTCCCTTTGCTGTCAGCAAGCACCTTACCTGGTTCTGGGTCTTTGCCACCTGGGATGACCCAAATCTTAATTCTTGAAGATTCTGGAGCTATTGGAATTCCTACCTGAATTGAGTCATTGTAGTTTTCCACTGACTTTAATCAGTGGAATTGAAAGAGGTGAGAATTGAGAATTGAAAGAGATGCCCTAGGGGGATCTCCTAGGGGATTCTCCTGTATTTAAGAAAAATCCTCTTTACCCTCATTGTATAATAGCACCCAATTTTCCTTGAGAGACAGGATCAGTCACCACAGCCAGCACAGTAATTCCTTTCTCATCCTGTTGATTCAGAGGCTCCAGGAGCCCAAGGTGGCCAGATGGCAGCCTCAACTTCTAGTTCAATAGATTCTTTATTCTGTTGTCTGGTGGATGCATTCTTTTCTTTGGAAAAGCAACCCAAATCTTCAACTAATGAAGGAATAACAATAAGACCTCTAGACCAAGGGCAATCGTAAGAGGAGCCACTCCCATTTCCAGCCCTTGGATTTACAACTTAAAGATCTATAAATCCTGGTTATGGGAGAAAGAGCACCAATATGTTAAGTCTGATTTGAGCATGGACCACAACCTAGGGGACATTGCCCCAGTCTCACAAGGTATTGCCACCTAGCTGATACCATGATTGAGTTTTCAAAAGGGCAATCCACAGTCCTGTCAAGACAGCTGAATTCCATGTGTCTGAGCTCATTGTCACACAATATAAAAATTTTATAGTAAAAAGAATTATAATATAGCAGGGTCCTTTCTCAAGTTCCCCCTCTTGGATTTGTAAATTGATTCAAGTCCAGAATTTGATTGAGGGGCCATGACCCTCCATTTTGGTGGTTCAAGTCAGATTTCAGGACACTACACATAGAATTTTCCACGTATATGAATCAAGTAAGATTTTAGTAGACCTCCCATTTCAGACATTACAGTTTCCATCTCCAGAAATTAAGGTTAGATTTTTTTTTTATATCTTCCAAGTATCCACTTAGTATGTTGAATAAATCCTGTGGATTCTGGAACATATGGAAGATAGTTACAATTATTATTTTAATATCTTTATTGGTTATAGTATGTGTCATTCCTGATATGATTATTTTTTCTGTTCAATATAATTATACTGTCCTGCTTTTCTGCATGCCTGGTAATTTTTGTGAGATGTCAAGCATTATTAATTTTACCGTGTTGTATGCTGGGTGTTTTTGTGTTTCATTTCTACAAATATTCTTGAGCTTTGTCCTTGAATGTGGTTATTGGAAACAGTCCAATATTTTGGAGTCTTGCTTTATGAGGTGGGACCAAATCACCACCTAATCTAGGGGTAATCTTGTCCCACAACTTAGGCAAAACCCTCTTAATACTCTAGATGATGCACAGTGAATTATGAGGTTTTCCATTCCAGGTACAAGGAGCAGGAACGAGTCCCAGCTCTGTGTGAACACCAGGCCCTGTACCTAGTTTCCTTACGTAGTTTCCTCCAGTGCATCTGCTGGTTAGTATTCAACTGAAGACCCAAGGAGAACCTTTCATATTTCTGAAGGTCTATTTCTGTGGCTCTTTTCTCTCAGTACTCTGTTACACTGTGAATTTTAGCCACCCTGTTGGATTGTTCCTCAAAAAGCTAAACATAGAATTTTCATATGACCCAGATATTCCACTCCTAGATATGTACTTATCCAAAAGAAAACAGGTTTCAAACAAATACCTTTACACAAGTTCTAATAGGAGCATTATTCACAATAGCCAAAAAGTAGAAGCAACCCAAATCTTCAACTAATGAAGGAATAACAAAATTTTGTACAATCATGTAACATATATACCATTCCACAATAGAATATTATTTAAGCATAAAGAGAAATGAAGTACTTAATCATACTACAACATGGATGAACCTCAAAAACATTATACTAGAAATATAATAAGCATTTGTTTATTGAACAAAAAGTATATAGCCTATATGCTGAATGAGAGCATATTTATCATATTTATGTAGATATTCTACAATTATAGAACAAAGAGTACTATATACACAGATACACCACCCCACTCACATACAATGCTTCTATTTAGCTTTTAATTCCTAATAAAAATATTTAAGAAAAAGTATATTACATTTCCTTTCAGAAATTATGCATTTCACAGGTATAGCCTTTGTAATCTTTGAAAAAAATGTCTATTCAAGTCCTTTGCACATTTTTATTTTTGTTGTTGAGTTGTAAGTGTTCTTTATATACTCTGCATATTAGTCCCTTACCAGATATATCATTTACAAATATTCTTTCTCATTTTCTAAAATTGTCTTTTCAGTTCATTAGTACTGTCCTTTGATATGCAAAAGTTTTCAATTTTGATGAAGTCCAACTTACCTATTTTTTTCTTTTCTTGTTTCTGTTTATGGTGTCATATCTGAGAATCAACTGCAAAATTTGAAGTCATGAAGGTTTACTCCTATGTCTTCTTCTAAGAATTTTATCTTATGTCTTATATTTACATCACTGATTCATTTTGAGTTAATTTTGTGTATGATATGAAGTAGGTTTCCAACTTTATTCTTTTACTTGTGGAAATTCGGTTGTCCCAGCACAGTGTTAACTATTCTTGTCATGTATTGTGGAAGACATGAGAAGCCAGAGGGACATAGTTATAACTTCCTAATGACCTGAATATTAACAATACTTTATTTTTTAATTAAAGTTTAGGAGAGTTTATTGGTACCTGAGGAGAAGGATAGAGAAGGAAGAGAAACATAAGGAAGTAGATGGCAAGAATCTCTTTTAGATTGAACAGAATTATCAATATCCATATACATAGTATATTTCAGAGCCTACAAAATGACTCTCTATATCCTCCATTTTCCAGAAGCCCTACTATCCCACATGAGGGAAAATCGTATGGTGCTGAGGGACAAATATTTCAAGTGTTCCAAACTTTCTCATTCTGGATTTTCACCTCTTTGTTCCACTAGTTCTTCTTACAGTGCTGAGCCAAAATGAATGGTACTACCACCATGCTTCAACTTCATGAACTCAGATTTTCTTTGGTCTCAGAAGACATTTTGCCCCCTAAACTAAGGAAAAATTGGAATTCTTCTAATAGAACTTGTAGGAAACTTAAGAAAAGAAAAAACAGAAAGCATAGAAAAATAAAAGTTTGAAGTGTTCCCTGTATCATGACAACTGAATTTTATCCATAAAATGGCTTAGTTAGTGTATGTTTATGAAACACCAGGGCTTGCTCCCCTTTTTCTTACTTCAAATATGCCATGGTGGCATGTTTATCCAGGTGTTGTTAGCTGAAGATAGATCTGAGATATCCCCACAGCTAGGTAATAAATTTCTCAGTTTAATATTCAGGTTTACTTCTTGCTCTCTGCCCCACCCCACACACAGTCCCAAGCTATAATTTTTATGTTTCAACCAAATCTTTGGGCCAGGACATGGCCCCATATTTCCCTAACTAATTTCAAAGATTGTAATTGCTTATTTTATTAACACAACCTTACACCTCACCCCTGACCCAAACATCATGCGTTTGTCTGAAGCATTTTTACTGACCAGCTATAAAGTTAGTTCTATCTTAAATGAAACTGAATTCCTTTACCTGAATTTGTGTGTTAGGAATTTATTGGGCTATTATCTGCTTTATATCACCTTGGAATATAGGATACTCTAAAGATGAGAGAGATTTTTTTCCTATCAGAAGATACCCAAGACTTAGTATTCTGAATCTGAAGTTTCTGCTAAGTGGGACGATGTAAAGGTTTCTGTTTCAGGTCCCTAATACAACAATTGTTTTGTTAGATAACTGGAGAAGAAACACCCAAGAGGTTTTGTGTTTTCTTGGTATTTTTTTTTTAATATTTTTTTTATTTTCAAGAGAGAGAACACAAGTTGGGGAGGGGCAGAGAGAGAGGGGGACAGAGGATCTGAAGCAGGTTCCATGCTGACAGGGAGCCCGATGTGGGGCCCAAACTCACGAATTGCAGGATCATGACCTGAGTGAAGCCTGATCTCAACTGACTTGACCACCCATGCACCCCAGAACACCCAAGAATTTTTAAGGCAAGAGAGACTCGTTCAAAAGGAGAGAAATGTTGGTATTGAGAGTTGAGAAGGGGAAAGTGACTGTATCCGAGATACAGAGAGAGTTGTAAAATGTCAGAACCCTCTTGCATGCAGCTCTCTTAATGAAGAATGACTAAGTGATGCTGTGAAAGACTAACCACTCAGCATTGCAGCCTACAGGGCAGTCCTATAGGTCTCGACAGCTGAGCCTGCACTCAATGAGTGGTGTAACCATGCAAGCTTATTGAGAGTGTCACTGGATCAGTGTCCAGCATACAGCAGAAGATGAAATGCAATAACATTATCATGGAACATAAGAAGATAATGACTGCCGTAACATAAAGACCAGCCCACATCCCATGCCCCCAACTTCTGGACAGATAGCAACTATATGCCCACCAGATCCTTAGATATTCCTAGGAAGGAAGATAGCTCTTTCCATTAAATACAACAAATATAATTCTGTACAACTCCATATGGTGAGTATTTGGTTTGTTTTAGGACAAAAGAAGCATGCTACTTAGTATGTGGAGCAAATTCATACTGGCTACATTAATATCCAGTCCTGGTCTCTGCAGCAGCTCTGTGGTTCTGATAGAAAATGCCATCATTCCCTGCTGGAATCTGTCTGAATCCTGTCAGCTCTTCTGACAGTTAGAAGCAGAGTTCTCATCTTTCACAGTTTCTAAAACCTTTTATATATTGAACTGCCCACTAAGTTCCTATTTTTCTGTCGATGAGAAATCTCTGAGTTCCCAGCTTATTTGCAAAACAGAGATAAATGACAGATACTAAGTTTAATTACTACTGAAGGTTTGGACACCAGCTCTGTCCATTGCCACAAGTCTTTTTGAAATTCCCCCAGATGCTCACAAATGGCACCCATCCAGAATTCTTTCCTAAGTTAACAACTTGGAAACTCTTTTACCAACCATAAAGATACTAGTGAATGTCCACTAAAAATAAGACTAAGCTTATTTAGTTAGACCTAGTAAATTTCACTCAGGTATGTGTGCATGTACACCAGTATTATATTTTAATTTACTACATGTGCTGTGTTTCTTCACATGCTTTCTGTACTTCTGTCTGTTCACATTCTCAATTTGGAGTATTAAATGTTACCTCCTAACTTTATGCTCTTTGAAAGGATTTTTAGTTCTGCTGTTAACAATCTATAATACTGGACAAGCACTTGCCCTTTCTGGATATTATTCATCCAAAACATAAAGGATTTTATTAAATTGTTTTTAAGAATCCTTATGTTTCTGACTTTCTGTAAGAGTAATTTGAAAACACTATGAAATATGATTAAGAAGTCAAGGAAATGTCTCTTTATTTTCTAAGGAGTTAAATAGTTAAATTAAGTTTAAATCTATTACTTTTGGAGAGAATATTCCCTTATAGACTTTTAATGTATTACTGGTAGCCAAAGGTAGAAGAATAAAATGTACTGAAATACATATTTTTAAAGAATACATAAAGTTTCAAGTGGCTTTACATTTTATTTGTGAGCCTAAATTCTTTACATGGTTTTAAATAGTGAATGTATTCTTTTGTAATAGAGACACGAATCCCTGTGATTCATGCAAAATAAATTTTGAAATTTGAAAGAATTGAGCTTGATTTATATAGTTGAGAGGTTACAGACTGACTGCCTTGTTTATTTTGCCAGAACTGTATTTCCATTTGGGAGCCAACATTTAAAAGTAAATAGACTTGGGGGTGCCTGAGTGGCTCAGTCGGTAAACTTCTGACTTTGGCTCAGATCATGATCTCACAGTTCTCATAGGTTCAAGCCCCGCGTCGGGCTCTGTGCTGACAGCTCAGAGCCTGGAGCCTGCTTCAAGTTCTGTCTCCCTCTTTCTTTGCCCCTCCCCTGCTCACATGCTCTATCTTTCAAAAATGAGCAAACTTCAAAAAAAATTAAAAGTAAATAGGTTTCATGTTGTAAAAAAAAATAGGTTTCTCGGTGTCATTTGAAAAATCACATTCTGGTAACTTTGGTCCCACATTTCCATGTAGCAATGATTGGCCAAAGCTAAATAGCAATTGTCCCTTTAGATAGGACATAGGCATGGGGCCCTCCTCTGGTTCCCATCACTTACACTTATACTGGACCACTGCACTCATTATGTTACCTGCCTGGGATTTCAGCCAATATGTTTACCCCCATTTGGTAAGACTCTTAATATTGAATTAAAATAAACTTTTCAGGGGCTCCTGGGAGGCTCAGTTGGTTGAATGTCTGACTCTTGATTTTGGCCCAGGTCATGATCTCACAGGTTTGTGAGATCAAGCCCTGCGTCAGGCTCTGTGCTCACAGTGCAATGTCTGCCTGGGATCCTCTCTCTCTCTCCTCTGTCTCTCTGCCCACCCCCATCCCCCCCCCCCAGGCTTGCTATCCCTCGAAATAAATAAACCTTTAACAAATAAAGAAAAAAACCCTTTTAATCTGGATTTATTATAAAGAATTGGATTTCTTGTCACCCAAATTTAGCATAATTTCTTCAATTTTTTTTAAAGTTTTTTTTTAATGTTTTTATTTTATTTTGAGAGAGAGAAAGACAGACAGAGTGCAAGTGGGAGAGGGGCAGAGAGAGGGATACACAGAATCTGAACTAGGTTCCAGGCTCTGAGCTGTCAGCACAGAGCCCAACGTGGAACTTGAAGTCACAAACCATGAGATTGTGACCTGAGCTGAAGGTGGACGCTTAACCAACTGAGCCACCCGGGCACCCCTTTTCAAGCCTTCTAAAGTGAATGAATATCAACCTTTGATTGGTATAATTTCCAAATAGACAAGAATTGCATTGTATGTACTTTATAGATATAATACAGAAAAATATTATTATAGTTTTTCAATTTGATTTTGTATGCCAATTAAAAAGACATAATATCTTCATTGTAACTTCATAAGCAACATTAAATAATAATTATAGTTCCTCAAATATTCCACCCTGACAGAAAGCTGTTCAGGTATCCAACCACTGAAAATAAAAGCTAAGCTAGATACACTATATAATATAGGTTGTGGTTTTAAGTAGAATCCTTTCCCAATAAATATATAATCCTTTTATAAAATGGAAGGAAAGAGCCTTTTATTAATATGAATTTACTATATGAATTAAATTTACCACATTTATTTTAAAATTATGGAGAAAAATTAAACTATTTGTTGATATAAAGATTTGAAATTAGAGGTTTTTAATAACAGGTTTAGCATCTGATTTATTTCTTTATTTGGTGGCAGAGTAGCAAGAAAATCCTGATTCACAAAGACAAGTTGAAACTTGTAATAATAGATTTTTTAAAATATATCTTTTCTGCTAATTTTACAATTCTTTTTATAATAGGAACTTTATTTTATAAACTTACAGCTTTACACATGTATAATTTTATTAATTTATAGCTTTATAAATTTAAAATTGAGAAATCCCCCCAAAATTTTTTACTCAAGCAAAGTCCAAAAAAAATTAATATGACAACACAAAGGCAAGTATTGCTGGCCACCGATGTATTAAAATTTAGTGAGTGACACATTTAATTAACATAACCTTGAAATGATAAAAATATATACAGGCTCAAATATTCAAATCAAGTGTATGCAGAATCTCAGCTCTTATGGAAGATAATAGGACTCATATGGTTTGCAAAATATTGTTCAATAACCAATTAGCACAAGATAAAAATACTTAGAGGATTAGCGAACATTTTACTTAAAACTAGGATCATTTTTCTTTTCCTTTTTCTTCCTCCTTTCTTACAATATGTTTAATTCTGAAAGAGAAATCTACAACAAGCTAAAGCAGGAAATTATCTTGATGCCTTAGCCATATTTGTGCTCTTTCAGCTAAGAAATCTCAGATGAATGGAGGAATAGGAAATAATGCATTGTGTCCATGGAAGTTTATATAGAAGAAAATGAAGATAGAGACCTTAAGGTAGATATTCCAAGCTTTTTGGAATTGCATTGTCCAGAAATTGTAAAAATACCTTTTGTTTGGTATTATAACAAATATTTCCCAGCCTCCTGAATAGGTCACTTGGCATAGATAATTAGTTTTTGGGGGGTTTCATTGTTTGTTTACTTGTTCTGTTTTATTTTGCTTTGAGATTTGGTGGTGATGCTGGAGATAACAAGACATCTTGAGATGTTCCTAACCAGATGTACAAATATGAAAATCACTTCACTGTGGTGTCTTATAAGGCTGCTTCCTTTTCCTAGTTCTGATTCAAACACCATCAAAAAGTTACATTGGCCTGGCCAGTAGATACAGTACGGGTTGTTTCAGAAGGCTTCACAGAATATGTGGTAGACATTTTAATTAATTTGCACTGTGAGGTTATGAAATCCAAGGCTTATGTCTAACTAGGTCATGTTGCATTTTCATTTCTTAGCACACTACATGGCCAGAATATGTGTTTGGTAAATATTTTTTAAATGAGTCTCTGCTACTATTTAATTACCTATCGATTTCATCTGTAGTATGTGAGAACTCAAGAGGTTTGGGGTATACACTAACCATAAGGAAGACAAATGCAAGCTACTCAGGAGGAGGAGGAGTCAAATTTGCAAGGTTTATGCTATACTTAAGCCAGCTACATTATGATGGGTAGCCCTTATTTTACCATTTTTAGATCAGTGCTTGTCATCATCTTAGAACTAAATGTACACAAGCCTCCACATTTGGTAAATGGATAGATTTATTACTATTCACTACATCGTTCCATAATCCATATAGTATGAGAAACTATATTCACACAGATGCTTGTAATTTTGTAGTTAAAAGGATAAAAGGTGAAGTTTTAAACAAATTTTAGGGAGCGTACTTAGTATACAATTCAAATTTCAAAAATAGCAGGCTGTTGTTGAAACAAATTTCTAGGCCCAAGATGGTCCCTCTTCTGCTTCTGTCTAGAGTGCCATGTGAGCAAACTGAAACTGAACTTCTGTACCCCTATAAATGCTCTGCTTGACCAGGAATGCAGTACATCCCACCAATCCCTAAATGCGAAGCCAACTCTACATCTTCTCACCCTAAACAAGGTTGAATATATGGCCCCAGCCAATCAAATATTTTCTATTTTTCTCTTCCTTGTTGGTCATTCTTCTCTTGTAAAAGTTTTCTGCCTTCCATCCCTTTTTGCAGTTCTCTGAAATTAGTCTGCCTTACCAAGTGTTCAATAGTTTGTATCACCTAAATTGTCTTTAATCATTTTTATCACTGTCAAAATAGTAAGAAGCACTAAATTATCATATGTATGTGAGATCTCAAAATCAAGAGATTATTATGTAAACTAATCACTAATATATGCTTTATGAATTTTCTAAATAGTAACCATGTATTAGTATGTATATATTGTTATTAGTTAATATATAGGCAATAAAACGACTGCAAGGCTCTATCCACCAGTATTCCCCAAATAATAAATATCCTAAACACAGGAACACAACTTTCAGGACTTTAGAGTCAAGCTTTGTCTCCAATAATATCCCCAAACTACCACTTCCTCTGTGAGGGAAAGGTGAACTGATTCCTTCTTTTGGCATATTGAAGGAGTCAACAAAATGTCCATTGCATTCTTCTTTGTGCTGTTTGGGCCCTTCTTATCATTATTTATTATACTCACCTCATTGTCCCATTTTACTTCCTTCCTCTACATTCTCTAGCCTGACCTTGACCCTTTTTGACCCCATTTTTCTACACATCCACAAAGGCACAAGTAAAATCCTCCCCCCTACTTCCTTTATGTTAGTTACAACTATAGGTGAACTAAGTATTAACTAGAATGGAAGGAAATTATTACTAATTATTTGCTAATATTATATTAAGGATATTTGTGTTTATATTCATAAGTTATATTGGCCTTTAATTTTCAGTTTTTATAGTATCTTTGTCTGGTTTCAGTATCAGAGTAATACCAGCCTCATAAAATGTGTTGGAAAGTATTACGTACTTTTCTGTGTTCTGAACGATTTTGTGTATGGTTGGTGTTCTTTCATCCCTAAGTGTTTGACAGAATTCATCTCTAAAGCTCTCTAAGCCTGGAGTTTCTTTGTAAAAGGTTGTTAATTAACTTTTGGGGAGATCTAAAGCTATTCAGACTCTTGAAATTTATTGTTATATCAAGGAGTTTGGAATTTCAAGGAGTTTGCCCATTCTGTTTGTTATTGAATTTATTGACATGAAATTGTTCATAATATTTTTTTACTGTCCTATTAATATCTTTAGGGTCTATGATGGTGTTCCCTCTCTCATTGTTTATGTTAATAATATGTGGCTTCTTTATTTTTTCTTTTGTATCTATGGATTTATCAATTTTATTGATCTTTCCAAACTATAGCTTTTCACTTGATATATTTTTTATATTGTTTGGCTAATTTCTGTTTCACTGAGTTTCATTCTTATCTTTATTATCTTCTTTTTTATGTTTAGCTTGGGTTTAATTTGCCCTATTTTGTAGCTCCTTAGACTGAAACTTAGACCACTGATTTTGTCCAAAAAAATTTTGAGAGGAAGAGCTGTGTGACTCCTCTGGCAGAACCACTGCATATATGTTATGACTGCATTCCCTTTTCCCCTCTGCTAATGAGATTGGCAGTGATCCATGCTGGAGAATAGAACAGTAGCCAGTCCTCAATTGACATGAATGGGAGGGAGAAGTAACCTTTATTGTCAAAAGATTTGGTTGTTGTTGGTAACCACTGGGATAATCTAATCCAGAGTTTCTCAATGTCAATAATGGGATATTGATATGATATGATATTAATAATTCTCCATGTTAATAATGGGATAGTATAATTCTTTGATGTTGGGGGCTGTCCAGTGAATTGAAGGATTTTTTTTTTATTAGCGTCCCTGATCTCTACCCACTTCATGCCAAAAGTACCCTCTTTCCCATTGTGACAAACATAATGGTCTCCAGACATTGTCAAACGTCTTCTAGAAGGCAAAACTCCCTCCCTGCCCCAGCTGAGAGCCACTTGGCTGATTCATGTACGACTACACATATAGAAGTAACAAAGTAAAAATGGAGCTCTATGTCACACTATACGCTAAAATCAGTTCTAGTGGATTGAAGGCATACAGATGAGAGACAAAGCTATTAAATAGGAGATAATATGTAAAATATCTTTATCTCTTCAGCTATGAAAAGATTTCCTTAAAAAGACATGAAAAACGTAATAAAATAAACAGTTAATAAATTTGCCTATATTTAAAATGTTCATGAAAACACACCTTAAAGAGAGTGAAAACATCAGCCACAGAGTTTGAGAAAATATTTGCAACACATATAACCAATAAATAATTAATATTCAGAATGAATATATATATATATATTCTTCCAAACCACTATTTACAAACTGGAAAAATGTTTCTGCAGTTGACGTCAAAAGATTATGGCTTATGTTTTCTTTTACGAATTTTATGGTTTCAGATTTTATATTTAGGTCTGTAATCCATTTTGAGTTTATTTTTGTGTATGGTATAAGAAAGTGGTTCAGTTTCATTCTTTTGCATATAGCTGTCCAGTTTTCCCAGCACCATTTGTTGAAGAGACTGTCTTTTTTCCCATTGTATATTCTTGCCTCCTTTGTCATAAATTAATTAATCATACATGCATGGGTTTATTTCTGGACTCTCTGTTCTCTTGATCTATGTGTCTATTTTTGTGCCAGTACTATACTGTTTTGATTACTCAGCTTTGAAGTATAGCTTGAAATCTGAGATCATGATACCTCCAGTTTTGTTCTTTTTCAAGATAGCTTTGGCTATTTAAGGTCTCTCGTGGCTCCACACAAATTTTAGAATTATTTATTTTAGTTTTGTGAAATATGCTTTTGGTTGTCAATAGGGATGGTAATAAATCTGGAGATTGCTTTGGATTTTATGGGGATTTTAACAATATTGGTTCTCCCAATCCATGAGCATGGAATGTTTTTCCATTTATTTGTGTCATTTTCAATTTCCTTCACCAGTGTTTTATAGTTTTTAGAGTACAGGTTTTCACCGCCTTGGTTAAGTTTATTCCTAGGTATTTTATTCTTTTTGCTAGAATTGTAAATCAGATTGTTTTCTCAATTTCTCTTTGCTACTTCATTATTAGTGTATAGAAATGCTACAGATTTCTCTATGTTAATATTTTTTTTTTTTTTTTTTGGGACAGAGAGAGACAGAGCATGAACGGGGGAGGGGCAGAGAGAGAGGGAGACACAGAATCGGAAGCAGGCTCCAGGCGCTGAGCCATCAGCCCAGAGCCTGACGCGGGGCTCGAACTCACGGACCGCGAGATCGTGACCTGGCTCAAGTCGGACGCTTAACCGACTGCGCCACCCAGGCGCCCCTCTATGTTAATATTTCTAGATGTGTCTCCTGAGGCAAGGGAAACAAAAGCAAAATTAAAATTAAACCATTTGGACTACATCAAGATAAAAAGCTTTTGCACAGTGAAGGAAATCATCAATAAAACAAAAAAGACAACCCACTGAATGGTAGAAGATATTTGCAACTAACATGTCTGGTAAAGTGTTAATATCCAAAATATATAAAGAATTTATACAACTCAGGGTTCCTGGGTGGCTCAATTGGTCGAGTGTCCAACTTCAGCTCAGGTCATGATCTCACAGTTCAGAGGTTCGAGCCCTGCGTGGGTCTTGCTGCTGTCACCATGGAGCCTGCTTGGAATCCTCTGTCCCCCCTCTGCCTGCCCCTCCCCCATTCATGCTGGCACTCTCTCTCTCTCTCTCTCTCTCTCTCTCTGTCTCTCAAAAATAAATAAGCATTTTTTTTTAAAAAAGGATTTATACAACTCAACACTAAAAAAACCCAGATAGTCCAATTAAAAAATGAGCAGAGGACATGAAAAGACATTTTTCCAAAGAAGACATACACATGGTCAAGAGACACACAAAAAGATATTCAACATCACTCAGGTATTCAACATCTCAAAGAAATGCAAATGAAAACAATGAGCTATCACCTCACATCTGTCAGAATGGCTAAAATAAAAAATACTAGAAATAACAAGTGTTGGCAAGGATGTAGAGAAAAAAGAACCCTCATTATTGATGGGAATACAAACTGGTACAGCCATTGTGGAAAACAGTATGAAGATTCCTCAAAAAATTAAAAATAGAATTACCATATGATCCACCAATTCCGTGTTGGGTATTTACCCAAAGAATATTAAAAGAGTAATATGAAAAGATATATGCACCCCTATGTTTATTGTAGCATTATTTATAATAGCCAAGATATAAAAGAAACCTAAATGTCCATTGACAGATGAATGGATAAAGAAAATGTGAGGAATTAATATATATATATAAAACATAGTTTATATTTTTAGATGTAATTATATATTTTACATATAATTATATATAATATATAATATAACATGATACATAAAATGTAAATATATAATATATAATTTACATTATATATAATATATAATTTACATTATATTATATATATTTTTTATATATATATACCATAAGAAGAAATCTTGCTATTTGCAAGGAAAGATCTGGAGGGTATAATGCTAAGTGAAATAAGTCAGAGAGAAAGAAATACCAAATGATTTCATTAATATATGGAATTTAAGAAACGAGGAAAGAAAAAAAAGGCACAAACAAAAAAAAACACTCTTTAATATAGAAAACAAATTGGTGGTTGTCAGAGTGGAGGTAGGTGTGGAGAAGGTTGAAATAAGTGAAGGGGATTAAGAGTACACTTATCGCAATAAGCATTGACTAATATATAGAATTGTTGAATCATATTGTATATTTGAATCTAATATAACACTGTATGTTAATTATACTTGAATTAAAAAGAAACAAGAAAAAGTTTGAACTACTCAATAGAAAAATGGACAAAATAACGAGTAATTTTACAAAAGAAGAATTTTGTATGAGTACAAGGCACTTACCAAGTTGTGAAATGCTAAATGTCATTACTAATCAAAAAGATGTAAATTAAAACCACAGTTGAGATAGATCATATGCATAAGATTTTAAAAGTCTTACTATCTGACAGAATCAGATTTAGCAGAATGTGAAGCAACAGAGTTCTCATCCTCTCCTGTAGGTGTGCAAATTGAAGCAGTCACTTTATTTTTTTAAGGGTAGAATGTATCTTAGTATTTAATAAGATATTACCCTAGCAGTATTTTTTTCTTTTTAAATTTTTATTTAAATTCTAGTTAGCATACATTGCAATATTGGTTTTAGGAATAGAATTCAGTGATTCCTAACTTGCACACAACACCCAGTGCTTATCATAACAAGGAACAAACAATTTGTAGTCATCATCAATAGACATTCAGACTGTTCATACATGCGTTTTATTCTCTTCCTGGGTGTATGCTAAAATTGTACCAACCCTTTGAAGTTATGTGTGACTATGTGACCAGTATCATTTCGAAGTGGGAAGCTTTAAAACCTGTGAGTGAGTGATCAAGTTTTTTCCCCCTCTTCCATGGCTACTTCCTTCGCTGAAGGAAGGTGATGTGGAAGAGACTCTCCTTACTCAACCCCCATCTAAGATGAAAATGTAACACCAATAACATACACTTTGATGTTTAAGCCACTAAGATTTTGGAGGTTGTACTAGTCCATTATGATTGCTCTAGTATCGCCAAGTAATGTTGAACATGCTTGTATTTATTAGCCAGCAATTCTAAGAGTTGGCATTTATCCTATTGATTCTGTACACAAAGAAGCCATTTAGAAAAATTCTTTAAAGGGGCACTTGAGTGGCTCTGTCAGTTAAGGGTCCACTCTTGGACTTGGTTTTGGCTCACGTCAGGATCTCACAGTTTGTGTATTTGAGCTCCAGCGCTGACAGTGAGAAACCTGCTTGGGATTGTCCCTCTCTCCCTCCCTCTCTCTGTCCCTCCCCCACTCACGTTCTCTCTCTCTCTCTCTCAAAATAAATAAATAAACCTAAAAAAAAGAACAGTGCTTTAAAGAACATCGCAGTAGTAGCAAAAAAGTGGAAAAAATGGAATATCTACCACCTATAAAAGAAGAAACTATAGTATATTCATACTGTGAACTCCTATAGAGACGAGAAAATTAATGAAACACATATAGCCAAATCCATCAACATAGATAAATCTCAAAGTATATTGGTTAGTATAAGAAGCAAGTCAGAATAGATATAGTAAGATTTCATTTGTGTTGAATGTAGCGTGAAGAGTTAATGGAAGTTATGTATTGTATTAGAACTTGTGCATAGATTGTAAAAATATAAAGATAACCTATGAAATGTTTAATACAAAATTCAGGACACTGGTTTTTCTCTGGGTAGAGGGTAAGAAGGTACAATAGAGGGAATTTAACTGGTAATAGTCTATTTCTTTTTTTATTTTATTTTATTCTTTAACGTTTATTTTTGAGAGAGAGAGACAGAGTGCAAACAGGGGAAAGGTAGAGAGAGAGGAAGACACAGAATCCGAAGCAGGCTCCAGGCTCTGAGCTGTCAGCACAGAGCCCAACGCGGAGCTCAAGCCCACGAAGTGCACGATCATGACCTGAGCCAAAGTTGGATGCTCAATTGATTGAGCCACCCAGGTACCCCTAATATTCTATTTCTTAACATGGGGGGGGGTGTAAATATGGGTGTTCATGTTGTTATTGCATTGTAACCTGTACTTATACATTTTATATTCTCTTCTTCATGTATTTTATATTTCACAGACAAAACTATTTTGAAGTCTTCGGTAATAATCCTGACACACGAGGACCCATAAAATAGGTTGAATCATACTTTGATAAGTGACTTATATAACTCCTTAAGAAAAGTCTGATTTTGTTGTCCAAGGACACTTGACGATGAATTGATTATATCCTAATTCTGTTTTGACTTTTGCAAGGTGTTGGGAAATTCACTTATTAGCTCCATTTCCATTTTTATATTTATAGAATAGCAGTAATATACCAGCTTATTTGAAGATTAATGTTTGCAAAATACCTTATACCTTCAATATAGTTCCATATACTATATTAAAATAATATATTAAAAATACACCTTAGCTTCTGACTAATGGAAATTCTCTGACGAATAATGGATATATTGGCAATCTAGATCATCACTGGCTTGGTTGTAAGTGATGATAAGAAACATTTAGCTTAATGGAAGAGATAAAAAATGATAGCAATTAGATAGATTTTTGAAAGCTGAAAGTTTAAACACATACCAAACTATGAAAACACTTTAATAGTGCTTTTTGCATGGTAGAAAAATTTTTCAGGGACATACAAATCCATAGGAAGAGTGTTTTCAACAAAGTACCAAAAGGCAACCTTCCTACTTAGGATGTTAGCGCTGAATGTTAAAATGCCGTGCTGCTGATTTTGGTTTTAACTCTTGAAGATGACAGGTAACCAACCGTACAACATTAGTTTTTCAAACGGTCATGAAAAAAAATATTGCCACTGCCAAAATCACAGATAAATTACCAGCTGTCCTTTTTTTAGAAGTGTATGAGGTCCAGTACAGTGCTTTCTTCAAAGGCAGGTCATTAAAGAGAGGAGATTGAATCAGGCATAAATGAAATTGGGGTTAGAGGACTGACTCCAGTATGGGTGACCACAGGTATAATGTCTAAGGCAACAAGACAATATCATGTAGGATCTGATTTAGAAAGCATACCTATGGGATGTGATGTGATGGACGCAAGCCCTCTGGTAGTAGTACCTAGAACATGGCCATAAAGTAATAGGGCCCTGTCTCTACAAAGAGAAGTTACAGATGAGGACAGAGTAGGCTGGAAAGCAGAATAGAGCTTGCTAGCAGGGAGGTAGAATGTAAATCTGAACACAAATTAGGCTAATAATCACAAATAAAAGATATACAATATAGCTATTTATTCCAGGAGGCTCACACTAAGAACATTATATTTTCATTTAGCTATGAATGGAAATTTGAATTGTGGCCAGACTTACATGATTCCCAACTTTGTATTGCACAGGGTTAAATTTTCAAGGTGAAGAATTTCTGTACCTGCAATTGGCCAGACCAAAGAGGAAAGGACTGGTTATAAAAGCCATCCTGTTTGCTATGCTACTTTTATAGATAGTGAAAAATTTTTATTTAATATAATCAAACTTTATGGAAAAATATAATTTCCATGGGACTACTTCTAACCTATATTTCAGAATTGTGATGGGTATTTTCTATTTTCCCTTCTAGTTTCACTCCTTCAGAATCTTCTCTGTACCCCCAAAGGCTGAAATCTAGGGGTTGCCTCAAGAGATGACCTGTCCTCTGACTACTGGATGGAAGCCCAATAGGAAGCTTCTGCAATAGGTTAGAGGGCAGGAAGAGAATGAGATGGGGTATTCATTCCCTATATTAGCTAGTCTTCAAAGGTATCCCCCAACAATTCCTTCCTTGTATATACATATCACTCTTGCTATCAAGAGTTGGAGATTATTTCTGTTCTCCTTGAATCTGTGCTGGCCCTTGACTAGCTTCTACAAATAGAATGTAGCAGAAGGGCAATTTGAGACTTCCAAACTCAGACCAAAGAGAACTGGAAGCTTCTATTTGCTGCCTCCTGGAATTTAGCCACCATGGTATGAGAAGCCCAGGATAGATAGAAGCCCAAGATAGATGGAAGAATCACAAAAATGAGAATCAAGCACTCTAGCTATATCAGGCACTTATTGACAGCCATCTGAGTGAGTCATTGTGGTAGCTAGTCACCAATATGGCACCCAATGAAGGTTGTTTCCCAAGCTTTGGGATGGTTTGTTTTGCAATAATAGATAGCCAAAACAGAAATTGGTACCTAGAGAGTAATGTGCTGCTGTAACAAAAACCTTAAACATGTGGCATTGGCTTTGGGATAAGGGATCTCACAGAGGTAATCAATGGAGGCCTGTAAGACAGTGAAGAAATTGTTGAGCCTGGAGCAAAGGTGAGTTTCTGCCCAATTATGTAGAGGGAGAATGTTTGACAATGCTGTAATTTGTGGTAACATGAGAGATAGAAAATATATCTAACAACCTTGTGTATTTGGCTCAGGAGGTTTCCAAACAAAGTTAAGAGTCTATTGGTTTCTTCAGGTGTATATGACCATTAATAGGGTGAAATGACTTGAGAAGAAACCATTTAACTTGTAAGCAGTATCTAGAATACAAGTCAGCAACACATTTTCTGAAATGGGCCAGATAGTAAATATTTTAGGCTTTTCAGGTTGTATGTTGTTTGTAGCAACTACTCAACTCTGCACTTGTAGCATGAAAGTGGACACAGACAGTCTTTAAGTGATTCGATGTGACTGTGCTCCAATAAAAAAAGAAAATTGACTGACAAAAGCAGGTGACAGCCTGTATTTGACCTGTGGGCCATAGTTGACCAACCTCTGACCCAGAAAAAACATTTTCAAATAAGGGTTTGAGTGAGTTGGAACATAAGTTATTCTCCTATTTATCTCTTCCAGCCCATATGAGATTTTCAGAGTAAATTAATACCTGGGGGCAAAGATAAAATCCAGAGTGCTGCCACATTATGAAGATCAGTTCAATAGTGCAGTTGAAAGACTGTTTAACCTTCATAAAGATTAAGGATTTGTCCCTTAGACCCTGTCAGCTAGACAATGGGATTTTTAAAAATCTTAAGGGGCTTGCCTTGTTGACCTTCTTTCTCGCTAGACAGTAAAGTTTTTTTTGCCTTGTAGGCCCATTCAGCTAGAAAAAAAAAGGATTTCAAGAATCTTAAAGGCATTGTCCTTACAGCGTCCTGATTCTAAGCCCTAAGTAGAGAGGAGTGTGTCTTTAAAATCTGTCATAAAATAAGGTATAGGTACATAGGAAGTCCAAACATTTTAACAGAAATTTTAAGAGCGTGGACTAAAAGGGACTGAGGTAGTACAAAATGAAAAAGGTCTCAGGTGTTAGTAATTTCCTATGAATAGGACACAAGCTAAGAAAATTACTCAGCAGCAAACACATCCTACTTCTTATAGAAAAGTAACAATAACAGAGCAGGCAGAGCCATGAAGAACCATTCTCAGGGAGTATAGACCTAATCAAGAAACATGGTGTATCCCTGGAGACAGAGGAAATGGTAACATGTCCTGCTAAATTTCAGAATTGTTTTGGGCCAGTAACTGCTATGTTATTTCAGTTTTACACTTTTAGAGTGAAGGTTTCTATTGTGCCTGCCATGTGTTTTCCTCATTATTGTATGTTAGGTGTGTATGGGACAGATAATTATTGTGTTAGTGTTTCATTTTTTAGTTTACAGGTGCTCCTGAGGAGCTTGAGGACTCTGTCTCATCTATATCTGGCTCTGATATAGGTGATAAGAGTTTTTGATATGAGCTGATGCCATAAGGGGATGGAAATTTGTAGGGTAATTGGGAGGTGTTAAGTGTACTTTGTACATGAATTGTTATAGCCAGAAGGCAGAGGCTGGAGTGCCTTTCCAAATTCCTCCTCCCTTTCTATATACATGTTACTCCTAATTCAAGTGGTGGAGTTTATTGCCCCTTTCCTTGAATATGGACTGCCCTTGTAACTAACTTTGATCAATCAAATGGCCATGAAATTGGTGAAATTACTGATTTGGGACCTAAGAGCCCAGGCTTTAAGAAGATTGGTGGTACGGCAGATCTGAGATGAGCTACTCAGATCCTACTTTAGAGAAGAACTTCTTGTTCAGCAGTGAGGAATGAAGACAACAGAGACATTAAGTGTCAGTTCCTTCAGCATCTGCCTCAGCTAAAGAGACCCGCCTCACCTCAGGTCATGCCTTTCCTGAAGACTAAGCAAAGGGATGTTATAAAAGGTCTGGACATTTTGCCTGATATGCAACAGATTTGCAGGTTAACCAACTGCATCACAGTTGGACTTCTTCCTTTGCCTAATCCTGCTTCTTCCACATTTCCCCCTCTCAGGTGTTGATCAATAATAAATATTCTGCACCCCAAAATTCTCAGAATCTTCTTCTGGAGAATCCAACCTATGACATATAGGTTCTACTATCTGACCCTTAGAATCTGGTAGTCTATGTTGTGAAAAGCTATATCTATATCGAAAGGCCAGGTGGAAAATACTCTGGTGGATGAATCCAGCTGAGTGTCTTGTTAATAGCCACTATCAAATGGAAACTATGTGAATGAGCCACCTTGGACCTTCCAACCCTGTTGAACTCTAAATGACTTTGGACTTCCTGGCATCATGTGGATTAGAAGAACCACACAGTGAAACCATGGAAATAGGAACAATAGTAAAATAGTTGTTTTAAACCACTAAGTTTTGGGGTGTTGTGTTATGCATCAATAGTTAATTGAAACATTCCCCAGCTGTCTCCATGCAAGTTGTGCTTCCCTACTGAGGGCCACATCTCTCTGGCAAATTTTCCCTGCAGCTACACCGTCTGGATTCTGTTAACTGGTAACATGTTCCCCATCTTGGTACCCCCAGATTATTGTGCATTTATTGTGAAGCTCATTATTCTTTTGTCTTATTTCCTATAAAAAGGTAAAGTATCTCTCAAATTTTATTAAATTAAGGAGACATGATTTCTAAATATAGGAGATTTAGGGGAGCCTGGCTGGCTTAGTTGGTAGAATATGTGACTCCATTTGGGGATTGTGAGTTTGAGCTCCATGTTGAGCATAGAGATTACTTTAATTATTATTATTTTTTTTTAATACAGGAGGTTTAAGCAGAAATCTTCTAACTCTCCTGCCTTCTTGCAAATTCATCTTATCTCTGGAAAGAGGTATGTTTGTGTACCTCTGCTATTAAAAATAGGCTAGAGGTAAGGTCTATTAATCTTGTTTTCTTTCCGTAAAAGGAAAAGCAAATGTTAAATGTCTTATCAAAAGGTTTTAGTCCTCAAGTAGGACATATTCCTTGGGTTCTGCCATAACCAGTAGGGTTTGACAGTCTGATGTGCTTTGAATAGACTTTCAAAAATGTGGCCTTAAACAAAAGCAACTAATGTTTAATGGTGGCTTTTTAGGGAACTTGTTAGGTGAATAAGTTTGGAGAAGGAAAGCCTTTTAAAGATTTTTCTATTTATTTATTATTTATTAATTAATTAATTTATTTATTTTTAAGTAAACTCTACCCATGAGGTAGGGCTCAAACTCATGACCCAAAGATCAAAAATTGCATGCTCCACTGACTGAGCCAGCTAGGCACTCCTCTCTCTATATATTTTTTTCTTTTTTTTAATTTTTTAATGTTTATTTATTTTTGAGAGAGAGAGAGAGAGAGCATGAGCGGAGCAGAAAGAGAGGGAGACAGAGAATCCCAAGGAGGCTCCAGGCTCTGAGCTGTCAGCACAGAGCCCGATGTAGGGCTCGAACTCACGAACTGTGAGATCATGACCTGAGCTGAAATCAGATACTTAACCGGTTGAGTCACCCAGGCACCCCGCTCCTCAATATATTTTTAATTTTTTTTATAAAATAAATAAAAATTTTGCTATCTTATATTTAGTCTCCCACCCTTTGTTAACAAGCTAAGATCAAGTTAGTCTTCTAATTGTTACACTAAACTGAGTATTACCAGTTTGGTAAATAAATTGCTTGTAAATTATCTACTGTAAATGACACATCATTATATTTGTGCCACCTAACGCTAGGCATTTTGTAAACTTTTGAGTATTTTTGGTAATGTGTGACTCAAATTTTTTAAGTTAATGTTGGGCTTAACCCTTTATCCAAGTTTACCCAGAACAGACTCAGTTTATGCCCACTGTCTCATTATGACTGTTATCATTACTATTGCTCTTTCTTATTCACAGAACTGTACTTTGGATAATACATTTTCTGGTATTCTTACCTCAAGTGGTGGTTATATCTAAGACAAAACTATTCATACTTAGAAAATAGTAGTAGAAATGTTTAAATATTTTAAAGGCTGGGTTTTTGTTGTTTTTGCCAAATAACAGGTCAGTGTCTTTAAATGAATGTGAGATCTTTTAAAAAGTTAACATGAATTTTTAAAAGAATCTATAAAACTTTAGACTTAATTGGTTGAAAATACACTTTCTCAAGTTGAGATAAGCTTAATATTAAAATTGTGTTCCATAAACTGACCTTTATAATTTTTGTCTATGGAATGTTTTCCTAGTACTTGAAGAAAACAAATGAGGTTTGAAACCACAAAGTACATTAAGGGTTTTCTTGATCAGTAGTTACATAAATTAGAGGGAATGTCAGTTTTATATTAATATTTAATAATAAGTTGATTAAATTTTGATTGAAAGCCTGTTTGTTTACATATTATGTAAATTGATTTTGAAATAAAGTTTATAGATTTAGATGCTGTTTACATTATTTCAGTTTCTAAGTTTACATATGCCACATAAATTTCGGTGCCTAAATGACATCCCCTAAATAAGTTTCAATTTGGAAAAAATAGCAAAATAGTAGAATTAGTGAGTAGGAAGTTTTTCAAAATTAAATTTTAACCTTTTTTCCCCATTAGCTTCATTCTCTTATAACTTAAAATGAAAAAGATCATATATGCCTACATGAAAAAAAATCTCTAAGATGGTTGTTCTCTCTTTTGAAATTGTATTTACTAGCACTACCCTTACTCACATCTATCTTTGATCTTTGCTTTGTGAGTCTTATCCGTATGAGCTGTACCATTCAGTCTTCCTTACCTTGCATATCAGGTATGAGATTGGTGTCCAAAATATACAAATATAGAAAATATACAAATTTTTCAAGCTCAAACAAAAGAGAACAAATAACCCGTTTGAAAAATGAACAAAAGATTTGCATCCTTCACCAAAGGATGTATACAGTGGCAAAGAAGCATATGAAAAGATGCTCCATTCATATGTTATCAGAGTAATACAAATTAAAACAACAGTAAGGTACCAGTACACATTTATTAGAATGGCCAAAATCCAGAATACTGACAACACCAAACACTATGAAGATGGAGCAACAGAAACTCTCGTTCATTGCTGGTGGGAATGCAAAATGGTACAGCCACTTTGGAAGACATTTTGGCAGTTTTTTGTTTTTTGGCTTTTTTAAACAAAGCTAAACATAGTCATGCTGCACATAAAAGTTCAATTCCTAGGTATTTACCCAACTGATTTGAAAACATGTCTACAAAAAACCTTCAAGTGAATGTTTTTAGTAGCTTTATTCATAATTATCAAAAACTGCAAGCAACAAAGATATCCTTCAGTAGGTGAATGATAAATTGTGGTGCATCCATACAACTGAATATTACTTGGTGGTAAAGAAAATGAGCTATCAACTTAGGTAAAGACACGAAGTATCCTTAAATGTATATTGCTGTCTTCTTTCACAGAAGATAGTCTGAAAGGTTACATACATTAGAATTCCGATTATATGGCATTCTTAAAATGGTTTATAAAGGTTAAAAATATACAAACAATAAAAAAAATCTAGTGGTTACTAGAGGAGAGGGAGAAAGTTCTAATAAGTGAAAAATAGTTTTTTATTAAGGGACTGAAATTATTCTATGTGATAATGGTGAATACGTAATAGTATGCATCTGTCAAAAGCCTATAGAATTTTATCACACAAAGAGGGACCTTAATGTATGCAAATATTTAAAAATTCGTCTAGAAAGTTGGAGAATCCCAGGTTGGAATACAGACTGTGATGAAAGAATCCGACTGTATTATAAGCGTATGAATAAAACTTCAAAGAAGGACATAGAGAGGAAAGGTGCTATGTAAAGAGCTGGAAATGAGTGGAGCCTATAATACTTAAGGTAAAACACTTTAGTTGATAAAGCTGTTTCCTATGGAGTATTAGCTAACAATGCTGATAATATACATATTTAATATGTATAATATAATATACATATTTAAATTGAAGAATTAAATAAATGAATGGAAGATGGTGGAAGCCTGGTTTCTCCCTCCTAGGTGGAGGTTAGAGATAAGCAAAGGGAAGAACTAGAATAATCCATGCTGTAAAACATCAGAGCTGGAAACACCAGTAGGAACTCATATTTAGCTTAATATAGATACAGATAGTTACATACAGAAATATTTCTATATTATAAATACATAGATTATATACACAATTACATTTTCTCAATCTGTCATTTGAGAGATCCAGAAACAATGACACCCTAGGAGCAACAAGTGTATTGAGTACCCAGATTTTGGATTCTACTACTGTTTACATGAGAAGAAACAGGGCTTCTTGGATCAATGGTTGATTCTAAGACTGGATCTGGAAATATATAAGATGAATCTGGAGCATTATGTAGTGCTAGAAAGTAAGGAAGTGTTATGGCCTGAATATCTGTGTCCCTCCAAAATTCATATATTGAAATCTAATTCTCAATGTGATGGTATTTGGAGACAGGGCCTTTGGGAGGTTATGAAGACAGGAGGGTGAACTCTTCATAAATGGAATTAGTGCACTTGTAAGAAGAAGAAAGGTAGTAGCTTGCCCTCTCTCTCTCTCTCTCTCTCTCTCTCTCTCTGTCATGTGAGGATACAGTAAGTCAGGAGACTAAACCCAGAAGAGGTTCCTCACCAGAACCCAATCATGGTGGTACCCTGATCTTAGACTTCCAGACTTGAAGAATTGTGAGTAATAAATTTATGTTGTTTATAAGCCACCTAGCTAATGGTATGGTACTGTATTGTAGCAGCCTGAACTAAGGAGTGCTCAAAACAAAACTAACAAAACAAAAACCTACATTGATGTGGTATGTTGAAGGGATAACAGAGCCAACTGAAAGAATTGCAAATAGCCAAAGCTGGAAAAATATGAGCAATAAAATAAAGGATTAGATTATAATCCAAAGTATAAGATAAATTCCCATGAATCCATGATGATATAAATGATTGAATAAATGTATAGGGAAGAAGAGACAAATCTCCTTTGCAGCAGAATTATAAATAACTTATGTAGATCTTTGCCTTCATAGAAGGGAGGTGTATAAACCCCCACTTCTTAAGTGTAGGAGATGTGCAGTGACTTTTTTCCTAAGAAGACAATATGGAAAGGAGGGGGAGGATGAGCAATGAGAAAACCTGACAAATACTACCTTAGCCAGGTGATCAAGGTCAACATCAATATCTATATTAAGTTATAAATCAAGGTGATGGTATGTGCCCTTGACATGATGTGATAAAATGGCAGTTTAACTATTATTTTCCTTGCTAAAACCCGTAACCCTAGTCTAGCTGTGAAGGAAAAAACAAAAAACAAAAAACAGACAAATTCTACTAGAGGAGCATTCAACAAAATACCTGACTTGCATTCTTCAAAACTGCTAGGGCCATACAAAACAGGGAAAAATCTAAAAAAAAAATTGTCACACTCAAGAACAATCTAAAAAGATATAACACCTAAACATCATGCAGTGTCCTGGATGGGATCTTGGAACAGAAAAAGAATATAAGGTAATAACTAAGGAAACTGGAATAAGGTGTGAACTTTAGTTAACTATAATGGTTCAACATTGGTTCATCAGTTCTAACAAAAGTACCATACTCATGTCAGATGTTAAAAATGAGGAAACTGGGGCGCCTGGGTGGCTCGGTTGGTTAAGCGGCCGACTTCGGCTCAGGTCATCATCTCACAGTCCGTGAGTTTGAGCCCTGCGTGGGCTCATGGTTCATGAGTTCGAGCCCCATGTCAGGCTCTGTGCTGACAGCTCAGAGACTGGAGCCTGCTTCAGATTCTGTGTCTCCCTCTCTCTCTGACCCTCCCTCATTCATGGTCTGTCTCTCTCTGTCTCAAAAATAAATAAACATTAAAAAAAAATAAAAATAAAAATGAGGAAACTGCATGCAGAGTGTAAATAAACTCTGTATTATCATCTCATTTTTTCCCCTATAAATCTAAGAGTGTTCTCAAAAATAAGCTCTACCTTGAAAAAAGTGTCTAGTGTAGAGTCTAACACATAGTAGGTTGATAGTCAATGATAGTTAGGAAAGGAATACCTTCATGCATTCAAGAATTGTGCTATTGAGAATAGAATAAGATGTAATAGCTTAAAATAAACCAAAGGACCCATCTTGTTCAACTTCTGTATAAAGAAGAAAGATGAGAACAAGAGATGTTAAGTGACTTGCACAGTGTCACGGAGTAATTGAAAAGTAGGTGCCTTCCCTAAACAGAATTGCTCAGCGAATGAGACCCCAAATTATTGGAGTATTTTTCTGTATATCTGTATAACAAACTATGCTTTCTAATTTGAGTAATTTTAATATACTGAAAGGGAAAAGTTGGTACCCATAGGCAATTTAGTTAGGGACCTTTAAGACAATCTGGTTGTACAACTGTAGACTTTAGATCAGAGGAAATCGGGTGCGTTCAGGATGGTATGGCCATAGACACAACTGTAGACTTTAGAAAAGGAAACCCTCTAAAATAAACTGACCATTAAATAATTGAAAATTGAAAGAGCTTTTGGGATGGAATTGAAAGCATATAGAAGCATGCTTTCAGATACTTCTCTGAATGAAGAAAAAAAACAGCATTTGTAAAACACATATTCTACATGTTGCCATGTTCATGATGTTGTCATGTTCCCATGACCTTGGGAAAACTGTCATTTGGTGGAGTTACTATGGGCTCATTAGACAAATTGAGGGAAAAAAAAACAATAAAAGCTTTTCTCTGGTAAGTACCTATAGTTAATGAAAGGTTTATCCTTCATAAATCCAAAGTTTGGAATGATTATGGACCAGGAGAAATTCCTAACACATGAATGAATCTCCTCACCAAAAAATTCATGGTTCAGCTAAGCCTTAATTGCTTACAGATGAAGTTATCTGTGGTATTAAGATAGTGATATTTATTTAAATATTTTATGTGTTACATATCTTTATTAAGTTTTGAGTCATTAAAATAATGTGGTCTTCTCAATAGTTTATAACAGGAAAAGCTCAACTAAGTCTAGGAACTTTGCTCCATTTCATCACACCCCTTCCACGCAGGTTAGAAATAGGTTTAAATGTTAAAACAATATTTTCATAAGTAAATGCCATTCTTCAAACAATGATATAGATAAAAATTGTTGGGGTGCCTGGGTAGCTCAGTTGGTTGAGCATCCAACCCTTGATATCAGCTCAGGTCATGATCTCACGGTTCGTGGGATCGAGTCCCGTGTTGGGTTCTACACTGTGAGCAAAAAGCTTGGGATTCTCTCTTTCCAATTTTCTCTCTCTGCCCCTCCCCTACTTGTGCACTCTCTCTCTCTCTCTCAAAATAAATAAACATTACTTATTTGTGAATAGATTTGATGCATAGGTCATTGATAACTTGTAGAAATATAACTGGTAGGGATGGTAAATTCTAGTTACCCCATATTTTTCTGATAGACATATGCTTACATAGATGACAGTAGTAATTAAATATTGCATTCAGATTCATACATATGATAGAGCAATGTTAAAGATTATTTGGGAATAGAAGAATGCTTTAAAAGAACAATAATTCAAAACATGTGCTGTTGAAGCTTTGGAATTAGACCATAAGTTGTTTAATTATAAAGAAAGAAACACACGCAAATTCAGGTTTTCAAATAATAATTTGTTAAAATTTTCTCGTGTAGAAGTTACTTTTATTCTCCAATTTTGATCAAAATATTTACTTGTACTCTGAATGCACCTATAAACTACATATGTAGTATTATATTTTTACACAGTTTAATTATTAAAGTAACTTTACACAGCTCATAAAATGTTTTTAAGGAATGAAAGCCAAAAGACTGTGAAGACATATTTATAACATGCCACTACACCTCTGTCACACTGATTGCCATCCAGTTAAGCAACATGCAAACAAAATTATCTTTTATAGAAGGGAAACAATGTATAGGAAATCAAAATGTTTTCCACTTGGTCATCAAGGAAGTTTCCTTCATCTGCTTTTTATACTATTGTTACTTGATTGTATATAAATACTATCTTTTGTTAAGTTCTTTTCACAATTAATTCAAAATCTCCTTAAAAAATTATTTATTCTGTAATTCAATTAATAAAAATTTCCAAATAATATAATTAAAGAAAAAAATCTAGAAATACTGAACTGCTGTCCTGCCATCTTGCATTGGGTAGATAAGTAATTTTCTGCTAAGATTGCTAGTGGCCGGCTCACAGAAGGCACAGCTGCTCAAGTTCAAGGAGCCGCAGGACATTGAGGGTTTCCAGGTGACCTTTAGGATGAAAGTGTACAGTTGAAAGGTGGCCATCTTTGGGTCCCCCAATATCTACTGCAAGGGGGGCAATTCAGGACATGCCTCAAGTTCACTATCGACTGCTTTTACTCCCTGCCGACCTTTCAGTTCCTTTCAGTTCCTGACTCCAGCATCTGCAAGATGTTGCGTCTCCATCCTTGGTCCTCCACCCCCGGTCCTTGGCCCCTGGAGCAGGGAGCCCCCTTCAGAGTGGTGGAACCCCACCCAGAACATCGGGACTATCCTCCTGAGCATCACTTCCCTTCTCATGGGACCCAGCACCTTCTCATTAGCATCATAGATGCCTCCTACTTGTGCTGGGTACCTAGGTCAGGGCCTGCCCAGGTGGGCGGGGCACATCGGTGGGTGAACCGTGGTGGCCTGAAGGACCCAGAACCTGGCCTTGTCTGCAGCTCCTGCTGGCAGGAGCCAGAAACTTTAGGTTCCCAGCTCCCAAGTGACCAGATTAATTTGTGGTCACCTCTTCTCTGGTTTGTTTGGAATCTAAATAAAATGGCTTCATGAGGAAAAACAAAAAGGTCACCTTTACCAAAGGGATTTTGGAGCATAGATCAATGGGAGGTCATGGCCTATAGTTTCAAATCTATTTGGCAAGGGTCAAGGAAATTACACTTTATTTACCAGTATTCGTAATTTGTCTTGTTAATTAGACCACAGTCTATTAAATCAGAGAAAGCATCAGTGTTGTTGGTTACTTATAATGGATTTTCATTTTTAGAGATTCTTCAAGAAGTAGGGAAACTTTCACTTTTTGCTCTTGGTATTTTTCTTATTAAAACAAAGGAACTGTCAGTGTCTCTTCTTGAACATAACTCTGATTATTTTAACTATTTTTCCCCTCTATCCATTTTGTTTTGATTTTTCTCCACTTAACTGCCTTTTCTCATTCCAAAGTTAGCTCTTCTAAACTTAAATATCTTCTGCAGAAATACTTTCTGGCTATCTGCCAATGTTTTCAGCACTGATATGTGTCAGCTTTCAGGACTGTTCAGCCTGTTGGTTTGTTTCTCTTTGAATTCATCTTTCCTCCCCCTTCTAATGGTTCCTGTATTATAAATTTCAGTTTGATTTTTATTGTGGAAGCCATATTCCCCACTTAACAGATAAATTAGAGAATTCCTTCATCCCCAAGAAGCCAGAAAGATCAAGGTACCATCATAGGAGTTTGATCATCACCTAAACTTGAGGGCAAACTGAGCAGAAAGGAGCTTCCTGGTTCCATTAAATTTTATTATTGCGCTCAATGAACCAAAAAGATTATTTTAAATTTTATTCAAGTAGGCTTTTTATTATTTTCAAAACCTCCAATGTAAAGTCTTGATTGAAGGTTCCTTAATTCACCCACAAACCACAACATGGAATTTTGCAGTAGCAGTAGCAACAATGAGAGCTCAGAAATTCCCAGATTGTTTTGATGACAAGATCTGAGTAGTTAGCATGTGGTCTGTTACTTCCAAACCCTTAGAACTGTGTTAGATTTGCTGAGCATTTTTATATAATCCCCAGAAATGGCTAAGGTAGGATGTGCTATCATAAAGTCAAAACATGTGTAATATCCAAGTTGTTCTTTGCCATTGCCTCATGGGATCTAAACCGGTTATTATATCTTTCCTTATTATTTATTCTAATGTTAAAGAAGACATTTCCATTAGTTGCTATATTTTTATGTCTGAAGAACATTTTGTCTTGTTTGGTATTTACAGGTAGCATGACATGGTGTGAAAGCTACTGGACCAAGTATTAGGAGACTGGGGCTCTTATCCCTGTTACATTTTGGCTCATTTGTTTTTAGCATACTTTTGTGTTATTTAGGTTGCTTTTGTTATAAGGAATAGAAACCCATCCTAGCTTATATAGGCAGAAAATAATTTCTTGGGAGGTTATAGGGAGATATAAGGATATATTACTTAAAATGTAGTCTGGAAAATCTAAAATATAAGAATCAGAGCAGCTTTTGGAATTCTAGGAGTAACAACAAATAGACTGTCTCATCAGGTGCTGCTTGTGATCATCCTTATTTCTTCCTTCCCACTCCCACTCTGGCAAATTTCAGAGAAGATCTATCTTATTGGTCTCAATTGGAGAATATAGGAGGCAGCTCTTTCTGCCCACGGGTCCTGTCCCCATGCTTTAATAAAATCACTTTTTTTTTTTTGCACCAAAAAAAGAGAAGAATATGGAAGAAGACAGATTATCTTGATTGCTCTAACCAGATTGTATCTAATGGGAGAAGGGCATTGCCCTTGAAGCAAAATTCAGGTGTTGTTAATGGAGGAAGAAAAAAAGATGTTGACAACATAACAAAAATCCAAAAGAATGTGGCAAAATAACAAATAGTTTATTCAATCCTTAGGCTTCCAAAAATATCACCCCATATTGCTATAGTGAGTTTTATATGAAATATTAGAGAGACAGCATAATAATAATTCAATTTCATAATTATCTTTGAACCGGGGGCCTCTTTCCAACCTGTCACTCTTGTGGGCCAGTCCCTTATTCTGTGCTTCTTAGACTATTGTTGCAGCTTCCTAACTGACTGCATGGCATTTAGTTTTATTTAGCATCCTCCTAACTGCTCCTCTGTAACTGTTAGAGGTATCTTTCTAGAATACAATTGTGTCTCTTGGAAACCATAGTAGTTTCAGTAATGTCTAAACGATACCTAATACCTGTTCTTATCACCATCTGGGCAGAATTAGATGCCCATTCTGTTTAGCTACTATAATACTCTGTACATACTTCATTTAGAGTTTTTGACTCACTGAATAATTATTGTGAAAAAGGGGTAAGCTATTTAAAACAGTAAATACAATAAATTCTCAGATAAACACACACAATCCTATCTTGCTCTTTTTGTTTTCTAAAGGCAATTCATGTCTGTTAAAAAAGATCCATATAGTTACCTTTCACCCACAGAGCTTGATAGGGGAAGAATAAAAACTTACATGTGTTTAAAGGGAAAAGACCCAAACTACAAATTTCTGTAGGTTCGTCTGCTAAGGAGTTCGTAACTAGAGTGAACGGTCTTTCATTTAACAGGCCACCTTCATGACTTTGTATATATGCAAAACTGGCATGAAGCTAATTTCTCTGCATACTAAAGTGACAGGTGATGGGGATTTTGCATATTCTGTGGTAACATGAGGCAGAGGGGTTTAGGGAGCCAGAGAAGTAATATGAGGAGGAAATACGAGAAAGATTTTGAAGGAAAGGTTATGCAACATGGAACTCTTTTTGAGTTGGGGAACCTCAATCAATCAAACAAACAAACAAACAAATGAATAAATAAGTAAGTAAATAAATAAAAATAAAACATCCAGTGAGATTTCCCCAGAATGGGAATTGCCAAAGGACTTGTAAGAATGGTTGCATCCAGCATTCAATATTAAGTCATTTGCTCTTCTGTGCATTTATAGTGGTCATTGTCTGTCTTTAAAACATCTCTTCCACTCTTCCCTGACTATGTAGCAACCATTTGGATGAACCTTTCTTCTTCCTCCAATAGTGACAGCAAATTGTTCTAAATAATCAGGTAATCCCATAATACCATTTAAACGGTGATTAGTTTGAAAACAACGTAGGCTTAATCCAGTCAACACGTTTCCTGACATTTTCTGAGGCACAGGAGTTGGTTTAGGGAAGATCTATTCAGAAGAGCCTCAAGACTTTGTGTCTAATGGTTGTGAGAATTGTCTTGCCTGTCCAACTGCATGTGGTGACATAGTTGCAATTTCTGACAGCAGTTATCCTTTGATAACATGGGGACCCATCCTTAGGAAGACTGTAATTGTGAATAACAGAGATGGAATAATGGAAAGAAAAAGATGAGTGTTTGATGACTTGATTTAGTCACTAAGATCAAATGACCTATATAAACTGATCTTGAAGGCTTCCAAATCTCTTGTCTAGATTTCTACTTAGATGACCCAGTGAATCTCATTTACTGAATAAAACCAAACTCTTGATTCCCCCCACTTCCAAAAACTTCTCCTACAGCATTTGCTATAAATTTTATTGTTTTATTTAATTGGATAATTGATATACAGTATTATATTGGTTTCAAGTGTACAACATAGTAATTCAACATTTATATACATTATGAAATGGTCACCACAGTAAGTCTATTTACCAACTGTTTTCATGCAAAGTTGTTACAATATTATTGACTATATTCCCTATGTTGTACACTACACCCTTGTGTCTTATTTATTTTATAACTGGAAGATTGTAGCTCCTTTTTTTCTTAAGTTTATTTAGTTTGAGAGAGAAAGAGAGAGAAAAAGAGAAATAGCGTGTGCACATGGGGCAGAGGGAGAGGCACAGGAAGAGCAGGTTCCATGCTCTCAGCACAGACCCTGGGCTTGAACTCACAAACCTTGACCTGAGATCATTACATGAGCTGAAATCAAAAGTCTGATGCTTACCGGACTGAGCCACCCAGGCACACCTGAGGATTGTACCTCTTAAAACCCTTCCCCTAATTATTCCAACCCCCTACCTAACCTCCTTTCTGGCAACGATCAGTTTGTTTTCTGTATCAGTCTGTTCCTGTTTTCCTTTGTATAATCATTTGTTTGGTTTCCTTAGATTCCACAAATGAAAAATATGGTATTTGTCCTCCTCTGTCTGACTTATTTCACCTTACATAATAGCCTCTAGGTCCATCCATGTTGTCACAAATGGCAAGATTTCATTCTTTTATGAATGAATAATATTTCATTATATAGTGGACATTTAGGTTGCTTCCATGTCTTGGCTATTGTAAATAAAGTTGCAATGAACACAGAGTGCATATGTCTTTTCAAATTAGTGTTTTCATTTTCTTCAGATAATGGTAGTTCTATTTTTAATTTTTTTAAGGAACCTCCATATTGTTTTCCATAGTGGCTGTGCCAATTTACATCCCTACCAACAGTATCTGAGGATCACCTTTGGTTCACAGCCTTGACAACACTTGTTATTTCTTGTCTTTTTGATAATAGCCATTTGACAGATGTAAAGTGACATCTCATTGTGGTTTTGATTTGCATCTACCTGATTTGCACTAACCTGATGGTTAGTGATGTTGAACATCTCTTCATGTGCCTGTTGGCCACCTGCATTTCCTCTTTGCAAAAATGTTTATTCAGGTTCTCTGCCCATATTTTTAGTTGGATTGTTTGTTTTTTGATATTGTATGAGTTCTTTATATATTTCCGTTGTTAACTCCTTTTTGGCTATACCATTTGTGAATATATTCATCCATTTATTTGGTTGCCTTTTCGTTTTGGTAATGGTTTCCTTCACTGTGCAAAAGTTTTTTTTGGTTTGATGTAGTCCCTTTTACTTATTTTTGCTTTTGTTGTTTTTGCCTGAGGAGGTAAATCCAAAAAATATCGGTAAAACTAATGTCAGAGGGCTTACTGCCTATATTTTCTTTTAGGAGTTTCATGACTTTGGGTTTTAGATTTAAGTTTTTAAATAATTTTGAGGTTTTGTTTGTTTATGGTTTAAGAAAGTGGTTCACTTTCATTATTTTGCATATAGCTGTCCAGTTTTCCCAACAGCATTTATTGAAGAGACTGTCTTTTCTCCAGTGTATATTCTTGCCTCCTTTGTTGTATTGACCATATATGTGTTGGTTTATTCCTGGGCTCTCCATTCTGTTCCATTGATTTATGTGTCTGTTTTTGTGCCATTATTATACTGATTTGATTACTATTGCACTGTAGTACAGTTTGAAATCTGGGAGCATGATACCTGTAGCTTTAATATTCCTCAAGATTGCCTTGGCTATTCAGGCTCTTTGTGGTGTCCTACAAATTTGGGGGTTGTTTGTTCTAGTTCTGTGAAAAATATCATTGGTATCTTGATAGGGATTTTATTGAATCAATAGATGTTAGGTAGTATTGATATTTTAATAATATTAATTCTCCCAATCCATGAGTGTGGTATATCTTTCCATTATTTGCACTGTCTTCATTTTTTTTCATCAGTGTCTTATAGTTATTAGAGCACAACTTTTCATCTCTTTGGTTAAATATACTCCTAGATATTTTATTCTTTTTGATGCATTTGTAAATGGGATTGTTTTCTTAATTTAATTTGTGTTAGTTTACTATTTGTGGATAGAAACACAACATATTTCGTTAGTAATTTGTCTATTGATTTTACTTTTTTTTTTTTTTTACTAATTCTATTAAATGGCACTTCTTTCCTCCCAGTTGTTCCCTTTTTTCTCTTACAACCCATATGTATTCCATTAGCAAATTTTGTCAGCTTTTCGTTCAAAATGTATACAGAATCTTACCATTTTATTATTTCTGTTATCATTACCCTAATCTAAACCCACATTATCTCTCTCCTGGATTTTAACCATAGCCTCCAAAATGCCTCTCTGCTTTTACTCTTGCCATCCTATTCTCTATTCAGTAAACATAGTGATTCCCTAAAATGTAAGTTAAACCAAGCCAGTCTTTAGTCATAAATTTCCACTATCAGTAAAAGCCCACGTACATTCATTTGGCCTAAAAAGCTCTCTGATATGGACCTCAGTTATCTTCCAGACCTCATATACTACTTTCCTGGTCTCTCACACTGACTTCCTTACTTTTCTTAATTCAGTGTTGCTCTGTTCCTGTTTCCTCTGCCTAGAACTCCTGTCTTTCAGATGTTCTCATTGCTCACTTCCTCAATTCCTTGAAGTTTCTTTTCAAATGCCACCTTTTCAACAAGTTCTTCCTTGACTCCCCTAACAGATGAACTAAAATAAATAAATAAAAGGTGAACTATACCTTATGCCCTTCTCTCCCCTAGTCTTATCTCTAGTATGATCACTGTACATACATATTTATTTATTTGCTTGCTTATCTGTTTCCCCCAAGAAAAATTCATCTCCCCAAGAACAGGGATTTTTTTTATTATTTTTTCACTACTAATTCTCAATGCCTGGACCAATAAAGCACTGTTTATTGAATGAATAAATAGTTTAGTACTATTTGAGTTTTTTTTTTTAATTGATTACAACCAACAGATCCTAAGAGTACAGTTCTTATTTAATATCTTTTCACTGTACCCAACTTTTTAGGAAACTAAGATAAATATTAAGGTCTCGCATTTATGGGTGCTTTGGAAAAGATGAAACATAAATGTGATAATTCATCAAAAGGAGGAAATTGCCAGTTTGGGAGGAGAAACATGAACCTTCAGAGAAGCTAATAGATGGGAAAGAAGGCTATGATTTCCAACATACACATGACAGGAGCTTGAGTGAATTTATTTAAATATTAAGGGGAAGGTGGTAACTGTGGCTGAAGGAGTTGACATTTGGGTTATATGATTTTTCCTTTGTACTGTGGGCTTTGGGGGAATAGGATTCTTCCATGTATCATTGTCCTAATATACAAAGAAGGTATTCAATACATAACTGTTGCATAAATTAAATAGCATTGGAGAAGAGCTCTAGAGTTAGTAATGCCAGTAGTTAGATGTTAGAAATGTTATTTAGTCTGCCTTTTCTAGGCCTTAGTACTTTTATCTATAAGATGAAAGTGCTGGAGTTCATAATTAAGTTCTTCACAACTATAAAATATTCTATAATTTTAACTGCTTATGTATGAGTGGAGACATGCATATACTTTCATCTAACAGAAATAAAGATATACTTCTTAAAAATTTCCTTTGCAAATATATTTTGGTTAATATAGCTGCCATCAATTTGGCTTATAAAATAGTGTTTTCAATGATCTTTTAGCATGATAGATTAACTTTTATGTTCAGAAAGCCATTTCCTCTGAATGCTGCTGAATTCACACTTCGCTAATGGCAAGGATCCGATTAGAACTAATTTCATAGTGATTCTTTGACATTTTCAAACATAGAAATGTGTGCTTTTCTGAATAAAAGTGAGAACATATCATAAATTGTAAAAGTTACTATTAAAGTTCAGTCTAATATTGGATAGTAGTTATGAAATGAAAAGTGCCTTAAAGGCTAACCTCTTGCAAAATAAGAGCTTTCCATAAGTTTCCCCGTCCCTCCATTTCTTTTACTTTCAGCTCCCATAGTGTCTGTCTATACCTGGGTCCACTGGAACTCTGTCTGTAGGTTTTGGTCTATCTCACTGGCCAATTCATCCGTTTTTTTAGCTTCACTATTTGATAGAACTTAAAATTAGAGAAGTTGATAATGTCTCACAGAAAGCATAGGCCAACAATCAGCCTACCCAATAAGATTCAAGACAGAAACTAAACCTGTGGACAAGGTCAACATAGGAGGGAACAGAGACTTCCTATCACTTCCAGGTGACCTAGGTATTAGCAGTATATTCCCAAGTAATAAAGTAATTGATCTGAAAATTAACAAGGAAATCTGGGGTAGCAATACAGAATTTTGACATTTGTGACTGGATCACTAAGTTTCATTACCTAGGAACCAGGACTTTATTTCAAATCTACTTAAATTGGTAGAGTTGGTGCTCTTAGAAGACTTCTACCCTTGGCGGGAGTGAATTCAGAAACTAAATGATGGTCTTGTTCTACAGTTGGGCCTGTGGTAGAAGAAGCTAGAGAAAGTAAAGGAAGAAGGAAGAAAGAAGGGATTAAAAATGCCTTCATTTTTAGGGAAAGGAATCTGGAAGATCCAAGAATGAACAGTAAGATAAAAGAAAACCCAGACAAGAATACCTTGTTGAGACTAAGGAAGGAAATGGTTTAATAAACAGTATAGTTAGTTAAGGAGTGAATTTTCATCTTATCTATGATATCTATCTATGATTCCTCATGGCATAAGTTGAAAATGACAAAGTCAAAACTACTTTACAAAAGTGCCATATTATATACTGACACATAGTTTTTCTATAAAAATTCAACAGAATTTTTTTTTCCCACAAATTGGAATTGGTCCTTTCCCTCTTCCTTCCTTCCTTCCTTCCTTCCTTCCTTCCTTCCTTCCTTCCTTCCTTCCTTCCTTCCTCCCCTCTCAGCTCCATAAGACATAGTTGAATTTCATGTAGGGACCATGTTGCATGTAAAAGACAATTTTTAACACTGGACTTACACTTGGTGAGCAAGTAGTTCACACTATGTGAGACCTACTGAGATGATGGTGAGTTGAAGTATCCCATCTGATGCCTGTTTTGGAGCAGGGCCTCATTGTCTGGAATAACACAAAAGTCACCTGCTTATGTTACCATTTTCTTTCCCTTGTCTTTGGCCAACTTTGAAATTTCAGAAGTTCAGTGCTTTGTGATGTGAGTATTCTTTTATGTCATTAAGAGGTCAGGAAGAATAGAGACTGGGGAAAGGTCATTTTAATGCCATTTTAGGGTGTTATAAATAATCCCTGAGTGTAATTTGTAGACCATATTGAGGAAAGGAAGTCAAATATCAGAGACAGCTAAGAGGAAACTTCTGAATGTGTTAGAGAAAGAGGTAACTATTGGTGGACATTATTGATACCAATGTTTCTCAAATATTTAGTATGGATAAGTATCTAGACAGTTTGGGTAAAGATGATTTTTCGGGGTGCCTGGATGGCTCAGTCAGTTGCGTATCCAACTTCAGCTCAGGTCATGATCTCGCAGTTTGTGGGTTTGAACCCCGCATCTGGCTCTGTGCTGACAGCTCAGAGCCTGGAGCCTGCTTTGGATTTTGTGTTTCTCTCTCTCTCTCTGCCCCTCCCTTGCTCACACTGTTTCTCTGTCTCTCTCCCTCTTTCTCCTTCTCTCAAAAATAAAAAAAAATAAACATTAAAAAAATTAAAAGATGATGATTCTTCTGAAGTTGGCCTCCATTCAGAAATTCTGATTCAGTAATATCGAAGTGGAGACCAGAAAATAGAACTTTAAATAAGAAAAAAGATATTTCAGGTGTTGGTATCCTCAGATCACATGTTGAAGTTCTCAGGTCTTGAGATGGAGATGAGAAAGACCAAGATCATTCACTGGGGTTAGCTTCGAAAAGGAAGGGCAAGTTTTTTCTGAGGCATAGGGGAAGATAAAAAATGAATATCAAGAGAGAGCTTAGCTAAGGTAGAATGAAGATAATAGTTTTAATTTAGACTGTAAGGCTAAAGGTGTTAAGACTTTGAGGTGAACTTTCAGGAGATAAGGACAGGGAAAGGAGAGCAGCCAGGAAAAGCTTGAAAAAATGGAAAAGGTTTGAAACAGTTCTTACAGCTGAGTGATTATGGCGAGACTCTGAATCCCTTTGAGACCTCATAATTTCATTGTTAAATGATGAGATTGGGCATTATGAACTTTGAGGCCTTTTCCAGTTATAAACACTTCTATGATTCTACAGCAGTAGTCTCAAATATTTGTCAGCATATCATCCCTGAGAAATACGATGTACCCTTATCTGTAACAGTGATTACTCTAGGTTTTTTCCCCAGTGAGGGCTGGTCCTCCAAAGATAGTATATATTCATCTTAAGAAAAATTGTTTCAAATAAAATCTCTACTCTTAACCTCCCTCCTGACCTTAAGAATTATTTTCATAGGGAATAAATAGTAAACTAAAGACACAATTGCTAAATAGCAGTGATTAGCTAGTTTAAATTTAGTCAGTATACATTTTTAGCAAACTGGGTCTTCATGATTCCATGACTTTGTCCTATTTCAAGAAGCAAATCAATTAGTAACTTGGAGGGCAAGAGCAAAGATTTACCTCTAAATTTGTTTCTCTGTTTTCTCTTTATACTGCTGTTTTTTCATTATGGGCACTGTCTTGTTTGTTTGTTTACTTGTTTATTTTTTTCCTGTCTACTTATCTTTCAGCTTGACTAGTTCATCTTATTGACTTTACCCATTAGGAAACAGGTTTTATAGCATGCACAGAGGTAAGGGGGTTCAGACAAGCTATTGGAGAACAGTTAGGATAAAGAATTGCAGTCCATTCTATTCTTAGCCAAGATGTGGTAGGTGGCCCCTCTTGGATCTGAAGCCAAAGAGCAGGCTGAAATGTGCAAATACAAAGCTAACATTTATTGAATATTTATTGGGAATCAGAATACTACTATTAAAAGCGAGTACTCAGAAAGATGCCCTTGGGCATAAAAGGCTTGATGGTTAATTTTGTGTGTCAACTTGGTTAGGCCATGGTTCCCAATTTTTGATCAAATACCTTTTTAGATGTTGCTATGAAGGCATGTTTTAGATGTGATTGACATTTAAATCAGTCGACTTTGAGTAAAGCAGATCACTCTCAAAATGTGGGTGGGCCTTATCCAATCAGTTGAAGGTCTTAAGAGAAAAAGACTGAGGTCCCCCAAAGAAAAGGAATTCTTCTTCCAGACTGCCTTTGAACTCAAAATTGCATCATCAACTCTTGCCAGAATTTCCATCATGATAGCCTGCCCTGTGAATTTCAGACTTGCTAGCCTCTGTATTACGTGTGCCAATTGCTTAAAATTCCTCTTTCAACTCACTCTTTCATATATATATATATAGAGAGAGAAACAGGTTCTGTTTTTCTGGAGAACCCTGAAGAACCATAATACAAAAAGAAATTAGTGAATCTCGGTTCTTCCTACCGGTTCAGTGGCTTTACCTATTTGGGATGAAGAACACAGTTAAGACTCAGTGAACAGTATGCTCTCTACCCAGGAAAATGTGTATACATGCACATACATACAAAATTTTGCATAAATATACAAGGTGCCCAGGGATAAGAACCCTTGTTCTGGGTTTAAATGTCAAACTGATTTGCTTCTAAGTAAAATGCAATGAGACCTTCTAGGTCGGAGGTCTCATTGAATTTCACTCAGGACATAGGTAAGAATCAAAGGCCAAAAATATGGTGGGCAAATAAGAATATAATTTGTGTTCTAAAGGGAGACACAAAGAATGCTTCTATCAATGTGCTTTTGAAGGACATTAAAATGGCAAAACGCACACATGTCCAGAAGCACTCTGCTTGCCAATATAGGGTATGAAGCCAGAAAGTTAATGGGCAGAGAGGGCTCCTGTATGACAGCTGATTTGGCACAATGATTTGACCAAATATGCCCAGAAACCCACCTACTGGAGGAAAAACAGGAAATAGGTAAGGAAAAGGAGAGAATTCCAGACAGGTACTTATTTTTAATACCAAATTATCAATGGAGGATTATTTAAATTCCTATACTAGAATTTAGAATATGCTTGTTCCTTATTATCAAGTGGAAAATTCTTCCTTTCCAGATGGTCTCCTAGAGATTTTATAGAATTTTAGAGAGTTGATGTTCAATGTGCTACTTCTACAAGTAATGATCTGTGACCCATAAGTAAGAACAAAAAGTGGCTGTTAGGAATTAATACAAAGAGGATTCAGATCCTGTGAAAGTTAGTAAAAAATTTAATAGAAAATAACTTCAACTATAAAATAAAGCAGCACAATATATCAAGAATGTTGTATGCTGAATTCAAAACGTCAGAGACCATTAGTTAACTTGCTTTGCCAGGTTAACTCATTTTTTACATGTATCAGAAAAAGCTTGTTCTGTCATCTCTGTGCATATATTTGCAACTCTTCATCGAATCATTGCAATATAATTTAATGCTACACTGGTACCAAAAAGATTCAGACCCTTGAATGCCAAGAATTGTAAACTGTGGAAAGCAGAAAACTATTATAGCGTGTGTGTATATTTTTGCACTGAATTTAATGCCAGGTGAGGATCAGGCATATCTATGAGTGCAGGCTCAACTCATAGGGTCATATTTTGTTGTGGACTGGGGAATAATGATATAGTAAACTCTGTGTATAATATGGTGTGATGATTAATTTTATGTGTCAACTTGACTGGGCCACAGGGTGCCCAGATATTTGCTCAAACATTATCTTGGGTGTTTCTGTGAGGTTGTTTATGGATGTAAATATATTTAAATAGGCAGACTGAGGAAAGCAGATCACCCTCTGTAATCTGAGCAGATCTCATTCAGTTAGTTGAAAGCCTGACTCAAAGTGAAGGTAGGCTCTTCCTGGGACCCTAGCCTGCCTGCCTTCACACTGGAACTACACTATCCGCTCTCCTGGGTCTCAACCTTGCCAGCTTACCCTGTAGATATTGGAACTTGTCAGTCTCCATAATCACTTGAGTCAATTCCTTATTATCTCTTTCTCTCCCTCTCTCTCTCTCGTGTGTCTATAAATCACCCTATTGATTGCATTTTTTGGAGAACTCTAATACACATGGTATTGAAATTGTTTTAGCACTTACTTTAAATTTTAGATTCTTCTATGATTGTTTATAATAGTGTTATTATAACCTTTATAGTTTTTCATAACTTTTTTATTACTTTTTTCAAATGAAATATAATTACTATTAAAGCTAAAATTGTTGGTAAAAATAAAAAAAAGGAAAGAATCTAGCAATGAGATTCATCTGGTTTAAGATGAAGTAATATATATTATATTAAATGTTAAGCCATTATATATTATGCCAGAAATTCTTCTACAAAATCACTAGAAATTTAAAGAAAAAATATGACAAGAAAGTTAAATTTATTTTTGTTGGGGATAATTTTCATGGGAATAAAAATTACTCAAATCCTTAGTGTGTTTATGCAGTGAAATTTTGAAAAGAGTTCTACAATCTCTGCCAAGTTACAACATTATTTGAAACAAAACAAAGTGAGTATAAAAATAAAGCTTTCAAATTCTTTAAGAATAAATGGAACAGCTTAATGTTATCAAAAATGTATGCAAACATAATTTGAATCTGATGCTGAAAATGCACTTATTAAATGACATTCTATTATATCGCAACAATTATATTAGATTAGCAGGCAGCTAGGAAAATACAATTAGCACATTGTCTGAAAATAAAGCTAAGAGACAACAAGACTGTGCACACAAGTTACTTGCCTAATTAGTTCATAGGCTGACATACATGAAATTTTTACAATTCAATTGGACAAGAGAACAAATATTCCAGAGCTCCCCATTTACTTGTTTTTTTACTGTGGTGTGAATAGAAGGGTACTTATTACTTTCTAAATCACTTGCCATAGAAAGAAGAAATTTGTTTTGAAATTTTGAGGGAAAATTTAACAAAAATTAGCATGTTATCCAAATTTTAAAAAATGACACAACTGAATATTTCATTACAAAACTTTAAATTTGTTTGAGTCCATTTACCCATAGTCTTTCAAAATTAACATGGCTCTAATTATGTGCCATACTTTAATCCATTGGTAAATATCATCTGACTTAATATCCTATGGGGTGGATATGATTAGTATTTCTAATTTTCATCTCAATAAAAAGGTTTAAAGATGTCAAGGTCAAATAGTAATTACATGGGAGAGGCAGAACTCTAGTCTCAGGTCTTTCAGACTTCAAATATTATGTTCTTACCCATTGTTATAACTTGTCATAATTCAACTTGGCTATAATTCCCTCTGAATCCTCTTCCATATTTGTGGATCAATCATGATCAAGTGGGTCATGAAATTGCAAGGCATGCCATTCAAAACTGTTGCTTTTAGAACCGAATTTTCTATGTGAATCATGATTTTCTTTTAAATGCAAATCAAAACAAATAAAATTTCAAAATATAGTTTAAATACTTTCATCTGCATTATGATTTGATTTAAAAAATCACATACTTCATATAAAACAAACATTTATAGTTATGTCGAATTCTGTAATATCTAATTTTCATGTCAAAAACTGGTAATCAACCTAGGCACCTGGATGGCTCAGTCGGTTAAGCAGCCAATTTAGGCTCAGGTCATGCTCTCACCGCGATAACGGTTAGTGGGTTCAAGCCCTGTGTTGGGCCCTGTGCTGATAGCTCAGAGCCTGGAGCCTGCATCTCCCTCTCTGTGCCTCTTTCTCTCTCTCTCATTCCCGCTCAAAATTAAATAAATATTTCATGGATATTTGGGCTCTTTCCATAATTTGGCTATTGTTGAAAGAGCTTTATAAACATTGGGGTACACATGCCCTATGAATCAGCACTCCTTTAGCCTTTGGATAAGTTCCTAATAGTGCTATTGCTGGGTGGTAGGGTAGTTGTATTTTTAATTTTTTGAGGAACCTCTATTCTGTTTTCCAGAGTGGCTGCACCAGTTTGCATTCCCACCAACAATGCAGAGCGTTCCTGTTTCTCCACATCCTTGCCAACATTCATGTTATTTACAGATAACATTATTTCAATACATCAAAAATATTTGAATATTCAAAATTTTAAAAAAAAGAAACCAAAGAAAATGAGTAGTGTTTTCAAGAAAAAGTGAATTCCTGTTCACCAATAAAAGTATATGAATTATACATTGGTCAGTGATTAAGTTATCAAAAGTAGAGCTCTTTCTTTTTGGTTTTTATTTATTTTAATTTTCTATCTAATATATATGTGTACTGTATTTCAGTTTTGCTTAAATCATAGATAAAATTTTAACATTTTTTCTTATTTGAGAGTATGAGTTTATAAAATTATCTTTGCATATCTGTTCTGATGCATGTGTCATTATTTTTCTATAGGACTAAATCAATCTCTATTTCAAAAATAGCTTCTTTTCCGTAATCTATGCTTTTACAATAGTAGTATCTGGAATTTTATACTTTTGAAAGAAATTGTTTTCTTGTCTTTCAATCAGATAGAGCATAGAACATTTTATAAACTCTTGAAAATTGTTTTTATTTTTTTTTATCAGTGGCAGGTTATCAAAATAAAGCAATTCTCAAGTAGTAGAATATGTCAAATTCAAACAACAAAATATGTACAACAATTACTTTTTTATCTTCTTAATACTGCATGGCCAATTTCACATTCAACTATGTTAGAATTATCTGTGACCAAAATATGCAGAGCATCAATTTGCAATGGCTTGTAAATATAGGCCTACATGTTGTGGGATTAATATTTTTCATGCACAGCAAATCAGAACAAACATATTTTCTTCAGCCATGTCAGACCTTGACACTGTCATATTCACATGCCCTTCACAACCAAGACCAAGAAATTCAGTTTATAAAAAGACTGATCTGATAATGACAGAAGCTGACAAGCACCAGATTTAGGTATCATTTTAGAGATTCCAAATTTATGAGCTCTGTGAAAAACATGTCTTGAAATATACAAATCAATGAATCCAAATTTACATTTTTTTGTGATATCATGGTAGTGTATGCATAATAATAATAAAGAAGTAATAAAGAAAATGAATACAGTTTCCTCTTTCCTTGCCTTAATAGATAACAATTTAGGATTTGGGTAATATTTACTATAGCTTAAGCATTTATTGATAATAAAAGGTTTAGTAAGGATATCTCCTTTGAGGGAGAAAAGAGGGGTGGACAGAGGATATCTTGGGGCCAACTAGAATTATTAGCTGGATGACCTTTGATAAGTTCATTAAACCTCTGAGTGGCAGTATGTGAGTATAGTAAGAACTACCTCACATGCGTTGGGAGTATTAAATTTTAAATCAATGTAAAATTGCCTGTACAGTCAGGCCGGCAGTAGGTACTCAGTAAACATTCCTTTCCTGATCTCATTTTACCAATGTTTTCTCTCAAAAAAAGATCTAGAAATATGCCTGTCCAATACGGTAACCACTAGGCCACTAGGCAAAGTGAACACTTAAAATGTGGCTATTCTGACTTAAGACATGCTATATGTGTTAAGTACATACATGCCAGATTTTGAAGTCTATTATAAGAAAAAAGAATGTGAAATGTCTCATTTAGTTATTTACATTATCACATGTTGAAATAGATATATTTTAGATACATTAATGTGAATAAAATATTAAATTAATTTCACCTATTTTCTTTTTTTAATGTAGTATACAAAAGTTTTAAATTGCATACATACTTGTGCCTCACATTCTGTCCCTCCTAAATACTGCTGCTCTAGAGGCGAAATTTAAGAAATCCAAGGTTCTAATAAAATTCCTAATCAGTATAAGAGAAAAAAAAAAGGTTTTACTGTGTTTTAATACTTCAGAGTCCTTATAAAAAGGAATCATATTTTATTAAAATCTTGTAAAAAGCAAATTATACCAGATAGCAAACATTTTTGATTAGGCTCCTTAGAGTTACAAGGTGAAAAGAAGTTTTTCCTGATTTATCTTCTATCATTTTAAAAATTGGAATAAAGTACACAAAATTATATTGTAATCCCTCTTCTCTCTGCCTTGCACATAATGACTGCATCGGCAACCCTCAAGTACATATTCTTTACAGCTAATGGAGCCAAGTGTCTCCCTGAACTACCTAAGATTTATTGAGGTCTCGACCAGCCAAATTCCTTAACCTGGAGAAAACTTAGCCAATTTCAGAAGGTAGAGAGAGTGACAAGAGGAACTGCTAATAGCCAGTCTAACCAACTTCACACTATAATAAAGTATACTTTATAAAAGCAAGTCTGATCGTGTCTTTTCCCTTAAAATTTTCCCTTAAAATCTTTAGTAGGTTTTAAGAGAAAGTTAGAAGGCTGTTTTCTTGAACAGAACTTTCCTTTGTTACATTCAAAGCTGTTTTCTCTCCCTGTACCTATAAATGTGTAGAGTGCTATGTGGATAAGGGTTCCTCTCTGTTGCATGCTTGCTATAGGGTAGCAGACTAGCCTCACTTTGGCCTAGGCACATTCCTCCTGGATAATGAGAGCTCAGGAAAAATGTTTATTTTTTCTTTCTCTGCTTCTAAGTTTTCCTCCAAAAAAACACTCTGGTTCTTTGCATCTGTTCCTTTAGAGTTATTATGACAGTGGGGAAACAGATAATAAATTAAATAGGTATTTTAAATATATAAAATATTAGATATTGTCAACTGCTAAGGAAAAGCAAATATTGAAGGAGAATAGGGATATATGCATTAGTAGAGGTCTGGATTTTAGATGCAATGACCACATAAGACCTCACAGAGGAAGTGACATTTGAGAAAAGATATGAGGTAAGTGCTATTACTCTCTGGCCTCCTCCTGTGCCCTTGTAATTAGGAATACCTCTTGCCAGAGTTTCAACCCTTTCCCCATAGACTCCATATGAGTAAATGTGGGAAAATGCTGAAAATATGAGCAAATACAGGAAAATGCCAAACTGAGCAGAAGACTTGTGAATGAGGGCTGCTGGGTCTAGGGAAATGCAAATGACCCCTTTGAGAGAAAGGGAACATTTTTACTTCTCCATGTGTTTTATCTGCGTGCATGATTGTTGTCTCTGAATCAGGATTTTTCAAAACATGGCTCTACTCTAGGTTCAATAGATGGTCATGGGATTAGTTTAGTAGGTAATAACCAACAACAGGGGGGAAAAAAGTAGAAGAAAAATATCATTTGTTGCAGTAAGGATAGGAATTATTATTTCAAACACATGTACACACACTCAGCTAAGTGTTTGCTGAGCGATGATATAAAGTGTATTTCTTACTATGGGTCATGGATAAGAGAGTTTGAAAATTACTGTGCTAAGCCTAAGAGAACTTCTGAAATGGTGTCTCCTAAAGAGGGGTTAAGACAATGAATGAGGCAAGAAGGAATCTGTAATGGGCTCTTATCTGTGGGGAAATGAGAACATAGGGCTAAATGGAGACAATCAGGTATCCATTTACCCCTATTTGTTCAATTAGAGATTAAAAACTACATTTAATGGTTTGTATTTCTTGCTCTTTTTATTTTTGATTTCCCTCATGTGTGCATATTTGCACATGTTCTGTTGTGTGTATTTCTGTGTATGTTTGTGCTTTATTATATAGGCTACTAAGAAAGACCCTGAGGAGAGAAGAGTCTAGATAATTTTCAAAGGAAGTCAGGGAAGTTGGGGAGACTATGCTACCGTGTAGTTGACATGAACAGAATCTCAAGTTGGAATGGTGCTAGAAACTGTCAAATGGAGAAGGCTGAGTTTGTGGGAGCTTCTGTGAAGACAGACAGAAAGAAATAAAGTACACAGAGAGCTAGTAGAGACCATGGAAAGGTCTAAGGGCTGACCTGTAGAGAGGCTCAAATAGGTCCCCAAACCCAGGTCACATTGGCATTTTCTAAGATTCAGTCTTGGCCCTTTGTTCTCTCTACACTTCTTCCCTCATTAAATGGATCTCTTCTGATTCTTCAGTTGTTGTTTTAATGCAGACAAACCTTAAATCTATATCCATTGGTATAATTTCTCCTGAATTCCAATCTAGTATTTTCAAATGCCTGCTGAGCAGTTCGTCTTTGAATATTTCTTTTATTACCTTTTCTGGCTCCTAGCCTGAGAGCTTAAACTGCATTCAGGGCTATCCATATACATCTGTAGAGCTGGCAGGTCAAGCCCACTAGGGATATCTGTGAATGAGAAAATAAAGCATATCTTTTGGTCTTTCCTAAAAACTTAAATAATGGAAAGTCACATTCTACCAGGATGGTTAAAAAATTAAGATAAAGACCTCTACAGACCAGGTGGTGAGCCACACTAACACACATCAAGAAGGGTGGCCTGCAACAGAAGGAGCCATCCAGTATACTCAGCACAGGAGAGGAAGTGGAAGGGAAACTTGAGGTTTCCTGATGGAAGAATGAAAGGCTAGATTCTTTAGATCAGTGGAATGTATATGTATGTGGGCATGTGTTGTCTCAAAAGCACTACAAACTGGGGCACCCAGGTGGCTCAGTTGGTTGAGTGTCCAGCTTCAGCTCAGGTCATGATCTCGGTTTGTGAGTTCTAGCCCCGTGTTGGACTCTGTGCTGACAGCTCGGAGCCTGGAGCCTGCTTCGGATTCTATGTCTCCCTCTCTCTCTTCCCCTCCTTTGCTTGCAGTTGGTCTCTCTCTATCTCTCTCAAAAATAAATAAACATTAAAAAATTTTCTTTTAAAAAGCACTACCAAACTATTTTTATGTATTTCCTGTGACCCTATTTTACTTACAAATTGATTTCTTTTAAAGAAATATAAACTACTCTTAGACTAATACAATCTCAAAGATGTTGAAATCTTCCTCATTTGTTAGCTTTTGTTTTTCCTATTTGAATCTACTGATGCCCTACGATTCTGAGGAAGTTACACTTACAGTATTATTATCACTTCCCATTGAATAGATCTTGGAATTACATCAAACTTAGAATCTAGAGTTCCAATCATGATTTTTTTTTTTTTTTTTTTTTTTTTTTTTTTTTTTTTTTTTGTAGCTGAGACCTGAAATCCAGTGATCCATGTGTATGCTCTAGGTGCCTAACTGAGTAAGTTTTCCCTCAATCTGATTGGAGATCCAATCCTGGATTATGAGGAAGGTTCAGCAAGGCCATGGGGGAGCCCTTAAGCCAAAATCACCTGTCAGGGAGTCCCACATTTTCCAGTAACACACTTGCTTCAGGATCCCTACCAGGTTCGATGGTTAATTATGAGCTGCCCTTGGGAGACGTACCTTCAGCACAAACACACATTTGGATTTCAGACCCTGGTCAATTAGACTTGTAGTTGATCATTGAGGTATATTATCATGGCCTCTAGCCACCACTGCTTTTCTCTGCTCAATCCAGACTTATGCAATATTTTTCTTAGATGCATTTGATGAGAATGGAACCTAGAACAGAATCCTGTTCCACTAAAAATGTCATTTCAGATTATATATATATAATATATATTATATATAATATAATTATATAATATATAATATAATATATAATTATATATAATATATAGGTATCTATAATATATCTATATATATTATAACTCCCCCCCCCCCCCCCCCCCCCGCGGAGGTGGTTGACATCTTTATTGCTCTGGAAGTGGAGGCAGGCGTTCAGGAACTTTTGGTGGTGCTGGCGTGCCTCCTTTTCACCATCACAGGCTTCTGGCTGCGCAGGATGGCTCTGGTTCTGTGAATAGCAGCAATGTTCTTGTTCTTCTTGTGACGGATGCTGCTGAGAGTGGCTTGGGCATTCTTGTTGGTCTGCATGTAGGAGGTGGCAGGTTTTCGCTGGCCAGATCTCTGCCTAATGACCACAACCACCCCTTTGCAGTTGGCCGGCTGCGGGCTCCACGCCCACAGTCTTGTGGTTAATCATCCCATCGTAGAAGAACGAGTTGCGTGCCTTCAGGTTATTGGGCAAAGGGTTGTACATCTGCTTGTTGCCCTTGATCAGGAAGCTGGAGCGGTTCTGCATGACCATCCATTGCAGGTGGGCCGACATGGCGGCAGCCCCTTTCCCTACAGCAGCTAGAAACGGAAAGAGCTGTATAATGTATTTTTAATACAACCCATCGAAACCATTAGAAAATTATAATGGAATTGAGTGATTTTTCTCTTGTTGATGAATATATCATCCAAGATTGTATCTAATTGATAATTTGCCCAAATTGGAATATGTGTCTAGAAATCACCTGCTACATAAATGGGCTAAATCTGTCAACAAAAAAACGAGATAAGACATGCATGATTTACGTTTAGTGAACTCATGTTACTTCCTACTGAACATTTGTTTCCAATTGTTAATAAACCATATTTTAACAATAATTTCTAAGATTTTCTATGGAATTAATTTCACTCTCCAGTATAGTATAGAATTCTTGGATTTTTTTTTTCAAGTGTTCTTTATTTTTTTAACTTCTTATATTTTTATTTAAGTATAATTAACATCGAGCATTATATTAGTGTCAGGTGCACAATATAATGATTTAACAATTGTATACATCACTCAATGTTTACCATAACTGTACCTTTTTAAAAATGTTTATTTATTTTTTGTTAGAGAGGGAGATGGGGGGGAGGCAGAGAGAGAGAGAGAGAGAGAATCCCAAGCAGGCTCAGCACTATTAGCACAGAGCCTGACACATGGCTTAATCTCACAAATCCTGAGATCATGACCTGAGCAGAAATCAATAGTCCAATGCTTAACTGACTGGGCCACCCAGGTGCCCCTGATAAGAGTACTCATAAGCCCTTTCATTGCTTCACCCATCCCACCGCTCACCTCCCCCAGGCAACCACCAGTTCACTATTTTAAGTGTTTTGTTTTGTTTTTAGATTCCACACATGAGTGAAATCATACGATATTTTTCTTTCTCTGATTTCATTTAGCATTATATCCTCTAGATACATCCATGTTGCAAATGGCAAGATTTCATTCTTTTTTATGGCTCAGTCCTTGATTTTTAATTTAAAAAGAAATTATAACATTTTTCCCCTGCTCTAGTATTTTGGTTATCTCTGATTATTAACAATGCCTCAAGAAATAGTTCAATGGTATGCGACATTTTATTTGAAAGTTCCTTTTTTAACCTGGGTTATAATTCGTCTGGGACAAAAGATATGAAGTCATTTAGAAAAAGAATTGCTTTCTTACAATCTTACATTTCTTGGGTTTCAATTTCCTCTCACCAACATTATTTTTGCTATCCTTGACAGAGAAGATGGAAATAAAATAAAAGTTGAGTGGTATGGCCTTTTCTTTGTCATGTGTTATAAAAATGTTACTCTGAAGCAACATGCTCATTTTCTCTGAACATAACTTCAAAACCCTATTTTGCGTGTCTTTAGAATTTTTGGCAAGCCTCACTGCATTATGGTTATTGGCCTTTTAAAAATCATTCTTATACTTTTTAGCCATTCTTACATATTTGTTGTTGGTCACGCCCCTTTCTTCTCTCTTTTGTACATGTTCTCTTTTATAAATGAATTCAACTACCTTTTGTCCTTTTTACAATCCAGTGATTAGTGTGGCCATGAGCTATGAATTATCATCAACTCTGTGCTCCTGGTTCTTATGGAAAATTAGGAGAGAAAGAAAGATAGAGAAAGAGAGAGAGAGAGAGAGAGAGAGAGAGAGAGAGAGATATTTGTCATCAAAATCCGTAGTGTGAATCTATTTCTGTGTATGTCTCTTCATCCTAATTTTTTCTTCATTAAAAAAATCATATTCTTTATAAAAATAACCTCAGTTTTCTTTTGGCATCTTAAAAACAAACACGGAGTTTTTGTGTGTTTTTTTCATATTATATGTAAGTTTTTCAATAATGCACGTTTTGATTATAGTTCTAAAATTGAATTCGATTTTGTTCATTTTCCAGTGAAATGGAATTATGATACCAAATGGCATAAGGACAATACTTTATGCTGGTAATTAAATGGAAGACTATATAGAATTCCATGTTGCTCAGGAAGATCTGGATTTAATAAAATGGAGGCCTACTGAAGAAGATTTAGATATATCAGTTATTAAGTCCCTTATATAGGTAAGAAGTCAAGGCTCAGAAACTTTAGAGACTAATTTGTCCACGAGAGTAGGGCAACCTTTAAACTCTTCAGGAATTTGTTTCCTAGAAGTCAGCAGCAGCCTTGGGAACATTTCTTAATTCTAAGCTATTTGTACAGATGTGTATTTTGTCTTTCTATAGTTCCCAAGGTTTTAGTTTATTTCTTTATGTTTCTCTAGATATTACTACATATGTTTCTACTAGGGTTCTTCTCATTAGAAGGTACAGAGCTCTAGAGTCAGGACTGTGGGTAAGTGGATGCCACTTATGTAAGTCACATAAACTTTCCAAATATGTTTCTGGACTTGGAGGATCAAATGTATTGGTAAGAATATTAATATGTATAAAGCACTTTAAACACACATAAGCTATTTTTATTGGATTATGCAGGGAATATAAGCTCTATCTGAACCAAGTTGCTAGCATACAAAAATATTGAAGAGGATTTTTCAACTAAAAATAGGTGGAATTCACATGTATATTCACAAGGCCTGAAACTTCTATTTTCTCAGGTAGCCAAGAATCAAGTATGAGAATGAAAAGAATAACAAGGTGGGGATGATTAAATAATAGACCTGCTAATTAGAATAATTGATAGCTATAGAAAATGATTAATCCTATATTTAAAAAACTATAAAAGGTAGTTTTCTTTTTTAATTTTCCTCTTTCTTTCTTTCTTTCTTTCTTTCTTTCTTTCTTTCTTTCTTTCTTTCTTTCTTTCTTTCTCCTACCTTGATATTGGTAAACAGTAGTAGGTTGCTTAGTGTAGAGAAAATGCCAACAAATGCCCACTGGGGATCATACAGAAAGGACAAAAGGTATTTTATTTACATTACGACCCAAATCGCATAAGAATCTAAAGCACCAGAGATGAATACACTGCACATGAAATGGCTGCACCTGTTATTAATTTCATTTTAACAAAATAGTAGTCATTCAGTTATGTCCAGTTGTCAAATAGCACTTTTAGCATACCATTCTTTGGTCCAGAAGTTAAAGTAATGTATTGCATGTAAATTGTGGAACTAAGTCAAAATGACTATTTAATACCTACTGAAAACACTTAATATAATATGTAGTGCTATTTACAGGATCATAAAAATGACTTATTTACAGTTCAACAAAATTTCATATGAGACAACACACCCTTCCGCATTATGGATAGACAAAAACTAAAACCCCAAACACATTAAATCTACTTAGATTTTTTAAAGCTCATTAATGTACTCTTAAACTAGTATTGTATAAGAGTTAAAATTCAGCATTAAAGAAAGTGCTCTGTTGTAAGTTTTATCCTTGTGAAGTTCATTAAATCTCCTTAATGCATCTGTTATAAGTCCTCTACATCAGGCAGAAATTAGTATAAGGAGTTTTAAATCATGTTCATCCTCTTAAAATGGTTTAAAATATGCTTATGTACAGTTACTAAGTACAATCAAGTATTTTTATTATAATAAGTAATTTGAAAAATTCCCATTATAAATCATCTAAAAACATTCTTGCTGGAAACAGAACTGTGAGCTCTAAAGTTTACTTTTGCTTTTCAAATTCTTAGTCCTATAGTTTGATGTAGGTTTGTAATCAGATCTGTTTCAATACATCAGAACTACCCTAGCCCTGTCCAAGGTTATGCAGTTTAACAGAGGACAGCATTTTTACTCAGCAAATTTTACAAGGTGGAATGAAAACATGTTGGTAGATTAATGATATAGTATTCTTTATGATTAAATTTTCAAATGAAGAGTTGCAGCATCAAGTAGTGGAAATAACACTGGGGCTGGAGTTGGGAGAACTGAATCAGAGCTCGTTTAATGGCTTGAGTAACCTTGGGAAGTCGCTTGTTCTCTGTGAGGCTGTTTTTCTCCTCAGTTTGAATGGATGTTAAAATCCAACTCATAGCATCACTGAGGAGCAACTTTGTGAAAGTCCGCAGTTCAGTGTCACTTTTCTACTAGTCAATAAATATTTATTTTTTTAATTTTATAAGAAATAGGGAAGGTTTCATACTCTAGTAATATATACATATATATATATATATATATGTATTCAAAGCCTTAATTATCACATGACTTTAATGTTTAGCTAGACATATTAAAAGGTGTAATTTGCTCATTAAATGACCATATGAATTTGGTCATTTGGTTTGGAAGGACTACTGCATTTATTTGACAGAATGATCCTGATTTTATTGTTTGACTTGGTGAGAAAAAGGGTGGATGGCCACTCTATATATAAACACAGCCAGGTTTAGTACATCAAAATATACAGGTTTATAGAACCTCTAAAATTTAGATGTTGATCGTTTCAGCTAAGAAAAAAAAAACGTTAACCTGGATGTTTTTGTTTTTGTTTTTGTTTTTTTTTTCCCTCAGCAAATCTAAGGCAGGTCAGCAACTCTATTACTGTAAATATCTGCCTTTGGTGTTGCTTGGGGAATTGGTAGGAATCATGGAAAAACCTAGTTTGGAAGTGACCTCTAGGCTTCATTTCCCTAGCTTCTGGAGGAGGGATGTATTTGAGAAGCAGTGTATTTAAGCGTCAGGAGATTAGGGTGTGGGTATGAGCCAAGACATTGTTGGTTGCTGCTTGATGAGGTGACTTATTTGTGGAGTGGGACCAACAACGGTGTTGGAAGCTAGGTGATCTCGGCCTGAGGCACTGTGCTGTAATGGTAGACACATGTACAACAAGATTAATGGGAAAGGAGGCTTAACAGAGTGTTGAAGTGTTAAGGAGGGAACTCAAAGGCCTTGTCCATCTGGATTGACCTTCAGGTTGAAACTAGGTAGAGCCAAATGCCTATACGCTATTTGCCTTGGAGTGCTCCTCTGTCACATGGAAATAGGATTTTTTGTTTGTTTGTTTCCGATGTGAATCAACTCTTCAACATGAAATGTTAACAAAAAACATCTTGCCTAGGGTTTAAAAATGTATTCAATGCAGAAAGTCTTGAAAATATTTAATGCTTCAAATAATTTTCCCCAGCCTCTGAGGTATCTTGTACTAAAAGTGTCTTTTTGTTGAAATATTTTTAAAAATATTAGTTTCCACTTTCACTTTTTTGTTCCCAGGACAACTGTTCCTCTGAACCGCAACTGCTCCTTTCTTTTATTTTTTTCAGGTTTTGAAATAACCCATCCTGCATCCATAAACAACTTGCCTTGATGGCTAGCCAAGACTCTGTCCTGCCACAGACCTCCTCCTACTTTCATTTCTTACCCCAAGGAGCAGTAAACATGAATCCTGACCCACTAATGGAGCCCCAGAACTGAGAAGAGATACATTGCTGCTAAACAGGTAGAAATAAAAACAATGCCTCTCTTCGATAATATTAAATGTGCTGGGAAGACAGTCTCCAAGAGAAAGGATAAATAATCTACATAATGAAGAATTAGTTAGCAGTGTTATGTAAATATTGTAGCAGCATCAATGAGGAGGTAAGCAGAAGTATTTTAAGACACTATATTATACAATGCACTGTGCACTGTTTCCTGGTGATAAGGTTTTTAAAGCATCTTTATAAGCTCTTCTTCTCTGTTGTGACAGGATTATTTTTGCACCTTTGGAAAGCAACTGAAAAAAGAAGCTTGGAAAAAATCCTGCCTAACAAAGCAGCCATACTCAAATAGCTAAAACTATAAGAAAGAACTGATTGAAGATACAAGAATAGATTTAAGATGTAAGATTAAAACATGATAAAAAATGATATCCTCATTTTTTTCAATGCTGTGTATTCTTGTCAGTGTAGCGAAATGCTAAAATGGCAAAGGATTAAATTGTTTTTATTATGCCCCTGAATTTTAAGTAGTGACTGAAACATATATTTTATATAATAACAGCCAGACAAAACAACACATATAAGGATAAAGGTAGGTGAGTGGAAAATGTAATGTACAAATTATCCAAAAGGAAATCAGTTTAAAGCAATTTTTTAGCTACTGGCATCAATAAGTTGACTCCCCGCTACTTTTCAGAAAAAGTTGGCATACGTTTTCTTCTTGCTACACCCCTGAAAACCTCAGTTTTAGAATGACGAAATATTTAAATCTTTTGGAACTATCTAGATTTTAGGTATTTCTTCTGAAAGTGTTGACTCTTGATTTGACAATGGTGCACAAATCACTGAAATTCACAAATTCTAAATCTCACTTAAAATTTTTTTTAATGTTTATTTTTTTTGAAGAAGAGAGAGACAGAACATGAGTGGGGGAGGGACAGAGAGAGAGAGGAGACACAGAATCGGAAGCAGGCTTCAGGCTCTGAGCCATCAGCACACAGCCTGTCGTGGGGCTCAAACCCACGAACCATGAGATCATGACTTGAGCCAAAGTTAGATGCTTAACCGACTGAGCCACCCAGGGGCTTCTCTAAATCTCACTTTAGATATTGGTTTAAGAAATGTTAATATTTCAATTTAGTGAAATGGTAAAAAGGTAGATAATAGATAAAGAGAAATGGAAATGTTTCAGATAATAAAAGAATTGAATAATTAGGTAAAATTAATCAGCCTTCAATACAACGAGCTTTTGATTGTCTAGCAATGTTTGTATCATTTGTAGACTCTCCACAGAGAATGTTTAACTGAAGGATGCCCTTCTCTCTATATTCTTCCTATTGCCACTGGTTGTTGTATACTCAGGAAAGGCAAACACATTTTAATATTAATTATATTTCAGTCAAGAGGCCACCAGAGGAGGGATATGTCTGGGAATAGAAGCCAGAAGCCCAAATATACTGAATGAAAGTACATAAACATAGATACAAGGAAAATCTTTAGGTTAAAATCAGGTTAAAAAGGAGAGTAAGTATAGAAATACAGGCACAGGCTAGAATCTAGGAGTTGCATCCAGGTAACCAAAGAAGTTGAACAGGCAATAGATGAGAACAGAATGCATTTAGCAGTGGCAATCAGGTGTCCAGAAATGAATCAAGTGTCTGGGGGCTTAGGACAGCAAGCTCAAGGTCAAGGGCTTACAGAAAAAAAATATTCTTCCATATTGGAAAAATCTTGCTTCAGATGTTATTTATAATCCCAGGCCCAAGACATGTTGAATTCAATTCAGTTTATGAATAACTAGGATGTATAAAATCACACTCTCTCTGTGCATTCCTAGTTGATTGCAGTTGGTATTCTTATTTCATTGTGACTAAAAGCACTTGTGAAAGACTGTATACCATGAGGAATGTAGGGGCCGCTTTCAGGCAAACAGGCTTGAACAATGTAATATAGAAAGGGCCCACAGGCAACACCTGGCTGACTTTAAACAGGCCCATCAGGTGACCCACCTGGAAATATACATATATATGGCATATATCCATATGGCACTGACCAATGGGCTACTTAGAACTAGGCACTGTTACTGAAAAAGGGAAGATTCCATACATTGCCATGCTTCCTCATCTTCCCCCTTTAAAGCAGCCCTCACCCACTGCCTCCCGGTGGACAGTCTCTCCTCTGCTGTCCTGCCCACTCCCTAGTGGTGTATTCAATAAATTTCTACCTGCTTTGTTCTGCCTCAGGTGAATTCTTTTACCTTCAGTGCCACCAACTTCCACCTGATCTTTGCCCCCACATTTGGGAGCCCCCATCCGATCCAGAGACACCCCATTTAGGCACCACATTTGGTGTCCCATATGGGGGGACTTTGTGGCCCACCCCACACTTGGGGGAACTCTGCACAAGGAGCCTTTGCTCTCCCCAGATTCTCCAGGAATCTCTTGGGACTTTCCTTGGGGGACCAACTCTAGTACTCCTTGGGGAACTGATGATGTGCATCAGCAGAGGTTACTTCTAGGTGAGGATCCAAAGTCCCAAGGGGGAACCAGCCAGATCACCCTTGCCTGAGTGTGTGAAGGATTTCACCTTTTGCCTTCTGGAGGGACCCTCCACTCCCTCCTTTCTCTTTTTGGCTCTTTAGTAGTCTAACCCTAGTAATGTTGCAGGATTTTATTGTTGTTGTTAATATATATATAATTATTTATTTTTAAATTTACATCTGAGTTAGCATATGGTGCAATAATGATTTCAGGAGTAGAATCCAGTGATTCGCCTTTTACATACCCAATGCTCATCCCAACGAGTGTCCTCCTTAATGCCCTTTGCCCATTTAGCCCATCCCCCCACCCACAACCCCTCCAGCAACCCTGTTTGTTCTCTGTATTTAAGAGTTTGTTTTGTCCCCTCCCTGTTTTTATATTATTTTTGCTTCCCTGCCCTATGTTCATCTGTTTTGTATCTTAAATTCCACATACGAGTGAAGTCATATGATATTTGTCTTTCTCTAATTTTGCTTACCATAATACACTCTAGTTCCACCCACATTTGTTGCAAATGGCAAGATTTCATTCTTTTTGATTGTTGAGTAAAACTCCATTGTATATACATACATCTTTACCCACTCATCTGTCGATGGACATTTATTTGGACTCTTTCCATATTTTGGCTATTGTTGATAGCGCTGCTATAAACATTTGGGTGCACGTGCCCCTTTGAAACAGCACACTTGTATCCCTTGGATACATACCTAGTAGTAGAACTACTGGATCGTGGGGTAGTTCTATTTTTAACTTTTTGAGGACACTCCATACTGTTTGCTAGAGCGGCTGCACCAGTTTGCATTCCTACCAGCAGTCTGTTGCAGGATTTTTTACCTCAGGATTTGTCTCACAGCTTGGATGAATGAAGAGGTGGACACAGGCTAAAATGAGCAGCAGGCACAAGTTTAATTATTAGAGTATAAGATCAGAAAGTAAGAATAGCCTCAAAGCTCTCTTTTCAGAGTGGGGGCATTAGAAAGTGAATACCCCCCCCCCCCCCCACACACACACACACACTATAGGCAAGGGACTTTGTTTTATAAATTTTTGATTGGCCCCTTTTCTTCTCTGGTTCTACCCTTATTGCCTAGGTTGACCAACTGGATTGGTTGGCTCCTATTGTATGAGGGGTGGTCTATGGCCATACCAGTTGCTTGTGGGTGATCCTTGAAGGTGTACTTATGTTTAGTCAGGTCTTTTGTCAAATTCCTGAGGGAAACCTGAGGGGTGGGTAGGTGTTGTCTGTCACATTCTTAAGAGGAACTTTAAGCCTGAGGGGTTTGCGGTGGTCAGACACTCCTAGCATTGTTTCAAAAGAAGCGCTTTCCCCCTCCCGGGGACCTCAGTTCCTTACCTTTCCCTCTCTGCCTACAGAATCTTATCTTTTATAGTACTCCTCTAACAATGGAAGGCCACTGGCCAGGATAGCCCCCTGGTGGGGTCTGACGGTCTGAGAGCAAACAGGTCAGACTGCTCGCACCTGTGCGGGTAAAGAACCCCTTCCCGTTGCTCTCTCGTTCTGTCCTCCGCCGTCTCTTCCCAAAGTCTGCGGCAATTAAGAGCTCGCCCGGGGCGAATCCACATGGGATGTGGACTCTGTTGGGACTCTTTCCAGACACAGGCTCTCAGCCGCCTCACTTCTTTCTCCTTCCGCCCCTCTGCCTCTGTTCCCCGGGGATCCAGCTGCCATGTTGACCTGCGGACAATGCGTTTCCGCGCGTCTGAGGGGGTGAGTCTTCCCTCTCCTTGTTCCGATTCGGTCTGGCCACGGTGGTCTCCGGCTATCCCTGCTGCCAAGGGACGCCCCAACAGGAAGTTCCATGCCTTTTGCCGGGACCCTCTCGGTCGGGCACCCCAAAAAGGTCTGTCGTCCCGAAACTGCCGTGACTCCTGTCTGGGGTGGGACGCCACCAGAAGAGTCCGCCACCTCCTATTAGGTGCAGTCCTTTATCAGGTCAGCAGGCCACCCTGACTGAAATCGAGACCTGCGTCCGAGCTGCACTACCTTCGGCGGGAGGTCCCTTTGGGAGTCGGCGGCCTGTCCTTCCCACCTCCTCGCTCTTGGGCTGTCTTCTTTAACAAATTTGGCTCCCAAAGCCTGATGTTTCCTGGCCTCAGGACAAACACCCAGATCCAGAGGTATGGCCCTCCCACGGAACTCTCTCTTCTAATACTATTTTCCAGCTTGACCTCCTTTGCTGGAACCCCTGCCAATGGTCAGAAGTCCCCTACGTGCCTTGCTTCATTTCATGGCCCTAAATCAGGACGCTGACCTAAGAGCCTCTTGCCGAATGTGTTTGGCTGATAACCAGCTGCCTTCCGACATATTGGACGCTGACTCTCTCACTGTTCCAACTCCTAATAGATGTGGGGGCCTCTCCCTCACTCATTTACCCGGTTAATGACTATGATACTTGGAGCCAGCTGTCTCTGGTTAGTCTACCTTGAGATGGTGTCTTTAAGGAATATATTCTCAAGCAGTTGCTGAAACTCTTTGGGGAAGGTCCTTGTCTTCTCCAAGGCTTGACATGAACTGCCTATATTTTTACTTGCTAGGTGGGTGGGAGGGTGGGGGAAACGTGGTTTCTGCTCCCCTGTGGGAGCTGATAAGCCAAAACCAAGTTTAAGAACCAGGAATCCTTTTCCTCTGCCTTCTGGCAGTACTCTGAGTACTCAGTACTCTACTCAGTACTCTGCCTCTTCTGCCTTCCCTTCCTCCCATTTCTACACCACCTTGTGTGCAGCCCGCGTAACTGGTTCTATGTCATCATGGGGCCACCTCCTCCCCTCTCTGTCCAGGAGTGAAGACCACCCTCTTGGACTTACACTGCTCACTTTAGATTTCCTCACCTGTGCCCCAGGTAAAAACTGAGGTGGGAAACAAATTGACTTTAAGTGGACCCAGGTGGAACGTCATGTGGTCTTTTAACTAATTGAGACTTTCATTCTACCAAGGGTTGCTAAAGGTCAAATAAGCTTGTGTTATCTCTGTTGCAATTTGTCCCCAAAACGATGAGTTATAAATGATGGTTAATTTTGTCTGTCTCAAAGTTCTTAAGATAGCTTTCAAAGCCTTTGGTAACCTGAAACTTTAAAGTTTTGCTTAGATGATAAATGGGATTGAATTCATTGGATATCATTTTCCAAATAAGATAAAATACTAAAGCATTGATTACTAATATATGGTTTATCTGCTTTTGACTTATTGCGAAGAAACTAAGGATATTTGGGCCTGTTGGAAAACATACTTTGTGCTTAATAGATTTCACACATTTGCCATTTAAAAAATACTGGTGTTAACAGTTCACAATTAGTTACTACTTAGTTTTCACTGGAGACTAAGGTTTCTCAGAGCTCAAAATTCTGCTCTTCTCCTTTATAAACACAAAGTTTTTAGATCGTTGGTCTGCTCTTGGTAAGAAAATGTAAACGAAATTGTTTTTTCTTTGCCTAGAAAAACCAATTTCTATGTTTTGTCTTTATCAAGTGTTTGATGACCCATAATTCTACTTAGGCATGTGCATTAAAATTTTTTTTAATGTTTATTTTTGAGAGAGAGAGAGAGAGTGGGCAAGGGGTAGAGAGAGAGGGAGACACAGAATCCAAAGCAGGCTCCAGGCTCCAGGCTCCAAGCTGTCAGCACAGAGCCCGACACGGGGCTCGAATCCACGAACCGAACCGCGAGATCATGACTTGAGCTGAAGTTGGAGGCTTAATCGACTGAACCACCCAGGTGCCCCTAGGCATTGCATTTAAACTTTCTAAGGTATTAACAAACTTCCCCAAGATTTAAAATTGTAAACAAAACCTCTGACTAATTGGGCTTATTTGGTATGTTACCTTCTGGTATAAGGTCCTGACTCTGTTCTGAGTATTAGAGTGTTTTGTGTCGCAGAAATAACCTAATTTCCATGTCAATTGCATCATAATGAACTCTCATTAGATTGTTAACAATGTCCATTTCTGAATTCTTTGTCATTTTTAGTTTATTCATAGTTATTGTTCTGATGCTTTTGCAAAATGAGTTTTGTCTTCAAGGAGATTCATAAAAAAAGCTTTTGAGAAATACAGGTATTTGATATCTTGAAGATAATAAAACTGAAATGGGTAAGAATTTCCAGAACTAGCTATAAGCTGTATTCAACCTGAACAAGAATTAGTAATATGGGACTAAATGAATTGGGAAAAATGATTATAGTTTTTGTGACTCTTGTTTGAAACATTGCAGGTTCTCTAAAGTTTCCTTTTTCAGATTAAGGAAACTTTCTCTTAACATATTTAAGACTTAAATGTGATAATGTATTCATTTGTAAACAAATTGAAGCGTTTAACTTTTCTGTCTGCTTGAACCCTCTGAAATTCAAAAAGTCACAGTCAGTATTCTTTCCTCCTTGAGAATCAGAGTCATTGCGTAAGTTCAGTAAGAATCTGTTCTCCTTGTAACAGGTCACCATTGTAAACATTGATTTATGTTACCAAGTCTTTGATTGGAATGTCATATTTGGGAGAGGCATGCATAGACTCAGATATGACTAGACAGCTTTAAGGAATTGAGGTTGTCTTTATGAGTCATGGAGCCATAAAGCTGCTTGAAAATGTTGGCCTGGTTCCTTGCTTACAGAGTTCCCAGCAGCCTTACCAGGTGAGTAAAGAATGTCACTTCCTGGCAGGTGCAGGAACCTCAGAATATTTTGGGTACCTCAAGAAGAGAAATTCACCCAAATCTACTGGTATTGCAGGCATGTCTGATGGCAAGTATGTGGCTTGGCTTTTGGCCTTGAGGCTACTAAAAAAGGTCAGAGATTCCTTATAAAAGTTCCAGCAAAGCAAATTTTAAAAGATCTGTACAGTCAATCACTATTCTTGCTGAGCTTATGTAAATAATTAGGCCAAGTTTGTTAAAATTGGACCTGTTTTGCAAATGAATTAGTCTTGATTTGGCTATCTCTGGAAATAAGGGTGATTTTAGAGAGAAAAGTTATGATTCAATAACACATCTTTACAGTTCTGATTTTCTTTGAATGTTGTTTGCCTAAGCTAGACAACTTAAGGTAAACTTTAGAGAAATGGCCACAATAGCCAATCTTTGTGCTTGTTGTTCTATGGGGATAATAACAGGACCCCCTGGGCATATGATTATTTGAATAGCTGGAAAATGGGATTGAATCCCCAACAATTGTATATCACAACTAGCACCTTGACCTATTCTGCATGGCTGGGATGACAAAACTGTGAGTTAACTATTGACTTGTGGAGATAATGGATGGCCCCACTTTTCCTATGATTGGATTAGGTGAAGCACATGGGAATATCCATTGGTATCTCCTCAGACAACTCTTCTCCCATTTGCCAGTGTTTCCTTGTAATTAGAATATTGTTATGGCTGAACAACAAACAAAGAGGGCTTCTTTATGGTTTTGTCCCTTAGAGATATTTGTCCTAGGAGCCACTTCTGTTGATATAAAATTGCAAATAGAGGCTTTAGCAAAGCAGACAATAGCCACATTTAACCAAACCCAGCTTGTAGTCACCCACAAATTCTAAAGGTGGTCCTCCAAAACCAAATGGCCCTTCATATCCTGACTGCAGCTCAAGGAAGAACTTATGCTTTATTAAAACCATTGTTATGGGGCCACCTGGGTGGCTCAGTCAGTTAAATCTCTGACTCTTCATTTTGGCTCAAGTCCTGATCTCAACAGTCTTGAGATTGAGCCTGTCAGTTGGGCGTGGAGTCTGCTTTACATTCTTTTTTTACTTTTTAAACTTTTTTTTTAATGCTTATTTATTTTTGAGAGAGAGAGACAGAGTGCGAGTGAGCACACATCCGCACGTGTTAGGGGAAGGGGAAGAGAGAGCTGGAGACAGAATCCAAAAGAGCCTGCTTAAGATTCTCTTTGCTCCTCCTCAGCCTCTCCCCCACACTCATGTTCTCTCTCTCTCTCTCTCTCTCTCTCTCTCTCTCAAAAAACAAAACAAGACAAACAAAAACAGCATTATGTGTATACTCTAGATTACCACAAAAATGTGACAGGGCTACTAACTGACATGAATCCTCAAATTCATCCTTAAGTTATCCCTCTCTTTCTTTTAATGATTGGTTAAACTGGACTGGAGGAAAATTTTGTCAACTATCAGAAGGACTCTAGTTGGGCTTCTTTTTCTTTTTGTTATTCTGGTTACACAGTATGTTATATCCCTAGGGAAAACTGTCTTCGCCATTAATGACCACCCAAACCAGTACAGACCAAAACCTGACCCCTCTTTCTCAGGTAACATATTTTCAAGACTTACATTCAAAGATTTGGTATACCTTAAGACTCTTTAGGGGCGCCTGGGTGGCTCAGTTGTTAAGCGTCTGACTTCGGCTCAGGTCTTGATCTCTCAGCTCATGAGTTCACACCCTGCGTCAAGCTCTGTGCTGACAGCTCAGAGCCTGGAGCCTGCTTAGGATTCTGTGTCCCTTTCTCTCAGCCCCTCCTCTGCTCATGCTCTGTCTCTCTCTGTCTCAAAAATAAACATTAAAAAAATAAAAAAAAAGACTCTTCAGCAGGACAACTTCGAATCTGTCTGGATCTGGCCCTATTAAGTTGTTTTGACCGTTCTAACAGCCTCTTCCAGTGGATTCATCTTTCCAGAATCAAGACTACTCTGACCCCAGATGAGGAACCCTACATCATGTACATCTGTGAGCTGGTTGGAGATCTATGCCTGTTAGACTCTGGGTAATACACACTCAGAGGCCTTAGAGGCCTAGAAATCCAGTCCATTGTCATTCCCAACTCTCACATTTCAATCATTCTATGATATTACCTTAGAAAAACACTCTCAATACGTTCCTCCTCAGACTCTCAAGAGCTCTCCTTCCCAATTCCAAGACTTCATTCGCCACCTTTTTGTTCAGGATGACCTCTCTGAATTCACTTGGTCAGAAATCATAACTTAGCTGGAGCTGTTCCCTCCTTGATGTCCTACTCTCACAATTCAGTCCTCCCCACTTTTGGGGCTAAGTTTTCTTTTCCATGTTATCCTTCTTTTGGCTTCCTCCTTCTGGGACTGTGCAACACAAGGATGGATTTCCTGGAAAGAAATCTGTTCATGGATATCTTGGCTTCACTTCTTAGGACCCCTGGCCTCAATACTTCTACTCTTAATTATTGATCCCCCTCTCTTTAATCTCTTTGTTAAATTTGTCTCTTATAGAATCCGACAATTCTGTATATGAATGATGGTTAAATAGGGATTCTAATCCATACCATCAGAGGGTCCCCTCCCCCAAATCCCATGGTCCTGGCTGCCAAGGGATTTCACTCAAATCACTTATTCGCAAGTTAATATAATACCATGCTCTCGTCTATAAATGCCCAGAATCCCTGATGGAGCAACAAATTTAGGTAGGGACATTTCTATTCCTTTCATTCAGGAAGAAGCTTCTGAAGATGAAACCTCCACCCAAATGCCAAAGATTTGTCATTGTTGATCTGTCAGAGGGGAATACGGAGGCTGCTTTCAGGCACACAGACTTGAACAATGGAATATGGAAAGGGCCCACAGTGACCAACCACCTGGCTGAATATGAACAGGCCCATCAGAATGACCCACCTCAAAATGTCCATAGGCCCTAACTAACCAGTGGGCGACTTAAAACTAGGCAGAGTTACCAAAAAAGGGAAAATTCCATACATTGCCATACCTCCTCAGTTTTCCTCCTTAAAAGCAGACAACCCCTCTCCCCCCGCCACTGCCTTGTTGCAGACAGCCTCTCTGCTGTCCTGCCCACCACTCTTTTGGTGTATTCAGTAAACTATTTCCTTTGTTCTGCATCAGGTGACTTCTTTCATCTTCTGTGCTACTGGCTTCCACAGGATCTTTGCCCCACATTTGGAAGCCCTCTTCTAATTGAGAAACACCCCATTTAGGCACCACAGGAAGAATTAGCCTTATAAAATCTATCTTCTCTCACTGCCAGCTGTTTACCAAATCTCATTACAGTGTAAATACATGAATAGATAATGCACTGCAGGAAAGTCAGGACGGAAAGAGATTGGAAGGTATTTGTTAGCTATGTTAGTGGTGATGTAGTTGGAACTTGAGAAGCCACTGAGCTATCTGAGTTTACACTTCATTTGAGGTTGAAAACAGAACTGGGAACAAAGTCTGTAAGCTTGCTTTCCTTGAGTTGTCATTTAGGATTTTGGAGATATTTATGAGGAGCAGAATTCTTCAAATCTTTGGGAAATCATTGACTTTAAGGTTAATTTTACTTTACAACTTATCTTGTCCTATTCAGTGAGATCTAATTGAACAGCCGCTATCATAAGCCTGTTAGAATCAACATTTCTGTGAAAGAAAAACTCCAGGGAACTTGGTATGAAAATGGCTATTCTAAAGAAGATGAGGGTTTTGTTAATATATATTTACCATAATGTTGAGTTTTGAATTGTCACACAAGGCAAGGAATGTTAATTTGGGCAAACTTCCGTACCTCCAAGATATCCACTTGTGAAAAACAAAATTTGAAATTTTTTTTTTAATGTTTATATTTATTTTTGAGACAGAGACAGAGCACGAGTGGGGGAGGGGCAGAGAGAGAGGGACACATAGAATCTGAAGTAGGCTCCAGGCCCAGAGCTGTCAGCACAGAGCCCAATGTGGGGCTCAAATTCATGAACCCCGAGATCATGACCTGAACCGAAGTTGGACGCTGAACTGACTGAGCCACCCAGGCGCCCCAAGGAAAACGGAATTTAAAAACCTGAATTATCCGTGGAATGGATGTAATTATTTAATTTAATTTCGGTTTCATCTCAGAAGTAAGGTAAAACCTTTTTATTTATGTGGAGAACATTTTTTTTTTTTAAGTTTATTTGAGAGAGACAGCGTGAACGGGGGAGAGGGAGAGAGGGAGAATCCCAGGAAGCCTACTTGAGGTCAGTGGACAGAGCTTGATGTGGGGCGCGAGCTCATGAAACCATGAGATCATGACATGAGCAGAAATGAAGAGCAGGGTGCTTAACCAACCAAACCTCCCAGGATCTCCTGTGAACATTTTTCATGCAAATATACTATTAATACTTTGAAATCTAATCCATAGTCATTTGTCATGTAAACCAGTCATTCAGAGTTCCACAAACTGTTTATAGCTTCATGGTGAAAAAAAAATTGTTTTAAAACAAGTCTGAACAGGCAATGAAGAAAGGCATTCATCTTGACAAGAGGGTATAGTTAAAGGAGAATGTCAGCCACATTTTGTTTGCAAGAAAATGCTTTCTGAAGTACTCATTGTCATCTGATTGGCTAATGTACTCTACATCTTCATTATCCAATTTTAGAGTATCTTCAGAAAGAACTTATTTCTGGATTTCCCAATGAAGATATAATTTTTGTCCTAGGACTTTTGATTTTAAAACACATTTTTCTACCAAATATTTTAATAGAAGTTAACCAAATTAAATATATTGATCCATCTGTTGTCTTAATTTCCCTCCCCACTTTTTTTTTCCTTCCATTTCTGCCCTTCTCATTTGGGGGGCATTTTCCTTTCCATGCCAAGTGAAGTTAATGAGTTTTGACCTAGTGATGGGCACATGATGCAGCCTGGGTCAATCAGATTATCTTATTGGAATTTTATGTGATGGCTCTGGGAAATAAATATTCTCTCCTTCCTCTGAAGTGGCTACTACAGGTTTTGTAAGCATAGTGCCAACTGCAGGCCATGTCCATCTCCGACTACTGGGAAGAATCAAATCTTCAATAAGAAAAAATGAGGGAAAAGACAAAGATGGGGAGAGTGAAGGAAACAGTGGGAAAGAGAGAAGGAGAAAGAAGGCATTAGGATTGGGGACACTGGAGGAAGGAAGAGGGAGACCTACTCCTAACCTAATCTGGTTTACTCTGTTTCCTAGGGGAAACAGTAAATTTCCCAACTCCTTTTATTTTCCATAGACTAGTTTGAGTTATGGTAGTTCTCTGGTGTAATGGTGAGCACTCTGGACTCTGAATCCAGACTAGTTTGAGTTGGGACTCTGTCATTTAAAATTGAAAGTGTCCCAGCTAATACGCTGTTCAAGACTTTTTTTCCTGGTATGGAAAATTCCTGGTATGAAATATTCCTGTTTCACCAACTTTCCAAGTTTTTGGCATTTAATTTAAAAACTCCTAAGTGAACTGGATGGCCTAACTTTAAGATCTGTGCTTTTCAGAAATGAATTTAAACAAATGATGGTGTTGATAGTATCCCAGATTTACCTCCTTTATGGTAATCCGTATAGAATTTTTGGAATTGAATTAATCTAAATACCTTAAACCAATGATTTTCATTCAAATGCTTTCTGTGGTCTCTTGAATTTATTTAAGGGTTTGTTTATTATAACATTGAACTTTGCAAGGAGTAAATTAAAAGCCAAATATATTTAGGATTCTAAACATCATGTTATTTAACTACCCTAGAAAACCCTAAACTGTCTACCCTATGTTGCACCTCAATTTTAGTTACTTAAATGTGCTTCTGTGCTTCTAGCAGTTAAATATATTATTTGGAAATAAGTGCTTTTTAACAAATGGATTTTATGTTTAAAGCAGTGTTGGGTTCACAGCAAAATTGAGCAGAAGGTACAGAGATTTCCCATGTATTCTGTGCCCCCATATAAGCCCAGCTTCCCTTACTGTCAAAATCCTGCTCCAGCATGGTATATTCGTTACAATTGAAGAACCTACATTGACATATCACTATTCTCCAAAGTCCATTGTTTACATTAAAGTTCACTCTTGGTGTTGCACGTTCTATGGGTTTGGACAAATGTATTCTCCAGTATAGTATGATTCATGTAGTTTCATTGCTCTAAAAGTCCTTTGTGCTCCATCCGTTTATCCCTCCTTACCCCCAGTCCTTGGCAACTGTTGATCTCTTTTACTATCTTCATAGTTTTGCCTTTTTCCAGAATGCTATATAGTTGGGTCGTATGTAGCCTTTTCAATTGGCTTCTTTAATTTAATAATACACATTTAAATTTCCTCTATATCTTTTCATGCCTTGATAGCTCACTTCTTTTTTAGAACTGAATAAAATTCCATTGTCAGGATATACCACAGCTTATTTATTCATTCATCTCCTGAAGGTGAATGAATCATTTCTAGGTTTTCACAATTAAGAATAAAGCTGCTATAAAACATTTGTGTGCACTTTTTTTTTTTTTGGACACAAATTTTCAACTTTTTTTAGGACACAGCAAAGAACATGATTGCTGATCATATGGTAAGAGCATGTTTAGTTTTGTAAGAAACTATTTGTCTTTCAAAGTAGCTATGCCATTTTGCATTGCTACTAGCAGTGAGGGTTCCTGATACTCCACACCTTGCCAGCGCTTGGTATTGTGTTTTATAGATTTTTCCCATTCTAACAGGTGTGTAATATCTCATTGTTGTTTTAATTTGTAGTTTACTAATGGCATATGATGTTGAGCATCTTTTCATATGCTTATTTTCCATCTGTGTATCTTTTTTGGTGAAATGTCTGTTCAGATCTTTTGCCTATTTTTTAATTGCCTATTTTTAAATTGTAATTTCTCATTCTTGTTTTGATTTGCAGTTTTCTAATGACATATGATGTTGAACATCTTTTCATTTGCTTATTTACCATCTGTGTATCTTTTTTGGTGAAGTGTCTGTTCAGATCTTTTGCCTATTTTTAATTGGGTTGCTCATTTTCTTATTATTGAATTCAAGTGTTTCTTAGAAGTAAAATAATTTATTCTTGTAATGTGTTATTTCTAAAGTAGAACTATAAAAATGCAATCTATTCTCATCAGGAACACTGACTCTTAGTAGGAACTTACATGTATATATCCCCCCAAATCTTGGGAATATACTTTTTTCCACTAAGAGTTCTATGTGAATTTGTCCCTTTAAGCAGTAATCACTGTAATACCAATTACTCATTTAGGTGCTTTATTGTCTTCAAGGCAGGTCTACATAGGGTTGCCGTGAAATTAAATGAGATAACTTGTTTTTATCAGCAGTTATTCACCCAATTTTTTAAAAGAAAGAAGCAGAGGTTTAGGGTTATATTGTTTACCCTAAGTTCCAAAATTGGTTTGCAGAGATGGGACTTCAACTCAGACCCCTGAGTCAAAGCCTCACTTCTAGAAGTTTAGAGAAGTTTTTTTTTTTTCCCCAAGGAGAGAGAGACTACTTTGTGAGGGATATGTGAGTTTATGTTAGTGCTGTGAGTAGGCTTTCTTCACTAATTATGTAATAGCAAATTTGAAGATCAACAAAACACTACTCATGTTTACTAAAAACATGTGATTTTGTTTTCCACACCAAGGGTAGCTTGTCTTAGTTTTACACATGAGGCCTGTGATTGTGTCCAATATTATCTACCCAGGTATGCCAGTCATGTAACCAGTTCTTTCTTAGTTCTTTTGAAAAGTCTGCTTGATCACAAACTTTATTTGTGAAAATCTTTAATTTTCTATAGTGGCACATCAATCTGTTTATTGACTTTGAGGCCATTATCAAATCATTCTAATTATTATAACTTCAAAATGCATATTAAAAATGGTAAGAGTCCATATTATATAGAAATGTGACATCAGTATCCTGTAGAATAAAGAGGTGATATTCAAATCCTCTTGGTATTTGCCTCCATACAAAATAGTGTGTTTTTATGGCTATTTATTTATTATAAAATTTTATGTAGCATCTGTTGGTATCTTGCTATAAATTGATTGCACTACTTAAATACAACGATAATCTTGGCATTTCAATCTTTATGTTGCTTAGTATTTTATTCCATGAGTTATGAATATAGTTCTGAAAATATCAAACTGGTAAAAAGTTATTTTATGAAATAAAATTTTTCAGTGAAGATAAGACACTTCACAGAAATTTATGAATATTTATAGGCTGCGTCTCTGTTCACTACATTTCTATGACTTTCTTTGATTTTAGGTCTCTCTTCTCCTCCCCCTTCAATGGTGTCCTCAGAGTTAATTGGGATGTGCTGAAATTTGGGGGAGAGTCTCAGGAGCTTCAACAATGTTGAGCTGTCCTGAGTGAAATGCTGCAGGTCTCCACCTCAAGGAAAACCCAATGCTTTATCCTGTAGCTCTAAATAGCAGCAGTTTTGATTTCTCTTTCATATAGCCCAGGAGGGTTGGTGTTCTTGGTCTAAATCCTTCCATTCTCACTAGGAAGGTTTGATTAGTTCTCTTCAGAGGGCTTCACTGAGCATGTTCATGCACAGCCTTTTAGTAAAGGAAGGTGTCAAGGGTTGCAGGAACCGAACTGGAGTGGCGGACAGTGTCAGGGATGGTGGATGGAAAGTCAGGGAAGTGGGCAAGAGGAAAGAATGCCCAGAAAGTTGAGAAGGGTGGATAAAGCTCCTGATCGGCGTATGAAATCATGTATCTTGGTGCTTGAAAATTGCATAGTGTATGGAAATCCAAAAATTAATTTTGTTGTTACTACTACCATGGAGAAGAGGAATTAGTTTTCTTATAAACTTTTCTTCTGCGAAATATGTACTTTCCCTCTCATTCTCAATTCAGAAATTTTATAGAGTCAACATTCAGAGTTTATATCATTATGACCATAAATATTCATGGCTAAGCCACATAGTGTTCTATACATTTTCTTACACAAGTTTTTGTCCCCTGGAGTTAATGTTTTATATTGCTGCTTCTTATTTCTTTCTCTTTCTCTCTCTCTTTCTTTTTTGTTTTTTTATTATTTTGAGAGAGAGAGAATGAGCGTGAGGGGGGTGGGACGGAGAGAGAGAGAGAGAGAGAGAGAGAGAGAGAGAGAGAGAGAGAGAAAATCCCAAGCAGGCTCCCCTACATGGACTCTATCTCACAACCATATAAGATCATGACCTGAGCTGAAATTAAGAGTCCGTCCAATGCCCAACCAACTGAGGCATCCAGGCACCCTGCTGTTTTTTCTATCACTTCTTCAAGGCCAACAAGAGGCAGAGCAAGTCTGCTAGCAAGACAGAGTCTTACAAAGCATAATGTAATGACAGGAGTGGCATCTCATCATCTTTGTCATATTCTTTTGATGAGAAGCAGGTTACAGGTCCTCCTGAAACTCAAGGGGAGGGATTTACATACACAAAGATATGAATACCAGAAAACAGGAGTGGGGGCCGTTTAAAGTCTGCCATATAGTGATCTCTTTGTTTTATTGTTTTCCTACCACACATTTAGCTCCGTACAAACCAACAGAGAAAACACTTCTAACTCTGCTAAATACATCAGTCCTCCTACTACCCCTTTTTGAGAAATACTTTCTGGAGCCTTCTGACCTCTTGCTTCAATTTCAACTGTTGCTTTTTGGGCCTCCTGCACAGCTGTTATCCTGGGATTTTCATTTACCATCATACGTGGGATTCCCTGTGTCCAATTTCTGGTTTGGATTGCTTTTTTCCTGGACCCTATACCTTTTTCTATTTCTTTACTGAATCTTAGAATTCTTGTTTGGGCAAATTATAATGCCAGGAATTTTGACATTAACTCTTATCTCTTTCCCTACCTATTTCAATCCATCTCTCTTGGTATTGTATTCCCCAAAGCCTTGAGTATTGGAGAGTTTTTGCTTCTGAGACCATGTAAATACAGACGAATTTTGTATGGAAAAATGTAGTGAGCTGAATAGAAAAGGTAAAAAAAAAAAAAAAAAAAAAGGAATGGGTAGGTACGTAAGTAGCTATTTTTATATCTTGCATGGCTAAACATGATAATTTTGATTTTCCATTTGGTGTAGTATTTTGGCTAGGTAATGAATTATAGATTGGAAATAATTTTGCCTTAGAATTTTTAAAGCATTGCTTCAATGTTTTCAGTTATCCATATCACTGCTGCTGAGTCCTTTTATGTGACCTTGTTATGTCTACAAACTTTTAGTATTTCCTATTTTTTTATTTTGAAATTTTTCATCATTGTGCTTTATGCATCTTTTTTCATTGTTTATGTTTTAACTCCCAAACTTAGTGTTTTCAGTTTTAAATCTTTTTCTTGTACTGTTTCTTTAAAAATTCTTTTCATTTTGTTTTACTTGTTTTTTCTCTGTAGAATTCCCATGAAAGGGAGATTGGATCTCCTGAATTGATCTTCTGATTTTCTTATAATTTTTTTTGTCTTTTTGTTTCCTTATCCATGTGATTAGCTTGACTTTATCTTCTAGCTCTTCTACTGGATTTAAAAAATTTCTGCTATGATAGTGGTAATTTCTAGCAGCTCTTATTTTGTTGACCTCTTATATTTTTTTCTCATATCCCCGTAATATTATTTTCTTGAGTCAGTGTTTTATGATATGATTCATTAATTGCACATATTTTCGAAGTTTGTTTTTTTCTTAAAATTCCTTTTACCTTTTTTATTGTTTGTTTTTCATATTTTAGGTTTTCTTTGGATATCTAATGATCCTAAGCTGATACTTTTAATAGTGAGGCACCAAATAGCTGTTTGAAAATTGGGTATATGGCTGAGACTTCTTACTAGGTAAGCTGAAGCATAAGGTTATTGGGTGAAAGTAGTCTCTGTCATTGGGGAATCTAAATATTAGTATCTATATGTCTTTTTGCTTGGGTTGATTATTGTTTTAGAAACAAAGCCTCCCTTCTCCTTTCTGAGGGTTTGTCTGGCTGTCAGCAGATTAGGACCACAGGGTGGGGTCTGTGTTCAGAATGCAGGATGTCCTTTGCTTTGAGTATGTCCATATGTTGGCCTGTAATTTTGTGTCATGTCCCTAGGTCTGTAGCTGTGTTGTTCAGATTCTTTAGAGGTTAACTCGATATATTATTCCTCCTAGGTAAAGGAGAAGCAATTGCTGAAAGAAGGAGGGAAGCTAGTTTGAACTTATAAGCAGATTATCCAATAGACCTTTTGTTTTCAGCCTCACCCTTCATTCTGGCTTTCAGAGATATCTGGTGCTTCACAACCATGAGCTCTCCTCAAGGACTTAACTATCAAAATGAGATTTTTATATAAAGATCAGAATCAAGTTGATTCTCATTGGTTTTATCTTTCTGTAGACAGTTCTCACCTTTTTTTTTTCCTCCATCCATAAATGTGTTATAATGTTTATTACTTGTTAATAAATAAATCAAGGGTCCATACTCCTCACCACAGATTCCCTTGAAAATTAAATAAAAAAATAAGGCAGCATAGATTATATTAAATTTTAGTCACCTGTCCCATCTAAATTTCTCAGAATGTGCTTTTGTTTGTTTATTTATTCTCAGAATGTGGTTTAGACAAGTAAGTAGTGCTGACTGTCCAGATTTAACATTATTTTAATTGGCCAAAAATAATTTTTTTATGTAATTTCTAGATGTTTTTCTTAAGAATTCTTAAGCATCCCTTAGATTTATGTGCTAGATTCTCTTTGAGAATAGACTTTTGCCATAACGTGCTATCAGGTTACAAACTGTTATTTTTTCATTTTAACTACTTAAGATGTACTGCCTATTTACTTAAAATTTAAGTTTCCCCAGAAAAAAGACCAAAGAGAATTAGTTGTTTTTCACTCGGTGGAGTAAGAGAAAGGATTAACCAAATAATCCGGTGTCTGTGACATACAGTATAGGGTCTATAAATATTGATCAATTTAAATTGATAGTTATAGGCTTCCATAAACTCAGGAAACAGCATTCTTCATCTATTTCACCTGTAGTAACCCTTTCCAAAAATAATTTTCTGCAGCACAGAAGAGCTTCCTCAGAGGATCCAGCCAAGGTTGGTTGCTTCTTGCCTAGTTAGAGTCTTGGGCATGCTTTCTTCAGAGCAATCTCATTAATCTTTAATTCCTGTGATAGTGACATTGAACTATGAAGACAAAGTATTCTTTCCATTGTTACTTTAGCTCACATGTCTAAGGTTTTATTTTGTTCACTATGGGTATATATAAATTTTGAACCACTCTCTTAAGGCTATCTTGCTTAGATGACTTTATAGCTAATCTACAAAAGCTATAATTTTAAAAACCTATAGTATTCTTTTAATAGTCATTAAATCATTAATAATCAGTATTCTTCTTTTGTACTGAAGTACACTATTTTGTCTTTTGCCCTTTATTCTTCTGCTTTGTTCCTGCCTAGAACACACATATACTTGGAGGTAGAGTAGCCACCCTTTGATTTGAGAAGAGACCCTAGGACCATGAACACTTAAGGAAAAATTTGCAGTGTGTTTTTAAACACCTCTCAAAATGCATTGCAGAACAGCACACACACCCCTTCACTTAAAAAAAGCACTTTTCTCTTTGCAGTAAGCTGTTACCACTTTTTAGAACATTTTTATTATGTGTTTTTAAGCACTTCTCTAAATACATTACAGAAGACCTATCACATCCATCTCTGAAATAATACACTTCTCAAAGTATTCTTCGTGTACAACTCTTATAAACACCTTTATTACTTTTTTTGTTTTGTTTTGCTTTTGTTTTCGTTTGTTTTAGAGAGAGCTCAAGTGGGGACGAAGGGCAGAGGAAGAGAGAGAAAGAACCTCAAGCAAGTTCAGTGCAGAGCCCTACTTGGGGCTCCATCTCACGACAGTGAGATCATGACCTGAGCTGAATTCAAGAGTTAGATGCTTAACTGACTGAGCTACCCAGGTGCCCCTATTTTTAAATACTACTCTAAATTCATTACAGAATTGCAAACACATCCCTTAACTTAAAAAAAAAAAACAACAAAACTTTTCTCATGGTATAGGAATTCTTTTATAAACATCATTATTACCAAACACTTTTTTGAGCAGCTAAATCAATCCTGGATTACCCTTTTATGTACCTTAGTTACGTGAGAAAAATCATTCCATATTTTGGTACCTTACCCTAGTCAGATTTTCTTTGACTGCTGCTGACTGGAATTCCTAGAGATGTTCTCCATTGTCTCTGAGGAGACTGCTTTGCATGTTGCTTACATTCTATTCTGCTGAGTGACAGACTGTGTGCCAAACTAGGTCTCAGTGAAAATTGTTCAGTTTTCACTGATATCTGTCTCTCTTGGAAAACAAAACAAAACAAAACAAAAAAAACAACAGCTTGTGTCCTTTGCATCTTACCAAAACTTATAATTATTTGGGAATCCTTTATGGCTACATGAGAAAAGTGAGATTTCTGCTATAATGCTTTCTGTTGTCATAGCGTGGGAAAAATCAGAGCTGTAGATGTAGATTTCTTCTTGCAATGGGAAAAAATCATAGGGGGTACATATGGAAGAAGACATAACATGTCTTACCACTCGCCAAATTGGGGTAATCTCTCAGTCCTCACCCATCCAGTCCTTGGCATTCTCTTCTAGTGGTAGGCCTCAAGTGCATCCATTTCAACCTTGGCATATGATTAAATTGATGTTTAAAAACCAGGTATAGGGGCCCCGGGGTGGCTCAGTTGGTTAAGCATCTGACTTTAGCTCAGGTCATGATCTCATGGTTGGAGGGATCGAGTCCCACATTGGGCTCTGTGCTGACAGCTTGGAGCCTGGAGCCTGCTTCAGATTCTCTGTCTCCCTCTCTCTCTGTGCCTCCCCTGTTTGCGCTCTCTCAAAAATAAACATTAAAAAATAATTAAAAAAAATAAAACCAGCTACATACATGAATATAGGTTATATAACAATTTAATATTGTGATTCATTTCCATGAGTTGTACTACCTTTGTTAGGTACACTTGAAAAATCTAACAGACTTTAATGATGATATTTTTTACAGTAACATACACATTAATAATAGTCCAGTTATAACAAACTTAGAAGTATGAATGCAGGTATCCTGGGTGGCTCAGTTGGGTAAGCATCTGACTCTTGATTTCAGCTCAGGTCATGATCTCACTTTTGGATTTCAGCCCTGCATCAAGGCTCTGCCCTAAGAGCATGGAGCCATCTTGGGATCGTGTCTCCCTCTCTGTCTGCTCCTCCCCAGCTCATAGTCTCTCTCTCTCTCTCTCTTTCTCTCTTTCTCTCAAAAAAAAAAAAAAAAAAAAAGAAAAGAAAGAAAAAAAAAAGAAAAGAAAAGAAGTGTGAATGCATTCCAGGAAATGGTGGCACTAAATGAATCCATGCTGTCACTGTCAACTTGGCATTGTCTCTATGGAATTGCATCCACAACATCATTTATTCAAATCAGTCAAGGCATAATTAGGGATGCATTGGTTGATGATCTTATGTCTCTATATTTTTTAGAGTTGTTCTGTTGGTGGATTTTTCTAGGGCTGGTATATTACGTACCTCAATTGGAGAACTCACCTGATAGACTTATGGTCAAACTGGCATTTCAATACAACCCATGCTGTAACCTATGAATGCTTATTCTTTTCAAAATAGTCAATGTGTCTTCAGATAATAGGATGTAATAACATTAAAAGAGACCTTTGTGGAGTAAACAAAGAGATTAGAAAGTGCTATGAGAGTAGGGGAGCCTAGGTGGCTCAGTCCGTTGAGCATCCATGTGACTTGATTTTGGCTCAGGTCATGATCTCATGGTTCTTGAGATCGAGCCCTGCATCGGGCTCCATGCTGAGTGTGGAGCCTGCTTAGGATTCTCTCTCTTTTTCTCTCTCTCTTCCTCTGCCCCTCTCCCCTGCTTTCATGCTCTCTCTCTCTCTTTCAAAAATAATAATAAAATAAAATTTTTTAAAAAAGAGAGTGCTGTGTAAATAAAGTGAAGTAAAGAGGCTAAGCAGTATTTGCATAAGAGTAAATTCTGCCATCCTTGGTGATCAGTGCTATGAAGAATCATAAGTATATAGCTTTGCTAAATAAAGTATTGCTATAATGTAAAGTCATTCAAATTCACTTAATATTTTAAAAAGCATTTTCTCATCCATTTTAGTTTCTAAGACCTTTAAAAATTCTAAATTTGTACACTTCAATTTAATTTATTTTCAGTGTATCCAACTGTATTTTCACACATTAAATTAATTTTACCTTTAAAAACAGGCTTGATTCCTCTTCTAGTGGAATAACTAGTGGCAAGATTACTGCTATAAACAGCTACAACACTGGACACGATCCCTGATGGTCCGTTTTCTGGGATTGGACTACAGGCAGTACCAATCTTTGAAAACAGGGAAACCTATGAGGTACACTCCAGGTTTACTGTGTCTTTCTGTCTGAGGTACTTTCATTATTAAAGAGCAGAGACAGGGATCCTGAGCAGAGCCACAGTGTCACTGAGCTGAACAGGTAGAGATCAGAGTTGAGACTGCTCAAGTAGCTGGAATTTGTTAGGCGAGGAAGAGCTTTATGGAGGGGAGCTCCAGAAGTCTACCTGGGGGTCTCTAAGAGGACATTGCTGCCCCTGTGCAGGACAAGACTGTGCTACCTAGGCAAGAACACCTTCTGCAGGGCTGATAGCTGAAGGGTGGTACCAGAGGTCATGCAGTGCTGGGGATGGTTGTGTTCATGGCCAGGCAGAGTGGAGATGGATCTTGGTAAAAATCTCAGCCATTTAGCTGGTACTCCCGAAAGGCCAAGTTTTAGGAATAACCATTAGAAAATAGAGCAAGGACAACATTCCAGAACTAAGAAGGAAGCCAAAATAGACCCTTTTTAACAAAGTGATAAACAAACTCTTTATGATCAAGAAGTCCTGCCACTAGTTTAACTGCCAGCCAGATCCGGAGTCAACACCCTTTAAAGGAAGGTAGTGTAATGCAAGTGTTTGTAGTTGTGGGAGGAGTGGTCAAGGCTTGAACAAAGAAGTGGCCAGGTATGAAATACTAGTCCAGAGGAAGAAGGTGACTGAAGGGCCTGACACAGGGGTTGGAACCCTCATGAAGAAAGTGAGTGATTGGGAAGTGGGCCACATCAGCCATCCTGAACTGAAGGAGATTTAAGAGACATGATGGCCAGGTGCAGTGTGTGATCCCGTACTGGAAATTTCATAGAGGGTATTATTGGGACAGTTGATGAAAATTGAATGGGGCTGCTAGATGAAGGATATATGGTGATTCTTACAACTTTTCTATACATTTAATTTTTTTTCAAATTTCATTAACAAAAAACTTATTAAAACAATATGAAACCACACCTTTTTTGATAATACTAGATCTGATGCAACACAAGGACAAGTTATTCCAACTCTCAAGTTTTCTTCCTGCCCCATGCTATAATATTATAAAGTAGCTGTGTACACTTGTTATAGATGAGCATGAATTTTAATATTTAGGTCTTAGAAATATATCAGTGTTGTACAGGTATGAGAACCTTGACAAAGACATACAGATATAAATATTGGTTCTAAATAATAGGTTACTAAATTTAATAATTTATTCAGGGCTGTAACTTGGAGGCCAATAAACTTGTAACCAAAGGAAGGCACATGTATTCAAGTGCACAGCAGATTGATACCCAGGCGCTTATCGATGCACTATAAACAAAGCTGGCAAATGCCGTGAAGGTTTTTCTTAGAGGTTTCTCAGCCCTTGGGAGGTGTTCCAAAAGTTGACTCAAGTCACTGGCAGGAAGTACAGGCTCTTGAAAACTACTTGCTGTTGCTCCAAGGGCCATTTTAGGTTACTGGGGCTTATCCAGAATATTCTCCTGAAGTGACCTGTGAGTTACATGGAGCCCTATAGTGCCTTTTCTGAGCATTTGTGCAGCTTTCTCCTTTACAGAAAATTTTGTGCCACTTGACAATGTGGAGGCAATGATGACGGCTGTGGTGGTGTGTATGTGTATGGGCAAAGACTTTGTAGGATGTAGGAGAACAGCGTAATTTGATTAGAATTATTGAGGAATAATTTGCCTTTACTGGAACCTAGCAGATAGAAGTTGTGTATTGAGGAACCTCAAGTCTTCCCTTGTTGACTTCTCTCTTTATGTGCTGAAACCTAGTACACTGTTCAAAAAATAATGTGCAGACTGCCACTAATACTGTTTAAGGGGCAAAGCAACTGAAAAATTTCTGGGCAAACAGAACACATTTTGAGGATGTTATGTAGAAAAAGATAGAAGAAAACAGGATCAAACAATAAATAGTACTGAAAATTTTAGTTTCAATGCTTTGGAAAATGTATACTGTTTTCAGTTTAAGTCCAAAGTTTATACCAGGAGTTCTTAAAATAATTATAAATTTTATTTGGTATACCTGTTTGCAACTCATGCCTATCGTGAAGGCAGTGCTTACGTTTGTTTGAAGGAATAACTCTATAATATGTAAGGAAACAATGACACCCCAGTTACTCTAGTAGCTAGCCTTCAAGTCCTCTTTTGATTATTTTTCTTTATTTCATCTTCAGGGGCAATGAATTGTGTTACTCATTATCACTGATTCATGATATGTTTATGTTATCATTCTTGCCTTCATCGAAAAAAAGTTCAAATTTAAATTGTTTTTGAGTAAAGAATATGGCTATCCTATCCTTCTTGTTCTCTAAATCACCTCAATTATGTTTATGCCCAGGACTCTCTGATTCTTTATGCAGCTTATATTGTACTATATACATAATCCAAATATTCTAGGCCAAATAGCTTGTGACTATAAGGAAAGACAGAGCTTTCTTTTTATACACAAAGTGTAATGGGATGCAACCCCGTTGTATTGACTGCCTGCAAAGAGCGTCCTCAAAATGTCTTCCATTTATTTCTGAGACTCCTTTAGGAGCAGTATCTCATGGGCCCTAAATTAGCTATAAGATGAATTTATCATGACACAGTGGCCTTATTCTCTGCTTCTTCTACCTCAGTTCTCACTTTTCTGCTTTCTACAAAGCTACTTATAGAGGTTTCACTGCCATCAATTCCCACCATTAGAGCATCAGGGCACAGGTATAAAGGTCAAAGTTACTGTTCCACTTGACTCCAAACTTTTAATTCTCAACACCTAATTCACAGTTCCCTGTGAAGTATGGTGTGATGGTTAATTTTATGTGTCAACCTGACTGGACCAGGAGATGCTCAGATACCTGCTTAAGCATTATTTCTGCGTATATCTGTGAGGGTGTTTCTAGAAGACATTAACATTTGAATTGGTGGACTTAGAATAAAGCAGATTGCCCTCCCTAATGTGAGTGGACATCATGAAATTCATTGAAGGCCTGGATAGAATAAAAAGGCAGAGAAAGGTTGAGTTTACTACTTGAATGCCTAACTACTTGAGCTGAGACATGGATTTTCTCCTGTTTTTGGTGCTTCTGGTTCTCAGGTCTTCAGACTCAGACTGGAGTCTACACCATTGGCTCTCTGGCTCTGAGGCCTTTGAATTACACCACCAGCCTTCCTGGCTCTCCAGCCAGATGGCAGAATGGGACTTCTCAGCCTTTTATAATCCTGTGAATCAATTCCTTATAATACATTTCATTATTATATATTCTCTTTATATAATTCAATATATAATTATATAGAATAAAAAATATATTTACACACATGTATGTGTATATATGTGTGCATGTAAGATTTTATTTCATTTTATATATAATTTAATATATATTTATATGTAAACACAAGTGTATGTGTATATATATATTTTTTTCTTAATATTCCCTATTGTTTCTGTATTTCTGGAGAACCCTGACTAATACTTATGGGGACTGGTTTCTTTGCCTACTCTGTGCCCCACCCTGACACCCGGGTCCAAAGCAGCACTACTTGTGCCCAGCCAGAACCTGAGATATTGTCAGATTCTGCCTCATTTTCTCTGTCCGTAGAAGTTCTGAAAGAATCCCAGAGAGTAGGCCAGTCATCTCCTCTCTGTCCTCCACTGTTCTAATGCCCTGATTCCAGTGAAAGTTTCTCCATCCTTTTCTAGCTACAAAATAAAAAATATTTTGTGCTTGTTAATGCATATAAATGGATACCAGTAACTAAGAGCATAGATGGTTTTTATAGTAGTAGATTCTAGCTATTAGTGTAGCTTCTACCTTCTAGCTATTCAACTAACTACTCATTTACAGTTCAGCTAGCTAAAAAAAAAATGCTGTTACACATTGTTTTCAAAGTGTTATTTAGCAGTGCACAACCTAAAGCAAAGTTTAACGTATAGAGCAAGGGGCACCTGCGTGGCTCAGCCGGTTGAGTGTCTGTCTCTTGATATCGGCTCCCGCGGTTGTGGGATCAAGCCCTGTGTCTGGCTCTGCCCTTACAATGCAGTGCCTGCTTGGGATTCATTCATTCTCTCTCTCTCTCTCCCTCTCTGTCTCTCAAAATAGATACATAAACATAAAAAAATATAGAACAAGATAGAAGAACTCTTATTTGTCATGTTTAGTGAAAATGTAATGCTCTGACATCACAGCCAGAAGAACATAGGGCTCCTGTGTTTCTATGTAGGATTATACCTCAATAGGAGTTATGAGAGTAAAATAAATAATGAGTACAATAAGTTTCTGGCCAGTATTGAGAGCATATTGAGAGCATATGTGTAATTTAGAGCAAGGCTGTAAGGATTTATTCCCCTGAGCAGAAAGCCCAAGCCTGCCCTGGATTGCTTTTGGGGCTTGCAGGCCATGCCAAAGGCTTCTGCAATGAGAAAAATCCAACTGGTGCAGATACCATTTTCTTGAGATTAGGAGACACCTTGACACATAATGGCAGACATCGTATATAGTGTGGGCAATAGCAAAATGAATTGGATAGACATAATCAACACTGTTATACTGATCACTGCAGGAATCGGAGCCAGAGAGAGATAAATGGCCAATACTGCTTGGTTGTTGAGAAGAGATTGTTAATGAGCACAATGCTGTCTCTTTCCTGATGATTCTTTCCTGATGATTCTTTGACACTGAGGTGAGGTTTGTGGCTTTACATAGTTTTCTTTGGATAAGATTTCACTTATGACATTGCTAAGAACAAGAAGCCACATAAAATTGGAGACACTTGGCATGGTCTTCTTCTCTGGAAATTGTTGAGTTCATTTCTGATTGAAACCACAGGAGTAAATTGAAAGAGTATCCTTAACAAAGGACATCATACACATCAAACTTGCTGACATTTCTTTTAATACCATGAAGTAGGAGGAATTCACAACTGTGTCATTTTCCTTTCTGTATAAAACTAGATGACACTACTATTATTATTCTGTGCTACCAAACCTTGGTGTTCTTGATTTATGTCTATACTAAAACTATCAAAAAGATTGTTCTAATTTTTGAGTCACTTTAGAAATGCCAATGGCATAGATACTTTCAAAATGGTGAGAGTTTTCTTCAATGAGAAAGACTTTGGCTAGGGGCAGAAAACCACAACTTAGCTTATGGTATCCCAAATGAAGCATCAACAACCTTGGCTACCATCTAAATTTCCTCCTTTGGAGAAGGCACATCATTTTGACATTTCATTGCTTTTCACATGAAGATTTACTGGTGTAAAAGATCCAGCCAGCACTCTTGAAAAGAATCTTGTTTACTGTTATGAACAATAACACCAGGTTCTTCAAAGCCAGATTGATTATTTATTTATTTATTTATATCAAAGTCAGATTTTTACATCATTGTCTTTTCAAGAAATCCTGTCACAAATTCAAGCATAATGTAAAGTTTTTGAGTACCAAGAAGTTTGCCACCATTTTAAGTGTTTGAACTTTATTATCTTTTTTTAACATTTATTTATTTATTTTGAGAGAGAGGGAGCACGTGATTGCCCAGGTGCTCACATGCGGAAAGGGACAGAGAGAGGGAGAAAGAGAATCAATCCCAAGCAGGCTCTGCACTGTCAGCACAGAGCCCCACACGGGGTTCAACCACACCAACCATGAGATCATGACCTGAGCAGACATCAAGAGTTAGATGCTTAACTGACTGGATTGAGCCACCGAGGTGCCACTTGACTAAAATTTAAACAACAGTTGTATTTATTTGAGAGAATAAGAAAGCCCTAATCACAGAAAATCTTGACAGAGAGAAATGTATTTGTGGATTGGCTCACTGGCTGATAATTTGGACCAAAAGAAAGGCAAATCTTCTGATTTAAGGTGCTTCCGTTGCCTGTGAATGATAATGAAAAGAAAGAAGCTCTTTTGGCAGAGTTTTCATTCTGTGAGAGGTGGACAGGAGTTGGCAAATATACAAACTTTCCAATTCCAGGCAAAGTGTTTCTAGAGCCTGGAGTTGAGACTGACAGTCTTATCATTTTGTCCATTGGCAGAAATCTTTGAATATATCAAAGTACTGAAAAACTTCTTTGAAAGTTACCCCTGCTTCGATGACCTTAACATCAAAATATGGATTTATTTTATTTTCTTGCTGAAATAGACAGGATCAGTGATGCAGTACTTGCCAAAGGTGACCTTATTGACTGGAGGAAATGATGTGACTAGAATTTCTTCAAAGGGTCTTGGAGAATGTTTTGTTTCTTCACATAATCCTATCCTTGACTGGCAGAGAGTAATGGTTATTCTAATTCTGTATAAAATGGCAGTGCCATCTTATATAGCAAGCTAGGTTTTTTCACTACCTCCTGCTCACAAACTACAGAAAAGTTATAAATTTGTTTAATGTCCAAGATACTGCTTTGTTAAAGTAAACTAAATCTTTTAACTCAGGTTTCTTACTGAAATGTGCTGTTGAGCCAGATTAGATTAGTGCTCTTTTTATTTCCATAATGCAATTCATTTTTGTTTTACTTTAGAAAGACTTTTGATTTTTTCTTGGAAAATTAGAGGGAAAGAAAATTATTTATTCATAATTTAAAAAAATTCTGCCTATGTGAATAAAATCAGTTCCTAATGAAATAAAATAAAATTTATGCAAAAGTTATGTAATATGTTCTCATGTTCACTATGCCATGGAAGGGACACTGGCTGCATAAATTTTACAAAGGAAACTAGGGACCCTTAGAAAACAAAAAAAAACTGCTACACCCCCAAAATGAAAAACTACTCAACTGAATGATCTCTAAGAAGTTTTCAGCTTTAATATTGTGTGATTCTGTTTCGGAATACAGATTCAGAATCAGACTTCAGTAGGAACTTAATCTTTATTAAGTTTATAAAACAAATGTTTATTATATCATTAGGATTGCTATAACAAAATACCGTAAACTGAGTGGCTTAAATAGCAGAAATTTATTTTCTCACAGTTTGGGGTCTAGAAGCTTAAGATCAAGGGGTAGGCAGGGTTGGTTTCATTCTAAGACCAACCTGTTTAGCTTGCAGATGGCCCCCTTGTTGTTGTATCCTAACATGGTCTTTCTTCTGTGTTTGCTTCTTGCTGTGTCCTAACATGGTCCTTCTACTGGTGTCTTTCTCTGTGTCTAAATTTCTTATGACACCAGTAAGATTGGATTATGACCGTCCCCCTTGCCCCCCCCCCCCCCCGATGACATCATTTTAACTTAATCATTTCTTTAAAGGCCTTATCTCCAAATCGATTTACATCCCCAGGTACTGAGGGTTAGGACCTTAACATATGACTTTTGTGAGGACATAGTTTAGCCCATAGCAAGTATATTCTCATTGCAAGGTAGGGATGGCTTTGGTGGAAAGGGGAAAGAATTGAAGTCAGTCTCCAGTCAGGGACTTCTTTGGATAGGAAAGAAGAGAAGTTCATGCATAATATTGATAAGGATTCTAGAGATATAAAATGGGGTCAAAGAAAAGTGGTAGGAGTGAAGAAGATAGATACCTTCAAGAGGTTTAATTAGCCATGTGAAATGACAAGGTAAGGTAAGTGTAACAATTGTCCATTCTCTGAGAAATACCATAATACAAAGAACATGAACAGTATGGAAAGTAATTTCAAAACAACATAGTTTTCTTTTTTTGTATAATGTTATGAAGGAAATTTATAATCTAATTCTTAACTTTCTCACTTTCTGTTTCTGTAAGTATAACTGCTCTTGTGGCACCCTTTAAAAAATGTTGTCCCAAATTTCCTCCACTATCTTCAGCTCTTCTCCTTACTCCTGCCTCTTTATTCCTGATCCTCCATTGTAAGATCACAAAGAAACCCATCGACCAGAAAGAACCTTCTTTGGAGGGAAGGTAGGAGAAACAGAAGGCAAAACCAGAAACCTTTGGTTGGAGAGGAAAGCCTAATAATACTCATCAGTTAATTGTTTTGGATTTGTCACATGAGGAATATATATTTTGGAAATACGGGATTTGTTATTGACCTTCCCAAGAATTGGCTTTAGTGAATGAGATCGGAGGCTATGTTAGAATGGGTAGAACCATGTTGGAGTTGAGGCTTGACACAGAGCACATACTACTGTTTTAAGATTTTAACTCTGAAGAGATGCATAAATAGAGCAATAGCCAGAGAGAAGCTGGAGGGACAATCGGGAAAAAAGTTTTCTATGATTAGAAAAATTTGAGCAGTTTTGGATTTATATTCAGTGTATCTGACTGTATTTTCACACATTTAAGTTAATTTTACCTTTTAAAAACAGGCTTGATTCCTCTTCTAGTGGAATAACTAGTGGCAAGATTACTGCTATAAACAGCCACAACACTGCACAAAATCCAGAGAGTCCATTGAGAAGGAGAGGATATAGGTTTGGGTAGGAAAGAGAAGACTTAATGAATCACAGACCCTGAGAAGGATTTCTCCAGTAGTAAGAGTGGTGAAGGGTTAGGATATTTGCAAAAAACGGTAGGAGAGGGAGTCAAAAAGTTTGGCTCTGAAGAATTTTAATTTTGAAGGTAGAAAAGGAAATGACTTCAGTCTTAGTGCAAGAGTTTCTTCTCTGGTCCTCTAGCAGGTAATGATTGTCAAGAACTATGAAGAAGCTGAACTACATTTTCATCATGAAGATATATTTTCAATATATAGCTTCTTAAATTACGCTGTTTCAGTTTGAAAAGCAAGGAGGTATCCTAAGGCTCAGGAGTTCTCCCTCCCACCCCTTTTTTCCTTTGTTGCAGACTACCAAATGTGGTAACATTAGCTGCCACAACAATTGTGAGAACTTCTCATTTCCTTCAAGTGTAGGCAAATGGAGAATGTGTGCAGTATTTTATTTTTATGGTTCTACTTTCAGGCAATGTCAGCTGTTTTTAGATTGACAATAAAAATCCTTATTGCTGGGAGAATTATATTTCACAAGTTTCTTCTCCCAGTTTTTCCATTTTCCTTTGTAGAGCTGTTTGGCAAGGACAGAGAGCAAGAGAGGAAGAGGGCAGGTTGGGAGGGTGTATTTGAACAGCTTCGCTGGAATTTAAGCATCCAGTGTCTTTAGTGGAGAGTGGGACACAAGCTGCAGATGTAGACAAACTAATTTTTTATTCTTTTTATTGATTCCTTGGTGTTGCAAGAAATACAGTTAAAGAGTTACTTGTTTTCATAACTACTGTTATGAGTAATGCTATTCTGTAAAATTCTCAAGCACATGGATATGATATTTTGACATGTTTTATCTTTATCTTTTGGCATAAAGGGTACTATCAGATATAAATAAGTCTTTACCCACTTCTGGCTTTTTGGAATCTCAAGCAATACACTTGAAATTATCAGTATTCTGTATCATTCTTCTATCAGTTGCTCTACCTATTAGTGCCTGTTTCTTGAGTGCCAGTTATATACCAGATCTTATGCTGGGGGCTTACAGATACAGAGCTGAATGCACAAATCTGTTCCTCTTCTCATGGTGCTTTCAGTATATCCATCATTGCCTCCAAAGGATAGCATCGCATATTACATGTTTGTGCTCAGATTTGATATGTGGCGTTTATCTGGGGAAGCAAGTCAAAAGAGTCCTCTATGTGTTATCAAAGAGCCAGCCCAGCGTTCCAGGTGAAGAATTAGGGCTATGATAATTAAAATAGCTGCACTTATAAAATTGCATGCAATGAGAAGGATGCTGTTCTTGGTACTTTATACACATTGATCCCCTAATGAACACTGTGAGGTAGCTATTACCATTCTCATTTTACAAATGAGTTAAATAAGTTGCCAAGAGTGGTTTGCAAGTGGTAAAGAGAGATTTCACCCCAGGTACTCTGACTCTAGACTCTGTGCTCTTTACTGCTTTACTATATATTACTTTGGCATATTAAACACATGCAATTATAGAATGAGAAAATTATGAGTATCAGGGCAGTGGTTTTCAACTGGAAGAGGTTTTGTTTTTTACAGGACATTTGGCATCATTTGGAAACAGCTTTGGTTGTTCTAACTTGAGGAATACTACTGTATCTAGTGGGGAAAGTCCAGGGATGCTTCTAAATATCCTACAATGCACAGGACAGCCCCCCATAACAGACAATTATGGGGTTAAAAATGTAAATAGTTCCCAGATTCAGAAACCCTTCCTGAGAGAGTGCATCTTGAAAACAAGGCCCTAGAGAAGGCATGTGACCTCCCAGAATCACCAGATTAACTTGAGGTCTTCTGATTTCCAATTCAGTTCCCCCTTGTTTTTCTACTCCTGCTGGCTGTTTTGTTTCACCATAGTGGATCTCAAGGTTTCTGGGTGCTGGGTTCTTCACAAGTGTTGAGTGAGTGTTGTGCTTCACTTAATGTAAAGAGAGGGCTAGGCTAATTATGAGTAGAATCTGAAAGTTCACATTCTTCCTTATGTATTTATTTCTTCCTTTTCTGTTTCCTTCTGGTCACCTGCAATTCTCTCCTCACATACGTGCTTTCTTAATGTTATCAGCTGCCCATGGCCCTGTCTGTATGCTTTCCTTCCTCTGTGCTGCCGATCCAAAACTACCTTTCCTTTCTTCTGTCCTTTTTGTCAAAAATCTTTCTATGAAGTTTAACTATCAAGAAGAAATCTGAGTAAACATAATTAACCTAAGTTGAAATGTTTGATAATCACCTACACACCACCCGTTATCCTTTCCTGGAATGTTTACTTTTAACCTAATGATTACTCATGAATTAGTGTGGGGAAAACATAGTTGGAAAGCTTTCTTGTTGTACCTTGAATTATACTGTGATTATGTCATCCATAGGTAACATTAGCTTTGGAAGTGAGCACTGATAGCTTGTTAGTTCTAACAGGCTTTGTTAGTTCTCCCAGGCCTGAGGGGGTAACACTTCTGCTTTCCTTTCCAAACTCTCCCCAAGCCAAAAGTGTTTTGTAGCCCAGGAGACCATTCTGATCAGTATGCAATATTCAATTTAGAGTGCACTTGTGATCTATTACAAACTAAATGTTTATGCCCTTCCCTTGGCTCCCAAATTTACATGTTGAAGCCCAGTCCCCAGTGTGATGATATTTAGAGGGGGGTGTCTTTGGGAGGTTATTAGATCCTGATGAAGTCATGAGTGTAGGGCTCTCATGATGGGATTAGTGTCTTTAGAAGAAGAGGAAGAGACAAGAGCTGTGTCTCTGCCATGTGAGGACACAGTGAAAAGACAACTGTTTGCAAATCAGGAACATGTCTCTCACCAGAAAATGCATCTGCTTGCACCTTGATCTTGGACTTAACAGCTTCCAGAAATGTGAGAAATAAGTATGTGTTATTTAAGCCACTCAGTCTATGACATTTTGTTTATAGCAGCCTGAGCTAGGACATGATCCAAGATGTTTAGCCACTTTAAGGAATACCTAGTGCTCCCTTCTAGAGAAATCAGGAGATCAAGTCACAGGTGTTCCTTGGTGTATGGATCTGGGTAGGCTGTGAAGTACTTTTAAGTCTCCTCTACTGGATGAGCCATGAATGATTTATTTTATTTCTCAACTCCCCCTATAGGTCATCCTGTGACTAATTAGGTAAACATTGGTTTGACTTTCTGATTCCCTGGGCTGTATGTCTAAGTGAGGTATAACCCTGTCAGAGAAAACTCTTGTGTTGGCAGCCAACTGTTGTTGAGCCCATTTATTATTTTTTTTCAAGTTTATATATTTATTTTGAGAGAGAGAGAGCGAGCATGAGCGGGGAAGGGCAGAGAGAGAGGGAAAGAGAGAGGGAGAGAGAGCATCTCAAGCAGGCTCTGCACGTCAGTACAGAGCCGGTGCAGGGCTCAAACTCACGAACTGTCATGACCTGAGCTGAAACCCAGAAGCTGAGCTGAAACCAAGAAGGTTAACCAACTGAGCCACCCAGGTGTCCCTCTCATTGAGCCCATTTAGATCACAGAGTTAAATCTTGTGACATCTGGGCAAGATTAGGGTAGCTGAGCCATCAGCAAAGCAAAATTGAAATTTACTTTTAGCACCCTCTTGCCCCAATTATGCCTAAATATCTGGTAGTATTACTAGTACTTTAATATTGTTTAATTCAATTTTGTTTTATTTACTTATAAATTTCAACTTTGTTAATGTGTGTATTGTCATATTATTTTGTTTGTCTGCTAGAATCATCTAAATTCTCACAGGTAAAGTCTTGGAGGGAATATGACATTAATATACTTTTCTTTTTAAATTAAGTATCTGCATTTGGAATTTAGAGTGGTTTTCGTGCAGGCAGAGAGATCATTTGTGTTTTGGGATGCTGATATGGAGTCAAAGAAGGTATAAAGATTAAAAAGGGACTGTCTAACAAAAGAAAAAGTAACACCAGTAAACATTAGCAGGCTGAAATTCCAGCTTCAGGTGCTTAATAAATGTTTGTCTTTGAATGAGATGCACAATTGGTAGGTGTAACGTGTTCTATACTCCTTTGAATGCCATTTCAATTATCATTCTAATTTTACAAGGTACTCTATTTTATTGGGAGCTTGAACAAATCAGGCTTCAGCCTCAGTTTCTTAATCTTTAAATTGAGAAGTTAAGACATGATAAAACTAAGATCTCTTCCAGAAATAAATAACTTCTTGTGTTTTATGTTGTTCTTTTTATTGAAAAATTATATATTACATTATTTGAGGTTCCTTTGCTGGCTGTCAGCAATATAAGGTTTTGCTAGCAAAATAGGCACTGTACTCATCATCTTAAAAAAATGCAAAGTTGGATAAATGACAATCTCTAGGATTTATGTTATGCTTATTTTACCCTCTTTTTTGCCTCTTTTTTCCTTAGCTGTTTTCAAATGCAAGAGTGCTATTGTTCAGTGTAATCTTGTATATTATCCACGTTAATGGGGGACCATCCCAAACCTTTCTATCATTCCTTGGATACAGGTTGAGGTAGCATAGTAACCTGAGCTTTAATACTAGTTCTGTTGTTAACTGTGAGACTTGGAGCAGGTCTTTCCGTCTCTGCTTCTTGATTCCACGTATACAATACAATGTCTCATTTCTCTTTATTTTTACATGATCTGTTTAGAAAGGTAAATATATGCTCATTGGTATAAAATGCAAGTAGTATAAAAAGGTATAATAAAAGAAGAAAGAAAAAAAATTCACATACATTTGCAAATACATATGTGAATACCATCGTGTGATAAATATATACATTTTTTTTTCTTAAAAATATCTCCTAGAGACATGTCAATGAGTAAGGCATCTCCATTATTAAAGGATACTGACATCCCATTTCATGAACTCTGTTTCACTAATGAGACATTTTAGGTTCATTTTTGTTTTTTTATTTTGTTTTGTTTTGTTTTTGCTATTGCAAACAGCACTACTATGAATATATTTTTACGCCTTATTATATTCTCTTTTTAGAATGAACTCCTAGGAATATGGTTGTTGGATCAAAGGATATATATATTTAACATTTCACTCCTACTGTCATTTTTTTCTCCACAAAGATATCATGTTTTGCATTACCAGCAGCTCTGTTTCCCCACATCCTTGCCTGAATTTGGTATTGGTAATATTTTCACCTTTGTCAGTCTTATTATGAGAAATGACATCTCACCATTACACTGTCTTAAGAATATAAGATTATATTGTGAAAATACAAAGTGATATAGTTATGACAATTATTTTTTTATCATTTTATTTTTCATCATGGTAAGTACACTCTTTAATCTCCATCCCCTGTTTCCCTTATCCCTCCACTCACCTTCTTCTGGTAACCGTCAGTTTGTTCTCTATAGTGTGTTTCTTGGTTTGTCTCTTTTTTCCTTTGGTCATTTGTTATGTTTGTTTGTTTGTTTTAATTCCACATATGAAGGAAATCATATGGTATTTGTCTTTCTTTGACTTATTTCACTTAGCCTAATAATCTTTAGTTCTATGCATGTCGTTGCAAATGGCACTATTTCGTTCTTTTTTATAGCTGAGTAATATCCCATTGTATACATATACCACTCCTTCTGTATCCAGTCGTCTATTCAGGGACACTTGAGATGCTTCCATAGTTTGACTATTGTAAATAGTGCAGCAATAAACATAGGGATGCATGTATCCCTTTGAACCAGTGTTTTTCATATTTTGGGGGGGCAAGGGTACTATCCAGTAGTGTGATTCTGAATCATAGGGTAGTTTTATTTTCAATGTTCTGAGAAACCTCCATGCTATTTTCCACAGTGACTGCACCAATTTGCATTCCCAGCAACAATGCGACAGGGTTCCCCTTTCTTCACATCCTTGCCAACACTTGTTTCTTGTGTTGTTGATTTTAGCCATTCTGATAGGCGTGAAGTGATAGTTCATTGTAGCGTTGATTTGCATTTCCCTGAGGATGAGTGATGTTGAGCATCTTTTCATGTGTCTGTTGGCCATCTGGATGTCTTCTTTAGAGAGATGTCTATTCATGTCTTCTGCCCACTTTTAATTGGATTGTTTGTTTTTTGGGTGTTGAGTTGTATCAGTTCTTTATATGTTTTGGATACTAACCCTTTATCGGATATGTCATTTGCAAATATCTTCTCCCATTCAGTAAGATGTCTTTTAGTTTTGGGGACTATTTCCTTTGCTGGGCAGAAGCTTTTCACTTTCTTTTGATGTAGTCCCAAGTTTATTTTTGCTTTTGTTTCTCTTGCCTCAGGAGACATATCTAGAAAAATGTTGCTATGGCTGATGTCAGAGAGATTGCTTTCTGTGCTCTCTTCAAGAATTTTTATGGACTCACATTTAGGTCTTTAGCCCATTTGGAGTTTATTTTTGTGTATGGTGGAAGAAAGTGGTCTAGTTTCATTCTTTGGCATGTTGCTGTCTAGTTTTCCCAGCACCATTGGTTGAAGAGGCTTTTTCCCAAAGTATATTCATTCTTTCTTTGTCGAAGATTAATTGACCATAAAAATGTAGGTTTATTTCTAAGTGACAATTATAATTTTTAACTTCTGCTAATAATGAGACTAATCTTAGGCTATAATGGTTGGGACAGAATTGCTTTTTGGTTTGTTTGTTTCTTTATAAAATACTTTCAAAGATATATATGCTAGCTGCTGCCTTTTCATCCTTTTCAGGGATTCCAAAATGCTTGCTTCCTTCTGTATGTAGCACACAAGTTCAAGGTGTTTTCCAAAATGCATTTTCACATTGCCTCATGGTGTCATAGCGCCACATGATTAGGTTGTATTCCTGTAGAGATAATGTCATACAATCTGTACCTTGATCTGTGGAAAAACCAGATACTGCTCATTTAAGTAACTTTTTTAAAATTTGTTAGTCTATAAAAGCATAATATAAAATGTTCATTTCAGCTTTAACAATATCTAATTAGTGACATTTCCTTCACCAAAGTTTCTTTTTTTATTGGCTCTAGACAAACTGGTTTTTATGTCCTACCAAATGTCTCATCTTTATTTCTTTTAAGCTTCATTATCTTTTTGATGACACAGTAATTTTCTTTCCATCTTTTATCTCCCTTTAGCTGACATCTTCACTTTGTCTTTCTTTACAACTATGCAAGCTCTTATCCATTTGTTTTGGTAACTTTTAATGGAAAATTCAATTTCTATGAAGTATATGCTATTATTTTTAGAAGTACTTAATTAAGTTCTCTAAAGGTTAGGTGAGTAGATTAAACAAAAATATTTCTAAATGTCGCATGACAGCTTCCTCATGGGAATTTACCAGGGAGGATGTAGGGTGAGGAGTGATAATTTATATTAAATGTACATCCTATTTTTCATTAATGTCTTTTCAACATTAAGTTTCAGGGAATAATTTTGTGCTCTTTAAATTTGAGATTCAAAAAGATTCGTGCATAGTGAAATAAAGCAGGCAGTATAAATAACCAGGAAAAAAAGAGAGAGGAACAAAGACTGAAAAGTGGTAGTCAGAATTCAGAACTCCAGACAGCATATTGGTTTACAAACAATAATTACACATTTTGCAAATAATTTTTCAGAAACATGGGGCTTATCAAAAAACATACTTGATCTATACAATTAGTTATTCAGATATATGAAGCATCTTATTACTGTAGAAAGCATATTGGATTGGGAACTAGAAAAATAGTACAAGTCATTACTTATTTGTATTGTGTCTTCAGTGGTGCAGTTCTGTCATAGCCATCTTTTTCATTGTTTGATCCTTGTCTTTTCTTTTTAATCAGAGTCATACCATTTTGATAAGGGAAGGCAATTAGATTTGTTGGTTCCACTTGCAAATATAGTGATATCCCTTCCAGAAATACAGAATTCTTTTTAAATTTAAAACAAAAGAGAAAGAAAGGAAAGGAGAAACAGGTGCAGGATCTCCTTGGTTTATGCTGGCCCTATTTAATATATTCTGGAAACCTTGGACCTTTTGGAATAAAAATGACCACTGACTAAGTGAAATAGGAGGGAGGAAGCATGAATGAAAGTTGAAATGGTGTGGGGTGCCTGGGTGGCTCAGTTGGTTGAGTGTCTGTTTTGGTTTAGGTCATGATCCCAGGGTCATGGGATGGAGCCCCATGTCCGGCTTTGCACTGAGTACAGAGCCTGCTTGAGGTTGTATTTCTTACCCTTTCCCCCTCTTCCTAGCTCACTCTGTCTCTCTCTAAAATTAAAAAAAGATACTATTTGGGGTGCTTGGTGGCTCAGTTGGTTAAGTGTCAGAGCCTAATTGGAATTCTCTCTGCCTCTCTCTCTGTTCCTCCCCCTTTCATGTGCACTATCTCTCTCACAATAAATAAATAAACTGAAAAAAAGTTGAAATGGCTTAAAACCAAATAAGGGAATGTTTACTGACACTGTCCCCACCTATGACAAAATGTGGGAGAGGAATTATAGTATGGCTGTTAAGAGTTTGGACTCTAAAGTTGAAAATATCTTGTTTTGAATATAGCTCTTTCATTTACTAGTGAGTTTGCCTATCTGAGCTGCAACATCCTCACCTATAAAACGCAGATAATAATAGCACTTATCTCATAGGGATATTGACAGAATAAAATGAAATAATGCATTTTGTGCTATTAGTAAATTGGTAATAGTAAATTGCTTAGCATGGTGACTGATACATAATAGTACTGCTAATAACAAACATTCATTGATTACTAGATGCCAGTAACTCTTCTAAGGGCTTTCCAAATACTAACTCATTGATTAATTAATATCAGCCCTTCTAAAGCTTCTATTTATTATTAGGAAATAGCTGCATATAATAAAATATATAATAATTTATTATAGGACTCCTAAACTTGCATCTTGATATAGATATTAAATGTATATTTGTATATGTGTGTGTATACATATATCAATCAAATGTATATATATATATATATATATATATATATATATATATATACATATCTGTATATATGTGAATAAACATTAAAAGTAAAGAAGATCTGAACCCACAACTGTATGGTCAGTTAATCTTCAAAAAAGCAGGAAAGAATATCTAATGGGAAAAAGACAGTCTCTTCAACAAATGGTGCTGGGAAAACTAGACAGCAACATGCCAAAGAATGAAACTAGACCACTTTCTTCCACCATACACAAAAATAAACTCCAAATGGGCTAAAGACCTAAATGTGAGTCCATAAAAATTCTTGAAGAGAGCACAGAAAGCAATCTCTCTGACATCAGCCATAGCAACATTTTTCTAGATATGTCTCCTGAGGCAAGAGAAACAAAAGCAAAAATAAACTTGGGACTACATCAAAAGAAAGTGAAAAGCTTCTGCCCAGCAAAGGAAATAGTCCCCAAAACTAAAAGACATCTTACTGAATGGGAGAAGATATTTGCAAATGACATATCCGATAAAGGGTTAGTATCCAAAACATATAAAGAACTGATACAACTCAACACCCAAAAAACAAACAATCCAATTAAAAGTGGGCAGAAGACATGAATAGACATCTCTCTAAAGAAGACATCCAGATGGCCAACAGACACATGAAAAGATGCTCAACATCACTCATCCTCAGGGAAATGCAAATCAACGCTACAATGAACTATCACTTCACGCCTATCAGAATGGCTAAAATCAACAACACAAGAAACAAGTGTTGGCAAGGATGTGAAGAAAGGGGAACCCTGTCGCATTGTTGCTGGGAATGCAAATTGGTGCAGTCACTGTGGAAAATAGCATGGAGGTTTCTCAGAACATTGAAAATAAAACTACCCTATGATTCAGAATCACACTACTGGATAGTACCCCTGCCCCCCCAAAATATGAAAAACACTGGTTCAAAGGGATACATGCATCCCTATGTTTATTGCTGCACTATTTACAGTAGTCAAACTATGGAAGCATCTCAAGTGTCCCTGAATAGACGACTGGATACAGAAGGAGTGGTATATGTATACAATGGGATATTACTCAGCTATAAAAAAGAACGAAATAGTGCCATTTGCAACTACGTGGATAGAGCTAGAGAGTATATGTTAAGTGAAATAAGTCAGACAAAGACCAATACCACATGATTTCACTCACATGTGGAATTTAAGATACAAAATAAACAAGCAAAGGGGAAAAAAATACAACAGAAGGAGGCAAACCAAGAGACACTGTTACGTATAGAGAACAAACTGATGGTTACCAGAGGGGAGGCAGTTGTGGTGGGGGACGGATTAAAGGTGTGCACTTGCTGTGATGAGCACCAGGTGATTTATGGAAATGTTGAATCATTATATTGTACGCATGAAACTAATATTACACTGTATGTAAACTAACTGGAATTTAAAAACTTAAAGGAAAAATTAAGGAATATCTGAAGTTCTCTAAAATGATATAGAGGTTATCATACATCAGTCTCAGTGTATTCATTTTCATATTTGGACATCTTTGTATAATATTTAACATTTTTATAGTAAAGTAGGCTTGAAGAAAGCATCTTTAAATATTGTTACTGTATGCCTACAATTTTTACTATCTTATCAAATACAACTTTCAATATCTTTTAGGTCAAGGTCATATTTTAAGATTTTATTTTTGAACCAAGACATAGAAGTACTCTTGAAGGGAAATCCAATGTTTATATGAGTACTCAGCTGTATTCATTACTTCTTATATATTGTCTCCTTTAATCATACTGCTTCTGTGAACTAGATATTCTTATTCTTATTTATAAGAATGAAAAAATGAGGCTTAGTTATCACAAATAATTTGCCATAATATAATATGTGCAAGTAGTGAACTGAGTGTTTGAATAAGGTGTGTTTTATTTTAAACCTCATTATTTTATCATACCAGTGCTGCTTAATATTTCCATTGAAACATCCTCAGAGCACAGAACACTATACCCCCAAGTTCCAGAAAAATGGCCTAAGGAAGTGCAATACAAACAAATGTTTTCCAGAATCACTTGTGTATCTCCTAATTATGCAAACTTTGTATTGTATCCATAATATTTCCCTGTTAATTAAAAAATACAATTATTTCCCTTAACTCCTCTTACAGGCTGAATTATGTCTCTTCAAAATTCATATGTTGAGGTCCTAATCTTCAGTATTTCAGAATGTGACTGTATTTTGGAGATAGAGTCTTTAAAGAGGTAATTAAGGTTAAATGAAGTCATTGAGATGGGCCCTAATCCAATATGACATAATACTTATAAGAAGAAGAGATTAGGATACTGACAGATACACAGAGGGAAGAGCATGTGAAGATATTGGAAAAAGATCTTGGTCCTCTCAAGTCAAGGAGAGAGGCACCTTAGAAGAAACCAATCCTGCTGATACCTTGATCTCAGACTTCTACCTCCAGAATCATGAGGAAATAGATTTCTGTTGTTTAAGCCTGTGATATTTGTTAGGGCAGCCCTGGAAAACTAATATAGACCATCTGGTAAAAATACTCAAGAAAGATATACATTAAATCTTTGGTTTGTGAGCATAATTCATTCTGGAAACATGCTTGTAATCCAAAGCACTTGTATATCAAAGCAAATTTCTCCATAAGAAATAATGGAAACTCAGATGATTCATTCTACAACCCCAAAATATTCATATAAAAATGATTACAGTATTGTAATATAATACAAGATAATAAAGAAAATACAAAATATAAAGAAAAAATAAACAAATTAACCTGCACTTACCTGTGAAAACCTTCGTGACTGTTGTGAGGGAGACAAGAGAGAGGAGCGTTATTGTGTAGGACAACTTTCACTATTACTAGTGGAATCATTGCTATCTCCTGCTCAATGGAATCATGGTCTTTTTCATCTAACTTCAACAAGGAACCTATCCAATGACACTTGCTTTTGCATCCTTTCGAAGATTTTGCAAAAATGTGTTGACAGTCACCAACAATCCTGCAGAGAGAGGGAGGGGGAGAGGGAGAGGGAAAAACCATTGGCTTGGTTGTGATCATGTGATGCATTTGGCATCATATACTAGTCGTATTTGCAAGACATTGCTCATTTATCAAGTTAAAATTTATTAGAAATGTTTGCTTGTGCAGAATACTTGCAGAATGAGTTACTTGCAATTCAAGGTTTTACTGTATTTTATTTATAATAGCTTTGTGTATCTGCAGTTATATCACCATATTCTTCCAAGAGGCTTAGAAAGAATTATACCTGTTAACTAACTTCCTTCGAATCAAGACTCAGTGTGGAAACAAAAGGATTCTAATATTTTGAGGTACTGTTCAAAATATGTGTTAGGTTAATTATCTGTACTAACTCTATAAATGGTGGTAATGAATTCCTGGTTCAGAAATTCAGGCTATCATCACTAGGACTCCAAATTTGTTTTAAAGCAGATGCCTTGATGCCTTTTTAAACCTTGAGTATATACCTAGTGCTGCTGTAAGTCCCTTTAGATTAGACCAAAGTCATGAAAGTGAAGTCATAGCAAGGACAATACAATATCCCCTATCAGAAAGGAACATTATCCTCCTGTATAGGATACCAGAACATTTTTTCACTTAATTTATAAGCAACTCACAAAAACATCTGTATGCTTATTTTAATTACTGCCAAAAAATCAGAACAAAATATTTCACCTGATAGCTAAATTTAAGTTTTTTCTGGGCTAACTTCAATGATCATATGTGCTGGCTTCATGTGAAAGTAGTCTGACTATGATGGTGACATATAAAAAGAAATCTATTAAATGGAACAATAGCACTGAATTGGAATGATAGTGTTATTAAAGTGAGTGAAATATTAGAGCAACATATATGAGTGATACTCCATTTGGATATTTCTAGTAAGAATTTCACAAAATATAGATGTAAATTGGTCAGTACTTCTCCATAACAGAGTGAAAAACCTAACTTTCCTGCAGACTTGGAAAATTATTCAGAATATAAATATAACAATTCATCTATTGACTTTGTATCCTAGGAAATATGAAGAAGAATTGTCTGACATAAATGCAGACCTTGGGTTTGCTAAAATCAATATTTATCTCTCAGGTCAGTCAATTTATTGATATTCATCTCAATGAGAAGTTAGTATATGTATATCACTGTGGACTAAATTTCAACATAGAAATGTTTAAATCTTGAATTTAGTTTTGCTTCCCTGAGAATCCTTCCCCTCCTGCCCCCTGATTTTATACGGTTTGTATAAGGGCCAAAAGAAAAGAGTTAAAGCTTTTTAAATATTTTAGGCTTTTTGTCTCATACCGTTTAGCAAGATCAGAAAGTGTTACCTGTAAATTATTAAAAATGATAACATCCAAAGTAAACTCTCACCAACTTAATTTCTCATACTGAAATTTTCATAGGGTACATAGAACTTATTCAAAGTTATGAATTACAATTAAAGATTTCCCAAAGAAATGATGTCATGATTTTAAATTCAGTAAGTACAAAGAAGTGTGATAAGTAGAGGTAAAAACACCAAAAATATTTCTTTTATGTGGCAATCATCAACTGATAATTGTTGTAATATAGAAAAATACACACCACATATGAGTATAGAATTCAGGCTAATGTTACAAGCTAATGAAAAGAAGCAAATTTGCAGTGCATCTACTTCATACATTTATTGTTTGAGCTAGTCACTTTTACTTTGAAGCTAATAACTACCTTCATTACAGAAACTGGTGCCTGTCTTTAAATATATTTGATTTATTTCTTCAAGTATACTTAAATTGCATTTATTTTTATTTTTACAGTAGGGAACAAAGTATATTGAATATTTTTATATTGCAATCAATATATTTCTTGCTTAACCTACGCATGATAATAATACTGACATAATTGTATCATGATTCATCAATCATGAATGTCAGGGCCCTTAGGTGAGTCCAGTGAATTTGGTGTTCACTTGTATATTTTAAGTCCTATGGCAGGACCTAGAGTCAGGTCCTAAAGTTTCCCTTCTTTTCCTTTTCTAAGCTGTGAAGCTGAACCATGGCTATCCCATCTCCTGGATTTTGGCAATCTGATAAAGTAAAAGAAAATCAACCCTCTTGACCTAACTATCATATTTACATCTCTCTTTTTATTTTATTGATTTTGATCACTAGTTTAGCCAAACTTGCTTTCTTTTAGTGTTTCTACTTCACCTCAAATTCTGAAATTTGTATAATCTCACCATAGTTTTTCCAGCTCCTCTCTTTGAATGTTTTAGTGTAGATGTTTTTATCAGTCTTATATAGCCCGATTATATTTAACCTTCCCATATTATATCAGCAGGAAGAGCTAAGATCCTTTTCCTGACACTTCAGACAACATTATAGCAATAGCTACATGACAGAGATTATACAAATCAACTATAATTAGTTGTCCTTTCAATATAAAGTCTTGTTTCCTTAACGGTTATAAATTTGGCTAATTTAGCTTTAGATTTTATCTTCTACATAAACTAGTTTGATGAAAATTAGTGAAAACATGTAACACTTATTTAAAGGTCTTTTAAAGTGGCACCCGCATGGCTCCGTTGGTTGAGCCACCACTATTGATTTTGGCTCAGGTCATGATCTCAGGGTCATGATCTTATGGTCATGAGATTGAGTCCCGCGCTATGTCTGGCTTTGTGCTGATCGTGGAGCCTGCTTAATATTCTCTCTCTCTCTCTCTCTCTCTCTCTCTCTCTCTCTCTCTCCCTCCCTCCCTCCCTCCCTCCCTCCCTCCCTCCCTCTCTCTCTCCCTCTCTCCCTCTCTCCCTCCCTCTCTCCCTCTCTCCCCCTCTCCCCCTCTCCCCCTCTCCCCCTCCCTCTCCGTCTCCCTCTCCCTCTCCCTCTCTCCCTCCCTGTGCCTCTGTCCTCAGCTCACTTTCCCTGTCCCTCACTCTAAAAAAAAAATAATAATAAATAAAAACATAAAAGTCTTTTAAAATATTTTGTTGACTTCTTTAAATGTTGACATTTTAGTTGATTTGTTTTTTATAGAAACAATCTTAGACTTCAAGCCAATATTTTTCTTTTTTTTTTTTTCCATTACAGAAATTCTAAGTATATAATGTGTGGTAAAGCACTTAAAATGTTAACTGGTTGAACTGACTGGGAATAAATAAATTTTGGATGATAACTTTTGGAAAATTAAGTAATATTTAAGCTTTCAAAATTTTGGAATTTTTGTATCTCCATTTAACTGTCAGTTTTTCAGAGAGTCCCTCTCCTACCTCCACATTAGAATGATTATTTGAATCATTCTGTTTTCTTCCTGCTATTTCATTTCAATGAAATTATTGCCATTTGTAATCATATATGGATTTTATTTATATATAAATATAGTTATTTAAAAATATAAAATATAGTTTTGTTTATATTTTTATTTGCTCAAAATTTGCCTTATGTACTAGTTTGCAGGCTTAAAGAGCTCAGGAATCATGTATATTTTATCAGTGTAACTCCAGGGCATAGTAGAATATCTGGCATACTGTGAGTTTTAAATAAATGTTGAAGGAGTTAACTAAAATTTATAGTGAAGTAGAAGAAAGTAGAAGGAGGAGGAGAGAGAGGAGGAGAGCTGGAGGAAGAATAAATTGGTAACTAATTTTTATGGGTTCTTATTGTGCACCAGCTATTCTGTCTTCACAGCAAATCTCTCAGGTCAGTGCCATTGAAGACAAAGAGGCCCGGGAGGTTAAGTGACATGCTTGTGCTTCTGGTCATACCCAAGGTGGTAGAGTTGGATTTTGAATCCACTTGGATTATGACCCCAGTCTAGCCAGCTGTGCTCTATTATGAATAGAAGGACTGTGGCATTTTCCCTACCTGCCCATCTCACTGACACCATCTTTTTCTATGGCAGCTGGTATTTGTGAATGTAGGCCTACATAAAAGTAGTGGTATGATGTGTACTTTGCTGAGTCATGTGGAGCAACTGGATTTTTCAGGGACTAAATAGAATCAGTTTATTCTCTTAATTAAAAGTTATTCCTAAGGAAACCTAATTGCAGTGGAATTAATTGGTTTTCATGGAGTCCACGTATCTTCTGGGTCTGTGAGTTCCACCCCTCCCTGCCCAGTTGTGTCAGATGACATTCCACCCAAAGTTTTCTGAAGTTTCAAAATCGTTGTGTGAAACACTGATATGATATAAAATTATTAAATCTGTGTGTTATCTTAAGCCAGAGGGTTGCTCTATGCTTTAGTAGTAAAGAAACAAGCCACCATACTGCTCGACATCCTTCCTTTCCAATAAACTGATTTGTTCCTGGACTTCCATATTACTTCTCCTTGCTTTACCGAAAAAGTGTTCCTCGTTTCCAGGGTTAGTTCCTTTGTCCTTGATTGAATTCATTCTTGTTATTGATTGGGTTCATTACTATCCTCTGTTCCATAATTGCTATCCACAATTTATCACCCAATTTATAACTAATTTCTTTTTCTACACTAGATTTTCTTCGGGCAACAAGTATATCAAAGTCTCCCATATTTCAAATGTAAACAAAATAACAAAAATTCATTCCCAGGCCTTCTCTACCAAATTTACACCTCATATCTCTTCTTTATTAAAGTTTTTGAAAGACTGTTTTAAATTGCTGTCTTCATTTCTTAACCACCCATTAAAATGTCTCTTTATGGTGTCTTCCACATTTTACTGAAACTGCTGTTTCAGAGGTCATCAGTAATGTACTGTTTGCCATTTTTAGTCATTCTTCATGGGGGGCCTCAGCTTTCCCAAGTTTTCTGCTGTATTCAGCCACTGTTGGACACTCTTCATTCTTTAAACTTTTTGCTCCATTGATTTCCTGACATTGTTCCTTACTAATTTTTATCACATTTCTTATATTCTGATCAAAGAAAGATTGTTTTCTTCTTAATTTTAAAGATTTGTAATTTTCAACCTATTATCTTTCTCCTTATTAGTCTATATCACTGTTTCTGCTTCCTTTGCTTAACCTTCAAAAAGGTATGTAATCTTTCCCTATATTTCTGGTCTAGGTCTTTTTATTGTTCAACATATATTAACACCTTTTCTTGGTTTCTGGGCAATAACTATCAACTTTACATGTCTTTCCTGAAATTCTAACTTTTATTTCCAAGAATTTGTGTGATGTCTCAAAGCCAAATTAAACTTTATCTAGTAGGGCTGGTACTTCATCTTCCCAGTCACAGATACAAGGAACCTCACTTATGTTTGACACGTTCATCGCCTTCATCCACACTACTGGCAAATTAATAGGTTCTGTTCCGATTGGTGCTTCATGAGTGTATTATTTTCAATTGTTTCTACTGCAGGTAGTGATGTCATCTCACACCTGGAGTATTCCAGTAACTTTCTAACTGGTATCTGTCTTTAGCCTTCAATATACTACTCCACCTTTTGTGCTTGATAAAGAACTTAGATAACCACCTGTGGCCTATAAAATATAGTCACATTTCCTACTGTGGCATTCATAGGTTGCCAGAACTGATTTAAATCTGCTTGTATAGACCAGCTCCCAATGCATTCTTCCATTAAGCTAGCTTTTAGCCATTTTCTAAGTATACCATGTACTTTTGTGCCCTCATGCTCTTTGTCCTTATGAACCTGGAATACCTTTTCCCTACTTTCTTTCCTGTTGCTGAAAACTAGTTACTCCTCAAAGGGTTACATTAGTTTATTCCACTTTGCATGATTGGTTGTCTGTCTCTCTTTCTATAGTTTTTGTCTCCCTTTCTATTTTGTAAATATTTCTAGAGCAGAAATAATTTTATTCCCACTTGTTTCCTTCATTTCATCCCATCTCACATATGTAATACACAAACTCTTTCTTTTGTACACAGAGAGTATTCATGAAAAATTTCTGGGGGGTTACTATGAAGTTACGAGATTCATAGACTCATGAAAGTCAGTTTGGCACTTCAGTGTCTCACTTTTTCATGCAGGAATTGTTTTACATTGAACAAAGTGTAGTTTGGCAAAAAAAAAAAAAAAAAAAAGGGTTAGTCATTAAAAAGGATCTACTCATCAGCTGTCTTTTCAAGAGCTGTCTAAAGTGCTTGATATTCACACGTAAACTGGCCTTCACTGCTCAGGGCTCTCAACCTAGATACTTCATCAAGACCATTTCTTTCAGAATGTACATGGGGCGCCTGGGTGGTTCAGTTGGTTAAACTCTGACTTTGGCTCCGGTCACGGTCTCACAGTTTGTGGATTTGAGCCCCACATCCAACTCTCTGCTGTCGGCACAGAGTCGGCTTCGGATTCTCTGTCTGCCTCTCTAGCTGCCCTTTTCCCGCTGGTACTTGCTCACAAGCTCTCTCTCTGTCAAAAAATAAACACTAAAAAAAAAAAAAAAAAAAAAAAAAAAATTAGAGCCTGCAGCTGATATTTCTTGATGAACTTTACCAGATCTCTGAAACTTGGTGAGTGGTTGCCGTTGCTGCTAATTCTTTGCTAGCAAGTGGTGAAAGTGAGTGTAGGGTATTTGGAAAGGCAACAATGGAAAGATTATTGAACAGAATATTTACCAAATGTCAGAAAAGCTTTTGCAAACAAAGCTAAAAGTGAATAAAATTCAAACCTACCTGTAAATCCAACAGAGCCGTTACTAATAAAACCTCATATGTATCACCTCAGAATATGTTTATCCAAAAAGCCTTTGGAACTTTTAATTTAGTTCTTCACGTTATTTTCTTAAGACATGACATAGAAAAATCTGAATATATAGATGAATAAAAAACTGAACAAATCTGTTTTTTAGTCATCAGACAGTAAAGCTTTTTTTTTTAAAGTCTTTATTTAAATTTCGGTTAATACAGTGTCATATTAGTTTCAGGTAGAATATAGTGATTCAACACTTCATACAACACGCGGTGCTCATCACAAGTGCCCTCCTTAATCCCCATTACCTGTTTAACTCATCTCCCACCCATCTCCCCTCTGGTAACCCTCAGCTTGTTCACTATACTTATATAGTCTTTTCTTGATTTGCCTCTCTTTTTTTCCCCCTTTGCTCATTTGTTTTGTTTCTTAAATTCCACATATGAATGAAATCATGGCATTTGTCTTTCTCTGACTTATTTCGCTTAGCAGTATACTCTCCAGTTCCATCCATTTCGTTGCAAATGGCACTATTTCATTCTTTTAATGGCTGAGTAATATTTCATTTTATATATACCATTTCTTCTTTATCCATTCATCAGTCAATGGGCACTTGGGCTGTTGCCATATTTTGGCTCTTTGGATAAAGCTGCTGTAAACATCAGGGGACATGTATCTCTTTGGATTAGTATTTTTGTATTCTTTGGGTAAATACCTAGTAGTGAAATTGAAAAATAAAACTTTATATATCTGCACACAGTTTTTTAAACAAAAATAGGAGCTTACACTGAATTTGCATTTTTGGTTAACATATTTTCAACATCTTCCTACACCATTAATCTAATTACAGTGATTTACTCTAGTGAATCCACAAATGGTCAGTATTTAAAATTTTTCTCATGTAAATTGTCTTCTAAAAACGTTGTGAATTTAGTAGAGTGTATTTGGGAGGACAAAAGTGTCAGGGGGAGATGGAGGATTTCAGAGGGCACACTAAATCCTGGTCCTCCCAGGGCGTATTTCTAGCTCCAATATCCTTGACTCACACTTCTACCAAAAAGGAAAAAATATATAAATATATTCAGCCTGAACATTCTACTGATTTAAAGTTCTTTGATGGCTCAAAGCACAGTTCCAGACATCAGAAATGAAATTTCAATCTGTGCCAGTTAAAAGTTGAATAACTGTGTTTCATTATTAATATCAATAATATTTTATTCATTACACATACCAAAGAGATCAGAGTTCATTCATTCTTTCATTCATTAAACACAGCTATGACAGCCTTGCCGTGTCCCTCGAATGGGAGGAAAAGAGAGAAATGAATGTCATCACTTTTAGTGTGTGAAGTAGGAAGTGGAAGCTATTTGGGTGGTCAAGTGATGCAGTGCAAGTAACTTCTACAGTTTCTGTTTTGGTGGCCAACTGGTCAGAATTGCTTTAGCAATTTATCTAATAAATATTTATCTAATTATTTATTTACTACCTGCTATTTATCTAATAAGGCTGTTTTGCTTTGTGTGCTCCAAACTGCCTTGTGTGTCCTGCCTCCACACCTTTGGTCTTGGTCTTTCTTCAAAGAAAAGGAAAAGTACATGCTGTCAGTGAAGACTTGACTGTTAAATTTTCCCTTGTTCTCTTCTTGAGAATTTTTCAAATGACATTCCAAGGTTTGCTCTTTACATGGAATAGATATTTTGCCGGGGAAGTAAAACAACTTATATGCTTAAAGAAAATCTAACAACTCTGGGTAATCCCTATTTAAGTAATTTTGATGGGTTTCACAATGGTGGGATTTAAATACATTGATATGAGTAACGTGGGGGCTCCTCAAGCTAGATTTGGCACCCTGTTGTACACATTGCTGGAACTTCATACTGTTCATTTTTAGAGTTATCCCAATTACAACTTAACTATTTGTTTGATTCTTCTATCACCCATAGACTCGAAGTTTCTTGAAGTCAGAAACCATGTTCATCTTACTCAGTTCTATATTCCAAAGTGAAACATAGTTTGTGGCACAAAGTAGGGACTACAAAATATAGGTTGAATGAATAAATAAGTGAATAGATCTTTAAAAGCAGGATAGAATATGTAGCATTTTTTAGGTATATCTGACCAAAGAACCCTTCTTTTGTGGGTTATGTACTAATATTTCATCCTATTTATTTTTCTACTTGGATCCCCTGCAGGCAATTCATGGGCATAAAGTCCAAATTAAGATCATCTTGTCTAGAGTATATAGTTGTTCTCTTTTGTTCTGTATGTCAGAAGTGCTCTCACCATTGTTGCAGGAGTCCACATAAAACTGGAGGATGATCCTTAACTTTTCTTACTCTCATTCACATTCCATCAGCTCCCAGCCCTTTTTGCTTCTATCCTCATTTTTCAGCCCTATTATTAAGACCCCAGTGCAAGCCAGGAAAATTTATCTCTGACAATAGTCTCATAACTGGTTTCCTTGCTACCCTGCAATCACTTATTGCATGATAACAGCGTTTTTATTGTATCAATATCTTATTTAAAGTATTTTTGTGACTTTAACAAAATTGTGTAGATATCTGCTTACCTCTTGATTTTGCCGTTTTATTCCCTAAGTTACTCTACTCTCTAGTTGTATTGAATGTTTTGGTTCCCCCAAACCAACATGATTTCAGGGCCATCGTATAAGATCTCACATCTGTGCACCGCATGATGCCAAGACTGTTCTGTGAGTGCAGCCCCGTAGAGTTGTGCAGCATGACTTCTCTACCTGATCACTGACTTTTTTTTTTTCCTTAAATATCATGGAACCCTTTCTGACCCTTCTTGTTTCTTACTCTTGTGTTCTGGCTAGTCTTTCTGATTTCTGGGCTGTCATGACCACTTGATGATTGTTGGGCTGCCTTGCTTTATGTCTCCAGGTCTACTGGCATTTCTTCTGCCACAGCACTTCTCACAGTCATCTCTTTCTTTCTTTCTTTCTTTCTTCTTTCCACCCCCTCTCTCTCTCCCTTCCTCCCTCCCTCCCTCTTTCTTTTCTTGGCTCTTTTCCTTTGCTTTTCTTTCTTTTTTTCTTTCTTTCTCTCCTCCTCCCCTCCTCCTCCCCCCCCCTCCCCTCTCTCTCTCCTAAGTACACTGAAAGAACTGTGGAAGCAAGACCTTTTGTAGTGCATTACAGTTGGATGTTCACCATCTGGTCTGTGTCTAGCAGGGCCTGTATCCTCCTCAGAGTCTTTGTCTTTGCTATTTACCTTGCCTACAATGCTCTTTCCTAGGTGTCCTCCAAGCTCTCTCCTTTACCTCCTCAGGTGTTTACTCAAGTATTACCTTCTTAGGTCTCTGACTACGTTATGGTATCCCCTCCGCTGTCCTTGCTTATCTTCCTTTTTTTTATTTTGTCTCTCTTATGGACTACATATTGTGTCCATCCAGAATTCATATGCTGAAATCGTAACCCCCAGTGTGATGGTATTAGGAGGTGGAACCTTTGGGAGGTAGTTAGATCATGATGGTGGAGCTCTCATGAATGAGATTAGTGCCCTTATAAGAAGAGACACAGGAGAGATCATCTCCCTCTTTCTGCCTTGTGAAGATACATTGAGAATATGGCCATATGTAAATCAGAGGGCCTTTGCCAAGAACCTAGCCATGCCGGCACCCTAATCTCAGACTTCCAGCCTCCAGAACTATGAGACATAAATATTTGTTGTTTAAGCCATCAGTTCGACAGTATTCTGTTACAGCAGTTGGGACTGACTAAGATAGTTTCTCTCTGGAGCTCATTGATACGGGGAAAGCTAAATTGTCAGGGGTCAGGGTAGCCAATTATGACAGTAAGCCAACATGAAAGGAACAACTACACCTTTAATCACTAACTGCTATAGTATAAGCAAGAAGCCAAACTGGTGAAAACATGGATTCCCTTCTCTTCCATTTTCCCATGGAAAAACGCACTGGTCAAGGGGCAGGTAGATTAACACAGATGTGGGGGTTGTTTCACAGTTGAGGGATAACTGAACAAAAGGTTCCTGCAGTTTTGTAGACCTGAGAGATGATGGGAGGGAGAAAGAGACTACGAGTGGAAAAGTACTGAATACTGATTCAGAGTGGAGAAAAGTGTCTTTGAGTTTTCATAGTTAATTCCCATAAGGAGTTGTAGGCAGAGGAGCCTGGAGAAAGCCTCAGTTGAAGATCCCCTAATAAAGAAGTCTTGAAATGAAGGTGCTTGGGCCAAGTATGTGGATATGCGTAAGAGCGTGGCTGGCCAAGAGGGCCTGAGACTTTGCAACTCCCTTCAGACTGCAGTGCACTGGCTGTACCCTGGGTCTGATGTGGGGAGGACAGCTTTTCCCCATCAGCCCTGCCAAATAAAGCGTTTATAATTGCCTATGATCAGGCCTGAAGAATCGCACCTAGGTTTTTAAGCAGGGGCCAGACTCCTCAGTCTCCCTAGAAGTTACCACTTTTTACATGCTATATGCTACAGTTACATATTTTAATTATTTTGTGTATCTTTCCATGAGAATATGAGCTTCATGAGGGCAGGCAAATTTTCTTGTTTGTTACTGTATTGCTAATGTATACAAAAGTGCATGATAAGTAACTAATAAATATTTGTTCATTGAATGGATTAGTTTTATTTCATATCTACATTTTTGTCTTCATAATTAAACTGTAAATTTCTTTGAGGATTGAGACCTTGCCACATAATTTTTTCTTTATGTGTATTCTTCTCATTTAAACTAGATAGGTAGCTGTTAAAAGTATTCTTCTCTAGATTTGTTTGTGGTTTTTACCCTTCATCTTAAGATAATACTTTTGGGGGACCTAGGGGGTCTATTGGTTGAGTGTCGGATTCTGGATTTCGGCTCAGGTCATGATATCACAGTTCGTGGGTTCAAGCCCCACATCAGGCTCTGTGCTGACAGCTGTCTCTTTCTGCCCTTCCCCAGGTTGTGCTCTCTAGCGCGCGCGCTCTCTCTCTCTCTCTCTCTCTCTCTCTCTCTCTCTCTCTCTCAAAAACAAATAAACATTAAAAACAGATAACACTTTAGAATTATAATGGTTGGGTCTAATCCCCTCTTTTTTAAATTTCAAATGTTTTAAAACAGGTTCTATATATCTATCTCCCCAACTTTTCTCTCTTCCAAATTAATTATCTCTATTTCCCTTAATTATTTATCCCATGACAGTGGGATTAAGATGATTAATTTTGTGTGTCAACTGGCTAGGGCATGGCACTAAAATATTTGGTTTGCTTAAGGGTATTTTTAGGTGATATTAACATTTCAGTCAGTAAACTTTGAATAAAGCAGATTACCGTCCATATGTGGGTGGGGGTTTATCGATTCATTTGAAGGCCTTAAGAAAAAGACTGACCTTACCTAGGAAGAGGGAAATCTACCAGCAGACTGTCTTCAGACTTAAACTTTAACATAAACTCTTCCTTGGATCTCTAGCTTACCAGCACACTCTGCACATTTTGAGTTTGCACAATTGCATGATTGCATGAGCCAATTTCTTAAAATCTCTCTTTCTCTAGATACGTATAGATATAGATATAGATATAGATATAGATATAGATATAGATATAGATATAGATATAGATATAGATATAAATATATACATCCCAGTGGTTTTGTTTTTCTGGGGAATTCTGACCAACACAAGAATACTGTCTTTTCACCATTTTGTTTATTGTCTTCTGGAACCACCACAGTTTTATCACTGTCCCACTTAATATATATGGCTCCCAAGCAGACACAGTGCTCCAAATATGTTCTTATCAGTGTAAGGAACATGGATATTATGGACTTCCTTGCTAAATTCCATCTTTGTGTAAATGTAATACAAGTGTGCATGACATTTGTTGGCTCACGTTAAATCTCTCATTGATTAAAAATATTATCTAACTCTAGCATCTGTTTTGTTCTAGGAATTGTGTTGGAAGCTGTGAATATAGACCTGTAAGGTATAGTCCCGTTCCTCAAAGGACATGGATATTTCTTTCCTATTTATAATCTTTGCTATCGTGTATTTTCAAGGTCGACTTTTTAACCAGAAGTATTAGATTTATTTATGTTCCAGAATTCCTTCTTACTAAATTTGATGCATTGTTTCAACTCTTATAATGAAAAAAAATACTGATGTTTCAATCATGATTATATAATTCAATATTTGATTATTTCTCCAAATCAGTGCATATCTTTTCTATGTCTGTATCCATTTTTTGACTCAAAATTGTGAATAAGGCTCACAACAGGTTCAAAAATGAGCCATGTAATTGTCATGGTTTGAGAATAATTGTTCAACTAACACATATCCACATAATTGACAAACATTCTCTCCACATATATCTTGTCCAAAAAGACATCAACAGAACACTGCATTAAATGCCTCATTGAAATGCAGATTCACTATGTCTATATAATTTAATTAATTTGGTATAATTTATTCTTAGTGAATTTAAAGTGGCTCTTGGTGATTATCACTTCCTTTTCTAGGTGTTCATGAGCCATCTGTCTAATTATATGTCTTGGAATTTCCTGGTAATTGATGGAATGCTTTAAGATGTGTAATTTTTGTACGTGTATTTTGATTTTACATAGAATTCAGTAAAATATATCATTTTTAGCATCTTTATGTATCATCTTCTATGTCATTTTTTTTTTCAGCATTTTTCCCAGTCTCCATAATCATCCATTGGGTTATAATTATATGGGGAATGGGGACTGTTTGAGGTACCCAAGGGCAGGGATGTGATTGTATTTCATAAATGATCACTTATTAGTCTACTTGAAGGGAACCCAGTAAGTTCTCTCTATCTGTTATTTCTGTTTTTCTGTTCATGTCACCTTTTTTTTTCATTTCTTTTCTTCTTTCTTTCTTTATTTCTTTCTTTTTTTCTTTCTTCTTTCTTTTTTCTAGTTCAGAAGTAGATAATGGCTACTATCAACGACTCTCAAATTTATACCCTCTGTGTTTCAATAAGTAGCCTATTTTAGATTGGAATCTCTTATTCCATATTTCATGTAGGAGGTGTTTTTATTTCTCTTGGTTAAGGTTTCCATGTCTGGATTAATCAGTGTTGTCAGGAGTTGGAAGTATATTGTATGAACGTGACTACATTATTAGTATGTGAATAACAGGAAGTAGGATAGAATTTCTAGAACTAGAGGTGATACACAGATAACCTAGTAGGTATCCAAATTACACATGGTATGTAATTTAGGTATTCAAGAATCAGAACCAAGGGCAGCCTGGACACATACAGCCTAGAATCGGAAAGCCAGTATCTGAGACTACTCCTTGTCTTTCCTGGGATATCATATCTCTTATAATATGCATGTCTTACGGTCTTGCTGCTTTCAGAATACTTGCACACTTTGGCTACTTATGGCTTTGGCTTATCTCCATTATAAGTATGCAAATGGTTCAGACTTGCCATGGTGTTGATCCTGGCTGGACTTAAAATGACTCTTCATTTCTACTACTTACCTTTATCTGACTAGTTACTATTTCTGAGTCTCTTAGTTTAGATTCCTTTTTTTTTCTTAATGTTTATTCATTTCTGAGAGAGAGAGAGGGAGGAAGAAGAAGGAGAACAAGACAGGGAGAGACAGAGAGAGAGCAGACAGAGAAGCTAAGTTGGGCTGCATGGCTCAAACTCAAGAACTGTGAGATCATGACTTGAGCCAAAGTTGGGCACTTAACTGACTGAGCCACCCAGGTGCCTCACTTAGTTTATAGTCTTAAAGAGAGAATCTACGTAGTTACTAGTTGTCAGTGGATTGGCTGGTGTGTGTGTGTGTGTGTGTGTGTGTGTGTGTGTGTGTGTGTGTATGTATGTATGTTCTATCTGCCCACTGATGAGAACGGGACAAATGTAGGGGAAACATTGACAGATGTTTTTGCTTATGCAGAATATAATTTATCAATAGACACTTAAATTTGCTTCTTATTATAGGTAAACCCATGTAGTGCTTTTTGTATGTATTTGTTTTATCCTTACTAGTATAAAGACACATTTCCATATAGAATGTGAACGTTAACTACTTATACTTATTTGGTTTTTGGTTAATATGAAATAATTATCATCAAGTACTGGAATTAACTATTTTTATTTTTCCAAAAAGTGTTTTGCACATGGCTGACAGAACTTTTTATTATATTTAGTTATCTTGATAATCCTGTACTATATATTTCTGGACTCTATTTAATCTCCTTGATTCTCGGTTTCCTTCTCAGTAAAATAGATACAGAGACACCTTTATGTGAATGATTTAGCATCTCATATTCATATAAAGATGTTTACAATTATAATCCTTTCCCTTTCTCCTTCCTAGAGTGCATGCAGGAAAATGTATGTAGCTATGTTAGTTTCCTTTGTATACTGTCCTCTTTTATTTCTATCTTGTTGTAGATGTTTATAATTTTCTTATCAAAATTTATTTTTCAAATCTCCAATCCTTTTAAAAGACTGAAGTCATGGAATCACTCAGATCTCCTCTCTGAAATTTTTTAAATCTGCTTTCTAAAGTCCAAGGTACCTGTCAGACTGCACTGAGTGTTTCCTTTCCTGGCTATTTCAAGCACTAAGATGACAAGTTGACTTTCTCCCAATGTTCCTGTCACTTGAATTTCATGAACCAGTTCTTTTTTTTTTTTTCTTGGTTAAAGTTAAGTCCAGAGAAATAGTCCCTCATTCCTTCATCACCTAGCTTAGAGATAAAATTTTTAGCAAAATGAGACTTCTAGCAGGTGCCTGGTTCATTGACATCTTAGCTAGAGCCTACCTATCTCTAGTTCATTCTCACATCAAAATTATGTCTCTCACACCTTTAACCATTGCTATAGTATATTGCACTGTTTCTCAAATGGTGGTCTCAGAGGATGAAATTTAATAGACCATGAATTCTCTGTAGAAATTTTGTGTGTTTTATTTTGATAAAAATCTAATGCTTCATGTAATCACATTCTGGATTATTATTTCAATTACTTTCTACCGTTGCATACATATTTATAATTTCATAGATGTCAAGTGATCACCTAATGTGACATTATTTAATATTACTGTGCTGGTAAAATAAGTATGGCTGCCATTAATATAGGATATCTTAATGTCAAAATGAGAACAATAATCTGTAAATTGTTGCTGAATTTTTTTAATCTCGTATAAACTCATAATTTCTCATTTTTGCCAATTAAATTTGCAATTAAAGGATATTTTCTTTTTTGAAATAGTAACTTACAGTTAACGTATGGTATTATTAGTTTCAGGTGTACAATATCATGATTCAACAATTCTATACATTATTCAGTGCTAATCATGTGTACTCTTAATCCCCTTCATCTCTTTCACTCATCCATTTCTTTTATCAGTGTTTTATAGTTTTCATAGGTCAGGTCTCTTACCTCTTGGTTAAGTTTACTCCTGGGTATTTTATTATTTTTGATGCAATTTTAAGTGGGATTGTTTTCTTAATTTCTCTTTCTGCTACTTCATTATTAGTGTATAGCAATGTATCAGATTTCTGTATATCCATTTTGTATACTGCAGCCTTACTGAATTCATTGATCAGTTCTAGTAATTTTTGGGGGAGTCTTTAGGATTTTTTTTTATATAGTGTCATGTCAATCAACAAATAGTGAAAGTTTTACTTCTTCCTTTCCAATTTGGGTTCCTTTTATTCCTTTTTGTTGTCTGTTTGCTGCATCTAGGACTTCCAGTACTGTGTTGAATAAAAGTGGTGAGAGTGGATATCTTTGTCTTGTTCTTGATCTTAGGGAAAATCTCAGTTTTTCATTATCGAGTTTGATGTTAGCTATGGGTTTTTCATATATGGCCTTTATTATAATGAGGTATGCTCCTTCTAAATTTACTTTGTGAAGGTTTTTATCATGAATGGATATTGTACTTTGTCAAATGTTTTTTCTGTACCTGTAGAATGATCATAAGATCCTTATCCTTTCTTTTGTTGAAGTGATGTATCATATTGATTGATTTGTGAAAATTGAACCACGTTTGCATCCCAGGAGTAAATCCCACTTAACTGTGGTGAATAATTTTTTTAGCATATTGTTGGGCTTGGTTTGCTGATATTTTGTTGAGGACTTTTGCATATGTGTTCATATTTTATAGTATCTTTATCTGGTTTTGATATTAGGTTCATGCTGGCCTCATAGAATGTATTTGGAAGCAGTCATTTCTCTTTTTTTTTCAAATAGTTTGAGAAGAATAAGTGTTAATTCTTTAAGTATTTGGGAAGTTTCACCTTGGAGGCTCTCTGGTCCTAGACTTCTTTTCTTGGGAATTTTTTTATTACTGATTAAGTTTTATTGCTAGTACTCAGTCTGTTCAAATTTCTATTTCTTCCTGATTCACTTTTGAGAGGTTCTATATTTCTAGGAATGTACCTATTTCATCTAGGTTATCCAATTTATTGGCATATCATTTTTCATAATATTCTCTTATCATCCTTTGTATTTCTGTGGTGCTGGTTGTTACTTCTCCTCTGTCATTTCTGATTTTATTTGAATCCTCTCTCTCTAAAGTTTCATCAATTTTGTTGCTTTTTTCAAAGAATTGGATCCTGAATTCATGGATCTGTCCTATTGTTTTTTAGTTCCAATTTGTTTATTTCTGGTGAATCTTTATTATTTCCTTCCTTCTACTGATTGTGGGTTTTATTTGTTCTTCTTTTTATACCTCCTTTAGGTGTAAGGGTAGGTTGTTTATATGAGATTTTTCTTGCTTCTTGAGGCAGACCTATATTGCTGTAAACTTCCCTCTTAGAACAGCTTTTGCCAAAGATTTGGGATCATTGGGTTTTTATTTTCATTTGTCTCCATGGATTTTTTTTATTTCCTCTTTGATTCCTTGGTTTATGATTTAATTGTTTGGTAGCATGTTCTTTAACCTCCACGTATTTGTGTTCTTTCCAGACTGTGTGTGCATGTGTGTGTGTGTGCGCGTACGTGTGCGTGTGGGTGGTTACTTTCTAGTTTCATAGCATTGTGGTCAGAAAAGATACATGGTATCACTTCAATCTTTTTGAATTTGTGGTGACTTGTTTTGTGGCCTAACATGTGATATATTCTACAGAATGTTCCATGTGCACTTGAAAATAATGTGTATTCTGCTGTTTTAAGATGGAGTGCTCTGAATATGTTAGATCCATTTGGCTCAGTATGTCATTCAAAGCCACTGTGTCCTTCTGATTTTTCTGTTTATATAACTGGGGTGTTGAAGTCACCTACTCTTACTGTATTACTGTTGTTATTTATTTTATGTATGCTAATAGCTGCTTTATGTATTTGGGTGTTTCATGTTGGGTGCATAAATATTTATAATTGTTATATCTTCTTGTTGGACTGTTCTATTTATGATTTGCTGGCTTTCTTTAGTGATAGATACACTTGGATTCATCTCTCTTTATTTTTTACATATCCATTATTGGTTTTTGATACGTGATTACCATTAGGTTTACATATAACATCATATGCATATAGCAGTGTGTATTAAGTTGATGATCACTTAAATCTGAACCCATTCTTTACTCCTTTCCCCTCATGTTTTGGGTATATACATCCTTTTATTTTGTGAATCCCTGACTGATGTTTATAGATATACTTAATTCTACTGCTTTTGTTCTTCCTGCTTTTCTTACTCCTACTTATGATCTTTCCTTTCCACTCAAGGAGTCCCCTTTAACATTTCTTACAGGGCTGGTTTGGTGATGATGAATTCCTCTAAGTTTTGTTTGTCTGGGAAACTCTTTGTTTCTCCTTCTATTCTGGTTGATAGCCTTGTTGGATAGAGTATTCTTGGTTGCTGGTTTTTTTTTTTTTTTCTTTCTGCACTTTGAATATATCATGATACTCCTTTCTGGCCTGCAGTGTGTTTGCTAACAAATCAGTTGATAGCCTTATGGGGTTTCTCTTGTACATAACTGTTTTATTTTCTCTTGTCTTTAAAATTCTTTGTTTCTACTTCCTTCCATTTTAATTACTGTGTGTCTTTATGTGGACCTCTTTATGTTGATTTCGTTGGGGGTTCTCTGTGCCTCCTGGATTTGGATTTCTCTTTCCTTTCCCGGATTCAGGAAGTTTTCAGCTTTTATTTTTTGGAATAAATTTCCTGCCCCCTTTTTTTCTTTCTTTTTCTTCTGGGATCCCTGTAATACAAATGTTATTATGCTTGATGGTGTCACTTGAGTCCCCTAAGTCTATTTTCATTTATTATTATTATTTTTCTGTCATCTCCTCAGCTTGATTGCTTTCCATTACCCTGTCCTCCAAGTCACTGATCCATTCTTCTGCTTCCTCTAGTCTACTATTTATTCCCTTTAGTGTATTTTTAATTTCACTTATTGAATTTTTCAACTCTAGTGTGTGTTTTCTTTCTCTTTGTTGAGCTTCTCACTGAGGTGCTCTACTCTTTCCTCAAGTCCAGTGAGTATCTTTATCACCATTAATTTAAATTCTCTATCACTCATATTACTTATCTTTATTTCATTTAGCTCTCGTGCTGTGATTTTCTCCTATTCTCTCATTTGTGACAGATTTCTCTGTCTCCTCATTTTATCTAATTCTCTGTGTCTGTTTCTCTGTGTTAGGAAAGTCGGTTGCATCTCCTGTTCTTAAAAGTAATGGCTTTATGAGGAAGAGGTCCTGTGGTACCCTGAGTGCTCCCTCTTCACAGAATCTGGCATTTCAGGGGTTTTCTTGGCTCAGCCCCTTTTGCCTTCTGTCCAGTTGTCTGCATTGGCTCTCCTTGCTTGTGGTGGGCAGAGTTTGGTCACCATGGTGTTAGTGGGCCAGTCTGGGCCACCTTGGGTTGGGTTGAGTCAGACTAGGCATTTGCCAGAAATGCAGGGCACTTTCCCTGTGTTGTCCCCCTGAGAAGCTTTCATTGGTGGTGGAGGGGCCTACAGTTAAACCAGATGTTTGCCCCAGCTCCCTGCTGGGGTCACAATTGAACTGGTGTGTGTGGTTATCTTCCCCTCTCCCTGATGCAAGAGTCACTTTGGGTGGTGCTGGCCCCTTTCAGGGCTGTAGGTACACTGCCAGGCTTGTAGCACTGTTTTGGATGGGTTCCTGCCAATCCTATTGGAGAGGCAGGTCTGCAAAAGAATGTGGGGGCAAGGCTTGCAATGCCAGCAAGATCTGTGCTTGTCTCCTCTTGGATGGGACCTAAAGTCATCTGGAAAACTCTTGCAGAGGCTATCTAAGTTGGAGGAGGGGGATTCAGAGATGTGCATGGGGTGGGGGTAGGGCACACTGTTAGCAAGCTAGGTGGAGAGTATTGTGCTGAACTGGTTCTTGTAAGTATCTTTGTAACTAGTCTGGGGGCTAGGGAGGGAAATGTGTCCTGTCAGCTCTCTTGGTTCGGAGAAGTCTTCCTAAAGATATCTGACCCTACAGCACATGCTCTGAAATAAATAAAATCTCCTTACTGTGTATCTGAGGGGGTTTTCAAACTGCTGCTTCTATGCTACATCTCTGTGGGGTTCTTTGTTGTACTGTCTCCTTAAGAGTGGGGATTCAGTTTCCTGTGGCCCTCTAGTTCTCCCACAGTTGAGTCTGCTGATTTTTAAAGTTCTAGGTGTTAAGCCCCACTGATTGTTGGGTCTCTGTGGTTTTCACAGCTAAATGTTATGGGAATTCCTCTACTCTGTGCCTGGGGTGCCTGGCCAGGTATCTGTTTCTCTCCCATTTCTGAGCCTGTCCGTTCTTCCTGTGGACAGTCCCTTGGATCCATTTGGCTTCCCGATGTGTCTCCACCATTTTACATTCTCTCATGTGGCCTCATCGCTACATTTAGCTGTGGAGAGTCTATTATGCCAGTCCTTGGTTCATTTTCTGGTTTATTTATACTGATGCCAGTGTTATCTACTTGTATCTATGGTAGGAGGTGAGTTTAGAATCTTCCTACTTTGCTGGCTTTCTCAGAAATCCCCTAATTCGTGAAAGATAGTTTCATTGAATAAGAATTTAGTTTCTAAAGTTATTCCTTAGATTGAAACATTGATTTGACTTGACACAAAAAGACAGAACAGTACTAGTTCAGTTGTCACTGTCTAATAAGAGAAGAATAAAAAAAAAATGCATCCTCATCAAATGAAGGCCATGATGTTCTGTGGGGATAATGTCATAGAATTTGAAGAGAAAAAGTGGAGGAAGAGTTGAATCGTTACATGGTACACATAAAATAGCCTAAAGCATAACAGTATGTTTCATATCTACCTTGATTTTATTTAAGAAAAACAAATATGCCATTAAGTAATGTTGAATGTTGGTGCTGGTATTGGCTGTTATTCTTATTTAGACTATACACATTTTATTATTTTTTTGAGGGGGGTGGCAGAGAGAGAGAGAGGGACAGAGAAAATCTTAAGCAAGCTCCACACCCAGTGCAGAGTCCAATGCAGGGCTTAATCCCATAACCCCAGGATCATGACCTGAGCTGAAATCAAGAGTCAGATGCTCAACTGACTGAGACACCCAGGCATCCCAATATATTTTAACTTAGTGCTAGAGTTGGGATAGGTGTTGGAACTTCAACAGTTAGGATGAGGAATTCTTGTTCCTATTTTAGTGGAGCTTTCTGGGCAAAGTCAGGTATACCACTGAAGCCTGATGACTACTGCCATGCTGCTTTGAAGACTCTGAGATACAGTGGTATCTCATGAGATGAAAGGTGAACGAGGCAACAACCTTTCCATTCCTCTCCCACCACTTATACAGCTGTTCTGCATTATGTAGATGAGCATCAAGCTTTTAGGTTACTAGTCAAAGGGTTAACATAGAAATGTATAGCTGCCTCTGGGTATATGTTTATTTAAGAAGTCTTAAAACAGCCTATCTGTGTGGGTGGTCTCAGATTGTGTTTGAGAATATGGGGGAATAAGGTGAGGCTAAGGTGGATAAGTAAAAGATTTAGGAAGAGAAAGAAGAGGAGAAGAAAAGAGAAAAAGAAAGAAAAAAGGAATATAAGAAAGAGAAAGAAGGAGTGAAAAATAGAAAGAATGCAAATTCCAATGAAATTTGAGATTAATAATATATCTAAAATAATTCTAAAACTAGAACATTAGTAATTTAATATTTGATTATTTAACCAAGATGGTATATACATTTTATTATTTTCTAATATTTTCTTTCAACACTTTTTTCTGTAATTGAATAATATGCTATAGTCATTTATTTTAAAGCCGGAAATATTTAGATGATGAGATAATAATTACATTTTATAGTATGAACAGATACTAGTTGAAATTTCAAAAGAGGCACGCATTTGGTAATAAAGTTAAATACAAAGGCAACAATTTTATAGCTGAATATGTGAAATTTATCGTCAGAAAAGCAGGTTCCAAAAGATATCAATTTACACTTTATTCTAATAATAGAGTAATATATTTTACAAATGTTGTTTAACCTTACAAGTACTCATAAACAAAGTTAAAATAAGATATATTCAATCTAATGCACTGGAGAATATACAAGTAGAAAAAAGTCCATTTAGAAGAAATTAACTGAAATAGAATAATACAATAATAAATATGAATGAGACAAATTTTACTTATTAAGTAGTTGCAATTTAAGTCAAATATTTAAATAAAAACATGTTTACAGGAAATGCTTGAAAAACAATGTGATTAAACATGTAATTACATTAAAAGGCGAATGTTTAATAACAATCATGAAATTGTATTAGTAGTAAGATATCAAATAAGTTAGGTGGTTTGATTTGACTGAAGTTTAAATCAAAGGAGTTGCTGAAGTATGAAGGAGTGTTAAAGCATTCTGGTAAAGTATTAATATGTAAAAGCTAACTAAAAGAAACTCAAACCAGAAAATCCATAATAAACATAAATAAAGAATGCCTTTGAAAAAGACAAGCACAAAAATTTTATAATAGAAGTGTAATAAATTAAACATGAAATGTAAATGTTACATTACAAATAATTTCTCAAATCTGTGGAGAAAATTTTGATTTTGGAAGAGTTAATTATCTTAAAACATCATTACTTTGTATCTGTTTATAATGTGCTCACAATATAAATTGAATTTAAAATGATTAGTAATTTACATTGATCAAATAATTTGGAGATACACCGCCCATAATATCAGACTCTAGGAAATCCACAATAATCATCACTTTAAAAGTCCTAAGATTTTTTTCACTAGTGAGGCTCACCTAATGTAACTTAACATTTTTTCCAGAATTATTTAATTCTGGAATATTTCCCCACATAATAATAATATTTTATTGACTTCCCATGTAACTAAAACTATACTGATACAACCTGGGCAAGTGCTGTGCTGTAGAAAAAGTTGGTAAGTACTGTCACTAACTTTTTTTTTGTTGTTTGTTTCTGTTTTTTCCTTTTTGCCCTGGGAGAAATAGCTAACAAGATACGAAGTGTCTAGATTTTGGCATGAATCATTATTGTTTTGATGAGAACGTTACCTACCTGAGAAAATCTATTGGACCTAAGAAGTAAATTCATGCATGGCCTCTTATAAAATCAATATCATTTTTATATACCAAGAAGAAACAATTAGAAAATTTGATAAACATCCTATTCATGATATTACTGAAATGAATTAAACTTAATGAAACATTTTGTTGGAATCTACATTAAAATAAAGACAAATTTTGCAAAACTGCAAAGACATTTTAAACAAAACCTTACTAAATGTAGTGACATGAGTGGGAATAAATTTCTAGACTCCTTATTTTTCCTAGCTCACTTTCTTAGTTAAAAAGACCTCTTTTAACATGAGTCGTTTAAGGAAAAGATACTCAGCAGAGTAAGGCTAACATCCCTCAAGTTTTTCCTACTAGAAGAGGATGATTCATCATTCATTGCAATCAGTCAGAGGAGTAAGGGTCTAATTATATTCTGAATTACTTTACCCCTCTTAGGAACACAAGTTCAATAATTCAAACCTTTTTTTTTTTTTTAAGCTAACTTGTACTGCTTAGTAAAATTGGTCTTTGATTTATAATATATTTTGAGCTCATACATTATATTTCTTGAAACTTCTATAGGCATTGTGGGCTTTTTGTTTCTTGTTTTATTAAAATGAGAAAAATCATAGTAGTGTATTGTGGAGGAGCTCCATAATAAATAGAGTCATTATTGCCTTCTCATTATTTATTTTACCAAAGTTATGTAACTTAAAAATCACTTATAATTTTAATTAAAATTCAAATATAAATTTTTGTGAGTAAAGCTTGATAACATGATTATATTTTATACTTTGAAGAATAATTACAGTAGAATAACCAAAGAAAACTGACATATTAAGGTATTTAATAATTAAAAATATGCAAATAGAAAAAGCTTGTCAGTGAAAACAATAGTGCATGATCTCATGGCACCATGTATATAAAGGACTTACTGTATAATAATATTGACTTCTCAAGCAACATAGATTAAAAGATAAAATATTCAATAAATGGTGGATCAACTTGTTAGCCATTTGGAAAAAAGCACCTCTTAACACCTCATGTCATTATTATAAACATTAAAGTTAAGTGCAAATGACTTTCAATAAGAGTGCAGTCCATGATATAATATTGTCATTAGCTTACAGGCTGTGTGTTCACTTGTCTTACAGTTGACAATTTGCTTTGTAGAGAGCATGTGTCAGATCAATACACATGTATGCACAGGGGTGGAACATGGCAGTTGTGGTCGGATACACACTTGTACAATTTTATACTTAAGTCATGTGCAAGCTTGCATCTAAAATATTCATATTTGAACTATAACCTTTCTAATCAATGATCACATTCATCAGATCTTCATTTACATGGCTTATTGCGAAGGTTATACAATACATGGGCTAACTTTGCTACACAAATCCACCTTGGTTGTTTCAGTGATTTAAAATTTTAGCCATGTAACAAACTGTCTGCATCTAATTGAACAAGTAACTTAAACATCACAAGCATCAGTATCCTCATATGTAAAAATGCAAATAATGAAACCTTTCATATTGGGATTAAATAAGTCTGCATATATAAAATAAACTAGCATGGAGTAGGCATTTAAAATATGAATTTTCTTCTATTTCTTTTCTGAATGGTCTTCCCTCTCCCTCTGAATGCCTCATGTAAAGTAATAGATTGCTTTATCTGAGATGGTTTCATGAAAATAATGGATTTTAATTTTTGATATGGAACAAATGGAAGTTAATTAATTCATAATCCTTTTCTCTTTAGATATTAACCTGTTAGAACATTTAACTCAAAGAATTCACATAAACAGCTGCAATTTATGCAATACAGCAAGAGAGAGCCACAAATCTCACACCCCACTTCATTTATCTGTGGCTCTGGCCCTGACCTTGAACGCTCTAGTTTACTGAGATGAATATGGTGTGTACCATATTGAAAGTTCAAGAGTCAGAAATTTTTCATTTGGATTTCTGTGTACTCAGTTTGGTTTTGTTAAGCCAGAACTATGAAAAATATCCAATCATTATTGTCTAAAGGTCTTGTTGCCATTCTTTAAAAGTGCTGTCTTCTGCAGTACTCTTCTAGCAGTGTAACTGTTCTCAGTTTATCTGCCTAAATCCTACTCAATCTTAAATTCTTCATTTAGACATGATTTTCCAGGAAGTCTTTTGTGATTCTGCCAAACCTAGATAATATGTTTACCCCTTTCATATAGTTCCATAGCATCCTGAGCTTCCCTTTCCAACAAATTGCATTGAAATTACTTTCCTCATATATCTAAAGTGAACACTACACGTAAGCTCCCTGAGAGCAGGGACCTGCAATATTGTAGCATTGTCCCTTTACTGCTATGCATGTTTCATGGCACAGTATAGGTATTTAGATTAATATTTTTTGAATTGAGGCTCATTAGGAAAAGAAAAGGGATTCAAATGGGTTTAAATCTGGAAAGATAAATATATGTGAATCGAAATTATAAACTCAGTTCAGTCCTTCAGAGCCTACTATGTCTTTTAAACTATTTTAACACATTAAATTCATTCCGTGTAGCAAGCATTTGATATTTTGAGGAAGTCTAAGTGATACCTTGTGAAAAAATTCACTACCATGTAAATGTTTAATGGACAGTTTTATTACCAGCAAGTGTACCAACCTGTGATATTTGGAATCCAATTCTAGACCACCTTAACAGGAGACTCAGGTATTTTACTTAAGATTTCATGCTTTTAGCAATAGAAATTAGCATAGTACTCTGAAACCAAACAAACCAATAATGTACAGAGGTGGAGTGTAATCTGTCAAGAAGCCATGTTCTGGACACAGTAGTGTTGAAAGGCTAACTGCAATTTTTCAGATCTTTGCTGAGCAAAACCTTATCTTTAAAGGAGATTTGATTGCTTGTAGAGCAAATGGTTTTTAGCTTTCCAAAACATCAGTGTATTTGATTCCTGATCTAGGAAACAAAATCATTGTATTCAAACATATTTTAGCAATTCAGTGATTGTGAAGATTCAAGAAGGAATATTAAGGGGAATTAGAAGAACACCCTGTATTACCATTGAACTTTAGGTCCATGGATTAGTATTCTTAATCACGTTGTGTTTTATTCATGTAGGGAATAAAATTATTGAAATACTGAGCAAATTTTGCAAGTCTTTTTTTGCTATTAGAGTTGACATAGCAGTTTTAAACAATTGTATAGAAAAATTTCCTATGAGTATTATGTTTTTCTTTTTTCTTTTTCTTTTCGTTTCTTTGCTTTGCTTTGCTTTGCTTTCCTTTCCTTTTTTTTGAGTATTATGTTTTTCTTATTGCAGTGTCCCTTCTTGGTGATTGGAATTTGTGAAGATAAGTGGTAAACTTACACATTAATTTTTTTTTCGTATTTAACCAGCACCTATACTCTTCATTTTATTCTTATATATTGAAGCAAGTTGTCACTGAAATACTGAGGCAAAATGCTGAAATTGGTGAATATAGAACTGAAAGAAACTACCAAAAACTAAATATTTAAGATTATAACATCAATTAAGGAAATGACTAGGTGATCAGGCAAGTTCAGCATCTCTGAGGTACAACTGCAGGTGCATTAGTAATCTATTAATCGTGAGTGGTATATTACTAAGTTATCTGTAAAACAGAATCCTACCTTTTTCAATGTCGGTCACTTTTATTGGTATTCAACAGTTACTGAAATTGTGTTTTAGAGAAAAATGTGGTATGTGATTCTTGAAAGAAAAAATGGAACAGAAGATTTTTGTTATACTTTTAGAAACTTGTAATCTAATTGGGAACATTTAAAATATTGAAACTGATTTTCCATTACTATGGATTATTGCAGATTACTCCAGTATTATGCTACTTAACAGCTGAAGAAAAGATAAATAGAATAGAAACAGGCGGGATCAAGAATGAAAGGCTTCCTAAAGAAGATGAGGTTTACACTATGTATAGTAGATAATATACTATCCATTGCAAGTAATAGAAAACTCAAGTGCAGCCTGCTTAAGAAAATAAAGAGGATTTATTGGCTCCTGTAACAGAAGAATTCAGAGGTAGATTTGGTTTCTGAAAAGGATTGATCCTGTAGTACATAATGTCATCAGGGTCTGGCTCCATTCCTTTGCAATCTTTTGGCTTTGCCTTCCTCAGCATGTTGACATCCTATTCCAGCACCCTTCTTTTGGTGCCTAATACAATGATTTCAGATTTCCAGACCTTATATACTCATCCCCCTTGCCAGAAAATGAGCTATCCTGGCATGAAGTCTGAAATTCTCAGAGCATCTTTGAAACTCTGAACCAATTACTGTGACTGGGGAGAATGGAATACACATGCTCCATCACTGCCATTGAGAAAGAAATTAAATTTCTCAGAAACACCTGTATCTCAAATAAAAACAAGAGGCTGTTAGGAAGGGGAAGTGGGGAATAAGTGGTGAGAAGGCAACAAACATTGGCTGGATTTGAATTTTAAAGAAATGAAGAACATACACTTAGAAGATAGGATTGGATTCCAATCAGAAGGAGTAATGTGGCAGTCAGCAAGTTAAGTTGGATTGTGGAGATTCATGACAATTACCTTAACAAGCATAGAAAGAAATAGTGAGATATTTTTAAATTACATGATAGGAATTTTGGGATGTTCTTGAATACTAGCTTAAGGATGTTAATTTTAGAAGTATATCATATGATGGGTACCTTGGTGTATAAGTTGCCTCAGCTGAAACTAATTAGTCTCTCTCTCCAACCACCCTCCGTGCATATGGCAGCCAGAAAAAGAGATATGTCAAAAATACAAGTAAAATTACTAGCATAAGTGTTTTAGTTATGTATGAGAAAAGCAGTAGTCTTAGGGAAGGATGAAGTTACCTGAGTTCAGAATTCATGGATTAAGAGATTAAGTATAGCTTTTCTTGAATTTGAATTTGAACTGTATAACTGTATTGATAGTTAAGTTATATGTGCAAGTTCCTTAGCTACCACTAAAGAAAATGCCATGGAACTGATCTTACCTTGGCATAGCCATGTATATTTTGGGTTGTTGATGTTTCATAATTGGTGATATTTTAAAGGGTGAATAATCTAGAATTTGCTGTTAGATTTTGTATTCCAATGTCATCATCTTAAAACCAAATAAGAGTATACTTCTGTGAAAAGTAAAGGGCTTTGTTTGAAGGGAATGTTGTGTTCTCCCTGTCTACCATCTCAGAGGGTCTCCTAAAATAGAGAATAAGATTTAAGGAGACAAAACTTAGACTCTGTTGAAGGGGGAAAAAAAAGTCCTCTTGTTTTATCACTGTGATTGTTCCACTTTGGACTTGGAACTGTAGATATGCTTAAAGTAATCCCAGTTTTGGGAGTAAGCTGGTTCTTAACTCATTGTGACAGCGTTGGAGATGGATGGAGAGAAGACTTGGTGAAGACTACCGAGAAAGACTTTTAACCTGTTGGCTCTGAAAGTGGTGACATCTAGTAGTCCTTATAAGTAATTCATTATGTTATACTTGCCTTCCATTTCACCCAAACTTTTAGTAAAATATATGTATTTTAAATGTATATTTTGGTCTTTGCTGAACTACAGAACTTTGGAATGGGCTTATACTAGGCCTAGAGTGGAGCCAAGGGGTTGTTCTGACTTTGCCCTTGATGCCAGAGCAGTGTGATAGTGGTGTTTCCCCATTGTGGAGAGCTGTGAAAACTGGAGCTATTGCCTTAGGAGGATCAGTAGCAGTAACGGCCATGCTGAGACTACCTGGTGGGGAGGCTAGAGGGAAAGAAATATCCTTGAGTACAATAAGGTACCATGGGAATATTGTGGAATAGAAGCAAGGGGACTCTCATAAGTAGCTGGGAACATTCTGATGGGGGTTATTAAAAACAAATGGAAATTTATAGTGTATTCAAAGGCTGGTGGGGTCAGAACATTTTGCCGATATAAGGAGCCAGAATAATAATGATATAAGAATAGTAATGGAGAGACATCTTACGATACTATTAACAATGTATGAGGTTGATTGGGGGGGGGGAATAAACTAAAGGTCAGGAGTATCAGTGGAAGAGTGAGTGAGAAATATATCATTTTAATGAATTTTAAATTCTTCTGTTTCAGAAGAATCTGCGAGAATGGAGTTGACTAAAATGTGTGTTGTGCGTGGAAAGAGTTGATTCTAGAGAAGAAAAAGAAATGAGAGAATGGGCTCTGAGTTTCTAGTTATCTTTTTCATTTGTTGCCCACACATTTCAGTCTAGATCTGGAAGTGCCATAAAGTCTTCCCTGCCAAGAACACGGCCATTATTCTCAAACACCCCCTTTCATACTGCCTTTACTTTGTCTACGATCAGAGTTCAATCAGAAAAACAAAACTGAATGTTTCCTTATGCCAGTAAGGAATTATGTTTGTAATTCCTTTACACCGTGGAAGTAATTTTAGGAGACATATAGAGTATCCAACATTATTTCTGTGCCCATTTGTATTTCTATATGTAAGATAAACACAGGCATCACAAATCATATTTCTAAATGCCATGTTATGTCTTTCTTAACATGAAATAAAAACCTAAATAAAGCAATCAATGATTCCCCTGGAATTACTAAATTTGACTCCAAAAAGTTGTGGGTGTGTGTGTTTTAATATGTGTTGTGTGTCTTGTGTGTTTTTTAGTGAGTAATATGCTGATCCAGAGGGATGACTGAAGAGTTGGGTGGGCTTGCTATGACAAGAAGACAGCAGTTTGACATGTGGCGATAGGTTTAATATCAACAATTACTTTTGACAAATTTTGAATCGTTCGTTAATTTACAGCTATCCATGTGCTTCATTAGCTAAAGAATATTTAACTCCAATTTCAGGGATCATTTTCAGTTTTAGTAATTATAGTCATTCTATGATTTAATTTTGATCATTTATCTGTGGGCCCATGTTACAGAAAAAATGGATAAAATACTGTGTGTAATTGTAGTAAATTGCCTTTTAAATAATTTAATCACAATAGAAAATTAAAATATATTTCTAAATAGGAGAAATCCTTTTGTTACTATGTAGGAGTTTTGTCTTTTAATTAGCATGAAAATATTTAAAATATTAACCAAAAGCTATTGAGGATTTCAAATAACATTCTCCTTTCAAGTTTTTCTTCTGTAAAAGGTTTAGTTTTATTTATTTTTTTTTTGCTAAAATATCTTTATTAAAGGTATAATCTTAAAATTCTTTAAAGTGTTGAATGATGTTAGGCAAGTTGATGGTTTCCTATTTTCTCTAATGTGAAAGTGTGATGAAAGATCTTTCAAGGTACTTAAACTTTAAATTGTGCGTAAACATTTATTTGAGCAGATTGATGAAACTTTATACTCATAAATATAGCTCTTTAAAAAACGAATTTGCAGATTTCTTTTGCTAAATCCTTTTGTATTAGGTTTCGTAGGGAAAACTCAGTAAAAGCAAACATTGTTTACAAGTTTCACATAAAACTTGGTAGCATAGCTGCTGGTTTAGAAGTTGTTCTCTCCTTTACTCCCCTTTCCCCCAATTCTATCCTCTCTCTTCTTCCCTCCCTCCTCTTTAAATTAATTGAAAATCTCCATTGCTATTTGGAAATAAAAATGCCACAGTGTTATAGTATAGAGGTGTCTTAGATGTCTACAATTTTATATTGTCCTGTGGAAATGATGAGATGCATGGATGACATTTTCCTTGAGGACATAGGGCCTGTTTCATGTATTACATGCCCTGTGCTAACATTCATAGAACATAATGAGCACCTTCATTACAAACTCCAGTAAAATAACCATATAAAAATGATACTGAGTTTTGATTGCTAGTGTATGCTTATAATAAAGTTTAGGACTTTAAGATTCCTTGATTAATTACTTTCATAGTCTTTTCCTTGGCCATTCAGTTTAGTTATGCTATCAGTTATTTCTAGTAGCTTTATATTAATACTTTGTTTCTTTTTAAAAGTATAACCTTGGAGTTTCCTGGACCTTGGAATTTAGAAATAAATTTCAAAATTTAGAACTGGTCTTTAGCTTTCTTTCTTTCTTTCAAGTTCAATTTTAAAGTGGATTTTAGTGTCTTCCTATGATAGAAGACCAATTAAATTGTGAAAATCCATCATTAAAAGATTCTTTGAGTATCGTATTTTCTTTTATATTGATTTTGGGTGAGAGAGTGGGCACGCTACCTGTGGATAGCTTAGAGGGAAGGGGAGAGTTACAGTCTTGTTGATCCTCCTTTTCGGAGAGATAAACCCTTTCTGTATTAAGCTTCTAAGTATTATGACTGACATTAGCTATTCTAATGAGCTCCCATCAGATTTGGGCAAGAGTTTTTATTTTCCTTTTTATATTTCCTTTTATATTTATCATATTCTCATATGATTCTAGATAACAGCATAATTTGTTTAGATATTAAAATATAAACTTATTTCTATAGATGTCTGCTAATTAAAAAATGATTTACTTTCCAAAGCCTATTTTGTTCTTTGCTTTGCTGGAACAAACATCCAGGCACTGAGTCAATGCATACTGTAAAAATGTACTCCTTTTCCTTAAGTATTTATAATAGGGAAGGATTTGAATTAAAAATCAGCTCACAAATTAATGTAGTTGGCATGTTCATCACTTGCCTTATATGAAGTCAGTTTTCTAGTAATCTAGGAAGTTTAGGCCATGTTTGACAATCCGGATGCAAGTTTGATCATCTAATTCCACATTTAAAATATTAGAAACATTTTCACTTTCTTAAAATTTGTTTAAGATATTTGTATTCATAGTTTATTCAGAAGGTGTAGATTTAAAGGTTGTTGAGTTATGTCCATTTGCTATTTCTTTAATGGAAATTTCTAGTACAAGGAAAATAATTATTGGGACATTTTCCCCTTAGAGCCAGAGTGAGTAACACACATGGTTATTTTGAAAGGCTCTTCGGACATCAAGACTGTGAAATACTTGGCATTCAAATTTAGGGTCATTACTATTGACCCTAAAGAACATGAAAGCTTCTAAAAGACTTAGACTTGTAAATGCTGAAGGAAGAAGAGTTTCTATAATTCGGAATCATGAGTGTTAACATTATCACAGCCAGTATAATTGTAAATATGAGATTTTGGGAAATCTTATTTATGAGAACAAAGTCACAAAAGCAAGGATTGAATGAATATTCACCTACAAAAGTTTGTAAGTTAGGAATTATCTGAATTCATTTTATCTAAGCAATAGCCAAAATATGCACCTCCAAAAAAGCAGTTAAATTTTTACTGATTTTTACATTTCAGATTTTTTGACAATGTAGGTGAAACATTCAGAGAATTGTCATGTGAAATTATAAATAGTGCCTGCACTGTTTCAAGGCAGGGAAGATGGCAGAGTTATAATATAATAGGTACTATGCAAAACTTTTAAATATATTTTTATACACTTGAAAAAGGACCTACCTTTATAATATAAACATCTTTAAATATATTTAAGTAAATCTTACATATTTAAATAAATATATAAATATGATTTTTCTTTATTTTATCTATGCTGACTAGCATCCGGGCCTTCCCACAACTTATTCTACTGGATTGAATTTTCGTAGTTTCTTAAAAATCTTTGAAATAGCATTTTAACACACAAGAAACAATAATTATTTCTTGGTTGATATGGGTGATGTTGTGGAAAAATAACTGAGTTTCAAATTTGATTTTGCTTCGTTCGTCTTATATTTTGATAATATGGTCTATATTGTCACAAGATGTAAAAGAAGGAAGAAAATATGTGTCCAGCTTTGTACTTCTGATAGCATGTGCCTGTGTTTTGAGATAGTGCATTAGATTCTGTTAGTGGGTGCATGTTTACTATTAGGGAGGGAAGTTAGGTAATAGGGTGTCTACTTGGGGTGCAAGCGATTCTGTACACAATGCAGAGCACAGGTAAATATGAACTGGAGACCTGATTCTGATAGACAGGTTATTTATCCAATTGAAACCAATTTGCAAGTAGCAACAAATGTAGTAGATTGCTATTATTCTCTCTCCTATGCTCTCTTTAGACAAAGGTTGTGATAAATTCTAAACATGTCATACTATTTGTACTTCCTTCAATATGCTGTGCACTTTGATGCTTTCTTGCTGTTCCATCCACCTTTCTTCCTGTCTATATTTAACGGTCAGTTATAGTCATCCCTGATCCAGCTCCAGGCAGAATTAGCCAAAAAGTCCTAATTATTTATTATTTAAAAAGTTATTTGCTTATGTGTCTGTCTTTGCTTTTAGATTATATTTATTATAAGGGCATTCTCTACCCTGCAATCCTTTTTAAAAATACCTTTGCCGTTTTCTATCTCTAATCCTTTTAAATATTTGCTGAATTGAATAAAATAATTTAATGCCTAATAATTTTGTATTACTTTGTAACTGACACACATAGTGCTAATTTATCTCTATTTATTGCTTGCTATTCAGTTTTAATATTTTGCTATAACAAATTCCATTTTGTTTTAAATGTCCAATTATGCCTTTTTATTTCTTAAGTTTTCTTCCTATGTCTTGCCTCAAACCTTTGCCTTTAAACCTCAAAAGAGGAAAATTTTCTTTTACTAATCCATTATAAAAACAAAAAGCTGTTTGTTTGTTTTTTTTTTACTGAGAACCTGTAAAAGTCCTTGCATTCATAGATACTCTTCATTTCCAATACAAATTCAATGTTTAGAAAGATTATTGGCCTCTCTTTTCTGTATGTTTGTGCACAACAAAATAGGAAGACACTTTCTCTATTTCATAGAGTTGTGATCTAATCTCAGCTGTAGTCCCCAAACCAGTTTGTCTGCAGCCTGCTGCTTAAACCTAATCCCCTGGCCTCCCATTCATCTTGGTTGAAATGGAATTATTGACAGAAATGATTTCTGGAGGGAAATTAAGAATGATAATTAATGTCGTGCCCCTTGCAGTTACTAAATAGCGTGTCTATCTTTATTTGTTTTGGGGGAGGTATAGTAACTCCATCCAATTTAAATGAATTGGTGTAAAATTTGGCACAGGGACTCTCAACTCATAGACCTTATTATACAAGGATGATACTATGTTACATTTAAATAGCACCTGTTGAAAATTAACACTTAATGGGGCGCAATTACTTGACTATTTCCTCAGGAGGAAAACTGCCTTATCTCTTTAATTCAATTCACTTTGCCTGGAAGAATTTGATGTATACTATTCAGCCTTTCTCTCAAAAGAGGCAAAAATATTTATTCAATAGAAAGTAAGTACCTTGGTTGTTGAGCAGTCCTGTTACACAGCAAAATGTTTTCTCCCCTATAAACTTTTGTTTCAAATATTTGTATTTTATTTTGAGTGTATATGTCACATAATGAATTCTTTAGCTTCAAATAGATCTGCTGGGGTTAAAGGACTAAATAAAATCCAGTGTATTTATTTTAAAAATTATTTTTATTTTAGTTGACATATCCATGCATATCATTTAAAAGATCAGATAGCCCTTCAAAGCTTGTAACAAAGCAGTAACAACCTCCTAGCCCACTTGTTTCCTTCTAAATTTCCTTCTCCAGGACTGATGTTCAATGAATTATCTCTGGCATGCCTTTACCAGTTGTTTATGGACAGAGGATATTGGATTAATTGGTGTCTTTATGTTATTGGTTGTTAAATATTGTAAAATATTCAGCCATGCCTCTTTCTATCCTTAATTCCACTCCCTAGAACCAATTACTTCCTATTTTTTTTTTACTTTCAATTCTTTTGTGAAGAATTAGAGATAAGAAATAGAGAACTACACAAAGGAGGAAAAATGAGGCCATTATTTATTTCAGAAAAAAAAAAAAACCTCAAAAAGTTAGACAAGAAAGAAAATACAATTAATTACAATAAACTTGGGTCACCAGTTAACATCATTTTTATAGTTATCATAATGCTAAATCTGAATATTGATTTACCTCACACTCATAACTATATAGAGAGAATACAAGAAGGGGAAATACTGTGAGGATGACATGAAAGTGATAAGATAACGTAAGTCAGTGAATAGTTAGTATCTGAAATTGATGAAGTTGCCATATAAACACATAACAAATTATTTAGAAATATGAAAACAAATGTAAGAAGAAACATGTAAGGAATTTATCTCCTCTCTGCTCAGTTAGACATATACTTTTACTATTCTTTTAGTGATTACTCTAGACATTGGAGTTTGCATAATTAATTAATGTCCAAATATATTTAATACCTTTGTTCTTCTCTCTCAGACAATATAAGAACTGTAGAACATTATATTTTCATTTAATGCCCCATCATCAGACTGACATGTTATTGGTTTGTGGTATGTTAGTTTTTAACCACAGAAACGTATTTTATCATTGTTTTTTATGGCCATGTTCATTTGTCACTTGGCTTTGGTCTTCATTTCTGGGATCACTCCTCTTCTGTCTTTGGTACCTACTTTAGAATCTTTTGATGATGCGGGTATGCTCTGACTGGGGTTGGAAATAGTGTTATGCTGGACAAAGGGAGTCTTGTGTGTATGCAGGAGGAATCTTATATGGAAGCATTTTAAAGTAAAATAGAAGTTTTTCTGGTTGAATCTGGTTAGACACCTTGGATCTTACTCTGTGATCTCTGATCCTGTTTTGACTTCATTTTTTCCATCTGTAAATTGAAGCTACAGAACAAACAAAATGGTCATTTTCTAGTCAACAATTCCCAATTCCTTGACTAAGGTCTCTTTAGTCTGTTATTATAATCTGTCAGTTTGCCACTATCCATAAGCAGAATGTTCTGCTAGTTTTTGGTTCCCATATAATTTCTTTATCTACTGGATCCCTAAAGCAATGATCACAGGGTAAAAAAGAGATGCAAGTAAATTACCAGATTTGGGATGTAAAATTTTGCTGGTGACTTCTGTCCTTATTTCATACTTTATTATTTGTACATTAGAAGGAAAGTGGTAAAACTAGGGTCTATTTCATTGGGGCCCAAGGTTTTCATGGACTTGCATAGTATCCCCTAAGCAACACTAGTGTGTCCCTCAACCCTAAGGGGCAGCATTCACATTATTTTCTCTGTGCATAGTGCCCTCTGCAATTCCAGGAACTTCAAAAAATTTATACCTCAGCTTTTGCTACATTTTGAATTCCATTCCTTAGAGTTGGGTAATGTGGCACAAGTCTCAAGTGAGAATCCACCTGCCCAGGGTAAAGCCTTGCATAAATATTCTTCTTAATGATGCTGTAAAGGAAAGCTTCCAGAGGAGAAAGAGGGTAAAGAAGGAGCAATGTTTACAGGGAAAGAGAAATCAAGAAATTTTGATTCCTGTTTATAATTCTGGTCATGAGAGCTAACTTCAGGCGAGCATGAAATACAAGCTTAATTATATAGCATGGTAATCTCCTAAAGTGGTTATGGCAGCATCCCACAATAATGGGCATGTTGTACTTGTTGTATCTGTCATTTCATTTTTGTGAGTTCACCTAATCCCTAAAAGGGAAAAAAATGCAACAAAATTTCTTGCCCTCCCTTTCCACCTCCTGCCCAAGAATTTTGTTTTTGTTTTTGTTTTTGCTTTGTCAAAACAGAAAAAAACGCATTGTTGATGCAGCTGTGTCCTCACAGTGGATGATGCAACTGAGCGTGTTTTTACTAGTAATTTCACTGAAGGGCATGTTTTTGAAGGTTGAAAAGGCATTTTTACAATCACATTCTGCTTTAATTTTCTACTCTGCTATAAAGTTAGAAAACTCGATATACTGAAAGGCTATCTTAATGACACGCTTCTTCCTAATTTTCTACCTATGGATTTCTTCACAATTGTGGGTTTTTGGAAATACATGGTGACTATACATCGTTGACTCTACCCCCATTTTTTTTTCTGCACATTTCTCATATTCTCCTTTAGAAAAAGGAGAATTTGATGTGATGTATTATAAAGGAAAAATAATTTTCAAATTCTTCCAGCGAAAGTTATTATTCTCAGCTCTTATCTTTGGGGGGAATAAGGCACCTACTTTTCTACCACCTCTCACTGTTGCCACCCACATTTCTATCCTTTTCATCTTTAATGGCTCCTCATCTGATTTGTCATTTATCCATTCCTGAGACACCTACAGTTCCTTAAGTTTTTGTAAAATGTTTTGCTATCCATTTCTTCTAATTCTTATACTTATCCTTTTCATGTGAACAATTAAATACAGTTAAAAATCTCACTGAATTGCTGGTGAATTTAAAAATAAAAAAATGCACAATTTTGTTCTGGTTAGTATTGTTAAAGTGAAATAGACATACCTCATGATGTCTATTAAATTTTGCTAAGACAATATATGTTTGAAGATGCAACAGGTGAAACGTTCTCTGTTAGCTATGTCCATTTCTTAGCTTCTTTGAAATGTAGTACAGACTTCAATATGTGTACAAATGTCTAGATTTCCTTCATAATATTCCCACTGGTTAAAGCATGTTTTTAGTCACTTTTATCTCAGAATACCCTTTAGTGGTTAAGTGTGTAATGGGAATAAAATTGGAATTATCTTTCACACTCATTAGTATTTTCCTTTTTCAAGTAATCCTCATGTTCGTTTATAGTGTTTGAATACTATATATGATCCTACCATTATGAAATTTTACTGCTTTACTCTTATTGAAATCAGTACAGCCACGTTAGAGATGACTAATGTGTCATTTAATGACCAGTAAAGTATATTTCTAACCATGTTTTAAACATTTCCTTTTTTTTAATAAAAAGTGTTTATTTATTTTGAGAGAGAGAGAGAGCAAGCACGAGCGGGGATGTGGGGCAAAGAGAGAGAATCCCAAGTAGCTTCCAGGCTGTCAGCATGGAGCCTGACACGGGGCTTGAACCCATGAACCATAGATCATGACCTGAGCCGAAATTAAGAGTGGTTACTTAACTGACTGAGTCACCCAGTGCCCCTAAATATTTTAAATAATAAATTTTGCACACGTCTTTTTTTTTTTTAATGTTTATTTTTGAGAGAGAGAAAGAGAAAGTGTGTGTGAGCATGAGCAGAGGATGGATAGAGAGACAGGGAGAGAGAGACTCCCAAACAGGCTCCGTGCTGTCAGCATATGGACCCACATGGGGCTCGAACTCACAAACCAGGAGACCATGACCTGAGCCAAAATCAAGATCAGATGCTCAACTGACTGAGTCACCCGGGCGCCCCTGCACATGTTTGCTTTAAAAGTTTCAGTATTGTTTATAAGGGTGGCTCTAAAAAGTACCTTCTTTCATAGTATGCAAGTATTTTTTAGCTGTCTACTAATTATTTATTTCCCCCTTCTCAGTTTCCAGTAGCTCTTAATTTCTGTTCATTGGTCCATACAGTTTGTAAGGACTCCTTTCAGCAATGGAGTATGTAAGCTAAAATAAATATCTCATTCCATACTCCTCACTTAATTCAGGGATAGTACGTGACTTAACCTGTTCCAGTTACAAGAAATAACAGGTGTTCTGCTGGGAATACTGGGATTAAGAAGCTTAATCTCTCATTATTATTCATTTTTTAACATGTGGTATATAACATACAGAAGTATTTGATCTGAAGAGGTGCGGTAGATCACAGTGAGGACCAGTACCACATGTATCAGCTTGCATTAGGTTATGATGTATAACATCTCTCAAATACAGTTGCTATACCAACAGAGTTACAATGATTGCTCTCATTACAAGTCAACTTCCATTCACTGCTGATCAGTGACAACTCTGCTTTTCTTCCATATGTCTTTTTCATTTGAGGAGTTAGACAGAACAAGCAGTCCCAATTTGGGCATGCAGTCCTGATGGTATAAATAAGAACTAGTAAGTGATCCCAACACTTAAGTGCTCAAAACTTACTCTCGGTCATGGCATACTTCACATCCACTCATCTTCCATTAGCCAAAACAAATCACAAAGCTAAGCCCAAGATTAATTGGGCAAGGCAGTTAGGATATTAATGAGTAAAGTCAATTTTCCTTTGTGTCTAGCTAGTAGAACTTTCTGGAATTTTGAACCTACCAAGAGATCATGGTTATTAGAAAAGTAAAGTACAGTCAAATGTTATTAAAAGTTAGATTTTAGTTTTAACTACTGGAAGAAAAACGATACAGTTTTAAATAGTGATTTGTCTTTGGTCGTCATGAGAGAAAAAAGCGGTAAGGAATTCTGAAACATCCAGCAGTACTTCTCTCAATTTACCAAATGTTTCTCCAGATGTATAGAAGTGTCAAATTAAACTGGCAGATATTGTGCATCATGTAGGTGTTTTAATTGAAGAATCACTCATTTTCTTCTTCCTTCAAAATTTCTGACATTTGGCATTTGATAATCTTGTAGAGATTATCCACATCTTCCAACAGAGTAATGTACTGGTCTGTCCAGCACAGCAATGCCCTCGCAGCTCCCAAGAAGTACATGTGGTGGCGAATGGCACCTATTTTAAGGAATACTTTTATGTTTCTTTATCAACAATTTATATGAATTAAAGTTTTACTTTTTAATCATATTTTTCCTATGAAAATGAAAATAAAAAATTGCAATGCAAATCTAAAATTCTTAAGGCATATGTAAGTCCAGATTTAATCTCTTGCTTAACTGTAATTTCCTGAAGAAAACCCGCCAAATATCTGAAAATTGTGCCTGAAATCTTGTTATAGAAGTTAATGACAGAAGCTGTGGAGGAAATGGTTTTATTGCTTTATTTATTAGGTTAAAAAAGCTAACAGGGGCGTCTGGGTGGCTCAGTCAGTTAAGCGACCAGCTCTTGATTTTGGCTCAGGTCATGATCTCACCGTCATGAGATTGAGCCCTGAAACTGGGTTCTGTGCTGGACATGGAGCCTGTTTAAGATTCTTTGCTTTTCCCTCTGCCCCTCTCCCACCCACTCTCTCTCTGTCTCTCTCAAAAAAAAAAAAAAAAAAGGAATAGATTAAAAAGATAACAGTTATATAATCAGATGGTAGAAGGTTTGGAATTAGGTAAAAGGAAAGAAAGGCATGGAACTAACTAGGAATTGGAGGCATAAACAGAAGTTGATTCTGTTTAATTTATGATGCAAAAGGTATCAGGTGCCTCACATAATCAACGTGAAGGATGAGAACCAGAACTGGATAGGATAAGGAAGTCTGCATAGCTATGATCCTGCTATAGGAAGTGTTTACTTAGGATATCGCCCCTGTCACTGGGGATGTGACAGTTGTCACTGAGCATGTGGCTGGGCATCTGACTGGGCATGTGCTGGCCCTGATGCCATTGGACAATTAGCTGATATGCTGCTGGACTCCACATCTTGGAATGTTTGCTTTATGCCATAGAACCTCTAACTGACCCATTATCTTTATGTCACTCCTCCAAAGTTCATTTTTCTGGATAACAGCTACTAATTGGCTGCATTGTGTCACATGCCTAATTCTAGCTGATATAAAGCATATTGAGTGGTGCATTTTCACATACTGTAGTTGTGGGAGGTAATTGCTTGACATACTGGATATTTGTACATTGGGCAGACGAGACAACATACTTGTCTACCACTGTCATTTATAATTTTGTCACACAAAAATGGGATCATTAGCATTTTTGTTTCCTTCCAATCATTTTTATTACAATCAGCACACCAAAGAAATATTCTTAAAAAAACTCAGTTTGGTAAACAAATCAAAGAGACAAACTGGTAGTTATCTGTATCATATATGACAGACAAATGTTAATGATCTCAATATGTAAAGAAATTTTAAAATCATTGTCAAACACTCCAATTAAAAATTAACAAAGAATCTGAGCAATTCATAAAGGAAACTAAGTGGCTATTAGGGGCACTTGGGGTGGTTCAGCTGGTTGAGTGACTGGCTTAGGTCATGATTTTGCAGTTCATAAGCTCAAGCACCATGTAGGGCTCTGCACTGATAGTGTGGAGTCTGCTTGGGATTTTCTCTTTCTTCCTCTCTCTACCCCTCCCTCACTTGCTTTTTCTCTCTCTCAAAGTAAATAAACTTAAAAAAATAAAGTGGCTATTCAACATGTGAAAGTATGTCAACACAACTGGTATTGAAGGAAATGCATGCAAAACAATGATCTATCACATTTTTGCCTGTCAGACTGGCAAATATTAAAAGATTGATAATATTCAATGTAGGTAATGGCATGAAGAAACCAGCACTCTTATAGTAAACTGGTATTTCATAAAAGAAAGTTTGTTAATAAGACTAAACCCCTAAAATATGAATGTATTTTAACACAGAAATTCTTTCCTAGGGGTTTATCATAGGGAAAACATCAAATATATGTGGGATGATATATGTCAAAGAATATTCATTATAATATTATTTACAATAAAAGAGTTAGAAATGAACTAAATGCCAAATAAAGAATTAGAGACAGACAGAAAGGTTTAGAAATTTATTCCAAGAAAATATACAGTAGTTACTTTCAGTTTGTGGGATATTGGATGAATTTTGTTTTCTTCCTTGTATATTATTGCTTAAATTTCCTATATGGACATATATAATTTTCATAATACAAAAAAACAATATTCCCATTTATCTAGAATTTGGAAGAGATCATGAAAGAAAGAATCCTCCATTCTAAATCTGATTCTGTTTATGTTTCTGAGTCTTTCTTTATGAAGTGAGGGAATAAGAATACATGAAGTATATCCATGGACCTTGCAATCTCCACAGTATTTATTCTACAGAATGCTTCAAATCCTAATATGTCTTTTTCAAAAGTAAAGGTGTAATGGAATGAGATAGAATTGAGTGAGATGGGTGGTGTTCAGTTGGAAGGTAACTCTCAAGCCTTTCTAGAGCAGATTGTATTGTGGTGTGAAACCAGGTATGTTGGTGAGGTGGGGAGATATTTGGTGCTGTTGGGAATGCAACTCTTATAAATTGTTGTAGGCAGTGTTAAATGTCTGAGACACTGCCAGGGGAAAAAGTGAAGGTATAACCCACGATTCCAAAAGAATTTTAAAAGGCATTAAGTGAGGAGAGGAAATTGAAATAGCTAATACATATTAAAAGATTCTAATCCTTATTAGTAATCAGAAAAATGTGTTTTATGTGTGTGTGTATGTATGTTTGTATGTATGTACATGTATGTATGTAGGCTCCACACCCAACATGGGGCTTGAACTCACATCCCTGAGATTATGAGTCACATACTCTGCCAACTGAGCCAATCATGGGCCCAAAAGCATGTGATTTTATATCACAGTAAGCCATCTTAATACATGCATCAAATTGGCAGAAATTAAAATGTCAGAAATACCAAGTGTTGGTAAGAATATATAGCAATGGAACCATGCACAAACTGTTGGTGGTTGTAAGCTGGTTACAACCACTGTGGAAAAGAGGTTTTGACATAATCCAGGAAAATTGAATATTATGTATACTATGATTTTTAACAATTATACTTCTATTTGTGTACTCTAGAAAATAATCTTGTATGTGCGTGTCATATTTTCATAGTAGCCTTACTAACCCCAAACTGGAAATAACTCAGTATGTTCACCAACTCAAATGTCCATCAACAGTAGAACTTTGATATTTTGATATATTCATAAAATAGAATACTATATGATATATCCCCTAATATGGCTGAACATACACATAAAATTGAGTGAGGGAAGAAAGTCAAAATGATAGATGCAGTATGATTTAAATTTTATACATTTGAGAATCTGGGAAAAATCAAATTATTATTTAGGGATTCATAAACATAAAATAGAAAAATGAATTATTCATGGAAATCAGAATAATGGTTATTGCTTGTGGGAAGAAGAGAAATGTAATTAGGAAGGGACACATAGGACAATATTCTGTTTCTAAAACTTAAGTTGGTTATAATTGTTTTTATAATTTACTTATCTTTTGTATACATTACTGAAATGCATTTGAAAGTTAAAAATATTAGAAATAAACCTGTGGATGAAAATACAATGATTATTTGTATGTGCTCCTCTCATGTTTTCTTTATCTGGTACTCATGTTTCCTAACAGCAGTGGACGGGTTGGGGTAAAGTGAAGTGGTTTAAGTTAGAGGACAATGGTACAGCTAAGATACTACGAGACAGTCCCTCAACTCAGTTAAGAAATGCATAACTAAAATTCTCATTCTAACATGAGACAACACCTTTGAGAGGCATATAGCAAGACTTAAATTATAATACTTTTGCCAGATACAGTCAAGAAAAGATATTGAGAAGGATGTATATTCTGCTGTTGTTTGTTGAAGTGTTCTATAAATGGCAGTTTGATCCAGTTTGATGACATTGTTCAGCAATGTCATCCTTACTGTATTTCTGTCTATATATCTTTGAGAGAGAAGTGTTGAAATCTCTGACTATAATTGTGAATTTATCTATTTTAATTATGTCAGTTTTTGCTTCATGTCTTTCTTAGTTCTGTTGGTAGTTGCATACCCATTTAGGATTGGTATATCTTCTTGGTGAACTAAAACTTTTATCATTATATAATGTTCTTTATCCATGGTAACTTCTTTGCTCTAAAGATTACTTTGTCTGGTTTCAATATAGCCACTTTGATTAATAGTTAATAGTTATCTTTTTACATTCTTTTCCTTTTAACCTACCTATATTACTTTATTTATGGCAGCATCTCGATGGGTCATGTTTGTTTATCCATTCTGACAATCTGTGTTTTAATAGCGTGCTTAGATCATTTAAATATAATTTTGATGTTTGTACTTAGGTCTATCACTTTGTTTTATGTTTGTTCCACCTGTTTTTGTTCCTCTGTTTTACCTTTCTTGCCTTCTTGTGGGTTATTTGACATTTTTTTAGCATTCATCTTTTGTGATTCTGACTATATACCTCTGAAAAAAAAAATTTTTTTTTTTTTTGTGGTAGCTCTAGTGATTATAAAATACTTAACTTTTTCCGTTGGCTTAGAATCATTGATTTTACTACCTCAATTCGGACGTGGGCTCTTACTACCTTATTGCTTCCCATGTATGCTATAGATTGCTTATATATCTACATGAATTCAAATATCTTTATTTCACCTTCATTCTTGCAGAATATTTTTACTGGATATAGAATTCTGGGCTGACAGTTCTTTTCTTCTGGGACTTTAAAATGTTGTGCCTTTTTTTTTTTTTTGGTTTCTATGTTTTGTGATGAGAAATTTCTTTTATCTGAGTCATTGTTCAATTGATGTGTTGTTTTCTCTGGCTGCTTTCAAGATTGTTTTGTCTTTAGTGTCCAGTGGTTTGATTATGACATATATAACATATATAGATATATATTTGTTTGCTTTCAACCTGTTTTAGGCTCACTCAGCTTCTTGAAGCTATAGAGACTTTTTGTTTCACTTGAGGTGTTTTTGACCATTATTTCTTCGAAGATTTTTTCAGCTATGCACTTTATCTTCTCTTTCTGTAACTCTGAAGATACGAATGTTAAACTTTTTTATTGTGCCATAGTCTCTGTGACTCTTCTCACTTATTAAGACTCGATTGAATAATTTATGTTGATCTGTCTTCAAGTTTACTGACTCTTACCTGTCATCTTCATTCTATTGAGTCCATTTACTGAGTTTTTTTTCTTGAGTTATATTTTTTAATACTAAAGTTTCCATGTACTTCTTCTTTGTATATTCTATTGCTTTGCCAAGAATTTCTATTTTAAAACTCATTTTAAGTGTGTTCAAGATTGCTAATTCAAGCATTTAATAAAGGCGCCTTAAAAATATCTGTGAGATTATTTCAACATCTGTGTCATCTCGGTGTTGGCATCTGTAGTTTGTCTTTTCCCTTCTCAGATGGGGTTTTCCTGGTGCATCATACGCGAATTAATTTTGGAATGTATTCAAGACAGTTGGAATATTATAAGACTCTGGATCTTATTTAATCCTATTGAGAGAATTGAAGCTTATGTTTTAGCAGAAAATCAACCTGCTTATGTTCAGGCCACATGTTCTGCCTTGCCTTCTGTGAGCCTTCAGTGTTTGAAGGTTTTATAGTGCTTTTTGGATAATTTCTGACTATGTACCACCCAGTGCTCATTTTGGAACTTGGATGGTGGTTTGCCTATTATTTAGTTCTCAGTTTTTGGTATTCTAATTAGGATAAGAGTCACACTTGTGTATCTGGGAATGAGCCCTGATGTTCATAGACAACATTTTGGGTTATTTCTTTGAATTCTTTCTTTTTTAGTTCAGACCAGAAATTTGGTATTGCTGTTAAACTACTCACTGCACACTTAATTTTTTGATCCTGCATTCAGTACCAAGTTATGTGAGGACAGAGAGAGGAAAAAAATAGTGAGGGTTAACCCACTCACTTGGAACCATAGCTTTACCAAACAGAGAGGAAGGTTCACCTACTTCAGTAATTTTATTTTATTTTATTTTTCTAATTCCAGCATACTTATTGTATAGTGTTATATTAGTTTCAGGTGTACAATATAGTGATCCAGTTGTTGTATACATTACTCAGTGCTCATCACAATAAGTATATTCTGAATCCCCTTCACCTAAACCTCTCTAGTTAAGAATCTCTTCTTGGGTTTGTCTCTTTTTTTCTTTGTTCATTAGTTTTTTTTCTTGAATTTCACATATAAGTAAAATAATATGGTATTTTTCTTTCTCTAACTGACTTACTTCACTTAATACTATACTCCCTAGATCCTTCCATGTTGTTGCAAATGGAAGATTTCATTATTTTTATGAGTGCATAATATTCCATTGTGTGTATGTACCACTACTTTATGTATTCATCTGTTAATGCAAATTTGGGCTACTTCCATAGTTTGACTTTTTTAAATAATGTGATAAACATAGAGGTGCATATATCTTTTTGAATTTGTGTTTTCATATTCTTAGTGTAAATACTCAACAGTAGAATTACTAGACCATATGGTAAATCTGTTTTTAAACTTTTGAGGAAACTGTACTGTTTTCTATGGTGGCTGCACCAATTGCATTCCCCTTAGCAGTGATGAGGGTTCCTTTTTCTCCACATCCTCACCAACACTTACTGTTTCTTGTATTTTTGATTTTAGCCATTCTGACAGCTGTGAGGTGATACCTCATTGTGGTTTTGATTTATATTTACCTTGTTTTTTCACTATTATGATATTTGCTGTGGGTTTTTGATTTATGGCTTTTGTTATGTTGAGGTATGTTCCCTGTAAACCTACTTTGGTGAGAGTTTTATAAGGAATGGATGTTGCACATTATCACATGCTTTTTCTGCATCTATTGAAATGACATTTTTCTTATCCCTTCTCTTCTTGATGTGATGTATCTATGCTGACTGATTTGTGAATATTGAACCATTTTGCATCCCTGGAATAAATCCCATTTTATTGTAGGGAATGATTTTTTTAAATGTATTGTTGGATTTGGCTTATCAATGTTTTTGTTGAAGACTTTTGCATCTATGTTCATCAGAGATACTTGGCCTGTAGTTCTTAATTGAAAAAAAAAATTGTTTTTTGTAGTGTCTTCATCTGGTTTTGGTTTTGGTATAAAGTCATGCTGGCCTAATAGAATGAATTTGGAAGAATTCTTTCCACTTCTATTTTTTGCAGTACTTTGGGAAGAATAGGAATTAACTCTTTTTAAATGTTTGCTAAATTTCACCTGGGATGCTCTCTGGTCCCGGACTTTTGTTTGTTGCGGTTTTTCTTGATTACCAATTCAATTTCATTGCTGATAATCAGTCTGTTCATATTTTCTATTTCTTCCTGATTCCATTTGGGGAGGTTATGTGTTTCTAGGAATTATCCATTTCTTTTAGGTTGTCCAATTTGTTGGCGTATAGTTTTTTTTATAATATTCTCTTGTAATCCTTTGTATTTCTGTGATGTTGGTTGTTATTTTTCCTCTTTCATTTCTGATATTGTCTGAGTCCTCTGTCTCTGTCTTTGTTTTTTGTTTTTTTTTCTTTTTTCTTTTGATGAGTCTGGCTAAAGATTCATCAATTTTGTTCATCTTTCAAAGAACCAGTTCCTGGTTTTGCTGATTTGTTCTATTGTTTGTTTGGTTGGTTAGTTTTAGTTTCTATTTTGTTTATTTCTGATGTAATTTTTATTATTTACTTCTTTCTACTGATTGTGGGTTTTGTTCTTTTTTTCTAGCTCTTTTTGGGATAATTTTAGGTTGTTTATTGGAATTGGTTTTTTCTTTTTGAGGTAGGCCTGTATTGATATAACCTTCCCTCTTAGAACAGCTTTTGCCAAAGATTTGGGATCATTGTGTTTTCATTTGTTTCCATGTATTTTTTAATTTCTTTTTTGATTTCTTGGTTGACCCATTTGTAGTGTAGTAGCATGTTATTTAACCTCAATGTGTATTTGTGTTCTTTCCAGATCCTTTTTTGTAATTGATTTTTAGTTTCATAGTGTTGTAGTTAGAAAAGATGTATGAAGGGACTTTAGTCTTTTTAAATTTGTTGAGACTTGTTTTGTGGTCTAAAGTGATGTATTCTGGAGGACATTCCATGTGTACTTGAAAAGAATGTGTGTTCTGTTGTTTTAGTGTGTTATGTTCTAAATATATCTGTTAAATGCTTCTGGTCCAGTGTGTCACTCAAAGCCACTGTTTCCTTGATTTTTTGTTTGGATGATGTGTCCATTTATATAAGTGGGGTATTAAAGTCCCCTATTATTATTGTATGACTATAAATTACTCCTTTTAAGCTTGTTTTTAACTGCTTTAAATTTTTAGGTGCCTCCATGTTTGTGCATAAATATTTACAATTGTTAAATCATCTTGTATTGTCCCCTTAATGATTATATAATGTCTTCTTTGTCTCTTGTTGCAATCTGTGTTAAAGTCTATTTTCTCCAATATAAGTATTGCTACCATGGCTTTCTTTTCACATCCATTTTCATGGTAAAGTTTTGTGCATTCCTTCACTTCAATCTGCGTGTGTGTTTATGTCTGAAATGAGTGTCTTGTAAGCAGCACATAGGTGGGTCTTGCTTTTTTATCCATTTTGTCACCTTCTGTCTTTTCATTGGAGTGTTTAGTCTATTTTCTTTCAAAGTAATTATTGATAGGTATGTACTCATTGTCATTCCATTACTTATTTTATGGTTGTTTTTGTAGTTCTTACCTGTTCCTTTCTTCTCTTACTGTTTTCTCTCATGGTTTGCTGGCTTTCTTTAGTAATACAGTCATTTCCCTTTCTCTTTATTTTTTTGTGTTTCTGTTGTCAGTTTTTGATTTGTGGTTACCATTAGATTTACATATAACATCTTATACATATAGCAGTTTATATTTAGCTGATAGTTGCTTAAATTTTAACACATTCTTTACTCCTCCTCATGTTTTAAGTATATGGTATTATACTTTACATCCTTTTCTTTTGTGAATCCCTCAACTGATTTTTATAGATATACTTAATTTTACTGCTTTGTGCTTCCTACTTTTCTTACTACTGCTTATGGTCTTTTCTTTCCACTCTGAGCCCCCTGAACATTTTTTGTAGGATAGTTTAGTGGTGATGAATTCCTTTAACTTTTGTTTGTCTGGGAAACTCCTTGTCTTTCCTTCTATTCTCATTGATAGCCTTGTTGGGTAGAGTGTTCTTGGTTGCAGGTTTTTTTTTCTTTCAGCATTTTGACTGTATCATGACACTCCTTTCTTACCTACAGAGTGTTTGTTGAAAAATCAGCTGGTAGCCTTATGGGTTTTCTCTTGTATGTAACTGTTTTCTTTTCTCTTGCTGGCTCTAAAGTACTTTTTTGCTATTTTAGTTACTATATGTCTTGATGTGGACCTTTGTGGGTTGATGTTGTTGGAGGCTCTCTGGGCCTCCCGGATTTGGATTTCTGTTTCCTTCCCCAGATTCAGGAAGTTTTCAGCTACTATTTCTTCAAATAAATTCTCTGCCCCTTTTCTTTTTCTTTTTATTCTGGTATCCTTCTAATGTGAATTTTATTATGTTTGATGGTGTTGTTGAGTTCTCTTAATCTATATTTTTTAATAATTTTTTTCACTTTTTAAAATATTTCCTATTTATTTATTGAGAGTATCACTGAGATCCTCCACTCTTTTCTCAAGCTCAGTGAATATCTTTATGGTCATTACTTTAAATTGTCTATCAGTCATATTGCTTTGTTTCATTTAGCTCTCTTGCTATGATTTTGTCTTGCTGTTCCATTTGGGACATATTCCTCTTTCTCCTGATTTTGTCTAATTCTGTGTCTGTTTCTATGTGTTAAGAAAGTCAGCTATGTCTCCTCGTCTTTGATGTAGTGGCCATATGAAGAAGAGGTCCTGTAGTGCCTTGTGGTGCAATGCCCCTGTTCACCAGAACCCAGCACTTTAGAGGTGTCTCCTACACCCTAATTGTGGTTTAGCTGGGTTTGCTTTCTCTTTACTCTACCTCAGCTCTCTTTTCCTGTTGTGGGCAGGGTTTGTTGTTGTGTTAATGTGCTAGGTATTTTTTATATTTAATTAAGTGGAAGAATTATACATAATGGATTTATTAGGAAATCTTGGTTATTTTGTAAAAGTGAAAAACTTACATTGGTCTCTTGTTTTAATAGACAACATCTCATATCCATTCATTATAATAAAGCCAAATCATAGGCAGAGGAAAAGATTTTTTTTTCCGTTTTGTAAAAATGTATTTCTTCACTTCATCCTTTTAATATATCTATTGCAGAGGTACAAATTAAAGAAGAGGAGAGTTGAGGAACATTATGCATTTGTGCCATTCTGTTAGGATCTTGTCAGTTTACACTTGCAATTCATGTAGGAATGAGTGATGAGACTGGGTTGGTGTCAACTATCTCAGTTTAAATAATCAATCAGTTGCAGGTCCCTTATGTTTCATGCCTAGCTAGTCTCAGGGGTCTTTAAATTTATGGATCCATCTTCTAATTTTTTTTCGTAAACATCTCATCAATACTGATTATATGTTATTTGATAAAGACTCTTTATCTTGAGTTATAGTGGCTTGATTAGATAGTAACCTTGGTCAGATCTAGTACTTTTTAAAAATCCTGAGTTACTGTTGAAAGAAGAATTTGATCAAGTCCCCAGACATCTTTGAAACTAGAGGAATGGTTACAAACTAGCTGTTAATTCTGTTTTGTCAATATTCTTTTTTTTCCTCAATTTTTTTTTCTTTGAGTGGGAATATGTTACCTTAAAAGTCATAATATTAATACCTAATATTAATGTCACTAATAAAGGAACTGATAATTTTTAAATATTAATGACTTATAGGAAATCCTAAAAATAGAAACACGGTATAAATATAGACTGCTTTCTACTATATTTGAATTAACATGATACTGTAAAGTCAAATGAAATAGGATGTCCTTATATAGATCCAAATATATGTAGGGATTTAGATGGGTATATATTTCATGTCAATAAGTATAGAATAATATATCACTTAAATGACAGTGGGAAGACTAGCCATTTGAGAACAAAGAATATGGCCTTTTAAGTTTTCTACACCAAAACAAATTTCAGACAAACTAACATTTATTTGTATATGAAAATATCACAAAGTAGTGGAAGAAAACGGTTTTCTTGAATGCTTATGTAGTGTGAAAGTCTTGTCAAATCATAATGTGAAACATAGAAATGATTTTAAAAGTTAACTATTTGACAATTAAAAATTCTTAAAAAAATTTTTTTTAAACGTTTAGTTATTTTTTTGAGACAGAGAGAGGCAGAGCATGAACGGTGGAGGGTCAGAGAGAGAGGGAGACACAGAATCCGAAACAGGCTCCAGGCTCTGAGCTGTCGGCACAGAGCCCGACGTGGGGCTCAAACTCACAGACTGAGATCATGACCTGAGCTAAAGTCGGATGCTCAACCGACTGAGCCACCCAGGCGCCCCTGACAATTAAAAACTCTATATGACCACAATAATAAAGAAATGAAGCAAGATAAAATTTGAACTTAGAGAAATATGTCACATATATAAGACCTCTGTAATTCAAAGAGCTCTTCAAAAATCAGTTTAAAAAGGCAACTTAACTGGAAAGCATGGAAAAGACATTCTGACAATTTATAGAAGAAATTTAAATGACTCTCAACCATTAAAACAAAAATTCAGTAATTGAAAAAATAACCTTGACTTGAAATAAGCTTTTACCTATCATAGTAGCACAAATTAAAAGATTGATAATGTTCATTTGGGATAAAGATATAGGTAAATGGATGTAGTAATTTGACATTGGTTGGTAATTCATTATCGTTTTTGGAGAACAATTTGGAAGTATGTTTGATCTGAGAATTTTCACATTTTTTCACCAGCAATTCTACTTTAAGGAATGAATTTTATAGATTCTATCATTACTGCCCCCCAAATTCTTACATTACAATAAATATACACCACAGCATACTTAAAACAGCAAAATTATAAGTAAATTAGATCTATCGGAAGGAGACTAGATAAACAAATTGTAGTACAACTATAAGAGCATGGAGTGCAAATGTTAAAAATAAAAAGGTAGCTTGGGGCATCTGGGTTGAGCTTCTGACTCTTGATTTCAGCTCAGGTCATGATCCCAGGGTTGTAGGATCAAGCCCTGTGTTCTCTCTCTGCTTAAGGTTCTCTCTCTGCCTCTTTGTCTCTCTCTCCCTCTGCCCCTCTCCCCCTCTCTCTCTGTCTCTCTAAAAAAACAAAAACAAAAACAAAATAAAAAAACAAAATAGGGGGTGCCTGTGTGGCTCAGGTGATTGAGTGTCCAACTCTTGATCTTGGCACAGGTCATGATCTTACAGTTCATGAGTTCAAGCCCCACATCAGGCTCTCTGCTGACAGTGCAGAGCTTGCTTGGGATTCTGTCACCTTCTCTTTCTGACTCTTCCTGTTCACATGCACTTTGTCTCAAAATAAACAAACTTTATAAACATATAAATATTTTATTATATATTTATTTATTTAATAATGTTTGAATGTGTGAAAAAATAGGCCAATGATAATTTAAATGGTAAAAAGGTGTAGAGCAGTATTTAAAGTGTGTGCCCACTTTTGAAAAGACTGCAAATACGTAAAATTAGAGATGGGTAAATTAATCTATCAGGATAGATATATATGTATGAAAATATTAAAAGGTTTTTACTTCTGGAGAGTAGGGTTGCAATAGGAGTACTTCTGTTTTTACTTCTTCTGTATTGTTTACATTTTTATAGCATGCATAGGTTTCATAAGAAAACACAAAGGAGACAAATTGGAAAGAGATGAATGACTTGTTGCCACCTGGGAGTGCCACAAGTTTCTGTCTTACTCTTTTACACTGTTGAAAATGTTTCCAATTAGTTGAATGAAGTCATATATGACAAGCTTAGCATGTTTTCTGATGGAAAAAAAAAATTGGGAAGAACCGTTAAATTAGCCGGTGGAATCAAATTTCAACTTCTGAAGAACTGGAATGTCGGTGTGAAACTAACAATAAAAACTTAACAAGGATAAATATAACTTACTCTCTTTAGGTATAAGTAATTGATTATTTCAAGATAAAGGGTACATGGCTGGAACATCACGTGGAAAACGATTTAGTTTCCATGAGCTCCATATGAACTGAAGATGTGATACCCTTGTACTTTAGATTATGTAGGTCTCAGGAATTGTTGTGGTGCTCTGTATTAGCACATGTGGATTATCCTATTCTGTTAAGAGTGCTATACTTTTTAGAGAAATATTGCAAGTGGTGTGCATCTGGAGGACACTGATCAAGATGGTGAAGGATCTATAAACTCTGCCATAAATTGGGGTTCTTCACCTTAGAGAAGAGAGAATTAAGGAGAGACAGGATGGTTATATTCAAGTGTTTGGAGGTTGTCTTGTGACAGTATTTTCCTTTGTTGATTCAGAGAGCAGATTCTAGTTCTCTGTAGGACCAGAGAACCAACAATACAATAATAATAATAAAAAAAACCCTCCCATTTCCTGAATGTTTAGCAAAAACTAGATAATGTACACAGACACAATGCAATGTATTGTTTACTTGGGCAGGATGATGAATTATGTATTTTCTAATATTAAAAAAACAACAACTCCAACCTAAGATTCTAAGATAATGATTTAAACTGTTTTCATATATAAGTAGAATGGGTAGTTACACCTATAAGGGTTCTAAACCCATACATTTTACAGAGATCTACAACTGTATACAAGAAAATTATAATAAGACCTCTACCAAATGAATGGCTTAAAATTACTCTTTCCTGAACTTTTCAAAATAAGGAATAAAATAAAATGGGAATAAAGTTCACAGTTGTTTTAATTTATATATGCATCTGATAGAATGAACTGTGTGTGAAGAGCAGAGAAATGAAGAGATTATAACTTTGGTAATCTAGGAGCATATGTATAATATCTAATCCAATGGACATTCGAGTTAAGGGTTAGGAGATCCAATCTCTTGGTGTTGAGAAGTACCAGGTAAGGACAAATGTACCTGGCACCCAGGGAATCTGCTATTAAAATTAAGGTATACCAACAGTCAAGAGGATTCAATGTTAAATACTGTCCCTAGGGATTCTTATACTGGGCCTTATTCTCAATAGATGGGAGTGGATTAACAGAATATTCAGGGACCAGTTGGTAATTCTAGTTTAGAGTTCAAGGGCTATGGGGGCAGGGAATTAAGCAGAGTATTATACCATCCTATTAAGTGTGAGGATTGTAATAGTGAGTATCAGTGGTTGTTTGGGCGATAGTGGCTCCTTGTTTTGTAAGTTTTTGTAAGCTTCTTGATAGTGTTGTTAAATTGTAGTTATATTCCTCACGTATACAAGTGTTTTCCTTTACCTTTATATAGTCTAGGTTTTAGAGAGTACCGGTAACAAATTTATTACTCTAGTGATAATTTAGATCATTCCAATTAAGTCCTGAAAGTATAGAACAATTTAGTTGTCAAGAGAAAGGAAACCATTTATGTACTTTCCCAATTCTAGTGAATAATACTTTAATAATAGAAAATAGATCCTTGAGAATTTTTCTTGAAGGAACTAAGTTATTCAGAATTTATGGTCAAAAACATATTAAGATATATTTGAATACTTGTAGTAATGAGTGATTTATAGTACATCTTTGCTTGAAGAATGTATCTAAAGTGTAATCTTTGTAATTGAGACAGCAATTAACCGTTGCAATAGAAAACAATCAAAAACACTTAAAAAGGAAGTAGCAAAAAGATGAAATGTTACGAAGAGAAAACTCTTAGAAACAAAACTCCTAAATATGTGTTTTAGTTAACATCATGTATACAGTATTAAATCACTGTGATTCTTTGATATTCAAAGTACAGTCATTGGACCAGCAGAATCAGAATCACTGGGGAGCTTGTGAAAATGCAGAATCTCAGATCCCACCCAGGACCTATTGAATCAGGGTCTGCATTTTAATGTGATCCTTATGTGTGTGCACATTTAACTTTAAGAAGCTCTGCTGTGGGAGGGGTTAACATGGTGGTGTAGTAGGGGGACCCTGGACTAGTCTCCTCCCTAGAACACAGCTAGATCAATAAATCATTTGGAGCACCTAAGAAATTGATCTTAGGATTAAGAGAACAATCTGCATAATTTGAGGGAGAGAATATGGCAGTTGGGGAGTGGGGATTTGGAGAGGGAAAATCCACAGTTGCTCCAGAAGGGTGGAAGCCCTTTTCACAGACAGGAGAAAAAGTGAGGGGGAGAGAGACCAGTGTGTTGGGTTCCTGCAAGAAACGCATTTCCCCTAAACCACTGATAGGGGAATCGTAAGGAACTGATTAATCACATTTTTGTAAACAGTGAAGCCAAAATTCTGAGTTTATGGAAGTCTGCACCATTTGCTGAAGTACACTACAGGTGGGTAGTGGTGCTCCTGAGGAAAAGGAAGGGAAGCCTGGGAGCAGACAACAGACAGTATGGTGTGGGGGGGTCCCTTGGGTCACACTGAAAAAGGTCCCCTTCCCTGAGTACATTTGAAAGAGGGTATATTGACTCTCCAAGGACAAAAGACTTGGCTGGCACCTTTGAGTGGCAGTTCAATAGCAGAAGACAGAGGCACGTGCAGAGGGTGGATAAAGCAGCTTTTCTCTGTGTTTCACCATAAACTCTAGACACCTGCCCTACCATGGGACTGCTTTTTTGGGGTAGAACGGCACCAGGAGCAGCCCTGCAAAGCTCTCCTCTGTGAGAGGGAGTGGGTCCATGCATTGTCCAGTCCTTTAAGATTTGGAACTTCGAATCTCGGTCATGTGCCATAGATAAAACACAGGAGAGCTGTGGTGCCCAGTGTGTTGACAGTCTGGGCATAGAAGGGTTAAGGACAGGGGTCTGATGGAAGTCTGGGACATGGGAGGGGAGAGTGTTCGCTTGTCTGTGAGGGCTACCTGAACAGTGGTGGACGCCAGCTCTTCTACCCTGGGCTACAGAGTAGGGTGATGCCATTTTCCCTGCCCACCATCACCATATGACTTCAGTGAGTAACACAGCACCCCCAGTCGAGGCTGGAGCTGCTTACACAAAACTCTGCCCCCTTGCATTCTACAGGGATATCTTTACAAGGGCATGTCTGATTGGGAGACAGTGCAGTGAGCCTCTCCCCCAGAGGACCGGCACATGTCCCCCACATGTACCAAGCCTACTGATCACAGAGTGCTCCAGAGCATCCGTTTCAGTTCTTCAGTTCTGGTGGAAATAGGACCAACCCCCCCCCCCTTTTTTTTTTAAATCAGGCTTACAGTGTTTTTGTTCATTTATTTTTTTGTTTCTTTTTTTTTTTTTTTTTGGTACAGCCTTCTCTTTTCTTTTTCTTGCTTTTTCTTTGGAATCAGGTTTATAGTTTTTTTGTATGTACATTTGTTTTGTTGTTGTTGTCTTTCCTTTACCTTTTCTCTCTTTTTTTGTATACTTTAAAAAAATTTTAAATCAGGCTTATTTTAACAAACCTTGGGTGCCTGGGTGGCTCAATTGGTTAAGCATTGGACTTTGGCTCAGGTCATGATCTCATGGTTGGCGGGTTTGAGCCCCATGTTGGGCTCTGTGCCGATAGCTCAGAGCCTGGAGCCTGCTTCAGATTCTTTGTCTCCGTCTCTCTCTGCCCCTCCCCTACTCATGTTCTGTCTGTCTCTCTCTCAAAAATAAATAAATATTAAAAAAATTAAAAACAAAAACAAATCAAAGCACACTTAAAGGTCCAAACACTCCCCATTGCATGCAAGGAAGTCCTCTTCAGAGGACTGACGTGGGGGAAAGAACAACCAAATCATAACAGCAAAGTGCACACAACATGCATCAGAAACACTTCCTGAAGTGCAAGGCCTTAGACAGTGTATAACCCTTTCTTAATAACATTAGAAAATGCTATTAAGCTATTAAGCATTAGAAAATAGCATTCATAATACACAAAAGACAGAAACCTCAACAAAATGGAAACATGGAGGAATTCTCCCCCAAAGAAAGATCAAGAAGAAATCACAGGCAGGGATTTGCTCAAAACAAATATAAGTAATATATCTGAACAACAGTTTAGAACAACAGTCATAAGAATACTAGGTGGGCTTGAAAAAAAGCATAGTAGATTCCAGAGAAACTCTTGCTGCTGAGATAAAAGACTAAAAACTAGTCAGGGAAGGATAAAATATGTCATAACTGAGGTGCAGAACCAACTGGATATAATTACAATGAGGATGGAAGAAACAGACGATCAAATAAGTGATACAGAAGATAAAGTTGTGGAAATTATTGAAGCTGAAAAGGAGGGGGAAAGACAACTATTTGATCATGAATGTAGACTTAGGGAAATAAGCAATTCTGTTAAGCAAAATTATATCCATATCATAGAAATCATGGAAGTAGAATAGTGGGAAAAGGGGACAGAAGGTTTATTTGAAGAAATTATAGGTGAGAACTTCCCAAATCTTGGAAAGGGAACAAGCATTCAAGTACAAAAGGCACAGAGAACTCCCCTAAAATCAACAAAAACAGACCAACAGTACACATATCTTTGTGAAACTTGAAAACTACAAAGATGAAGAGAGAATTCTGAAAGCAGCTAGAGACAAAAGATTCTTAACCTACAAGGGTAGACACATAAGGTTATCAGCAGACCTTTCCACAGAAACTTAGAAGCCCAGAAGGGAGTGCCATGGTATATTTAATGTACTAAATGGGAAACATATTCAGCCAAGAATACTTTATCCAGCAAGACTATCATTCAACCTAAAAGGAGAGATAAAGAGTTTCCATGACAAGCAAAAACTAAAGGAATTTGTGAATACTAAACCAGCTCTGCAAGAATTATTAAAGGGGACTCTTTGAGTAGGAAAGAGAGACCAAAAGAAGACAAAGACTAGAAGGGGACAGAGACAATCTACAGGAACAGCAACTTTACAGGTAATACAATGGCACTAAATTCATATCTATCAATAATTACTATGAATGTAAATGGACTATATGCTCCAATAAAAAGACATACAGTATCAGAATGGATAAAAAAAAAAAGACCTATCATAAGCTGCTTACAAGAGACTCATTTTAGACCCAAAGACACTTTCAGATTGAATGTGAGGGGGTGGAGAACTATTTACCATGCTAATGGACATAAAAAGAAAGATGTCATGGCCATACTTATATCAGACAAACTAGATTTTAAACTGAAATCTGTAACAAGAGATGAAGAAGGGCACTATATAGTAATAAAAGGGTCTATCCAACAAGAATATCTAATAATTTTAAATATTTATGTCCCAAGTTGAAAGAAGCCAAACATGTAAATCAATTAAAAACAAACTTAGAGAAACTCATTGAAATTAATATAATAATAGGGGACTTTAACACCCCACTTACAACAATGGACAGATCATCTAGAAGCAGAAAAATCAAAAAGGAAACAATCACCTTGAATAACACACTGAATTGGATGTACTTAACAGATATATTCAGAACATTTCATCCTAAAGCAGCAGAATTCACATTCTTCTCAAATGTACATGGAACATTCTCCAGAATAGATCACATGTTGGGTCACAATTGAGCCCTCAAAAAGTAAAGTAAAAAAAATTGAGATCATACCAGGCATATGTTCAGAACACAACACTATGAAACTTGAAGTCAACAACAAGAAAAAATTTGGAAGGACCATGAATACTTGGAGAATAAAGAACATCCTACTAAAGAATGAATGGGTTAACCAATAAAGAGGAAATTAAAAAGTACATGGAAGCCAATGAAAATGAAAACATGGCAGTTCAAAACCTTTGTGATACAGCAAAGGTAGTTATAAGAGGAAGTATATAACAATAAATAAAATCACGAATGAAAGGAGAGATCACAACCCACACCACAGAAATACAAACAATTATAAGAGAATAATACGAGCAACTATATGCCAAAAAATTAGGCAAGTTGCAAGAAATCTTAAAAACTGAGAATAAACTGAGGGTTGATGGGGGGTGGGAGGGAGGGGTTATGGGCATTGAGGAGGGCATCTGTTGGAATGAACACTGGGTGTTGTATGGAAACCAGTTTGACAATATCATATTAAAAAATAAAAAAAAATAAATAGATAAATTCCTAGAAACATATAAACTACCAAAACATAACAGGAAGAAACAGAAAATTTGAACAGATCCATAACCAGTGAAGAAATTGGATCAGTAATCAGAAATCTCCCAAAAATAAGAGTCCAGGGCTGGATGGCTTCCCAGGTGAAATCTACCAACCATTCAAGGAGAAATTCTTTTGAAACTGTTCTAAAAAATAGAAATGGAAGGAAAATTTCCAAACTCATCCTATGAAGCCAGCATTACCTTGATTCCAAAACCAGCCAATGACCCTACTAATAAGGAGAATTACAGACCAATATCCCTGATGAACATGGATGCAGAAATTCTCAGGAAGATACTAGCAAATCAAATCCAAGAGTACATTAACAGAATTACTCACCATGATGAGGTGGGATTAATTTCTGGGCTGTAGGGTTGTCTTAAAATCCAGAAATCAATCAACATGATACACCACACTAATCAAAGAAAGAATAAGAATGATATGATCTTCTCAATGGATGCAGAAAAAGCATTTTACAAAATTCACCATCATTTGTTGATAAAAACCTCAAGAAAGTAGGGATAAAAGAAACGTAATTTAACATCACAAAGGCTATATATGGAAGACCCACAGCTAATATCATCAAAGAGAAAAACTCTCGGTTTTTCCCCTAAGGTCAGGAACACTATAGGATGTCTACTCTTACCACTGTTGTTCAGTGTAGTACTGGAAGTCCTAGACTCAGCAATCAGAAAACAAAAAGAAATAAAAAGCATCCACATCAGCAAGGAAGAAGTCAAGCTTTCACTCTTTGCAGATGACATGATACTCTACTTGGGAAACCTGAAAGACTCCACCAAAAAATTGCTACAACTGATACATGAATTCAGCAAAGTTGCATGATATAAAATCAATGTATAGAAATCTGTTGCCTTTCTACATACCAATAATGAAGCAGCAGAAAATAAAGGAATCAACCCCATTTACAGTTGCACTGAAGACCATAGGATATCTAGGAATAAACCTAAGCAAAGAGTTAAAAGATCTGTACTCTGAAAACTATAGAACACTTATGAAAAAATTGAGGAAGAAACAAAGAAATGGAAAAACAGTCCATGCTCTTGGATTGTAAGAGCAAATGTTGTTAAAATGTCTATATTACCCAAAGTAATCTACAAATTCAGTACAATCCCTATCAAATAACACCATCATTTTTCACAGAGCTAACAATTCTAAAGTATGTATGGAACAAGAATAAACCCCAAATAGCCAATGTAATGTTGAAAAAGAAAACCAGAAGTGGAGGCATCACAGTTCCGGACTTCAAGCTGTATTACAAAGCTGTAATCTTCAAGACACTGTGTAACTGGCACAAAAACAGACACATGGATTAATGGAACAGAACAGAGAACCCACAAAAGGACTCACAACTATATGGTCAACTAGTCTTTGACAAAGCAGGAAAGAATATCCAATGGAAAAAAGATAGTCTCTTCAATAATAGGTGTTGGAAAAACTGGACGGCAACATGCAGAAGACTGAAACTGGACCGCTTTATTATACACAAAAATAAATTCAAAATGGATGAAAGAACTAAATGTGAGACAGGAAACCATCAAAATCCTAGAGGAGAACACAGGTAGCAACCTCTTTGACCTGAGCCATAGCATCTTCTTACTAGACATGTCTCTGGAGACAAGGGAAACAAAAACAAAAATGAACTATTGGAACTTAATTGAGATAAAAAGCTTCTGACAGCGAAGGAAATAATCAACAAAACTGAACAGCAACCTATGAATGGGAGAAGATATCTGTAAATAACATATTGTATAAAGGGTTAGTGTCCAAAATTTATGAAGAACTCCTCAAACTCCATACCCCAGAAATAAATAATCCAGTGAAGAAATGGGCAGAAGACATGAACAGATACTTCTCCAAAGAAGGCATGCAGATGGCTAAATGAAAAAATGCTCACTATCACTCGTCATCAGGAAAATACAAATCAAAACCACAATGAAATACCATTTCACACCTGTCAGAATGGCTAAAATTAACAACTCAGGAAACAACAGATGTTGGCAAGGATGCGGAGAAAGGGGAACACTCTTACACTTTTGGTGGGAATGCAAACTGGTGCAGCCACCTGGAAAACAATATGGGGTTTCCTCAGAAAGTTAAAGATAGAACTACCCTATGACTAAGGAATTGCACTACTAGGTATTTTTCCAAAGGATACAAAAATACAGATTCAAAGGGGCATATGCACCCCAATGTTTTTAGCAGTGTTATCAACCATAGCCAAATTATGGAAAGAACCCAAATGTCCATCAACTGATGTGGATAAAGAAGAGGTGGTATGTATATGTGTGTGTGTGTATACTCACACACACACACACACAGTGGAATGTTACTCAGCCATCAAAAAGAATGAAATCTTGCCATATGCAACAATGCAAATGTACTATAGTAAGCAAAATTAGTCAATCAGAGAAAGAAAAATACCATATGATTTCACTCATATGTGGAATTTAAGAAACAGAACAGATGAACATAGGGAAAGGGAAGGAAAAATAAGATAAAAACAGAGAGGGAGGCAAACCATAAGAGACTCTTAACTATAGAGGAAAAAAACAGGATTGTTGGAGGGGTTGTGGGTGCAGGAATGGACTAAATTGGTGATGGGTATTAATAAGGGCAATTAGTTATAGAACTCAGGGTGTTATATGTGACTGATGAATCACTAAATTCTACTCTTGAAAACAATACTACACTACATGTTAACTAACTTGAATTTAAATACAATTTTGGAAGAAAAAAAAGGGGGCATTGCTAGAAACCATTTCTACTATTGTGAGATCCAGCTCAATTTCTGTAATATTAGAGATCTTGTCTCCTTTGGGAGCTCCAGGATAGAAAGGAAACACTGAGGTTTGACTGATTTTTGTATTCACAGTTCGGATACCATGCCTGGTATATATTAGAGCTTACTAAATGATTTTTGAATGAATGAAAAAATATATGAGCATTTATGTTGCATCTCTTTCACCTTCAAAAAGCTCTAGACTCATTGTAGAAGGAGCACAGAGCTGACAGTGAACATTTTCCTATACTGAGAAGATTGTGACACATATTAGAGAAGGCATGAAGCTCATGTTGTATTCTTTATTCATATATCCAAGTAGAAGTAATTCATTACTGATTGGTGCTGTCACAGCATTGGACACAGAGGATACACTGAAAATATAATAGTTTTCACTATTGTTACAACTGCATTTTGAGAACACTGTTCCTAATCTCTGGGATTTAATCCTTTGGCTTTTTTTTTTCCGGGTATTAATCTCTCAAAGTCATTCCTAATTTTTCTATTGATCTGACAACATTGTCAATATTTGCCTTTATGAAAATACAGACAACTTCCCTATGTATTGCCTCTCATTCCCTCTCTTGTGTGTTGAGTTTGAATGTTTAAAAACTCTGGTTATTGTTTCATTGAACAGGCTGTTTGTTTCTTAGGGAAACATCCCTTCAACATAGGGATGAAGAAAAAAATTCTTTTTTTTAAGTTTTACTTATTTATTTATTTGTATTGAGGTATAATTAGTACACAGTGTTATATTAGTTTCAGGTATAGAATATAGTCTCAACAATTCTGTACATTACTCAGTGCCTGTCATGGTTAGTGTACTATTAATCCCCTTTATCTATTTCACTCTTCCCCCTTCTCCCCTCCAGCAACCACCTGTTTGTTTTCTGTATTTGATAACAATATAATAGGACATATGGCAGCTACACTTGTGGTGAACATAGAATAATGTATAAACTTGTCAAATCACTATGTTGTTTATCTGAAACTAATGTAACATTGTGTGTCAACTATACTCAATTTAAAAAAAATGTTTAAAAGTATCTTTTTTTGTCTCTTTTTTCTTTGTTCATTTGTTTCTTAAATTTTACATACAAAGGAAATTATGTGGCATTTGTCTTTCTCTGTCTTTAAAAGATAGGGGGGTAAATGGTATAAATTCTTAATCCCTTGAACTTGAACACTTCCATCATGTCTAGGGTTCTTTCTATTAAACAGTTCAGTTCCATGTTACATGTTGGATGTTTTGCATGAGATCCGTCCCCCACCCCACCCCCTTTTTTTAGAGAGAGAGAGAGTGCAGGTAGGGAAGGGGCAGATGAAAAAGGAGAGAGAATCCCAAGCAGGCTCCATGCCCAGCTCTGAGCCCAATGTGGGGCTCGATTTCACAACTATGAGATCATGACCCGATTTCACAACTATGAGATCATGACCTGAGTGGAAATAAAGAGTCAGATGCTTAACCAACTGAACCACTCAGGCACCCCCAGGAATTCTTTCCCGTTTAAATCCTCATGGTCTTCATGTCAATTATTATCTTTATCCTTCTAGGAATCCCCCATTTCCACCAGAATTTAAACATTCTCAACTCTTTCCACTTTAGGAAAAAACGCATCCATGTCATTTTCCTTCCTTTTTAAATACCACCCTATTCAAGTAGCTTAGCTTTTATGGAAAGGGAACAACAATATAGCTTGTACTCCTCGCCGCTTCTTCATTGCTCATTCAGTCTGGGGTTTGTTTTCACACACCCTTGAAATTCCCGCCATGCACCCAAATGGCATCTAGGTTGCTAAATTTGGTAGACCCTTCTCATTTCCTTTATGTACTTCTAAAGTGTGGTTCAGTTACATCTACAGTACAACTGTTTTCATTCTGTTTCTAAGAATTCTTTTTATCCAATTATATCAATAGCTTTAAACTTGTTTCCTTGCTACTAGTCTTTTGACCTCCAATCTGTCCTACAGACCCTTGCCAGAGTGATCTCTGAAAGTGTGTTTGATTATTTCAGTGCTCATTAAAAACCTCTGATGTTTTAAGGATCAAATTTAAGCTCTTCTGGCCAATAAAATTAACCTTTCAGTATCTGGACTTTTCCTCATATCTCCAGTCTCATCTTCCTTTATACCACTTTATACACTAGCCCAAATGTGCCAAGCTGTCAGTTCTGTTCATTTGTACATCCTCTTTACTCTGTCTAGAGTGTCCCTCTACTCTTTCTATGCCTGGTTAACATCTGTATGTTGCTGAAGACTCAGATCCATTTTCACCTCTTTTGAGAAGTCTTTTTCTCCATCCCTTCCTATAATCCATGTAGGAAGTGTTTCTCTGGGCTTCTGAGGTATCTTGTGTTTATACCCATCACAGCATTCATTTCTGTATGTTTGTTTATTTAAGTCATTCTTATTAGAGGACAAGAATCATCCTTTTCAGTTTCTGTGTCTTCAGTCAGTCCTTGCATCTTGCTCATATAGAGCAGACATGACACATAGACAGATATGGCATAATTATGTAAATGAATGAATTAAAGGATGAGCTTATTTTCCTTTAGTGTGAAATTATGACTGATTTTATTTGTTACCTGCTTCTAGAGGGTCATCATAGTAAGCATAAATTTGTCAGTGCTGTAATTTAAGACAAACTTTTGTTCTCAACTCGAACCTATTTTGTATATATACTACTTCTTAGCTAAACTGCCCTCATTTACCATGCTCTGCTACTTAATAACCTATAGAAATTCTAAGTTGTTAGATGGATTTTTAGCTTCTGAGTTACTGTATGCAAATTGTTTAATCAAACCCCTCCATATTATGCCCCAGCATAAGTTTCTGACCAGAGATACAATTTATTTGGATATATGTATATCACATAGGGTCAAATTCAGCAAAATTTAACTAAAACTCACATTGATTGTGTCCTAAAATGTTTAAAATGAGAGAAATTGTATTTTGTCTCTCATGTCAAAGAAACTTATTTATGAGCTGCTTAAGACAGATATGGTGGGTCCACAAAATCATCAAGGATACAGACTCAATTCAGTTCATGACTTCCTTACCTTAGGTATGGCCCTACACAGTTACTAGAGCTCCAGTTATCACTCATATCTTGTAGATTGCAGAATGGAGGCAGGACAAAAGAAGGGCATGGCCCTGCCATAAAGAAATCCTCCTAGAAGTTATAGAACATTTTTTACATCTCGTTGATTGTAACTTACCATGAAAAAAAAAAGTTCTAAACTGATAAAAATTTCACTAGTTATGTGGTTTGACATAGTTACTTTATCACTTTAAAGTCCCTTTTCTTCATTTATAAAATGTGAATAACAGTGCTCATCTCATAAAGATTCTGTAGAAATCGTAAGTATGCACTTGAACCTCTAGTGTAGTGACAGTCACATAGCAGACTCTCAATAAATAGTAGTTGCTACTATTATTGTTATTATAGATGAGATTATTGAGATTCCGAGATGTTGTATCTCCTCCAGAAGCCCCACAGCTAGTAATAGTTAAACCAGTAATTTAGATCTATCTAACTCTGAGACCTCTATTCTTAAAAATAAAGTGAAATATGGCAGAGACTAGAACCAAGAGCTTCTGTTTTCTGGTTCAACCCTCTATGTCCTGAATTGTGATATCCTTTTGGTCTAAGTTTTTAAGATCATTGAAAATAGTGTTGAAACAAAGTCCTAGTTTCTTTTGTTTGATTTATCCAAATACTTGCCTTACTTTCTACTTCTTTATTTATTTATTTTTTTGGCGACTTGGCTGGAATCAACAGCATTAATTGAGTGTGTAATTCTGAAACCATCTAAGAAAGCTAAAATCATTTACAATTAGTTGGGGTTTAGTAACTAGGTTGAACTTTGCCTTTGTCAAGCCGTTTCCAGCTGACTCACTGCAGCTGCAACAATTGACATCATTTTGTGCCTTTCATGCAAAGACTAATTTGGCAGGCAGCACTCCCAGTGGAGTGGGTTTCAGAGCCTCAATGAATCTCAGGGTTGGAATGGACTTGAAAGGTCATGAAATCCAAACCTTAATGTAATGATTGAATTGGATTACATCAACCCCACCAAGTGGTTTTCTAACCTACACTTGGACAAGTTCAGTGACGAAAAATAGTGAAGATTTCCACATGGGCTGAATTGTACAGCCCATCCTATGTTTGAATAGCTCTGACTTCCTATATTGAACTGAAGTCTATGCTTTTTAACCTTCTAGTCACCAGTATTAACTCTATCCCTAATGCAAATATAGTCCCTTTTGGAACTTCACAACCTTTCAAATGTTTGAGGACCATGACCTTGCCTCATTCTTAGAATTTTCTCACTGCTAAGAATATCTGATTTCTTTAAGTTCTTCTTATTTAACATGGCTTTAATTTTCTTTACAATACTGAGTTCACTGCTAAATCAGTTTTGATTTGGCTAGATTCTTCTTAAAGTGTTTCTCTCCTATCCCAGGAATGAATGAAATCCTATAGCTGTAAATTGGGGGAATTGCCTAATCAAACTGTCTTGGTATAAAGTAAGAAGGGAGTTTCTTGAAAATTATGGAGAGTGGTAAGAGGTTAGAAAGTGATCAAATTGTTGAGGCTTTGCTAGCCCTCCTACAACTCTAAACCAATGTGACATATTAATTTTGTACTATGAAAAGCTCAAAGGCATGACAAAGTCATAGTGCTCGTTAAGCACAAAATAGAGTAAGTTGGGTTATTTATTGTGATAGTTTAGACTCCATATGTATGCTTTATATGTATGGATCCCTTATTGTAGTAGTGAGTGATATCATTACGATAAGAAGGATGGATATATGCATGGATGGACAACTGCTTAGGAATATTGTCCTTCAGTACATATAGATTTAAAGCAAACCCCTCAAAATCATTATTTCTGAATCTGACACAGTTCCAAGTTATGTGTAGAATTAAAACAGCAGTTTCAAGTCATTTAATACCATATACACTTTTAGTAACTTTAGAATCTTGCCCTGCTCTTGAAGAAAGAACACTTCACTGAATTAAGACTTGGTAATGTTTCATGTTTGTGACTAAATAGCTGTGTGTTATTTGAAAAAAAAATCACTCACCATCTATTTATGAAATTGGTAATGATCTCTTTTTATTGTGTAACAAATATGTCGTAAGGATAAAATGATATATTTTCTCTAATCCAACTAGTATTTATGGAATAATTTTCATTTTTTATTTAATGTTTGGAGAACTGAAGATTCAGTGGGAAAAAGTTAGACAAGGGCTGTATCCCTAGATAGCTTATATTTTTATAATAAAACTTTGCCAACGTACTTTAAAATAGTTTTTGAATCTTTAATTTTTTTCTTTTGTATTGATATTGTCATTTTTTTCTGATATACATTGTAAAAATATCCCTAGTTTTAAACTAGGCTTTACTCCCATCATTTAAGAATAACATAAAGCTTTTTTAGTACATAGAGAAAAATGACTTATGTTAAAGTTTTATTTATACCCTAGAGAGATTCTTTTGCTTTGTTTTACAGTTCTTGGTGCTTAACTGATACTAATTACTGAACATACTGCATCTTCCTCATATTCCATTCAGAATTTATGCTAAAATATCAATATATCTATATTGATATTTATATATCAATTCAAAGAGCTGTAGGACAACATTGATTATGAAAGTCTTAAGGATCTGGAGGCTTAATATTGCCAACGTTGACCCATTTTTTACTTAATATATTGAAATAATTCTTATTGAAAAAGAGGGACAAGTAAGTGATTTACTTTTTTCCCCTTTTTCATAGATATGTGGCAAATATAACAAAAAATCCACAAGGTGTGAATTTCCTATATTTTCTCTGTAAAAACAGAATTTTGTGTTTGAATAGGAAAATGTAATTTTCATTTTCATTGAATCATATTTTTATGTATTTATAACTTTGAGCATTTTGAAAGCTTTTTATACAGCAATATATAGCATCCTTCAACTTATCTAAGTTCTAAAAATGATACACTGATTAGAGATATTCAAAATGGAGATTGGAAATGGGTTAAAATATGTCTTAATTCTTACATATTTTCTTTGACATGAATAAAAAGACACCAGTGTTAATTTCATATTGTATTTGAGAGGACCGTATTTTAATATATTAACTATTGTGTTTGCCCAGGAATTTTTGCTGCCCACAACTGCACTCCCCCTTGTCCTCCTTATGAGACATCCGTTGCCTCAAAGGGATTCTTTACAGATTTTGAACATCTGAAGTCCCAGTAGATGTTAAGAACAGGGTAATTATGGCCATCAAAAGCTTAAGCCTGAAGAACTTTGGGCATAGAACTCATTTCATAAATAATAAATATGAAGAAAATGTAGTATCAATTCAGAGAAAATTTTCTCCCTCCCAGTTCAAATGAAATTGCCATTGCCTTTTAGAGAGCAGAGTGGGAGCAGATGAAGGAAGGGACAGACACTTAGAGATGTATGTGTGTGTTTGAAAAGGTGGCCTTTGCCTTGATTCTCTTCTGTGCAGTAGCCAAACTACCAAAATGAATCTGGTTTCAGGTTTTTTTTTTCCTTACCATGGATGATGATAACGGATACAGCAGAGATGGTAATTGGTGTGTCTAGGGAGGTCAGTTAATGTGAGACACTTAGAATTTCAAATGTTTTCTGTGTATACAAGAAGCATACAGACATAGCCAAGAGAAAGCACAACCCAAGAAGTCTTGTGTTCAGGAATGCAGGATAGAGATAAATGGCTTGGACAAGAAAATGAATGAGGACAAGGTGAGATCAGGAATAGGGACCTGTCAGCAACTTGAATGGAATGAGGATTTAATACAGGATGGGATAATAGCTATCAGTAGCTAACATTTATTGTTTACTTGACAGATGCCGAGTACTCTAAGCATTTTCTATATACTATCTCGCAGATACTTCACAACAACACTGTTTTGTAAACTATACTTTATTGTTTCCATTTTATTGAAAAGGAAGCTAACATATGGAGAAATTAAGCCGCTTGCCTGTACTCTTAACCACACATCTGCTTATTCATGAGAGGATATCCATGTTGGTGAGTAGAGGACAAGAACCTAGGATTAGGTGCCTTGCCCACAGACTCCCAGATGTGTATTAGTGTAAGCTCCACACAGCATTCACTCAAGTTAGGGTATGGTATTGAGTACCTGAAATGATAGAAAACCATCAGATAACTGGAAAACTCCAAATAAGACTGGGTAACCCCAGGTGGACAATGTCCAGATAGAAAATGTTCAGTTATGGAAAATTTAGGGTACATGTCTTGCACACCCGAGTTTGTGACCAGAGTTTCATCTCTATTATATGTTGATGCAAAAAATGGGGCAGAAACATTAGCAAAGGGGCTAAAACTAGTGACCCAGTAGAAGATCACAAACTCAAGCACCTTTTTCAGGATTTCTTGGAAGAGAACATCTTTCAATGTACTTTTTAGAGAATACTGCCCACAATAGAGTGAAAATACTACAGTAGTTTGCTGTATAAAAAAACACTTACAGAAGTGTTTTGATAATTGTTATTTACAGCACTTTCAGAACAATCTCTTCAACCATACCTTCACATGTCCTTGAATTTTGAATACTATATGATATGTGAACTAAAGATTAAATGTCATTGAAATTAAAATCCAACTTAATATCAGATTATCATTTGGTTACAGTTATCAATCCAGTTTTTCTAGGTTTGATATAGGATTGTTTTGTTAATAAACCTTAGTTGTTTAATTTATTTTAGATTTCATTAGAAGTACATTGCTGTTTAGAAGATTAAAGGTTAGGGGCGCCTGGGTGGCTCAGTCAGTTAAGCGTCCAACTCCGGCTCAGGTCATGATCTCGCGGTTTGTGAGTTCAAGCCCCGCGTCGGGCTCTGTGCTGACAGCTCAGAGCCTAGAGCCTGTTTCAGATTCTGTGTCTCCCTCTCTCTCTCTGACCCTCCCCTGTTCATGCTCTGTCTCTCTCTGTCTCAAAAATAAATAAACGTTAAAAAAAATATTTAGAAGATTAAAAGTTATAGGCCTTGTCTCTGAAAACAAATAATCTGATGCCTTTTTTGTTTTGCCAAAATTTAAGAATCTTAAAGATGTGGGTGTTTTGACCTGATAGAATGTGTTTTTCTTCCCCCTGGCCCCACATGAGATACATGTATTCTCATGTTTTAGAAGGAAACATGAAATTATATAATAATTTGCTTGTATGAATAATTGGATTTTTTTGAAAAAAACAAGGGATAGACATATTATAAGAACAAATAAATTGTTTTAATATACAGAAGGTGAAATTATTTCTATTTTTTAATTAACAAGGGCAAAAAAATGATTCCCCTATAAATTAGTAATGCTTTACTGTTTTAAAAAAATTAAGACTCATTCTCAGCAGTATTACTAAAACAAGGACTGAGAATACAAGTGTTATGACTTCTAAGTTAAAGGAATGTTTATTAAAAACTATTTTGATGCATTAAATTTTATGAGCTAGAGTTTTTGACTTTCTGGATTATGAATCAGTTTTCGGGTGAGTAAAGATACAGTGAATTCCAGAGTATGCAGATTTTGGAGGAATGTAGCCCAAACCAGTCATTCAAGCATTCCATCCACAGTCAGTTGAGTGCCCAATGTATGGTAATCTAGGCAAGGGCATAAACTGGAATGATAAGTAGTGGTCAGAAATTAATGAGAAAATCATACATTTTTGTTATTGTTAATGTTCAGTGATGTATAGAGCTTGTGTTTCAATTTGTTCATGAAAATAATTTAATAGGTTGCATTGTCTCTTTCAGGCCTCTAAATAATATTCAGCACTTGTCTTTTAATTTACTAAATTATCTGTGTTTTGTATGAATCATTGTCTTTTTCCAAAGCTCTCCTGGAGTGGTTTGGGCACTGAAGATTCCACTTCATTAAGTCAGAAAACCACAGGGCAAGTTTTATTATTACAAGACCCAAATTACAACTGCACTTTGTTAATTTGGGTAACTCTTTGCTCTAGCATCAATAACATTCTTGAAATATTTTTAGAAGATTACTAAAAAGGAGAAACATTTGATCTTTACACCAATGTGAATTACAGTGTTCTTCTAATGTCACCTTAGAAATGTTTTGCTTCTTTGTAATCTTGCAACGTAAACAAACATTTGAAAGAATTGATATTTTTTCTAGTAAAATATTCTGTGTGAGAATTTCAGATGTCATGTTAGATCCTTTTCATGTCTATTTGAATAAAACTACAGCATATTAAGTGTAACTATCTCATTTTTAGACTGATCATATACATTCTTGAGACGGTCAGAACTGTTTTTGCTCTGGCTCAAGATAATATCATTATATATACCCTCACAGAGAACAAACATGCACATGGGAGGTTATTTAAATGAACCTTTTTTTCCTCTCTTTTATTACAGCAAATTGAGAAAATGAATTGGAATGTAGGATCTTTCTTGGAAAGTAGTGCAAGACTCTACAAACTTTAGTTCGTCATAGAAAACTGCGTTTGCCAGTAGGGTTATTTCTAGTGAAACAGACCAACAGACAAGCAAGTAAAGAGCCCTAAACTTTTGGGATTGTACATATTTTATTAACTTGTAACGTGTGTGGACTATGGGAGTTTCCTTAGTGTGGCATAATTTACAATTTAAAATATTTTCTTTTTTAGGAGATTTATATTGGAGTTTGCCAGCTCACTTTACCAAGATCATTTGGATTTTTCTGCCCAGGTTCACTCAAAGAACAAAAATATAAATATATAGAAGATTTTTCTTTCTTTCTTTCTTTTTAATTTGAGAGAGAGAGAAAAAGAAAGTGCACAAGCAGGGAGAGGGGCAGAGGGAGAGAAAGAGAATCTCAAGCATGCGCAGTGCAGAGCCCAATGTGGGGCTTGGTCTCATGACCCTGAGATTATGACCTGAGCCAAAATTAAGAGTTGGATACTCAACCATTTGAGCCGCCCAGGCACCCCATTTGATTTCTTATAAAAGAACTGTGACGGAAATACATTGGGAAGCAGTATGATATGATATACTGTGACTCTGTCTCCTGATAGCTGTGACATTGTAGGTGAGGGTATCAGTGACAGAGAGGGTATGAATATGTGTGTATACACACAGGCATTTGTGTGATGCACTTCCCTCCCTCCCTCCCTAAGCAACATACGATTGTAAAAGGAAGTGGATTCTGAAATTCTATAACACCATCTTTCCATTTCTGTATTTATCAATATTAATCTTGATCTAGCCAACAGAAAATACCCTTGTTTGTAAATTTTTCTATCTTGCAGGAAAATAAGGGGAGGAGTATTATCTATCTCATAACACAAAGACACTCATACAATTGCTGTTTGCGATTTCCTTTATTAACAATAAAGGTGGGAAACTGACATAATGAAATGTTTTTCTATAGGACATATCAGAATAAAATGTAAATTGTGGGGAAATTTGTCAAAATAAAAATCTCTGGCATGATTGTCTGTAGCTGAATTTCATATTCTGTTGTACTGTTCATTGGAAGCAAAAGAAGTATACCACCATATTTATAAAAGGGTCCATTCTCATTTCTTCATTCAACAAATACTTTATAATGCTTTCTACATCCTAGTCAGTTTTTTAAATTTTGGGAAAAATGCAGAGACAAATAATGTACTATGCCACAGTTACTATCCTATAGTGGAGTGAAAGGGCAAATAAACAATATGTATGGAGGTGGGAATATTTCTCTATGACAAGATTGCTAATTACTAAAGTGATACTGGACTTAGGACTTGGAGGATGCAATATATACATTAGGTGGAGAATATTGGAAATGGTATTTCATACAGATAGAAAATTTCATTAAGAAAAAGCACTGAGTGTGAATATGCATGGTGTATTTAGGGAATGACAAACAGTTAAGAGGGGTATTCCAGAGGAAAATGTCTGTTGGCTCTATATAGTTTTTTTCTGGGGTCATTTCTCCTACTTGTGGACAGTCTTTTTTATAAACACATATTGTGATGATTGCTGAATTTCTCTATTTTTGGCTCCTACTTTTATTTATTTATTTATTTTTTGCCTTCCCCTTGGCTCCTACTTTTAAATTAATGATACTATTACCTCATTTAGGGGGAAGCACATCTATTAATAGTCTTAAGGACTAAGGATATTTTTTATAAGGGTAAGATACTAGAGACAAAGTGACTTGAAAGATCAGTTAAAAACAGAACATTTTGATAACTGCCATTTATTTGGACTCAATAGGTAGAAACTTATTATGGGATTCGATATGAATGGCGCAAATGGGGCATGAAGGCTTCAGTGTATATGTAGAATTGGAGATGCTTTCACTTTCCATTTGATGAAATTGAATTTCTTAAAATGGACTCTATGTGTTTTTAATTCAAAGGTTTTCAGCAAGTAGGAGGGAGATAACCTATAATTTATGAAGATAGGTTTTTTTTATTATTTTTTTATTAGCTCTCAGCTTTAGCAACTGCGTATTTATTTTTTTCAGCCATCTTGCTGCTGGTGATCCTTATAAGGCAAGCTGCCTTTCATTTTCATCTTCCTTAGCACAGCTGGTGCTTACACTACTCTGAACACCCATTGAGTCATTTCCTGCTGATAAATGTCTATATGTAGTCACGATTGTCACCTATGTATGTGATACAAAACTGTCCTCTCTTTTTAAACCAAGATAGCATTTGTACCAGCCTCTAATCTTATGTACCACTTTCTCCCCTTTTCAGAACCAAGCTGGCAATTCTCATCTTGAATAGCTTTAAAATTGCTCATAGCAATCAATGACAACTGAGGCATCACTAAAGAATTTCTTTTATCTCCAAGCTCCAATTTAGATCTGTCATTAAGCTTGAGTAAGCTTGAACTGTCAGAACGTTTTCCCTCATCACATGCTCTAAGCACAAAAAGTCAACTTCAAAATCAAATTTGTTCTGTCTCTTACTATACTTTGTAATGGTTTCATGTGAACAATAAACTTCACTGAAATAGTACTGTCAATCTTTAGTAGCTCAGATAACTGTGGCTTTAAAAAAGTAGTGACATGCTGCCAAAACTCAAGTATGACGTATGGTAAATCATTGCCTCACATTCAGTTGCTTTTTGTTGTGCTTTAAGGGACAAGCACTGCTATACTGGGGAAAAGAGCGCTTGGCACTTAGTAAGGAGATGTGGGAGCTGCTTCCTCCTCTCCCATGAAAGATTGTGTAATCTTTGGCAAGTGACTTGCCTTCCGTAGGCCTTGGTTTCCATGTCTGTAACGTGAAGTGGCTTTATTAAATGAATTCTGAGAACCCGCCCATTTCTAATATTGGGCACTCCAATAAATTTGACTTTCCATCCTGTGGTGTTACTCTTCTTCAAGAAATAGATTGGAAACAGTTACCCTTAAGAGCTGCAAGTCAAAGATTAATTAGGAAGTCCCTACTCCAAACCTAAGGCAAAAATGCTTCAGCTTCAGCTTGGACCAAAACGGGTGGTTGTGTTCGGGTTCGGGTTGTGTTGCGGAACAGTAGCAGTCTTTTAGAGATCACAGTTTCTATCTTGGAGATCTTTTCCACGGACAGATCCTTCAGCCTCAGCTACATATTTAAATGTACTTTGATCATTCTTTGTTTTGCAGATTTCATTTTGAGACAATCTGTGTGAACATTGGAGGTGCCAGACTGAGACTAAAGACCACAAAAATCTGGCAGAGCTACACATGCAAAGTGTTCAGCAGCTCAGAAATGTTTATACAGTCCCTGTTCAAAATTAGGCTGATTGTTTTTTAATAATTTTACAAGCTCCAAGTTGGCTTGTTGTATTTCTTACCAATAAAGGAAAGAAGCAGCTTGTTTCATTCATTCACCCATTCACATTATTAAAGTATAATTAACATACGATGTTGCATTAGCTTTAGGTGTCCAACATAGTGATTCAACAATTCGATACAGTGCTCACCAAAAGTGTAAATACCATCTGTCATCACATAAAGTTATTACAATATTATTGGTTATATTCTCTGCATTATACTTTTTATCTCCATGACTTGTTTATTTTATGACTGGAAGCATGTACTTCTTTAATCCCAGGTAGGCTCTTTCTTAATACTCAGTTTGTTTTTTTTAGAAGTACTATAGTTTTCAAAGTAAAATTTGTTTTTCTCATCTATCTCCTGTAAAGATATGACCTCAATGGAAATACAACCCAGGTCATTATTCCATGATGCACTAGAATGGGAAAAGAATTTGATGATCTATTTAACTCTCAAAAGGCAAGATATTAAAGCAAAAATATTCTAGTAGATAATCACTAAATCAAGGTTACCATTCTGATATTTTTAAATTCTTTTTAATGCCAGATCTTGATCATGATAGTTGTGTACTTTAGCCCAGAATACTGGAGCTTGCTCACCATCTCATTGTTGTCACTCTGGTATCTCTTAGCCTGACTAATCGATTGAAGTTAGACTCTGATACGAATCTTCTTTGCAATTTGGCCACATTCCTTGCTCCTAATCAAAACATGGGTAGTTGCTTAGGAGTTCATTTGTTAATGGCTAACTAGTCTTTTAGGCTGTGCTATCTTAGTTGTTAATGGCTAATAGCAGTTGAGGAAAAGCCATCTCTGATAATAACAGCATTTTAACATCAATGCCTTAACCAGGTGGTTTGAGGATCTGAGGTACTCTGGTAGAGACTTAGGCATTGATTTGTGGTATGTTCTACCTTTTCATGATCTCCTAGAATCTTTTGACACAGGTTGATGTCTGCTTACTTTTTCTCCTACTTACTCGTGTTTTAAAATTATACTTCTTTTGTAAATAAGCACCATACATTTCTCTTAGATGCACACTAACCTATAGTATGATTTTTAGACCCATGAGGCAGCGTTAATTTGCAAACTTGTTTTGGTAGCAAAAGAAAGGACCAAGCCATAGGACAGTTATTAAACTTTTGTCTAAAACATTAGAAATATGTTTACACATTCGGCTCAGGTCATGATCTCACGGTCCGTGAGTTCGAGCCCTGCGTCGGGCTCTGTGCTGACAGCTCAGAGCCTGGAGCCTGTTTCAGATTCTGTGTCTCCCTCTCTCTCTCCCCCTCCCCTGTTCATGCTCTGTCTCTCTCTGTCTCAAAAATAAATAAACGTTAAAAAATTAAAAAAAAAAGAAATACGTTTACACATATGATTTCCCCTGTTTTTATAAAATCTTTACAGCACACGTTAAAACTTAAGTTTCCTTTTATGTACTGGGGAAATTAAGTAAACTTGTGAAATAGGAAGAGAAAAAAATACTTCAATCTGCTATGAACTAGAAACCTTTTCTTACATTTTCTTAATTGCTGTTGGTGAAATATTAGAAATGTTTGAAATTGAATTCTGTACTGGAAATATTTCCAAATTTAGCTTTGGTGGTACTGAAGCAGACATATTTTTATATGTTACGCACAAGTGAGAATTTACTTCATTTGAATTTATATCTTTTATGGTGGTACATCTACACATTAACATTCCAGTTAGAATTCTGTCCTCGGCATTTCACCATACTGTGTATTACTATATGTTTACTTTGAGAAGTTTTTTGTAATAACGCCAATGACATTAAGTATTTGTACTGGTTTGTAGCGAATGACTCTGCTGTCCCAGTTTATTTGCATTGTCGAAATTTGCTCCCAAGCTGGAGAAGAGTGTTCAGTGACACAGAACAAAGCTTTATAAAAGGAATCTAAATATGGGGAAAAACAATATTTATCTTCATGGGAATTTCTGAAATGTGTGTTATTATAAAAGTTAATTCCCCTTCTGAATAAATGATATTTGATTTTCCTATTAGCATATTAGTTTGAACAGCTGCACAAAACTCAAATAAAAATAAAAAATAAAATTTCATATCCAAAATTTGCTTTCAGATTAACAGGTGCAAAGATCCCAGGATATACAGTTCTGTGTGAAGGAAGCGTTTTGTTTGGGATACATATCTATGAGATTTGCTCTGACTGAAATGCATATAGTAATAGTAAATAACTGGGCAAGTTTTCATATATGTTAGATTAAAATGATTAAGAGGGCAAAAAGCTAGCTTTCATGACTGGGCAATATGAACACTTGTAACAAAGAAGTTACTGGACAAATAAGCCTACCAGACAGGTGGTCCAGGTGCTCTCAGAGCAGAATTTCGTATTTTATGTGTATGAGTGTGTTTTAAAGAAGAGTTGTTTGTTGAAGAGAATAAAGCTACAGTGAATGTTGTTTGTCTTTTATGTGGAGAGAAGGGAAATAGAAACATTTGGGGAGTGTGAAAGATGTGGCTCTAAAGATAATTCCTTCTTGAATTTGAATATTGATTTTGGCTTCTATAAAATGGTTACAGTACTGTATGTTGCATTTGCTACAAAGGATCATTGTTAAGAGTATATAATAACATAATAGAAGTGTAACAATGATATCTCTATTATGTATAATACAGTAAAACGCATTTTATTTTATTTTTTTAAGTTTATTTTGAGAGCGAGAGCGCGCGTGAGAGAGAGCACAAGAACGAGTGGGGGAAGGGTTGAGAGAGAGGGAGAGAGAGAATCCCAAGCAGCTCCACACTGTCAGTGCAGAGCCCAAGGCAAGGCTCCATCTCAGAAACTGTGAGTTCATGACCTGAGCCAAAATCAAAAGTCAGATGCTTAACAGACTGAGCCATGCAGACACACCTAAAATACACTAAAGAAAAATTTTTTTTAATGTTTATTTTTGAGAGGGAGTGTGAGCAGGGGAGGGACAGAGAGAGAGAGGGTGACACAGAATCTGAAGCAGGCTCCAGGCTCTGAGTTGTCAGCACAGAGCCTGATGCGAGGTTTGAACACACAAACTGTGAGATCATGACCTGAGCTTAAGTCAGATGCTTAACCGACTGAGCAACCTAGAGTCCCTATTTTAAAATATAACTTATAAAATATGTTATATAGATTACCTTAGACATTTACATTAATTTTATCCTATGCTTATCTGTAAATGTTTACATTTTGTGGTTAAGGTCTGTTTAAAAGTTTATGAATTGTACATAATTTTTATTTTTATTCTGGCTGCCTTTTTGTACCTTGCCTCTTAAATGTTAGCAAAATTGACCGAGAAAAACATAAAACAATCCCCTGAATCAGTTGATTTTTACTTCCCTACACTGACCAACAATTCTATATGTGTTTGGGGTAATCCTCTTACTTCCTTTGTCTCCTCACATTCTTCCTCTCTGCTTGGCACTATTCTTACATAATTCATTCTTTCCTTCTCTCATTCACTTACTCATCTTTAAAAAAATTTTTTTTAATCTTTATTTATTTTTGAGAGAGAGAGAGAGAGAGAGACAGAGACAGAGACAGAGTGCGAGTGGGGGAGGAAAAGAGAGAGGGAAACACAGAATCCGAAGCAGGCTTCAGCACAGAGCCCGATGCGGGGCTCGAGCTCACAAACCGTGAGATCATGACCTGAGCTGAAGTCGGACGCTTAACTGACTGAGCCACCCAGGCGCCCCTTTTATTTATTTATTTATTTATTTATTTATTTATTTATTTATTTATTTATTTAATTATTTTTTCCACTTGTTCATCCTTTCAACACATATTTACCAGTGATGCAATATGTCAGCCATTGGATACAGAGATGAGCAAGGCGGATATAGATCCTGCTGTCCTGGATCTTCTGTTTTGTGGAAAAGAGACAACTAAATAATTTAATTCCAGGGTATGTGAGAGATGCTATGAAAGGGAATTGTGCTATGTTGTTTGAGCACATAATGCAAGAGATACCTAATGAGGGTTAGAGAATTTGGGAAAAGCTTTATTTCTTGTTCACCTCCCCATTATTTGATCCTTTGTAAGTTTCTATTTAATTAGACATTTCTGATTGTATTAGTTTTCTATGGCTTCTATAACAAGTTATTACTAATACAATGGATTAAAACAACAGAATTTTATTTTCTTATAGTTTTGGAGGCCAGAAGTTCCAAACGGGTCCAAAAAAACTGGGCCAGAACTGAGGTATAAGCCAGGTTATGCTCCCTAGAGAGGCTCTACAGGAGAATCTACTTTTTGCCTTTTCTAGCTTCTTGAGATGCATCCCTTGATTCCTTGGGCCATGGCTCCTTCGTCCATCCTGAGAGCCAGAGGCATGGTCATGTCACCTCTCCTGTAGTAAATTCCCTCTGCCTCTTTCATATAAAGAGACTGGTAATTACATTTAAGGTCTATCTGGATAATGCAATATAATCTTCCTAATTTAATATTCTTAATCACCTCTGTGAAGTTCTTTTTGCCATATAAAATATTAATTAATTAGTTAATTCACAGGTTACAGGGATGAGGACATGGATATTTTGTGGTGCTAATATTTAGCCTACTGCACTGGCCCGTCAAAAATTAGTATTTATAAGTAATTGTCTGAATATGTAATCTGAAAGTCCTTGTAAATTCTGTGATCGGGTATTTTGTACTTACTTTTGGAAAAGAAGACTATTCTTATGAAGTACTAAATCTTTATGCTTTTAGGAAAGTAATGAAATTATATTTTATAATATTGCAAAAGTGTTTTGTATGTAACTCAAGAAAGTTAGCCTACTTTTATTTCAGGTAGGATTTGAATCTCTGAATCTCCCACCTGTCTCATAAAGCACTTGAAGCCCTCCTTGCTCATCCTAGAGTCCCCTGTGCTTGAAAAGAAAAGTAATTAATTACTCATTTGGCTTTGAAATGCTTATGTGTCTATCTCTGGAAAACAAAGCTGTTCTTTGTACGTATGTATCACTAGGACTACTGTGGCCCAAATAATGGGCATTTCCTTTCTCCTGGGTTCTTCCTCTAGGGTTGTGAGTGTGGAGGACAGTGTTTCTCCAATAAGAAAGTCAACCTATCAGGCATAAGGAATTCTAAGAAGGAGAGTATTTCAAGAGAAAAGTGCTAAGAGTATGTTTATGTGGGTCCACCTATCTTTAAAATTTCTTTATTCTTTACAACAGAAACTTTATCTTTTAATACAAAAGACTACTCGTGTCAATTCTTTTAACCAGAGTTCTTTTTTCCCCCCCTTAGACCTAGGCAAGGAGTGGAATGAGGTGATGGGAAGGGGAAGTTTTGAGGACTTTCAAATGATATGGTATGTAGTCAAAACTTGTGATTGCCTAGGGAAAAAGTAGAATATAAAGAAATTAAAGCCCAAATCTCTTGAAGAAACCCAAAGTCTTTGAGTAGCAGCAGATAGCATAGGAAATTAGAGTGGAGATAATGCCTGCGATAAGTGAGCTGATAATTACTGAGAGAGTACCCATTATCTTCCAGAAAATCTTTTGGATTCTTTTCCTTCAAAGGTTCTGTTTGGGTAGTGAATTCTCTTTACTGTAGAAAGAACTGAGGCTGAGAAAAGTTAACTGATTTTCCAAGGTAATTCACTTAGTGAATTGCAGTGCTTATATTTAAAGTCTAGTTTCTCAGAATCCAAAATCTATTGTTGTTTTGATACCTCACCTTTTCAGGGTGCCTAGGTTTATTTCATCACAAAACTACATGGAAGAGACTGGGAAAATAACTTAAAATGCCAAATTATTCTCCAATAAAGGATTTTTGCCACAGCTGTGGAAATATACCATAAGGGTATATGATAGAATGTGAACTAGATCCCTGGAAAATACATCTTGACTGTGCTCCTTTTCTTTCCTTGCTGAATCCCTAGTAGGGAATAAATGTCTGTTTCTTTTCTGTTGATATTGGTATTTTTCAGTGTTGATATTCACAGTGTTGTTTTTCCTTCCCGTAAGATTATCTCATGTAAGTGATGTTTCTTTTAAATTTGGGGTAAATTAATAGGGTTAGTTAGTTCTGAAAGAGTTTGCTCTTCTAACACAACCTGAGTAGTTATAAGTTAAATTAGTTTGGCTGCTCCCAAAATATGATCAGCTATTAATAAGTGGTCTGCAGATTTTCTTAACTGAAAGATTGATTCTCTCATTCCCTTCCTGAAAATTAGAAAAGCTCTTCTGATTTCATTTGCATGTTGAGATTTTCTATTATGACCTGTATTCAATTTAACACACTAAAATACGAAGCAAATCTTTTCATTTAATCTGCTGATGCCCGAGCCAGTATCTCTGCAGCAAGAGATATCATACCTTCTTGTGTGCATCTGCTCAAGAGCAATTGTTTGACTATAGCTCTTATTAATATAAATCAACATCTACAAAGAAAGCCTCTTCTATTCCTGCAACTCATATTTATATAAATAGAAAAGTAATGGATTTCGAAAAGAGTCCAATAGGCTTGAGCTTCTAGAATTATCCCAAGAGTATAGGCAGGATTGAAATATTTCAAGGTGTTTTGGAGTGGGGTGTTGATAAAGTATTTCCATGTTTGCTGAGTGCCTCTGAGCTGGCGGATTCATACTAATAAAGGCAGAAGCCAGGAATAGTTATAATACGCTTAATTAACTCTAAGCTTATTTAATGCTATGGTCCAGATGAACTCTAGATAGGGAGACATAATACATATAGCTCATTAAAAAATAATTTGGACTTCTCTAATCTATATTTGCATAAAGTTCAGGTCCTTGTCCTGAAGGTATTAATTATTTTCTAATATTATTGTTGAAAAATGGATTCCCATGAAAAAATGGTAATTAGAGGAATGCTAGCTAACATAATTCAATTTCACATAACATGCTCATGCCAGTTATACCATGAGATGCCTTTGTCTTGAGGAAACACCCTTTTAAAAGAGGACTTTAATAATAATAAAAAAACAACCACCAAAAACATTTGTATAAATGAGATCCTGAGAGCCATTAAAAAAACAATAAACAAAATTAACCTATTTGTCTCTGTTTATATAAATTGGAAAGGTACTTGCTACAGCCTTTGTATTTCCATAGGGAATAGGTTATTTTTGCTTTGATCATATTTTAGAACTCATTTTCTTAAGGATAGTACATGTTATTTTGAGAAAATGTATGCAGAGAATTAAAAGAATCTGATTAACTCTTATATTTGATGAAATCTCACATGACATGCTTCTGGAATTTTATGGTGAATTGCTAACAGTGAACAATTCTAGAAATCAACATGCTAGCAAAGAGGCTGTAATAGCATCCTAAATAAGAAACAGCAACTTGAGCTGAATGTGCTATGGAAACTTTTTCTTCTGATTTTATGCATGGTATATATTTTTAAAAAATATTTTCTCTATTCCATTTGTATATATTAGGACTATTTTTTGTAAAGGCACAGGTCAAAAGCCCTATCCAATATCCTTAATATTTATAAACAAAGTAAGAAAAAGCTAGAGAAGTGGACAGGAAAGAGATTACAAAGGAGTAGGAGTAGGAGTGAGGAAGCCAACAGTCAACATTCACTTCCTGTTCTTGGCAGTGCGCTGTGTGCCTAACCCGTTTTTACCTGATTGCATTGGATGATTATACTTTTACCCTATTGCCTTTTGACAGGGTGTAAATGGCAGACTAATCCAGATGTGGTTTATATTGTATCTTATTCCAAATATTTATTTACTTTTGTATTGCTGGGTCCTTTCTGGATTATACTGCTTAATTCATTTCTTGTTTTTTTGTTTTGTTTTGTGTTTGTTTTTGCTTTTGTTTTTTTTTTTTGTGTGTTTGTTTTATTATTTCTATACTGAAAAACAGGAGAAAACCTTAAAGACAACAAATGGTATTTTTGTTTTTGTATTTCCGTTGATTTCTTATTGTGGGAAACGCAGCTCCTCTCGAAGTTTCCCCAGTTACTTTAGGACCTCTGGCATAACCTTTTTTTCTTCTCTGTCTTCTTCTGGTCTTGTTTCATGTTTGCAAGGTAATGTATACTGCTAAATAGTGCCCACACAATCCTTCAAAGGAGCTTTAATGCTGCTGGTATTGTGATTGCCTCTTGATAATCATAGGAACTAAGTTATATTCAGGCTCTATTGCACTGAGGCTGCTCTATTGTGGCAAAACCAAAGTCAGATGCTAAGGAAGCTTCCTGTGGCCATTCTACTTTTTGCTTAGGGGCAGTGAAACTTCGTCTCACTTTTTTGGTATGCTTGGATACGTGTGTTCCAGGGTATAGTTGCTTTATTCTGTTAATATCTCATGGAAATTTTGGTGAAAACAGCCTTTATTTTCTCTTGAAGCCAATTTCCCTAGAATGCTCATATTCATCTGGAGGCAAGATGCAAGATGATGACTGGGATCAAGAATAAAGCACCTGTTCATAACTGCCTCTTCCTTCTAACTTGAAAAACTCTCAAACTGAAGCCAATGAAACATATTCCTGGTTGGCTCACCTACCTAGTTCTCTGGGAAGTTTTAGTAACATCTCATTTCTCTCCTAATATGTGGTTCATGTGCTATACAGCTGATGTGCCATACCAGATCTTACAGTTTTATGTAAGTTCCATTTAACTAATGTTATTGTTATTAGGAAATGGGGCTAGGTCTTGAAGATTACGGGGTATTTGAGTATGTTCTTATAAAATTTCTTTTGTACATGTTGTTTAGAGATAGTTCACTTTAGCTCAGGACATTTCTGCTATTTTCAGGTTAGGTAGATGACCCATACTTCTAGGGAGCACTATAGCATATGGATGGAGCAGAGTTTAGGCATCTGAGAGTTAATACTGCAATAAGGTGCAGGAAGACATCCAAGTGCTAAGACAAAGGTATAAAGAAAATATCGAAGGTCAAGACTGTGTATACTTAAAGTCATGAGATAGGAAGCAAAGAGTTAGCAGTACCATTCTGACTAATATGAGGCTTCTGAGACAAGCAGGGAGGTTGTTGTCTGTAAAGCTCAGATAAGCAACTAATCAATATGGCAAAGGGTAGCTTATTAATAGTAACAGATAGGATTTTTGCTGGACAGTGACACATATGAAACTGTCAATAGTGATGAATATGAGCCAATGCACGTTGAGAACAAGGGAAGCTTCAGACAAGGTCTCCCTGACAACAATCGAAGGGAAGTCCTTTATCTAGAGTATTGAAGGCTGTTTTTGTTTGTTTGTTCCTTTTTTTTCTGTTTGTTTGTTTTGTTTTTGTGTCTCCCCCCACTTTCCCCCACTGAACATAAACTTTTCTAATGAAAGTACTATATGGACCTTTAATGTTTATTTATTTTTGAGAGAGAGAGAGACAGAGTGAGAGCGGGGGAGGGCAGAGAGAGGGAGACACAGGATCCTAGGCAGGCTTCAGACTCTGAGAAGACAGCACAGAGCCTAACACGGGGCTCGAACTCCCGAACCAAGAGATCATAACCGGAAGTCAGGTGCCCAACCGAAGGAGCCACCCAGGTGCCCCCTATGTGAACCTTTAGAACATAAATTTTAGATATCTTTTGGGGAGAGACAAATCAACCTCAGGTTAAAGATTTACATTTTCATACCCAGAGATCAAATTTAGTCATGTAATAATTAAAGTATATTTACCAAATGGGTCTTTTAGAAGCTGAAGTGCCCACAATGCAAGTTGCTGCTTCTGTGAGGGAAAACATGAAGCAGACAGTAATCTTTCTGTTGATAAAAATGTAAACCTCTTTTTATGGGTAGCATCCTCATCTGTATTTAACCCAAAAGAAGAAGTAAACCCCTACCTTTTGTGTATTGTGTGTTGGCACTAGAAGTATCTCTAAAGCTTGCTTGGGAAATGAAATGTGTAAAAACATCCACTGTATGCAAGGATTATGCTAAATAACACTATGGAGCTAGAAAAGTTGTGGAAGATATTTTGTAAAATGTATCTGTGCTTACATTCTAACTTTGAAGACTGGAAGGTTATATCATCCAAAGATGGCCCCAATCATATTTCCCATCCTATGTGCTCTTCTGTGATGGGATTTTGCCATTCTCTCATCAAGTTGTGGAGTCTATTTCTCTACTTCTTGAATCTGAGCAGGCTTCATATCTGCTTTGGCTAATAGTTTATTAGCCAAATAAAGGAAAAGATGCTGTGCATAGTTCGTGGTCAATGAATATCTGCTCAACTTTGTAGAAGGGTGATTCTGGGAACAGTGAAAATATCACTTCTATGAACATTTTAGATTCTGTAACGTGAGGTTTTCAAGGCAGAATATATCGGTTGGTTGAAGTGTGAGAGTTAAAGAACAGCAAATACTGGTTAGCAAATACGTTAGAGAGAGATCTTAGTTCATTTGTGTTTTGGTTTCAATGTTGCTTTTTTTTATGCTAGTGGTGTAACATGCTTATTTATTTTAATGAACTAATAGGACACTTTAGCATATCTAAGACAGAGATGATATTATTTTAATGTCTCATTTTTCTGGTAGTCTAAGTACTACTTTGAGATATTGACCCATGATGCAGAAAAATCAGAGTTAGTAGTGTGTTAACAGTAACATAAAAGAGGTGGAACAGATGAAAGTGATTTTGAGGATTTAGAGCTGAGAGCTATGATCCTGGTTAGATTCCAGAGAAAAATGGACTCGTAAATTCTTTCCATTACAAACACATGTATCTTCTTTATGCTTTCCCACTGCATTATAAAGGTACTTCTGGGTGGTAAGAAACAAACATGTTCAGAGCTCCACTCTTGATGGGAGTTCACTGTAGGTTTACAGAAGAAGGAGGAAAGCCCGAGAAGCTGCTTTAGCAACCAGATATCCAGGCCTTCAGAAGCTCTTTGAGTGTTCCTAGAAACATTTTAATTGTCCCATAGCAAGGGTCCATTGCCCCGTTTTTAGTCACTCTGCTATTCCATTTATTTATCTGCTTTTATTGGTGTCCACGTGTTGCTTTTCTATTTTTAACTCCTGACTTTTGCTTACTTATGGTATCCCCTTTTTCATCGCTCTTATTTACTTATTTGTGTGGATCTCTTGAATTCCCTTCCTCTCTGCTCCTTCTCTAATTGGGTTGATTATGACTTTTCGTAAGACCTTGTAAGTTCAGAATACTCAAGCTGGACAGCTTTTAGCAATTTCATTCATTAGGAGACTATGGGTATGGACAAAATTCAGGGTTATGATCAGTTTTCCAGAACTCCACTGTGCAGTTTATTGTTAATTATTCTAAGATGATATATTCTTATTTTAAAAATAGGATAAAACTAAGGGGTTGCCTGGGTGGCTTAGTCGGTTAGGTGGCCGACTTCAGCTCAGGTCATGATCTCGTGGTCTGTGAGTTCAAACTCCATGTTGGGCTCTGTGCTGACAGTTGGGAGCTTGGAGTCTGCTTCCAATTCTGTGTCTCCCTCTCTCTCTGCCCCTCCCCTGCTTGCTCTCTCTCTCTCTCTCTTTCTCAAAAATAATAAACATTAAAAAAAATTTTTAATAGGATGAAACTGAGTATCTACTATCTTCTAGGTAGGAAGGAAAAAGACTCTTCAAAGATGTAAAATTCAAAGTCACTATGTCACTTTTTTTTTCTTTGCGTAAGATTCTGGCCATTCTTACACAGAGGCCTTGAATGGTATCTGAATTTATACCATTTAAATTAATGTGCATTTTGTTGAAGTCAATAAGTATTTAATGTGGTATACTGTATTCATTAAATTTTATTTTAAATCTCTTTCTTTTGTGTGTGTTTCCTCAGTGTTAACAATATCATTGAGAGATCAAATGGGTTATGTCTGGGGGTAGAATAAAACTTCTAATGATTGGCTGGTACTTTGCAAGGTGAGAATATTCTTATTTTAGCACTTGGCTCCTCTGTTGTAAATTGTGCATTTGAAAGAATCAGGCCACAGCAGGATAGAGTTGACATTTTTTCTTTCTTTTATTTATTTATTTTTTTTTGGTGCATCAGGTATAGGAAAATGAAGGACAGCATCAACACTTCCTTGCTGTCATTATTGATGAATTCAATGCCATCTGGAGTGCTGGCTCTGGCAATTACTCTGTAACTGTAAGACTTGCTCACCAAAGCCCTTTTATACATCTGGAGAGAGCTCTAAGAAGAAATTACCAATTGAAAAGGAGTGAGTGTGTATTTCCTGGAATATTTTTTAATACAATTGAGAAGGATTTAAGCTTGGTCTGTTTTCTTCAATCTGTTTTATTTACTATCAGGAGAATATATTACATGCAACCTGAGTAAATATGTAATAATATTTCCTTTTCATCTGGAGACTTTTCCTACCACCTGTCTCTGAACTTACTCAGATATCAAATCTATTACACACTGGAATCTGGTGTTAAAAGAATGAATAAGAAGTCATCTAAGTAAAGCTGAGAATAGTCTAAAAAAGTGGAGACAGGGGCACCTGCGTGGCTCAGTCGGTTAAACGTCTGACTTCGGCTTAGGTCATGATCTCGCGGTTCGTGAGTTTGAGCCCCGCATCGGGCTCTGTGCTGACAGCTCAGAGCCTGGAGCCTGCTTCTGATTCTGTGTCTCCCTCTCTCTCTGCCCCTCCCCCATTCATGCTCTGTCTCTCTCTGTCTCAAAAATAAATAAACATTAACAAAAAAAGTGGAGACAGATGTAAGCAGATAAGTACATTGATGTGCTACACCTGTCATGATAAAGATCAACCCAGAAAGTAGTGGAAGCATAAAGGGTGGAGTGAGAAATGGACTCAAAGTCATTTAGGAGGGGCTTCAGATGGGAGATGGTTTTTGAACTGAGACCTGACAGGTATATATATGGCCTCCATTCATTGAGCATTTATTAAATGGCGTGTATCAGACTAAGTGTTTAATGTACTACTCTCATCATGCTCTAGGAACCAGTATTACTTTGTTTTATTAAAAAAATTTTTTTAATGTTTATTTATTTTTGAGAGAGAGAGAGAGAGAGACAGTGCATGAACAGGGGAGGGGCAGAGAGAGAGAGGGAGACACAGAATCTGAAGCAGGCTCCAGGTTCTGAGCTGTCAGCACAGAGCCCGTTGCGGGGCTTGAACCCACGAACCGTGAGATTATAACCTGAGCCAAAGTTGGACTCTTAACCGACTGAGCCACCCAGACACCACTGGTATTATTTTATTTTTATACAAGTAAATAAATTGATTAATACTGAGATAAAGAGACTACGTTAAAGAGTTTACTTCACATGCCCAAATCTACAAAGCTAGTAAGTAATGTAGCCAGTATTCAAACTCAGCTCTTCCTCATTCCAAAGTCTGTCTCTTAATGATTACACTATACCAACTGGTGGTGGTAGTGGTGTGTGTGTGTGTGTGTGTGTGTGTGTGTGTGTGAGAGAGAGAGAGAGAGAGAGAGAGAGAGAGAGAGAGAGAGTTTCTGCTTATGTATGTATGTGTATTTGTGGGCATAAATGAAACATGGAAATAAAATGAGATATATGAGTATTATCAGTCAGTCCTGTCAAAACAAGACTAAGTTATTTAACATTAGTATTAGCATAAATTAGAGGTAACTGAGTTATTGGGAGAAATAAGAAGAGGCTCTATTATGAAGGGACTCACATTTCATATCCCATTGTTAGTGAGGTGTCATTGAAGATGTTTGAGCTAGAATATCCCTATGACAATATTTGTTTAAGAAAGATCATTTTGGGGCATTACAGAATAGGAAGGGAAGTAAATAGTTTCAGCAGTTCAAGTATAAAAGGTGAACCATAAACTTAAGACTGAGGCAGTAGGGATGGAAAAGAGAAGATAGATAAGACAAATATTAAAGAGATAGCAGTTTTAGGGCATGATAAATATTTGAAAATGTAGGGATAGGATGGGCAGGAAGAGAGTTGACTTTTTCTGGCTTAGTTGACATGGTGCATGGTGGGATCAGGTATAGAGCATAGAGAATAAGGAATCAAGAGAAAAAAAATATATCGGTATTGATGCGGTGGAGAAGAATGATGGAATCAGTAATGAAAATATTGAGTTTAAGATGCCTGAAAAACATTTAGGCTGCTGAAATAAATTTCAGGGTTGGATTGGGAGGTGAACTGGAGGAAAATGGTTGGGAATTTTCAGTATATGGTATTCTAGTGAAACCATGTAGAAATGCCTCCAAAGACCTGTGAAATTATTTGTCTAAGAATGGTTTTTGATACATCTGTGTGAGAGGGGTATTAGAAGTTAATATATATAAAAATTTGGCTGATTTTAGAAGTTTAATGTACATAAAAGTTTATTTTCACAGGGTATCTAAATACTTAGAAATAAATAAATTATGCCTCCTTCTGTGCTAGGGAAGCAAACAAGATTAAGAGTACATTAATTGCACAGTTGATGAGCTCGAGCCCTGCATTGAGCCCCAATTCTTCATCCTCTCTTACATACATATCGCTTTGCCCTGTGACTTTAAAGTTACTTTTATTGAAAGATGGAATTTGTTTCTTTGCTCCTTGATTCCAACTTCAGCCATTGTAATTTGATTCAGCCAATGAGAAGTCAGCAGGTGTGATGAATGAGGAGGCTTGAAAGTGCACATGTGCAGTGACATATCTGCTTTCACTCCTCTGCCTTTGCCATGAGAACACAACGAACATAGCCATCTGGATGATGGTGGGAGATGCATGAAGCCCAGCTGAGTTGCTCTAGCCAACACCCAGCTAATCCATATGTGTAAGCCCCAAACTGGCAGCCAGCAGAGCCTCAGATGTGCAGGTGAACTCATCTGAGGCTAGAAGAATTATCTGGTTGAGCCCAGCCTAAACCATCTACTAATGGAGCCGTGAGCTAAATACATGTTTACTGTTGTAGGCCACGGATGCTTTCTTTTTCACAGCATTATGGTGGAAACAAATAGCTGCTAGAGGTAGGAAAAGGTGAAATTGCTTTGTTATTAGATTTGTAGGGGTCAGTTTCCTGAAAACACTCTCCTCTACTTTCCCCAGCTAGGCATAGTTATAGCCAAGAGTCATCATCAAGAGAAGAGCCATTGCCAAATTTTAATGCTTTTGAATATATCAAATAGCAAAACAGATCCAATATAGACTCTGGGATAGATTTGTTTAAAAAAACCCCTACAACTTTCTGTCAAAGGTGCCTAAAGTCACAGTACTGCATTCAAAGTCAAGGCTGATTATAACTTGGGTGTTTTTTGAAGGACTGCTTTCAGATGATTTGCAATGATTGCAAGGATAGACACCTTGTGTCTTCTCAACCATGTTGAACTTGATTTCTTTGAGCATGGATATTACTTTATGGAAATCAGAGCACATAGGTTGAAACTATAACTGGATATATTCCCAAGTTAACATACAATATATAGTGTAAATTATGAGTATGGAAACGGTGGGAATCTCAGGACAGGTAAAATAGATGACAGTATCATAGTGCAAAGTGGGGAGTGTTATGCTTAGATGTAAGTTGGTAAGCCCTCCCCATCCCCATATTGACTGTGAATTTTTTATATGAAAATTTTTTTTGCCCTATTGGGATTAGGCATATGTTACAGTCTTTCTGGTATATACCCATACATTTTTATGTGTATTTACCTCAAAAAACCCCTCATTGTATACACATTAAAAACAATTGGATATTTTAAGTCAAGGTAACGTCTTCTATATCCAGGTGTATGTTGACAAATATAGTCTCATCCTGATTCTTATTTTCCTGTATCCTCTCTTATGTCCTCTTTTTAACAAAAAGTCAGAAATTGGACAAAACAAAAGCTAAATGACTACTAATTACTGTTTTAGTTTCCCTGCTTTCTCATTTGCCCTCCCTAGGCTTATTCTCTAATTCCCTATTCCCCACAGCCAAACTACAAAAAGCCTAGAGTGCCCAACATAACACAACACAAATGCCCAAATGCTCATTGAAACCTAATTGGGAAGCCTATGAAGTCTTATTATTTTTTTAATGTCACTGCACCTTTACCCCTGCTCTGAACTTCTAAGTTCCTCAGTCATAATTTTTTCTTTAATCTTTATTTAAAAATTTTTGAAAAATATTTTAAAATATTCTTATTGATGTATAGTTGACATGCAATGTTATGCTACTTTCAGGTGTACAACACAGTGATTTGACAACTTTATACGTTACTCTGTGCTCACCACTGTAAGTGTGGTTACCATCTGTCACCATGCAACATCATTACAATATTATTGACTATATTCTCTATGCTGTACTCTTCCTCTCCATGAGTTATTTTATAACTGGAATTTTGCACTTCTTAATCGCCTTTACCTGTTTCATGCATCCCTCCACTCCCTCCACTCTGGCAATTACCAGTTTTTCTCTGTATTTCTTAAGTCTTTTCCTGTTTTTTGTTTGCTCATTTGTTTTGTTTTTTAGATTCCACATATGAGTGAAATCCTATTTTATTTGCTTTTCTCCATTTGACTTGTGTCATTTATTTATTTATTTTTTTAATTTTTTTTTAACGTTTATTTATTTTTGAGACAGAGAGAGACAGAGCATGAACGGGGGAGGGGCAGAGAGAGAGGGAGACACAGAATCGGAAGCAGGCTCCAGGCGCTGAGCCATCAGCCCAGAGCCCGACGCAGGGCTCAAACTCACGGACTGCGAGATCGTGACCTGAGCTGAAGTCGGACGCTCAACCGACTGAGCCACCCAGGTGCCCCTTGACTTGTGTCATTTAGCATAATATCCTCTAGGTCCATCCATGTTGTCACAAATGGAAAGATCTCATTCTTTTTTCTGAGTAAGTAGTATTCCATTATATATGTATATGTATATATGTATACCACATCTTCTTTATCCATTTATCTGTCTATGGACACTTAGGTTGCTTCCATGTCTTGGCTATTGTAATGCTGCAGTAAACATAAGGGTGCATATATTTTTTCAAATTAGTGTTTTTTTGTTTTGGGTAAATACCCACTTATGGAATTTCTAGACTGTATGGTACTTCTATTTTCAATTTTTTGAGGAACCTTCTTACTGTTTTCCATAGTGGTTGCACCAATTTATATTCCCAACAGTATGTGGATTCCCTTTTCTCCACCTCCTTGCCAACACTTACTATTTCTTGTCTTTTTGATGCTAGCCATCCTGACTAGGTTGAGGAGATATATTGGTTTTGATTTGCATTTCCCTGTTAATTAGTGATATTGATCATCATTTCATGTATCTGTTGGCCATCTGTATGTCTTCTCTGGGAAAATATGTATTCAGTTTCTCTGCCCAGTTTTTTTTTTTTTTTAATTTTTAACATTTATTTATTTTTGAGAGAGAGAGAGTGAGTGGGGGAGGGGCAAAGAGAAAGGGGGACAGAGGATCTGAAGTGGGCTCTGCACTGACAGAGAGCCCAATGAGGCACTCAAACCCACAAACCATGAGATCATGACCTGAGCCGAAGTCAGATGCTCAACCAATTCAGCCACCCAGGTGCCCCTCTCTGCCCACTTTTTAACTGAGTGATTTGTTTTTTTAGTGTTGAGTTGTATAAGCTCTCTCAAACATACATCTTAACTCTTGCCATGTATTCAGCTACATACAATCCCTAAATCAGCTTTTTTCCTTCCACCTTTCCCTAGGTTTTTCAGATGAATCGTCATCATGTCTAGGACAGTAATGTGAAAAGATAGTGTTCTAGAGGTGAGGGGATGTGACTCCTAGAAGCATCATTAATGTCACAAGCAAGCATTTTATAAACTTATTTACCCTTCTCCCTTGATATAACTGAGGAAAGCAAGGCAGAAATTGTTTAAATGATGTGTGCAAAATCTCAGGATTAATAGTTGACAAAGTAAGAGTTAGAATTTTACTACCTTTGGCCTGGACCCTTTTCCATAATAGCCTGATGCATGTTAGAACTAAATCTGAAAATTCAAAAAATATTATGCATATTCTTTTCCTTTCTTTTCAGAACCTAGGACATATTATCAAAGATGGATAAAATAGAACTTGAGGGCTGTTAGATTCTCTTTACTGGTCAAGAGGAAAATAAATTTGAATGTGCAGATATAGGTAGGATGCAGTATCTGTTGAGTATGGGAGAAAGGTCTTTTGAATCTCAAACACTTGCTATAGATGTGGGTGTATATACATGTTGGGAGGGAGAAGGGGCTATAGTGATATATGGGTAACCAAACTGAATCACTTTGAGGGTCAGAGGGGTTGATAACTCGACATGATATTGAGAAATAACAGGTATAAATTGGGACAGACCTGTGCAAACTGAAATATAGGGCCATTCTAGGCGTTGGGAACTAGGATTCATCAGGAAAGCCCATAGGGGTTGATGAGCATTAAGCTAGTAATTAGCATTTAATTTTGCCTTTCTTCTCAAGCCCCTCATACCTATTTTCTGGGAGAGACATTCCATATGTAGCTATTGGTTATTGCTCAAATTCATACCTGACCCTTTTTCTTCTCTCAGGTAGCTTATGAAAGAACCTGTTTCTAATGGTTAGTGACTGTACATTTCCTATAGTATAAAACTATGCCATTAATTTGATCATTATGCAGTTGACACAAGGTCTGTTTTTATCGATTACACAATTTCTTACACCTTTGCAAATTTATCATATTTTCTGGATAACCAAACACTTAAAAGTTTTCTCTAATATTCTCCAAAAAGGAAAAAAAAAAAGGATCTCTTTCAAAATCCCTATTTTCACATTGTGGGTATCTGGGTTCTTGAAGATGGGAAATTAATAGTTATATGCTGAATTGTATTCCTTCCAGGTTCAAATGCTAAAGCCCTAAACCCTCAGTACTTCAGAATGTGACTGTATTTGCAGATAAAGTCTTAAAAGAAGTGATTAACTTAAAATGAGGTCTTTAGAGTAGGCCCTAATCCAATATGACTAGGATCCTTATACGAAGAGGAAACTGGGACACATGGAGAGACATTTGAAATGTGTGTGTGTGTGCGTGTGTGTGTGTGTGCGTGCATGTGCATGCAGAGTGCAGAGGAAATACCATGTGAGAACACAGAAGGCATCCTTCTGCAAGTCAAGGAGAGAGGTTTCAGAATGAAGCCAACCGTACCAATACCTTGATATTGGACCTCTAGCCTCCCAAACTGTGAGAAAATAATTCCTGTTGTTTATTTCATCCACTATGTGGTGTTTTCTTATAATGGCCTAGCAGCCTAGTATACTAAGTATCACATGTTACTTTTTTTTTTTTTTTAACCAATTTGTGGACTCTTTCATTTCTATAGATCCACAAACTCCTTCTGTGTCTAGTTGTTACTGGAACAATTCTTGCTGTTTCATCCTGTGTTTATCTTTGCAATGTTATCAAAGTATTCCCAGCAAGAGTTAAGCATACACCAAATTTATATATTCATATATTAAATTAATAGTTCTTCTATGCTTATTATGGACCAGAGACTTTTCAAGCACAATGGTGGATCCCAAGATCCACCAATAACTTAAATTATTAAAAATAACAATATCTAAATTTAGGTGTACATAGTAGAACTTTTGGGGGTGCCTGGGTGTCTCGGTTGAGAATCCAACTCTTGATTTCGGCTCAGATCATGATCCCAGGGTCATTGGATTGAGCCCCATGTCAGGCTCTGCCCTGACCATGGAACCTGCCTGGGATTCTCTTTCTCTCCCTCTGCCCATCTCTCTCACTCACACTCACTCTTCTTTCTATAAAATAAAATAAAATAAAATAACAAATAAAAATAAATATTAAAACTTTCTGTTTTTGACACCCATCACTTAGCAAATGAGAATAATTTTCTTTATGGCACTAAATTTTGAGAGGGGAAAAATCATTCATGTATGTATTTAAAATTAGATTTTAAAAGTTTTCAGAAATGCATTTTCTTTAAATACAGAAATTATTCACCTAATGACTGATGTATATGAATTTGTCTGTAGGTAGTTTATTGTTTTATATTTCAAAAAAAGTCAAAATTGGAGCCTCAAAGCCTCATGTTCCAGGAATTGTCTTTTGGTGGGTGCTCCTTAAATGTCCTTTGAAAATGTGAGCATTCACCTGTCCATTGGCATAACTGTAATACCAAAACTTTGATGGGGATATCATTGCCTTGGTGAAAATAATTATTGTAGGAACTTTTTTTTCCCGTTTAGCTCAAGATGACAAAACAAGCCTTACGTCTGTCTGGTTTGGTAGTTTCAGTGATACATTGATTGTTTATTATTGTGTTCTGCAACAGGCAAATCCTGAGCTAATCCTTTGGTAGTCTAGTAGCACTTTAGCAGCCACTGGATAAAAGTGACTTTCTAAGTTAATGTTCTTTCTTATTAACAAATGTCAGAAATTGAGATAAGGAGGGAGCTTGAGGTTGGAATTTTCCTCCCATAGGAACACATCGCTTAGCTCTTATGGGTTTAGCACACTTTTAATATTTTAATGAAGGCTTTTTATGTGCCTGTGCTACTTAATATTCCAAATTAAGGTCTATTCTCCTCCTGATATGCACATGTAGCTCCTATTATGCACCATCAAGAGGAGTGGTAGAAAAGCCTCTATCTGCATGGAACAGCACATGCCTTAAGCACAGAAGGTCAACAATCGCGCTTTGACTAAGCTAAGGCTACTTAATGAGAGCTTCAATGCTTCAGTGGAAAGTGTTTTACATTTTAGTCAGAGCACCAGAGTTGGATAATGATAAGTTGCAGTATGTTCTTAGTCAAAATAATTTCATAGTTATTCTAACGTCATTCTCCGCTTCCAGAAGTACAACACACGCAATCCATGATGTGAGGACTACCTCAGAAATTTCAGAAAAGCACAAGTTTAAGCTTTAATGGGTGGTATAGCTTAGTTAACTCCCACAGTCTTTCTATTTAGGCCCTAATGACCTGAATTTACTTGTGGGTTTTTGTTTGTTTGTTTTATTTGTTTTGTTTTTTACTAATGGCTGATGGTCTATCACTAGGAGGAAGAGATAAAACATCTACATGGAAATTTTGCAGCCATCTAACACTTGATTAAATGAAAAAAATAACTATGGATAATATTAATTTAAGGAAGAAAAAGACTTTGCAATATACTGTAATTTCAAAAGATGAACATGAGAATGTGTTGGGCCAAAATACTGCTTGAGCAAATCTACTACCAAGGAAACTACCCATATATTTTTAATTTGCATTCCAGAGCAAGTAACCAGAAGTATATCTCTGCCTAATATTTTACCCATTTAATGCTGTTAGTTTGGTTCTGAGAGGATTGCTTCTATGAATCATTGTGACGTTGGAGAGTATCTGGATTTTCATCTGAAGAAATCACACACCATATTTAAAAGTAATTAAGAAAGAGATGTAAATGTCTAGCTTTCCTTTAAGATATCCTGAACTGACATAGTCTCTAGACTAGGGTTAATCTTGGAGAAAACCGATGAAGATGACAACCTAATGATGGATTTGAAAGATTCTAAGGTAACTATTTATTTATTTATTTATTTTTATTTTTATTTTTTTAATGTTTATTTTTTGAGAGAGAGAGAGAGAGAGAGAGAGAGAGGCAGAGAGAGAGAGAGAGGCAGAGAGAGAGAGGGAGACACAGAATCCGAAGCAGGCTCCAGGCTTCCAGCTGTCAGTGCAGAGCCTGATGCAGGGCTCGCACTCACAAGCTATGAGATCATGACCTGAGCAGAAGTCAGACACGTACCTGACTGAGCCACCCTGGCACCCCTAAGCTAAATATTTACAAATCAAATTATATCCCCACAACTACGACCATTGCTGCTTCATTGTTCGGAATTAAGGCATTGGTCGTAAGTGCTGAAAAGGCCAAAGATGAAAGGGACCTAGAAATTACAAAGTACATATTTTTGGTTTTATAATGAGGAAGCTGAAGGCTCACAGGCTTATAATGAGTTTTCACCTCTTAATACCTTATTGTGAACTTTATCAGATCCATTACTAATGATAACTGGCCATAAATATGTTGTTAGGGCAGAGGTTGTTCAGAAGTCAAAAGAAATAGCTAATGTTTTGGGTATATTCCAGTTATCTATTTTTGTATAAAAAACTACTACAAAATTTAGAAGCATAAAGCTACAATCATTTTATTATGTTCATAGAATGATGCAGTAACAGGGAATGGTTCAAGGGCTGAAGGCTGAAACAGTTTGAGCCAGAGGTTCCTCTTTCAAGATTCTTCACTCGTGTGTTTAGCACCTAAAATAGGATGGCAGAACAATGGGCTCAGCAAGGAACATTGATTTGGAGATCTACATGACTCCACTCCAACATGGCCATCTTATAATAGTTAAACTTTTACACAGTTGCTCAGGGCTTCTAGATAAAGTGTTCCAGTAAAGAAGATGGGAATTACATAGATCTTTTATGACCTAGCTGTGGAAGTGACATAGCATATTATCTTGTAGGCACAACCTTGCCCAGATTCAAGGAGAAAGGGCATGGATCCCACCTTTTAATGAAACAAGTGTCAAAGAATTTTTATTTTAAAACTGCATCAGAGTGGGATGGGTGGAGTGGAGAGAGAAAGCAGTGAGGTAGTTCAGACTTCAGATGAGCAGTGACATTAATCATAGACTTTATTGCTGCCTCTATTTGTTAAATACCATTTTAAATTAGAAAAAATAAAGGGGAAAGGAAATATCAAAGAGATGAGATCTCTATCTTTAAAATTTTATTGTAGTTTTTCTTAAATAATCTTCTCTACCAGGGCTTATGTAGAAAGTTGTGATCTAGTTTCTTTATGACAACCAGAGGTAATGACAAGAAAATGATCATTTGGGGGTAAGAATGGTGAAGATTTAGTCCATAGTGATTTTTTTTAAACTGTAACTCAAGATATCTTGCCTAAAGGTTTTACAGTGATATGAGTGAAAATCAGGCAGGTGTACTTTTCACCTGTTGGGTTTGAAACTTCCTTGTAGCCTTGTTTTTCCATTTCTTTCTATTATAAACATGCAAGGATATAAACTTTATAGTATAGTAAGACAAAGTTAATTGACATAGCTATTTAAAGAAAATGAGTGATGAATGGGACAAAGGAATCAATTTAATTAGTCAGAATGAATTCTTCAATCTAGTCAAGATTTCTTTTATTAATTGCTTGAGTGAGTTTGGTTGCTTCATTGGCAGTACCTGCTGAGCCAGGCAAGTCTCCTGATAAGAGATTTGGACCTATAGTGGGGGCCATTTAAATGATCAGGAGAAGGCTTGAATAAAATTTGGCAGGATGAATTTTTATGGTTCATATTAAGTAGACCAAAGCCTTTCACACTGAAATGGGTCACATATTCTTTGAGAGAGAATTTATTAGGGAGCTGCAGATAGCCATCTTCTGTTAGGAATATCAAGAAGTGGTGAGAGGTAGGAATGAAACTGGAGGTCAAGGAGAGTATGTAGGTGGCGAAAGACAAAGAGACAGAGGCAGCCAGAAATGTAGTGAATGTGCTGAGAACCACAGATGAACATCTACCAGGTTCCGCAGAAAGATAGACAGGGAATCCTGTCTTTCCCAATGCTTTCCAGTCCCCAGTTTCAGTTATTTATTAAGTGTGGAGAGGAAGATATCTGATAGCTCTCATTTCAGTGAAACACTCATACACTAAAAATTAACTTACCTCATTAAAAAAAATTAACTTGAGTTTGTACTGAAGAGTACTAAGACTTATCTCCTGTACAAACCAAGATGCTGTACATTATGGAGATGTCATTAACAAAGATGAATTAGACACTGATCTTTTCCTAATTGAGACCCCAAGCTGAGAAATGAAATAAGACATACACAAATAACTGCACTATATTGTGTATTATGTAAAATAGCTTAAAATAGTCATTCATTCTACATTAATCTAGGCACATGAGATATAGTCATGACCAAACATATTAAACTACATGCTATTATAGATTGTACATCCTAATAAGAATAGATGGAAAAATAAGCATTGTATAAATAAATAGCGTATTAGGAGGTGATAAATACCATGGAAAATAAATAGAAGAGGTAGGAGTGATCAAGAATGTAGGGTGGGAGAATTGTATCTTTACATAGGATGGTCAGAGTAGGCTTCAAGGAGAAGGTGGTATTTATGTAAAGACTTGATAGAGGTGAGGTAGTTGATCATAAGAATATCTTGATGAAGAACATTCTAGACTGACAAACAAGTTATGGAATGCCTCAGAGTGGAGTGTGTCTTGTGTATGTGAGGAATAGCAAAGAGACAAGTGAGGCTTGAATAGAAGAACAATGGAAAAAGGAGCTATTGATGAGGTTAGAGAGGTAATAGAAATGATGGTTCATGTAGATCTTTGCAGACTGTTGCCTACTGTATCATGAATAATAAAAGTTATTAATCAGGAGGATGATACAAAAACCCACACAAGGATATAATGGTAGATAGGACCAGGTGTTAGTAATGGAATTACTGAGAAATAGTTTGATTCTGGACAGTCTGAAGGTTGAGTCAAAGAATTTCCTGATAGATTGGACAGGGTTTGCAAGAGAAAGATGTATAAAAGACATTTCAAGTTTTTGGTGTGAGGAACTGCAAGGATGGTGTTTTTACCTACCCTCTGAGATAGGGAAGAACCATTTTGGATGGAAAATTAAGAGTTCAGTTTTGGACATGTCATGTTTGAGAAGTCTATTAAACTTTCTGGTGGAAATATCAGGTTGATTATATAGGTCTGGGACTGGCAGAATAAGTCAATTGATGAGTCCCTGGCAAATAAGTGGTATTTTTAAGCTATGAGATTGGATGACTCACCAAAGAGTTGAGTGCAGATAATGAAGAGGAGGTGATTATAGATTGAACCTTGGAATATCCAAAATTAGGAGGTCAGTTCAAGGAGAGAGTGCTGCATGTGCAGAATACACAGGAGAGAGATTGTTTTATGTAAAACAAAGAGATTAGTTTGAGTAGGGAAAACTTAATGAATGAAATAACATTTCAATTGAGTGCTAAGAATAAGAGGTGTTTGTAATGTGTAAAATTGGAGGGGGATGTTACATTATAGTAAAAAGGAATAGGATGAGCAATATATGAATGAGAAACAGCAGGTATTTCACTTTGACTATTAATAACATGTATCAAGGTTTAGCAGTAGGTTACATAGATAATATAGACAGTATACTGCAGCTAATAGAAAACTGTAAGGCCTTTGTACAAAGAATGACATGATGACATCATGCTTTAGGAAGAGTAATCTAGCTGCATAGGGTTGTTAGATTGAAAGGGGTAGAGTTTGGTTTCTGAGAAATGAGTTAGAGATTAAATGAAATGATATATGAGAGAGAGAGAGAGAGAGAGTGTGTGTGTCTGTGTGTGTATGTATGTATGTATGTGGTTTACTCATAATTTGTCACTGTAATGGTTAATTTTGTGTCAACTTGACTGGATCATGAGATACATAAACATTTGATCCAATATTATTCTGCTTGTTTCTGTGGGGGTATTTCTGGATGAGATTAACATTTATATTGGTAGGCTGAGTAAAGCAGATTGCCCTCCCTAATGTGGGTGGGCCTCATCCAATCAGTTGAAGGTCTAAATATAACCAAAAGGCTGACCCTCCTGTAAGTAAGGGGGATCTTGCTCTGGCTGTCTTTGAGCTATGACTTTGTTATTTTCCCATTCTTCATACTCGAACTACCTCATTGGCTCTCCTAGTCCTCAAGCTTTCAGAATTGAGCTAGAACTAATGCCATCAGCTCTCTTTTGTCTCCAGCTTCCCACCTGCAGATGTTGGGACTTATCAGCCTCCATATCATATGAACCAATCCCTTGTAAATTAGCCTGTCTCTCTTCTTCCCCATGCATGCGTGTGTGCGCATGCACACACACACACACACACACACACACACACACACACACTATTGATTCTATCTGGAGAACTCTTATACACTTACTAAAGAATTGGGAGAATTATTAATCATGTGTGACTAAAGGAAAAAAAAAGAAAAGTGATTCTCATTGAATGTGGCTTTGTGCCAGGCCATAATTTTGTACCATAATTTTAAATATCTGCTCTCTAGATTAATAACTTTTTTATATCCAGTCTTATACTAACAGCTGAGAACTACTAGTCTTCATTCTTCAGTTGCACAAAGCTTGCATTTAAAGTTACAAGGCTCTGTTTCTATAGCTCAAGATACTACTTTAATTCATGTTCTACTGTGCTAAACAGTGTAGTGCTAAAATAAAAGATGTGTTGATATCATTCAACATGTGGCTTATATGATACCTGCTATTACTGAAAGTTGTTTTTTTCCAGGTCATTTTGCTCTTCATCTATCTTGTAGCTATGTTGTACTATGGTGTCACACAGGATTTTTTAGATAACCTCTACCTAATTTATACTTTGTCTACTTCTGTACTACCTCTAAAATACAAGTGTCAGTAATGTAGGTAGGTTGTCTATTTTGTTCATTACTGTGTACCTATTGCCTAAAACAGAACTTGACACATAGTACTCAAATAATAATTACTAGTTAAATGACTGAGTGACTTAAGTGAATACATGTAGTGGCTAGAAGTTTCGAATTAGATGCAACCTGATAAAAGTTTGCATGCTATTAAGCTATCTTTAACCCTAAACTATTTCAATTTTTGCATAATTTTATTTTTTCCCTGGAGGTAGCAACCATGGTTCCATTTAAAAGTATTATATCCACTTTGAGATCTTGGAAATTAAGAGAAGATTAATGTGTTTAAATTATATGTTCCAAAGTAAAAACAAAACAGAACAAAAACAAAACAAGATCAAGAAGAGATTTGAAAAGAGTTACAAAAGATATTTGAATAAACATGAGATATTTCTGCTACTGTTGATGTAACCTAAGGACACAGCATAATAGGTAGGAGATTATGATGGCAGTAATTGTGAAAAGGACTATATGGGATAGATGTGAAATACTGTAGTGGAAGAATCAGCATGGCCTCCCAACTGACTATAGGTAGGAAGCAAGATATATGAACTAGAAAATGAAACTCTTAAGTTTCAAGTGTGGGTGATTGGGGAAAAATAGTCAAGCCAGTAGCTGAAAGGGAGAAGTCATGTTACCTAGGAATCTGAGGAGTTCAGCTTTGTGAATCTGGCCTTTGAGATTTTGTTATGGTTTCAAAGTAGATGAAGCAAATACATAGCTAGAAATGAAGATGAAGAAATACGGTAGTAAGGGTACCCAAATGGCTCAGTTTGTATAGTATGAGACTCTTGAATTTTCTCAGGGCCGTGATTTCAGGCCCCACATTGGGCATATAGAAAGGAAGGAAAGGAAAGAAAGGAGAGGAGAGGGGACGGGAGGGGAGGGGAGGGGAGGAAAAAGGAAGAAAGGAAAAAAAAGGAAAGAGAGAGAGGAAGGGAGGAAGGGAAGATGAGAGAAAGAAGGGGAGGAAGAAAGGAAGATAGGGAAAGAGAGAGAGGGAAAGAAAGGAAGAAAGAAAGAATGAAAGAGAAAGAAAGAGAGAGAGAGGGAAAGAAAGGAAGAAAGAAGAATGAAGAGGGGGGAGGGAAGGAAGGAAGGAAGGGAAGGAGGAAGGAAGGAGATATAGACTCACTGGTATGCCACAGAAGTAAACTTGAAAGTTGTGAAGTATAGTGAGAAGTAGCTAAGAGAAAAGAAGAAAAGGTAATAAAAGAGGAACAGGTGGGATAAAGGGATGAGGACACCATTTTGGAAGGCAGACTGGAAAAAAAGCCAGTAAAGAAGACAGGAGAAAAAATGATTGTAATAGGTCAGAGGGTAATCCTAAAGGTACAGGGTCAGACAGTGATAATCAGAGAGTCTCCTGTGGAAGTTAGAGATCATAGAAGAGGATGAAGAAAAAATAGATTTGATTGATGAGTGGTTTACTGTTAAACTTAAGAACAGTTTAAATTCTGTGGCAAGAACTGAAAGGGAATAGAGGACAAATGGCAAGAAAGAGAAAACAAAAGTAAAAGATGGAATAAATTAGTCTTTAGAGAAATTTGACTGAAAATAATGCTGGAGGTATGCACAAGAAAATAACTCACTGAATCTGTCATTATTTTTTATTTTTAATTTAATTTCATTTTGGTAAGAACACTTACCATGAGATTGATGCTCTTTACAAATTTGTAGGTTTACAATACAGTTACAATGCTGTAAAGCAGATCTCTAGAACTTATCTTGCTTCACTGAAACTCCATTTGGATCTGTGCTAAAATATTTGGAATATTTTATGATGTTTGGACTTCTTGGTCTATTCTTCTGTCTCGAGGAATCCTGTTTCTCTGGGTTTCAATCAGTTTTTCTTCTTCTTAGTCAATTATAGTAATGAAGAATTTATCTAAACAGAAAGACCAAATATATGAAAGTTAATTAAAGAAAATATTGATAAAAATGTGATTTGTTTTTGGAACTTGTCAGCCGAAATGAATATTAATCCAAAGTCTTGCACAATAGCAGACTAATACATCTATCTCCTGGTGTATCAAATCATGTTTGTTTTTGGAATATTGATCATAAGAGTTTGACTCAATAAAACGTTCTTCTTTTTTAAAAAAAATCAGGTTTACTGAGGTGTAATTGATATAAAACTGTAAAATACTAAAAATGTACTTTGTGGTGATATGATACACCTATTTTTATGAAAGAATTCCCCCCTAATCAATGCAACTGTCTAATGGTATTATCCATGAACTTTTTTGTTATGAGAGAGAATACACTCATATGCTCAAGAATATAGCATTGTAGTGAGTTATCAAAGTATAACAGAGGCCAGAACCACCAATGGGTAACAAGTTTTTCAACGTATCCTTTCATGCATCTTGTTTGCATGGAGAAGGGAATCTTATTTATTTATTTTTTAGTAGACTTCACGCCCAGCAGGGAGCCCAATGCAGGGCTTGAAATCATAACTCCAAGATCAAGACCTGAGCTGAGATCAAGAATTGGATGCTTGGGGCAACTGGGTGGCTCAATCTGTTGAGTGTCCGATTTCAGCTCAGGTCATGGTCTTAAGGTCTGTGCGTTCGAGCCCCACGTTGGGCTCTGCCGACAGCTCAGAGCCTGGGGCCTGCTTCAGATTCTGTGTCTCCTTCTCTCTCTGCCCCTTCCCCACTTTCACTCTCTCTCTCTTCCTCTCTCTCTCTCTCTCTCTATCTCTCTCAAACATAGATAAATATCAAAAAAATTAAAAAGAAAAGAGAGAGAGAGTCAGATACTTAACTGACTGAGCCACCCGGGTGCCCCAGTTGTCTTCTTTTAGACTTTAACTGTTCTAAGATATTTTTTCCATTAATATCATCAAAGTATTTGTAAGCAAGTGTTTGTTGCTGAAACTTTAATTTTTAGGACTATTGACATTTTTCAGTAACATCTGGAAGATATTTCTTAATGTTAAATAAAAATGTCAGAAAGAAGCTTCCATGTTTATGACCTGAAGTGGAAGCTGAGGAAGTTTTACTTTCTTCCAATTGTAGCGAGTAATACCATGAACTGAGCTTTCCCTACTAAAGTTGAGCAATTGCAAGAGCAATGTCACCCTATGGCTGACATATTCAGCTTTTTTTGCTTTCATCTTTACTATAAGTGTAATAAAACTTTTCTATGATTTCCATCTGCAAAAATAGTGACTTCATCAAATTTTTGGCATAGCAAGAATTTTCAGTATTATTTTTTTCATTGTTATCATAGTTAATGAATGACAGAAATACATGACTGCTATTTCTTTGCTTTTGAGGTTAAGAAATTCTCTTTTATAATTAGGTTATTTTAGCTAAACTACTTATATATAATGGTTCATAGCAGTAACTTCTGGAAATATAGTCTTGAGTCATTATTAATGAAATAAGCTTTTGAAAGATATAGACATTTATGAAAATCTTCAGTAATGCCCTTAGAGTTTATCTTAATAAAGTAAGCAGACAAATATTAAATATCAACTTTATATTTTAGTCCTCAGAAATCTATGCATATCTATTATCTGAGAAATTATGTTTATGCAAATATACCTCAAAAGCTGCAATTTAAATTGATACTCTTTGGAACCATGTTTCCATAGGAAATCACTTTCTTGATTAGAGAATTGATGTGTAACCTCTGGCAGAAATGACAACATATATCATAAGTAACAAATTGAAAATAATATGACCTATGCTTTAAACAGAAGACTTTCTAAACAGCACACACAATTATTTGAGTAGGATGCTGCAGTTGCTAATCTTACACTTAATTAATGATTTAAATAATTAATGGCAGTGGATATGCAGGTTGAGGAGAGAAGGTGGGGACAGCAGGAAACAACCAGAGTTCCCCCAGGAGTGAAGGCCAGTACATAGACAGTTTCCATAAGAGAGGCAGGACTTGGCAAGGCTCCATGTCCAAGCATGGGGTCATGGTATAATTTTTAAAATACAGTTGATGGTATCTTTAATATTTTAAATATTTTGAACCTTATCTGTACCCATTTAATTATAGATATATATGCATTTTTGAAAAAAAAAAATATATGGTGTTTTTGTCTGTATTCCTGCCTGCCTTTATCTTGACTTTAATGCTTTAGATTTTTACCATTTCTACTTCTTTAACTTGAAAAGTGTTTTAAAACTATTCCATATTGCTCTAAGTAATTAAGTTTATTCCTCCCACATGGTGCTTAATATATTATGGTATATATTTACTACTTTTATTCTTGCTTTCATGAGTATAATTGCATCTGAGAACTGAGAATTTCTTTTTCTTGTTTTTAAGTTTATTTATTTTGAGAGAGAGGCTGTGTGCACTGGTGCCAGTGGGGGAGAGAGAGAGAGAGTGAGAGAGAGAATCCCAAGCAGACTCCACAGTATCAGCACAGAGCCCAACATGGGGTTTGGGGGTTTTATCTCACAAACAATAAGATCATGACCTGAGCCCAAATCAAGACTCAGAGGGTTAGCCCACTGAACCACCCCAGTACCCCTGAGAGAATTTCTTTAACTCAGTGAATTCCTGGTCTGTTCTATCAACCTAAGTAATTATTTAAGGTTATCTAAATCTGAGTTCTTCTCATGAAATATTGAAATAATAGGGACTATTTAAATAGATTTTTAAAATATTTTGCAACACCTGATGTTACACATAGTTTTTAATTTACTGAAATTTACTTATAAATCAAGTATTTACAGGGGCACCTGGGTGGCTCAGTTGGTTGAGCATCCTACTCCTGATTTGGGCTCAAGTCATGATCCCGGGGTCATGGGATAGAGCCCAGTGTTCAGCTCTGGGATGAGCATGAAGCCTGTTTAAAATTCTCTCCCTCTCTCCCTCTGCCCCTCTTCCCTGCTCATAGCCTTTCCACGACGCCCCCCCCCCAAAAAAAAGAAAGAAAAGGAAGTCAAATATTTGTGTAAGATTTGTGATTTTTATGCTATATATAAATAGAAAAATCTCTAAAGCCATGTTTATCAAGAGTGATGATGATAAACATGATAAATGGACTCAACAGAACATTTCAATATAATCTATGCTTTTGAAACAGTACGTAGAGTTATCTCTCAAATGTATTTGACATAAAACCAGTGAAATGTAAGCAAAAATTAGAGACTAATATAAAACCTAAAAGCACTGACTTTGATTATTAGCTAGATTCTAAAAACACAAGTAGAGCCTATGTTCATATCCTGGCTGTAATATTAATTGACTGTCCCACCTGTGGCTGGGCTCTCTGTGCCTCTGTTTTCTTCTGGTAAAAATTATTGTTAAGACTTGTTAATTTTGGTAAAATTCTTGCAACACAGTGTGACACATACTAAGCTAAAGTACAAAAATACCTTTAACTTCTTGTGATTGATTCTAACATTTCTATTTAGTTTTATTTTCTTATGACTGGTGCATGTCCCGATGAGCTAATTTGATATATTGACCAATTATATACAACTTGAAAAACAGAGCATTTCCTTCTTTAAATTTTTTTTTTAATGTTTATTCTTGAAAGAGAGAGAGAGAGAGCAAGTGAGCATGAGTGGGAGAGAGGCAGAGTGAGAGAGGGACACAGAATCTGAAGCAGCTCCAGGCTCTGAGCTGTCAGTACAGAGCCCGACATGGGGCTCGAACTCACAAGCCTTGAGATCATGACCTGAGCCAAAGTTGGATGCTTAACCGACTGAGTCACCCAGGCGCTCCCAGAGCATTTCCTTTTTGGCAAATCATAATGTACGTAAATTGCTTAAGCATGTGGAGATGTTGTGCAGAGAAAAGAAACCTATTTATCATTTCTTAGATAGTACTGCTGGTTTACTTGTCCATAGAAATCTTTTCATTTAAACCAGGTATATTAGATTGGGTTTTAAAATGGACCCTCAAGATTGCCTGTGGTAATTCCTGGGATCGTGAATATAATGAGATAGTATTCCCTGCTTATGTTACTTTACACTTAAAAAGGGCTTTCAGATGTAATTAAAGTCACTAATCAGCTGACTTTGAGTTAATCAAAAAGAGGATACAGGGATGGACCTAACCTAATCACATGAATCCTTTAAGAACAGAGTTTTCTCTCAATGGTGTTGGAAGGAAAGACAGAGATATTAAAGGCACAATAAGGATGTGATGTACTGTTGTATTGCTGGCTCTGAAAGTTGAGACAGAATTTTCAAGGACCCAAGTGTGGTCTCCAGTTGCTGAGAGTAACAGCTGGCAAGCAAATGGGAACCTCAGTCATACAATAGCAAAGGACTGAATTCTGCCAATGACCTGAATCAGCTTAGAAGTGGATTCTTCCCTAGAGCCTCCAGATACAATCCCAGCCTGGCTGATACCTTGGTTATGGCTTTGTGAGACCCTGACCAGAGAATGCTGCTATGACTGTTTGGACTTCTGACATACGCAACTGTGAGATTTTAAATAGATGTTATTTTCAGCTGCTACATTTGTGGTAATTTGTTACACAGTAATATAAAATTAATATACCAGAACACACAACTACAAATCAAAATAAATTAACAGTAAGAAAGTAACTATAAGCACAGAAGGAAAGGTATAAGGGAAAATTTCATGTTTATTTTCAGTTTGGTTATGTCTTAATAGTACAAGCAAGAAAAAAATGTCAGTTTGTGGATGTATAATGTTGTTCTGCATAATCAGTATCTTGCTATAACAACATCTTATAAAATGCAGCAAAAGGGGAAGACAAAAACAAATTGGCTAAATCATTTTTGTGGGCTTATGCGTTTTTTGTTTTTTTTTTATGTCTGGAAAGATCTTTCCTCAAAAAGAAACCTCATACTCTTTAGCTATCATACCCTACTCCACTCATGTCTCATGTCCCCAGCCCTAAGCAACCACTGTTACTATAGATTTTCTTATTATGGACTTTCGTATGCATGAAATTGTATAATATGTGGATTTTTATGCCTGGATTCTTTCACATAGCCTAATGTTTTCAAGATTCATTCATGCTGCATGTATTAGAACTTTATTCCTTTTTACAGCAGAGTGATAGTCTATTGTATAGATATACCATACTTGTTTCTCCCTTTGTTGATTGACATTTGGGTTATTTCCATGTTTTTGCTCTTATGACTAGTGTTTCTATAAACACGTGTACAGGTTTTTGTATGGACATATGCTTTCATTTCTCTCGGGTATATATGTAGGAGTAGAATTTCTGGGTCACATGATAACTCTGTTTAATCCATCAAGGAGCTACTTGCTTATTTTCCAAAGCAGTTGCACCATTCCGTATGTTCATTAGCAGTGTATAAGCCTTCTCCTTTCTCCATATCCTCACCAACACTTATTATCTGACTTTAAATTTTACTCATCCCTTTAGGCCTGGCTCATATACTATCATTTCTGCTGAGTCATTCCTGATTTGTTAGCAAAGCATAAAAATTTCTTCTGTGGACTGCCAAAGGATTATATTTGTTTGTTTCTAGGGCTCCCTTTACTTTCCTCATTGTATCATTGTTAGTATAGGTCTTACCTGCCTACCAACTTCAGCGTCTTTATTTTAGAATTTGTGTTTAATTTTCTAATTTCATCCTTCAAAGCACAGCTGTTCTAGGTGGCTTGAAAGTAAGAGAAGTTCAGAAAGTATTTACTGAGGGTTTTAGATTAAAAATGAACCAGATGACCTAATTCAATGTAGTTTATGACAGTTTCTGCTAGTGTGAGCCTAGAGAGCTTGTCTGGCTTAGTCATAAATGCACAGAGTTATTCAATTTCAAATTTTATGCTACCACTTATTAATTACGTGCTCTTAAGGAGATTTCTTAAACTTTCTAAGATATTTCTCTATCTACAAATGTGAATTTTAATATTGTATAAGATTATTTTGAAGCATAAATATGATAATTTATGTGGAGCACCTACTATTGTTCCTGGCACATCCTTGATGCTCATTACATGGTGGCAAAACTATTTTATAAGCAATGCGGAAGACAAAATGTAATAATCCTCCCATCGCACACTTCCCTTAATAGAATCATGACGTACACGTTTAATTCTTATTACATTTTATCAGATTGCAATTGTTTTTGGATTGAGTAAATGTGGATTGCAGGTCACTTAAAATTGTAGAATCAAAAGCATTGGGTCTGGTTGCCCCATCTACAGCCTACTGTAAGATGTATTGCACATATCTGTGTCTTTTGCTTGTTTTGTTGCTCATCTTGAAGTTTACCTCTTTCATGTTAGTGTATTTAATAAAACACATTTTCTTTTGTGATGTGCACGTTATTGTCTGGTGCTTAAATTTCACATAGTAATACTGTATGACACGCCGTGATATAAAATTTCAGTAACTCTGAATGTCTGTTAAATGCATGTGGAATGGACAGGTACAATCACCTAGAGCAAGAACAAATGGATAATGACAGTACTCCAACAGAATAAGACATGTAGAGTCTTTAGGAGGCAAACATTAAAGTATATATGTACTCTCAGGATGCTATTAGACATAGAAAGTGAGGTTGCTGTTATACCTGCTGTTGCAAATTTTGTTTGCTTCACTGAAAGATCAGTGATAAGTGCATTCTTTTGCTATCTATTTGAGTGGATATAAAGGTTTTTACGGATTTCTTAAAATTTCTATACAATATCTAAATTATTCATCTATGAGTTCAAGTCATATTTTTAAAAAAGTTTTACTGTTGTGTAGGAGAGATATTATGTGGAGAGGCTGCATTGTACTAGATAAAATATACTGAGAAACAAACCAAAAAACAGTTTTTATCCAGAATCTACTACTTGTCAGTTACAAAAATCTCTTTGTGGCCCAGTCTCCTTGTCTACAAAACAGATAATAACATTTCTCATGTTTAGCATAATTTTTAGCTCAATTTGTCAAGGGCACTAGCTAAGGAATGCTCAGATGGTTCCACTTTGCAATCTTGAAAGTGTCCTACAGCACAAAGATGAATTATCATTAAGCACTAGAAACTTGTCCTAGGTAGCCTTTGGCTTCCTATCTCCATCAAAATTTACTAGTAAGGTTTTAAGTATTGTGGTATTCCCTACCAGTAATCCCTTTCCCCAGGATTTACTGCCAAAGTTGTCTTTCTTTGGAAGATCCCTAGTAAATTTATGACTCTCTCACAGTAACTTTCCATCTTGATGCAAATATGACCCTTCTGTAGTTCTGCCTTATGGTTTCAGTCCATTTACTTCCCTATCAAACATGTAAATCTCTATTCTAATCATTGTATCAACTGAAGTTTGTTCAGGAAAATGAAACCAAGGAAAAAGACTTACTGCAGAAAATTGGGTGTATAGGGAGTTGGGTGTTCACAGGGAATTAGATGTTCACATAGGGAACGAGGTATTTACAGAAGTATTTTAAGGAGGTTGCAATTGGACTTTCTGTTATAAGATCACAACACTCTAGCTGTGATAAAGACAAAACGAAACCCTTCTATTGCCACTGCTACTACCTGTTAGCACAGCCATCATATACCCAGATGATTAGTGACAAGGGAACAGAACATTCAGCCTGTCTGAAGCAAAAATACTCCTGTTAGAGCTTGCTTGCTATAACCACCACTCCCTCCCAAATACAATGTGAATGCAACTAATTCACTTCGAGAAACCTAGATTCCAGGGGAGTTGAAGTTATATGATTTTTGCCTTCTAATCTCTCCAACAGGAGGGTAAAATGGAGTATAGGAAACCAAGGCTAAGCAATCACTACCGTTTCTATGTAGCTAATATTTCTCTAGTTGTTTTTCAGTGGCCTTGGACCTTTTCACCCTTGAACCTTGTGTCCCTATATACTCTTGAGATAGTGTAGTTCTGCCTTGGTCCTTTAAGAATTATGTGAGGAGAGACAAATGAGCCTCACCTTGTAGAGCGTTAGCACTAACTAAGCTGTCATTCGTTTATCTCCTTTCAGTGAAGTTGGTATGTATTTGCCAAAGTAACAGAACTTCTTGGATCTACATATTCTGAAGAAGCATGCTACTCTTACTGAGAAACAGAAAAACTCATTTGAAGATATTTTTTATCAATCAAGAGAAAAAGGAATATACACTTATAAGTGGGGAAGTGGGGTCCTCTGATTTTCTTTTAATTTCCCATGAGAATGAAGAGATATGTTGATTCAAGTACAGTGTTTGTCAGTAGGCAGTGTGCCTGATATCAATTTCATTTCCCTGTAACTGTGATACAGATAGAATCCCTATCTCCAGTTGGAGGGTAAATTGCTATACATATTCTTACAGATTTTTTGACAGTTAAAAATTCTCTTAACATTTTAGGACAAAATTCAGACCTTTTTCCCAAAGATGCAGAAGGAGTCTAAAAACTATTATGGTGCTCATGGAAAGGCACCTCAGATCTCCTGTTGTGGGGAGCAGAGTTAAACACGTGTCCTGCTGCCACCTCTCAGGATCTACCACCATGTACATAATGAGGTCGTGCTTCTCTAAAATCTTCTCAATCAGTGATTAAATACAGCAGAGATACTAGTGTTGGCCTTTTCTGATGGCAAACTGGATGCTTCTAGTGGGCAAGCCTGGGTTGGGAATTCCCTGTCTTTTTGGTTGAGATTTTCTTAGAGCTGCACTGCAACCAATCCTCCTTATTGCTGCTCTTCTTTCCCAGTTAGGACTGCATTGCAGTCTGAAGGTTTTCTTTGCCTGCCTGTGCTTCCTCCCCTTTATTCTTTGCACATGTTTCTCTGAGTCTCTTGAGAGACAGATCCCATCTCCTGTTTGCTTCTCAGATGACCCAAACAAATACAATGACTTTAAAGGTTACAATTAGAAATTGTTTTGAAGATGGCAGACGTAGAATTTCCATCTTCACGGAGAATAGGAGTGGAAGTAATTGATTAAATCCAACAAGTGAAGGTACTTCAAGTAGAATTCTTAAATACAAAATCTTAGAGATTCTGAGGTGGGATAATATTGGATGACAAGTTAGAAATATACTTTTTAGAGAGTTTTAGGAAGAGAGCCAATAAATATATTGAGTTATTGTATTTATAATATTTATACATTTATAATGCCTAAATTTATGGACATTCTCCCTGAGTAGTGGAACCTTGTTGGTTTCAGCCATGAAGTTGTGCTGTTGAACTAGCTCTCCATCTCTAATGCTAGTTTTGGACAAGTTAGCCACATGGCAGATTCAGTATACTTAAGGTTGCTAGTCATGATTTATTGAGTGTGTTTGTAAGTAAATATACTTTGGTTTTCAAATATGGAATAGAACCTAATTGTAATATAGAAACTATCTGAGCTTACTGTTAGTCCTTTAAGAAAAAGTTACTTATTCTGAAATGCGCTCCTTTCAGGGTTGTTGTATCCCTGGTTTTAGCAAACCTTCTTCTTATCTTTACTGACTCTCCAGTGTTGCCCACCATTAATCAACCCGTTTCTTTAGTATGGAGCCATGGCAGTTCTTTCCCCTCCCTGGGATCTGTCCCTACATTATAGCTTACTTAGGAAAGCACTTTCCCTTTTTCCAAAAGTCTACATTTTAGGGTGTGGGCATAGTTCTGTAAAGATAAGAATACTGTGTTACATGTTATGGAACATGTAACAAGAACAAAGAAAAAAAAATTCGACTATTCACATTCAATATTTCATATTAAGCTCTTACCTTTCCCCAGTAGTCACATTACAAGTTGTGAAATTGTTCATAATGTGTGATTGTTTTTGAAGATATTTGGTAACTCATTCTTTGCACAAAAACAATAGTAAGCTAGGTGGGAAATACTTTAAATAATTATATATTTTGAGTGCAATCACTAAAATAAACAGATTGTAATATGTAAAATTTTCTATTAGATGACAATATATTTTTATTATATTTAATATTTTGTATATATGAATATATATACATACATATATATTTTTTTCTACTCACTTAGTTCATCTTGAACATCATCCTGGGTGTGTAATTGAGGCAATCTTCCTTCAGTCTCAGTCTTATGAACTTCTAGGAGCCTCAGCTTCTATAACTATTTTCTTAGGATGGCTGTATTTGTATAAATATATTAAACTTGATTTTTCACTGAAAGCAAATATGACTACATTTATTATTCCCAGTTTGAAAATAAAACCTTAAATCATAATCTCTAGATAAAGGACTTTTCTTTCTTGGTTCTAAGTAAAAGAAAATCTATTTCACTGTTTACTTAACATTTGATGGTGATGTAATAAATAAAACATTAGCCAAAGAGTGACTGTGTCTTTCTCTGCTTTTTCTTTCTACAGGTTGCATTTCACATGGATGTGGGTATGATGTGCTGCAGCAAGATGACGTCTTGATTAGGTGAGTCTGTCAAGGCTGCTTTAAAGAATATTCTCACTGCAGATTTCCCAGGGCTTGACATTTATTGTTGGTATGCCTAGCCTAAATGCTGATGAAAAAGGAATCTTTTTTTTTTTTTTTTTTTTTTTTTTTTTTTGCTTTCTTGGTGATCGAATTCCAGTTTCCATGGAAATAGTATTTGTTGGTTGGTTTATTTTTTTAATGGAACTTATATTAGAAGTGTAATCAGGGAAACATCTAAAAAGTCTATGGAAGTAAGGGCAAAGCAATATCCAAACAGAGGTATATGTCTCATCCTTCATATAAACAGCCGTAGTAGAGATTCAGAGAACTCTAATAGTGGGCATGTCTTATGTTGAAACAGTTAGTACATTATTTATGCATGCAGAAATAAACTTGATTAACTTTCTTACCCAATCTGTATATATATAATTTTTCTGCTAATATATATCGGTGCCAAATACATAATTATAAACCTTCACTTCCAAAATTTTCTTGATTTGAATACAGTCACTCTTGCTGATTGATGTTTTATTTATTGCATTACCACCAAATGTTAAGCAAACAGGGAAGCAATCTTATATTATAGCTGGTTAAGGCACTGCAAGAGCAGGAGGTAAACATTTGAACAAATGACTTCTCCTGTCTGAGTCATGACCCAGTGGGTAAGATCTTGATTTTTCTTTGGCAAATAGGGGAAATGTCCCAGAGTTTTCAAATCCCTGTTAGTTTGTGCAGCCATTTAGGTGTTGGTAATAAGTCACAAAGGAATTTGTAAAGTTAGTGTCGTGTAGTAAAATGAATGTTAGCCCATCAGGTAGTGTCTCTTCATAGGAATCTTGGTTTTTTTCTGGTCATGTGTGTCATTGTGTGCAAAACATGCCACTTTTTACAGTCATAGTCTCTTTATCTATAAAATGAAGTGCTCCTCTAAGGTGATCCTCTGCCTTCATTCTGGGTTTGTGATTCTATGGATTTTTTAATGAATGAAGTTTTTTGGTTTCTTTTATGTCTAATGAATGGCAGTAGTGCTTTGGTTGCCCAAATGATCACACTGTACGCAATTGGACAGATGGATTATGAACATGATAAGCATTTAAAGTAATGTGATATTCTCATGTCTGGAGTATTTCTGAATAAAACCAGAGGCTAATGAACTGCTCCTTTTTTTTTTTTTTAATTCAAGATGCTATAGTTGTTTTTCTCCTTTTTTTGATTCTCTTTCCAGGAGGCATGGGTGTGGATAGAATGAAATATTAAGAACATTTCCAATTACATGATTTTATGAAATATTACTTGAGAACACCATATTTGGTATTAAAATAGATGGGAACTTTTCCTAATTTTTTTTGAGAGTATTTTTTCAAGTTTATTTATTTATTTTGAGAGAGAGGGAGAATGAGCAGGAAAGGGACAGAGAGAGAGGGAGAGATACAATCCCAAGGACAACGTGGGGCTTGTCCTCACGATTGGGAGATTATGACCTGAGTCAAAAACCAAGAATCAGCTGCTTAACTGACTGAGCCACCCTGGTGCCCCAGAACTTTTCCTGGTTCTACTCCTTTTGTCCCTTCTTTTTTTCTTCCTAGAAAAGCAATATTTCTTTTCTAGATGATGACACCTCTTTGTAGTACAGAATAATTAAATATTCAAAAGCAAAGTGTTACTTGTTGCTTTGGCCTTTTAAGAATGTTCAGCCAGGGTCACCCGGGTGGCTCAGTCAAAGATCAGACTTCCACTCAGGTAATGATCTTAGGGCTCGTGAGTTTGAGCCCCAAGTCAGGTTCTGTGCTGACAGCTCAAAACCTGGAGCCCAATTTGTATTCTGTGTCTCCCTCTCTGTCTGTCCCTCGCTCATGCTCTGTTTCTCTCTCCTTCAAAAGTAAATAAACATTTTAAAAAATTAAAAAACAATGTTCAACCATATTTTAGTTGAACTTGCAGGTTTATAAAAATTTCTTTTTCAAATGACTCCTCATGCAACATTGACATATTAATACCATGGTATGAAAATGTTAGTTTTAGTAGGAGTGCTTTCAGAAGCTAAATAATTAATCTTGCAAATAATTGATTAAAACCATTATCATATCTATGAGAATTTGAGAATCTTGTAAGCTTTCTTCCTGTTGTAAGTGCATATTCAGGTAGCTGGAAATAATTTCTTAAAACTTTTATTGGTCTTATTATTTTTTTAGTTAAAACACACCTGTCCCAGTATATTTATATGCTTATCTGGGAAATATAGAAGGAATCAGTGATATATGTGTTGCCAAGCACATTGTGTATGTGTGTGTGTGTGTGTATATATATATATTCTCCCCAGGGTGATTAGATTCTTTCTGGAGTTAAAGTAACAAAGGCTTTATTTGCCTGAAGGGACAGAGGGAACCATTTAGGAGAATGAGGCAATTAAACAATTATACAACATTTTGAAGACATTAAGTATTTCCCCCTATTTGATTTTTACTTCTGGAAGACTGCTTTCTCATACTAGCAGGTTAGAGTAGTTAGAACCTCATACCCCCTTCCCCATCACTCTTTTATTCACCATGGAATTATATGTTCTTTTATTAAAATATTTTCTGAAAAATTAATGCTTACATTGAATTTTGCAAACTTAACAATATAGGATTTGAGATGTTTTACTAAAAAGAATTAACATAAAATAATGTTTCAAAGTACAATTTTTTGAAAGTATTATCTCCAAATTGTGTCTTACAAATCATGTCTATACTCTCACTCCCATATATTCGGGATGAGAAATGAAACAAATGAAATGAAACAAAACAAAAAGAATGGAAGAAAATACTATGGGAAACTAACCTATCATAAAAACAAGAACAAAAGCTTTCAAGTCTAATGGTGGGGAAAAAGACAGGTGGGAAAAGTAGATGAATGAATACAATTTACTGTTGATCGAAAAATCTCATCATAGCCTATAATATCAATGTGTAGAAATACAAAACAGTTGCCAAAAATTGTTAACAAGTACTAATACCAACTATATTAAAAGATGCAATTCTCCCTTCTGCTAGTCACACTTCCCTACAAAAATAATTAGTAATAGAATTGAAGGCAAAAGAAACAAGAAGTGAAGATCTTGTAAAATCCACTAAATGGATTATCATTTTCTAGCAATTGTTTATTGGTCTGTATTTGTTAAGTGGTTATGCAGTAACATTTTTTTTTTCTTGCCTTACTATATGTTTGGTACTGTGTTATATTTATCTTAGGCAGAACATCTAGCATCTGATAGGAATTCTCAACACCAAATGATAGGATGATAGTTTTGTTATCTATGGGTCTCAATAGCCCTGGCAAATAGCAAATGCCACCTTTTTTTTTTTTTTCTCCCAGAGAGAAGAGGAATACAGAAAGAAGAAATTTAAGTGAATGAGTTACATAGTATGTTCACAGAATCGTTTCTAAGTAGACTATTAAGGAGTTGACAGTCTTCTGAAAAGAAAATGAGCTCTGATGAGGAAACCTAGATTTGTTTCTCAGCACTGACTGTGCGGATATATATCCTTGAAGAAGTTACTGAACTCCTTTATGTTTACTTAACAGTAAAATAAGAGGATAGGATTAAATGATCTCAAAACTCCTTTTCAATTTGGGTAGTCTATGACAAAATAATGGTACATAAGACTTACTTAGGACTTAGTATGTGTCAGATTCTGTAGGGCACTATCACTTTAAGAGTTTTACCTGGATTGTGTAGTTGTCAAACAACCCTATGAAGCTAGTACTATTATTAGTTGGGTTTTATGAGGAAACTAAAACTTAGGGATTCAAGTTTTTAAACAAAGTCAAATGTTTGAGAGCAGCAGAGTTGAATTTTTAAATGAGGCTTTCTGACTCGACAGTCTACTAGCATAAGGATCATGCTCTATATCCTTAACATTAGTCATATGCCAGTCGAGAGTTAGGAAGTCATAGCGTAAGAAACCTGCATTCTTTCCAACATTATTTTCCCAGAGTAGATAATTATTTGCCCATCAGCCTGGCTGATGCTACAGTGAAACTTACTTCCTTTTTGGTTAACATTTTCTGTTCATGCTCACTCTTTACATATTATCTAGAGAGTAGCACATCTTCCAGTGGAATATTTCTGAGTATTTTCCAGAGACTGCCCATGCAGTCATTGAACATGAATCAGAGGGAAGGTTTACGGAAATTATAAATGAACAGTCAAGGGAAAGTCTTTTGTAGCAAAATTATAGGAGTGTCTCCTTAGGTCAAAGTCAAAGTAAGGATGAATTAACTCCCGAAGCAATTTCGAAAAGGTGAAATTCAATGATATTGCAGTTGTTGGACCAGGTGTTAAAATGTTATTGGGTGTTAATTTAATTTTCATCCTGTCAACACTCATCTGAACTGTAACAGCTGCTAAACACGGTTCCACAAGAGCAAACCATCCACAGAGAGGAAGCAGATGCCTAATCAATAGGGCCAATAGAAATGTATGGCTCAGCTAAGCAACCTGCACAAGGGGGAATGAATCCCATAGGGCTTTGTCTTACCTGAATGGAAAAGAACTTTAAAGATAGTGAGACTATTTAAACAGTAAGAGCAGAAGACTGCAAGTCCTAGGTTGGCTTCCTATTGACTTTTTTTTTTTTAAATTCTACATGACCTTGGATTGACAATTCCTTGGTTTCTCAGTTCCCCTGAGGTTTCAGAGGTATTGAGGATGTTGCTTCAAGTCTATTGCTATCTTTCCAGCTATTATTATCTCACAGGCCTTGCACAATTCAGAGTAAAACCAACTGCTTCTTTACAAAAATTAGTAACGTAAAAGAGATAATGATGATGTAATAGTAGTTAATAGATTTTCTTCATTGCATCCTAGGTAGATAGGAATAGATGACTTGTACCTGGGGAAGGCATTTTGAATTTGAATCACTTTTTGACTACTATGCTTGCTAACATGGTAGGATATGTAATTTCCCCTATTGAGAATGTTCAAACAGAAGGGTAGATTACTATGTTTTTTGCCAAATGTAATAGTACCTAGAAACTGTGGTTTGACTATATAACCTCTTAAGGTTAATTATGCCATGCATTTGATAATTTTTTTTGTAAGTTAATGTGCTTCATCAAAAATATCACCTTGTTTAGTAATGTATTTCAGACTTGGCAGTAAATCCTCCAGGGATTGTGTGGTTGTATGCCAGCAGTGCTCTAAACTCTCCTACACAGGAGAGTTGTGGCAGCCTGCAGCTTCAATATTATTAGAAGGTTCGGGATTTTTTTTAAGTAAGTGAAAACAATAGGATTTAAAGGAATAGAATGCAAATTTTACATAGATATTAAAATGATTCATCTTTCAAACAGTTTGAACGTCGAGATAGGCTTTTTTTGGCCCATATGCAAACACTTGGCAATTGTTCTCCTTTTAGGGATCAGCAGGGAAAAGATTCACTATGGCTACTCATCTAATATGTTCTCCTGAAGGAGAAATCTTTCATTTTTCTGAGCTTGTTAAATGCCAAATAAAGCAAAACAGCACAAAACAAAGAAACACCTGTCTTGTACTTAGAATTTCACAGTGCTTGTATTGTTCCTCTTCTTCTGCTTTCTACTTCTATAGGAAGTAAAAGCTTTAAGGAAGTATGCAGTGTGGATTGTTTTATCCTATTTATCCTATTTATCCTATTGGATTGGTGGTACTGTGACCTTAGTGCAAAAAAAAAAAAAAAAAAGGTTAGTTTTGAGGAGATAAAATAATTGAAATAATTGTGGCATTTGGGCTGATGAACTGGCCTTCTTAATATTTTGGAGATAAGGTGAGTTATTATTGGGGAGGTTTCAAAAGACCATCAGAGGCACATTGAGAATATTGTATTATGAAATTCTTATCCCAAACATAAATGCAAATAAGGCAGATAAAAGGAACTGAGCCAGGCTTGTAATAGAACAATAATTTTGAAATGGCTCTTTGGAGATCATAGTAGGAAAACAAAAGGTAAAAGCAAGAATTATATTTCTTAGCATTTAACTGAAACTGGGGACAGGAGCCATTATTGGTTATGTTTAGTATGACAACATACAAAACGGTTTCCATTTTGTGTTAGGTATTTGAAAAGCCTGAAATTTGGTGCAGGAATATGGTGTTAGAAATTCTTTCTTTCCTTCCTCTCTCTTCTCTTCCTCTCACCTTCCTTTCTCCCTGCCCTTCACCCTTTTTCCTACATGTAAGAAATGAATGTAGATGGAGTTTTGATGAATAGATTTTGTTCAAATTCAGTGACTAAATACATACTTACAGGTTAAATTTGGTTTCTCAGTGTGTTAACATATTATCAGAGTTATTTATATTATAACCAATGTTTTTATGGCTGTAGATGAATTTCATTATATAATTTATATAAAATAGATAATATATTAATGAATGTTATTATTTCCTTACTTTCACTAATTAGGTTATTAAATGAGATCAGCTAAATTCTGAAGCTTTTAATGGAAAATTGATGTAGCTTTTGTGAGCCTTAGAAATCTTATTTCTTTGTTCTATCACTGTGATATATACAGATTCATCATCAAAATTTGATATTTAAATCAAATTAAAGAGTGTGATCAGCTTTATAAAATTTATGAAAAAAAATTAAAGTTCATAGAGAAATTAATGTTTTACTTTTCTCTAACAACTATAACACTTTCTAAAGAGAAAACTGCTTACAGCTATTCACTCTCTTTTCAATGATTTTAGTACAAAAATGAACAATTTCAGGTGCCACTTTATTTTGACTGTGCTGTCTAGTAACTAGTGTGATTGTTTGATAGAGTAAAGTAAGTGAAAAATGAGACACAAAGGAGAAGATAGAGAAAGTGCTAGCAACACATTCTGTGAAAACACCTGTAAGATTTAGACATGTTTTAATTTTAATTGGTTAGTTCATATTTCACTCAAAAATGTAGTGTGAAGATATTAACATACATAACCTTGTTTATTTTCCTGTATATCATTTATATAGGGTTTGGGGTTTATTGTAAATTTTCTGATATAAAATTATACTAATATGACGTCTATCACTGTTATCATACAAATAAATACTCATTGCTTTTTTTCTTTGGAACCTCGAAGAGTTTAAATTTACATCACTTAGTAGATGCACTATTATACCCTCAATCTTTAGGTCTGTGCTTGTTTTAGAGTGGCTTATCTTTCTTCTAGCAGAGGGTAGATCTCCACTTTTTGAACATCTTCAATGAATTACTTAGTGTTTGTTGTCTTCCTCAGTGTATCTCTATGCTTTTCACAATACCTGGTACATGATGTGTTGAATTAAATTGAACAAAATTTCTCAGATACTCCTTTATATTTATTTGAAAGAGCTTATCCGCATTTACTAGTTGGAGGAAACCAACAAAAAGAGATTAAGATTTGCTCATGATCTCATGATCTCTTGAATCCTAGAATCCTCATTTACTGAGTTTTATTCTAATGCTCTTCTTAAGGTAATACTATAATCCTTAAACCTAAATGTAGCCTATGGCTAATGAAATCTGAACACTAAGACATATATCTAGGCATAGCCTAGAATTAAAAAATGTTGGATCTTGCACTAATCCTGCTACTAATAATTTTGGAAAAGTTATATAAGTATGAATATAAGTTGCAGAAGTTGTTTTCTTGTTTCATAACTCGTATAACATTATACTGAAGTCATTTTAAAGTATATATTCAAGGCATTTGCTGTAACATGGTCATTTGAGAATTCTGTACTTTGCTTTTTCTCTAGAGCTCTTAGCATTACTTTACATTTATGTATTTTGTGTATGTTTTTTTTTTTTTCATGCAAAGTGGAAGCTCTGTGAAAGGAGGGACATTGTTTAGGTTGTTCACTCCTGGACCCCCTTCTTAGATCAGTGCCTGGAGCAGCACTGGTGCCCAGTTAGCACTGGATGTCAGTGAATCAGTGAATCTTACTTGTGGGTGATCAGCAGTGGCTCTACAGCTGAGCCTCAGTCTTGGTGAACTCTGTGACCTACCTTAAGTGACCCTACTACTAGCTTTCAGCCATACTTTTTGGCAGTTGTTCTGGCAGTATCTTTGTTTTGGTTTTGGCTTTGATTGCTTCTTCACTTTCATCGTTTGTTCAACGGGATTAACTGGGATTACATTGTGGCTAGATGTTCATGTAGGATCTCTTTCCGACGTTATTGTAAGATTTTAAGGTTGTGGCATTTGTTGTTGCTTATAAGGAATGGATTTTGTAGGGCAGACCAGTCAAGGATGATAACTTGCTAAGGTGCTGTGCTCAAATCCAGAGATCTTCGCTCAGGGGGGCTTGTGTAGGCCATCTACTGGTGAGATTTATCTCAGCGGTGGGTAACTAAAATGATACAGTTATACCATACATCTAATAAAATAATAGTATAATGCATTAACTAATCTCAGAGAAAGATCAACTATTTTGTGGAATGGAAGCACCCAATATAGATGAGATAGCTCATTCTGGGCAGTAATTGTTACTCATTATTGTAATCTCATTTTGACTTTAAATTACAAGCCTAAGTATCTTACCCTGGATCTTTTGATAGTATGGCCCTTGGGTTTCCTAAAAATTAAGACTTCTTTCCATGTACAGGTATTGAAGATTTACTTTACTAGGTTCACCAAATGACTAAAGAATCAATTTGTATGTTTTAAAATATAGGAAGTATCACGAGAATAATGTAACTATGGCATGTTTCTAAGAAATGATTTGGGAATATATATTATTGGACAAAATATCTTCACATTATGTGACTGTTCTCTAAATTTTGGCCTACAGCAGTAGAATCTGTGTCCGTTTGTAAATGCGAGGAAGAAGTAAAATATAATTTGCTGCTTTGCTGTAGTAATAATAAGTTCCTAGAGGGACATCACGCTAAAAATAATTTATTGAAACTGCCCTTGATTTCTAAAGACATTTCTGAGTTGCATTTAGAACATAGCCATTGATTACAAAGTGTGATTTGAGAAGGCAAAAGAGGCCAATTTTCCTGCAAACAAATTAAGAGATGCATATTGACTGCAGGGAAGTATGTCATCACTGAGAAATCGAAAGCAATGGGACTTTAGGAAATCAATCAGCAGTCTAGTAAAATTAGAATTTTTTCTCATACTTAGCTGCTGGAACCCTATGTGGGATGTTCATATTTTCAGCACATATGAAATTTTTGCTTTTATAGTAAACCCAGCTCAATAAAGTGAATAGAGGAACAGGTTAAGGTTCTGACTTGTTCACATTGCATGTTGTCAGAACCCTAAAAAACCCTAGAAGTTCCCTGAAATCCTACATATCGTACATTATTCTACAATAAATTTTGTCCCAGTGACCCATATTTCTAAACATTCTAGTTTGGGTGCCCTTTGGGAAGATGTGACTGTAATCTGAGACCAATAACCAGCTTCCACAAAATTTTAACATTTTGGGAAATGAGAAAAAAAAACAGTACTTTTTCAGTACACTAACACTACATGCTAGTCAGTTCTACATGGAGCTGTATGCTGTACGTTTTCAAGTTTATTTTTGTTCCTGAAATAATGATAGGAAAATATTTTTAAATATAAAAATTGAAATAATACTATTAGTCGGATCTCAAGCATGTAATGATTCCTTTGAGCATAGGCAGTTTCTCTTTGAGGTACTAAATACTCTTTGTTTTTTTAAGATAATAAAACAGAGTTTATAATGAAAAAGTACACAATATGCCTCAAATTTCGTATCTTCAATATGATGACATACACTTGTTATAGAAACGCTTTTAAAAAGTATTTTTAGGGAGTTAAAACGTATCCCCTCAAATGTATCAAGTTAGGATGTATTAGGTGATTGATAAAATGAGGGGCAACTGGGTGGCTCTGTAGGTTAAGCAACTGACTTTGGCTCAGGTCATGATCTCACAGTTCATGAGTTCAAGCCCCGCATGGGGCTCTGTGCTGACAGATCAGAGCCTGGAGCCTGCTTCAGATCTCTCTCTCTCTCTCTCTCTCTCTCTCTCTCTGCCCTTCCCCCACTTGTGCTTTGTCTCTCTTTCTCTCAAAAATAAACATTAAAAAAATTAAATGAAACTGATACGGGTATAGTAGGTTAGCTTTAAAATACTTGGATTAAATTCTACTTAAGTTTCATTAAGTACTATGTGCAAAGCCCTGTGCTAGCTGGGTATCAAGAGTATCAAAATGCATTTGATGCAATTTTTATTCTGAAGAAAGTTATACTTTAATAGTGTGATCAGTTAACACAGTATAGTCTTGGAAATAAGTAGTTGCACAGATCTGCATGCATTTCTTAATAGAAAATGCCCATTTTCCTTCTATAAATAATCTGGGACAATAAAAGTAAAGATATTTTTAAATGTTTTCAGTTGTTCCTTATTGTAGAAGATATAATTAGGGAAATTAAAAATAATAACACAAATTGTATATTTTATAATTACAAAACAATATATGCCAAGAGTAGAAAATTCAGATAGCATGGATTAGCTCAAAGAAGAAAATAAAAATGATTTGTGATTCAACCACTTAAGAATGAACACTGCAACATAGAGGTAAGCCCTGTTGGCTGCTATTCACAAAATATATTTTCAATATTTTCTTCACTTTTGTTTCAGAGTTATAGAATAAACATATGCTGTAGCCATCCTTCCCTGCCTGAAACCTTAGTTAGTAATAACGGGTATGAAAGTAAATAAATGTGTGTATACGTCATACCTATATATATGTATATATAATGTATACATTATATATATATATATATGTGTGTGTACCTATATATTATATGTGTGTGTGTATATATATAATGTGTCTATAATTAAACATTCTGGTAAGCAGTAGATTAAAAACTGTGATTATTCCCTTGAAGAAACTAAATGGTATCAGACTGAAGAAGGAAGCATGAACTTAAAAATACCTGGGAAGGGCCAGTTACAAATGTTGGGGATTGCTCAAAGACTGTTCCTCAAACCAGATAGTGAGTAGTCCTCTCTATTCCCATCCTGAGAGACTTATCTGCCTCCATTGGGGAGCACTGAGGGTTTGGCTCAGTCTTTTTTGTAACTATAATTATTCATAACTATTACATATCTCCAGAATATTTTTGAAATAAAAATCATCATTATAATATGCATACCATTTTGTAACTTACCTGACAATGTGTTTATTGTAAAAAAAAAATAATGCCTAAAAAATCATAGTCATCAGTTGCAGCATCATTAATTTAAATATTTAAATAATTGCATTTTTTCACTATTTAAAACAAGGCTGCATTGAACATCCTTATAGAGATACCATCAATTTATTTGCCTTTTATCAGTATATCCTTTAATAAATTTTAGTGGCATTGTTTGTGTAAGATTAACAAAAATAATATTGAGAATTTTTATTAAGTTTGTTTTAAACCTAGAAATTACTGGGGCACCTGACTTGCTCAGTCATTTGAGCATCTGACTCTTGATTTCGGCTCAGGTCATGATCTCAAGGTTGGTGAATCTGAGCCCTTCATCAGGCTCTGTGCTGACAGTGTGGAGCCTACTTAGGATTCTCTCTCTTCCTCTCTCTCTCTGCTCCCTGCTCGTGCTCTCTCTCTCCCTCTCAAAATAAATAAATAAACTTAAAAAATATAGAAATTACTTTGTGGAAAAATATTAAACTTTTACAGTATTTAAAAGGTGAAAGATACATATGACTTGAAGAGAAATCAGACTATATATAAATCTTTACAGGATTTAAATTTAGTATTCGTGTGCAGTGATCTCTCTCTCTTTTTTTTTTTCAAGTGTTTATATTATTTAGTACTTTTGCATTTTTCTTCATTTTAATCCTAGATGTTTTGGACAAAGTTTATGTATAAGTATTTTCATATCTTCAATGTTATGTTTTTTTTTTCTATTTCTTAAGATAGATACATAGAACAGTTCCTGACTTTCACATATTTATTTATTTATTTATTTATTTTGCTTTTTTCTATTTTTTTTTCAATATATGAAATTTATTGTCAAATTGGTTTCCATACAACACCCAGTGCTCATCCCAAAAGGTGCCCTCCTCAATACCCATCACCCACCCTCCCCTCTCTCCCACCCCCCATCACCCTCAGTTTCTTCTCAGTTTTTAAGAGTCTCTTATGCTTTGGCTCTCTCCCACTCTAACCTCTTTTTTTTTTTTCTTCCCCTCCCCCAGCACATATTTATTTTTAAACTATCTTCCTCAATTCTCTAATTAATTTAAATGATTTTTATTTAGCTATATTAATTATAATTCATCACATACCCTCAGACCATCTTCTGACAGCCAGGTTTTGTTTTGTTTTGTTTTGTTTTTCCCCAACACGCATCCTGACTCAAGCTGTATACATTTGCAATATCTGATTTTTAACCACACACTCTTCATCCTATTGACCCAGAGTGAAAATTGATACTCTTGTCTGAAGGACTGTTCCCTTGAGTGTATTTAAACCAGACCAATCTCTGTGTTTAATCTGGGTTCATCAGGAACCATTAGCCTTGATTGGTTTGCTTTTCTCCCCCTCCATCTCAGGACTTGATTCTATTGAGTTAACAACTCTTCTCCCCAGAGAATAGCTACCACAGCCTGTTTCAACTAATTCCAATCTCTCGCTTATAGAAATTGAACTGATCTTTTTTTTTCCTTTTTAGTTTTATTTGAAGAACTGCCGTAATGAATTCTGATTTGTTCAATTCTTTGAAACTCTGTGAAGACAAAACAGTTACTCACCTCTCTATCATGTTAGTATGCTCTTTATCACACTTTCCGATCATCATCATTGTTGAATTATGCAGGCCCGTTGAAAAGAATAAGCATTATTTATTGAAGACTCATATGTTGATATCCAATAAATCTCATCAATCATGATTTGAATAACTTGGGATTTATGGTTTTTCAGAAGAGAACTAGTTAGATGTTAATTTTGTAAAATATCAGAGGAATAGATTAGTAAGAATTTTAGTCATGTAAATAAGATGTGGAAGGGTTATTACTAAGAACAGATATTTCTTTTAAAATATTGTAGCATAACACATTATTCAGGAAATAGGGTAATCTATTGAATTATCAAATTTCCTAGGGGGCAGATTACATCTATGGGCCCCATCATAGCTCTTTAATAAGAGTGTTTTAATTAAGTTGTGCTGCTAATATGTGCAATCCATCCCTGAGTACAGTAAGACTCTCATTAAGATTTTGCTACTATAATTCTGAGGTAGAAAAACCATTGTATTATCATTCAAAACGTAGTTCTAGCTCTCCTTTTGAATTTTTGTGACTTATGACCCCCAAGTAAATAATGTACCTCTTCTGAGTCTAATTGCTTTTTATTTAAATGAAAAAAAAAAAAAAAACACTGTGCATACCTCACAGAGTTACTTTGAGAGTTAAATGAGCTTGAGTCTGAAAGCCATCTTAAAAATCATAAATCAACAAAATCCTAACAACTCATTACTATGTACTAGATTACTTTTCTTATAAATTCACAAGATGATTTTGTCTTCAATTTGTGAATTCTGTATGGTAAGGAGCACAATGGCTTGTGCTAGCTTGTCTAAATAGTAATTTGTATGAAACAGCTTTGATAATTAGCTTGGCTACACTATTCTTGAATAATTCTCAGTTTCACTTAAAATATTTGAATGAGTGAGTAAATACCACTGGTATCTTGGAAAAATAATAAGATTCCTCATTTAAGCTCTCAATTCTTTAAATTAAACTCATCACTTGTATTTAAGAGTAAATTCTGATAAGCCTACATTTACTCTTGTACTGTTACAGACGGGTTTTAAACTAGTGATGCTATTTTTTTCCATAAAAAAGAGAGAAAGCTCTACATAAAGCAAACTCAAAATACTTTCTTATTAGAAATTTTATAGACAAGTAACATAAAATCTAATACTTTCTTATTAAGCTGTCATTAAATGATTAAGTTCAGAAAACTAACTTATTGTTGAACACTAAATATGAAAAAAATAATGTATTAAATATAAAATCTGTTTTTGTATACCAAAGAACTTTTCTTTTTCTAGATAGCTGCTATACAAGAAACACTCCTTGCTTAGGGGAGCACAGTCTCAAGAGAATAGCAGAACAAAAGCAAAAACCTAACATTCTTGCCTTTTATATTTTAAAGGATACTATCCAGGTGTAAGGCAACAAAATTAGGGGAAAAGTACATGGCCACACAGAAGGAGTTTGTTTGTCCTCCACTCCCATCCCAGAACTCTCTCCAGGCTAGAGAAAGATCCTTATACCTGAAAAAAGAAGTTTAGTGATCAAGATGCTGTATGACTTTCTTACTCCTTCCTGCTTCACTTGTGATTCTAAACTGATGGGGAGAAAGTAGAACAAATTTAGAGATTTGCAATTAGGTAAAAATCTGTGCTTCCAAGGTTCTATGTGCCTTCTCAGTAGAAGAGAATAGAATGAAATGGCCAAATGGGCTCTCCATGCATCAAGATTTACAGTCTAGGCAGATAGTTTTTCTAAATGATATTGTCATAGGTTTGTGAGTCAGAAAAACTGGAGGACATTTGTAGCAACTTATGTGGCATAGATCATATAATGAGACCACATGAGAACTGGACACCTTAGATGATACCATTATGAGGATTTTAATTCCACAAACTAGATTAGAGAATATACCTCATTGGATATCACTATAGGCAATGGATGGATGACAAGACGCCGCATCTCCCATTCTATCTCTCACCAAAATGACCTTGTTGTTTATATACAATATCAGGAAGAAAAGGAAAGGTAGGAGGAATCCTTGAGTCTGCTTTGAATTGGCAAAACGATGTTTCTTTTTTGTCCAGGATAGAATGGGTTTAAAATTGAAACTAGGTTGAGTTCTGGAAAACAAAGAAAATTACTGTTTTGTACAATTGAGTTTGAAAATACTGTGCTTATTACCCTAGTCTTACTATTCTAGTGATTGAGTTCTCTTCCTAACATAGAATTCACCAGAGTAGTGCATTTTTATGTATATAAAACACAAAACAGAAAGATAAAGAAACTAGAGACTGGCATCTTTAACAAGTTTTCTCCTTCTTTTCCTTTGACATATGCTAAGTTTATCTGCAAGGGAGGGGTCTCAGTTCTTTCTAGTGTCATGTTTGGATGCCAGGAATAGCAGTTTATTTTCCTCTCTGCCTTTTTATCCACTTGAAAATGATTTGAGGAAAGTTCTCACTCTATCACAGATGGGTAGAAAGAAACTTTGTTCTTTATTAAAATCCTTCCTAGGTAATTATTTTTTATTATAAAATATTTTTTAACCAATGGTGGCTCCTAAATTTCTCTCAAGGAGCTTAGGGAGGCAATCTGCCTGGAAGATGGGGGAGTGGATGCATTTACAAAGACACATCGTATATTATTTGGATAGAGATAATAGAAAAATTCTTACTCATCATCACTCACTCAATGGCTCCTGCAGATGACAAATCATTTCATTATTAGCTCTCCTGTGTGTTGCCTTCTGCTATTGCTTGTATATTTTATTTAATTGCTAATATATTCTGTTTCAAATTTGGTCAAGGATTAGGTAGAGATCATGATCCTCAGTGGTTTTAGGCTGACCAAACAAAACTGTCCCCAGAAAGTTCTTGGATATTTTAGAGCTCAGTTTATGTCTAGAAGCTTCAAAAATACAAACAAAAACTGGAACCTTTGATATCTGATTTTTATTTCAAGCTGTCTTAAATTATGTCACACAAGGCATTCTAGATCTAGCTTTCATTGTTCTTCAGTATACTACAGATTCCCTAATCCAACTCTCAGACTTAATTCTTCACTTAAATAGGACATGAACATATCAATGTATTTAATCTTAAAATTGCTAGATAGCATTCTCCTACTTTTGTGGCGATTGTTTGATCTAACCCTGAAACTTAGGCAGAAATATATTGTAGAACATAGAAACTATATGGCTTAATAAAATTGATTTAATTATTCAGTAAAAATATTGAGTATTTTGGTCCAAGTAGTAGAAAGTTCACCAGCCTGTTCATTTAGTAAATACCTATTTAGCACATACAGTGAAAAAGGCACTTGTTCTAAACATAAGGGTGTAGTGATTAAAAACACCAGTTTTTCTCTTCTTCTCCCAAATATCTTAGTAGAGTGAACAGATGACAAGTAATAGGGTAATAAAAAAAATTACCAAATTAGTGAGTACTATGAAAGCAACAACAAGAACAACAGGGTTTTCTTTTCTTTTCTTTTCTTTTCTTTTCTTTTCTTTTCTTTTCTTTTCTTTTCTTTTCTTTTCTTTCTTTCTTTCTTTCTTTCTTTCTTTCTTTCTTTCTTTCTTTCTTTCTTTCTTTCTCTTTTTTAATGTTTACTTTTGAGAGAGAGAGAGTGTGTGAGCAGGGAGGGGCAGAGAGAGGGAGGGAGACTCACAGAATCCGAAGCAGGCTCCAGGCTCTGAGCTGTTAGTACAGAGCCTGATGCAGGGATCGAACCCACGAACTGTGAGATCATGACCTGAGCTGACGTCGGATGCTTTAATTGACTGAGCCACCCAGAAACCCCAACAACAGGTTTTCTAACGAGTGCCTCGTTGGTTATTTTGCAGTTATCTTCGGGAAATATTCTTCTGATAAGTTAGTATTTAAGCTGAGTTCTAAATAACAAGAAGAAAATAACTATGTGAAGATTGTTCGGGAGAGTTTGGGAGGCAAAAGGAAAATTATGTGAATAGAAAATCCAGAGTATCAAAAGCCTATTAGATGAAGCTAATAGCAGCATGAGGGGAAATAAGTTACAGGGGTAGATGCAGGCTGATACTATTGGTATCGGGCAAATAATTTTATTCCCATAGTGATAAGATCCTAGGGTAGGTTTTAACACAGGAGTATAAAGTGATTTATTTGATAATTTAAATACACTACTCTTTCTGTATTATAATCTCAGTGATGAAATAATATATCTGAAATTTGTTTAAAAAGCATCTGGCTGGGAGCAAATGAGATTCAGATGAAACAACATTAGCCATGAGTTTGATAATTGTTGAAGTTATGTACATGAAATTCATTACACTATTACCTGCACTTTATACATTTTCATAATACAAATTTTTAAAATATATATAAAAAACACAACTTTCCCCTCAGTGTAATAAGCAATCTACTGACCAGATTTAGGTCTGTAAATACTACCCCTCACTAAAAGAGAGGTAACAGGATAGTCTGAGAGAGAGTAGTGGTCGGAAATGTAGACTGGGTAATGGTACTATCACTGAAATGGGAAAGATAAGTCAGAGGATCATAGCTTGGAGAGGGTACTGGAAATTAGTTCATTTTGGACCTGCTAAGGGTGAGACATTTATTAGACATCCAATTGGAGTTATCAGATAGTTCCAGTGTACATATGAACCATGAGTTCCAAGAGAGCATAGTACCGTAGATGGAATTATTTGTTCACAGGAATTTGTCCTTTTCTTCTTTCTTGCCATCTTTTCCTTTAGGCAGGACATGCTTCTTACTCCATTACTTTGGATTTTGCCACAGGAATGGCTTTGGTCAATACGATATGAACAGACTTGAAAGTTTCTATATCTGAGTAAAAGCTCTAAATGTGATAGCATGTTTTAGTTGGGTCCCTTTTCCCCCGCTCTACAGTGAGAGTGGCATGTTCCAGTGATCCTTTCATCTTCACACCTGGAATCTGAGGTGAGATGAGATGACACTGAGCTGCTCCTAGTCAAGCCCATCAGAGTTGTTAATGCTAGAATAGTGGGCACAAGAAATAAATGTTGTTGAAAGCCATTGAGGTAATTACAGATATATGTTATCTCAGCAAAGTCACCTGATAGAGTCAGGAATGGATATATAAATTTGGAAGTCATTGGCATATTGATCATGTTTACAGCCATGGTACTAGGTGAGATGACCTAAGGGAAATAATGATCTTAAGCTGTTTTTATATTAAGAAATGGGCTCAACAAGACAAGACAACATGAAACAGAACAAACAACCCCATGAACCTAAGTTCTTGGAAACTTATGACGAAAAGGGCATTCATTTTTGTTTCTGTAATGTTTAGGTTAGTATGATTTCAAAAATTTGCAAGTAGATACTTTAAATCAACATTTTAAAAGTATTTTTTCGTGAGGTATATGCAAGGGAAACAAAATGTGAAATGCCTTACTTAAATTACACATCACCACAAGACAGAAACTCCTGATAATTTTTCAAGTTTTCACAATATAGTTGAGATTGAAGAAGATTATCACTTGAAATGAGTTGATTGCTCTCTGCCTTCAACTAGGTCACTAGCTTTAAAACATAACAAATATGATGCTAGATTATATTGTTTCTTGATATAAATTTCTATCACAAATTGTATTAGGCTTTGCTTTAATTAGATGAAATAAGGCATTTCTAAATTGATGATAAATGTCCTTTAAAGTGCATATGAAATTATGCTGGTGGTAATTTGTTAAATTATTATGGAAATTTCACACTTCCACAATAATATGTTTCATTTGCTTTTGATTTAGGGTAAGTATCCTGTCATAAACTACCCACTCCATCTTCACATCCACTCTGCTCAGCAAATTCATGGACATCTACACACACTTGTATTTTCCCTAATACTCAGGGTCCCAGGCAAAAAGTATAGTCAAGGTGGGTGGTGGGGTTAGTAGAAAACTATTCTGAAACCAAACACATCTCTTTTCAGTTTTCATGTTACATTATTTTTCTTTGGGTTTTCAGCTGGGGTTTTAGATTTTATTATTATTCATTAGTATGTTTCTTTAGGTACTCCTTTTCCGTAATCATTTTTATAACAAATTTGGAGTTCCTTTACTTGCTTATTTCTATGCAGTTTATTAAAGTCCTAGAAAGGGTACCAAAATGTGGTCTTATACTTCCATAATCCATTGTATCTAAATTTATTAGTGTTAGGATTTGCCTCAGCCCTTTATTCTCACATAAAAATTTTATCTTGCTTCATTAAGCTAAGGAGGGGTTTTTGGGTGACCTTATGAATTCTATATTTTCAGCTTATTTCACTGGTTAACAACAACAATTATTATAACTGCCATTTTTAAGCTTTTACTGTGTTTCAGGTGTCATTGTAAAAACATTAGATGACATATATAATCCTTATACAACCACCCTATGAGGTAGGTTTTGGTAATATTTTCATTCAGCAAGTGCAGGAACGGGTTAAATAACTTGCCCAACATTACGCAGCTAGTAAATTATGGAGTCAGGATTAAAACTTCACCCTGTCTAATGTTAAAGCCTTCATGCTTAACTCTGTTTTATATAGTTCCTATTAGAGTAGGTTAACAGCTCTATCACGTAATCTCCAAATCTCAGTAGTTTTTAACAAAGTAAAAAAAAATTTTTCGCTTATGTCACAGTTAAATCAGCTAATTGGCATGCAACCTTGCAGGCTCTTGCTATCTAGAGTCTTTGTCCTTCCCTAGAGCCGTAATAGTGATAGTCATTAATCATGTGGCTATTAAATTTAAATGGATTGGGTGGCTTGGTCGGTTAAGCATCTGACTTCGGCTCAGGTCATGATCTTCGAGGTTTGTGAGTTCCAGGTCCTGCTGTGGTGACAGCTTAGAGCCTGGAGCCTGCTTTGGATTTTGTGTGTCCCTCTCTCTTTGCCCCTCCCCGCTCACAGTTTCTCTCTCTCTCAAAAAAAAAAAATGTTAAAAAATTTAAAAAATTTGATTAAAATGCATTAAAATGAAAAATTCAACTCGTCAGTAGCAGTAGCCACTTTTCAAGTGCTCAGTAACCACATTTGGCTAGTAACTGTTGGGAGGTACAGCTATGAAACATCTCTATCTCACAAAAATTCTGGTGGACATCTTTGTCTACAACCTCTGTCTGGTTCTTCCTCTGGTACCTCTGTTTTAAGCCACATCGCAGTTTGTCAGGGAGATTTTTTGAGACAGGCTGAGGTCTCATATTTTACTTCATCTCACTTTGCATTGATCAGGATTCAGACAAATGACTGCACCGAAATGTAAGGGAAACTGGAAAATGTGGTTGACCTGTGTATCTAAATGAAATACAGGGAAATGGCTGGTGAACCATCAGCCAGATTCTTAGTGTTGCTCTAAATCTCTCTTTCCTAAGCATTTGCTGAGTACTTACTGTATACCAGTCTCTAAGCATCTTAACTGCATTTTAGAACCCTCACAAGAAATTGGGGGAATATTAGATGATTGTTCAGATAATTGTCTTTGCCTCTCTCCTTAGTACCTCGGAGGGAGAGATTTTTTTCCACATCTCCTTGATGAAGGACATGCCATATAATTTGCTTTGGCCAATCAAATGTAAGCTGAAGTGGCATTGTCATTGGGTAGAACCTGGGTCTTAAGAAGCAGCACATTTTACTACCTAACCCCTTGGAAGCTTTAGAACTCCACCATGAAGGAAACATCCCTCCTTGTAGCCCCTGTCTATCCAATCCAGGTCCCTGAGTGGAGCTGGCTTGGACTTAATCCACAGATGGACTCACCAAGCCAACATGTAAAACTTTGAGTTAGAAAATATCGCTTGTTATTCTATGCCTACATGATTTTGTGGGTTTTGCTATGTAGCAAAAGCTAGTACAAATTTCTGAAGCAGAAGCTATTGGAAAACAAAAACAAAAACAAAAACAGATCTAGAATGGTTAAATGTCCTGTGTCACATGGCTATTGGAAAGCAGAACTGGGATTTACACTAAGTCTCTCTGATTCCAGTATACATATCTTTAACCATTATTCCATGCTACTTCTAAGTAAGCATATTATTTTCAGGTACAAAGAAACATTATTTAGAAAATAGGGCTGTTTATACTTCTGTCAAATATTTCTGTTATTAATAGTTTAATTTTCTCACTCTACCTTTTAAGTTCTCCATATTTGTAAACTTAATTTATATACATGTGTTTGTACACATACATGCATGTAACAATGAACAAAATTTTGAGGTTTTCTAAAGAACCTAATTTTTCAGGTGAATTGTTAGACTGATTTCCAGCAAGTTTCTCTTTTTGACAAGTGGTGGTCTCTTGTTATTATTTTTGTTCTTTTTCTTCTTTTTTAAATACTTTTAAATCTTTATTTTTGTGTGTGTGTGTGTGAGAGAGAGAGAGAGACAGAGTGAGAGCAGGGGATGAACAGAGAGAGAGGGAGACACATAATCCGAAGCAGGCTCCAGGCTCCAAGCTGTCAGCACAGAGCCTAATGCGGGGCTCAAACCCACGAACCATGAGATCATGACCTGAGCCGAAGTTGGACGCTCAACCGACTGAGCCACCCAGGCGCCCCGACAAGTGGTGACCTTTGGGTAGGTGATCCTAAATGGGTAGCATTGTGACAAAGCTGAATGAATATAGTGCAGGAAATCAGGCAAATATTCCTTCAAGTTGGGTTTGAACAATGATCTCAAAGAAGTGGCACCTTTTGGCGAGAGCTCAAGAGATGCTTTTAAGGATGTTCATTTTTCCATTTGTGCAAAGGGGCTTTGTCATTACTTAAGCAGCATATGGCTGTGAAATGAGAGATGAGCTCTTGCTAAGCTGCCAAGAGCACTTGCGGACACTGAAAATATGAAAAATAAATAAATGAGCAAGATGCAAGGAAATCTGACTGAGAAAGCGTTAGTGTAGTTCTGAATTGTTAGCATAGTTGAGAAGTGTTGGCTACTGAGCTAGCTATGTGTTTGTTGCAGTTAGGATATGCAAAACATGTTCAAAGAATATAAATGGGGGCTTAAAAACTCTAAAGTTGTTATATTTCCTTTTGTGTATTTTTTTCTTTTTAGATGTTGTTGTTGCTCTATGTTAGTATTATATGGCTCTGTCATCATTGTAGCCAATATGAATTTAATGAAACGAAAATTGAATATTACTCTAATGTGACTACAGCCTTGTTATTCGAAGTATGGTCCATGAACCAGCAACATTGGCATCTCCAAGGAAATTTTTAGAAATGTGTGATTACTGTCCCTACCCGAAACCAATTGAATCAACAGATTTATTTTAACAAAGCTTCAAGGTTTGATTAAAGATAATTAAAAGCTAAAAGTTATTAAAAGTTGTTGTCCAGAAATCTCCAAATTGCAATTCTGTTATTAGGTTCATATTTTCTTTACACAGTAGTCAGGAAAGGAATTATTTACTAAGGTCATATGGAAAATAAGATGAGAAGAAATGCAAAAATTTAGCTCTCTTATCATGTAATACATGTTTGACTACTGGTTAATGTCCAGAGCAGTGTTGTTGTTATTGGTTTTGGGGTGTTTAATGGTCAATGTAGGGAAGGAAATGTTGCAATTCCATTATTATTCTTTAGTTTACAATCCTATCCCCAAGTTAGCATACATTTTTTCTTAAGTAGTGTTAAGTATATAAATAAGGGAAATATTATACACTTACTTTATTTGACTGAAACCTCTAGCCAAAGCATTAAAATAAATATAATGAATAGCTTTGGAAATTGGAACAAAATGAACACGAATACCAATAACGTGCTAATTGTCTTTCCTTTCTGTTGACTTTAGGAAAATTTGGGCCATAATGTATTTATAAGAATGTGACTTAGTTCTGCTTTTTGATGTCTTAATTACATATCTTTGTAATAAGCCAAAAATATATTTGTTCCAATAATGTTCAATTTAAGATTGATGTGAATTTACATAAATTATAATAGGGCTCATGTTTGTTGAAATATCTGTAATGAATATTCAGGTGCAAGTGCTTAAGATTGTAGAGATTATGATGAAGCCTTTGAAATATTTTCTTTTGGTGAGGATTTATATAAGACCAGTTGGCATGTCCCTGCTGAAACGTTTTTTCCTTTTTTGTTTTTTGGTTTTTTTTTTTGAGAGAGAGAGAGCGAGCACAAATGAGTTGACGAGCAGAGAGAGAGAAGCAGGGCTTATGTGAAGAAGGGCTTGTGTTTATCGAAGCAGGGCTTGAGCTCACCCCATGTGGAACTCAAACTCAGGAACAGTGAATTCGTGACCTGAGCCAAAGTCAGGTGCTTGAGGTACTGAGCCACCCAGGCCACCTGAAATGGCTTTTAATTAATTAAGTTAAGTTATTTATTTTGAGAGAGACAGAGACAGGGCAAACCAGGAAGGGGCAGAGAGGGAGAATCCCAAGCAGGCTCAACACTGTCAGCACAGGGCCCAAACTCAGGAAACTATGAACTGAAATCAAGAGTCAGATGCTTAACTGACTGAGCCACCCAGACTTATGCTGTTGTCTTTGTTCTCTCATTTGATGGGTCAGTATTAGGGATATGTGACTCTTGTTATAAAATGTTTTGTTTGTTGGACGAAGGGAAGCTCTGCTTTGATCCAACATCCAGGCTCTGTGTGGTTCTTCAGCATGGCTTCTCCTGATACATACTTGTTTCTGTGTTTTAGTTTATATGATCACTGACAGTTAAACTAAAGAAGCTATCCCTGTATTGGCACACTGGGAAAGAAAGGAGTGTGATTGACTTATCTTTCCAAAATGAGGATATAGGTGGAAGCTTAGCAACTTTTCAAAAGCTAGTCACTGTTGGATGCCATTTGTCCAAACTTGGAGACTACCTACAATAGTCTTGTTCAAAAGAATCTATTTCCTAGTCTCAGAGGCCACCTTTATTCTTCTTAAGTGCTGTCATTTTAGTGCCTCCTGATGCCATAATTTCAAGGATATCAGGAAAGTCCCTTTGTTTTCAAGGGTCTTTTCTACTGCTTACTAATAGAAGTTTTTTTTTTTCTTTCAGTTATTTGACATTTATGTATTTTAATGAGACATTTTATATCATTAAGAATGAACCTTAAAAATGATGAGTATAATTCTTAATATTCACATGTGTACCCACTTAAAATATTTAGATTACTACAGATTTTGAAGCATTGACCTGTGATCTGGGTAGCAAATGCTAATGTTTTCTTACAAAAAACAGTGTGTAGCATAACTTGAGCACTTAATTAGTTGAGTAGGCTAAATGCTAGTAGGAGGTGGAATGATGGGCCCTAAATCCAATAACATCTGTCATTGGAAAGACAAGGGGACATTTGAGACACACAGAGATACAAAGGAGAAATCAATGTGAAAATGGAGGTAGAGATTAGAATGATATCCAAAAGCCAAGAAATGCCAAAAGTAGCTACTAGCCTCCAGAAAGTGGAAGAACAAGGACTCGTCTAGAGTGTTAGGAGGGACTATGACCCGACAGATGTCTTGATTTTGGACTTCTTGCCTCTGGAACTATGTGAGAATAAATTTATGTTGTTTTCAGCTACCGAATTTGTGGTAATTTGTCAAGCTGATCTTTAGAGACTAATATACTGCTATACTAAATTCCAATACCTAATGACTTAGCATAATGCATGCTCATTGTTTATTTACATCTCCCAGTGTATTGTGTGGGCAGGTGAGACTCTGCTTCACGCAGTCATTCACAGACGTATGTTCCTCCCATTGTGTGACTATGCTCTTCTCAAGAAGTAGTTCCTCATATCTCTGCAAAAAGGAAGAAAGAGCATATATAATCATATAAGCGGTTTTTTTTTTGCCATGTGTGGAAGTGGCACACATCAATTCTACTCACATTTCTTTGCCAGGTTTCAATCATATGATCCCCTCCCCTAGCCCCCAAGCCAAAAGGATTTGTGAATAATGTAGCCTTCCCATGTGCTAAGGAAAAAGGAGCATTTGGTGAGCACATAGTGTTTTGTCTTCCAGAGTCAGTCCTTCCAGTATGAAGTATCTGTTGCACTGTTTCTTCTAAATATAGAAAACATTAATGACCTCTCCAATGATGCAGATAACCCAAAGTTAATCCAGTCACTTCCTCCAGTTCAAAGTCTTGAATCTCCAGGTGATGCACTATCTATTCCACTGGGCCAGAATCTATAAATTGAAAAAAGTGTTTATATGGCTCCCATCTTTCAAAACCCAACAATGACATAATAACATTCTCAAATGAAAAGGTGAAGAATGGCCTCCACAGAATAGACTCTGGAATAAATAAATACTGAAACCTGCTTAGTGAACATTATGAAGGCCATCTCTCCTTAATGAGGTCTTAATTCCATTCTCTGGGAGGAATCTCCTGAACTATCTTCTCCATAGAGATTCCCTGGCTCTGCCCTCTGAGAGGTTGTTTCTTGTTTATTGTCTTCCTTATAGACATCTGAAGTAAGTGTTAGGGAGCATGTTCTTCTTGAGGACTACTAGGTTTGCCACCTGTGTAGCCTGATGATTGTCATTTACTTTCCCCCCCAAATCCTCCATTGTTTTAGACCAGGCTCATGTTTTACTTTTTTGTCGGTAGAATTCTTTCACACATTTTGTGTCTTTTGACCTATTTGGTTTTTGTCACTTCCATGTGCCAGTATTCACACCTAAAGATCTTCCTTAGATATGTTACTGATGAGTCTGTGTTGTATGAATGGAGTTCCCAGTTCTTGGATTCCCCAGAAAAAGATTTATGTGAGGATCTACATTTGAATAAGGACAGCCAGAAGGAAAGTAGCAGGTGCCAAGCCGTTTATTAAAGGGCAAGTGCAGTTGCAAGGTGGGAGGGCAGGCAGGTTCTCCAACATGGGACCAGCTCCTAGGTTGTTTGGGGATCGGATATTATTGGGTCTCTCTGGGCTGGAAGGAGAGCTGTGACTTACAGTGGGGTGGTCTCCAATAGAGGCCCCTTCCAATCCTTTGGGGAACTCCTCCCACAAATTGGGAGGGGGAATTTTTGACTATACAGGGTTTGTACCTGAATGTCATGGCCTTTCTCCAAGGTGGGGAGGGCTATACCCACAATGTAAATGCATTAGAATGAGTCTAGATGTTATCCTGGAGTAGAGGTAGAAGCGGAGAGCACATGCTCTGCACCTCTGGCTCTTGGTCTGTCAGCCCTAAGGTCTTGGAAGCCCCAAGATCAGGATAATACGCCCTGGTGGCTTCTAAGGTGTAACCTATTTGTCACCATCCTTGCCTCCAACTCCTTCCTGTGTCTACGATTCCCCCATTCAAGGACTTGGGACTCTGCCTCAGGGCGTTCCTTCCACTGCACATATCTAGCTTCCGCCTAACAGATATAGCTCACAAATCTGTTTAATTTTCTTTCTTCTTCATCTTCAAGCCTCTGACTCTGCTAATGCCAGCTCTTTTGAGGCTATCAGGCTTCTTAGGAAGGTTGGATTACAAATCTGAATTTGGGCATAAGACTGAGTCACTCTGTTCAAGAACTTTATGAATTCCACCTCTTACTAGTTGGAGTCTGGAAGCATATAGCAAGGCCCCACCTTTCTAAATGTTCATTCTCTTTTATTTTTGCTTGCAAACTTAGCTACTTTTTCTTAGTCCATCTCTTTATTAGAACTATCACCAAACACAGCAGAAACAACTGGCACATACTATTAGTAGTTTTGTTTTCTAACCTCTTTCCCTAGAATAAGTTCAGCTGGCACAGAGTGTAGGCGACAATTTACGAAATGTGTTCCATAGATAATATGGATCTCTAGCACTCAGGCTGTGATACGTGTTTCGTCATCATCTACCATCTGGCCACTAAACCAATTCTATACATTTTATGCTTCTGTTATGGCAATACCCCACTTCAAGTTTTTAGTTTCTGTATTATTTAGAGGAAGATCTCTGCTCTGAAATAAGCAACTTTGAATTCAGTAGCTTATTAATAAGTACTTATGTCACAGTCAGTTCAAGGTACTCCACTTGGTCAGTTAGGGACCTAGGCTCCTTCTGTCTTCAATGTAAACCTCCGAAAGACTGCAGGGGAGAATAGGGAGAATGCAGGATCATGTAAGGTGTTTATGGTTGTGTTTGAAAGTGGTATACATCAATTCTACCCAAAATCCATCAACCAGAACTAAGAGATATAAACCCATCCTAAGAACAAGGCAGTTTCAGTATTATATCTTCCTGTATTGCCAAGAAAATGAAGCGGTTTGGGAAACACATAACATTACTTCAAATTTAGGCTTCCATCTAATCTTTTTTCTCTTTAGCTCAGTAGTCAAAGGTGGTTCCAAGTCAGGGGATAGGAGCTGGGAAAGGGTCATGATCCGTTCCTTCAGCTATTCAGGGACCAGGCTGCCGGCAGGTTTATCAGCTTCCAGGTCGCTCTGAGCTTTATATCCAGCCAATAGATTGAAATGGAAATGAGGAGAAGGCATACCTGTTTTTCAAATATCTAGGCCAAGAAGTAATACACATTGCTTCCATCCATTTTCTATCATTTAGAACTGGCCCATTTAGATAAAGGAGGGGTCTGGAAATGAAGTTCTGGGATGACAATCTGTTTTTTTTAGCAATGATGCTATGCTAGAAATTGAAGAAGGAGAATTTGGAAGATAGACTGTCATGAAGGGCCAAAGTGCCTGTAAGTAAGAGAAGTTTCAAGACAGGAGAACAAAGTAAGGCCAAAGACTTACTCACTTTATATTTTTGTTTAGAATTTGTCTTATGTGATTGATTCTTACAAAGGTAATATATTTGAATCATTATTTTAAATATGTGATTGCCTGAGTTTATGACACATTATTATCTTAAAAGATTTGTTTAATTCACTAATTTTTTTTTTATCTCACTGCCTCATTTTTGGGTGAATGGGGGTCTTGCCTTATCAGTTAGTCATGGGAGTGACTTTCCCTTTTGGTTATTTGGGTGTAAGTGTGCATGGCTATAGTGTGACCATTCTAGGCCACACAATGAATCATTTTTTTTCCTTTGCACTTCTGTTTTTAAAAATGCACTTTTGTTTTAAAAATCAGGGGCGCCTGGGTCACTTAGTCAGTTAAGCATCCACCTTTTGCTCAGGTCATGATTTCAGGGTTCATGGGTTCCAGCTCCGCATCAGGCTCTGCAGGGACAGCTCAGAGCCTGAAGACTGCTTCCGATTCTGTGTCTCCCTCTCTCTCTCTGCCTCTTCCCTGCTTGTGCTCTCTGTCTCACACAAATAAACATCAAAAAAAATTAAAATGTAAATAATCAAAATGAGACTTTTCTAGGACTAAGAGTAAGATCCATGGCAGCAGTAAAAACCAGCAACTTTTTAAAAGCAGTTCCACCTAACAAATCCATAAGATCAACCAACCCATAGTTGCACCTTCATCGCTAAACATTTCCACCTGGTGTCTGAGGAAAGCAGAAATCCAACCCCACTGCCTTCACTCTTCTACCAGGTAAGTTGTACATTTATCAAGATTCAGCATGTGTTCCCAAACTTGTTTATGCCTAGAGTATTTTTAATGCTAATTATCTATTATAACATTATTTTGCATACTGTTAAATATTGTTAAAATAATACTGTTCAATACTGTTAAAAAGAACATGACAGAATTAGTTGAGGGTAAAATGACTATACAGGTTTGAAGAAAACATAATATTATGAAAACTAAATCGTCCAAAAGAATCTGCACTTTGATTGCTTTCCAAGTATCTTTAATTTCTCACTGTAGAAATATAATTTCCCACTCTAGGACTGGGATATTATAGAAAATAGAGGATGGTTTTGGTGAAATCAAGAAAAACAATGAGAAATTCCAACCAGGGGCCCCACCCACCCACCCTCCCCCACCCATAATAATAGCAGACTCTGGGGATGCTTGATGCTCCATTCACATCACTTTCCCTAGGTTTCAACACAGAGTACCCAACATCTTTACAGAATTTCAGACTAAGTATTTACATTTCTCTGACTTTCTGCCTAAGCGATTTCCTTAGGGCTACAGAATCTCGCTCAGTCCAAGGATAAGGCCACCCAAAGGGCTAGGGATTTAATACCCCAGGTGCAACCCTGATTCAGTGAAGCTTGAGAATCAGGGAATAAAAATACAGCCAGAGCCTGTTTCTTCTTAGATGTACCACATAGTTTCTTAGAGGGTCTTCAGTATGGTTGGATTTCAGTAGCCATAGCTAAAACTACACATTGTTGATTTTCCTCCCTTCTCTGAATCGCTTTAACTGCATTCTTAGTTGTGTTTTCTGGGGATAATTTTTTCAAATAAACCACCTACACTTAATATTTAGCTCAGTGCCTGCTGAACACTAATATATCTACTGAGAGAAGACGTTTGGTCGTATATGGAAATATGGTCACCTCTGTGCATATCTCAGTCTCTTTCCATATCTGTCTGTTTATGTAATAAATTGCTTAAGATAATTTCTTACTTTAACTGACTTTTTTGATTAACTGATCAACTTCTAGTATCCATCATTTTATTGTCTTTATTTAAAAATTTTTTTAAGTTTATTTATTTGGGGGGGGGGTGAGGGGCAGAGAAAGAGAATCTCTCCATGCTGCCAGCACAGAGCCCCATGTGGAGCTCAAACCCATGAAGCCAGGAGATCAGGACCTGAGCTGAAACCAAGAGTCAGATGCTTAACCAACTGAGCCACCCAGGTGTCCCTTCTAGTACCCATCATTTTAGATAAGATTTCTATCAAAGATTTTTTGTGCGTTTTTATTTTTGTTTTGTTTTTGTTTTGTTTTCTATTTAGATTCAGATTAAGCATAGTGACTAAAAACTCAGACTCTGGATACCTCACTGCTTTGTGTATATTAGCTGAGCAAATGGATCTTTTAATATCTTGGTATTTGGGGACAACAATCAGCCTAAACTTCTAAGAATATATTGATGAAGTACACCTTTGTAAATGAATGTCAGGACAATTAATTACATCCTTTGTTTAAAATACAACAGGATATGGTAGGATCACCTGGAAGACCTAAAATTCTCATCTTTTTTTTTTTTTTTTTCCCTCACAGTAAAATGACTTAAATTTATTTTTTGGTCATTGTGAGAATCAATATATTTGACTTCCTTTTCAACCCCTAGCATTTTTAATTTTCTGCCGTAGGCCTTTATAGGTATATTTTTATAGCTTTTTTGAAACTATGCATTAACAACAATGGGACATCCACTTAGTTTAGGCCAGTGCTGAGCAGATTTAAACCAAATTTTATATCATGCTATTTTTATGTCACATGAATATCTACAGGATCTACAAAATTATTTCAAAATGATAATGTCCCTGATTTCAAAAATTCTGAAATGTATAGAACCTTCATGGGTTAACATACAAAAAAACATAGTTATGTAACCTAAAATTCACCATCTATTTTGCATGAAGCATGTGTAGCTCACTCCATGCAAGCACCTATAGGAAAGTGAAACGAGCGTTAATCCGGGGTTGTTTCACTGTAGGGTTGAAATGTGCCAGGGAGAAAACAAAATTAGGGGTGGAAAGATTAGCATTCTTTCTTTTGCATTTCTTAGTCATGAGGGTCTTTGTTAAGGAAGGGAGTTTTAAAAGCCTTAGAACAAGAAGATAGAGGAAAAATGACAGGACTGAGCAACAGCAGTGATGAGCAGGGTTTCCTGAATGTTCTTGAGTGGAACAATTGGAAAGGCCAAGGAAGTCGTGACAATTCAGTGCAGTCACACCGGGTGGTTAAGTAAAGTTTCCTTTGTCGAAAATAAATGTAAAATGGAAATTAAATTGTAGCCAGATATTAGGCATAAAATGACTCTTTTTCTATTTAGTTATTCTGTGAAGTTGTACAAAACATTTTTATGGACATGTAAGACCGGAGGAGCAGACTATCCTTTCCCCGTCTATTACACGTTGATTTTTACATAACAAGAGAAAAAGGTGTTCAAACTATCATGAAATATCCATTAATATTTTGGCAGTCTTTGGGATGGGATATTTGAGAATATAAAGCAAGTTTTTTTTTAGGAAGAATCCAACCCAGAGGGGCTATTTTCAAAATTTCATAATTCTGAGTCATTTTAGGCAAGTTATCTAAGCTAAACAATTATGTTTTAATTTAATAATAGCCACATCTTCCACTGTTGGAAGCAGAAATGCTACAGCTTTTATAAAAGTTCTTGCCTTATTAACAAATGCTAATTATGAGTAATGGAAGTCAAATTAGCTTCCATTTCTCAAATAGCTGTACTGTATTTGCAAAGAATGTTAAAGAAATTGAATTAATCTAAGTTTGTTTTAATTATAATTTGTTTTCGTAGCAGCCAACTGACAGGTGATACTTACACTTGCTTGAATTACATCCACGGGTAATGTTTTCATGTTTGTAGCTGTATAAATTATTTTAGTTCAATGATAATATTTAGTCATAAAATAAAACATATAAATATTTAAAAAAGACTGAAGGTGTTTATTCCCTAAATAGATTATTACCTAGTGGGCATGTACTTAGCATCTGTGGTATCTAATATAAAATCCAAATTACCTTGAATACTCCCTGTTACATTGAGTGAAGAGTTTACATTTTTGTGAATTGGGTTGCCACATTTAGCAAATAAAAATAGAGAATGCCACTATATTTTCCTACATTTTTTCTTCCCCATCCCACTGTTACACAATTATTATAAGGTATATATTTTTACTTTATTTATTTTTATTTGAGAGAGAGAGAGCGTACGCGCACGAGCAGGGGAGAGGGGCAGAGGGAGAGAGAGAGAGAATCTGAGCATGGAGCCTGACTCAGGGCTCGAGCCCACAACCCTGAGATCATGACCTAAACCAAAATCAAGAGTCAGATGCTCAACTGATTGAGCCACCCATGCACCCTTTTTTTTTTTACTTTTTAAGATGGTTAGAACTTTAACAAAAAAGGAAATTCCCTTTTTTAAGTCAACTAATCATAAAGCTACCAAGGAACAGATGTGCCTCTTCCTTGCTTTAGAAATTGAGTTCCTCATTGGATACCCTGTGAATGCTTCTAGATAAATTCTAGATGCAGTGCAGAGGGGCAAGCAGAGAGAAAAGTAGTATGGCTAAAAAGAAGTATGGCTAACAAGGGCAGAGAGCATAATACATGCTTAGGGCCAGGAATCTGAAAGGTTCATTTTTTGTTGTTGTTGTTGTTGTTGTTGTTGTTGTTGTTGTTATTGTTGTTTTTTAACTTCCTTGAGAGGGGTATCTTATGTAATGAAAAAAAAATGAGATCTTAGGTTGTAGGAGTTAGGGAGGAGGTCTAGTTAAATATTGTGGGATAAATCATTTAATTTCCTTGAAGTTCAAATGGTGTCTCTGGGGATTCTAGGTATTTTTGTCAATCAACATTTAATGATTCACAGTTTTCTATACTAAGCAATAGGAATCATAGGAAGACAATCAACATGTAATGATTCACAGTTTTCTGTACTAAGTTATAAGATTCGTAGGAAGATTTGACTTCTATCAGGGGAGCTTGGTTGATTTCCAATCCTAATACTGTATAATAAAATCCAATTCTGTCATTTATTTACTTAAGATCTTTGGTGAGCCTTGATTTCCTTATCTGTGATACTAGACTGGGCCAATCTACTCTTAACCAAACAGAGATAACATTTCTTACTGAATTGAGGTCTTAACATGACTGAGATTTTAGATGAATTATATCAACAATAACTTACCGTTTGGATTTTCTTCTTGTTTTTTCACATCCTTTTTTTGTCTACCCACCCCAAGGTTTAACTTTGATCAGATGTTTGAACACAGAATTAATAAAAATATTGTGAGATTCACTTTTCCCTTAGAGTACAAGTTTGGAATGTAATTTACTGGCTCTGATTATTGCTATAAAAATCTCTTTGTCCTCCATCTTCTACCTCTTCCTTTCCTGTTCCTTTTTAAAAGTCTTATACTCCTAAATAAGGGCTTACCAATAGGTCAGTGATTTTTTTACTATGTTTGCTAAATGTTTTATTTACTTAAACATTTTTACAAGTTTTCCCTGACTAAAGGGAAACAAACTCAAATAGAGCTCCTGCTGTTGGAGTTTACTCATTTGCTTATTAGATCTTTCTTTTGAAAATATTTTATTTTGATTCCTGAATGTATTTCAAAAGAATACCACATAAGATAAGTTAGAAATGATTAACTGGATAGGCACAGAATATGTAAATACATTAACTACAGACGTGATAGAATGTAATTGGTGTGAAATACTTTTACTCCAGAGGTATATGCCATTGCTTAGTAATCTAGACATTAAATATTTTTTAGAATACTTACAATAGCCAGATAAAAGATCTTCCTTGACATTCTTTATTTCTAAAATTGTTTCATTATTTTAACCAGATGGTGTTTTTCCTGTGAATACCACTTTCTAATCTCAGATGGCTACTAACCAAAACCTCATTATTCCGTAGAAGATGGTTTAAGTCTCACACTCCCTGAAATTTGCTTCTGGTACCTGCAGTGAACATCAGGAGTATGTTTTGTTTTGTTTTGTTTTGTTTTGTTTTGTTTTGTTTTGTTTTGTTTTGTTTTAAGATAAGAAATTGATCTCTACAGTCTATGTCATGGCTGAGTGCAGTGTCCCTACTCAGTGGGTCAGCTAGACACACTCTTCTATCCATGTTGACACAAGGTTTCGGGAACTCACCTCTGAGGAGCATTCATCATTCCCTGGAAGAAAGAATGGATAATGTTTAAGGATAAAATAATGAAATCATGATGAGATCTGGATTACTTTAATGAATGAAAACAAAACAAAGCAAAATCTCCAGAAGAGAGATCTTAATATTTTTCTGTTTGTTTCTAAGTTTCTATGACATTCAGGAAATATTAGTAACATAGCCACTTCCTAGTGATAATTGCCCTGCCAATAAATGTCCTTCTCTACCTTTCTGAAAACATAGATTGTTACGGGCTTATTATTAATTTAATTTTGTGAGATGTAACAATGATAAAGTTAAAGAATCAAATTTTCTTTCCACATGCTTTTTAAGGTCTTCACCAATTACCAGAATCTCATTTGAGGCACAAATAATTATATGGATGTTTTATTAGGAAAAAAAAGGGGAATCTGTTATCATTTTTAAAAATTTCTTTATGAACACAAAATGAAATTATAATCTGGAATTCTGCCAAAATTCTATTCTTGAGAAAAATATTTGGGACCTAGGTTATCCATATTGGCTGCCTTTATTTTCACATTCATTCCACATTTACTTTTCTGTCCACATCATATTTCTTGAATTGACATATATTTAAAGACACTATATTTTACCTAGTATTAAACGTTTCTTAATAGTTAGCTTGCAGAGATATGGTACCATGAATTTAGTCATTCACCTGAAAGTATTTCTATGAAAATAGGCACTTTTAAATACAATGGACTATCTGTTTTCAAAAATTTACTACTGCATGGCCACTGGGATATTTACATTACTGGAGAAATATTCTTGAATGGTATTTGAAGTTTTATCGGTTTCTGACTGACAAGAAATAGCTTGGATTGGCTATGAATAGAATGAGCCAATAACCTAGATAAACATCAGATAATATGTGAGTCCTTAAGGCACTTTTGAGATATGATAAAACATGTCAGGGGGACCTATCTCAGTAACCTTCGAACCACAAAGTATTAGTTTTGAAAGATTAATCTTAATAGATTTTGAATCAATTTATGCCATTCCCACACATACAATGAGACAGCAAGGTGCTTCTACCTATTCTATTTATGTTCCCAGAAGGTTAACTTTCAAAATGTATGTGTACTTTGCATTTGGAGAGCTGTCAGATGATTTTTAAGACTAGAAAACAGATTAGATTTTGAGACTGAATTTCCTGTCCCACAGGGAATTTACATTTAAGCAGAAAGTCAATTTTATGTATAAAAAAGTAAAAGGAATTTAACAATTTCACTTAATTTTGAAAGATAAATAACAGAGATTGCATTAGGAAAACCATAAGTAGAAAACTAATTCCTTAAAGTTTTAAATATATTTCAAAATGGTCTATGTCTTCTAATTACATTGGGTATACAATTTAAAATATATGGCTTTAAAATCATGGAAAATATTCTGAGGCACATATTTTCATAGAAATTCTTGAACTAGTTTGTATGTTTTATGCATGAACACTTGCAGTGGCAAGCCAAAATGACTTATTGGGAAGGGTGTATTTCCCGTAAGCACCTGAGCACTTGGGTGATCTATGCTTTTGGTACAGCACTAGCTTAACTAGATGTGAGAGGGTTAGATATTTTGGGAAGTAGGGTTATTAGCATAATGTGGGTTCTTCTGAAGCAAGGGGAATATAGGTGATCTAAACGCAATCAAGGTCATGAAGCAGCCGCTGATGTTCAAGTCAGCTAACATTTTTTTTTTTTTTTATTTAGGCCACCTTGATAGAAGGATTTTTTTTTTCCTAAATATATGTAACCATGCTAAGCGCATTACAAGATTATATAAGGAAAGTGATCATTATACCATCAAATATGTCTTTGTAGAGCCTATCCTGTGAATATTTGTGATTTTACCCATGTGCAATTAAGATAGCAAATAAGCCAGTTTAAAGAAAAGGCAGATTCACTGTTGCACTATGAAGTCAGTCTTCTTAGTGTATAAAATGTCTAAGTGAGGATCCTTAATGATGGTGAATTAGAGGTGTTGTCCTTTTGAAAAAATTATTTTTCAACGTTTATTTGGTTTTGAGAGACAGAGAGATAGAACATGCGTAGGGGAGGGGCAGAGAGAGAGGGAGACACAGAATCCGAAGCAGGCTCCAGGCTCTGAGCTGTCAGCACAGAACCTGAAGTGGGGCTCAAACCCACAGACCATGAGATCATGACCTGATCCGAATTGGGATGCCCAACTCACTGAGCCACCCAGGTGCCCTGAGGTGTTGTCTTTTTTTAAGAGGAGGTTGTGGCAAGATAAGATGGCAACAACATGATTTGTGAAATTTTATTTCTGGAGCTTTTATAGTTAATAAGGAAACCTAATTATAACTCAGCCACAGTAAATTATGACAATATAAAGTTGATGACTGCTAAAACTCAGCAAGTTTGCAGTGTTTTCCAGAAGCTATTTCAGGCTACTTTATGAAGGGTGTGAAACAAAGATCAGTCAATCAAATCCAGATGACATTCATTTATAAGACTTTTGAGAAGACTAAAGATATGGCTAAAATTGTAGTTCAGTTATAAACCTGATTTAGAGAAATTATATAGGCTTGTCTGTTCTTTTTACTCCTTGTCTTCTAGGTCAGACATGGTTTTATGTGTAAGCCCAAAGTTGTAATTTTCCATTGAAAGAATTACATAGAAAATTGCAAATAAAAAAAATCCAGAAAACTCTAGGTTTGCACTTCTTCCCTCTGACACTGTCACAGGAAAAATGTACTTTTTTGTCATTACCTTTAGAAAATAGTGCCTGATTCCATCCCAGGCTCATAGAAGAATTAATGATCAACACGGATATTATGTTTGAGGGAGGATTTCAACTGTTCCCTGAAGCCTGTCCTGGGTTTGTAAATATTTGTTTTAGACAAAACTCGGATGTAGACGAATCTAATATATATATTATTTACCTGCAAGATTTAATCTGTAATTGCACACAATTTTATTTCTAGGCCAATATAAATTCTTTTAGATCTGATAGACCTTCTTGACAAAGCATTTCCATTGCTCTATTCTGGACACATTCCAAGGTTTCCACAACTCTCTTAGTAGTGGAGACAGAGACAACACTAGTGATCTTTTTATGAGCAAAGCTGAAAGGAATCTCACTTGTTTTTCCCCCTGCTGCAAACAACTCTGTGAGACTGTCAAGGAGAAAATAAATATTTGTTACTTTTGGTAACGAAAAAGTATGTGTGACTCAGCAACACATGGGGAGCAGATGTGTTGAGTAAGAGCCCACTCCTGTGCATCAGACCTGTCACTGAGTGAGTCTATAAATAGAGAAAAAATTAGGGGAGAATAAGCTGCATCCCTGATTCTACTCAATCGCATTGATTGGAAGTGCTAACATTTGGGTTTTGGATATAACAATGATTCTGTCTGTATGGATGACTGGTCAACACATATTTAAGTGAGCCATGCAGCTGGAAACAACTGTCCCTCAAGCCCCATCACCACACACAAAGACAATCTGAATGATGAGGGTCTTTTGGATATAGAAACACAGAAATTCAATGGTGGATATCTTGCTTCAGAAATTGATAGATTTGGGGCACCTGGGTGGCTCAGTCGGTTAAGCATCTGAGTCTTGATTTTGGCTCAGGTCTAATCTCAGGGTTGTGAGATAGAGCTTGGGCTCCATGCTGGAAGTGGAGCCTACTTAAGATTTTCTCTCTCCCCTCTCCCTCTGCCCCTCCCCTGGCTCTCACTCACTCTCTCTTAAAAAAAAATATGAAAAATTAAAAAAAAAATTGCTAGATTAGCCTGGTTAAGTTGATCATTTCTGCCTTTTCCATTCTATCAGATGAGAGCATAAATTTTACCTTGCCCATCCTGGACAAACTGGACTTGCTCTGGCACTTTTCACAGAGGTACAGAGCTTCTAGTTGACTAAGTAAATGCTTGAAAAAGACATTTTTACTTGATAGAATTCTGCCCTGTCAAGCTGGCCACCTTTCCCCCCATTCCCACCGGATAAATTGTTCAGTTTGGGAATTGATGGGAAAGCTAGACTTGGATTAATAATAACTCTTAAGAATTTAAATATGTAGAGTTTACAAAGGGGCCATTGCTTAGACAATAAATATCCTTTGTGTAGGATTTGTTGATTCCCTAGAAATAATACACTTGTAGTTTTGCAATATAACTGCTTTCTAGTTCATATTAATACTTCAATGCTTACAGTATGGATTTTTTCTTAACACTTGCAATGGGAAGTACCTGCTCCTGTCTCTTATAATTTGCTAGATAAATGCTCTATAAACATCAGAAAAAAGGCAAGGCAGTTTGATTGATCCCATGACAAAAGCCTACTCTCTTATCATCTTGAAGTCTAGGAACCAGGTTTAGTCATCTTTGTATATTATAAAACACTACTACATTCTCCAAACATAGTATATATTCAGTGAATTTTTGTCAGACTACATTAATAGTTCTCTCACAGCTAGTCACTATTTGAATGAAATTTTGAAGCCTTCTCTCAGAACCTAACTCAAGAGTGTCTTTCTCTTCCAAGCTCTTGGTCACTTCATGAAGTTTTCATTAGTGTAATAAGGTTCTAAAACAAATTGAGAAACCTATTAAAAAGTATATATTTTTTTGTTTATTTAGGCAGTTTGCCTTAAAATTTACCTTAATTAATAAATTAAAATTTTAACCCTGGGCCTTGATATCACATAGCATATGCTAATTTATTTCAAAGTTGAAAATAGAAATAGGTAAATGGTCACTAGATTATGATGGAACATACTCACCGTCTAAAACCAGTCAGTAACTGAGACATTGCTTTGATATCTGTACTGCGATCAAAAATTGATAAGAAATTTTCCTATATTGTGGCATTTAGAAAATGCTGATTAACTCTCATTTAGGTAGGAGTCTCATTGAGCTATAGGGTTGCATTTATTAGAGTGGTATTCTTTCCTTTTGCTCCCTACTCCCCACTTTTTCTTTTTTGCTTCGTTGCTGGAACCGCTTATTCACTGAAACTTACTAACTCTTTGACCTCTTGTTTGAGAATGCCTTACTGATAGACATGAGAAGGACAGATAATTTTCAGAATGACCTAACTAAACTGCGTTGCAAGGAAATCTAGCGGCCAGTCTTTGTCAATAGCAGACACCTGACTTATTATCCTAGGAAAAGGAGTTTTTGCTTCTTAGGCTCATGGACGATAGGCATTTAAAAACTCTTTATCCAAATGCTGTAAAGTTAAGTTCAATAAACCTTTGAATAAACAATAGTCAGGAATAATTTTATTTTCGTTTTTTCCTGGGGGAAAAAAACTCTTTATAAATGTAAGCTTTCCCTCCTATGTTTAACAACCCCCAATTTTTCAGCCCCTTTCTAGTGTCTTGAGTAAACTTCCAATCTCTCATCTCACTTCTTTTTCCTCTTTTTTTCTATTTATCTTAGGCATCAAAGTATCCTAAAATAAATATGTCTTTACCATAATTTAATGTATTATTTCACTGTCCTTATTTACAAATCCCCTGTTTTCTTACTATATAGAAATAGAGTGTACAAAATAATTACCTATGTGCAAATTAATTATATATAGTGTGAAAACACATTCCACCATAATTATTGCTCGCTGACATAAATAAAATATATGGTCCAAATCAGAAGTTTCACTTGCAATTTTAATGGGTGTTTTATTTTTCTCTTAAGAATAGATACTCTTGTTTTCCTCACTGCTTCATTCTTAACTAAGTTTTATTTCAAGGGCTGATCTATTACTGAACCTTCTTGGCATATACACATGTGCTCTCTTCTACCCTAATATTTTGTAGTATATAATGTGTATCATCACCAGTTCCCCATTTGTCATCTGTCTTGTCCCAAACCAAGTCTTGCCCATGTTAAAAATTCTATAACTGCCATCATCTTGGAAATGTCATGACATTCATGGATCAATAAAATCCTTTCCCAGAGAGGATGAGAAATATATGAAAAGAGCTTACTAAATTCAAACGGTTTCTTTTAAAGTTCCGATGGATGAGTAAGAGATTTGTGTGAAAGTGATTTCAGAGAAGGGTTGTTAGATGAGCATCGGGTGACACTGACAAGGTAGGTTGTAGTGGTGGGAATGGCAGGGGAAAGAGGGAGTTCAATTTGAGATGCTTATAAGATTCCTTCATCCTAGAGATTATTTTCCTTAGAGTGCAAGTAAAAGGGTGAAGAATCAGAACTGCATAGTGTAGAAGCTCCTCAGTGACCATCATGTCTCTGCAGTTTACTAGGCCACACCAAGATATAATGAGGTGCTTTGTATGCACTGTGTGTAAGAGAGAAAATCAGTTCACCAAATGCTTTTTTTTTCCCTTTGGTGATGACTTACAGTCAGGGGGGAGGCTTTGTGAATTTGAGGGAACATAAGGATGCTGGAAGGAGCATTGTGTGTCCAGGGAATCGGATAGAAAACAAAAAAGGATTTCGATGTCCGTGCCCTCAATGTCACCCTAGAGCAAATAAGGAAAGGGAAGAATTGTGTGATAAAGGCTGTGACATCAGAAAAATGAGCAAAGTAATTTTGCAGTTATAGTTAGAAAATCATTAAAGTCTGATGTTTAATAGGTACCTGAATGAAGAAGGTAAGCAGAATGTCAAGGTCCTTTTAAAGAGCTTAAAGATTACAAAACAAATCAAAGGTTCTGGCAGCTTCTCAGACACTTGCAAGCTGGAGAATTCACAGAGCAACAAGGTGCATGGGGTTTCTCTTTTTTTCCTTTCCTTGAACAAAAGCAAATTTGAACAAAAAGGGTACAGTGTATGTAGCAAAAATGCTGCCTGATGATGTACATGATGAGACCTTTAAATTTTACCCATTTTCTGAAATCTATTATTGCTTCCTATGGATTTCAATAGGAACAATTTAGATAGATATGCTTTTCAAAGTATTTTTAAAAAGTCAAGGTCAACCAAAAACATAAGACAGTCCTAAAATTCAACAGGATTCTCTCCAAGAGATAAGATTAATACTCTATAATTATGTTCCAAAGATTATAAAACACATGGTCTTTTACTAACATATTATTAAAAAAATTTATTTAATGTTTATTTTTGAGAGAGAGAGAGAGAGAGAGAGAGAGAGCGAGTGCACATGCTAGTGGGGCAGGGGCAGAGATAGAGGGAGACACAGAATCTGAAGCAGCTCCACCCTCAGCTATCAGCCCAGAGCCCTATGCAAGTCTCAAACTCGTGAACCACAAAATCATTACCTGAGCCAAAGTAGGATGCTCTACTGACCAACCCACCCAGGCACTCCTCTTACTAATATATTATTGATTCGTGATGTATTAACAAATTAATTTCCAGAGGGATGGAAGAAATTAGAAAATTAGTAATTGGATTAAAGTTAACTTTTAATTTTTCAAGGTAACATAAATATAGAGATTTTGCTTTTCCATTTTCCATTGAGTGGAAAGAGAGGAATGAAATTATGCTTAATTCTAATTTTAAGACAAAGCTGATAAGAGCTACAAATTCATCTCTGTAGGGCTTTACTTAAAATTAATTCATTTCATTAACTATACTAAATATCATTTTCAGGTACTGTACTTGAGTTGTGTGAATTTCTGAGGTAGAAAAACAAGTCTAATTACAGAACAGAAAGGCGTCTTGGACCAGATGTCATTGGATCCATTATAAAAGATGAAGATAAATACTATACGATCTTACTTTTCTGTGGAATCTAAAAAAAAAAAAAAAGAAATTTTTCTAAGTCTGAGATGGCCATTTTCAGATTTTCGAATGAGAGTGATATGATTGAATTTTACAATGTCAATTGAATTTGCCAGTAGGGTTGTACAATAATTTGGAATTGGAGAGACTGAGACATGGAGGATAGTTAAAAGGCATAAGCCTAGGTGGTCATGGGAGGAAAGGGAATAACATTGGCTAGTGTTAGGAGGAGTTTTAGGAGAAGTGTTAGCAAAGTATATGGGGCTCAGGAACAATTTTGACTTGAGTAGTTTGTTTGCTGTAGCAAAAAGATCATCCAGAGGACAATGGGAGATCATACTTAAAAGTTAGGTTAGTCTTGAGTGATGTACTACAAACTTTGAAATTCATTTACTAGAAAGTTGAAGTTGGATTATTGAAGAGTTTTCAGTTGGTGAATGACGTGATTAATTTATGGGTTTGTTGTCATGGAATATGGTTGCTAAAATACCATTAAAATGTGTACTGACTACAAAAAGCACATCCAAAACACATTAGTATATTAATGAAATTGAATCATCTGAGGGTGTAGGATTTCTTTATTATTGCTCTGTTACTACAGAACTGAACATCAACTTTGTGTCTATTACATGTATCTGTATATAAACATTTATGTATCAGTCCTGAATTTCAAAAGATATTATTGAAAATGAGATCTATAGGCATGTGATTAGTGTGCAGATATTACTTTCTTTTCCAGTTGTCATTTATGACTCCATATTTTAATTTTCCATCCATTTCAAGGTATCATGTGATTTTTAATTGCTATGCAACAGATCCTCTTACAGACAGTCTTGCACACAAAGTTTATGGTCTTTAACTACATTGTCTGGAACCAGATGTTTTAGACATTATTCTGTGTGGACAGATTATATACATGTTAGACTTGCTTCAAAGTTAATTGGTGTCATCCTGTGCCAAATACTTGTTGTGGGTAAATTTGAGCCTACTACTATTTTTTAAAATAATCAAGTAAAGCATTTAGGAAATATAATCAAAATGCCAAAAAATATGTATTTGTATTCTGGCAATTTTGTCCTTTTACACATATATCATTTGTGTCAAAGCTCTGAGTCATAACCATTGTCCTCAAATTTTACTGAATGTGTTTTTGTTCATCTTTGTCAGATGTGCCTTCCTTGAACTACATGAAAGCTACACTCTTCAATGTGATGAATTGTGGATAGGTTTTATTATACAAAGGAAGACCCAACAATTCTTAAACTTGAGAATCTTTAGTGACAAGAATTATCTTTCACTTATATAGGAACATATGCTATTGACCAACATCAGTAGGCTTGGCATTTGAGTGCTTGTTGTGGTAAGAGCAGTGATGACTTTACAACTGTAACAGAACTCCTAAATCCAAATGTTTTAAATATTTTCCAACAATTTCAAAAGTATAAAGAATAATGCGATAAAAAACTTAACATGAAGTTTGTCAAATCTTAACACCAATAACATTCACATTGGCTGTCATGTGAAATAAATAAATGTTAGATGTGGAGATAGTGGGTCTTTTCTCTCCTTATGACCTGCTGTTTTTTGCTGTTTTTTTTGTGATGTCCCTCAGCATATGTATGCATTGTTTGGATGGCAGCCAGTGAGCCCAGAAGAATTTGAGATCAGATTTTGGAGCTCACTTTTCTGTGGTTCCTTCTCTGGGAATTTGCTCCTCAAGTTGCAGTCAGTTTGGTTGTCTCAAACTCCAACCTATTTTCCTTCTCCCTTAGAGATCACTGCTTTCTGATAAGGTGTTTTCTACCGAGTGAATTGGAGTATATCTTCGGGAAAAAATCTAGAATAAATGTTGACCTCCTGTCATGCCTATCTTCGGTCAGTGATAATGGCCTCTCCATTTCTTGCTCATAGGGATTCTTCAATGCTTTTGAAAAGCAATATCTTACATATCATATAGCTTTTACAAGTTTGGTGGGAGATCTATTCTAATAATATCTAGTGTATAAGGACCAAAATTCAATGTCGAATAGCATCTCTTTTAAGGTTATGGTTTCTGATTGCTTGTTACTAGTTTATGGGAATTCAATGTATGAAAATTTTCATGAGTTAATGATTTGTAGGAAAAATGAAGAGCTTTCTCATTAGTTCTAATATTTTGCCTTTATATCCTTTTGTGTTTTCTTATGTAGCCAATTTTTTTTCTGTAAATGATGGCAGTGTTCTGGTTCATTTATAGTCCTTTTGCTTGAAATTTATTTTTCTTTCTTACAATTTTGCTGGGACATCTCTTTCAATGTTGAATAGATGATACTATACTGGGCTTCTTTTCCACCTTATTTCTGATTTTAAACATTATTTTCTTAAGTTTATTTATTTATTTTGAGAGAGAGGGGGAGTGGAGAGAAAGGTCAAGCAGGGGAGGGGTAGAGAGTGAGGGAGAGAGACAGAATCCCAAGCAGGCTTCTCACTGTCAGCAAGGAGCCCTATGCGGGGCTAGATCTCATGAACTGTGAGATCATGACCTGAGCTGAAATCAAGAGTCGGATGTTTATGAACTGAGCCACCCAGGTGCCCCCTTATTTCTGATTTTAAAAAGAATGCTTATAACATTTAGAATGATTGTATCTCTTTGCTTTTCAAGAGTAGTTATTATTACTGGGTACTTACTAGTAATGCTTCTTTTAACTTTTGAGAAGTCTTCAAGGACTTCTACTTCTGGGAAGGATATAGCAAATTATAATGGCAGGCCAATGGTCTCCACAACTAGAAAAAAATTGGAGAAATTGAAAGAATCCTATTTGTAAGGTATTATTGGGCTTTGAAAACAGTTAAGATAAAGTGAAATTATAGAGAGTAGAGCACCTTTCCAGGGTGAAATGATGATCGCTAGCCATTGTTTTCTCTATGTCAATTTGGGAATATTGAAAGTGAATGAGGTTTGTACTTAGACTGGTCGGGGAGCCTCTACTAGAGGGAAGAAAAATCAGGAAAAAATCAGGAAAGCTTTTAGATATCAAATACGGCTGGAACAACAATTGGAAATTTAAGGGGCCTTAGGTACACAACAAGTTTTAACAAATGTATGTTTTCTGGATTTTTATGATGTACAGGCAATAGAAGAATCAAGCCAAAAGGTGGAGTGAAATCTTTTGTATTAGCTATTGAGCAACATGACCTGTTAGGAAAGTGAGTGGACTCAACTACGTTGCTGGATTCATGCTCATTACATCTACCAGATTTTGAAACTTTGTGGGGAACATGCATTTTGTAAACTGTGAGAGAGCTCAGTCATCTGCGTTGTTTTACGATGAAAGAAACAAATACCCAACAATCTCTGTCAAAACATGAGAAGGTCACACCAGAAGAATGGGATGAATCAGAAGTAGACTCATTATCATTAAATCTTCAATCACTGAGCTTGTACCAGCTCAGTTTCTTGATTACATTGCTATAATCAACTCCTGATACCACCTTACAAAAACAGAAGGGACTCTTCCTGATGGAAGATAATATTATCTACTGCCCTTATAATTCTTTTGTGGGTCATTTCTGGAAAATAATAGAATATTACTAGGCATTCAAGGAGGAAAGAAGACATATTGATAATAAAAACAAAACACACACTAGAAGCAGACCTATATATGATCCAGATATTGGAGCTGGCAGACAAGAATTGTGACTGAAATATCAAAAATTAAGAAATATATGAGGAAAAAAATCAATAAAAATATATAACTTCAGTAAAATAGAAATCTATACAAATAATAAAATGGAAAGTCCATAGCTGGAAAATATTACACAGAACTAAAGAACTCAGAAGATGAATATAATAACAGATTGTACAAAGCAGAACGCAGGATGAGATAATTCAAAAATAGGTCAGTAGAAAATACTATATGCAGAGAGAAAAAATAAAAAGTAAAATTAAAAAATAAAACATTATGAAACACATGGGGATACTAAAAAGTCTTAATATAATTATAATTGGAATCCCAGCAAGAGATGGGAAAATATGTATCAGAGGCAAAATTCAGAGAGCAAATAATTGACAATTTTCAAGATTTGAACAAGATACAAATTCAGCCATTCAAAAAGCTTACCAAGTCTCAGGCAGGACAAATATAAAAAAATACACTAAGCACATCATAGTAAAACTGTTAAGAATAAAAGGCAAAAAAAAAAAAAAGGAGAAGCATTCAAAAAATAAAAAGTAAAAAAGAACACATTGCTTTCAAAGGAATATCAGAATGATAGTTGACTTTTAGAAGAAATGATGAAAGCCAGAAAAAAATTAGATGATATTTCTAGAAAATAACTGTCAGCTAAGATTTCTATATCCAAAAATATGTTCTTTAAAAAATTAGAGTAAAATACATTTTGAGACAAAGCTTGTATGTAGAACTAAAGTTTGGCCAAAATAACTAACATAAGAGGCAAGAGAGATAACTGTCTTTTGAAGTTCTATGCTTCCAGATGGTATCAGGAAAGTAGTAAGAATAAATATTTTGTTAGTTTGTAATAACTCAGTGATACTTGTTCTAATATCTACCAAAACCACTACAAGAATAGTAAAAGAATAAATAATCTATATGTTATTTCAAAACACAAAAGAACTAATAATTTGTTTTCTTTTATCCAAAGGTTAAGAAAGAAAAAGTACATGAAGCAGATGGACTAAATAGAAAAAAAATAGTGATAGCGTAGATCTAAACCAAACTGTACTTATATTTTATGTAAATGAATAAATATTGTAAGTAAAGATCATTTTGTTTGGATTTAAAAAAACCTATATTTTTCTTATGAGATAAACACTTCAAATATAAAGACATAGAGAGGTTAAAAATCAATTAATGAAAATAAATATATTGTATTATACAAATTCTAAACAAAAGTAAGCTTGTTTAGCTATACTGATGTTAGAATAAACTTTAAGGCAAGAAATATTAAAAGTAAGAAGAGATACTTCATAATAATTAAGGGGCTAATCCAATATAATATATCATAATTTTAAATCTGCATACGACCAAAAACATAGCTTGAAAACATACAAAGTAGAAATTTGCAAAACTAAAAATAAAAAGAAACAAATCCACTATTATAGTGGAAGATGTTAATACACCTCTGTCAATGACTAATACACATACCAAAATATTTAAGCATATATGAGATTAGAGCTTATAGTTAACAATATGTCCTAATTGGGACACACTCACACACACACACACACACACACACACACACACACACACACACATGCACACATGATGACAGAATTCACAATTGTTTTCTAATCTTATACATTTACCTAAATTGTCCATTTGCTGGCACGAAGTTGTTCAACACAACTGAAAAGACTCAGGTAATACAGATTATATTCTATGATCATGATGTTATTAAACTAGAACAAATGACAAAAATATAACTAGAAAAATTCCCTGGACAGAATAACATATATTTGTAAGTAATGCATGAATCAAAGAAGAACTCAAGTCCAAAATTATAAGTTATTTTAAGCTGAATATGAATGATGATGCAGTGTTCAATATGAATGATTCAGTGTATTAAATCTTATGAAATGTAGATAAAACAGAGATCAGAGGCAAATTTACTACCTTACAGGTAGGAAAGCATTAGCACCTCAAAATTAAAGAAAGTAAAATGAAAGAGGTAATAAATATAAGAGCTGAGGACAATAAAAGAAAAAACAAATGTGCAATAAAGAAAATATAGACAAAAGCTAATCTTTGAAAAAGTTAGTAAAATGATCTAAGCCTATCAAGACTAATTATGAAAAAAAGTGTAAAACATAAATTACCAACATGAAGAATTAAAGGGATATACCCCAATTCTTACTGACATAAGAAAGATAATAAAATATTATGAATAACTGTACACCAATAAATTTGACCATTATAAATTTCTAAAAGAAGAAATAAAACCATGTCTGTATAGTCTGAAAACTATGAAAGAATAGTATCTGTTATTAAAAATCTCACATTTTCAGGACTAAATGACTTTCTTTTATCTATTTAAAGAAAGAAATAACACCCATTCTGTACAAATTCAGAGTAGAACAAGATTGGGACCATAATAACTTGACTTGAAGTGTGACAGATTGTGAGATGAAAATTTTTGGACCATCACCTCTCATAAATATAGACACATAGACTTATTTGAAGAAGACGTGATTGTGTATAGTGAAATTCCTAAATACTCCATAGTCAAACTATTATAAACAGTAAGTGAATTTACCAAGTTTTTTCAATATGTCAATATAAAAAACAACTGTTTTTCTTTCTATATTCCAGCAACAAATAGAAAATAAAAATTCAAAATTGTAGTAATTACTGTGACATAAAAACTTCTACATACCTAAAAATTTATATAATAACAATAAGCAAGAATTTTACATTGAAAACCATGAAATGTTAATTGAGAAAAAAATTTAATGCCTAAGTAAATAAAGGATATACCATGTTCACATAATTGGAAGACTCATTATTGTAAAGAGTTTTAATCCTACCATAAATTCATCTAGATTCAGTACAATCCCTATTTTTGAAGAAATTGACAAACATAATAAAATTTACATGCAAACACAAATAGAAAAAGTAACCGCTGAAAACTTCAAAAGGAATAATAAAATTGTAGGATTTACACTAGGATATATAAAAACGTATTTTATTTTTTTATATAAATACATTTTAAAGCTTTAATTTTAAAAGTATGTTATAGGCAAAATATTAGGAAAAATATGAAATAGTAGAGTTCCTAGAATCAGGCCTGTTCATACACAATCACCTGATTTATGACAATATTAATTTTTAGGCTTATTGGTTATATGATAGTCTTTTTAATAAGTGACGCTATGTCAGTCAGTACCTATATAGGAAAAAATCCATCTTGGTATATCTTTGCCTCACCCTAAACACAAAAATTAGTTATCAATATATTGCTGATATAAATGCAATCCTCACACCAGACACAAAAAACTAATTATCAACATATAGCTGACATAAATGCAATCAGTAAAACACTGACACATTTAGAGGAAAATATAGAACTCTTTTGTGGTCTTACTGTAGGCAAAATTTTTTTTTTCAGAAAGAGACAAAAAGCATTAACTATTAAAAAAATCGATAAACTGTAAAATGTAATAATTAAGAACTGCTATTGACTAACAAATACCATTAGGAGAGTTCCAAAGCAACCCACATAGTGGGAGAATTTATTAGCCATAGGATATATGACATATGTCTCCAAAATGTATTTTTAAAATTTTAAATTTTTTAAATTTAAAACTACAGTAATAAAAAGACAAAAAGCCCCACTTGAAAAATGGGGAAAAGGCTTGAAGAGATATTATATAAATGAGAATATCCACGTGAAGATTAATTTTGCGACTTCAGTATTTATCCAGGGAATGCAACATAAAACTACCTACAACCATGGGGCAAATTGTTAAAAACTATCAAGTATTGGAGAAGAACTGGGCAATGGGAACTCTCATACTTTGCTAATGAAAATGTACATTAGAGCATTGCTTTAAAAAACTGCTTGGCTGTATCTGCTAAAGTTCAATGTGTCCATACGTTATGGTTCAGCTATTCCTCCTTGGGATACAGAGGAATGTATGAAGACATGCAAATAGGTAATTACCTTAAATTGTGCCCTGTAGTGTTTATATCATCATCAATAATGATTTTTAAAAAATCTGTGAAAAAATCTGTAATAAGTGTTCATTAACAGGAGACTGACAAGTATACGGTGCTGCAGTTACACACTAGAACACTATATAACAATCAGTAATAATGCAAGGACTTTACACACAATGTGAAAAGTTCCTATTTGATCAATCTGGTCACCCTTTAAGTTAAATTTCAGATTATATTTGATGTCACTTGCAGGTTAATTATAGATGGCTCCTATCAGATTCATTCCAATTTGTTACCAATTTTTAAAATGTGGGTGATATGTTACATTTTTAAATCATTTTTATTGCACTGTAAGATACATAGAAAAAAGCACATAAATCATAGGTACACAGCCTATAACTTCTACATAGTTAAAACATCTATGGAATCAACCCCCAAATCAAGACGCTTAACACTATCACGGCTCGAGGAGCTCCTCAACTCATGCCCTTTTTCTTTCACTACCCACTACCCGCACCTGCCAAGAATAACTGATATTCTCACTTCTAACACTGTAGGCTGGTTTGGCTATTTGGTGAATGCATGTAAGTGGCATGACACCATATTTATTGATTTATGACTTCTTTTAGTCAGTATTATGCCTACATGTTGTTTTATGTATCGGTGGTTGTATCTATGTGGTAAATTAAAATCATATTTTTCATAACACCTATCTCTGAATTCCTAGGGTACTCTTAATTCAGTTGTGATGAACTTTTTTATACATGGAAAGAATAAGTTTTCTAATTTTAAGAATCCTTTAATTTTTCTTAAGAAATAATCTCTTCCTATATTCTTTCTCATTTTGCCCTTAAGTGACTTTCATATTAGTGTAATGTCCATTACCTAAAGTGAATGCTCTCTTATTTGAGTCTCAAGGACATACTATTTAAGGGAGAGATTACTTGTTAATTTGTGGTTTTAGAGAGCTTATATAAATTGTCTCAGACAGTAACATTTTGAGTGTGTGTGTGTGTGTGTGTGTGTGTGTGTGTGTGTGATCAGTGTAGACTGGTGATTCCAGTGATTCTTAATTGGGGAGCCATTTTCCCCCAAGAGAACATTAAGGCAATGTCTGGAGACATAATTGTCACAACTCTGAGGGTGCTGCAGGCATCTAGTGGATAGAGACCAACTATGCTGCTAAATATCCTGCAATGTACAGGCAGCCTCTGGCAATGAATACTTACATCAATAGTACTAAGGATGAGAAACACTGGTATAGACTAACTGGTTACTTTAAGGGTTGTAAGTCTTTTGCTGAGCCATGTTTGCCAGAAATGAATTTTTCTAGAAATGTAACCCTTTTTATTAAATGTTCGTATTCATTGGCTAACTTTGTTCTTAGTTTTCCTTTACTATTTTTAACCTCTTCTATAATTAAAGCTCTGTTTGCTACTTATTGTTAATATTATGTTTGTGGGTGTTTGCATTGGCTTTTGCCTTGTGCCAGTGGTACGTTAGTCAAACTGGTGCTTTTATATTAACTTTACAGCTAAAGATTTGTGGGGCCATACAGTTTGATAGTTTGATTTAGAACTTCAGATTCATGTTAGGCTCAGGCCTATTTTGAATTCTCAGAAACGGCTCTTTATTCATCCAAAGTCCATAAGTTTACTTGTGGTCTCTCATTACCTATATGTATGTGTGTTTATATATGTATCTCCAATCTTTTACTGAGGGCACACTCTCAGCTTTATGAGGGAGTCTTGGTGATAATTCCTTATCTGGCTCAGACACAAAGCATTATCTTCACCTGAGCATTAAAATCCAAGATCCTTTGTTGTTAAGGAAAGGAATGAACTATTCTCCACCGCCCAGCCAAATTATCAGCTCATGTATCTCTTCCCTTACTTTTAGCTTCTTTTTCCAATTTTGGTTCCTGAAAATCTCTTGTAAGTATAATTAAATATTTTCCAGGTGGTTAAAAGTGTGCTTTAAAATGTTATCCTACATTTCTAGCTGTTTGGGATCAGGTGGATTTTCAAATTACTTAGATCATCGTATTGCTGGAAACAGGAGTCACTCCATTAAAATAAATAGCACTTTTTGCAAGTTGCTTGAAATAACTTTCTCATAATCTTGACTGAATGTATATGTCACTTGCCACTTCAAGAGAATTCCTTGATTTAACAGGGTATAGCTATAATAATGAAATGAAGAGAATAACATCTATGGTATATTTTTTGGGTAGAAATAGTTTGGTCAGTGTTCTAGGACAAAACAGTCATTGCTAGGGGGTGCCTGGCTGTCTCGGTTTGTTAAACATCTGACTTCAGCTGGGTCATGTTCTCATGGTTCCTGGGTTCCAGCCTCACTTTGGGCTCTGTGCTGACAACTCAGAGCCTGAAGCCTGCTTCGGATTCTGTGTCTCCCTCTATCCCTGCCCTCCCCCACTCATGCTCGCTCGCTCTCTCTCTCTCTCTCTCTCTCTCTCAAAAATGAATAAACGCTAAAAAAATTTTTTTAAAAAAAGGTCATTGCCAGGCCTTATCCTCTTATGTCAAATCAAGAATATATGTAAGTTATCTGATGTTGAGACATTTCTTTTCTTTCTTTTTCTTTTTCTTTCTTTCTTTCTTTCTTTCTTTCTTTCTTTCTTTCTTTCTTTCTTTCTTCCTTCCTTCCTTCCTTCCTTCCTTCCTTCCTTCCTTCCTTCCTTCCTTTCTTTCTTTCTTTCTTAACTCTTCTGGAGAAGTTCCCATTATAATAGGCAACTCCCTCCTCCTCATGAATTCCTGTTAGTCCTGGAAAATACAAACAATGCTAGATTTACTATTTAATCATTAACTTAAAAAATGGAGTCTTTGTAAGACTTAATGTTTTTCAGTTATCAGCAATTGAGAATTGCTAACTTAATTATAAATGTATGAATTTAATAAACAGTTACTGATTTACTAGAATAAAGGAAAAACCTGAAGAAGCAGGCTTGGTAAAATCAAGAACTATGGCAGTTTTAGGCATTTAGGTTTCAGGAATTATTGTATACTTTCTTCAGAACTCCCAGGATGAAACAGCTCCAACTCTTTTCAATCTGTGTCACTCAGGCTGATTGAAATTCTTTGGAAAGAAAATCAGATTGACCCAGCTTTGGTCTTGTGCCCATCTCTTATCTAGTAGAAACAGAGAATCTTTACGGAAAGTCTCACAAGGACTCACAAAGGGAAAGCTTGGTTTTTGTACCTATTAGATACAGTAGCATGCCTCCACATAACAAACAACCACAGAATCTCATTGTCATATAACAATAAACAATTATTTCTATTCATGTCTCAGTGGGTTGGCTGTGGTTTGGCTGATGTTGGCTGGGCTTATCTGTACTTGGCTCTAGGATGGATGTTTTAGCTCTGCTCCACATTTTTCTTATTTTTCTGGGACTTGTGCATGGCATAGGGACATCTGTTTTTCATGGCAATGGCTGAAGGAGACAGAGGACACTGATATAAGTGTATTTAAAGCCAATGTGTCATATCTTCTAACATTCTGCTGACCAAGGCAAGTAACCTAGCCAACCTTGCATCAGTAAGGTGGGAACTCACTATTGAAAGAACTGCCAAGGATAAGAATACAAGTTGGTGCTGGGGGAGGGATATTGAGAACAAAAATACAATCTACTCCTGCTGTCTAAAGGGTAATTTGGGTGCTTTAGCAAAAGATTGGCAAAAAGATACGAGACTGGGAAAACTTTCGTATGTAAACCACAATGTCTAAGATGTCACTCAAAAAGTGTACTGCATAAAGAAGTGAATAATTTCTTTTATGCAAGAAGAGAAACTTGGAAAACTAATTTTTAGTAATTATATTTTAGAAAAGGAAAAGTTTATTTCTTTTAAATCATGCATAATTTAATTTTGTAACCTAATCAGGCTCCAGTTTAGTCTCTTGGTAAGAAATCTGGTAAAATAATTTTCAAAGGTCACAGATAGGGCTGAATCTAGAGACCATCATGATACTTTCTCCCTTGTTTTACCCAAATACTCTTCTTTCCTTTGAAAACATTTATGTCTAATAAATCAGATTAATATGTACATGATTTCAATCATAATGGAGGAAAGAAATGTTATGTATTTTGGGGAGCTCTGAGGTACAATCCTGAAGTCTCTTCCCACTGACTTTATTCACCAATCCTCCACTGTGCTTTAGTTTCCTGACTCATAATGGTAGACGTAAAAAACACAGGGCCATTATAAAGAAACTACAGGTGAAAAGATGATAGATTGCATTTAAGGTAATATGTGAAGACATACCCCTAAAGTGAAGTATTTTCAAGGGTTCTGTCCTTAGGTAAGGTCAAGGGAATGAATTTAAGAGTTTAGGAGGAGGAAGTAAGATGTAGGAAAGCATCAAAGTACTTATCTCTTCAAGAAGAAAGCAAAAGTCTCAAAAGCACCCTTTTTAAATTTACTTGGATGATATCTTAATTGTCTGGACTCTGTACACTTGAGGTCTGTTACTCTTCTTGGAATTTTTCTATGTTGAGCATATTGTCCACCCAACATCTGCTTGCATTCCCATAGTGACATGGCTCTTCTTAAATATTTCTTAGGTTTCTTCTGTGTTTAGTTTTCTAATATCTGGGATCTGGACCTAATATCCAGGATAGTGTCTAGCACACTATGTGTGCCCTTTAAATTTTAGAGAAAGAAGGAAAGCAAAAAAAGGAAGTCTTCATTGTCAGTGTATTCTGAAGGGAAAACATTCTATCAGTGCCCATCTGTGGAGAACCTGGATTTTCCCAGGAGTACACATTATACCATTAGACGATGAGGACTTGGCAGTAGATTTCCACTTTAGAGATCCAGAGTTCTTGTTTGTTGTGCCTGTCTCCTCTTGGGCTTGTCTGCCTCTTCGTTCTTCTAAGCGTGACAGTGATATCAGCTGAATTTCATTCCAACTCTCCTCCTGAAATTGGAAAGCTTTGAATTTCCCCCTTGGCTGCAAGGATCAAGTTTAAATGCTCTTTCAGCCTCTTGCTGCATAGGGAGCCTACAGGATATATTCTGTCTTTGCCATGGAGAACAGGCCTCTCAAGCATGTGGTGGAAAACCTAAGGGGGTTGCTTGTATACTGGAATTGGCCAGTGTAGTGAGCAGCTTGCTTCAGCCCTTATTGCAAACATGTTAATTCAGGCTTAGTTATGCTAAAACCTCGAAGGCCTGCCCTTTAAAAATTAAATCTGTTCTTTCACACAATTATTGGCAGAATATAAATTATACTAAGGTCCTAACTAAAGCTTTACCACAGCTGTGAGAATAGTTAAGCACAAATCAGCTAGCTTAGCCTGAAAAACTGCCTGTGGCATGGGGGAAGTAGAACTTTGGTCACATGTGTTTTGCTTTTCAAATTGCTGTCATGGCAAAGGACTGTTTCCTGAATAATATTTCAGAGGTCTGGGCTACTGCCCTTTTGGAGTGATCCACCTGCAAATTGGCTTATCAGAGAGATTTCGGGGCCCAAAGCTGTATTTTAAAATGATCCAGGGTTATTAGTATGTTTGAATACTTCTTGTTTGGGTCTTCTCCTATGTTTGAATTGGCATTAACAATCTAACAATATATTAAACTTAACCATACGAAATTGACATTCAACCAGTTTTGATCTATAAAAATGGCAGTTTCACCATAGTTCAGCCTAATAGCTTTGATTTATAAAGTCATGTAAATAATTCTTATTTTAGTGTTTTAGATATTTTAATCACTAAAATATCAATCAGTTGATGAATATGAACAGTGGGGAAATTGTCTCATCTTGAATTCTCTTTTTGGGACCATAGAGCTTTGGGGCACAGTTTCGTTTTGATTGATGTAGTTCTTCAGAAAGGAGAGGAGTCTTCATGCTCTCTCTCTTTTTTCCCTTTCTTTTTCTTTCTCTATTTCTTCCTTCCTTTCTTTCTCTCCCTCTTCCTTTCTCTCTTTTTTTCTTTTCTTTCTCCCTTCTTCCTTCCTTCCTTCCTTCCAAGGCAGATATCCTGATGGTTAGGGACTCCCTGTTTTTTCCCTTTTTCTGGCTTCTTCCTTTCAAGAAAAGTCCTCACTTTGTTCTCTCTACTTAGTTGATAGTTTGCATTAGATGAGAAAAAAACATCTTCAGAGTTTTACTTAGAGTTATGAAGAGGAACCTCACCTTTCTTTCCATAACTTCTAGAAGCCAGAATAAGCTCAAGCAGCTGCTTCTTGCTTCTGAGCCAGGGTACTTTACTGGTAAGAGCTGCCACTGAGTCAGCCCTCCTTTTTACTGATGGTGTCATCCCGAACAGGTTAACCTACCTATCTGAGCAACAGTAACATTGGTAAAATGGGGTTAATTCCATCTACCTCACAGGACTAACATAACGACTACATTTATAATAGGCCATGAAGTGAGCTCTGTCCATAGTAGATACTCAGTAAAATGTATCCTTTTTATTTCTTTGGGTTCATTCAGCCCAAGATAAATTGCAAAGGAAGGAATATGCAGTTTCAGACTTTCTTTTCTTTTGCCACAGCTGATTGGGGTAATTAAAGGAGAAATTGCAAGGAGTTTTATCTTCTGCACTTCTTTCCATAAAAGTTTTATTCCCCTAGTGTAGGACTCTGTTCTAGGAGGGTAATGTTTTGTGCCTTTGTTGTCTTCCAGGGACGTGCCTGAGGAATTTTCAGTGGTTTGTGGAGTATAAGGGAAAGGGAACTACCAACATGATTTTCAAAACACATTTCAAAAAAAAAAAAAAAAGAATATTTGTGATTGTGCATATCACCTGTGTGAAAGCACTTTGCAGTATTAGTTATACTATAAGTTGAAACTGATAGTTCTAAGTAATATTATTACCATTCCCAAAATTCTAATGAACTCAAGTGCAGATTTCTATATCTATGGCTGTAGGTGTGTCTGAAAGAGCAGACCTAGGCTGGCCGACTAGTGACTATGTCCCTGACATGGCCGCAGAAAGAGGTTCCCGCTCAAACCTCAGACCACGCCTCCTCCTCTTGAGTAACTTATGTTTTCTAAGAAAGCAGGCTACTGATTGATGCATTCTTCTGAAGTGTGGGGTGGGAAGAAAGGAAGTGTGAGAGGCGTGGAAAGTGTGAGTAGAAGAGGGAGGGCTTCTCTCAGGTAGGGGCCAGAGGCAGGAGCCCTCAACCCTGTCCAGGCTTAGAATGACCTGGGAGCATTTTACCCTTCCCCAAACCAATTAATCAGAGTCTCTGGGGGTGGTGTTTAGTGCTAGGTATTTATATAGCACAGCAAGGCTGACAGCCAATGGTTAATAGGTGACCAGTGAGAAATGTTCTGTATACACTGAGGCCAAACATGTTAGAGATCCTCAGACACAGTGGTTCTTAAACTTCAGGTGCATCAGAATCTCCTGGAAGACTTGTTCAAACACAGATTGCTGAGCCCCACCCCCAGAGTTTCTGATTCAGTGGGTCTGTAACCACCAGGCCCAACATTTGCATCTTTAACAAGATCCAGGTGACACTGATAGTTGCTGATCTGGGACCACACCTTGGCAGGCATTGTTCTCTCCTTCCCCAGCCAATTGGCTGAGGCCATGATCCCTATAAAACCTTTGTGCTTTTGAAACCCGCTCTCTCTCTCCGGTATCTCACCGCTGTGTCGGCGCAGGTAGGGGATTGAGCTCGAGCTAGCTCGAATAAAGGCTCTTTTGCTTTTGCATCGGACTCGGCTCCCTGGTGGTCTTTGGGGATCACGAATTCTGGGCATAACATGTCCATGTGATTTATTCTGCAAGTCTTGAGGATTGGTAAGGACAAAGAGAGATGATAAACTCTGAAACCAGTGACTCTGCTTATAGAGTATATAAGACATGGGAATGATTTTTATTACTTAATTCAGCATTTTTTGTGATAGCTACTGAAAGTCCAGCACCATGCTAGGGACACAGTCTCTCATGCTGTTCTTGTCTTGGTCTGTACTTAACTATATTTCCTTACTCAACCCCTATTGAAGAAGCCTCTCTGAGAGACCTCTGTCAGCTTTCTGGAAAGTCTCTGCTCAGAAACAGAGAGCTCTCTGTGTTGTATCTTTAGGGAACAGAAGTGTGATAGTTGATAGCTGAACTGGGTGCAAGTACAGCTATAGAACTGAGTGAACTGCCAACTGGAAATAGCTCCCTCCTAATTCAAATGAACTTCTTTATTTGTTTAATTTTGCCTTTAACTACCAGTATTGCTTTGGGAAAATTAATTTCTCTTTGGAAACACAGGTTAGAAGGAAGCCTCAGAGTATAAAATGGAGGGACAGAAATACCAAAGAATCTATGTTTATTGTCCAAATCATACTTTTTTTTTTCTTTCTGTAGTTCTTGTATTCTCAGCCCATGAGAAGAGCTAAGAGAAGCAAATTTTGACTTCAAGGCTTGAGAATACATTTTACACATGTTATATATAACATTGCCAGAGGCGGGATTTAAACTATTTTGAATTTCTGTAATTGGTGTCCGGGTAACATAGTGGAGGGCTTCTGTGTAGTTTCAGGTGTTTTACTTGTATTTGCTTTTATTTAGCAATAATATTAGATTCTTAAAGTTTTCTTGTTAAGTGAACTTTGGTGTAGAGTTGATATTTTCTACCCAGACTTCCCCAGAAAATATAGCACTTGAGTTACTGTGGGGCATATTACATAATATACATGATATACCTACTAATTTGTTAATGACCAAAATTTAAAAGATTCTATAATGTAGATTCCATTATTGATGTGAGATATAATAATGTGTTGCCTTACATTTTTCACAAATGAATTGAGAACATCCATTTTGGTTGAATGCAATTATTTATAATAACATGATTAAAATATGTGGCATAAAATATAAGTTTTACATAAAAGCAGGTGTTCCTTTTCAAGCAAAATTCTTTTTACTTTAGAAGTGTTATACTCTGAGCAAAGATAACTCAGATAATTGCACTATTATCTCAATAGCCAACCTATTTTTTTAGATTGATCTTTTTGTTTACAAAATGCAAGTATTACTTTGGAGGAATTTTCATTAGTTGTTCTGTAGAAACTCTTGTTCCTATTGCTGATCGCATTTTGTTAATGGTGCATTAAAAATATACAGAAGCTTTTAGGTTAGTTAAATGTTGCATAGTAAATTTTTGAGAGACGGGTACTAGCATATGCAAGTATATCTTACATAGGAGAGCGTTAACTTATTGCACCTCATGCCTTTCAGATTATTTGTAGTTTTTACCTATTGAACAAAGTGGAGATCATTGACCATTGTAAATTGTTTTGGTAAAACTACATACTATGTCTTAGGGTCCCTTTATCTTTCAGATGTGTAAGCATGCTAAACTCAGAAATGGAGGTATGAAGAGTCCAAGTGATGGGGAGGGAGAAAGTCAAGAATGATGTGTGCAATGATTTTCTGGTGGGGGAAGCAACAAAAGGGGGTTGTTTTACTGTTAGACCTATCAATGGATGAAAACAAAAGTAAATTTTGTATTTGATATTAACAGGAATTTGGCAATGATGAATCATGGAATTGAAAAATGTAAAGCAAAGGGATTCAGAAAAAGAAATAAAAGGAAGGAACAGAAAGAAGTGGACAGGATATATGGTTTCCTGGTCTCTTGGTTGCTTACAATGATTTCATTAAATTCCATTGAGAAATGAAGATAGAAAAAATTAGGTCATTTGTAATCTAATAATACTCAATTTATTTTGGTATATAGTATTCTAGATCTAGGTCTTGGAACAATTCCCAGGGGATACTCTACATAGACTCTTCATCATTCAGTAAGAATAGCCTTTGTGCCACTAAGACCCCAGACAGAATCAGGAAGGTTTATGCCCAAAGTCTGTGTTGGTTTGGTGATATAGGGTCTCTACTGATCACTAATTTCATTTAGAATAAGAATTCCCACAAAGAGGCCAGTTTTAGCATATAGGCAACAGAATCCAATTTAAGAATACTTAAAAAGGTTGAAACAAAGAATGGGGTGGAAACAGCTGAGTACCTCATTTGAAATAGTCTGTATTGGTTATTCTAGTGTCAACTACTGAGCTCTCAACACCGGTATATTGCTGACATTTCTGGAAAGGTGTAGATGGGACATTAGTGTTTTGAGATCCAGTTTCCTCTTCCATTAACCTCAGGTATGAATTGTCTCTCCTCAATATAAATGCTCAGCTATTCCTTGGAGAAAGCCTTACACCTTTAAGTTTCACCTTTATGGCATTTCTGCCTCACCAACTCAGATTTCATCAAGGCTACTAATACAGTTCTAGGTTTACCTAATGCTGTTTTACCATTCCATAAACATACACAATGCAAAAGATTTTTGAAGTCTGGAGGATGGTCTCTCTTTATCTGCAGATAGTTTAATGCTTACTAAAAGAACCTTCTGAAAAAACTAACTCAATGCTGGAGCTGTCAACTGAAGCAGGAGAGTTCTAACAGATTTTCAGGCATTCAATAGCTCTAATGGTTCTCCCCATTTATTCACACATACATTATGCTGTGGTTATTTCTTGCCTCTCAGTTTAAGCTGTCATTTCATCAATGAGGACTAGGAGTAAAAACTATTTCAGTTGCAGCATAATAGTGTCTTATTCAGCTTTTACATAGAACCATCTTATTTAAACTGAGTTTCAAAAATATTTATTAATAAGTTACCTATGTGCTATTTGATAGCCAAAGGTAAATTAAGGGGGATTAACATTAACTGTACGGTATAGCACTAGAGTTAAAAAAAATTAATTAACCATAGTGAGACATATCAAAAAGTGAATAGCAGGAACAGACCAGAGTTTGGTTGTAATCTCATTATGGAAGCGTGTGTTTGAATTTCACAAGATTTCTACATTTCACACCCAACACCAAGTTTCACAAATAAAGTGACAATGGGTACTTATAAAGCATGAGAGATAAGTCATTAAGATAGATTTAGATCAGAACACTGTAAGTAAAATAAATACATAAAGTTCGGATTTCTAAATTTAGTGTTTTTATTTCCTAAGATTTAGGCAGTATTAACTGCTACAAGAGACAAGAGCTACAAGAGACAGATAGTAGACATATCTAGACAGGGAAATGTCTGTTTCTATACTAGAACTCTCATAGATCCTCATGATTCTGGGGAAATGTATGTAATTTTCTCTAAGTAGACGGTGGGACAAATCAGTAGTTTCCAACAAATAACATTGCAGATGTAATTCCAATATCACCAGCTGCTCTAAATGAAACCCAGCGATGCCAGAAGACTCACTTTGTGTTCAGTCTTGCCCTTAGTGCACCTACCAACTCCCACCTGCTCCTGAGAAAATACAGTTTATAACATCTGTAATAACCAGAGTATGGCTAGTTTCATGTTCACAATGAGTTTTTAGTAAAAAGTTGCTGATGATTAAAAAAAAAAAAGAGGACTGTGAATACAATGCAAATTACACGGAAGGCTTGTGTTGGTGGCGTTTATTTCCTAAAGCAATGGTTATCTAAGCATTGCTTTTACAAATAATTAAATCTCCATTCAGAAAGAATTATTACAAGTTTTGCTGCCAGAGACTTTTTCTTATGAGTATTCTGATTAATTGAAGGGACACTTACGATCTATGAACACATTTTGAAATCACTTTTATAAATTAATTTTATAAATACACACTGTATATTCTATTCTGTAAGTGGGTCAAATAATTCTTATCTCCTGAAAGTTCAGATTCACTATTCTAGCTTGTATTTTTTCATTATTTTGTGTTGTATAGCAGCTATCAAATGAATTCAATTATTTTCTTTGACTGGACGTTTGAAAATTGTTAGTTGTCCCTTCAAGTAAAGTGAACATATGCAACAGTAGCAATATCAGTATCATTTACTCTTTGTAAATTTCTTTTCTGGATTGAGTGTTGTTTAATAGTGTTCTGAAATCATAATTTCTGCTGCACGTCATCGTCATCATAATCATTAATATTTATTGAGAGCTTCTAATGTAACAGGCTATCTATCTATCTATCTATCTATCCCTAGATCCACATCTATATGTCTGAAATCGGAGTTTATATAATCTCGAATGAGACAGACAAATAATGGAAAAGTTTATCCCAAGGAAAGCTGGGTTAATAGCACATTGATTGAGACCGTGGTCAGACTTAATAATACAATCCCCTCTGGGCCTTTGAGGTCTGTGGGCATGTGAACACCCATTTTAACTTTCTGCATTCTCAGTTTCCCACTGGAAACAATTTTTTTCCCCTGTAAAAAAGACTAAGGAAACAGAATAAACAATTAGAAATTTTTTAAAAAGTTGTGTTCTTGGGCAACTGGGTGGCTCAGTTGGTTAAGTGTCCGACTCTGGTTCAGGTCCTGATCTCGCAGTTCATGGGTTTGAGCCCAATATTGGGCTCTGTGCTGACAGCTCACAGCCTGGAGCCTGCTTCAGGTTCTGTGTCTCCCTCTCTCTGTGCCCCTCCCATGCTCACGCTCTGTCTCTCTCAAATAATAACCATTAAAAAAAATTGTGTTCTTAATTATACTAAGTGGAATAAGTCAGAGAAAGACAAATATGATTTTACTTATATATGGAAACTACAAACCGAAACAAATGAACAAACTAAACAAAACAGAAACAGACTTGTAATTAAAGAAAACAGACTTGGTTATGAGAAGGGGGAGTGGCTTGGAGGGCAGGCAAAATAGTTGAATGGGATTAAGAGCTACAAACTTCCAGTTAAAAACAAATCATAGAGATGTAATATACAACATAGGCAATGTAACGAATAATACTGTAATAACTTCATATGGTGACAGATGGTAACTGAACTTATGGTGGGGAGTATCTTGTAATATATAAAAATATTGAATTGCCATAATGTTTACCTGAAAGGAACAGAAAATTGTGTGTTAATTATACTTCAATAAAAAAAAGTAGGTAACTATATAAAATTAGAAAAAGTACAGAGTGCATGAAACTGAATCAAAATTATTAGTTGAAACAACGAGTGCAATGAATAACAGTCATGATAATGCTGAAAAATTAAACCAATGAAGAAGTTGAAAAATTGGAGAAAAGATGTGATATGGAGGACAGACCCAACACAGAAATGATATCGGTTCCAGATTGAAAAATAATAACTTATGGAGATGTCATAATTTAAAAAATAATTACACTATACTATCCTAACTTGGAAAAACTTGAATCTTTGAATTGAAAAGGATTACTGTATGTAAATCAAACTTCACTTAAGAAATTTATATTTATATATGTATTTTTAAAAATACATATTTATGCTAGATATTTGTTTTACATTAAAAAAATTTTAGAGACTGCAAGCATTCAGTTAGGAATATAAAACAGGTTCAGACAAAAGAAAAAGGATAATCACACTGATTTCATATTTCTCATAAAAGATTTGGATTAGCATCCAGAGAGTTTCCTCAAATCTGAGAATTCTCTATGTGAAGACAACAGAAAAGTATTCTCAGATTTCTCACATTCTCTTCCTAAAGAATACATTCAAATAAAGGCATAAAAATCATGACTGGATGAAAGAGTAATGCTCCTACTGAGGGATTGAAGCCAATTAAATAAAGATCTGTCTTATAAATTAATGCAGTTTTCAAAGAAAATTTCCGAGCTGACAAAAGATGATTCCATAAAAGTAATTACAAGATACTGACATTTCACATTTTTTTTTAAACATGAGAAAAGAATGGTGGTCACTGGAAAAAGTTTATAAGGATTGGCATACTAATATTGGGCGCTATGCTTGGTGTGTTAATAGATTGTTTTTTTATTATCACTGATAACTAGACAAAGTAAGGTGAACTAAATACAAGCAAACAGATTACAGTAAAAACATATCTTTCAAATCATTAGGAAAAAAAGTAATGAGAACACACATTGAGAAGGTTATAAAACAGATTGCAATAGCTAATCCCAATTTTACAGACACATTTTATACATATGTAAATATAAATTATTCAAAAACATTAGTTTATTCCATTGAAAGATATTATATTTAGGTGTTGGTTGGCAGATTATTATAGATTTTTCATTTGTTTTTATTTTATACATTTTAAAAATGACTATCAATTATATAATTATAAAACAATAGTAATTTATTAGGTCATAAAATTTAAACTAATTTTATATACATACAATGACATGGGTCAGTACTGCTTTTTTTTTAATGTTTATTTATATTTGAGAGAGAGAGAGAGAGAGAGAGATAGTGCACAAGCAAGGGGAAGGGCAGAGAGAGAGAGACGGAGACAGAATATGACGCAGGCTCCAGGCTCTAAGCTGTCAGCACAGAGCTCGACACAGGGCTCAAACTCATGAAACGTGTGATCATGACCTGAGCCGAAGTCAGATGCCCAGCAGACTGAGCCATCCAGGCACCCTGACATGGGTCAGTACTTCCATAGAGTATTTTTAGTGATGAAACTAAAGAGCTAAATTAAATCTGATTATTTTTTAATTATTTAATTAAAAAAAATAATGTTTATTTAGAGAGAGAAACAGAGAGAGAGGGGGAGAGAGAGAATTCCAAGCAGGCTTCTTGCTGTCAGTGCAGAGCTGAATGTGGGGCTTGAACTCACAAATTGTGAGATTACGACCTGAGCTGAAATCAGAGTTGGATGCTTAACTGACTGAGCCACCCAGGCACCCCTTGAATTATTTAATTTAAGTCAGTTATGTTTTTTAAAAAAAAATTTTTTTAAACGTGTATTTATTTTTGAGACAGAGAGAGACACAGCATGAACGGGGGAGGGCCAGAGAGAGAGGGAGACACAGAATCGGAAGCAGGCTCCAGGCTCTGTGCCATCAGCCCAGAGCCCGACGCGGGGCTCAAACTCGCGGACCGGAAGATCGTGACCTGAGCCGAAGTCGGACGCTCAACCGACTGAGCCACCCAGGCGCCCCAGTTATGTTTTTAATACATAATGGGAGCAACACTTATTAAAGAAAGGCTTAGTTGTGTATTTATGATATATTCAACTTAATACAAAATGGGAATTGAAAGTAATATAATGCAAATTGAGAGAAATAGTTAAGGTGAGCCTATAAATTGTACTGTAATGTAAATGCATGCATGCAACATTATCTTAAAGAGTCCAGGAAATTGCATTGAAAAAAAGTGTTCAAAGCAAGACCAAAATTGGGTTTCATTTTGTTTTGAGTTTTCCTTCAGAAAAGTGCACAAATACAGGAATGAACATTTTGGGAATGAGCATATCTGATATTGTTATTTTAATATTTTAAAAAATGTAAGTATAATTAACATAGTTTTATATTAGTCCCAGGTGTACACTATAATTCTTCCACATTTCTGTACATGCCTCAGTGCTTATGAAAGTAAGTGTACTCTTAATTCCCTTTATCTATTTCGCTCATTATCTCACTCACCTCCCCTCCTCTCTGGCAACCACCAATTTGTTCTTTGTATTTAAGAGTCTGGTTTTTTGTCTGTCTCTTTTTGTCTTTGTTTATTTGCTTGTCTTGTTTCCTTAATTCCACATACAAGTGAAATCGTAAGGTATTTGTCTTTCTCTGACTGACTTAATTTCACTTTAGCGTCATACCCTCTAGGTCCATCCTTATTGTTACAAGTGACAAGATTTTATTCTTTTAATAATTCTCATTCACAGATTTATAAGTGAATGAGGAAGGATGCTAAGAATTTGTCCTTCTGTTACAATTTCAAAAAGAAAAATTAGGTAGGAAATAACACATGTCTGAACTTTGGGCAAGGAAGAGTTTACCTCCAATTCTGGGCTGATTTAAGGGCTATTTAAAGTTGAGTTGGTTAATTACTAAAAAGTAGGAAGCTCATCTTAGAGAAAAGTTAATCGTGTACTGTTTAAAATTGAAATTAGATTGAGAAATCAGAATACCTTCATATTTTAAAATTATATTGCTATAGAAACAAAGATTGCATCCTCTTGTAAAAGTACCCTTTCATAAAAACTTTGCATGGTAAATATTTTTTATTCCACAATTTCCTCAGAAGAGTTGAATAGAAGAAATCTTATGAGCTGGATGTGCTAGAACCTATTTTGGTCCTTGGAAATTGCATTTGTCACCCACTTTTCTCTTTCCAATACCCACCCACCACAGGCTGACTCAATAGGTGGAGCAGGTGTCATGAGTTCCAGTGAGCTCATGAAGTGTTGAGTGTTATTGCCACTGCAGGCACTACTGTGCTCTTATTCTTCAGTCCCAGTGGGAACTCACCCTTCTTTGTTGGCCCAGATATTTAGTTGACTTGTGCAAGAATTTAGACAACACTCATTTTCAGTTGTTTTATTTCTTCCTGGCCTGATTTTGCAGATAAATGAATCAGAGGTTAGAGAAATGGTGATACTTTTTGACCAAATGTCAGGTACAGAAAGTCTCTTGAAATGTCCTTCTTTGTTACATTGGCTAAACATACAACTTCCACTTATGAGGCTTAAAAGCTTCTAAGAGTTGAAACCATTTTCTTCATAATTATACCACATATGAAGTTAGTTTCTCCTATGTCCAGTTTTAGGAGAAGGTATGAGGAAAGTCCTTCAGCATCTTCTTACATTTTTTTTAAACAAGCCGTGGTGAATTCAGGGTTTGAAATACATTGATTCTTATTCTATAAATTAATCTCCTTTTTGTTTAGTTAGACTTATATGCTAATAGATGATTTTCTCTTATGTAGGTTAAGCGTTATGAAATTTTATTGTATGATTAAGAAAATAAAGCTAAGTCACAAATATCTGTATGTGTAGGTAATTCATTTTTCCTGCTCGTCCCCAAACTTAATTTGAGCTCAGTAAAGGTGCTGAATTTACATTAATTGTGAAGACAGCCTGGTCTCATAGAGGAAATACTTAGACTTTCTTAGTTTTAAGCCTAGCTCTCCACCGCTTTCATAAATTAGTAGGATAGAACATTGGAGAAATTAATAAAAGCCTAAAAGGTTCATATTTTTCATCTATAAATGGGGAAAAAAGATAAATACCGCATAGGAACATTTTGAGGGTTTAATGAGGCAATATATTTTATTTTTATTTATTTTTTTTAACGTTTATTTATTTTTGAGACAGAGACAGAGCATGAACGGGGGAGGGGCAGAGAGAGAGGGAGACACAGAATCTGAAGCAGGCTCCAGGCTCTGAGCCATCAACTCAGAGCCCAACGCGGGGCTTGAACTCACGGACCGCGAGATCGTGACCTGAGCTGAAGTCGGACGCTTAACTGACTGAGCCACCTAGGCGCCCCGAGGCAATATATTTTAAATGCTTGCCATTATTTAATTCATGGTTGATATAAAAAAATATTTTCTGCTTCTGACCATCTTTTGTTGAAAGTTCTAACCAGCTGTGAAATAAATGTTCTAAAGCAGGCACAAAGAGAAGAAACCTAGACAATTCATAGACAAAAAAAAAAAAAAAAAAAAAAGAAAAGAAAAAAAAAAAGAAAAACCTAAAACAAAATGGTCTCTGGATGATCATCTGCAGTTATAGCAGTTGAGATAGATACTATCTTTCTTACTCTTTTGTAAATGACTTTGAGAGAATTACTAACCTCTTATAAACATATTCAGTTATCAAAGTAATATTCTATGGCATTTAAGATTTATGTATGTATCCAAACTCATCAAATTGTGTACATTTAATATGTGCAGATTTTGTATATACATTCTACCCCAGTAAAACTAAAAAAAAAACCCAAACTCAGTAAATAATGACTCAAGAGATTCTTTGAAAAATACAGTGAAGTATGTTTCCAGTGTATTATTCTTAGTGTATTCTTTCTTTCACTAAATGTTACTAGATTTCATAATTCTCATAATATTTAGCAAAGTAAAGCAATGTCTAATGTAAGAATTCAGGCAAATACCCCTGAGAATGAGGTTCAGTGAGGTATTTTAAAATTATCATTGCTCACAGACACCAACTGTTGCAAAGACTGCTATGTATCTGTATCAGTTAGCTACTGCTATAATAATGATATATAACAAACAGCTCCACAGCCCTACCTCCCCCATCTCAGTAGCTTGTAAGAACAAGCTTATTCTCACACTTAACAGGTTTGGAGGCTGATCTAGGCTGGGCTAAAATGAGTTGCTCTGATTCAGGCTGTGGGTTGGCTGGCTTGCTTCCAGACTCCTATCTGCTCAGGTTCTGGTCTATTTCACATGTCTCTCATCCTCCTTGGGGCATGTTCTTCTCAAGGTTAAGGAAGAAATACAAGGGCTAACTAAAAATCCCTCACCACATTTAATTTTTTGCTTTTATCGCTTCTGCTAATTTTTCCTCTGACCAAAGCCAGTATTAACGGAATGGGAAAATATATAGTGGTCACTCCCCTGAGATGTACTGCAAAATCATATGACAAAAAGAGTAGATAGATACATGGAGAGAGTGAAAATGTGAGAAGAATGATCCAATCAATGTACTGTGGTGTTCTCCAAACTTTTTTCCCTAAGCAAACAATCAAATTGCATTTTCCTTGCAGATAGGTGGTCCCAAGTATCTGAATGATGCCAGTTCAGTGTGGTTAGAAGTGAGGAATGCCACTTACATGCTTGGCTCATATAAAATATGTCTGCCCTGCATGCTATTCTCCATGCTCTCTCTTTACTTGTCTGCTGGCCGAATGTAGGGGAGACCAAGGCCCTAGAATAATATGTCTGAGTTATACAGTGGAAGGAAACTGGACCTTCATTTTATATAATGGACTCTCTAAATAGCCTCACACTGGTCTATGACATTAGGGATAAATAAACTTATCGTGTGAATCTTCTCATATTTTTGGCATTATATGTAATAGTAGTCTACCATATTTGACTCTGCAACTTATTAACATCTATTCTAAATATTCAGGTGTCTAAAATAATTTCATGATGCTTAAAATAAGAGATAAGAGACCGTTCTCAACAATTCTGTCAAGAATGTGGGGGATCTAATAGGACATGACTCTGGAGCTGCATCATTTGGTGAATTGAGGGGAGAGAGTGGTTACAGACTTAGAAAGCTATTATTTATAGGGGTAGGATGGATTTCAGTGGGTGCATATGCATATTTAAAGGTGCTTTCACACTGAGTAACAGCTTAAATATGACAGAAGTGGTTGGGGAAAAACTTGAAAAGCTGCAAGCATAAATTTTGTTCCTTAATCTAATTACTCTCCCCCCACCAAAATTATTACATATACATGGCAAAACAATTCAAATTGTGTAGAAGGATATACAGTTAAAAGCTAAGGCTCCATGTCTTCTTCTTAGACGTAACCAAGTTAATGGTTTCCTATATAAATCCTCAAAATGTTTTTCTGCGTGTATACCCTACATATGTCTTGTGGTAATTCTTAATGCTGGTATGAATATTGATCTCTATACTTTCAAGAATTAAGCGTTAAAACCTACACCTTTTTTTATCCACTGCTGTATAACTAATGCCAGATGGTACCTTGACAATATCTGAGGTGATGCTATGTGACAGTACCTATTGTGATGATCAGAATTTATGCTTCAAAGATTTTATGACTTGCAGAAGATGCCAAATTTCCATCTAACCAAAAATATTATGTTCATTCCCAATGCAATGTTAAAATATTCAAATTTACTTTGATTTATTTCTGCTTGGGAATGCAATCTGGAATTTAAGGAATGTGTGTTTTCTGTAGCAAAATGATGCATGATTGCAGGTGAAATTATGTAATTTCTGTGAGTAGAAGAACGAGGGTGTACAATCTGAATCTAAGCTATTCCACTCACTTTCCTGTAAGTGACTTGGGTTAGAGATTATTTCTCTTCAAGTGACAGGGTCTTTTGTGTATGTTTACCTCTGCCCTCAGTAGGAGCTTGTTTAGGGGACTGAGAGTCCAGTTTCTAAAGCTGCAAACCACCCTTTGTGTGAAGAGGAATTGTGAGAGGTCATTTGTACCACTGGCGTCCAGATGGCTTTGAAATTTTGAAGAAGCTCGGTGTGGAGGCTGTTTGGAATCAAGGGCAGATTTGAAACCATATGGGACTGTTTTAGTCTAGAAAAGTTAAAATTTATAAAGAGGAATGACTAAAAATAAACCCACTCTTGGGCAGTGGCTAGGGGAGGAGCCATCCCTCAGAGTTTGGAATACTGGGTTCTTGGCTTCTTGTCACAAAAATGCGAATTTTCTCCACCCCTCTCCTCCCCTTTCTTGGCCTCCTGTGACCCTCCATCACTTTGTTTCCTGCTTGCTTTTTCTGAATGGGGACTTTATAATTTTGTTGTTTACTGTCTGTGGTGCAGGGACTGTTACTGTCAGGTCTGTTGAAAGGCTGCCATGGAAAGGGTCAGCGTAGTCATTTGTTTTTTATGGAACCTCCTTTCTACGCCGGCAAAGCCCTAAATCATACCCTTGTTCTAGTAGACAAAGTAAGTGACAAAATGGGTATTTAAAACAGGGGAAATAAAACATCACTCAAAAATCCCTAACAGAATTGTTTATTTTACTCTCACCTTTAATCACAAGTAGAATTATTCTTTATTCACAAATACAGTGAATCTAAGCTTTTAGCTGAGCATTTAGTGGAACATCTACCCAGTAAGCTTTGCTTATGTTGCAGACAGCTACCCTGAGGAGTGATTTGAATTTAAATGTGATTCCCTTATTAGTTTCTGCTAACTGCAAATATCCCAGGCACTTAATTAAGTGGCTGAGTAATGTATGAATGCTCACTTCTGCTTGTCATGCAGAACAAAGTGATGTATTTATATTCCATGCACAATATGAAATTTAATGACACGGGCAACAGTAATTTAGAAAACCTTTGTTTTTATTGTCCTTGTTTTTGCTTAAGCAATTTCTCCGCTTTGTCATAGTTTGGCCAGGACAGTGATATAAGACTTGGTCCAAATGTTAGCTGCTGGCAGGTGACATTTCCTAATAAACCAGAGGTTCTGTGCCATCTAATGACTTAAAACATTGGTGGGTTTTCATTAACTATGTTATCTTGGCATTTGTTCCTTACTATAATTTTTAATTTAGGAACAGAGAACACTTGTTTTATTTAGCTGTTTAACCATTGAAACAGAAGGGAAAAGGTAGATTCTCCTAGGGTTTGAATGAATACATTGGATTGCAAAGTAAACAAATAAAAAAACAGCCAGTACTGCTTTTTGAACACTAGATTGTGGGGACAAAAACATTGAGGCCACGTCTCCTGATAAGTATTTCAGAGAACACTTTTCATGTCTGTAAGTTTTCAAAACTTATATATATATTTATATATATATATATATTTTATATACATAAATGTACATATATAGATTATATATATGTTATATAAATATATATAAATTATATGTTTATAAGTATATATGTAAATTTCAGGAATCCAAAAAAGCCAAGAGTGTTTTGTTTGACATTCAAGGTCAGTCCCAAAGGCAGGACCCCGGTTTCCCCTTTCTCCCAATTTCTTTGGGTCTCTCTCTCTCTTATGTTTGCATAGTACTTCAAATACCTCTAAATTAAATGTTTATGTTTTGGGCTGTGCATATGTTTGTTCATTTGGACAGCTGTTTGATTTGTCAGATGGTGCTTTTGTGGTGCAAAGCAGAAGGAATTCATGTCCTCTCTATTTCAGTTCCTTTGCTCTACGTGTGGGGTTGGGAGGCTCCTTTAATTGGAGTCTCAGCTCTCTCTGTCTGTTCTGGAAATCCTAACCTCAATTAGTCGATTCTCTTTATTTAGACAATTTCATTTGTTTCCTAATGGACTTCGGTAGGTGATGAATTGAGTCAAAGTTGCAGCATATGACTTCCTGGCATAAAATGTGTTTTGTATCCTGAATTCTGTACTGCAAGAAAGCTGCAGCCTTCATCTGAACTATAATTCCTGACTGGTTGGGGAAGTGTGTGTAAATTATGTAGTCCTGCTTTCACAGACCTGCATCATCTCATTCCTGCCAGCCCCAGGCACACCCTACCCAGGACCACCCTACCCAAGGCAGGTTTGCTGGGAGAATGCGGGGTTCTCACGGTTACTGACGGAGAAGCCCCACTGCATGGTCAGTTCTTGGCAGTGCTTTTCCTTGGTGTCTCACTAATCATAAACTGTTCTGTGTAAAATGATTCTTACATTCGGCAAAATTCATAGTTTTGATTTGGACATATTTCAGTCTTTGCTGCTCTTCTCTTATCAAACCCCCAATTTTAGGTGTGCTGACAAGTCATTGAGCAAGGGAGTGGGAAAACACTATAAAAAGCAGCAAAATGCCGGGATCTGTTCTGATCTCCTAATCTCTGTGCGCTTGCATTTGATGGGCTTTCTCTTGCTGGCTCTGAAATCAAATCTTCTGCCTCAGCCCTTTCAGCCACTGTGACCTCACCATATGCCCCTGACTGGAGAGAAGCCCAGGTTGGCTGCTTGTGATCAGAGTCCACATATGTTGAGGGGAGGGACCCCGGAAGGCGGCTGACAGTATTCCTTCAGTTGGCAATCCCTTTAGGGAAAAGAAAGGTGCGTCCTATGCCTGCTTTTATGCTACAGACTGTATTCAAACTCCAGTTCAGAGTGACCATGGCCACTGATAGCACCTTTCCTCAACCCTCCAGCTAGAGAGCTCGGCTGTGGACCTTATTCATCTTGGCAGAGAAGTAACTTCCTTCTTTGCTTTTCCTTTTTTTTTTTTTTTCCCCTTTTGTATGAAGAGCAGTGTAGTTCAACATTCAACTAATCAGCAGTGACAAGCCCCATTTGACTGCTCACTTCTCCAGTGAAGCTTCCAGCTTTTAGGCATCAAGATTAGGGAGGCTCTCCTCTGGGTGGACCAGTTTGTTTCTCAGTGACATAAGAGCATTGCCTGGGGTGTGCACTGCGTAAGGCGTGTCAGTTGAGATATAATTTTGCTCTTTTGATGGATTTTTCAAGTATTTACTACAAGCTAAAGAGACTAGAAATATATATGACCCTCTGTCTCTCCTAATCACATTAGATTATTTTTATTTAAAATTTTTTTAACGTTTATTTATTCTGAGAGAGAGAGCGCGTGCGTGCGCGCGCACGCGCAAGCGAGAGGGGGAGGGGCAGAGAGAGAGGGAGACAGAATTCCAAGCAGGCTCCAGGCTCCAAGCTGTCAGTATAGAGCCCAATGCAGGACTAGAACTCACAGACCTCGAGATCATACCCTGAGCTGAAGCTGGATACATAACCCACTGAGCCACCCAGGCACCTCATGCATTAGCTTCTTTTTATTTGAACATCTGGTCCTACCATAAGGGCAGAATATCAGGGTTGGAAAGATACTTAGACGTTTAGTCTATACATCCATCTGGTCTTCATTCATAACCATAGTACCTTTCTAAATGTCATCTAGCCTAGATTTGAATGCTTTCAGAACCAAGAGACTCATTTTCTTCAAAAGCAGACACTTTTGTCTTTGGATAATTTTGTTAAATAGGGCATCCACGCACGCACACACACACAGACACACACAGACACACACACACACACACACACACACACACACACACAAACACACACTGTGCCCTTGCCACTAAATCACCTCTCTTCTTTCCTTGCATTGTACCATGGGAATCTGGAGGATAGATGTAAAATGGAACACTTACTGATTCTTGCTAAAGTCCAGCTCCAGCTTCCCATACCAGCCTATCAAGATTTTTTTTTTATCTTAATCTGATATGCAAGGTATTTGTTCTCTCCCCTGATTTGACATCAGCAGGTGTGATTGATGCATTTTATTGACATGCAGTGTAGACTAGTACTTAAGTGGTGTTGTGGGTGAGATGAGTCTGGGTTCTAAGCCCGGCACCATGCATAACCCGCTGTCCAGACTGTGAGTCTAAGTTTCTTATTTTATGGGAGAAGTTCTATTTATTTCCTCCAAACTTAGTATAACCTTTAAATTTTTTAACAAAAAGAAACACAGGATAAGTTTTGAGTTACCTTCCAAATGTAATTGTTACACCATCAGAGTCAAGTTTCATCTTCTTAAAATCACTTTATTAAGGTATGATTGACATGTAAAAAGCTGTACATGTTTAATGTATACAACTTGATGAGTTTGGGGATGAATATATACCTGTGAAACATCATTACCATCAAGGTCATAGACATATCCATCGCCTTCCAAAGTTTCCTACCATTCCCTTTGTTATTATTACTGAGGTTTTTGTTTTTTTGTTTTTTTTTTTGCTTTTGTTTGGAGAGCCTAAGTTTTGTATCTAAAAGAAAAGGATACGATGATAGTACTGCTTCATAAAGTGGCTTTCGGGAGTGCAGGGGATGATATAAAAAGGATGCTTTGCAAAGTGTTTTGCACATACTATTTAATAAATGCCATTATTATTGCTATTATTACTTCCTATCCTATATTCACAATGAGGGGCACAATGTTTATAAGGAGTGAAGCAAGGCCGGGCCCTTCTTATTATATATCTAGATATTTCTCAGATTGGTGTGGGATCAGTTGGTGTGGGATCAATTAGTAAAATATCTGGACATAATTTTTTAATAGTTAAGAGCATAGCTGCTTCTAGCATCCAGATCATTTTTATCCATATTTTTCATATGGCTATTTTAAGAGATTTTCAATCTGCAATAAAGACTGACAAATAAAGGTAGACTGTTAGTATTTGTTCTCCATGAAACTAGATTATTAGGACTCACCCTTTTTTTCCCTTCATCTAAGTATTTCTTTTATTAAGTTGTCTGTAGTATTTTACAGAATATATTTCAAGCAGAATCTACCTATTTTTTGGAAGTGGTTAACTATATTACCCATCTCCATTTTTCTATCATCTTCAGTATTCTTCTGTGGTTGCATGTCAAGCCAGTAATCTGCTTTGTAAGTGCTCTCCTTGACTCTGGTAGGCATTCTTTAAGCTTCTCTTCCATGAATGTCATTTTAGGATTTTGATAGTTGAGAGTTGTTACGCCAATTTGGCATTGTTAAATGATGAAAAGACAGCTACATCAATTTTATCTTAAGAACTCCTGGACTTTGTATCTCTTTGGAACCTGAGATTCAGTCAAACAAATGTTCAGAAAGGGAAGAGGACACACACACTCAGGTACTCTTTGTGGAGTATGTTCATTAGTTATTGGGATATAAATCGAAGTAAGGAAAATGTATTGAGCACTATGTGCAAGGTATTGTTTGAGTTCATTTCATAAACCTTATTTTATTTGCTTTTGAAAGCAATCTCATGATGTACAGTGATGTTACTGACTTTTCATACAGCAACAAACTGAAGTTCAGAGAGATTAAAGGAGCTTTTCCAAGACACTTGTATAAGTAAGTAGCGGAGTCTAAATTTAAGGTCTTACAGTCATTGGGCTCTTACAGACTTGAGAAGAGTGTATGCATTATAAACGAATAAAATACTACATATATGTGGAAATTTGATATTTCATAAATTGGTGTCTGTAGCCAATTTAAATTTCATTTTATTCATGCTCTTGGGAGAAGCATACAGAATGTGTGTGTGTGTGTGTGTGTGTGTGTGTGTATACATATATATATATATGGTATATATATATATACCATATGTATACCATCAATCTAGGAGGGTGGTTCTCTTTTCCTGGCTCTTCTGAGATAAAACTGGCTTGGGGAATTAAAATAGTGGTGGTGTTGGTGGTAGTGGTGATGGTGGTGTTAAATATTTTAGAAAAAACCCAACTGTAGCAGAGTGTACTAGTTTCAACTTACTTTCAGTTTGCTGAAATCAACCAGACTAAGCATGGAAAAAGATTGTTTAGTGTTGTGCTTGTTTACAAAGTGAATGACATTAATTTACTCTAAAGTCCATCTTCTTTGAATAAATTTAGACAACAGGTCAAATTCAGGATTATAAATGCCATAGGCCTAAGTACAGAAGGGATTTTATCTAAGAAGCCTGCACCTTCACTAATCTAAGCTTTCTATTTATTGGAGAGAGAAAAGTGTTAAGAGGCAGTCCTACCTGCTAGTTCAAGAGTACTTTATACTCCCGACAAGTTTCTGCAGAAGTCTCACTAATCACATGTTGGTTAAAGCTGGCAACCCTGCTTTTTTCACTTTCTCACTATGCAATGCAACATTCTCCATTTCTAGGAGCATCTTGGGGTATAATCCAACTGTCTGGTCTTACTTGACATATATATATATCATCAGATACCAGATTGAAATTGCTAATGCATATCCTGCTTTAGCAAATTAGCATGACTCTAATGCATATTTACATTTGATGATACAGAAATAGCCTCACATGGCTATAGAGTAACAAGAGGTTGTTTCCCAACACGTGGAACGTACTGAAAAGTTTTAAATGAGTTGTTGTTCTCCTTGCAAAGTAAAGGTACCTCTGGAATTGTAAATTCTGTCAAGTTCCAAATAAAATGCTCAGTGTTGTTAAAAGATAAACTAAGGCACATTAAAATTTTAAGGGCTTATTTGAGCAATCATCAATTCAAATCGGGTAGCAGCAAACCAAAAGTGGCTAGGAGTACTCCTAGACAGGAGCTGGGAAGAGGTTTTCATAGAGCAGATGGAAGCAAAGCAAGGAAATTATTTGATTGGCCATAGCTTAAGTGATCACCTTTTTTAGGAAAATCTAGTTGACTGTTTGTGATTGGTTTCTTGAGTTTCATTTTCTTATATACAAGTGTACTGACTCTGGCTTAGTTTTCTGTTTGCTTCCATAGGCTACCAAGGCATGAGAGCCACCCCAGTCTAATGGCTTGTTTAATTACCGTAATGATGTGAGTCTGGGAAATAGAGAAGGAAAGCCTCATTGCTGCTGCTTATAATTTTCTTCTTTCACTAATAACAATAGTATGAGGCCATTCAGTATTTACATATTACTGAACATGGTTCCTTCATAAGCATTTTGAAGTTGCTTGAATTCTAGTTTAACAGAAATATTTTATAGGAGTGCCCTAGTTCCTGCCTCTGTCAATGCCCTGCCCTCATGCTTCCATGCCATGACCAAAGATCTGAGCCAAGGGCCAATCTCGATTCTACTAAATGGAATTTGGAGTTCTGATTTCATTGTCCACTCTAATCACTGACAATCCTGACTGACTACCAGAACACTTGTGAATCTTTCTTTTCAAAAATCACTCAGACTCTTATTTCTGCAGGTCTTGAAGAAGCACTTCAGGCAATTCTCTTGAGAAGCCACTAGTCTAGTCAGGATTGGACGATACCATTCCCCTCCCTAGCTCTCACTCTCCCTTTCTCTTTCTTTTCTTGCCCATAAATATTTTTAAACATTTAATTGTACACTGGGCACCATTATATAAAGACCACTAAGACCTCTCCTGCCTTCAAAGAAATTATGGTCTCTCTTACCATGTGCATTGTCATCTATTAAAAAAATTTTTTTAATGCTTATTTTTGAGAGACAGAGTCAGAGCACGAGGTGGGGTGGGGCAGAGAGAGAGGGAAATACAGAATCTTAAGCAGGCCCCAGGCTCTGAGCTATCAGAACAGAGCCCGACATGGAACTCGAACACATGAACCATGAGATCATGACCTGGGCCAAAGTCGGATGCTTAACTGTCTTAGCCACCCAGACACCCTACCATGTACACTGTCATCTTCAAGAAGAGTTGTACTCTGCCACAAACAAAACAAAACAAAGCTCTTTTGAATCTTTTTACAGAGCTGCTTTCTAGGCCTTTTTATCATTCTTATTCTCTTCATGGTTACCCTCTATACTACAGATGATTACCATGACTCATAAGTAGATCCAATATGTATATTTATAATTCTTTTTAAAAACATATTAAAGAACAATTAGACAATGAGAGCAGTCTTTGTAAATTACCTTCCTTTCAGTTACTTCATATCTGCTTTTTACTTATATACTATGGTTATCTTTTCCTGAAGTATTTTTCTTTTTTTTAAGTTTATTTATTTATTTTGAGAGAGAGACAGAGAGGGTGAGCCGGGGAGGGCCAAAGAGAGAGGGAGAGAGAATCTCAAGGCAGGCTCCATGCTGTCAGTGTGGACAGAGCCTAATGCAGAGCTTGAATTCACAAACTGTGAGATCATGACCTGAGCTGAAATCAAGAGTGGACGCTTAACTGACTGAGCTACCCAGGCACCCCTTCCCAAAGTGTTTCTAAGTCGTCCATTGTCTAATCAAACTCTCTTTGTAAGCCAACACCTATTGCTATCAATAACTGCTATCATTACTATAAGGTCCACTACCTGTTAGGTACTTAATTAGGCATCTTGTTGATGTGTGGAGATGTTGATGAGTATACAGCATATACAGTATGGATCAGAATACCTCAAATATGAAATATAGGTTATGGTATAATAATAATAATAATAATAATAATAATTAAAAAACACTATTTTATACTAACAATAATTTATACATTAGACTTAGTACCCATATTATATCTGGGCAAGTTGATTATCAAAGAGTGTTGTCTGTTGACTCATGCCTGAATATTGCTGCTCTGGAATTTGAACCTGGTTTCAGGAATTCCAAAATAATAAAATATATCATCTTATCACATGACTAGCAATTATGACAATTAATCTGTTCTTAGAGTCTTTGAAGTCTTTCCAACTTTTTAATACCTGGAATTACTTTCACAAATCTTTGCATTTTATTAAAAAAAGAAAGGAGAAAAAAAAAAAAAACTTAGGAACCAGCCATGTATATACATACCTACCCTAACAAATGAAGTAGTGAGTTTACAAAGAAATAAGGTAAGTCAAATAAAGCTGATAGATTCATATTTTCTGACGTTTACTGCTATGTATTTTATCACTCATTAATTCCTCTCTTTATTTAAAAATATTTCTCAAGTTTTTACTATGTAAGATAAACAATATTATTCATTTAGGTTAGAAGATTACCTTTCCAGGGCACCTGTGTGGCTCAGTCAGTTAAGCATCCAACTCCTGATTTCAGCTCACATCATGATCTCCATGTTCATGAGTTTGAACCCTGCATCGGGCTCTGTGCTGGACAGTGGAGAGTCTGTTTGGGATTCTCTTTCTCTCCCTCTCTCTGCTCCTCCCCTGCATGCATGCATGTGCTTTCTCTCTCTCAGAAGAAATAAATTTAAAAAAAAAAGGTTACCTTTTCATAGGAAATAAGTGAAACTAAACTAATTTTCCTTAACTCCCACTATAATTACTAGCAAATTATACTGGAAATGTTTAGCACTTACTTGACTTCCAGGTACTGGATTGACAAAATATGCACACGTGACCTCTTCTTAACTGCCTTGGTAAGTTATCACATAGTGAATGGATGCCCAAATATGTTTTAATTTAATTTAAAATGGTAAAAAATAGCCAAAGAATGTATCTCTCCGAGAACTTTTAGAAAACAGCAGCAGAACTATCTTCTTTTGTTAATTTAAGAGCAAACCTGCCTACAAATAGGAGGGTAAATTAAAAGGTTTTCTGCTATCCTTTCCAGCCCTGGTATTGTACTGTTGAACTTATCTATGATATTCATTCCTGAAGCTCAGCAGACAATCACACATAGAGGTCTGCCTGAAAATAGAGATAATAAGCTTGAATGACCTGACTATCCATGTTCTCTCATGGTCAAATACAGACACACACACATACACAAATATATGCACACTCTCTCCATACATACCCACACACACTCTCCTCCCATACTGTAATTTGTAACACAGCTCTGCAAAGATTGGCGAAACTCACACTCTGCATGGATTTTATCGAAACTTACACTCTGCATAGATTTTATCGGGGCATTCTGTGTATAGTTAAATGTTTCTTCTTGACCAATCAAGAATATCTCAACATATTCTCTACTTCATAAGTCTACCTCAGAAAGACAGCTGTGCTAGCAAGCATTCATTTTTACTATGAATTAGTTGGCTGCTCTATCTTACTGAGGTGTGTGGCTGGTTGTAACAAGACTGCTGGATACTTGATGTAACTAGTTTCGTTCCTGATGCAAAATACCAGGTATAATATTGAACAGTTTTGTTCTTGCTGATTTACTGTCACCCGTGTTTCAGGAGTGGTATATTTGGCATGCTTTCAGAAATAAAATTGTGGTTCTCTAACAGTTGTTTTATTCTGTATGAAGTGAACAGTTTCAGAATATTTATTCATAAGAAAACAATTCTCTTCCTTCCTTCTCTCTCCCTCTCCCTCCATCCCTCTCTCCCTTTGTCACTCCCTCTCTCACTCCTCCCTCATACTCCCACCTCTTTTCTTACTTTCTCTGTTATCTATTTACCCCTCCCTACCTCCTAATTTTGAGTTCCTTGAAAGGTCAGTACTTAACTAACAAAATTATTTTGAGGGAGATTTCATAGGTTAATATTTGCTTCAATTTTAGAACACCAAAATCTCAAGATTACAATTAAAGGGACATTTCTATCATTAGTAACTGCCCCTGTTAAATAAAAATAAACACACATTAAAAAATTTTTTTAATGTTTATTTATTTTTGAGAGACAGAGACAGAGACAGAGACAGAGCAAGTAGGGGAGGGGCAGAAAGAGAGGGAGACACAGAATCTGAATTAAGCAGGCTCCAGGCTCTGAGCTGTCTTCACAGAGCCCGATGCAGATGCAGGGCTTGAACTCACAGGCCGTGAGATCATGACCTGAGCTGAAGTCAGATGCTCAACCGACTGAGCCACCCAGGTGCCCCTAAACACACATTTTTAATTTAAACAAAAAAAATACTTCATGCTCAAAGGCTGCTCCATTGTCATTCAAGTTTTCAAAAACACCTGGGGAAACTGAGGTTCTAAGTTTTGTTTACAGAGTATATATATACTTCTCATTTTCTTTGTCTAAAAAAGCTGGGGATTTGAAATGTAAGTTTTTCCACTCTCTGTTTTTAATATTGTAGAGGATTAAATATAAACTTTAAGATTCCCTTTTAAAATGGTCAGGATTTTTTTTAACATAAATATGTTTATTTTATTTAGTTTACCTGTTTAATTCATAGCTCAAAGGTAATTATGTGGGGGGTTGTCTAACCAGACTTCTTACTTCTTATTCTCCTGGAACTGAGAATAGAAATGAAAAGCTTTCTCCTGGTAATTTCCCACTGGATATTTGAATTCTCATGAAGGAATATTCTGTATTAATTGTCCTTTGGCTTCGAAATAGTTTAGTATAACTTTTTTCAAGCCCTCCAGACAGAAGTGGCAGTTTTCTTATTCTATTTTTAATAAGTGTCTTCCATAATTAAATTCATGTTCTTCTTCATTTATAGACAGATTTTATAAACTAAGAGACAGCTTCCATAGATATGTATCACTTAGTTCTGTTCGCAAACATGAATATATACATGTGAATGTGCCTCATTCTATTTTACCTCTCATACTATCTGTATTTGTGCTTTTCACATACTATTTTACATATTTATTAGATGGCCTATGGTTTTGTTTTATTTTTATAAAATTAAACCTAAATACCCTAATAGCCAGAATTCTACTTCTCTATGCTCATATATACCTACTGTACAATAGTAAATATTGTTCTATAGTCAGGTTGCCTCTCTTAACACCTCTGAAAACTGTAGCTGTGTCTAGACCCAGGGCAGAAGCCTGTTCTCTCAGCTGGCCATGTCATCACATCCCCCAAAAGCACTTTTCAAGGCTTCCTCCTCTCAGAAGGCATCCCTGCCCCTTCTGGTTCTTTTAGTGTCTCCTCCTCCTTTGAATCCCTTTTGCACTAGGACTCTGAAGCACAGATTTTAATTATTTTGTATTGTTAATGTAACTCTTCAATGAGATACTATGATTCTGAAGGACAGAATTTCTTACTATGCTTCTTTGATCAGAGAAGCAAGTGCAGTGGAATTTACACACACAAATTAATTGGAGTGTGCTACTTTTAAAGTTCAGAAGAGTGCATCATATTGCCAAATGTACACAAGTTTTTTTTATTTTGTTATGATTATTTAGAATATAATTCCTTAAAATTTGTAAGTTAGGAATAATTAGGCCACAGAGATATTATTAATTAAAATTCTTTATTTTCTCTGATGAGGTCATACTTTAAAATACATATTTACTCTTAAATTATATATTGAAATTTTATATTTTATTTCAGTACTCATATGTCTAAATCACTTTTTATTTTAAGGGGTAGTGTTGCCTGATGAGTCATTTCATATAAATAAAATTAAAACATCATATACCAACTGTAAGTTAAATATGCCTTATTATAATAAATCTTGACCTGGATTCAGCAGTTTGATGGAGAATGTTGCAATCCTATTATGACTAATAAAATACATATAATTGTTATTCCTTCTGCTTCCTCTCCATGTGAAATCACATAGTTTAAACTTCATCAATTGGAGCAGGGATATCTTTCTGGGAACCTTTAGTGTCGTCTATGCCAGATTAAGTGTCACCCAAAAGGTCCTAAATCAGACAGCCTTTCTTAACTTCATTCAGGTTTCTTCTAGCATTAGTAATTTCCTTGAAGTTATATGGTATTCTTTATGTGCGCTAGTGCAAAATGAAAGGCAGTACACATTTAATTTCCCAACTACTTAAAGCTTTGGATTCTAAATAGTAATAATGAGATTATACAATTTATTTATTTGTTTTTAAATTTTACTGCTTAAAATTTTTTTTAATGTTTATTTTTGAGAGAGAGAGAGAGAGAGCGTGAGTAGGGGAGGGGCAGAGAGACAGGGAGACAGAATCTGAAGCAGGCTCCAGGCTCTGCGCTATCAGCATAGGTCTGACGCGGGGCTCAAACCCACAGACCGTGAGATCATGACCTGAGCCGAAGTCTGACGCTTAACCAACTGAGCCACCCAGGTGCCCCTACAATTTATTTTTAAATAAATTCTTTTATTTAAACTGTTTTCTGGATCTTCATATTTCCTGAGAATATGTATAAAACTCTTAACTCACTCCCTGGATCAGAGTTCTCAGTGTATGTTAACTATTATTATTCAAGTCATCTAGCTCTAAGCTGAATGGTATCTGTATTAAAGAGAAAAAATGATGATTATATAAGTGCAAACTTTGCTTATCTTAGTCAGACATCAAAGTCAAGGAAAACTTGCATGTATAGAATTTTTTACCTGTATAAATTCACTTTCTGAGATTGTTTTATTTGTAATGGTGTTAAGGTGTTATGCAAAGATCACCTCCTTGAGATTGAAAAGTTTGTTGCCATGGTTTTGGCTACATACTAACCTTAAGCTCTATATAACCAAATTTCTTTAGGCCTCACCTTTGTAACTTAAAAAAAAAAAGATTGGGTTAAAGATAATTTTTAAGGTCACACTTAAAATTCTATTAGAGAACATGTGTTTAGTGACACTGAACTGATCTGTTAGAGATGGACAATATGATTCTAAAATGTCTTTCTGCCATTCACTTCTGGCAATGCATTAAGGAAAATCTCATTTTCTTTGAACAAGTTGGAAGAGGGGAAGACATATATGCAGATATTTCTTGGTGTAAGAATTGGAGTGGATGGAGAGTACTAGGTAAAATATCCAGTCTAGGAATTTGTGTATTTCATTGTCTGTTTACAGTTTCTATTCATTGTGTTATGGCTCCTTTGATGCTATCAACATACCTTGCAACTCAGCTCTCCCAGAGGTTTGAAGGGCAGCATTTAACTTTTAGTTAGCAGGCTCAATTCATTTATTCATTTATTCAAATTATTTTTGCTGAGTGTTTGTATGGAAACTGCCTGACATATTCCCAGCTTGTTCACTGATTACCTTTCTCATGTCAGACAAGTTATGTAACTTCTTTAAAACTATTCCCTTATTTTTGAAAAAAAGATATTTTGAAGATTAAATGAGATTTATATATGTGTGTGTGTGCATGCACACACGCATACATACATATGTATGCATACATACATGTATTACTCTTGCTAATCTTTTAGGCTCAAAGTCATTTACATGTGTATATATGTATATATATAAGCAAGAGTATAACATATATTAGCAAGAGTAATACAGGATAAAACCTTAAAAAAATGGCAGCTATATGTACTTTTAAGTCAATGTTCTCTGTTCTGTCTGGAAAAAGTTTCAACAATATCTTGAATGAATGGAAAAGAATTTGATAGAGAAATAGGAGGGATAAACTACTCTAATACACCCTCAGTTAAAATATGTTGTAGAGAGGTTTATATCATTTTATTTTAAGTGGGACATTTTCTGTTTTTTTATTCTATTTTCCAATAGCAAACACATTAAGACAAAAACACGAGTAGAATACATTTTAAATACATAAAATATGAGAGGCAGTGAAGAGAAATTATAACAACAAAAAGTTGGGTGGTTGCCTGATGTTGTGAGAGTTTACTGAAATTTTTTTCTAGACATTAAGCCTCTCTGGTATTGGATTTACAGGGTTATTTGTCAAAGGAACATCTCTGTTCATTTTCTGTTGACAGAATTTTTTCTTTTTATTATGGAAATTTTCTATCACACAAATATAGAGAGAATAGTGTAATGAACCTTCATATGTACAATGTAATAGAATATTGATTTGTTAAAACATAAAGGAATTTCAGTAGCACTCCAGAAACTCAGTGTGGATCCAGATTTTAAAGCTTACCTAAATAAAATCAACTGTGACACCAGGCCAATATAAGCTTTAGTAAATATTTTGATTATAAGATATTCTCAGATTATAGGACATAGTTTGCACTGAAATTTATTGGGAATTGCTATTTATTGTTAATAGTTATTGTCACCAGCTATCTTCTTATTAGCCAACAAAAGAGGATAAGTAAAAGACAAAACAACTGAAGAGTTCTTAAATAGAACTTAGAACATAAAAAAGTATATAGACAAATATAAAATAATTATGCTGTGGGAAGACAAAATAGACACAATTCTTCCTATTACCCCTCTAAGGACAACTAAAAACATGAACAAAACACAACAAAAACAAAACAAAAACTGTGAGACATTGAAAGGTGGTGAGAAGAAGGAAGACTGGCCAGGGAGCTTAAGATCCAGGATGAGTTCTCTGTTTTCTTTTGCCTCATATATTCCCAGACCTGGAACAGAAGGAGTTCACAAATTGGAAATGCCAGTGAATGCAAACAGACAAAGAAAATGCCCCAACAAAAGCATGTTCTTCTAGCCAAAGACTCATGAAAGGGACAGCCTGTAAAGACAGAATGTTTTAGATAATATCTGCTCTACTTCAGCCAAACTCACAGAAAAACTATGGACTCATCCCACTTAATCCCATGCTGACAAAGGCTAAGTGGGAGCCTAGTCTTATAGTCTCATGAACTTTTAAGGAAGCACCCAACAGCCCACCAGGGTGGTGTCAGTAAAGATCAAGAAGGGAGATGGCATATTCATTCTTGATGATCAGTAATGAGGCTCCCCAGTAATATCAGTGGAGAGTGCAGATGGTGAACCTTGATATCCACAAAACCTAGCACTATGGAAGGGACCCCACTCAGGTGGAGTCAAAGGACATTTAATAATGAGTTAAACTTACACCCTCACCCAGTGCTACCAGGGCCATCACCACCATGGTGTCAACAGACATGACTTAGAAGGCTGAAAATCTCACTGTTTTTTTTTTTTTTTTTTTTTTTTTAAGCAGTAAATAGGAACATTGTTCCTTCAGGTGTTAATGAAGGTGAGTAAGAAAATTGGACTACAGTATCTACCTAGCACTAGTCAGATGCCTCCCTGACTTTCCTTGTGAGAGTACTATACAAGAAAATTGTTTTTAAAAGTTTTAAATAAGAGACAGTCTCATAACACTCAAATGTATAGGTCTTAATTTAAATGTATAGGTCTTGCAGCAAGAACCAGGAATATCTCAAACTGGATGAAAAAAAGATTATCAATAGATATCAACACTGAGAAGATAAAGATGTTAGAATTATCTGACAAAGGTTTTACTTTTTTTTTTTTAATATTCTTTTATTTTGAGAGAGTGAGTAAGTGCAAGTTGGGGAGGGCCAGAGAGAGAGAGGGAGAGAGAGAGGATCCCAAGCAGGCTCCACCGACATGGGGCTCAATCTCACAAACTGTGAGATCATGACCTGAGCCAAAATCAAGTCAGACACTTAACTGACTGAGCCACCCAGGTGCCCATCTGACAAAGATTTTAAAGTATGCATGATAAAAATGCATCAAGGAGCAATTAAAAACACGGGAAACAAATGAAAAAATAGCCTAAATAAAGAAATAGAAAGTCTTAACATTGAAAGAGGAGATATAAATAAGAAGAATCAAATGGAAATATTAGAAATGAAAAAGACAAGTGAAATGAAGAGCTCAGACTTCCAGGGAAGATGGTGGAGTATGAGGACCCTAGGCTCACCTTCCCCATTGATACAACTAGATAACACTCACATCAGTGTAAATAACCCAGAAAATGACCCGAAGACCAACAGAACAAACTCCACAACTAAAGGTAGAGAAGAAACGGCATCAAAGAGGTTAGGAAGGGCAGAGATGTGTTTGGAAACTAAATGGCCTTGTGGGACTGTCCTTGGGGAAGGAGGGATGCCAAATGTATGGAAAGGGGAGAGTAACAGACCCCCACACCTCTGGGGGAGCGTGCCCACATAGGAAAGACAAATCTCTATAACATTTGGTTTTGAACACCAGAGGAGCCAAATTTTGTGATTTTTTTACCACCAGTGGGACTTAAAACCTGGAATTAAAAAAAAAAAAATCAGAGGGCTTGATTCTAGGAGAGCTGGTGGGTGAGAAAAACACAGTCCCCTCCCTTAAAGAGACAGTAAAACAAACAGTCCATGGAGATACAGCATAGAAGCAGCAGTTTGATAGGCACCTGGGGCATATGGGAGGAAGAATTATTCACTAACTTCACAGTGCATCTCTGAGGGATACAAGTTGCTGGAGAACTCCTCCAGGAACAAAATACCTGGCAGGCACCATTTCCCTTCCCTACTCTGAGCATAAACATGGAGCCGCCTTTAGGACTCTGTACATAACTTGCTAGCACTGCCACCCCCTCCCCATTATCCCACACTGTGCTTATGCTAATCAACCCATCTAGACAGCCTGTCTCAGTCCCTGAGCTAACAAGTCTGTCCCACAGAGGAATGTCCGCTCACAAAGTAAGCATCAATGAAGCATTGCTCTAGCCCCCTTGAGCTGTGCTTTGGGAGATCTGCCCTCTCCAATACACTCTTGGCCAGAGCTCCTACAGGGAGGTGCCATAGGCCCAGTAGCATGCAAGCAGCCCTGCAATGGCCAGCACCACTCCTTCCCTAGAGAGAGGAAAAGATAATCACATATACCCCAGTCAGACGGAGACTCTTTAGAAGAACTAAAGCTTCTTAGGGGACAACATAGGGAAAGTTACCTATAATTTGGTATTCATTTTTGGCAAATACCTGGTCTGACTCAACTCAAACCCAAATCATCCAAAGACTGGCCCAATAACACCATAGTGTTCAAATACTGCACATGACCGGCAAAGAGAGACATTGTAGACAATTGAACTGAAGGAGAAACCTTCTCAACCACAACAGTAGGTCTCACACATTACACATAAGAGACACCCCTGAAGTGTCATGTTCTGAAGAACAGGGGACAGTGCCCAGTAGGGCACTATAGGACCTCTTCTTCATAAAGTCATTACTTTCAAGCACAGAGATGAAGCTGTCTTTCCTAACACAAAGAAACAGATGCAGAGAGTTAGACAAAATGAGAAGACAGAGGTATATGTCCCAAATGAAAGAACAAAACAGAATCACAGCAAGAAACCTAAGCAAAATGGAAATAAGTAATATGCCTAATAGGGAATTTAAAGTAATGATCATAAAAGATAGTCATTAGACTTGAGTGGAGGACATCAGTGAGACCATTAACAATGAGATTAAAACAAACAAACAAACAATCAAACTATAAGAAGAAGAATGAATCAGTGACCTGGAGGACAAAGTAATGGAAAGTAATCAAGCTGAACAGGTGCAAGGGAAAAAAATATACAAAATGAGAATAGACTTAGGGAACTCAATGTCACTGTCAGGTGTTATAACATTTGCATTAAGGGATCCCAGAAGGAGGGGATAAATAAAAGGGGACAGAAAATTTATTTGAAGAAATGGGTGAAAACTTCCCAAATCTGGAGGAGGAAACAGAAATTCCAATCCAGGAGGCACAGAGAGCCCCCAACAAAATCAACCCAAAACACATAGTAATTAAGATGGCAAAAAGTAGTGGTAAAAAGAGAATTATAAAAGGAGCAAGAGAAAATAATTACATACAAGAGAAACCCCATAAGTCTATCAGCTTATTTTTCATCAAAAACTTTGCAAGCCATAAGTGAGTGGCATGACATATTCAAAGTGTGAAAAGAAAGAAAAAAACCCAACAGCTTGCAACCAAAAATAATCCATCCGGACAGGCTATCGATCAGAATAGGAGAGATAAAGAGTTCCCCAGACAAACAAGAGTTAAAGGAATTCATCACAACCAAACAGACCTACAAGAATGTGAAAGGTGACTCTTTGGGTGGAAAGCAAAGACCATGAGCAAGAGTAAGGAAATTAGGAACCAGGAAAGCAGTAAAAATAAGCATATCTGTAAAAATCAGCCTAAGGACTCACAAAATAAAAGGATGTGAAGTATGACACCATATACCTAAAACATGGCAGAGAGAGAAGTAAAGAATGGGTTCAAATTTAAGTGACCATCAATTTAATATAGACTGCTATATACAGAAGATATTATGTAGAGACCTAATGATAGTCACAGATCAAAAACCAATATTGGACATGCAAAAAATGAAGAGAAAGGATTCCAAATATATCACCAAAGAAAGCCAATTAATCATGAAAGAATAAACAAGAGAAGAAATAAATGGAGAAAAACTTCAAAACAGCCATAAAACAAGAACAAAGTAGTAATAAGTAGAAATAAGTTATTACTTTGAATGTAATTAGGCAAAATGCCTCATTCAAAAGACATAGTGTGATAGAATGGTTAACAAAAAAAATTCATCTATATGGCACCTACAAAGGACTCATTTCAGACCTAGAGACACATGCAGATTGAAAGTGAAGGGATGGACAAGTGTTTATTATGGAAATGGATGTGAAAAGAAAACCATGTTAGGAATACTCATATTTGACATAATAGACTTAAAAACAAAGACTGTAGCAAGAGACAAATATTGACACTGTATAATCATTAAAGGGACAATCAACAAGATAATTTAACAATTGTAAATATTTATGCACCAACATAGAGGCACCCAGATATTTAAAGCAGTTAAAAACAAGCATAAATAAATTAATTTACAATGATACAATAATAGTAGGGGACTTTAACACCCACTTACATCTTTGGACATATCATCTAAACAAAAAATAAGGAAAGAGTGACTTTGAGTGACACACTGGACAGATGAATTTAACAGATATATTCAGGACATTCTATCCCAATCAACAAAATACCCATTGTTTTCAAGTGCACATGGAAAATTCTCCAGAATCTATCACATATTAGACCACAAAACAAGTCTCAACAAATTCAAAAAAGATCAAAGTTATTCCATGCATCTTTTCTGACCATAATGCTATGAAATTAGAAATAAATCTCAAGAAAAAATCTGGAAAGACTACAAATACATGGAAGTTAAATAACATACTAGTAAGCAATAAATGGGCAAACTAGGAAATAAAATAAGAAATAAAAATGAACATGGAAATAAATGAAAATCAAAACACTATAGTTCAAAACCTCTGAGATGCAACAAAAGCTGTTATGAGAGGGAATTTTATAGCAATACAGGTCTACCCCAGGAAGCAAGAAAAATCTCAAGTGAACAACCTAACCTTACACTTAATAAAGCTAGAAAAAGAAGAACAAATAAAACCCCCAAGCCTGCAGAAGAAAATAATAAAGGTTAGAGCAGAAATAAGTGAAATAGAAACTTAAAAAACAGTGGAACAGATCAGTGAAACCAGGAGGTGGTTCTTTGAAAACATAAGCAAAATTGATAAACCTCTATCCAGACTCATAAAACAGAGAGAGAGAGAGAGAGAGAGAGAGGAAGAGAGGACTCAAATAACAAAATCAGAAATGAAATAGAAATAACAACCCAAGCCCACAGACTACAAAGAATTACAGGAGAATGTTATGAAGAATTATATATCAACAAATTGGACAACTTAGAAGAAATGGGTAACTTCCTAGATATATAATCTCCCAAAATTGAATCACGAAGAAAAAAAATTTGAACAGATTGATTACCAGCAATTGATTGAGTCAGTAATCTAAAAACTCCCAGCAAACAAAAGTTGAGGACCAGATAGCTTTACAGTTGAATTCTACCATACAGTTAAAGAAGAGTTAATACTTACTGTTCTCAAACTAGGTGCACCTGGGTGGCTCAGTTGGTTGAGCCACCGACTTTGGCTCAGGTCATGATCTCACAGCTTGTGAGTTTGAGCCCCACATCCAGCTCTGTGCTGACAGGTTGGAGCCTGGAGCCTGCTTCGGATTCTGTGTCTCCCTCTCTCTCTGCCCCTAACCCACTCGCATTGTGTCTCTGTCTCTCTCAAAAATAAATAAACATTAAAAAATTAAAAAAAATACTTATTGTTCTCAAACTATTCCAAAAAGTAGAAGGAAAGCTTCCTAATTCTTTCTATGAAGTCAGCTTGACCCTGATACCAGTAAAGACACCACAAAACTATGGGCCAACATCTCTGATGACCATAGATGCAAAAATCCTCAACAAATATTAGCAAACCAAATCCAGCAATATATTAAAAAAGTCATTTTTTTATGATCAAGTGGAATTTATTCCCAGGATGCAGGTGTGGTTCAAAATTTGCAAATCAATCAACATGATACATCACATCAACAAAAGAAAGGATGAGAGCCATGTGATCCTTGCATAGATGCAGAAAAAAAAAAAAAAAAAAAACATTTGACAAAGTACAACATCCACTTGTGATAAAAACCCTCAGCAAAGTTGGTTTAGAGGGAATGTGCGTCAACATAAGAAGGGCCATATATGAAAAACCCACAGCTAACATCATTCTCAATGGTGAAAAACTGAGAGCTTTCCCTCTAAGTTCAGGAATAAAACCAACATGTCCACTCTCACCACTTCATTCAACATAGTATTGGAAGTCCTAGCCAGAGCACGCAGTCAAGCAAAAGAAAGGAAAGGCATCCAGATTGGTAAGGAAGAAATAAAACATTCACTATTTGCAGATGACATGATACTATATAGAGAAAATCCTAAAGACTCCACCAAAATTCCACTAGAACTGTAAAATGAATTCAGGAAGGTCTCAAGATAACAAAATCAATATACAGAAATCTATTACATTTCTATACACTGATAATGAAGCAACAGAAAGAAAATAAGAAAGCAATCTCATTTACAATTGCACCACAAATAATAAAAATCTAGGAATAAACTTAATCAAGGAGGCAAAAGAACTGTCCTCTGAAAATTGCAAAACGTGATGAAAGAAATTGAAGATGACACAAACAAATGGAAAGATATTCCATACTCATTGATAGAAAGAATAAATATTGTTAAAATGTCCATACTTACCAAATAAATCTACAGATGTAATCTTTATCAAAATGCCAACAGCATTTTTCACAGAATTAGAACAAATGTTTCTAAAATTTGTATGGAACCAAAAAAGACCCCAAGTATCCAAAATAATCTTGAAAAAAAAGCTGCAGGTATTAAAATTCCAGATATCAGGTTATACTACAAACCTGTAGTAGTCAAAATAGTATGGTTCTAGTACAAAAATAGACACATATATCAGTGGAAAGGGTAGAAAGTCCAGAAATAAACCCTTAATTATATGGCCAATTACTCTTTGACAAAGCAGGAAAGAATATGCAATGGGTAGTCTCTTCAAGAAATAGTGTTGGGAAAACTGGACAGCTGAATGCAAAAGAATGACATTGGACCACTTTACACCATACACAAAAATAAACTCAAAATGGATTACAGACCTAAATGTGAGACCTGAAACCATGACCATCCTAGAAGAGATCACAGACAGTAATTTCTCTGACATTGGCTATAACCAGACTTTTCTAGGTACATCCTTTGAGGCAAGGAAAACAAAAACAAAAGTAAACTACTTGATACATCAAAGTAGAAACCTTCTGCAAAGCGAAGGAAACCAACAAAACTAAAAAACAACCTATGGGATGGGAGAAGACTTTTGCAAATGGCATATCTGATAAAGGGTTAGTATCCAAAAAAAAAAAAAAGTTATAAAAATCAACTGCCCCCAAACAAGTAATTCTATTAAACATGAACAGAAGGCATGAACAGGTATTTCTCCATAGAAGACATACAGATGGCCAGTAGACACATGAAAAGATGCTCAACATCACTTATCATCAGGGAAAGACAAATCAAAAACACAATGAGATACTACCTCACACCTGTTAGAATGGTTAAAATCAGCAACACAAGAGCCAAGCTTTGGTGAGGATGTGGAGTAAAAGGAACTTTCTTGCACTGTTGGTGGGAATACAAATTTGTGCAGCCACTGTGGAAAATAGTGTGGAGGTTCCTCAAAGAATTAAAAATAGAATTACCCTACCATTCAGTAATTACACTACTGTGTATTTACCCAAAGAATTCAAAAACACTAATTCAAAAGAATATTTACACCCCTATGTTTATTTAAGCTTATTTATAATAACCAAATTATGGAAGCAGCCCAAGGGTTCATCAATAGATAAACAGTACACACACACACACACACACACACAAACAAACACTGTGGAATATTATTCAGCCACAAAAAAGGATGAAATCATGCTATTTGCAATATTATTGATGGAGCTTAAGAGTATAATGCTATGTAAAATAAGTCAGAGAAAGACAAATACCATACAATTTCACTCATATGTGGAATTTATAGAACAAAACAAATTAACGAGGGGAACAAAAAGAGGGAGACAAACCAAGAGACAGACTCTTAAGTAGGGCAGATGGCAGGGGTGACACCAGAGGGCAGATGGCAGATGATGGAGATTAATAGTACTCTTATCATGATGAGCACTGAGTAATGTATCAAATTGTTGAATATTGTACACCTAAAACTAATATAACATTGTATATTAAATATATTGGAATTAATATTAAAAACTCAATAAAATTACAAAAAAAAAGCTCAATGGATGGGCTTAATGGAAGGATGGAGGGGCAGAGGAAAGAATCAGTGAACTAGATGTAGAAAATAAAAATAACCCAATCTTGAATGACAAGAAATAGATGAACGACATGAACAGAGTCTGGGGGACATTAGGAACCATAAAAAACGTCATAGGAATTCATACTACCAGGGTCCCAGAAAAACAGAGGAGAAGAAATCAAGGTTTAAAAAGTACTTGAAGAAATAATTTTTGACAAATATCCACAGTGGGCAAATGACATAAACGTACAGTTTCAAAGAACTAGGGAAACCCCAACTTAAATAACTTAAGAAATCTATACCAAGACACATCATAAACTTCTGAAAAGTTAACACAGAGAAAAAGCTTGAAAACAGCCAGAGAAAACCAAGACCTTACCTGTAGGGGGAGGTCGGTAAGAATGATACTAGAAGAAGGTAAAGAAAAGGTAAAGGGAAGTAGGTTTTCTATAGATAACATGAACTGGTGAAATGATGACACCTGTGAGCTAGGCTACATGTGTGTATATATAAAGTAATACCTAGAGCACCCACTAAAAAAGCTAAACACAGTGACATGCTCAAAAAACCCCATTTATTAAACAAAATAGAATTCTTAATAAAATGTTTAATCCAGAGGAAATCAGGAAAAAGAAAGCAGCGAAACAAATAAACAAAAAAGTAAAATAGAACAGAAATAAAATGGCTAATTTAAGCCCTAACATATTAGTAATTACATCAAATGTAAATTGTTTACACCAATTTAAAGACAAACCGGGAGAGTAGATTTAAAAAATGACATGACTTTATGCTGTCTGAAAGAAACTCACTTCAAACGTAATGTTACAGGTAAAGTAAATGTTACAGGTAAAGTAGCTTTAAGAAAAAAGAAAATTAGCAGAGATTTATTACATTATGATTAAAAGTCAATCCACCAAGAGGACATAGCCATCCTAAGTGTTGCACCAAGTAACAGAATTGTACAATATGTGAAGCAAAAGTGGTGCAATCGAAAGGAGAAATAGAAAAATCCACAATTATCATCTACCAATGGGATGTAGTCAGCAATAAAATGAAATAAAGTATTGATACACACAGCAACCTGACTGAATCTCCTGGAAATTGTGCTGAGTGAAAAAAGCCAATACTAACAAGTATGATTCAATTTCTGTAACATTTTGAACTGACACAATTTTTAAAATGGTGGGGGGTGGTAAGGAAGAGGTAGGGTTAGGAGGGAACTAGATGTGACTATAAAAAACAACATGAAGGATTCCTGTGGTGATGAAATTTTGTATATTTTGACTGTATTATCAGTGTCAATATCCTGGTTGAGATGTTGTACTAGTTTTACAAGATATTACTATTAGAGGGAATTGGGGTAAGTGATACAACAATGATCTTTCTGTATTATTTCTTATGACTGCACACGAATCTACAATTACCTCAACATAAAAGTTAAATTTAAAAAAGTATATAGGCAAACTAGCAAACTATAATACTGAAAGACAAAGGTTAATATGATTAAAAGTGTTATCCAAAGAAGAGGAGTATGAAATGTCACTATAAAAAAATAAATGAAAACGTCAAGCATGTTTTCAGCATTATGGACGTCCAAACCAGAAGAAATGCATTTTTTTTGTATGGGCCATTGGTTGTTTTATAAATTCGCATTGGAGACTTGGAAATCAAGCCAGAATGCTTCTCTTGTCATTTTTAATATTATGATTCTAAGTTACCTTATTTTTGTAGTGAATTCAAGAATATCTGAGTATTGAGTTTTCAAAGGTATTTCCTGCAAATTCTTCCCTCTCTCATGCATATTCTGTGCCCCCAATCAAGAGATAAGGTGAATTCCACCCTCCTCCCCCGATTCCTGAGACTGCTTTTATCAACAGTATGCCGAAGTGACCCTGATGTCAGTTTGGGCCTAGCATTTAATTGGCATTAGGTTTGTTTTTTCCTTTCTTGAAATTCTTTTTCTGGAGGAAGGTAGCCAATAAGTAAGTTTCTATCTGGAGATACTTGTGAGGTAGTAAGATGAGCAAATTGAGAAGCTCTGTGGCGAGAGGGAGATGGTCAACAAATATGCAAGTGTTCCTGCCCTCCCAGCAGAGGCACCAGATATGTAAGTGAAGAAGCCATCTTGGACATGACTGGTCAAATCTTCAGATGACTATCTCAGCCATCATCTTACTGCAAAGGCATCAGAAACCCAAGTGAGAAGTGCCTGGGTGAACCCAGTCAACCACAACAGAGCCCTGGAAGACAATACTGTATCCTGTTAAGCCCCTGGGTTCTAGAGTGATTGGTTGTGGTGTGATAACTAGAACACACTCCTGGTAAATGAGGCCAGGTTGAAAATATGTTTCACCGTAAAGAATTAAAACTATTTGTGCTTACGCCAAATGTCTGTAGTTTCATTTTCCATAGATGTAAGAAAGAACTAGTCATTATAGTTACACGTTTTATGTATATACATATGCATATGTACAGCAACATATTTTTAAAAATTTTTTTTAAGTTTATTTATTTTGAGAGAGACCTAGTACGAACCGGATGGGGTGGAGATGGAGAATCTCAAGCAGGATCTGTGCTGTCAGCGCAGATCCTGACGTGGGGTTTAAACTCACAAAACTGTGAGATCATGACCTGAGCCAAAATCAAGAGTCAGGTGCTCAACCAAATGAGCCACCCAGGCGCCCCATAGTAACATAATTTTGTTAAGTTTATTTTTTTATTTATTTTGAGAGAGAAAGAGAGAAGAGATAGTGTGTGCAAGTGGGAGAGGTGCAAAGAGCAAAGAGAGAGGGAGAGAGAGAACCCCAAGCAGACTCCGTGCCGTCAGTGCAGAGCCCAAACACGAGGCTCAGTCTCACGAGTCATGAGATCATGACCTGAGTGAAAACAAGAGTCGGAGGCTTAACTGACTGAGCCAGCCAGGTGCCCCAACATATATTTTTGTTTGGGAATTTTTAGTCCATATTATGCAACTCTGGTGCCATGTTGAATAATCTTGGCTTCTGACATCTTTCCAAATAAATGATATTTTTATACTTTTAGTAATTTTAAGTTCTGTTTTTTAATCTTATTTATAATGTATTAATTGATGATATTAAATATATTAATTTATCAATTGATACTGCAAAAATGTTCTGTGTTTATACTAACAGAATATTTAAGTCAAAATTAAAAGTGAAAGAAATGGCAATTATCATTTTTTAATATTAAAACTGCATATCCATAGAAGAGGATTTGTTCTTATAGAAAGAACTCCTTGCATTTACACCCTTATTCTGAAGTAATGTGTTGGATTAAACTAAGATTTTGGACTTGGGTTCAACAGTTAGAGACCATTAGAGAATTGTTATGTTAGTTATTATCTATTAGTTTTTGTTTATCTTTAGAATCACGGTGTTAGGTACTATCAATAAATGGATGCTTAAGGGGCACCTGGGTGGTTCAGCTGGCTAAGTGTCTGACTCTGGATGTCAGCTCAGGTCATGACCTCACAGTTCATGATTTTGAGCCCCACATTGGGCTCTGCACTGGCAGCATGGAGCCTGCTTGGGATTCTTTTTCTTTACCTCTCTTTCTGCCCCTCCCCTTCTCACATACACACTCTCTCTCAAAATAAATAAACAGTAATTAAAAATAAACAAATACAGGCATAGTTCTTGCTAAACTAATATTTGGCTTTCTTAGGAGAAAACTTAAAATGTATTATCATTTTAAAATTGATCCTACAGATTATTTAGCAAAATTTTATTCTTGTTTGACTTTAATATGTATCTTTTAAAGTTTTGAAAACAAAATTATCTATTTAAACATTTATATAACTCATTATAGAAAGTGTGGAAAATTTAGAAAAGTTTAAAGAAGAAAATCATCCTCCATATTTTCATCCTCCATATTTGTCTCTCCCAGAGACAGCTGATACTAGTTAATGCTTTGGCAATTATCCTAGAAGTGTTACGTAATGGTGATTATATGGAATCTACAAAATTATATGACCCTATTAAAATTAGATTTCTTATTATAAAGCAATGCATATTCACTTGAGAATATTTGGAAAGTAAACATGCAAAGTAAAACATTGATCACGTAGAATTCTAATTCCCAAGGATAGCATTCATATATTGGTATATTTAGTCACTTTATCTACATATTTTAATATGAAGATGATAATTCTGTATATAGTAATTTAAAGCATAATTAGCACAGTACCTCCAGGTCCTAGATGGATAATAACATGGAAAAAAAATCCTAGGAAGAAATAATTTCTGCCACTGAGTGGTATATTAGTTTTTAACAATGACTCAGTTCATATATTATAAATCACATATATATATTTTAAATTTTACTTTGGAGAGAGAGCATTCATGTTAGGGAGGGGCAGATGGAGAGAAAAAAAATCCTAAGCAGGCTCCGTGCCCAGCGTGGAGCCTGACCTGAGCCAAAACAAAGAGTCAGACACTCAACCAACTGAGCCACCCCAGCTACCCTAGGAACCTCATACAATATGTGCTTCAGTGGCTGGCTTATTTTACTTAGCATAATGTTTTCAGGGTTCATCCATGTGTCACTATTTCACTCCTTTTAAAGGTTGAATGGTATTAGTTTTGATATGTTGTGTTTTCATTTTTTTTTCCATTTTAGTTTGGAGAGATTTTGGTTATTTTTTCTCAAATATATATAATATATATTTATTACATATATTTTTGCTATATATTATGTACTTATTAAATATATCCTAATAATTAATAATGTATAAATAATTTAAACATAATAAATAATATATTTATTATATATAATAGTGTACATTACTATGTTTTGAAGTTCACCAGAGTCTTTTAGTGTAATATCTATCCACTGCATTCTATTTTTAATCCCAGGTGTTGTATTGTTCATCTCTAGATGTTTTATTTTTATATTTTATTCTATCTCCTTTACCTCAACTTAACTTTTAGATCATATAATGCAGTTATAATAAGTTGTTTTAAGGTCCTCATCTGCTAGTTCTAAATTTTTTCATCAGTTCTGGGTCTGTTTTTATTCATTATTTTATCTCTTTGTGAGGTATTTTCTTGTCATTTAGCATGCCTGGCTTATTTTGACGGGATGCCAGGTATTCTGATGTTGAACTTTAGAACGCTGAATATTTTTGTTTTATAATTAATAATCTTGAATTTTGTTCTGGGATGAAGGTAAGGTGCTTATAAAAAATTTTGTCCTTGTGAGTTTTACTTTTAAGATTTCTTGGGCAAGACCAGACCAGCATTTAGTCTAAGCTCAATTATTCCCTTCTATGGTGATAAGACTCTTCTGGATAGTCAATCCAGTGACCTAAGATTTCTAAGGTTTTCAAAACTGGGTGGTGGAAACAGACATCATTGCTGTGCCTGAGTGAGTGCTGGGCACTGTTATTTCTAATCCTTTTGGGTTATTCTTTCTCTAGCCTCACATAGTTTCCTCCTATGCATCCACTGATCAGTGAGACCACTGATACTAAATACTTGACCACTAAATACTTGAGGGGTACTCAATCAGTGCAGATCTCCATCATTCAGTATGCAGAAGAATTCTCTCTGGTATTCTTCCATTTGAATTATATCTGTCCTAGTCTCCCTGGACTCTTTAGTTATGTTTCTTCAACTCAGAAATGTGCTAGGCTCTACCTGGTTTCCCCCTTCCTAATTTCTGAAAAATCTTGCAAGGCAGTAAGCTTTGTCAATCAAGGGGCACATCACATTTGTTTTCTTTCTTTCAGTGATTACTGTCCTCTGTTGCTTGATACATAGTCTCTTGAAAACCATTGTTTCATCTGTTTTGCCCAATTTTTTGGTAGTTTTATTCAAGAGAGTCAATCCAGTCTGTATTAGTCCATCTAAGCCAGAAGAGGAATTGATATTTCTTTTGATTTATTTCTTAGTTGGCTGACAAGAATCTGTTGAGTTTTTGCAAGGGAAAAATTTGTGATTTATTTTATGAGCCCTTGCCTACATAAGCATGTCTCTAAAAGTTGCCTTAACTCATAAAAAAAGAATTACTTAACTGGGCATAAAAATCCTTGGATCCTATTCTTTTGTATAAAACATTTCTTGGAGATGTATTATATTGCCTTCTGTCAGAGTGTTTCAAAGAAATCCTGAGCCTAATTTACCTTCATTGTTTAGATATAGTCTCTTCATTTTTATTGCGAAATAGTACTTTACCTGTATGTGCCCTAATTTAATAGGCCAATTAATTTTTTTTTTAAGTATGCCACACATGGAGTTAAAACTCAAGACCCTGAGATCAAGAGTTGCATGCTTTACCAACTGAGACACCCAGCTGTCCCAATAAGCCAATTTTAATTTTGGTTCTCTTAACTCTTTCTTTGACGTAAGCCACTTACATCTCTAAATAATTTGATGATATTCTTGATATTTTAGATTTAGATATTATCTATTTATTGTGGAAGATGTTGATGTACTTTTTTATCCCTCACTGTAATCAAAACACATACAATTCCCATCTTCCTACCTTCCCCATGTAGGGGTATTCAAAGTCTAGTTATTTCAGTATTAAGTGTTCATTATGACTTTATAAACTCCATTTAGAGCTATGTAAAATACTATCATTAATTTTTTTTCTTACAGGACTTTTTGATCTTTCTGGAGTAGAAATTGTCCTTTTTGCTTATATTCTTGTCATGAATTTGTCCCTAATCTCTCTTCAAGTTGTGTAACTATTTGCTTAATGCATTAAAAATATCAGAAATTCTGTCAATTTTAGCTACATTGAAATGTTCCTGGAAATTTTGATGTTATCCAACCTGGTTGGTCTACTTTTAAGATGCAGTGTGAGATTGTGATCCTGAAGGTCTCTTTTGATAAACACTATTTCCTGCATTCTATTTCTTTCTCTTTTTTTAAATTATTCCTTTATTTTTGTGGAGAATATTCTCTAGTGGTTTTCTAAGTAGCCATACATTTGGAGGCAATATATTTAAGATCTTGAATTTCTCATATTGTATTTTGCTACTCACTGATTATTTGTTTAGGTCAAGTGTTCTAGGTTGGAAATCAATTGCTCTATGAAGTTAGAAGGCAGAGCTACTGTTGAGAAGTCTGATAGCATCATTGTCTTAATCTTTAGCAGGAAGCCTGTTTCTCTTTTTATTTTCTGTTTCTCTTTATAGCTTTTTGGATTAGCTCTTTGCTCTTAAGTTCTGAAATATCAATGAGATATCCTTATCATGAGTCAACTTTCATTCATGGTTTGGGGTATTCATTCAGTGAGTCTTTTCTGTCTATAAATTTATGTTTTTATATTTTGAGGCATTTAAAAGATAGTTTCCTTGATTATTTTCTCTCCTTTTTAAAAAATTATTTTATCTTTTGGAAATTCATTGCTTTTTATCTTAGACTTCCTGGACTGATCTGCTATTTTTTTGTGTGTTTTCTTTCATATTTCTCATTTTAATGTTTTTTTCCTCTCCTTTTTACAAAATTCCTTGAACCTCATAATCCAGTCCATGTTTTTCATTTCTGCTATTTTCTTATTTCCAATGTATATTTTCTGTTTTTAATGCTTTTGGAATGCTTTCTAAATAGGATCATTTATAAAATCGATATAATATCCCTTCTTAACTTTCTGAAAGTATTGATGAGATTTTTTTAAATTATGGAATAATTTTGCTCCATAAACTGTTTTCTCTTAGTGTATTTTTTTGTGTGTTTGCACAGTCATTGTCTTTTGTTTCAGAACTTTTCCTTGGATATCTAGTTGAAATCTCTGTGTGTGTACACGAACAGAGTTTACCATTACTTGCCTTCAGTGTAGGGTAATGTGACCAGGTTTATTTGTTGAAAAATCTTCATGATCATTATTTTAAATCTTATCTCTTCTTTTGGTCATAGTCCTCAGAGAACATTTTAGTATCCTGCATGGAAGCCTCATTGTGCAAGCCAAAGAAGGACAAGTTATGAATATATAATTCTGAGTGAAGACTTGAACTTAAATTCCTTTTTTTTTTTCCTGTATGGTATGATTGCCTTTAACTTTGCTGGAAAGCTACCAGGACAGAGAGACTCCATCTTGTTTTCTTCACAGAATAAATATTCTGCCTTCTCACTGATGGGAAAAGACAGCAATAAAACTTCACTAGCTGGTTAAGGAGATCTGGGGGTTTGATTTATTTTTGAACAGATTTTCGCATAGATGTTGTTTCAGACTTATTATCTTCCCCACTTCCAAATTTCTGTTACTCAATACCAGAGCTTTCCCCACTAACATCTTAGGATCCAGTTTCTCAGTACCAGGAAGTTAATAACCTCTTGTTTTTCTGCATTCTAGCTTGTGAAATTCTGTTGCTCTTTATAATCTCTCTTGCTCTTTGGTCTCTCATACTGATGATATCTTAAAAGTTCTTGGCTCTTATTTTATTGGGATTTGGAGAAGGACTGGAAATAAACAAATTCAATAATTCTTCTCTAATGGACTTCCCTCTTCAAATTAACTCTTGTTAGTAACTGTAAAAATGTTTCCCAAATATACCTTAAGTTTGATTTATTTGCCAATTGTTTTATCTGCAGTATGTAGCGGGCATTGTCAGTTTTCATTTTCAGGGTATTTTTAGATCAGGAAATTTTGGTTTTCTTTATTTTACTGTACATTGTTAACAGTATACTGATATTCTTGGGCCAGTTGTGTGTGTGCTGTTCCCTGTATTCTCCCCCTCTCTTTTCTTCTCTCTTACCATTTATTTTTATTTCCACTCTTTCTTTTGGTATCTAAGAGTTTGTCAAATTATCACTGACATCTCTGATTTACTTTCCTAAAATATAAGTTAGGGCTTCTAATGCTTCCATCGCAAATTCCAATTTTGTTATTGAAAATTGTTTCCTCAGCGCACTTATCATAGTGTGTTGTTTCTTTCTTTTCTTGTTCCCTTCTTGACTTCCTGCTCTTATCTCTACAATTTTTGTTTTTGTTATATTCTGTTAAGAAGTCAGAAAAAGACAGTTTGTCTTGTGTATGCTGACTATAGTTGTGTTTTGTTTGGCTGCATAACTTTTTCTTCTTGTTGTTGTTATTCATTTGTTTTGTTGGTAATCAACATGGTAGGAAAGAAAAGAAGGAAAGGAGGGAGGTAGGATAGAAGGGAAGAAGGAAGGAAGGAGAAATACAGAAATTTTTAAAAATCCTCATATTTCCACAATCAGAAATCTATTAACAATAAGCCCTTACTCATGCTTGACATTTAGATGGTGCTGATTAGTGTCTGTGTTTTTAGACGTAGTCTGTAGTGGCCAGTTTTCCAATCCTTCCCACCCTCTATATGGTCCCTGTAGATACTGAAATAGCTGACTTTTTCTCTGTAGACTACTGAATAGTCACACACACACACACACATACACACACACACACACACATACACACACACACATTTACTCTAACATGCACATCTTTTTTTCTTTTGATTCGTATAGTTGAAGAGGTACTATACTGTGTTCTTCCTCAGATTCTTCCAGTGTTTTCTTTATTTTGTTCTGCAGTATATTTTGTATATGTTTCTAATTATTGTTTTTTTATTTTCTCCTTACTCATCCTTGATTGAGAAGAGAGCTTTTTAATTCAGTGTCCCTCCACAGGTAGGGTGTGTGGCCATTTCCTTGGTTCTGTTCACTAACATTTGGAAGATGCTAGAATTCCCTCCCCTGCTCTAGAGTTGGAGGGCATAGTGATGAACACTGTGCCATGCCTAGTTTCTAGTACCCAGGAGGCTCTACTTGACAACTTACCTCTTATTTTGGGAAATCTCATGTACTAATTTGTTCTCTGATCCTCTAGACTGGAGTCCATGAAAAAGCATAAGATCCAAAATGCACTTCTAGGAATCTTGCGATTCCTCGCTTCTACCTAAAGTACTTCACATCTAGAGATAATCTGAATGAGAATTAATGTTTATATCCACCATACTTTCTTCTTGTTTCTTTTTTGAAGTTTTAATATTTAAATGGATTAAAAAATATGAAGTCAAGGGGGTTGCAAACAATGATCTTGTCACTTCACAAAATTTCTCCCTCATAGTAGGAAGGATAGCTGAGTGGTTTACTATTCAAAACTACCAAGAACATATTGAGGGACTATATAACATGTAAAAGAAAATGAATATTCCTACCTTCTGTTATGTGGTTGAGGTTACTTAATTTTATAAGCATGAGTTAGACACTTTCCTTTTCTCAGTATAGCTCCTTAGGAGTTAGTAAAATTTTCTTTCAAGTTCTGAATACTTTTGTCATCTCAGTTTTGGTAGTCCCTGCTTTTATTGATTTATGTTGTTCTTTTCTACATCTATTTATTGCTAATTCTTCATAGGTAGTTTAGAATGTTAGGAGAAATGTGTCTGAAACTAATTAACTCCCCTTTTTTATTTTTAAAAAAAAATTTTTTTTTAACGTTTATTTATTTTTGAGACAGAGAGAGACAGAGCATGAATGGGGGAGGGTCACAGAGAGAGGGAGACACAGAATCTGAAACAGGCTCCAGGCTCTGAGCTGTCAGCACAGAGCCCGACGCGGGGCTCGAACCCACTAACTGTGAGATTGTGACCTGAGCCGAAGTCGGACGCTTAACCGACCGAGCCACCCAGGCACCCCTAACTCCCCCTTTTTTAAATAAAAAATGTTTTTATGTTGTCAGTATGGTTTCTTATTTCATTTTTGGTCATGGGATAACTGCATTTACCCATGATTAGAATTGTATATAAAGATATGTGACTACTGAAAATAAAATTTTTTGCCCTGTAGTAATTAATTACTGTTATAGTTTTAATGTAGTTATTTGATTATCTTCAATTGTATAAAGTGTATAAATGCATAGTATTCATAATATTTAAAGCACTGTTTCTTATTCTCACATTTAGGACCAAAAGATGGTATTTAAAAATGAAAGTTAAGCAATATCATAACCAGAATATTTTTTAACTTAGGATCTGAGCATTACTAGGAATGGTATGTACACCAGACGAACTTGGGAGATATGTGATCTTTGTGTTAGTACCTCCTGCTGCTGAGTTTATGATGTAGGCAAGAAAAGCCTTGCAGAGATTAATGAGGGATGATCCCTGGTAGCTATTTTGAAAGAAATGATTTTCCTTATTTACATTCAACAAAACTAAATCAATCTGCAAACAGAAATAGGGAAAAAGTCAGCCTTTGTGTTTAAATTCTGTATTCCAGTATCATTTGCTGAAATGGCCATTCACATGGAATTGGGCAAAAAAAAAAAAAAAGTTACATATTCACAGAGATAAGATCTTTATTTGTCAAATTTCCTTTGTTTCTTTTAGCTGAATATTATAATGAATGCTTTTATATTTAACGGGGAAAATAGCCCTGATGAAGAATAGCTAGGCAAAGAGAAACTGTGCTTAAGTTCTCTCTGAAACATTAAAGACACAGACTAACAGGTTTATTCAGCTTCTACAAATGTCAGTTTATGAAAATATCTATATTTTCTGAGTTACCTGTATTGTTCTCACCATTAAAAATGCAGATGTTTTGACTCATCTTTTAAAATCCTCTCCTTTGGGTAAGGAGAGAAAGTCCTACATGGGAAGAGGGGGCAGAAACATGTTTACCAACAGGAAATAAGTTTTGTTTTTTGTCTCATTTGCAGCTAGGTATAGCCCTAACAATAAATTCTGACCAGTATTTGACATTTCCAGGACATATCTTCAGAAACAAAATGAGTATCATCTTCATTTCTTGCTCCTTTGTACTTACTGAAAGGCACAATAGTTGGAGTTCAAAATGCTACCTGGACCAGGAAGTAGAAGGCATGTATTGATGGTCATGGAGCACACAATGTGAAGGATTGCTTGACTCTTGAATGCTTATTTTTGGATTTCATTTATATGTGAGAGAAATAAGTTTCTCTCTCTCTTAGTTTTTTTATGTGTTCGGTTTTTTTTGTTTGTTTGTTTTGTTTTGTCGCTTGTATTCAAACCCATTTTGCCAGATGCAGTTTTTCACTCTTCATTCTATTTTTCTAATATTATCTTATTTTCTATTACTAAAGTCCAGCCAGACTAGATGTTCAGTTTCCTTTAAGTAAGCATTATGCCTTTTCAGGCTTGACCTTTTGTTCAACTTACTCTTTCTGCATGATACAAGATATTCCCTGATATGTTTGGAATTCTCTTCTCCTCAAGCACATTTCAGCTTTCTTACATTGCAGCGGAGTGATTTTTCTCTGAATTCCTACAATATTATTTTATGGAATTTTCCATAAGTAGATTACATAATAGGTTTCCTGAGGGATGGAATAAGTTTATTGCAACAAATATACAGTGAGCACCTATTTCATGTTAGGTATTAGGTTAGAGATGACTGAGGTAGGAGGGTGATAGAGATTGTGTCTCTGCCCACAAAGATTTCTTAATTTACTGAAAGGAAGGTATTATTATTATTTAAACAATTTTTTAACGTTTGTTTATTTTTTTTTTTTTGAGAAAGAGAGAGACAGAGCATGAACAGGGGAGGGTCACAGAGAGGGAGACACAGAATCTGAAACAGGCTCCAGGCTCTGCGCTGTCAGCACAGAGCCCGATGCGGGGCTCGAACTCACGGACCGCGAGATCATGACCTGAGCCAAAGTCGGCCGCTTAACCGACTGAGCCACCCAGGCGCCCCAGGAAGGTATTATTTTTACAAGTAATAGTAGAAAATGAACACAACATAATGAAAAACACATTGTAGAATTACAAATGAAAAAGTGATTAATTCTTCTGAGGACGGAATGGAAGGAAGCCTCAAGTGATTTCTCCAAGTAGATGATATTTGGGTTGACCTCAAAGGATCAATGTGCATTTACTTAGAAGGCAATGTGGAGGAAACTGTATCATAAAGGTGAAAAACAGCCCTGCACCTTGAGAGAGCTCTGGATATCCAACCAGATATCCAGAATCAACTGGATATGCAGTTGATTTTGTGATGAAGAGAGTTGGAAGAAATAAAGGCTTTGTTAGAAAAGAAAGCACTGAAAATGAATGTAAGCATGGGACAAAGGAATACGTGCTTAACATTTGTATGTTTTGTTTTGTTTTGTTTTTTCATAAAAAGGAAACATCTGAAGAAGAGATGAGAAAGATATTAAGTGGTGGTAATTGATGTGGGCAGACTGAAGGGCATGGATCTAACACATTGGCCAATGTGGCAACACATGAAACTGAGACAGTGGAACATGTATCAAACTTAAAGAGACTTTGAGTGAGAAACATAAGGAAGAAGAAAGACTGCTTCGGCTAGCTTCTGTTTTGAGTTTTTGTTGTGGTTGTTTGTTATTTGTTTGGGTTTTTAGTAAATTTGGAGACATACTAAGTTTCTAAGAGAAAGTTGCTATAGGATTGTGGGTTTGGAAATTAAGATGTAGAACAGCAGCTGTGGAGAGTTGGAAAAAGAAGGAAAGGAATGAAGAGGGATGGAGGAGGCCAGTGTGAGTATGCAGTTAAAGTGAGGGGCCAAAGTATTCATGCCCAGGTTAGGAAGGAGACCGAGAGCTGACTAATGGACTAAGCAAATAAGTAGTGGCGAAGAAATTAGAAATTCCCTTAGAACAGATGTGGTAGGACTAGTGTACTTTTTTGCTTTCCTTCATAGTATGTAACATAATACCTTCTATTAAGTGAGTTGTCATAAATGCTTATTGCATTAATACATTGTCGCTCGTCCAAAATTACCTTGTTATTCTTATATTTTCATTTAAACTTTGTGAGTTCTTAGGGGAGAAAAACAAGAAAGAGGTTCTTCTCTAGAAGCGCTATGGGATATGGTGGCGCAGGACAAATTTATCTCCATTTGTGGTTGTTCAGTAAGACCTCATGGGCTGAATTTAGTCACGGTAACCTTCACTGTAGCTTTCTAATAGGGTTGACTATATCTCCTTTTTAACATGTGTATGTATATATATATATATATATATATATATATATATATATATATATACGTATATATATATATATACGTATATATATATGATGAGAGTATCTATTTTTCACTTATTTTGTGAACAGAGATGAGCTATACAGAGGAAAACATAGATATAGAGAAGCATAGTCTAAGTTGAGCATTAGGTAAACAGCCCAGAGGCTCAAAGATTTGTCACAATATACGAGGCTTCTCTGAGATCACAGTATTGCTTCTTATTAGAAAAGATCTAGCATTTATAGAAAGTGCCATTTAAGGGACTGTAGCTCAGAGGGGAAAAAAAAAGCAATATTCCGGTAGGCTGCCTTTTGAAGCAATAAACACCTTTTATGTCATTTAATAATGGCTTGGATAGGTTTGAAGAACTATGTGTCACAGTATTCTGGAAACAAGGAATATAAGTTTGGTGAACTCTTTCAGTCATTTGAATCTTAAATCAACCAGCCACAGTGTCTTAAAGCAGCTTATTTGGTTCATTTAATCTTGTGGGTATAGTAGGGATAAAATTTCCAGGCTTATTGTTTCATTTATAGTTGATATGGAAAATTAGTATACACTACTGTTTTCTCTTTTCTGTGGCATGTAGCAAACCAATATGTGGTTTTATGGAGAAAAAGCTTATGTTTTCCCTGTTTATGATAGACAAAACAAGCCATTTCTCAATATAATAGATCATAACCCCCACTGAGCTCTAGACCAGAGACTGATACATTTTGTTTGGTTCACAAAAAGTTGAACAATTTAGTGTTTAGAATATATAATTTATTTATCAACCTATAAAGCTTGGCCAGATAGAAATTTCTTTTCAAATTTTTGGGGTTTTTTTGTTTGTTTTTTTCCCATATTTTATTAATTTGAGGAATTATTGCTGGTAAACTGCCCCCATATTGGAAGTTAAAAATTGTATTTACTTAACCTATCTTCCAGTAATTTTAGGTGTTTGCATAATAAATAAGCTATCACCTTCCTCCTCAGCCTGCCTTCATTTTCTTCATATTGCTTTACATACTTACAAAATTTTTTTAATGTTTATTCATTTTTGAGAGAGAGAGAGACAGAGCACGAGTGGGGCAGGGCCAGTGAGAGAGGGAGACAAAGAGTCTGAAGCAGGCTTCAGGCTCTGAGCTGTCAGCACAAAGCTGGATGTGGGGCTCAAAGCCATGAAATGGGAGATCATGATTTGAGCCAAAGTTGGAAGCTTAACCAACTGAGCCACCCAGGTGCCCCTCCTTACATACTTTTGAAATAATCTTATTCATGATATAGATTACCTGCCTGAGAAATCCCAAGTAAACCAGTCAATTTTCATGCAATGATAATGTCATACATCAATCATTTCATAGGCTATATTCAGTATTATTAATATATTTTGCATTCAAATATTCAAACTAATTTTATTTGAAAATATTCAGGCTGGAGGTGAAAATCTAGCTGCAAGAGATTGTCATTAGTTTCCAGATTAACAACTGTCACCAGGAATGCTGAAATATTGCTTAGCCTATAACCTCATCGGATTGAGCTGAATTAAAAAAATAAAAATAAAAAATAAAAACAATAAAACAAAAACAAAAAAAACCTACTTACAGTAGAAAATAAGTAGATGAATTTTATTTTATTTCAGAGTATTATATGTATTTGGCATGTCTGTTTCACACATAGAGTAATGATTAATACCTCATCACATCTCCTTTGCTATACCATTAATCAGAGATAATTTAGTACTAGTGTGGGCAGAATAAATAATCTTATACATTGGTCTTGACTTTGATTCTTTTTACTTTTTCTTTTTCTTCTGTCAAGCTAGCATCCAACAGCTAAAAGAGTAATACTCTGGCCTAATGGCAACTAAGTTAAGAATGGATGAGTTATAATAAGTGAAACCTTATTGATATCTCACTAATAAGAATATGTGAATAGCGTGAAAATAATAAAGGCAAGGCAGAGTGTATGTGTTTATGTTTTTCAAACACCACTGATTAAAACACTTTAAAGTATACTTCTGTGTCTGTATGTATTTTCATAAGGGCTAGGCAAGACTTTGAAAAGTATCAGATATATTGCTGAGGAGAACATGACCACATCTAAACTATCACACAATATCTTGGATAAGAATTCTGTGGGCTCTAGAATGAAATATCCTGGATTTGAATCTCAATTCTGTCACTCATTAGTCATGGATCTGAATAATAATTTAATGTTTCTAGATCTATCTTGACATCTGTGAAAGGGACATAGTTATAGAGAAGTTGGGAAGATTGTGTAAAAAAATCCATTTAAATGGGCTTCCAAAGTCCACTCAGTAAACAATAGCTATTATTTTTGTTGGGGTACATATCTTGTGTAAATGCCTTAGGAAAATAGATTCCCTCAGACCACTTCTATTTTGTCAAGCCAAAGTCCTTTGTGTTGTGTATTCTAAATTATTTCTACATAGTTTAGGTCAAAATCCTTCATGTGTCAAAATTAAAACAGAAAATTATATATGCTTATTTTCTCATCTTCCTATATAAAAGTTATCACTACTACTTACATTGTAGGTTTTACTGTTCTACTCCTGAATGTCTCATAAAACTTGACTTGGTGCGATTTTAATTTGTTGGCAAAGGTAGCTTGCATAATTGAAATTCTTCTACTAAACAGTAGTAGAAGAGAAAGAAAAGAAGTGCTCCATACTCACACTTAACAGACTAGGTGATTTAGACCAGTCCTCCTATCAAAACAAGTAAAAATGTTGGGTAAAATAATTTGCGATATTTTTTGAAAGCTCTGAGATACTGAGAGAATGTCAGAAATTACAATTTCTAAATTTTTTTTTCAACGTTTATTTATTTTTGGGACAGAGAGAGACAGAGCATGAACGGGGGAGGGGCAGAGAGAGAGGGAGACACAGAATCGGAAACAGGCTCCAGGCTCTGAGCCATCAGCCCAGAGCCTGACGCGGGGCTCGAACTCACGGACCGTGAGATCATGACCTGGCTGAAGTCGGACGCTTAACCGACTGCGCCACCCAGGCGCCCCTACAATTTCTAAAAGAAAGCTGAAACTAGATAGGTAAGTGGACCAATGGAGATTTGCTGAGTCTAATGAAACTGAGATTAGCCTTTGATTGCCATTCAAGACAATAATGGAAGGGATCAAATCTCAGGACCAAGAAAAGTATATTAGACAACACTTTATGAAGCAGAAGCTCTGAAAGACTATACTCTCAGGGCAAGGAGGAAACAAAATAAACCTGCCTCCTCCTCACAGAGAAGTAAAATAACACATTATGGAAATTGTAACCACAAGCCCAGTAACTTACAAATATGCAGTAAAAATTAGTATTAACTGAACGTACCCAAAACTCTGAAACCACAAATTTTGTTTAAAATGTTCCCAGACTCATGGTACTCCCAGGTGTGTAGCAGAAACTACATGAATCATCTCTAGAGGAATATAGTTCATCCTCGAGCTTAAGTAATTTACATGAATAAATTTGGGCAGAAAATGATAAAATCATAGGAAAAAAAGAAACATACATGTCAGCAAGGCACAATGAGTTAGAAATCAGAAAAAAAACAACAGCGTAATCAGACTCATAAGTCTTCAAATTCTGACATAATCAGACACATAAACCAACAGTGGTTACTATATTTAAAGAGATCAAAATATCAGATCTCAAAATATGTCTAGAAAAATAAAACTGTTTTATGACCTGAAAATACAACAATGGAAATTTAATACCAAATGTACACCTTTTAGGGCTGATTGGACACAGACAAAGAGAGAATTAGTGAATTAGAATACAGATCAGAAGAAATTAAAAAGTACATAAAAGCAAAGGTCAGAAAGAAATATGAGAAAGGATAAGAAATGTAGAAGATAGAGTAAAAGCTTTAATCATTTATATAGAAAGAGAAGGTCATGAAATGTGGCAATAAATAATATTTTATTACTTATTACCTGAAATTGGCCCAGAAGTGATGAAAGTCACTAAAGCATAGATCTAGTCCAGAGGATCTCAAGCAGGGAAAATAAAAAGAAATTCCCACCTAGCCATATTGTTGTGAAACTTATAGGTACAAAACAGAGGGGGACAAATTACAAATTAGCTTTAAAGGAGGAGCAGCTAATCCCTCAACAATAATGAAAGCTAGAAGACAATGAAATAATTTCTTTAATGTTCTGACAAAATAATTATAAATGTAGTTTTCTGTATCCAGAAAAAGTATCTTGAATGAAAGAAGGGAAAATAAATAATCAGATCTTCCCCCTCCAAAAAATCAACTGTTTTCTTATCTAATTAATTTATCTATACTTATTTTTTTGTATAAAAGCATTTAAAGTCTACCCGATTTAGATTCTGGTATCACTAAGAGATATGGAAGTTTCTCTTTCAGCATAGAAACTAATGGGATATTATCATAGTCATTATAAGTTCACTTTGTTAAGATTCTTCTAAAGGAAAACAAGATTCTATAGCAGAATCCAAAACTTGGTACTTTTCCTGACACTTCTGTATCCTCATGGAATGTTTCTCTGGTTCTTCTGGTTAGTTTGATAAGCTCTATTAGGAATTATGACAATGGAATAAAGGTCATATACTCATCTCCAGTATAGGCCAGTATACTTAGTGCTTTTTCAGTGGTCATAGACCATCACTGACACCCATAACATGTTTGAGAACAAGGATAAGAGTATAAATAAATCAGAATGAACATGTAACCACCATAAAAAAATCTTTAAAGGGCTTATCCTACCAACAGTAAAGAATCATTCTTAATCCATCAGATCAAGACAAAAAAAAATAGATGTGGAAAAAGTCAGCACCATATTTTAGAAGACTGAACCCTTTCTGATGTTAAACCCATATGACTTTGGATAGGTTTCCTCAGTTTCCCCATTTAGCAATCCAAAATGGACTACCCTAAATATTAGAAAATGTTCTGTAACACCTTCAGATTCTCTCAGATAGTTACTTTCAGTGTTATACAAAGTATTAAATTCATCTTACAGAGTTTGAAAGTACATCAAATGCAGTAATGAGGAAAGGGGGAAAATCTATGAGTTTCAGACATTTCCTCTGAGACTTGTAAAATATGCATTAGAAGTGAGCAATTTAAGCACCATGAATTTTATTACCAACCCAAAAGTTATCCTGAGCCTTATATTTTAGCTGATTTACATTCATGCTGTCTTCAGGGGACAATAATGAGTTCAGTCTTGCTTGTATCTGGGTCCAGGTTGTATGGTGCATACAGGAAAAGTTGCTTAGTTAAAGTAATGTAAGCAGAACCCTACATTATTATTTTATAATTTGCTCTCTACTTCTAAAGAAAAATTGTTAGCCAAATGTAATATTTTTACAAAGTTTTTCCCAAGCTGATGTCTTCCTGTTAACTTTTCTTAATCTTCAATTCTGGTTTATGTTTCTTGTAGATTTTCATTACAATTATTTTTTCCCATTTTTTTTAATTTTTCACATAATAAAAAGAAAGCATAATGGCAAACCTGTATCAATGCATTTTCATTTCAACTATGTCTTTATCTACACATCTATTTATCTATCTATCTATTATCCATCTACCTTATTGTGCCTATTGATAATACCATTGCTTAAATAAAAGAGCATATCAAACATACTCATTGAAATTATATAATGAACAGTTTAAATTAGTTTCTTGGTGGATGGATAATATATATTTTATATGTCCTTTTATCTATTTCTGGGAAGAACACCAAGGAAACAAGAAGGTCGATATTATACAGAGTAAAACAGCCCAAATTTTTCAAGCTCTTTTTATCTCTGTAGTCAGTAGCATATATTCCAGTCACATGCAAAACAAAACACAAAAGCCGTGCAAAGCTGAGTTTGTTTCCTTATTAAAGGAGAGACCATGAACTGTTGGTGTTATATAGTGCCTCAAGTTGCAATTGTTCAGCTGTCTCTTTTCTTGACTCAACCATCTTAGATTAGTAGCTTGATTTTCCAATCTCAGATCCCACAACAGTGTTGTGATTCACACTTGTGATGTGCCTCCAATTAAATTTAGAATCCCAACTAAAATTTTCTTCAATATATTGCCTTAAATTTCCATAACTGCTTATGTAATATTATACTAAATACCTGATGGGTAAGCCAGGGGAAGGATCTGAGAGAAGCTATACAGATATTGATGACATTGCTGAAGCTACAACTAAGTAAATAATTTAATACAGGTTTTTCTTTTTGCTAGTATGTTTGTAAGTTTTGCATCAAATATTTTGAATTTCATCTAAGATGATTGAAAACACCACATAGAATCTACAGTCTTTAAAATTCAATCTACCTAAAATCTGTATCTTTTGAGATACATCCTTGATTTTCCAACTGGTTTGTTAATGTTCTCAAAACCAAGATTTATGATTCTGGCTGCAACATTCTCCAAAGAATATAAATATAATAATGTCATTATAATCCTGCAAAAGTAGTAGAAATGATGTGTACAATGATTTAATGAAATTTCCCCTATAGATGATGATCAACATTAAAATGGTAATGTTAATGGAATGCTCACTGTATGCCAAATATTCTAGGAAGCACTTTATATGCATTATATCATTTAATGTGAATCATCCCAATAATACCATTAATATATTCTTAATACTAAGAAGGAAACTATTATTTAAATATTGCATCACCTACATAGTGCTGGAGACTGAATTTGACTTTGTCTGATTTCAGAGTTTGTGTTATTACACTTCAATATGCTGTTGAATATTCTGGAATGGGCTTAAGTATTTGATCTGAATAGGGAAATGTGGGGTTTTAAGGTCATTTAATAGCAAGTTTAACTGTTAGTTCTCAAAGCATATTCTCTTTTTTTCTCTGAAATTATAAAATGCAAACCCCATCTTGAATAATGACATCTTTGGTTGGTTTCTTAGCAGTTGTCAGCATCTTTGCCACATGGTTGGAGGGCAGATATCAGTTTGTCACCATATAATATATTCTCCCTATCTGGTTGGGAGCATAGAGCAGGTGCTTGGAAGTCTTGCTGTCATCCATTCTCCACACATGACTAGTCCATGTTCAGCTGAATTATGGTGAATATCACTTAAGAGCTGCTGTAGTGGCTGCACTCCAAGACCTGGCTATAATCTTGCCTATGATTTGAAATTCAGCAGAGCACCTAGAGGAAATTGTTAAAACCACTCAAGAAATCAGATTATGCTTATATCTTTTTAAAGTCTTATCATCTTGTAATACATGGCAGGTGTATCAGTGTAATTCTGGAGAAGTGAAGCTTGACCTTGAGATTGGAACACAGTTGAAATACCTATTTGATGGTTTGCTATCAAACACTGTACTTTTTTCAAAAGTTTATTTATTTTTGAGAGAGAGAGTGAGTGAGCATACGTGTGAGCTGGGGAAGGGCAGAGAGAGAGAGAGTGAACCTCAGTCAGGCTCTGTGATACCAGCGAGGAGCCCAACTAGGGACTAGATCCCATGAAACATGAGATCAATGACCTGAGCCGAAATCGAGTCAGACACTTAACCAACTGAGCCACCCAGCCTCCCTTAAACACTGTACTTTTTACAAGTAATTTCTGATGTTTTTAATCTGCTGGGTTACAATAGGGAAACTCAGATTAAAATTGACAACAAAAGTTCATGTAAACAGACTTTCAGGAGATCATTTTTATTAATTCAGAGTATTTATATTAAACCTTTAAAGGATAAATCTTGCCTTGATTTGAAAATGTTTTAAATAAAAATAAGATATAAAAGTATTACAAATTAGAGAAGTCCTAGTCAGTCTGAAAAGTAATCCCCTTTAAATTTTTTTTAAAAAATACGTGTGAACATCTTATAAATGACTTGATTGAAATACATTTATTACAATTTTCCTGTATCATATACCTAATGTATATAGCAGATATATGTGGACTCTGGAAACTTCATGCTAAGGTTTAGATTTTTAGATGTGTAGCAAAACTTCAGATGTAGGTGGACTTTGAATACATTTGAGAAGCAAGTGTGCTGTGAAATGAAATATATTATTTGAAGAGACCATACTTAAGTTATATAAAAGGGAAGATTTTTTTGGTTTCCAGAGCTCAGGTTTGAATTTTCTTCTGTTCATTTATTTCCCAGCAGGTGTCTCTATATAGCAGCTTTACTCAGAAAGAACAAGATGACAAGAACTAATTGTACAAAAAATAAAATAATGAAGCAACTAGAGAAATGAACTGGTTTGGGGGCATATCTGTGTTGACTATATAGAGTCAAACTACTTTAAAGATATGTACTATCCATAAGTAGTTAGATAGAATATTTTTATTTGGTTCTTGATTTTCTTTGTTTAAACAGCTTTTTCAGATGAACCTAGAGGAAGCCTTTGAAGCAGTTTATACTACTTATAATCTAAATACAAACACAGACCTTTTCTAACACGGTATTAATTTATATTTTGACATCTTGATCTGATAAGTTCTTCATCGTTGTGGATGAAACATATGAGAAATAAGGCTGAAATCTTTGCTGTGATCCTGGTGATTTAAAATTAACGGTGGGCAGTAGAGAGATTAAAAAGTAGAAAGAAATGTAAAATAATATTATACAAAGATGTCATTTATCCAGTTTTTCTTGACCAGTGGATTATAAAAGTTACTTTGTTCTATTTAGAATGAGATGTAAAAGATTGAACATTTTTGGTGCTTAATGGTCAATTGTAAGCTTTTCAACCAAAAAAAGAAATTAAGCTTTGATGGATTGCAATTGAATTTCTACCCTAATTTAAGTGTAATCAAGAATTTTAACTTTAAATATAAAAGGAATTAAGTGCTATCCTGTCTTTTTATTGTAATAGCAGGTGCAATGCCCCATAATTCTGAGACGAACAATGAAATCAATAAATACTTAAAATTCTAAATAGTATTAATAGTTTCTAAGCTAAATTTAAGTGTTATCATGTAGGATTTCTATTTCCCAGGAAATAAAAATGTACTTAGTTTAAAAATGTTTGAAAGTTATAAATATACATGTAATAATAAAAACATGAATATATAAAGGTATTAATTTCATAAAAAGTTTAAAGGTGGATAAAATTCCTGACTGGCTTCATATCATGGATAACATTTGCTATTCATTTAGGAACTTTTAGTACATAATTAGAAATTTTAATGCCTCAGAACCAAGTATGTAACAAAAATATATGAATATTTTGGACAATTAGAAGTTATGGAATAATTATACTCGATCAGGTCCCAATTTTCCTTTCCCTCTGGTGTTACAATTTCTTTTATCCTTAATGATTTAAAAAATAGATATGTTGATTGGTAAGGCCACTGAGAGATTTTGCAGTCTACCATTATACTTTCTGAAAGGGATGAATTTTTCCAAATCATTCTACTTAGATAATCTATTTAGACAATCTCTCTGGAAATTATAAGAAAATATCTTCTGGTTTAAGATGATGGACTGAAAATCCATTTGCCACTCTTTTCTACCAGAGCCTCTTTTAAATGATGAAAATATAATTACAAAAGCAAATTAGTAGTGAGAAACAAGGAAGGGAGTAGTGAGAAGATTGGAAAATTTGAAAATTCCCAGGAAAAAGGAGACTGCATACAGTTTCTTTTAAAGAAATCAGAATATATAAGCTATATCCCAAGAATAAGCATGGGTTTGTCCAAGGAGCCAAGGAGAAGCTCCAAGTTCTAAGTCAACAAATAAAAGGAATGAATCATAAAGCCACAAAGATAGAGTCCATGAGGAAAAGGGTTTCATTTGTCTTGTTCATTGCTGTAACTCCAACATCTAGAATTGTACTTGACACATAAATCACTTAATACTTCTTACAGAATTTTACTCCTGGGTGGGTAAAGAAAGCCATCTTTCTTTTATGCCTCGTTTGTTCTTGTGATAGCTAATCAAGATGCAGAGTAGTAGAACCTAAACTTTGTTTATACTATCAGGCTCCATTTTTCCCTCTGGGAATCTTCCTAAGACATAGGAACAATGATGTGCTGGAGTTGGCCTCTAAGGCCTCATGAGAAACAGCTGTTGATTTTTTAGGAATGTTGAAAAAAATTTTTTTAGGAATTTTGTAGGAGAGTTTTGGATGCAGACATTATGAATTCTATAATATAAACTACACTTAAGTAGGTTATATTAAAAAGAGAGACAATAAATAGTCAAAATTCATTCTTTCCTAATTATTTTGCTACATTTTACTATTATTTATGCTTTTGGAGTTACTTACATCTATCTTCATAGTAGAAAAGCCATAATGGTGTAGCACTGGGCACTTCTTTCCAATTCTGTGTTCAGTGCTAAAAATTCACTCTAAGAATATTAACATCACAAATACAACAACAAATTCTTCAAATAAGGGCTTTTATTCCCCCTGGGAGACCTAATTTTTAAGTATTTACCATCATATCAATACATAAAGTCCACTTCTTAAAAAAAAATGAGGTGTCTTTCTCAGGCTTTGATCAGAAGATAAACACAATTCTTACAAACAATTTTTATTTTGGCAAGTTTCATAGTTACAACAGACAGAAGGATAGAATAAATAAACCATATGCTCTCTTTATCTCAGTTCACCAACTGTTAATATTTTGTCCCAGTTGCTCTAATTTGCTCTTTCTTCATAAGCATTTCACAAATCCTTCCTCCCCCAATTCACTGAACCATATAAAAATAACTTGCTGATGTATGATGGACATTCTCTTTACATAACCACGAAAGTCAAGAAATGTGGCCTATCCCTTAGCCAAAAAATATAACCTTGGTACAATAACCTTATCTCATATTCATTCTCTACCTACTCTCAAGTGATGTCCAAAATGTCTTTGGTAGCTCTGAACCAGAACCAATCAAAGGTCACTCACTACATCTGATAATCGTGTCTCTTTTGTCTTCTTTAATCTAGATTAAAACCGCCATCTTTTTATGTTTCTGTGTTTGGTCTTTTACACTAATGACCTTTTAAATGAGCCTAGGCTAGTTGTCATGCTGAATTTTCCATTATCTGAATCTGTTTGATTGTTTTCTCATGATTAATCAATGTGCTCTACTTCACATTGTATTATATAAGGAGGCATGTAACATGCGTTTGTCCTACCATATGTTGTTTAGTTGCTTAAAGTGCCAAACAAAATGCTATCTATTATAAAGGTGAAGTTTCCCTTAAATGAGTAAATAATATGTAGAGGAATGTCTAAATCTGAGGTTGTCTAAATTTCTTATTTCTCATAACCTTTAGCCCAGTAATTTTAACATCTATTACTGGTCTTTGTCTGAATAAGTATCATTATTGTGAATACTGATACAAGTGGTACTTTAAATTATATTTAATGGTTCAGAGTTCTTAGAATCATTTGACAAATAAAGCACACATGACACAACCATAATTATAGTAATTAAGAATGAAAATTTTATAAATCATAAAAATTCAAAACCAATAAGACAACAAAAATTTGATTTAGGTAAATGGAGAAATGATATACTTCCAATTACCTCATTTTTCATAGCAAGGAGTCATTTATATCAAAGATTGCTGTCAAGATTATTTTATGGACATTTTCTATAGTTGTACAGGCAAATTCTAAAACAAGATTTCTCAATAGCAGCGCTATTGATTCTTTTGGATGGGATCATTCTTTGTCGTAAAGGTCTGTCCTATGTAGGATGTTTAACAACCTCTCAAGTCTCTACCCATTCAATGCCAGTAGGAATCCCTAATTGTTGCAACCAAAAACGTCTCCAGACTTGGCAAATGTTCCATGGGTGGTAAACTTACCCTTGTTCAGAACCACTGCATTTTATAAATATATCTATCAACCCATGATGGGAGGGAAAAGAGGCAGATAGTATTGTAACTGTATTATGTCATTCCTTATAGCATAAATTCCTTATATAACTGCCTGTTAATGGCAAATTAAGAAAGAGTTATATTGGGGTGCCTGGGTGTTCAGTTGCTTAAGTGTTGGACTCTTGATCTCAGCTTAGCTCTTGAACTCAGAATCTTGAGTTCAAGCCCTGCGTTGGACTCCACAGTGAGCATTAAGCCTACCTAAAATTAAAAAAAAAAAAAAAAAACAAAAGTTATATAATTTAAATTGATAATGGAGATAAATACAAGTATTAAAATATAAACTTTCCTATTTTCCTAATAACTTTTCCTATTAAAGTATAAACTAAAGAGGATGGATGAGAGAGGAATATATTTCCTTGCATGTTCAATTTTTCCACTTTATTTAATATTTTTCTTACATGAGTATATATCATGACTTTAGTGAGTTAAAACTAGAATGGGTGTGAATATACAAACAAATGAATACATTTCAGAGAACATAGACCATTTTTAAGCAAAGGGCAAGATAATTAATTCTATCTCTCTTTCCCTTCTTCCACAAATTTTCCTAATTACAGTGATTCTTCCTCTTGTCTTCTCTCCCAGACTGGAACCCCCTGGTTCCACAATGCCCTTTTAAGATATTTGGTGCTACAAAAACATTATTTAGTGTGAGCTAAAGCCTTTTTCTCATGCTGTACCTTTTTCTCATGCTCGTTTGCTCCACTATATTGGAGTAGAAATACTAATAAGATTGGTGGGAAAGGAGGAAAGGGATCTGGTTCGCCTCTTGGATTTGTCACTAAGTATTTGATTTTTCAAACTTCAATAGATCACTTACATTTCCAGATGCTTGAGAGCTTGTCTTTAAAATAAATGCAATTGTTTAGATGACTCAATTCTCTAATGGCTCTAAAATTTCAAATTTCTTGGAAAAAAATGAAACAACATTCTCTTTATCCCTACAATCTATTATTATATTTGAATGAATGACAAAAATGCTATTTTTGCAGAAAACAAATCCTGAAGAAGAATAATTGCAACACTTTAAGCTTAAATTTTTGGGGGGAGGTTAACCCATTAAAATAACATTTATATATATACTGATCCATATATTTATGTATTGAAAAGCATTATATAATGAATACTTAGATACATTTATTAGAATTAAATGAACAGATTGGTGAACTTACCTTTCAAAGAATGAATCCAGTTTATATCTTTTTTCTTTAAACTAAATCTTATTTCTTACAAATGGTTGGCTCTATTGGCTTGACTTGAGACGTACAAATATATATAGAACATTTTTCTGGGAGTTATCTAAAAAGAAGAAAACTTTCCTCCCAGGTAGGCACTTAGACTACACGGATGACACTACATGGATGACAAGTACGCACATTAATAAGATACTCAAAATCTGCAGTTGTTGGGGAAATACAAATAGAAACCAGGAGATACCGTTACACGCCTGTTGGGATGGCTAAGACAATACCAAGGGCTTTCAAGGATACAGAGTAACTGGAACTATTAAATAATGCTGGTGGGAATAAAAGTGACACAGCCATTTTAGAAAATATAGTTTGGAAGGTTCTTAAAAAGTTAAACAGAAGCTTATCATAGATGACTTAGTAATTTTACTCCTAGATATTTACCTGAGAGAAATTACAACTTCCGACCACACACAAAAACCCGTGCATGAATGTTAATAATGGTCTTTTTTATTACTGTCAAAATAGGACAAATCCAACTGGTAAATAGATAAATTGTGATCAAGCTATACAATGTAATATTCCTCAGCAATAACAAAGAAACAAGTTAATGATAAAAACAACAACACAAGTGAATCTCAAATGCACATGCTAAGTGGCAGAAGCCAGATAAAAAGTTATATACAGTATGATTGTATCTATATGGCATTCTGGAAAAATTTGCCATGAGCTAGGGTAGTGGGAGGGGTTGACTATAAAGGCAGCAAGAGGAAATTTTTTAGGGTGATGAAATTGTTTTGTATCTTAATTGCAGTCCTGTTTATTTGACGGTAAGCATTTGCCAAAAATTTATAGAACTGTACATTGAAAAGAGTGAAATTTATTTCATATAAATTTAAAAAGTTGAGTACTAACAATGACAACCATGATAACAAAAGTCTCGATGAGAAACAATGCAAAAAACTGACACAACGAGAGGAAGTGACTTATGGCATTAATACAAATTGTCTATTAGAAATTCAAATCTCAGCTTTTGTGTTATCTCCTCAAAAAGACTTCCTGATCATTGAGTGTAGTGTCTACCTGTCATTCTTTATCACAGCATCTTAATTCTCTGCCTTGCACTTATTTCTAGTCTAATGTTTTCTCATTTACTTATTCTTTAAATTATTTTTTTGAATTTATTTATTTTAAAAGAGCGTGAGTGGGGAAGGGGTAGAGAGAGAGAGAGTGAGAGTAAGAGAGAATCCCAAGCAAGCTCTGTGCTGTCAGCACAAAGCCCCTTGCAGAGACTGAACTCACAAACTGTGAGATCATGACCTGATCCGAAACCAAGAGTTGGACCCTTAACTGACTGAGACCCCAGGCTCCCCTAAATTATTTTTACTTATGTGTATGCCTGTGTTAGAATGTAAGCTCAGTAAGAGCAAAGACTTCTCCTGTCTTATTCACAACTGGGAACCAAGGACTTCGAATACCACTTGGTATAAAGCATTATATATATACGCTTAATATATATATATATATATATATATATATATATATATATATATATATATATATATATATATATATATGTTAAATGACTGAATGGGAATAAAGTCAGTCTTGGTAATTCAACATTAGATAGGTAAAATTTTTAATGAAACGACCATGTCATGTGAAAAAAATTGATCACAATTAGGGGTGCCTGGGTGGCTCAGTTGGTTAAGCATCTGACTCTTGATCTCAGCTCAGGTCATGATCTCAAGGTTGGTGAGTTCGAACTCTGCATCAGGCTCTGTGCTGATGGTGTGGAGCCTGCTTGGGATTCTGTCTTTCTTTCTGTCTCTCTGCCCCTCCCCTGCTTGTGCAGTCTCTGTCTCTGTCTCTGTCTCTCTCAAAATAAATAAGTAAACATAAAAAATTTGATCCCAATTGAAATAACAAGTGGAAATGTCCAAAAAGCAGTATGTATTTAATAAATATCCATGGGTTATTAATATTAACTGAAAAGTAAAGTGATAAGGGATAAACTTGACTAAAATATTGAGTATATTAGGAAAAGATAAATGAAAATATAAAGTATAAAAAGAATTTGAACTAAAAGTTCAAGATCAATATGGAAAAACAGTTCAATTTCAAACCATCCAGGGGCACCTGGGTGGCTCATTCGGTTAAGTGTCTGACTTCAGCTCAGGTCATGATCTCGCTGTTCATGTATTCGAACCCCGCATCAGGCTCTGTGCTGACAGCTCAGAGCCTGGAGCCTGCTTGAGATTCTGTGTCTCCCTCTCTCTCTGCCCCTCCCCTGTTTGCACTCTGTCTCTCTCTCAAAACTAAATAAACATTTAAAAAAATTAAAAAATATAAAACCATCTATAAGATGAAAGAAAGAGGGGCACCTGGGTGGCTCAGTTGGTTAAGCCTCCAACTCTTGATTTCAGCTCAGATCATGATCTCTTGGTTCATGAGTTTCAGCCACACATTGGGCTCTGTGCTGATGGTGCAGAGCCTGCTTGGGCTTCTCATTCTCCCTCTCTGTCTCTGTCCCTCTCTCACTCACTCTCCGTCTCTGTCTCTCTCTCTCAAAATTAATAAATGAACATTTAAAAAATGATGAAATAAAGAAAAGGGTATAGTTTTATGCATTATTTGGGCAAGAGCAACATCGTATAGTTTGCACATCTTGGACGAAAAGCAACTATTGTCAGGATTGTCACCAAGAAAGGACTGCACATATTCAAGATGGTACTGTTTAGGCTATGAGTCTACTCCCCACGTTAAAATGAAATATTGTAAGGAGTTGGTTGTGTATCCCTGGCTTAGACATAAGAATAGGTGTCATGGTGGAATCACCCAATTAGGACTTACTCCTCTATTTATTTACTTATGAAATTAAAAAGGGGGACTAAGAAAAATTGGGTTTGGATTTTGTGTAAGTATGCAAATCTAAGCTTGCTTATTTGAAAACATCTGGTGTTCTACACATGAACATTTTTTTCTCAATGACCTATCACTATTAGTTTAACTGTGAAAAACTTGTAGAGAGCAGATTGATGTTGTTTTGACTTCTCTGCTTATCAATATCACTGCAAAGAGTGGTTCCTAGATGGCAGACCTGACAGTTTCTTCTCCAGCAGCCCTGGGTTCTTATTCCTGGTTTGATACATTTACTTGCAGCTGAGGTCATTGGAAACATGTGCCAACATTCCTGCCGTTTACTTACACTCTTCATGTGACTCTTGACAAGGCTCCGAATATCTATCCTTAAAAGATAATAATTTTCTAACGAAGGGAAATAATATCAACTATCAACTAAGTATTGCAAAATACTTATTAGATCAATCTTTTTCTATATAAAAACATAAAATGGTAACTTAAGAGATGGGACAGAAGAGGTTCCCACAAGAAAGAAGAGATGCTGAACTAAGATGTTTGAAAGGAGAAAGAAATCTCACTGGCTGAGAGCTGGAAAGTATATGGATACTATCTGAATATAGGTTGGTATTTATTTTAGTGTAGAGAATAAAGGAGATGTTTTCTTTGAAAAAGAGTATGGTCTGTGTTGTATGGTATTTCAAAACTTAAAGCTTAGTAGAAAAAATCAGAACTAGGCCTGTCCAAGAATGGGGAGTTGTCTGTTATTTTGGCAATATTCTAAGATTAATATCCAAAGATCCCATTATATCTCTATAAATGAAAAGATAAGAAAAAGACAATGAACAATGCCTCAAGTATAATTCTTTATGTCTCTAAAGAAGAACTACAAAGACGTGAGAGAGTTCACTTTAGAACACAGATCAGTTTCATATAGCATTGAACATAAATTTGGAGTATAAAGGTTAAGTTTAAAAAAGGTTTGAGAATCTCTTATGGTTTGCCTCTGTCTCTGATTATATCTTATTTTTCCCTTCCTTTCTCCTATGTTCATCTGTTTTCATTTTTAAATTCCACATATGAGTGAAATCATATAATAAATACAGAGAACAAAAGGAGGGTTGCTGGAGGCATATTCGGCAGGGGAATGGGCTAAATGGGTGATGGATGCTTGTGATGAGCACTGGGTGTTATATATAAGTGATGAATCACTAAATTCTACCCTGAATTAATTATTACACTATATGTTAACTGGGATTTAAATAAAATCTAAAAATTTAAAAAATAAATATAGAAAATAAAGATTTGAAATCAGGAAATTTATTAAATATTTTTAAAAAATAAGCAAAGAGAAACATAAAAAGAAAATAAGAATGGGAATAATATTCATTGCATTCACTCAGTGAAGAAACCAAAGCAATGACTCACAGTTTATGAGAAAAAATATTTCTCTCATTTAGAAAAAAAAATTAAAATAAGAATTAATTGGTGGACAAGAACTAAAAACAAAAATAACATTCAAATAAGAATAACATTCAAGAATGCTTTTAATAGGATTTTAATTGTTGAAATTACATACAGAAATTAGAAAACTTTGGGCTATTTAATGAGCAGCATGTGCACATTGTTATAACCACTATGCATAAGTAAGCTAAATTATTCTTCTCTCAATGTTATTGACCTCATTCCATAATATTAATAATTATCACAATAGCAAGCATTTATGCAGTACTTACTATGTATACATCCTTTTTATGAACAGCAAGACCAGAAGTCAAATAGCAAAGCCACTTAGGCAATTGTGTAGTTAAATTTATGTTTCTTAACTAAAGATCAGAAGCCTTATAGCATTAATGGATGATATACTGTATCTTATATCCTCATAGATGATTAATAAGCACAGATTTAGATAAATTAAATAAATGAATAATACCAAAATATTTGTCAAGTATATTTACGTATAAAGGGATTTATATATAAATTCTCTTGAAAATTAGACATTGATCTTAACTTTGCTTCCCATTTTATATTCTTTTTTCCTTGACTTTTTCTGCACTATTCTTTTATTTGCCATAAAACTAAGAAAACATATGCATCAGCATATCCTATAGCCAGTGGATACTAATAGTTAATTTATTGGCAGGTTTCATGCAAAATTAATAATGGAAGAGAAATAACAGGCTGAGTGTATTAAATTTTCCTGTTAGAAAATACTACCTAATTTTTTTTTTTGGTCTAGACATATATCTCTTTGGTAGAGAGCAGGGCATAAAAGGGCATGTTTATAGCTATTAAATATTTATTTTCAAACAAGAGAAAGTAAGTTCATATGACTGCCAATAGATATTTTAGAATTTTGAAGTTAAAAAAAAAAACCTAGAAACTTTAAGAAGCAACAGTTACCAACAGTTATTGTTTATAGTTTCATTCGCCCAAGAGATAAATTAGATGCAATGTGCATTTGTGAAGAGAGGATTGGATCAGGAATCCGCAGGCCTAGGTTGGAGCTCTAAACCCTGCAGCAAAGTACAGCTAAGTCCTTAGTCAAAGTACTTTACTTTCCTAAGCCTCCGTTTTCTTCACTTTTATGTAGGGAATGATTATATATATTTTGAGTATCTAAACTCGTCATTGTGAATAATGGTGTTATAAATGAAAACATTTTATACATTCTGTAAGTACTACAATATAGTCAGAGTAAGTCCAATAATAAAGCAGATGGCAGTTGTGCTAAGAGACTATAGACTTCCTGGTCCAGACTACAGTATTTGAGAGGACTACTCAGAAAAGCTAGAGGCAGTGTAATTAAGGGTGTATATATCATTCTTGTGGTCAAGGAGGGAAGCCAGAAGTCAAGGCCACAGAAGACATAGGAACCATCATTTCCAAAGTGTGAGACAAAGCTGTTAGCAGGAAATTATTTATAGAGTCAAGAGCCAAAAGAAACAGGAAAAAGACAAGAAATCTATCACCTGTGGGGATGGATGGTTGTGAGGGAGGCAGTTGACAATTGGAGGGCACAAAAGGCACTTTATTGTGCTTATTTTATGACCCTGAGCCTGGAGTCTGATGAATTAAAGGGGCAATACTGTGCTGGGTGACGTTTAAGAGAGAATACCCGTAGGCGGTAACTTTCATATTAACCCTCATAAGGTTGGTACCATTCTCTCCTTTACATCATGAACAAGAAATATTATTATTACATCTCCCTGTAATGTACAGAGAGATAAAAGGATATACCAACTTTTGCATAGTTAACAGTTATAGTAATGTGACCTATGGAACCTGTGGTTTTAGTTTTCAGACTTTTTGGGAAAGTATGGTCACACAGAGCTACCTATAAAGTTAAAATTATCTATATCCCACAGTTATTAACTCAAAGCTTATTCTTTGGTGTTATAAGCTAATTAGTTTAGTCTTGTAATGCACTTGTTACAGTGGTCTACAAAATCAATTAAAAAAAAAAAAAAGCAGCCAGGGGCGCCTGGGTGGCTCAGTCGGTTGAGCATCCGTGTTCGGCTCAGGTCATGATTTCGCGGCCTATGAGTTCAAGCCCCGTGTCAGGCTCTGTGCTGACAGCTCAGAGCCTGGAGCCTGCTTCAGATTCTGTGTCTCCCTCTCTCTCTGTCCCTCCCCCGTTCATGCTCTGTCTCTCTCTCTCTCTCTCAAAAATAAATAAACGTTAAAAAAAAAAAAGCCAAACTCCTTTTTCTGTCAGAATCCAATAACTTTAAACAAGGTACACAGAAAAGTTTTGTATTTTTATGTAATAAAGAACTGTGTTCACAGTAATGGTTCTTACACATTAAAATTACTGGTTTTACCAATTACATGAAATAAAAAAAACATTAAGTGAGTTAAAGAATTATACTCTGTACTAAGTCCTAAAGGCCATATACAGGTCAAGGCAACAGTTGGTATTCTCATGGCAAGAGAATATTTAAGTGTCAGTTCAAGCTAGGAAAAACAAAGCATAAGACTATGCTGGTCAATGACTTCATGAATGATACTAAGAAATTGTCAGAGGTAGATAAAATAAGTTTAACATATGTTTAATCCATTTTATAATACCTATGTCTTTGAAAACTGGTAACATGTAAAACCAGGATGATGTCGGAAGTCATTCATGAATATCTATTTATATATACACTGCTTTATTGAGTAGTTTATTGTTCAATTTATCATTTTCTTGTTAATGAGGACATCTTATATATTCCACATAAACTCAATACAGTATAGCAGTGTAAAAGGGAGGATAAATGAATTTGCACTATTTTAACTGCCAATTTTAGTATTTTGCTGTAAATTTGACAAAATGAACAAGGGAATATGAAGACTAGGTTTGTTCAGCTTGAGTGATGGCCATGTTTCACTGGTGGTTTTATAATAGCAAGATTTGAAACATCATCCAGGCATGCTTTAGTGTAGATTTTGAGTATAACATAGGCATCAAATACAATATCTGTTCCATGAAATTTTTATTTATGACCTCTTTCCCTAAGAATAATTATGTCCACATCTTTTTCCTTCAGTACTGAAGAGTGAATTAATTATCTTTATTTTAAAAAGTCAAAGTTTCACCAAACTGTACATTTCCAACAAAGTAAAAACAAAATTTACAGATGGAAAACACTAAATTGTTTTGTTAAGCACCACTGTTGTCGCCTGATTTGTCCTTTATCTCAGCCCTAATGTTTCTTGCTAACCATGTGAGATAATGAATATTCTCATAGTCCAACTGAATAGGCTGAGACTAATGGAAATTAATCATATATTTTAGATATGCAAAGAGGACTTTCTACCATACCTACATTAACTCCAGTTCTTTTTCTCTAAAAGGGTTGAAAATATTTTTTTTGCTGAAATTTAACCACACTTACTCTTCATCTTAACTCCAAGAAAAAATGGTAAAGGTTGTTATCCTCAAATTACATATTTGAAGAACTTTATTGAATTAACCTCTTTCTCTTCACCTCCTCTTTGTATTGATAAAAGAAAAAAAACTAAACACATATTTATTCTTATCTTGGCACAGAATAATTTAAAAATTTTATTACTAAGTTAACATATATCAGAATGAACTTTTTGTATGAACATAATTTCATTTATCTAGAGTAAATACATAAGTATAAGATCGCTGGGTCATATGGTGGAACTTTATGAGAAACTAGTGAACTATTTCTCAAAGAACCCACACCATTTTGCATTCCCAGGAACAATTTATTAGAGTTTCAATCCTCTTCTTTCTCCTCATCCTCATTAACATTTGATACTATCAATATTTTTTTATTTTCGTTATTCTTACTGATGTGTAGGTTTAATTTGCATTTTCACAGAATTTTGAGTAAATGTTTGATGTTGAACATCTTTTCATGTGTTTATTTTCCATAAGTTCATCCTCATCAGTGATGTGTTTGTTCAAGTCTTTGCTCATTTTAGAATTAGGTTATTTGTTTTATTTCTTTTATTAGGTTGTCAAGAATTCCTAATATATTCTGGATATATTGTAGATATATTTTTGGTCAGATATGTGCTCTGCAAATATAGTCTCCTTGTTGGTAGCTTGTCTTTTAATTTTCTTGGTAGTGCTTACATGAAACAAAAGTTTTTAATTTTGGTGAATTCTAACTTATCAATTTTTTTCAGTTATGGATTGTGTTTGTGTGTCATACCTAAGAGTTTTTTACCTAGCCATAGATCATGATGATTTTCTCCTATGTTGTCTTCTAAGATTTTTATGGTATTCATTTTATATTTATATTTAATTCATTTTATATTTATAATCCAATTTGAATTACTTTTTGTAAATGGAGAGAGCTGTAGATTGAGGTTCATTTTTTTTGTATATGGTTATTCAATTGTTCCTACACCATTTATTGACAAAATTCTCCATTCTCCACTCAGTTGCTTTTGCACCTTTGTTGAAAATCAACTGACCAGATTTGTTACTTCTACTTCTTAATTCTCTTCTTGTTCCATTGATCTTTGTACGTACTCTTTTTCCAAAGTCTTGATTACTATAGCATTATTTTCAGTCCTAAAATCAGATAGTAGCATTCTTCTTATTTCATTCTTCTTTTCCAAAAATGTTTTGTCATTCTATTTCTAGTGTCTTTTCAGAGAAACTTTAGAATTAGCTTTACAGATGAATTTCCTTGAATTTCTGCTATACCTTTTGTTAAACTTCTAGATTTCAAGGTTGTACATGAGATGAATTGACTACAGAAACAAGTGTATTAAAAACACATTACACAATTTAAACAGATAGGAAACTTGGAATTCTTACTAATGAGAATCATATTAATATCTCATAATAGCATGTCAAAGTGATTTTTAAAGACTGCACTTAGGTATTAGAATTTATCCTCTGATATGCGCTACAGACTAGTTTCCAGAAACATGAAATATTTGTTTAAGAAAAGGGAAAGTATGAAATATATGAACATTAGAATAAAATACTCTGTTAATAACAGAACAAAGTGAGCATTCTAAAAAGGTTTAAAAGTACTGTGATCCCATAGAGAGTTTATGTGTATGAGAAGAGAGGAGGGAGTAAGAAAGGGAGGGGCTTCCAGAAAATTGGCTGAAGGAAAAGTACTAGCCATAGAATCTGCCAAATCAAACAGACATCTGATGTCCAAGAACAGCTTTGGGAATATTGTTCCTATTGCTCCATTGGAGCCCTAGAGTAACTAGCAGAGGGATATGCGGTTTCTCTTCATCACCCCCTGGAGGCTTTAAATGAAACCAGTGCTTTCTTTCAGGAAGATTATTAAAGGAAGAAAAAGGTATTTGAGACAATGAAAAAGATGGTCCATTAGGAGGTTGGGAACATGACAGAGTAGGAGGACCCTGAGTTTGCACTGTTCCATGTTTACAACTTGGTATCTTTCACATCCAAGTCAATAAACTGGAGAGTGATCTGAAGACTGACAGATCTTGATCCCAAACTGTACAACTGCATATAAAGGAGCTGCATCTAAAAGGTTAGGAAGGGCACAAAGGCAGAGGGAGGCTGCCTGCAAAAAAGGAGGGAGCTGTGCACATGGAAAGGGCAGAGAAACAGGCCCTTGCACCAAGGGTCTCATATGGGGAAGACTAATCCCCATATCTTTTGGCTTGGAAAAACAGAGGGGCCGAATTCTGCGAGTTTGTAAAACAAGTGGGACTTGAAGTCTGGAACTTTAAAAATCAGCTGGCTCAGCACTGGGGGACCTGGGAGGGTGAGTGATAGCTCGGGTTGCTGCTTTCAAGGAGGTAGCAGCCTGCATGGACAGGCAACATAAAAATGGCAGTTTATACAATCCCAGAAATAAAAAGAACACAGATATGTTCATACTGATTTCAGAGCATGTTGGGAGACTTACCTGAAAACAAGAGAGCTGGCAAGTGTATTTCCCCCACTGCGCACCCACCAGCATAAACACAGAGTCACTTGTAAGAGGCAGAGCTGCACAGATACCTGCTACCTAGCCTTCTAGCACTGTGCTACACCCACAAATTCTTCTGAGGACTTGCCAACTCCAAGGCTGCTGGCCTCTGCCTTGGGCAAAGGGCAAATTTTGTTAGAGCTGAGTGTGTGCCCTTCTTAGCCACAAGGTGCACAGTGGCTGCTATGTGCCACACCCAGCCACTGTGCCCACAGCCATGTGCTCCCAGCTGGTATCCCATGCGGTGCCCAACTGCCAGGCTGTGGCCAGCCATTGCATGACACCAATCATATCCCAGCCACCATGGTGCCTCCAGGTCCAGCCTTGCCAAGCCATCGAGGCACACTAGACCTACCCTCACACCCCTGGTTTCCCAGTACACAGTCCCTAGCTGCTGTAGCACTTTGGGGAATCCAGCGTAGGACTAGTGGCTAAGTGTAACTTTTGTTAAAAACACCACACAGCTCCCAAATTTCCCTGCAGGCACGCCCCCTCAGAGCTGGCCTATCTGGGCCCCACTAACACCACAGAGAGCAAGCAAAGCCAACAACAAGCAGAGAGTCAGTGCAAATATCTGCACTGAAAGGAAAAATGACTCAGACACAATAGCAGGTCATAAGCAGCACACATAGGATACTCTCCTGGTGTTAGGTTCTTTTGAACAGGGGACACTGCATTGCAGGGAACTTCAAGACCTCTTTATCATAAAGTTACTAATTTTAAGAGCAGAGGACACAGATGATTTTCTTTCTTTTTCTTTTTTTAAATTTTTTGGTAATTTTTTTTTTTAATTTTTGAGAGAGAGACAGACAGCAAGAGGGGCAGGGGCAGAGTGATAGAGAGAGACATAGAATTCAAAGCAGGCTCCAGGCTCCAAGCTGTCAACACAGAGCCCGATGTGGGGCTCAAACTCACAAGCTGTGAGATCATGACTGGAGTCTAAGTTGGCTGATTAACTGACTGAAAAACCCAGGCGCCCCCACAACTGACTTTCTTAATCCATGGGAACAATGCAGAGAGGCAGACAAAATGAGGAGATGGAGAAATTTATCCCCAAGTGAAAGAACAGGACAAGGTCATAGCCAGAGCTCTAAGTGAAACAGATATAAGTAACATGCTTAATAGAGAATTTAAAGCAATGATCATAAGATACTCATGGGATTTGAGAAGAGTGGAAGACATTAGTGAGACCCTTGACAATGAGATAAGGGATAACATAGCAGAGAAAAAAATTTTAAAAGCAGAAAGACAAAAGAAGTCAGTAACTTACAAGGGAAAACCCATAAGGCTAGTGAGAGATTTTTCAACAGAAACTTTACGAGCCAGAAGCGAGTGGCATGATATATTCAAAGAGATGAAAGGGAAAAATCTTCAGCCAATAATATTCTATCCAGCAAGGTTGTCATTTGGAACAGAAGGAGAGGTAGAGTTTCCCAGACACACAAAAACTAAGGGAGTTCATGATCATGAAACCAGCCCTGCAAGAAATGTTAAAGGGGACTCTGAGTGAAAAGGAAAGTCCAAAAGTAACAGTATAGACGTAGGAAACTCAAAGGCAGTAAAAATGAATATTTCTGTAAAAAAATCAGTCAAGGAACTCACAAAGGATATAAAAAGGATATAAATCACAAAGGATATAACATACAATAACATATACCTAAAATATGGGGAGGAGAGGACAAAAAATGTGTTCAAACTTAAATAAGCATCAACTTTGTGCAGAAGACGTTATATACAAAACTTATGGTTACCATGTATCAAAAACCACTAATAAATATGGAAAGAATAAAGAGGAAAAAAATCCAATTATACCACTAAGTAAAATCAGCAAAACATGAAAGAAAGTCAAGAAAGGATGAGAGAGAAAATCTTCAGAAATAATCACAAAAAAATAATAAAATGGCAATGAGTATATCATAACAATAATAACTTTGAATGTAAATAAACTAAATATCCCAATTAAAATGCATAAAGAGACAGAATGGATATAAAAACAAGACCCATTTAAATGCGGCCTGGAAGAGACTCATTATAGACCTGAAGTCACCTGCAAATTGAAAGAGAGAGGATGGAAATACATCTATCATGCAGATAGATGTCAAAAGAAAGCCAGAGTAGAAATATTTATATTGGACACAATAGATTTTCAAACAAAGACTTAACAAGAGATAATAATCATTATAATCATTAAGGGGACAATACAATAAGTTTTTTTTAACAATTATAAATATTTATGCACCCAATATAGGAGCACCCAAATACATAAAACAATAACAACCATAAAGGAACAAATCCATAATAATACAATAATAGTAGGGGACCTTAACACCCCACTTACATCAATGGACAGACCATCCAAACATAAAACAAAGAAACAACAGCTTTTAATGATGCACTGGAACAGATGGACTTAACAGATATATTCAGAACATGCCATGCTAAAACAGCAGAATACACTTATTTTCAAGTACACTTGGAACATTCTCCAGAATATATCACATATTAGCCTACAAAATAAACCATACCGAATTCAGGAGATTGAAATCTCTGGAAAGACCACAAATACATGGCGGTTAAATAACATGCTACTGAACAATGAATGGATCAACCAAGAAATAAGGGAAGAAATAAAAAACTACATGGAAACAAATGAAAATGAAAACAACAATCCAAAACCTCTGGAATGTAGCAAAAGGAGTTAAGAGGGACATTTATAGCAATATAGGCCTATCTCAAAAAGGAAGAAAAATCTCAAGTAAACAACCTACCCTTAAACCTAAAGGAGATAGAAAAAGAACAACAAATAAAACCTAAAACCAGTAGAAGTAAAGGAATAATAAAGGTTAGAGCAGAAATAAATGCTATAGAAACTAAAAACAAACAAAAAATAAACAATAGAACAGATCAATGAAATAAGGAACTGGTTCTTTGATAAAGCTAGACTTATCAAGAAAAAAAGAGAAAGGACTCAAATAAGTAAAATCACAAATGAGAGAGGAGAAATAACAACTACCATCAAAGAAATACAAACAACTATGAGAGAATATTATGAAAAACTATATGCCAACAAATTGGACAGCCTAGAAGAAATGGATAAATTCCTAGAAACATATAAACTTAAAAAAATATATAAACTATCAAAACTGAAACAGGAAGAAATAGAAAATTTGAACAGACTGATTACAAGCAATAGAATTGAATCAGTAATAAAAGAACTCCCAAAAAACAAAAGTCTTGGGCCAGATAACTTCACAGGTGAGTTCTACTAAACATTTAAATAAGACTTAATACTTATCGGGGCGCCTGGGTGGCTCAGTCAGTTAAGCGTCCGACTTCAGCTCAGGTCACGATCTCGTGGTCTGTGAGTTCAAGCCCCACGTCAGGCTCTGGGCTGATGGCTCAGAGCCTGGAGCCTGCTTCTGATTCTGTGTCTCCCTCTCTCTCTGCCCCTCCCCCATTCATGCTCTGTCTCTCTCTGTCTCAAAAATAAATAAACGTTAAAAAAAATTTAAAAAGACTTAATACTTATCAAACTATTTCAAAAAATAGAAAAGGAAGGAAAATTTCCAAATTCATTCTATGAGGCCAGCATGACCTCAAATGGTCATGATACCAAAACCATCTAAAGACACCACTTCAAAAGAGGACTACAGGCCAATATCTTTAATGACACAGATGCAAAAATTCCTCTACAAAATATTCGCAAACTGAATCCAACAATACATTAAAAAAATGATTCACCACAATCAAGTGGGATTTATTCCTGGGTTGCACATGTGGTTCAATATTTGTAAATCAATCAATATGATGCATCACATCAACAAGAGAAAGGATAAGTACCATATGATCTTTTCCATAGATGCAGAAAAAGCATATGACAAAGTACATGATCCATTCATGATAAAAAAGACTCTCAACAAAATAGAATTAGGGGGAACATACCTCAACATAATAAAGGCCATGTATGAAAACCCCCAGGTAGTATCATCCTTTATGGTGAAAAGCTAAGAGCTTTTCCCCTGTGGTCAAGAACAAGACAAGGATGTACACTCTTATCACTTTTATTCAATATAGTACTGTAAGTCCTAGCCACAGGAATCAGGCAACAAAAAGAAATTAAAGGCATCCAAATGGGTACGGAAGAAGTATAACTTTCACTATTTGCAGATGACATTTATATACATAGAAAACCTGAAAAACTCCACCAAAAACCTTCTAGAACTCATAAACAAATTCAGTAAAGTCAGAGGATACAAAATCAATGTACGGAAATCTGTTGCATTTCTATACACCAATAAGGAAGCAGCAGAAAGAGAAATTAAGAAAATATACCATTTACAGTTGCACCAAAAATAATAACATACTTAGGAATAAACCTAACCAAAGTGGTGAAGGATCTGTACTCTGAAAACTACATAACACTGATGAAAGAAATTGAAGATGATACAAAGAAATGGAAAGGCATTCCATGCTCATGGGTTGGAGGAACAGATATTGTCAAAATGTCTAAATTACTGAAAACAATCTACATATTTAATGTAATCTCTATCAAAATGACAGCAGCATTTTTCATAGAGCTAGAACAAACAATCCTAAAATTTGTATGGAACCACAAAAGACTCTGAATAGCCAAAGCATTCTTGAAAAAGCAATGCAAAGCTGGAGCCATCAATTCCAGAAAATCCAGAAATAAACCCACAATATTTGGTCAATTAATATTTGACAAAGCTGGAAAGAATATTCATTGAGAAAGGACAGTCTCTTCAATAAACAGTTTGGGGAAATTGGACAGCTACCTGCAAACAGGTTGGGAAAACTGGACCACTTTATTATACACAAAAATAAATTCAAACACATTAAAAACCCAAATGTGAGACCTGAAACCATTGAAATCCTAGAAGAGAACACAGGCAGCAACTTATTTGACATTGGCCACAGCAACTTCTTTCTAATATGTCTTCTGAGGCAAGGGAAACAAAAGCAAAAATAAACTATTGAGACTACATCAAAATAAAATGCTTCTGCCTGTGAAGGAAACAATCAACTGAGCTAAAAGACAACCTATGGAATGGGAGAAGATATTTGCAAATGGCATATCTGATAATAGGTTCATATCCAAAATATATAAAGACTTATAAAACTCAGCACCTCAAAAAATGGGCAGAAGACATGAATAGACATTTCTCCAAAGAAAATATAGGGATGGGCAAGAGATACATGAAAAGATGCTCAACATCACTCATCATCAACACTACAATGAGATATTACCTCACACCAATTAGTTTTAAGTTTTTTAAATGTTTATTTTTGAGAGAGATAGAGACAGAGTGCAAGCAGGAGAGGGGAAGAGAGAGAAAGAAACACATACACAGAATCTGAAGAGGCTCCAGGCTCCAAGCTGTCAGCACAGAACCCAATGCAGGCTCGAACTCCCCAACTGGAAGATCATGACCTAGGCCAAAGTCGGATGCTTAAGCAACTGAGCCACCCAGGCACCCAACCTCACATCAGCTAGAATGGCTAAAATCAACAACACAAGAAACAACAGGTATTGGCTAGGATGTGGAGAAAAAGGAGTACTCATGCACTCTTGGTAAGAATGCAAATTGGTGCATCCACCTTGGAACATAGAATGGAGGTTCATAGAAGATTAAAAATGGTGGGGCACCTGGGTGGCTCAGTCAGTTGAGCATATGACTTCTGCTCAGGTCACGATCTCACAGTTTGTGAGTTCAAGCCCCTCATTGGGCTCTGTTCTGACAGCTCATAGCCTGGAGCCTGCTTTGGATTCTGTGTCTCCTTTCTCTCTGATCCTCCCCTGCTTGTGTGCTCTCTCCCCCGCCCCTGCAAATAAATAAGTAAAACATTTAAAAAACAAGACAATAAAAAAATGGACTACTCTATTATTCAGTAATAATATTTGGGTATATACCCAAAGAATACAAGAGCACTAATCAAAAGAGACAGGCACCCCTATGTTTATTGCAACATTATTTTCCATAGCCAAGATATGGAGGCAGCCCAAGTTTCCATTGATAGATGAATGGATGAAGAAGAAGTGGTATGGGTGTGTGTGTGTGTGTGTGTGTGTGTGTGTGTGTGTGTGTAATCATGCAATGTTACTCAGCCATAAAAAGAATGAAGTTGTGCCGTTTGCAATGACATAGATGAAGCTAGAAAGTGTAATACTAAGAGACATAAGTCAGTCAGGGGAAGACAAATATCATATAATTTCACCCATATGTGGAATATAAGAAACAAAACAAACAAGTAAAGGGAAAAACATAAGAGAGAAATCAATAAATAAACTCTTAATTATAGAGAACAAACTAATGGTTATCAGAGGAGAGGTGTATGTTGAGGACGGATTAAATAGATGATGGAAATCAAGGACTATATGTGTCATGAAGAGCACCGGGTGAAGTAGTAAAGTCTTGAATTACTATAGTGTACACCTGAAACTAGTACAACACTGTGTGTTAACTAACTAGAATTAAAACAAAAACTTAAAATTTCAAAAGCACAATAAGGGGCACCTGGGTGTCTCAATTGGTTATGTGTCTGACTTTGCCTCAGGTCATGATCTCACAGATCATGGGTTGAGCCCTGCCTGTGGCTCTGTGCTAACAGTGTGGAGCCTGCTTGGGATTCTCTCTTTCTCCCTCTCTCTTTCTGCCCCTCCCTTACTCTCATTTTCTCTCTCTCAAAATAAATAAACTTAAAAAATATTTGTAAAAAGACAATAAAAAATAAAAATGGCCAAATTGCCTCATATTTTCTGTGTTGTTTCATCTTTTAATTGTCACTTTACATGGTCCATGTGGTGCTTTACTAGATAGACTAGCACATCTAGAGCAGAATATATTTTTTTAACATGATTATTTATTTATCTTGAGAGAAAGAGAAAGAGAGAACATGAGCAGGATAGGGGCAGAGAGAGAGGGAGAGAGAGAATCCGTAGCACAGAGCCCCACACAGGGCTGATCCCACAAACCGTGAGAACATGACCTGAGCCAAAATCAAGAGTCAGATGCTGGACCTGAGCAGAAATCAAGAGTCAGATGCTTAACTGACTGAGCCACTAGGGACTCCTAGAGCAGAATATTTTAAAGAAAGATGCAAAAGAATATTTTCTGGAGAACTAAAAGAAACAAAAGGAAAGGAAGCTCCTAGTTTCTTTAAATTTTTAAGCACAGTAAAACCCCTTTGTTTTCTGTCCTAATATATCACATCCTTATACAAATTATCAAAGTCCATGTAGGTATAATTTTTTGATTGGTAATTTTTTCCATATAATGTAGGAAACACACAGTTTTTTCCCTCTCCATTAATACCATTGTATATGTACAAAAATCTTCAGGCAACAATAAACTTCATCCCTGTTTTTCTAGCTCTTTTCTCGTTTAGTTTGTAGAGATTAATTTTAAAGGGAGAACACATACATTATATTGCTAGATGCCTGAATGTCTATCAATAGTGCAATTTGATGAAACACGGAGCAAATATCAACACAGTGAACTCTGAATTGTTACCTGGCACCCTTCCACTAAAAAGGATTTCTGCCTCCTTTTCAAGACTGATTCGTCTGCAGTTCACAAACAATCTAGCATTGAAATATTTGAGGCACCTACTCCTTTGAGGTCACTGGAAAGGCAAAGAATGAGATCACTCCATATAAAAGAAAATTGTGGCACCTTCTCAGCAAATAAAATGTTCAGTCTCAATTTCATGCTGGAGTATGAAGTATAGTCTCTGAAGAGAAAGCCAGTTTGGTTTGTTATAGTAGGATTTGTAACTGCAGGTGGAAAAGTTTTTCCAGTCTGTGAAGTATACTGCGAAATATTTACTGTGAAGAACCTGGAATAATGCTAGCCAGTAGCTATAAAAATAAAAGAGGTTTAATTTGAGAAGCTTTATACTTTTTTTTTTTAAATAAGAACTGCTCCATTATTCTTAGCGCAGACAAAGGTTGAGTCAAGTTTGTGATGCAGTAAATGAAAAGTTAACAGTTCAGCTCATCACTTCAAGCGAATCCATATAGATTCACTGCATTTGTTTCTCTCCCTGTTCTCCCTTGCCCCGCACTTCTTCATTTTGATTAGCTCATTCTCTTAGCTGGTGAAGCAAGTATTTGTCCTTCAAGTCCAATAAGTTCTAACTGTCATTAATCACAAGTTTCTTTGGTAAGTGTTTAAAAAGTCTAATCAGAGAGGAAGAGCACTAAAGAGAAAATACACAGCCCTTTCCAGTAAAAAAAAATCCAGTAAAAGGGCAAGCATGAAGATAGCTGAGGTTTGAAATCTCAGATAATATAAAACCAACAATCAAACTATATGTCTTTTAATTTTATTTTCAGATACATTTATACATTTGAAAAATCAGTTATATCCCCTGATCTATAGATGGAATAGTGTAAATCAATTAATTCTGTATTGAATTCAGTCCCCTTTTGTGTCAATTGCACATCATCTTTAATGATAGTAAAAGTTTTATGAGGAACATTAAATAGGCAATGGTTTTGGAGACGTAATATCAGATTCCAAGAAATAAAATGCCAGACCCAAATAATACATTGTTATTTTGTATCTTCACACATACATTATTATTTACTAATTGGAATTCTCTTAGTGCCTAAATCCTAGAAGCTGGAAATTAGGCTCTAAAGGAATCACAATATAATTGGAAACGTGGGGCGCCTGGGTGGCTCAGTTGGTTGAGCATCTGACTTCACCTCAGGTCATGATCCTGCAGTTTGTGAGTTCAAGCCCCACATCAGTGCAGAGCCCACTTTGGATCCTCTGTACCCCTGTGTCTCTGCCCCTTTCCCATTTATGTTCTCTCTCAAAAAGTAAAGAAACATTTTTTTTTTAATTGGAAACATGTATGACAAGGTAAGGAGCCTTCTTTAGCTGGAACCTCTGTCTGGTGTATGAATCCCTTCAATATCAGCCACGAAGAGGATGTTGAAGAGATAGAACAAGCATTGGAATATGTAAACATCTTTTAGTATTTCCAGTGAAGGCATATCTCTACCTTCTTAAGACAACCCATGTCAGCTGCTTTTTTTCCCATTTCATTTCAACCGTCATTTATTGAGTAATTATCAGGCTATGCTCATACAAGGAAGAATAAAACTTGTTATGAAATCTTAATTATTGTGAAGAAAGGAGTAAAAAGAGAGAGGAATATAAAGCAATATTTTATTATAATTATCAGAATGTCAATACGTTGTGTTCGAATGTTGTGGAAAAATAGATGAGTTTTCATTAAACTACTAAGGGAGAAATGTTAGAAGAATTTCTGGAGTAGACGACATGTGAGCTGAGTCTTAAAAGACCAGGTGTTGATTATCAGAAGAAAGGATGGTGTGAGGGAAGAGTTTGGGCAAGTGATGTAATCCTGAGCCCTGATATGTAATAGGGCTCAAATTATTAGCATAATTTGTTCAGTGCTTTTTAAATAATTGTTGCTTAAGTGGAAGGACATAGGGGGAAACAAAGCTAGAGAAGCATGTGGGGCAATACCACATAAATCATTGTATATATGTACAAACATTTCGATTTTTAGATAAACAGAATAATTTGGAGGATTTTAGGGAGATGGGTGTCATCAATTATATGCTTCAGATAGATCAATCTTTGGTAGTGTGGGGGATGGGCTTCAGAGACTTGGAATGTAAGATGAATAGTATATTTCAGTATTTTAAGCCAAAGAAGTTGAAAGGCTAAGTGGGCAGAGTGGGCCCAGAAATAAATATGATTATCCAGATTTAGTCAGTACTTCCTAGGTAAACTTGTCCAGCCGAACATACAGATTAGGAGTAAGGCTGAGGACTACTAAAAATAATAGTAAGACCCAGGGGTTTCTGGCTAGGTGTCTGGACTGTTGGTAAAACTATGAATTGGCATGTGGAATTTAGAACAGAAACCAAATTTGGAAGGAATATGAGTTCCATTTTCGGCATCTGGACTTCAAAAGAGCCCTGATATATCAAAGTGGGGAAGTCTGAAAGGTAAGTATATGTACATGTTTAGTGTATATCTCTGTTAGGAGAGATCATGGTTAATCATGGTTAATGACTGTTACTTTTGAAATCATAAGAGCATAGGGAATAGTTAAAAATCACAAAAGCAGTAGAGATAACTTAAAGAGAACTTTGGTATAAGAGAATTCATGTGGTGGAGAGGAAAGGATTGAGTGTGCCAGCACTTATGAGATAAAAAAGAAAAGGCCAAGACATTACTTAGAAGAAAATTAGAGGAGTTTAGTGTTATAAAATGAGGGGAGTAGAAAGTTTCAAGCAATAGGAAGTGGTCCTACAATATTAAAAACAGCAGGTAAATCAACTAACAAAAATTAAGACTGAAAATATCTGTTATATTTAGGAGTTAGTAATGTCTGGGTTAAGAACAGTTTTAGTGGAGGCACAAGTGAGACTGCAGTGGACTGACGAGGAATGACATGAAGAAGAAGAGCAATTATAAAGGCAAAACACCCTGTCAAATATTTACCATAAAAAGGATGTGTGATATCACCAATGCAAAGGAAATGTAATCCATTTGTAAATTACCTCACTTTTCTGCTACCTAACATCCAAAGTTTTATAATGAAAGTTCTATTGTTTGGTGCAAGAGTTTTTCCATAAAGTCAAACCTTCTTCCACCAAGAGTGGTAAATATTCTGAATAGTATATGTTGTATTGCCATAATATATATTTTATTTTATCCTTTTGTGAAAGTTGATTTTAATATTTCTGATAGAAGGGATCGAAAAGGATTTTACAGAATCTTGACTTTGTGTTTTTGAACCACTTTCAATGATTTTTTTTTTAATCTCAGGCAATGGGACCAAATCTCCTTTTGGTAGGTTTTTATTAAAGCGTATACTTAACAATTCAGGAACTATAGCTGGCTATTTCAGACATCTCTGTTGTTTAACACTAAAGCAGTGTGCTTGATTTCTTAAAAATCTGTTATTTTCACTTACATTGATATATTCCTGATAGCCAGAATTCAGTGCAGTGTGATAGGCTTTCTTTTTACTCTCTCTGGCTATATTAGAAGAGGAAACTTGCAGCTCAGCAAGTCTGCAATTTATGAGGTATTGTATGTATGACAACCTCCACCTACCGTGGGTCTTACTGTTGCTACTTTCCTTTTCCTCCTGTATAATTCTATTCCTAAACCTTACCGAACATAATCTCTTCCATGCCTTACATGTAGTCTTAACAATATTCAATCTACTATATTTGGAGTGGTCTGTTTTTATTGTTACATAAGATTGCTTTTATTTAACCAACCTTATTTTTTCAATTGTTTAAAAGAAGCTTTTTAATTAGTATATAAGCTAAAATGTAATGAATATTGTCAACCTTTCACTTTATGGCCTACTATTTATGTATGTATATATGTATGTATGTATGTGTGTATGTATGTATGTATGTATGTATGTATGTCTGGTAAACAAAACAAAACCCTTGCTGCCTTCTGTGGCTTAATGTTTACTCCTCACATTTTTTTTTTTAATTTAGTGGAGAAGGGATTGACTACAAAGGAGAATGAGGGAACTTTTGAGCGGGATGGAAATGTTTCATTGTGGATGGCATCATGCATTGGTAAAATCCATCAACTATATTTCAAAAAAGGATGAATTTTGGTGTATGCATGATTATACCTCAACAAGCCTGAATTCTAAAAATGTGTCTTGAATTCAGACAATTAATTTGGATATTGCAAAATATGTGTAGGATATCGAGAAAGAAATTAGCCTACCAAATACTAAAAGTATTATAAAATTGCAATGAAGGCATTATGGATGTGGTCCGTGAATCAATAGAAAGAACAATTGGTTAGACAGATATAGAACTACCTAATGCATAAATACATAACAATGCATAAGAATTTAGTTCCAAAAGAAAAAAAAAAGCAAATATGCAGGTCAACTTGCCTCTGTTAGAATCCCCCCTCCACAGTTTACCCATTGTATGGTTCAAATCAATAGAAAGATCCAAACTATCCTTCAGTTTCACCATCAGTTAAATAATAATGCTTACTTTACAGGGGTCATGTAAAAATTAGATGAGGCAATACACATAAAGCAGAGGCTCTTAACCATTAAGGTCCATGGATAGATTTTAGGGGCCTGGAATTTGATGAAAAAATCACATTTTCATTTTGTTCAAGGTGTAACTAAAATGTACTGTTCCCTCTGATCATGAGTATAGGCACTAAATTACAATAGTATTAGAAGGAGCTGTGACATAACCATTAGATATTACAGATATTTTTATAATGCATTACAACTTTTTCAAGTATCTCAAAATCTTTTTTACATTCATCATTACCCCAAAATCTGGTTTTTATGAAACATACCATCAGATCATATGCTACTGAATTCATTGGTCAAATATTAGGCAACTCTGTATCTAGTAGTAATTCATCCACCAAGTGATGAAGTCAGATGGTCTTATATCAAGTGACCCAGTCACTGACTGGTAACTGTCATTTACAGTTCTCCGTTCTCAGAGAATTGTTCGTTGATCAACACAGAAAGGAGCTGAGTCACTTTTTTCATTGTCTCAAGTTCTCAGAATTGGGCAATTCAAATAAAAAATGTGAACTCCTGTAAGAGGTAAATGTAGGCATCCGTATAAGCCATAATATCAATTTGTTCCGTTAATTCTGGATTTGTGATTCCTCTTCATTCCAGCCACCTGCTGACTTGATTTCTTCCTTTTAAACTTAGTTTAGTATTCATTATTCATTTATAATTGTTGCTTTGTTTTATGCAGAATTTCCAAGTGTTTGCAGGGGAAGGGGTTGTAACCTTAACTTCATCTGCCATATTGTTGGACCTAGAAGAGCTTTCCTCTTCTATAACACATACAAATTCTCTACTGAATTTTGGGTTTTGTGGATTTTCATCCAGTTAGATATTTTTTAAACATACAACTTTATGGGTCCCCTACCTTTAGTTCTGTTTCATTTGAAATATGTTTTTCTTTCCATTGCCCTCCTCTGGCCTTGAGATACTAAATGTTAATGTGCTATTTACCCCTTTGTTTAGAAAAAGATAAATTCATAGGTGATATCACCTTAGAATTAAGATATATTTCATTATTTTTGTAAATCTGTTCTCTAGGAAACTGAAACTTCCAGAACTATTATTCTTAATTTTATAAATCTAATGGCACAGTATTCTTTGCCTAGAAGGCTCTTAATGAATCTGATTCTTTGCATCAGAAGCCTAGAGTCTGGAATATTCATGTCCCTGGTAAACTTAATCAGGTACCCACTTACCCCTACCAATGTTCCCTGACATAGATCCTGACGAAGCAAGATTTCAGTTCTGTGAGCCACCTTGAATTTTATGCCTTGTAGAAACAGACTGTTCTCATGAGGATGTTCTGAGTCATCCCTAATCCATGGATCATGAGAAGATATTTTTTCTTGTTCTTTTAAGCATTTTTTCCTGAAAAATTATGCTTTCTTGTTTCTGCCCTCCTCTGCTGTTTTCATCTAAAATTTTCCAATCTGTGAATTATATCCTGAGAATATCGTAAATATGTAAATAGGTTTATAGACTGTCTCAGCATTCTCGATTGTCAGGAATAAAATACCACTGACAGATTTAGCACCCCACACAGGCAAAAGCATCCTTTAGTACCAAGGAAGGCTTTTACCATCTGGCACCCTGCTAGGTTGTGGAACGCAAAAGGTCCTCCAAAGTACTTATTATAATTCATACACCATGAGAAGCTGACTGATGTTTTATTCCCTTTTTAAGGTCTTTCTTCAGACCTGGACCTCCTAACTTAGAATATAAACTTCTTAACAAGTACCATCACATATCTTTTCTCAGTTCCAAAGAGAAAATAAAATAGATGGCTTGAACCAATTAAAGGACATCGTGAGTGGAACTGAAAGAAATGTGTAGGATGGATGGAGATCGCACCAGAATGTTAACAGCCACAAGAAGACAAAAGGTAAAGAGCAAAAAGGTCACTGAACAAATATTTTAATAATGCTTTATTTGAAATTCCATCAGTTACACATTATTACCTTTTCCATGCTGCAGAAACTCAGGAGGGATAACCTGAACAGTATTATTTATAATACAACAAACCTCAGCACCTCCAGGGCACACATCATCCACCAAGCACTTTGCCATGTATTGCCTTATTTTCTGACTTTAAAATGTTGCTTTTCTCCAACAGAAGGTAACTATGCAGAATCAAACTGAAATGAGTGTAACAAAGAGGGTTTCTTACTGTCAGTTCAGTACAATGAAGTTCTTAATCAGAATATTAATGGTTACTCAGTGACAGTCTGCCCAGGGACTATATTAAGTGTGTTACACATTTTTACTCATTTCATCTTCACAGCTCAACTCTGAGGTAGATACCATTAAGGTCTTTGTTTTGTAGAAAGAAAAAACCCTGAAAATTTATAGAGCTGAAATAGCTATCGCAACATTTTCCATGTAGTGACATACATTCGTGTACTGTGTGATCCTGGTTAGATTATTCAGTCTCTACCTCTCTTCATCTAAAAAAATGGGATGCATGGAGCATGCACGTATAATTGTTTTGAAACCTGAAGAGCTTTGTCTTTTTCGAATCTAACCAAGTTCCAGAACACTCTTTTCCATCTTAGTTGTTCACTGCACTGATTATGAGAAGCCACAGAAAAGCGTCACAGAAAGCCTGCTCATGCCTTGTCTGATGTGACTCAACACAGTCTACCCAGGATGCTTCAAACACAGATGCTTTTATTAACTTATCCCTGGAAGATGCAATTGTTTACCGCAATTCAGGGGGTGGAGGGGTAGCCAGGCACAGATATAAGGAAATAGCTCCCCAGTTTTAAAGTCAAAGTTTTATATATAGCCTCTGAGAATCAATAGGTTTTAACCATAATTTATATTTTCAAAGTCTCTAACAAACCAGAAATGCAGATAATTGTGTATAAAACTAGATAACATAACGTTCCTAATCAGAAACTTGTGTTCATATCAATTAGCAATCCTCTGAGGACCCCTGCCAGATCTTTTCTGTGTCATTAGGCTTCCATGGATGTTAGGTGTGAGTTAATGCCTTCACAGTTTTATGATGTCGAACAGCTTTTTTCATTGTTGTGCCGGGTATGTGTTGGGGGAAGGGTAGAACTAAAAACTAGCACCTAAGACTCATCGCATAAAACCTCAATGACAGCAGGAAAAAGTATGAAAAACATCTGGAATCCTGAGTTTTGGTTTTAAAGGCAGTTTGGAAGGCAGTTTGATCATTTAAAAAAAATTGATGATCTGGAGATAACAGGAAAGTAAAAGATACTGACTTTTAATGTGCAGAAAATCCTGACATCTCTGCCTTTCATTAATGTATCCTGAAAATGACCATTTCTTAACTTTCTACCTTTAATACTCTGGCTGAAGCTCTTATTACCTGTGACTTGGAATACTGAACCCAATAAGACAACCAGATTGAAACTGATGAAGTGTCATTCCCCACCTCAAAACTGTGATGCTATCCCAAGTCAATCAGAAAAAAATGCCAGTCCTTTCAGTGTGACAAAAGAAGGCATTACTCTTCTGACTTCACCACCAACTCTTCTTTCCCTCCATCTCTGCCCCACCTACATCAGCCTCTTGATTGTTTCTCAAATGTTTCAGTTTGCTCCCACCTCACAGATTTTTGATCTGGCTTGTCCCTCTGCCAGAAACACTTTTCTCTCAGACAACTGCAACAGAATGGACTGTTACTCAATTTAGAACAGGGACATCGCTTCTTCACTTGTTATACCTGTGCATTTTGAACATATGTGTGTGTACATACATACACATTTGCATTCTCAAAAAATTTAAATAGCTTGAGTCCATAGTATTAATATTGGAGTAGAGACATTATATTATCTGTATTAAATATCATAGCACTATTTATTATCTTTTTGATAAACAGTAAATTGGGTGGGAGATAATTGGTATGTATAAATGTTTTCCATATTAAGTATGCTACTAGTTATGTTCAAACATATGAAAATATTTTGTGGGAATAGTCATTATTTTAGGTTGTGGGATTTATAGGACTTTTTGTATCTTTCTGAGTTTTAAAGGTTTATGTTATAATACGTATACTTTATTTATTTTTGTCATATTAATAGTTTATCAGTTTTTTATTTTAATCAATGAAATGGTCACTTTTTAGAAAGTCTAATTGTACTAAAAGTTTCTGTAAAAATAAATAGCACTTCTCTGTTGTTCTCTGCCCCTCCCTTAAGACTGTTCCCTAGGAGTTCTGACTTTGCTCTTTTTGCCTTATCTTTGGTTATTTATCTCTGCTGTATAAAATCATGTGCATATAATGCTATTTATTGTGCATCCATTTTAATCATTATTTAATGATTTCCTCTTATGGAAGATCAGGATTTTACTTTCTTTTGTACCACCGCTTTGAAATCCCTTTAAAATTTTGACTTGAGTCAAATTTTCTGGTTAAATTGATTGTGAGTCTTTGTGTGATGTGACAATATAAATATTATCCACTGCTAAGGAAAGTTGTGTAAAATATGTATTATATCACTTACATCATTTATTTTCCCTGATTAATATTTGCCTCATTTTCCATTTACATAGTTTATATGTGCCTATTTTTTCATTATCAATCTACCAAGAGTATTATTTTCCACAACCTCTATTCCACTAGAGATTTTATCATTTCCATTTTATCCTGAAGACCATCTTTCATCCTATTGTGCCGTTCTGGGCCATTTGCTTTTTGGAGCTACTCTGTCTTTGTGGACTTCCTGTATCCTGGAGATTTCCTTTTCTTTCCTTCTTCTGCTAAAATTTATTCCCTGTTCTTGGTTTATTTCTTTGTTTATCTGAAACACATCTTCTAGTAGTTCCGTGAAAGGAAAAATGGGCTGTATATTTCTTGAATCTTTACATGTCTAAACAAGAATTTATTTTACTCACCCTCACCCCCAATTAATTGATAAATGAGTTGAATGCAGAATTCTAAATTGAAAGTCATGTACTTGCAGAATTGTGATGGCTTAAGTCCATGTTTTTCTGGCTGTTGCTATAGAGAATTTCTGTGATATGTGATTCTTGTTCCTTTGTATGGAGACTTTTTTACTCTCTGATGATATTAATTTTTTTTTCTTTATCCTTGATGTGAGGAAAATTCAAGATGGTATTCTTTGATGTAGAATGTTTTTGTTTTATCGTACAAGACCCTCTGTCAGCTCTTTATATGTAGAGGCACATGTCTACCATTTATAGGAATTATTGTTATTATTTCTTTGATAACTTCTTTCCATCTGTTTTTATTAGTATCATTTTATTTAATTTTTATTACTAAGATAATGGAAATCTTGAATATCCTTTAATTTTTTAAAAATCTATTCTCTTTGATTATTAATGTATATCTTTTTTTGATTGTTAATGTATATATTTCCTTGACTTTATCTTCCATGCCTTCCTTTTTTTAAATCTCAGTGTTATATTTTTAGTTTTCAACATACCTTATGCTATCTAATTATTCTTAATTTTACTATTATTATTTTATTAATTTAATATTGATTTTTTATTTTCTCTTACTATTGCCCAACAAGGTTCTGCATAAGCTGGCATCAGCTTATTGTATGATTTATTCCCTTCATACTTGCAATTTTATTTTAAAATGCACCTCTTCAGTTCCCTTTGTAGCAATCCAAATTTGAATTTTATAATTACTTATACTGTTTTAATGTGTTTATTATCCCTCTATCTTTTCTAGAATATTCTTGATGGTAAAAGTATCTTTTTTTTTTTAGTTCTGAATGTCCTTGACTATGTATAATGCTTGGTGCATAATCAAGTATTGGTTGGTGTTGATGAGAAGGAGATGAATGTGATGCAGAGTAGGAGAGGATGTATTAGGGGAAGTCATAACCATACAAAATGAATGTTATATTTAGAAATTTAATGTAGAAATTTAATGTATTATATTCGTGGATGTAGGGAAACATATGCTAGTCAGTAAGATATTATAAAGAATTAGAAATTGTAAAGAAGGAGGAGGAGGATGGGGCATCTGGGTGGCACAGTCAGTTAAGTATCCGACTCGTGACCTTGGCTCAAGTCATGATCTCACACTTTGTGGGTTCGAGCCCTGCATCAGGCTCTGTGCTGATGGCAAGGTGCCTGCTTGAGATTGTCTCTCCTTCTCTCTGCCCTTCCCCGGCCTGTGCTGTCTCTCTCTCTCTCTCTCTCTCTCTCTCTCTCTCTCTCTCTCTCTCTCTCTCTTGCTTTCTCTCTCTCCCTCTCTCTCTCTAAAGATAAATAGATAAACTTAAAAGAAAAAGAAGGAGGAGGAAGTGGAGGAGGAGAAGGAGAAGAAGAAGAAAGCCAGAGTGATTAGTTTCTTCCAACTTAAGAACAATGTGAAGCAAGAACACAACTGGTGTTTGATCAAATGAGACAGATCAGTTGAGGCAAAACTAGAATGAATTGTGCAGGTCCCGTTCAGAGTTAGTCAGGCTGTAGACCCCAACCTCATGACCATGATATTAAGATGAAAATGCTTCCTTCAAATGAAGTAATTGTAGTGAAGTGTCTAATGCCAAGAGATTATACTAGCTTCACCTTGGAATAACCTTTTGGCAAGAAATTAGGAGCAGTTTTGTAGAACATAAGGAAATGACCTTGGTTAGAAATAAAATACATTGCTTTGAGTTTGTAATCCAGGGTGTTTCCTGGTTCCTTTGTCTTGCTTTGACTCCTATAGATGTTCTTGTAATTAGTGTAAGGAAACCACATTACTTCACCTCTTCTTGATTCCACTTTTTTTTTCATGTAAGAAACCCCTTGTCTAGAGGACAGTACAACTCATTTGACTCATTCTTCTGATGGTTTTGTGAAACAGCTTGGTGTAAAAGCAGTTATAGTAGCTTGATGTTTTCATAGTCCTTGCTGCCACCACGGATAGTAAACCCTGTGTAAAGAAGTAAAACAAGTAGAAGAGAGCTACTATTTGAAAGATACGTTGAATGAATCCAGAAAGGTACACATTATGCATTTGTTCAGCAAGAAGCTATGTGACCTTGTGAAGGGCATTTCAGTTCTGGGTGCATTAGCTCCCTGAGAATTATATATTTGTGATGTGGTCTATTGGGCTTTTGCAGAGCAAGTGTCATGAGGGCAGTAAAGTAGAATGGATTGTTACCTACACAGAATACCTGGAGTCCTGAAAATGAACTGAATGGGTGGCAGAAGGAGGCAGTAGCATCAGTATATTTTGGTTATCACCAGGACCTGAAACAGGGTAAGAGGCTCGAGGCTCATTTTTGATAATGAAATTTCATTGTTCAATCTATAGTAATGCCAATGCCACCTTGACATGGGGCAGCGTAGGTTCAAGGATGTTTCATTCTGGGAAATTTTATTACAAGGAGAGTTCAGAGTGATGTGTAGGATTGAGAAATTATATGAAGGGGAGAGATGAAGTTCCAACGACAAACTTCTGACAGGCATGAAAAACTATAAGGAAGTTATAAGTGGAAAATCAATCAAGGGATAGATCTAACTCATTAATCAGAATTAAAGCAGCAAATAAATATTTAGGCACTTTGAAAAAGAAGAATTATCACTTCCAGGGACCTTTTGAAGTTTAAAGTTATTTCAAATGGAACTAGTTACTTAGGAAGTGATACAAGTTCCATCTTTTCAGAGGACCACTGGCATACACATGTGGTAAAAGCATTTATTCTGACAAAGCAATACCTTATTCTTACTCATTCATTCATTTCATTAACCATTTAGCTCTTGGGGGAGTTGTTTAAATATGTATTGCTTCTTCATATTTATTATGCAGCACGCCAGAGACTGCCAAGTTTCTAAAGGAATATAGTATCTTACACTCTAATAGTCTGGAAGTTTGTATTCACATCCAGGACTTCTTCCTGCCCCTCTGCAAACTCATCCTTTGTTTTATTATTATTCATTGGAAGGGGGGAACAACTGTAAACTATGTCAAGAGTTCTTTCTTTTCTTCTTGGCAACTATTATTAACTCATTCTATAGAAAAATGACTTAATAAAATTGTTTCTTCTAGCCTCTGTTTAAAGGCCCGTGTCGTTTCCCAAGCTCTTAAAAACTGTCGAAGATTTTTCAAAGCCTACTTCAAATTGGGGACCAATGTTAGATGTAATATTCCTTAGAAAACTAGGTGAATGTTACCTCTTTAGATATGATGCTTTTCTCACTTTTAAGTACAGAGTGTTTCATTTTTTTTAATGTTTTATTTATTTTTGAAAGAGAGCGCGAGAAGGAGAGAGACAGAGAGGGCAGCAGAAGATCCAAAGCGGGCTCTGTGCTGACAGCCAGCCTGATGCAGGGCTTAAACTCACAAACTATGAGATCATGACCTGAGCCAAAGTCCTGTGCTCAACCAAATGAGCCACCCAGGCACTTCTGGTTTTGTTTTTGTTTTTTAATGTTTATTTTATTTTTTGAGAGAGACACAGAGACAGAGCGTGAGCAGGGGAGGGTAGAGAGAGAGGGAGACACGGAATCCGAAGCGGGCTCCAGGGGTTCAAACTCACGATCCTTCGAGTTGTGAGATCATGCCCCTGGTTTGTTTTTAATGTGATCTTATTTACCTTTTACCTGACCCCTCAAAAAAAAAAAAAAGTAAAGAAATGATCAGCCTAGGAACTTAATTGATTATGAAATTACCTTTATCAATACTATTTTAAGACTCAAATATGAAAGACTGATACCCCTCCAAAATATATATTAAAAATTCCTCTTTATAAAAAATACAGGATTCTGTTTGATGGACTCTGCATTTCCAATTTCAAGAAAAACCTATTTTCCAACTCAATTACAAGTTTTTAAAAAAGGTGTGATACTCTCTGCAAAAACGATGCTAGAATTCCTGGATTTGAAAACATTTGGAAGAAGGCAGTGGAAGATCACCATCTAGTCTGCAACAATTGTAGTGTTATCAGAAAGTGGTCCACAACCTGATCTTTCGGCTATTGATGCTGCTTGTTTGTTTCCTTGTTTGATTGTTCCTTTCCCTAGCCTATGTTTTAGCAAAAGTCACTACATTTTCCCAGGCCTAGGGTCTTACCTCAATCATTTGCCACTCAACTAAACTGCAGAATGTTTGGCCCATGCTTTTAAAACTTTGAATTCCTAACTTAAAATTCTGCAGTGTTTATTTATTCTTTCTTGTTTCAGGCTAGCCGTTGGTAATGTCATTATTGTATAACCTGAGATGGTGATGAGAAATCAGGGATGAAATTGCAGATCTGAAATTTATCGGCTGTTAACTTGGACAGATTTAGCGTTGTTGAATTTCAGTTTCCTCATCTGCAAAATGGAAAAATCAATGTCTATCTTATAATATTGTTGTGGGTGGCCACTGAAAGAATGCATATAAAGGACTAAGGATACTACTGGTGATATTAAGGGTAAAAATGCTATTCTCCTTCTCCTTTCTTCACTGGTTTCCCTTCCTCAACTAAAACTAGGTTTCACTTTTTCAGCAGCTACTATGCATAACAGGCAACAGAATATGGCCATGCAGCCTGATGTTTTTGTTGTTATCAATATATTAAATAACCTAATAAAACTTTTAAAATTTTATAAAATAAGTTTACTTATAAAGGAAGGCTTCTTTTTTAAATTTTTAATGTTTATTTATATTTGGGAGAGAGAAAGAATGTATGAGCTGGCCAGGGGCAGAGGGAGACAGAGATAGACTCTGAAGCAGGTTCCAGGCTCTGAGCTGTCAGCACAGAGCCCTACTTGGGGCTCCAACTCACAAGCGGTGAGGTCATGACCTGAGCCGAAGTCACATCCTCAACCAACTGAGCCACACAGGGCCCCGATAAAGAAAGGCTTCTAATTTCAATTGGTTGGCTCATTTGGGGACATCTTTTATGAAGTTATTTCAAAAATCTTAAAGTAGAATTTACCCAGCATCAACTAGTAAAAGGAAGCAAGTACAAGGAAAACGAATGCTAGGAGAATATTGTTATGTCAAGATAAAAATAAGTGAAAATATATGAATACACTGAAAAGTAGAGAATAAAACCCCAATGAAAGAGCAAAGTGGCAAGTACTTGACACATCATCATCTAATTAGAAAACAGTTTTTATACCTCTTTTCTTTGGCAAATAAAACTCCATTTCACTCTGGATTATCTAGAGGCTGTTAATAAACAGGAAGGACTCTATGGAGTATGGACATGTATATGTGCATAACAGATTGAAGGAAATAATGATGACAGAAACAGCTCCTGCCTCCTACCTCCTGCCGCAGAGACATCTTAATAGAGGTGAAAGAAATACTTTCCTTTTTAAAGCCATTTTACGAAATGGTTATAGACCTCCAGGGCAGAACAGGGAGGCAGATCAGGAAATATTTATGCAGAGGAGAGATGCCTATAAAAACTGTAGAACATTGATCATAAGGGACTGCAGAATTACCCTGACACTAACTAAAATTGGAGCAGGACAATGGCCACCAACGGTGTGTATTTTTAAGACAGCACAGGCCAATGGTTGATAACGCAACTGTTGGAACAGAAAACAGTCTTTATCTTAAGGGTCTGATCATATAACCATGCAAACTCCACTTTTAAATAGTAATGAGAGTTTTAAGGAACCTTAAGAGTCATGACCTGATTTCCCTTGCTTGAGTTACTTTCTGGTAGTAAGTCAGTACAGAGGTGCTTATTCACTCTTGGAGGCTAGGAGGACACTAAAGCAGTATGGTGCTAAGTGTTTCCCAGTGGGATAAAAATCTGAATAAGCTTCCCTGAGTGTATAATGCTACCAACAAAGACTAGAAGATAAAAATCCCATTGAACACAGGTATATGTTTTCTTTGACTCGGCTATACAGCAACAAGGTCACACAGGCAAAACTGTGCAAATTGGACTTCAATAACTTTGTCTCATCCTCGGCGGAGCACCTGCCTTTCTGAGGAGAGTAGCTCTACATTGCTTCCTTCCTTCCTGCCCAAACAAACTTGGAGCTAGCTGTTGCACGTAATGGGAACTGATAAAAGAAACCAATTCACATTAAGGATTTAATGACACAACTGTTTAATTTGTCCCTTCTTTCCAAGAGGGAAATTACAGGCATCTGGCCTTAACTCCCAGGAAAAGATTTTTGAAAGTAGCCCTGAATCTCTCTGCACCAGCATCCACCTAGAATTTGTCAGATGGTTGCAAACTTGAGTTGCTGTTAACTCTCAACATCCTTTAGACTGGTAGGGAGGTATTTACAGGAAGATAATTCTAATTTGAATTTGACTACATGTCCTTAAAGGACAGTTCAACACAGAGTGAAAACAACCTTGAGGTATCCCTGCTCCAATGTGTATGAGTAATACATTTACTAAACCTATATAATCAAACAAAAGTTGGTTAAATATTGTGACCAGAATCAGTTTCTTCTTTTCTCACTTAATCGGAAAGGAGGAAAGCAGGAACAACTCTTGCTAAAGTTAATGTGGTTTGATTATTCAAGAGAAGAGCCTTCAACTCAGGTCAATATTACAGTAACTCTAAAGTTCTTGAATACACTTTCTTCCTTGACCCTTGTATCTTTTATACTAGAACCTGTTTCCATGCATCCATGTAGTTCAAAACCATTACTACATATGACAACAATAAGTGTCAGATTCCTTACGTAGGAACCAATTTTTTGTAGGTATGCATTTCCCTAAAAAGCCACAATGTGAGCAGATGTATTTAACATGCATGTGCATGTGAACGCACACACACACGTACCTTCCCACACAAAGGGAAGGTCACTGTACAACAAAAATATCCTGTTCTGGTTTATTATTGTGGCATGACAAAGAACCTCCAAACCTCATGACTGAAATCTATAATTGGTTAGTTTATGAGTCTGCAATTTTGGCAGGGTTTAGTGAGGTAATGCAGCTCTCTGTTCCACAAGGCTGAGCAATCCACTTGCAATAGGGCTCACTCAGACAGCTGGTAAAGTGGCTGTCTGTTGGCTAAGAGCTCAGCTGAAACTGAGGGTCAAGGGCTTCGGTTCATCTTCACCTGATTCTTTCCAGAGGCTGCCTGGCTTGCTCTGGGCATGGCGACTGGGTCCCAAAAGTGAGCATCCCAACAGACTCAAGAAGGGAAATTTTGCCAGTTTACTGAAGCATGAATTCAGAATCAGAAACAGTGTTACTTAGTCCTTATTTTACGAGTCAAGCATTCACAGAGCCCACATTCAAAAAGAAGAAACATATAACCTAGCTCTTAATTGGAAAAGGGGTAAAGAATTTGGGGTCCATATTTTAAAATACTACATAGATCTTTTAAAAACTCCCTTGGTAAAAGAGAATTCAGTTCACAGAAGCTGTACAGAAACTGTCTACTGTTTAAAATCTAGTATGACTCCTTTAGAAAATCTTCCTATTATTGTTTATTTCTTATTACTGATACTACATTATTCCTACACCATCAGAGCCACTCTTGTGATTTCTACCTGATTTACCAAAACAGAGGTTAATTCACTGTGCTGCGATAAATGACCCATTCTGGAAAGTGACTTCACCCTGGCAAACCACGTTAGCAGTTTTTCATATTCTATTGCAATAATCTGAAAGAGTTAATGTACCCCTTTGAAAGGCTAACAAATAAGGAAGGGTCTTAGGTGCTGAAAAAATCAGATTCATTATGTAAAATGGTGCATGAACTCTCTCCCCTAACTCTGGGAGGACTTTCTGAAGCAAATGGAAATTTTGTGCTTACATTAAGTCTACCGTAAAGATTACTGCAGATGAATTTAAAATCTTGGCCAAATGACTTAACAAAGAAATGAAGGAAACGCACACACACACACACACGCGCGCACACACACACACACACACACACACACACACACACACAGATGCCCCAAATTTGAACATACAACATAAGCGTATCTATTTCTTTTGTCCCATTTATAGGTTTTCCAATAATTTGAAAATAAACAAAACCTTCTGGCTTTGCATGTCTGTGGGGAGTTTGGGACTTTAGGTACACATATTTGAGAATCTTTTGCATAAATCTGCATATGTTTACATGCAATGACAGACATACTGCCGCTTCCCAAATGTGGCTGGGATAATTTAATCTTCTGCAACATTTTGCATAGCATATGTAGGTGTAATATGCTCAGAAACATTACCTGAATATATGCAAAGTACACTTAGCTCATGCTTATATAGTTCTCATATCAAAGGATGTAGTTAGAACACATTTTGCAGCTTTACTCTGGGCGTCTAAAGAACTCAAACCAAATTATTGATAAAATGAGCTTTTTTAAAATTTAAATTAAAAATACTTCTAGATTTGCTTATTGCACTTTCTTTGAGCTCATTTGTACTTTTGTGGATGTCTTCTTGTGTTGTTTTTTTGCAGTTATTACATGTTTTTTTTAAGTTATTCAGCACTGTGAGTTGAGAGATATTATAACAAGGATTACGAGAGCATTTAGTCCAAAACAGTAAAGCAGTAAGCAATAAAAATAATAAAAAATAATATTGGCCCAAGTATAAATTTGAATGTAAGACACCAGTGCATTTTTAAAAAGGGAAATACTTTAAAATATACAGAATATTGAATCATACGGGCACCATGCTTTTAATGTTTTGTTGATAGAAGCATACCCTCTCTTTTTATAGCTCTTTGATTTCATAGGCTAACTCTTTGTTAGAAATTTCTTAATCTAAACAAATGTTTAATTTTCATCTACCCAGGAAATGTAATGTCTCTTGTAAAATATTGTAAAAATATAAGTAAACAAAAAGAACAAAAGGCACCTATAGTCCTAATCATCTAAAGTACTGTTACTAGTTCATCCAAATTTTTTTCCTTTTATTATCATACTGTATTTGTACAAAGTATCACGTGCATTTCTTTCCATTAAGTAATACTGGTAAATATGTTTCTATGTCATCTAAGTATTTTCTCTAACATCCTATGGGTTGCATAACTTTAGTTGTCACTTTATTGGAGGCAACTTTCTTGGATCCTCTCTTAGGTATTACCTTTAGTTAGAGATCATCTCTAAAGGAACATGCATCATGCAGAACAAAGCAATTAAGCAAATTCATATTATTTTTGAACAAATGTTGAAGCAGCTCTTGATCTGACTATGAGTCACTTCCTTCTACTCATCCTCCCCTCTTGCGGGATTGGAAGCTTCTATACTGAGTGTCCTTCATTCATTCATGTGATCAATCTCCATTTATCTCATTACTGTTTGCAATAGCACCGACACCAAGAATGTAATGACCACTGCAGGAGCGTTATTTACCCATGTTCACAAACATAGAGTTGCATTTTTTAGGCATATGATTTAAAAACTAATGAGCCTCACATTCATGAATGGTGAAGATAAAAATTTTAAAAGCTCCCATCATTTTATTTTATGTGTTATATCCTAAACTCTCACATAGTTAAACACAGATTTCATTTTATACCTAGAAAACCTGATTAGGTTGTGGCTCTGCTTATAACACCTCAACCAGCCCTGTTACTTCTGCAGCTAAAGCTAAAATCCTAAATGTGACACAATAGCTCCTTCATCATCTACTCCTGCCTCACCTTCCCATGTCTCACTCTGACCTCTAACCCACAACTTCTGCATTCGTATTGAACCAGCTGAAGTAACAACCTGCTCTTTCTGCGTGGAATATCTTTCCTTCTGTTTTCACTTGACTGTTGTCTTCTCTACGTTCAAGACTCAGCTCAGGCTTGTGCTCCCTCAGAAGCCATCCTATTCTGAATCAGGTTCCCTTTCTCTGTACACCACAATGCTATGTTTTCATGTTCCATGTGTCGCCTCCGCTGTGAGCTCCTTGAGGATGGAAATGAAGGAAGGAAATTAGTTTGCTGGGGCCTTTGCAAACAGTATTTTCAGATGGGTTGTGATGTAGGTGGCCCTACAGATAGTTCTCATTGTGCTGTCTGTGAACCTGTCCAAGAATAAATTGTGCATGTGCAAATCTAGTCTCTCCCTCTGCATATTGGAGAGCATATGTATGCCAGAGCCCAGTGGCTTTGTGGCACTAGCCACAATCTAACTCTGAGTAATAAGTATGCTCCGTGTTACATATGGAGTTCTCTATTGTTTTGTTTCTGCTTCAAGTCTGTGACTGAAAGAATCTATATATGACACTTGTTCGTGCTCCTCATCCATTCCTGTGGTCACCATCTATATATATCATAACTACCAGATGCCAGGAGCAAACATGAGCAATGGCATGACAAAGAACTGCTCTTGCTTATGCAGAACAACTCACCCATCGTTTGTCTTTAGATTTCTGAGGTATGCCTTTGCCCTACCACATTCTTGCCTTTGTTGGCTGTTTCAACTGCTGTGTTATTAAACAGTGAGATCCTGGGAGCTATGGAATATAATGAAAAACATGACTCTGGTCCTTGAAGTGCCTTCAGAATAAATGGGGTGCAAAAGAATAATGTGTAAATGGGGCACAAGAGACGTGTAAACATTTTAGAAATTCTAGTAATGTAAGCAATAATATGAACTAATATTTAATATATACCTCATAGAGTTGTGAGTATTAAATGAACTATTGTATGTAGAACATTTGGGCAGTGTCTGAGTATCGAATGCTTTATAAGTGTTTGCTATTATTACTATTTACTAATTATATGCTAGATGCTGTGGTAAGCATTTTACATATATGAACCTTATATAATTCTCATTCAAATCCTTATATAACCCTGTGAAATTGTTGTATTATCATCATCCCCATCTTGTAAGTGAAGAAATTGAGGCTTAGAGACATAAGTAACTTAGCATAGGTTATCTAGAATTCATGTCCCTTCTCATTCAACTTCTCTTTTCACTGCAGAGAGCTGCCTCATATTTATCTAGCAGTTAGAATGCCTTTGATTCTGCTACTGTAAAGTTAGCCCTAAAATGATTTTACTTCATATTTATTGGAAGTACTAAGTGCCTCTTGGTTGTAGATAAATAGAGGGCAATGGTGTCAGTGAGACCGAAGAAAAATGGTAGAACATTTTCCTTTTAATTTTCTACTCACTTAATTTTTTTACCATCATATGGCTCTAGTAAAGGTCACATAGAGTTCACTGTTCAAGCGAATGGTTATTTTATAATACTTTATTCAAGTCTCCTCTAACTCAACATTCAATTAATTTTAGATTTTGTATTGATAATTTTCCTCAGTAAAGATAAATTAACTCTTTAAATCAAAGCTGTAGAAGTTAAGTATTGACTGTAGTGAATAATAGGGTCTCTTTAATTTCTTCCAACAGCATCTAAAGAGTTGTAAATTTTCAAATCTATGCTTCTGTTATAGGGAGTTCAGTTATTTTTAAACACAAATTACAAATCTATAACTAGGTATTGAAGACAAATTTTTAAGTAACTTTATTATTATCAGTGTTTTTTCTAGTTCTACTTTCCTACTGAAAATGTTCCTATAAAGGTTGGTGTAAGTGCAATTTTAACTGTTAACCTTCATATTACTTTGAGGGTCTCTGATAGGACTAATTATTGACATCTCTGTTCTCTCCAGATTCTAAACCAATTGAGAAATAACTATGAGTCAAGCAGAGACTGAACTATTATCATTATTACCAGTAAAGTCAGAACATGGCGTATGGCTTAGATTTAAAGCTAAATCAGGTTTAGCTCTGAACTGACTTCACTTACCTCTTCATTGCATAGGAATCCAGCAACTCAACCCCATTTCTTCAAGGGGGAGGTTCTGTCCCAGTGGGCATAAAGTAAGGGAAGAGGAGATGGCACGTTGATTCCAGACAGGCAGGTCCAAGAGAGGCTAAGCTATGCATGCTTACAGACAGACCCTCTTCCTAAAGCTTTACATTAGATCATTTCATTGCTTCTCCATTCGAGATGGTCAGGAGGATTGGGTAAGTGATGACTTTGGAAGGTTGTAGAGAGGAAGAGAAGAGGATATAGAAGCTGTCTCTCAATATTCCTTAGGAATTCCTATTTTACAGTCTGATGTAAGGACATGGGTAAATGGTAGGGCAGTTCCCTCTACATATTTATATATTTCTAAATTCTAAAAATGTCTAAAAATGATAAAGCATAGCATTATGTTATATGATAATAATAGCCTATTGGGAAAGAGAGACTTTTTTTATGTTTATTTATTTTTGGAGAAAACGCAAGCGGGGAAGGGACAGAGGATCTGAAGCAGGCTCTGTGCTGACAGCAGTGATCACGATGTGGGGCTTGAACTCACGAACTGTGAGACTGTGACCTGTGCTGAAGTTGGATGCTCAACTGACCGAGCCACCAGGGTGCTCCGGGAAAAAAAAAAAGAGACTTTTAAGAACCCATGACAATGGAGCATATTAAAAACAGTAAATACGATGAAACAAAGAAGCATGGGATACTATGAGAAATATTGGAGAGACCCTTACTCAGCTTAGGGGACTTGGAAAGTGTTCCCAGAAGAGTAACCATGATACCTGAATTGTCAACATAGAAGATAACCAGTTAATGAAGACTTGCATTGGTCATAATGGTCTATGGGGGAAAGGTGTTTATAGTATTTTGAGCCCAGGGGAGATTCGATATGTCAAGACATCTAAGAATACAGGCTGTTTGGAAAAAGAACTCAATATACAGTTCAGTGTTGGAATGTGATAACAAGGAAATTGGAGAGGCAGGTACAAGCCAGTTCACAAAGTGTCATGCATTAGGATAAAAAGTTCATGTTTTGTTGGAAATTCAGTGGGGAGTCATTGCTAGACTTAATGAGGGGAATATATCCCTGAGATCTCTTGGTATGTATCTGGAAAACAGTTTGTAGGATCAGGCTTGGAAGCAGGAGAAGCTTTAAAAGTTTATGTAAATCTAGATTAGAACAAATGAAGGTGGGGAGGGAGCATTTTTGAGAAATATTAAGATGGTACAATTTATGAGATAAGTAGAAAAGTGTAGGTAGATATGATAAATTATTGAGTGTGGGATTAAGGCATAGAAAGAGAACATTATTCACCAAGATATCTGATACTTCGTACTTAGCTCTAAAACAATGCTTAACATAATCAATTATAGTTATTTGTTTCTTATCTATCTACTGTCTGTACTCTCATAAGTGTATTACCAACATTTTTTTCTGGAGTACAAAGAACTAAGGGATTTTAAGGGGAAAACATAATGAAATTTGCTAATTGAGCAGCCCTACTGGATCTGTTTTTACAAATGTGAGTGCAGATGAGTAGGAGGGAATATAAGATAATACTTATGTTTTGTTTAAGTCTCAAAGCCCTAAAACTGTATTGTAACAGATGAGATTCTTAGCAGTTGGTAAAAAGTCTCACCATTAAGAGAGGTTTCTTTGCTTCAGCACAGCATTTATGTTTACAACATTTACGTTACACACAACCCAATGATATCTTTATTATTTTTTTTTAAGTTACATTCTAAGGGCACTTGCTAAATTTTTACTTTGGGGATCTGTGTGTTTATGAGTTTGTGTGTGTATGTGTACATGTAAAATTTACCTTCAGTATATATTTTTAAAATATATTAAAATATTTTTTCTTACTCCAGTGTTGGGAGCATTTTGACTCATTTATATTTTTGTATTTAGTCCCCTTTGAAGAAAAAAATGAGACAAAATAAAACCAAACAAAAAACCACTCTGTTCAAATATGTCCTTGTACAGTATGGTACTCATCAGATTTATTTGCCTATCTGGCCATTCTTTCTCTGCTTCTTCCACAATCATGCTCGAGGAACTTTCTCTGACCTTCTTCATCCATATCATAAAATAAACAAAGATGCACAGGGTACTGTAGGAAACATTTGGAGGGGTGCATCATTCAGCCGAGGGGGTGTCAGCCTTGGAAAGTTTCTCAGAAGAGATACTGTAATATCCAAACAGTGATGGTCAGTGTGGGAGAACACTATGTAGCAAAGAACTGTAGAGGTGATTGTGGTCAGCATGAACCCGCACCAAGACAGAATTAAATGATTTCCAAAGGTAGTCGGTATGTTCATATGGGACTAAGTAGATTTCTTCTTTGAGAACATATAATACAGATCAGTAAATTCCATCTCTTTCTGAATCTCTTCTGAGAAAGAAGTAGATACTTGGAAGCTGTTGTCAGTGAACATTTTATTCCAGGTAGCACAGGAATTAGAAAAACCTGCCAAAGCCAGTGGACGAATACAACACATCTGTGGAGAGAACCAGAGATCAACGGTGGGGAGAGAGTCCTTCCTGTGTTCTCTTGAGTACTCGCCTGCCTTATTTCAGCCCATTTTCGGGTTTAAGGTTCTGCTGTGTCCCTGTCCTTGGGTTCCATAAGACACTACATTTTCTCAGAATAGTTCAATACATTTTTCTGTTACTCACAAGAAAGGGTTTTATATAACATGGATATAACACAAGAAGGTTTCTTTGGTGGTTGCTGATTGGGCTGCCGGAAGGGACAACACCAACGTGTTTTGTGATAATGTGATATGTCTCCTGTAAAGCACTTTCCTATGCTTTTGCCACTTGAATATACTTTCACCAAAGTACTATAACTTCTGAGCTGTAACACTTTTCAAGGTGAAAGCGATGCTAAGTGGTTGTGCAAAAGAATGCAGTCTGCATTGTTAGAAGAGGTTAGGGATAGGATCTCAATAAAATCACTATGGAACCAACTTGCTCAGCAATGGTGTGACTAGTCAACCAAAGTAAAATTTACAAGAGTGAGGAAAGGACGAGCAGAAAATACACTGTTGCCCAGGTTGTTCCATTTTTGTCAAAATATGCAGTAACATGTTCTCTTGCCTAGGTTGGATGTAGACAAGACAAACACTGGGGAGAAATGTGAGGAGTTTGGGGAGGTAGGTGTTGTGTGTTGTGGATAGTTTCTCTCCAATTAAAATATATTCAGTTTTTCTCAATTCTAGTTTCCAAGGCAATGATGGATCCATCAAACTAATCACTATCAATGGGGTTCAAATGCCATAAAATATCTGTACTATTGTACAAATAATATAATGTACATATAATGTAATCTGTGTATTATAAGTAAACTAGTATTTCCAGAACAGTACTAGTCACTAAAGTCACTGAGATGTGTAACACCTTAATCAAGAATCACTGTTAGAGTGGTAAGAATTTCAGATACCATGGAAAAGTGATTAAGTGGGGTTTATGGTATCTCATTTAGGATGCCAGGTGTGATATGAGGTTCTTGAACAGAGGACAGAGATTACAGTTTGATATCTTTGTAGCCTTGGAAACTAGTTTGTTATCTGTCTCACGGTAGGCACTTGCTTAGTTTAGTAAATGAATGAGTTAGAGAATGTTTACTTCTCTTGCCTGTGTAGAGAGTGCTGTGTCAGTCAGATACCTATTGCAAACAGCAGAATTACATTCTATCTGATTTAGGCAGAAAAGAAATTTATTACATTCCTTTCGTTATTCAAAGTGTTGTTTGTAAGGCTGGAAAACCAATTCTGAGATGACAGGATCAGAAACAAAGGCAAAAATAACAAAGTAGGACTGGCCCTATGAGAACATTATGCCACCAGTGGTGAACATTATTCATTGCAGCTAACTCCTCAACACTTCTGATAAAAGAGTCGGATGCCACTTTTACCACCATCTGTTCCTATTGCCCAGAGACATGTGCAAAGAGAATGGCGGCAGAGCAGATTCCCTAGCTCACATGTAAAGTCTGGTGCAGACTCATCTGATTGGACGATACACTCCCTAGGCGCAAGAGAGGCTGTGAATATAAAAATCTACCAGTTTCAGATTTCTGGGTAAGAGGTGGGTTGTACCTCCCACCAGGAATCCTAAAAAGGAAGATTACCCAAATATAGAAAGATTTAGGATAGTAACGGCCAAAAAGAAACAACAACAACAACAAAAAGCCTACTTCAAGATCCCCTGGAGATGGATTTGGAAGGTTTATGGGTACAAGATGTTGTCATGCATCCGTCCCGGTTTCTGTGTATGTAGCTAACACCGAATACATTGATTCGTTCTTTACCAGCTCATTCACACTTCTCCACGTTGCAAAGCGACTATCCAGCTAGCCATCAATCCCTGCTTCCCCCTCCTCATCCCACTCTCCAACCACCACCACCAACATGACTCAGACATTTTTCAGGTTGCAAAAGCTTGATAAACAGAGTACTTGTGTTTCTTTAAAGAGTTAAATTAATGCTCAGGAACAAGAAGTTATTGACTAGAATTTCAGCACAAAAGAGAATTATACTGTTTTAAGTGCAAGGTTTAAATGGGAGAACAATTCCATGAGGAAATGAGAAAGATACAAAGAAAACAGTGGTCAGAAACATTTAAGTTGATCAATGGTGAACATTGTCAGGCTGGCTGGACTCGAATCCTAGTTTTATCACTTAAAATTGTGTGACTTAACCTCACTTAACCTCCCCTTGCCTGAGTTTTTCCATTATTACAGAATTCAGAGATTTGTTATGAGGGTTAAATTAACATACACTTTTCACTTCCATGATATTCTCTTTGGATAAAGATTGCTTGTAAAAGGCATAGAGCAGGGTGTATAGTAAACTTCTGTTTATAAAGTGGAGGGGGATGAATTATATTCATTTTATTGTATATGGATAAGTAATTTCTGAAATGACATAAAAAACCTGCCAGCAATAGTTACTGTGAAGATGAGAAGAGTAACTAGGCAGAGGGGAAGCAGCAATGGATGTATTTTCTCTGAGTTTTATATTTGAAGCATGTATATCAATTCCTAGTCATAAACTATGTATTAATTTTTTTTAAATAGAAATACATAGGAAATTTACAAAATGTACCTAGGAAAATTCTGGTAAGGAGTCTGAGAAAAAAAATTAGTCTAACAGATATTAAAATAAAAAGCTTTGAAAACTTAAATGGTGTAGTTCAAAAGAGAGACATATCAAAGAAAAAGGCCAGATATTTCAGAAATAGAAAAAATACATATGAAGATTAAATATATGTTAAAAGTGGTGTCTAAGGTCAACTAGAGGAGAGAGAGAGTATTTAGTAACTGGTATTAGGAAAACTGGGAAGACATCTGATAAACGTGAATTTTGACCACTGTCTCAACATGCAATATGATATATTCCAAATAGGTAAAAGATTTAAATATAAGGAATCAACTCTAAAAGCGCGAGGGGAAAACATGAGGCGATTCGTTTATAAATTTGGGGTGCAAGGAACTTTGGGACTTTGACTCAAATTGCAAAAGGCATAAAGAAAATTGCTGTTAAACAGAAGAAATAGACAACAAGACAGCGAAAGTCAGAGACAGAGTGAGATAGAGTAAGAAGAAAGTAAATCATGATCATTACATTGACATATTTCCCAAAATTTAATACTACTCTGACAGAGGAACTGTGGGAGAATAGGCACTTTTAAACAGCTATTTATATGTCATACATTTGTATACTTCTTACAATGGGTAAATTGAAAAATACATTAAGATTATGGAAAAATATATTAAAAGTATAGGGGCGCCTGGGTGGCTCAGTCGGTTAAGTGTCTGACTTTGGCTCAGGTCATGATCTCATCGTTGATGAGTTTGAGCCCCGCGTCAGGCTCTGTGCTGGTGGTTCAGAGCCTGGGGCTTCTTCGGATTCTGTGTCTCCCTCTCTCTCTGCCCCTCCCCTGCTCATGCTCTGTCTCTCTCTGTCTCTCAAAAAAAAAATAAACATTGAAAAATTTTTTTTTAAAGTGGATACCCTTTAACGTAGTACTTCCACTTCTGGGAATTTGTACTAGAATTCTACTTACCTCTCCTCAAATCTGCAAATATGCAAGCAATTTATTATGGTAGTGTTTCATTTAATTTCGGCTATATGAAAGCTACATTTTATATGGATCAAAAATGGTTGAATGTTAGCAATTTCATATATTTTGGCCTGTAAAAGCAAATGATTGAAGGAAATATTCATTAATAGGATGTGGTTCAGTAAACTATGTTGCATTAAGGCAAAGTAATAACATGAAAATAATTAGGATGATCTGTTCATACGCCTATGGAAATATTGTCAATATATGTTGTTATATGGAAACAAACAAACAAGATTTTTAAGTTTGTACCATATACTGTATTTTGTGTACTAATAAGGGAAGTTAAAGGTACATGTTATATTTAAGTGCATAAACATAAAAACCCTTAAAATTTATCATAGTGGTTAGCTTTTGGGAGGAAGTGAATCAGAGCTTCAGCATACGGACATAACATTTGGAGGTGAGATTCACATGGAATTAGGAAATATACGACCCTCATGGGGAGGGCAGCTGTGTGGATAGGGTCCAGAGGTACATGTGGGTGGGAGTTTGCATTACCTGTGTTTTAATACATTTTGATATTTGAACCGTATAAATTGTGTGTGTGTGAGTGTGTGTGTGTTTTACCTATGCATAAATATTTCCTGTATAAAACAGGCAATTCCTTCACGGTCACTGTGGGCTAGGTGATTTTTCTTTATTCGTGTTAGGTTACAATATCATAGCATGGTTAATAAAATATTTTGATGTATAAAGCTACCTTGTTGACATTACCAATATTTAATGGGCTAAAGTAAAATTAATTTAATTAGTATTTCTTTAACTGTCCAGAAAATGTTTCAAGCAGCCTACTTTGGTACAGTGGTAGAAATAAGGATTCAGAGTCTGAGCTCTGCTACATACATACCTCCCATGTGGTCTTTACAGAGTCAGCACCTCTAAACCTGTGTTTTCTTACCTGCAAAATTACAAAAGTAGTTAAAACCACTCTTTATTGATCAAAAATATTTATAAAATTTTTGCATATTAAAATTTTTTGAGTAAAAATTTTTGAAAGTTTGTTTTGAGGTATAAATATTCATAATATTAGAAGTTCCTGTGTTTTTCTCTGTGGGTAAAGAGTCCAAAGGAGTATGTGAGCTGCTAAATACATACAAAAAGTAGAATCTTACAGACTGTTAGGGAATGGTCAACGAGTAGAGTGTCGGGCAAGTATAAGTGTCACATAGCACATAGTGGGCCACAGCACCACTATCAGCAGCAACATTAACTCAAGAATGACATTTATTTATGAAATCCTATTTGTTAGATTCTGTGTGGCACATCCCATTCAATTGTTACAAAATTGCCATTGTACAGTTACCCAGTATTAGGCAAACAATGAAAGTATCAGATCTGGTGTTTGAAAACAGGGCTTCTTGACTCCAAAGCTCATGTATCCTTACCACTATTCCATTTAGTTTCAAATTTTAGTGGACATTAAAATATATCAGAAGTGCATATTTTTCTGACCTTGTCCCATAGATTTGCTGGGCCTGAGTTACCTGCATTGTATCATCTTTTCCAGCGGTTCTGATGCTATTGGCCACTAGGTAATGTAAGGAATACCATGCTATTTCCAACTGCCTCTTAATCCTCATCCCTGACAAAGTATCGCAAATGACTTCTGTTGGTAAGCCTCTGTGTTTGCAACAAAGATGGCAACCAAGGGGACCGTTGTTTCTCTATGCTGTGCTTTCAGGCTCTGGGTCTCCAGGGTCAGCCTTTCAGATGATGATGGAGTGAAAGAGAAGGGGTTGTAGAATGTGACTTCTTTGATGGAATGGCAACAGAATTAGGAGTAATCTGCCTCATCTGGGTTCTAAATCCATCCTTGGAAATTAGAATTCAGGTCTGCTATAAGGTTTTATTTTAGTGTTTGCAGTTTTTAGAGTTCAGAATGATTCTGAGAATTAGCCATGTCTGAAATCAACTGGGCTAAATCCTTTCAAACTTTTTTCTTCTCTGCTCTGTTCTATGATTAAATAATTTCACAAGTCTTGCTCAAAGAATCAAATAGTAAATTTTATGCAGTTGTATTGTGTCCTATTAGGATAGTCTTTTCTTATTTTTAACAAGTAATTTTTTGAATACTTGTTTGTACAAGGCACAGAGCAAGGTGCATGGGTGGATGCAAATATGGAGCAGGCATATGGTAGATGAGGCATGTCCATAAGTAAAGTGTACTACAAAGTTGAAAGTCTGTTGAGAATCAAGATGCATGAGGAATGCTGTGAGAAATCAGCAGAGGAGAAGAGACAGAATTTTTAGTGGGGGGATTTGGGAAAACTTCACAGAAGAAATGATACTGGTCTAGGCTTTGAAGAGTAGATATGATTTTGACTAACTAAAGTAGCATGGAAAATCATACCAGGCAGAAAGAGCACTATGATCACACACAGGGAATATATTCAGATTTAACCAAAGTATGTTTTTTTTAATGGCAGTAATGAATTAATGGGTTTATATATATAATATATTTAACAATATATTCTTACCATAAAAAAACTCTTAATATTAGTAAACACTGTAGATCATAACCTATCAAAGAATCTAGAAAAGTAAGTTAAAACAAGGTCCTATATATACATAGGTCATTACGTAGTAACCACAGTACAATGTAGGAAGAGCTATATAGTAGTTACCTGTCAACCACTAGGCGACTGTTTTCAGAACTGCATTCTATGTAACATGGGAGTCTCAGGAATTGTCTATAGGTGCTAAGGGAAAAAAACTTTTGGTCAATAAATCTGGGAATTGCTCGTTGAAACAAATTCAGTTACTTATTTTTTTCCCCTCTGTGGAACTTTCCAAACCATTAATATACCATGCGGTATATCTCCAATTTCTTTAACCATAGTTTGTTTATTTAACTATTATTATTTGTTATTATTATTTACTTAATTTGTTTGTAGAGCACATATTAATATCTTGAGCGCTAATATTCTGCTGAACACATTTTAGAAAAATGTGTTGGAAAACACTGTAAAGGAGTCAGTCATCCCTTTTCTGGAGTAAAGAAAGAGCTCATGGAAAACTAAAAAAAAAATACATTAATGATAAATTGTTATAAATATGCATTTTAATGGTAGTATATAATTTTGGTTTATTCATAAGTTACATATTATTTAATTGTATCATATCTCATATATATTTTATAGGAACTAGAATGGTTCCTATAGAATATTTTCTTTACCTTAGGGCTGCTTCTCAGATGGGGAAAAAAAATCTCTTTACCGTAGTAGTGCATCTTATTTCACTGTCAAAATGCAAGCATTCATTTTACTGAAAAGCAATATTCAAGAAGTCCTATAGTCCTCATATTTATTTTGAGCCTTGGGTATTTTGATGAGTATCCTCAAATAGTTCCAGGGTAACAAGTCAAAGGAAGACTATAGTGGATGTACTTTTAAAATTTTAATTAGATTATCTTTTCATTACTAATTACATAGTGGTGCCCATACTATATTTTCACAGTTTTTTTTTCTTATTGTTAAGACCACATGGATGAGAATAATCATGAAATTGCTCTTTGAACATTAATAGTGTCCCCCCATCCTTCTATGATTTTCAATTGTTTAAACATTTTCCATGGTGGTTGAGTTAATTTATATCCCCACAAAATGGCTAAAAAGGTGTAAAAAACTTATAAAAGTTGACAGTGCCCTATTAACTTTGTAGCTAAAGATGAAATGTTAATTTTGGTTTGTAGAACAATATTGCACTAAAAGTATATGGCCCAAACTCAGGAGTTTCTGAAATGGATAGGAATATTGCAGTCCACAATAAAGTAAACCTGAAACAAAACCCAGGCCATGTTGCAAGCTAAGTGATGAGGAAAATGTGACTGATTTCCTTTGAATTCAAAAGAGCTTTTCATTTTACATTCATTGTGTAGCTTTTTCGAACAGATTTTACTGAAAGCCAGAGAGATGAGAATATTAGCCCAAGGTTAACAAACATGTACTAGAAAGAGCTAGAACTCAAAGACTTTATTTATATATATTATATACATTCTGTCATCTTTCCTAATTCTTTGCTTTTAGACAGGTTATCCTATTTTTTTCTCTAAATTCTCCTCAGGCTTCCAGAGGCTGTGTCACTGTTATTTTCTTTTTTCTGTTTATCTTGTTTATGAAAAGAAAATAAAAATAAAGCCATCTGTTTATTTAACACCTACTTCGGGCCCCTCAGCTTTTAAGGCTAGGATAGGCATATGCATATCCACAAGGCATATGCATATCCACAGTCTTCTCCAATGGTAACACATATACAAGTCAGATAGTTTGGCTCCATCTTGAATGTTATAGAGAAAGTAATAATTTTTAAATTATCATGAAGGAATTCCAGCCTTACTTTCAGTTCTTGATGTTTTTAAAATCAGCAACATAATGTCCTAAAACTTGAAGTTTGGCCTATATCCCACTGTGTACTTGACATCTCTGCTTGGATTCTTAATTGGCATAACAAATTTAACGAGTTCAAAGCCCATTTATCAACTCATCCCTTTCCCAATGTTTCTTATGTGAGTACATGATAACACCATATATTCAGTTGCTCAGGCCAAAAATCTTGGAGTTTTCTGTGGTTCTTCTCTTTTTTTCATTCCCCACATGCAGTCCATCTTTGTTGGCTCTACTGTCAAAATGTATTCCAAATATGACATCTTACCATGATCTTTATCATTATCCTCTTATTTCATTGTCCATACTACTGCAAAAATGTCCTGATTGGTTTCTGCTTCTGCTCTTTTACTACCATAACCTATCGCCCAAATGTCAGATAGAATGAAACTTTTAAAACTGAAATTGGATTCGGGCTCCTGGGTGGCTCAGTCAGTTAAGCATCTGACTTTGGCTCAGGTCATGATCTCATGGTTCGTGAGTTCGAGCCCTGCGTCTGACTCTGTGGTGATGGCTCAGAGCCTGGAACCTGCTTTGGATTCTGTGTCTCCCTCTCTCTCTGTCCCTTCCCTGCTTGTGCACACTCTCTCTCCCTCTCTCTCTCAAAAATAAATAAACATTAAAACATTTTTAAACTAAAGTTTGATTATTACATTTCTGTTCTCAAACACCTTCCTAACACACTTAGAATAAATTCAAAATTTTAAAATCTTTTGCTTGGTCTATAATATTCTATATGATCTCAACCCCTGTGTGTGTTCTTACCTCATTTCCTACTTGCTTACTTACTTCTAGTGTCACTTCTAGCATCAGCTCTGGTTGAATTTTGACCTACCAAGCACACAAATACTTCAAGCTGTTTTCCCTTATTATTCTTTCTGCTTAGGGTTATCTTTGCCGAAATATCTGTAATACTTTCTCCTTCACTTTTCTCTGTTATTCATTCAAATATTTGTTCTGTGGAAATAATTTCCCTGACCACCTTACCTGTTACAATAATCTCTACATTCCCTTACCATTTAGCCTTCTTTATTATTCTTTTTTATTTCATAGTACTGCTTAGCATTATAGCATGTAGCGTAATGGTTATTATCTACCTTCCCAGTTGAATATTTGCTCCACAACTGCAATTGTTTACTGCTGTATTTCAAGTGTTCAATACAGTGCATGACTCATAGATGACACCTAGTAAGTATTAAATATTTAAATAACTTATGTAATTAAGCAATTAAGTATTTGCAAATGTGAACAAAGGCAGACACACACAAATATCAAATTGTAATTCTAAGTTCTATAAAGGACATTTGACTGAGTCAAGGAGATAGGGAAAGGCTTCTCTGAGGAAGAGCAGCTGTCAGCCTAGAACCAAAGAGGGCAGTGCAGTTAACTAGGTGAAGAAAGAAATGGAAGTCTTCTGAGTATTTCAGGAGCATGCCAAGTATGAGAATCTAAAGCAAGAAGGTCCATGTGGCTGGAGCAGAGAGAGCAGGAGGCAAGCATGAGTAGAGGGATGTTATACAAGGATAGTTAGAAAGGTAAGTCACAGCTGGATCCTGAAAGCCTTTGTTGTCTATGTTAATCAGGTGCTGTTTTCATCTTAACCACAATAGAAAATCTTTTTGGCATTTTAAGCAGGGTAGTGTCATGGTTTTTCAAAATTTTTTTAAAAAAATGTTTATGATGAGAGTGTGGAGTTTGAAATATGGAAAAGTGATGATTGAAACAGTCCAGGAGAGAGATTACCAAAAATTTACCAAGGGGAAGGTAGTAAAAAGCTGTTCTCCTTAGTCCTGGGTAATAAAGGAGTACATTGTCTATAGAGAATTTAAAAAGAATAATGTAAACAATAAAAAGCCCAACCATTTTTTTATTATCACTGTGTGCCAGTAATTCTAAAAAATGTTGGTGATTAAAATAGTCTGCTCAGTTGGTATACCATGGGAGATGATAAATAATAGCTTGGACCAGAGAGTTAGCCATTTCTTCATTCAAAAATATTTTTGAATGTCGTCTATGTGTCAGGCACTATTGCAGACATGTTAATGCAGGGGTGAACAAAAAGATAAAAATTTCTGCCCACAAGGAGCCTACATTTTTGCAAGGAAGATTGACAATAGTAAATACATATGTAGCATCTCAGGTGGTGATAAGTTTTTTGATCAGTACAAGAGTAAATGTTAATTAAGCATTTGGCTATTAAGGGCCAAGAGCTCAGAGGAAATAGCTGAACTCAAGATAAAATTCTGATGGTCATCTGTTGGTAGGTAGCTATGTTAATCATGAGTATAAAACGGAGCTAAGGAAGTAAGTATGGAGTGAAAAGAACCAGTCTAAATCCTAGCATTGAGATGCCCCAGTATTTGCCATCCAGATAAAGATGATGCTTTTTCTTTTCTTTTCTTTTTTCTTTTCTTTTCTTTTCTTTTCTTTTCTTTTCTTTTCTTTTCTTTTTTCTTTTCTTTTCTTTTCTCTTTTCTTTCTTTCTTTCTTTCTTTCTTTCTTTCTTTCTTTCTTTCTTTCTTTCTAAGGTGACATAAGGAGTAGTGAATAGATATAGGGCATATCAAGGACTGATGAAGCCATTACAAGATGATTAAAAGATCAATATCTCAAAGAAAGTTGATCATAACACCAGCGCTTTAAGGATGTACTGCTTTGTTCTGAGAAAACTTTGAAATTGCCTGGATTGAATATTTATATTTTCCTATTAAAAGGATGAACAGGCTTCTGGGATAGCTAGACTAATCTCCCCACTACACTAATTTCCCTGTCACTCCCTTTCTAAAACATCCTTCAACAGCTTCTTTCTCATGAAATGGAGTAGAAAGTTGAAAGGTCTGACATTCAGTGTCCTTCATGATTCGGTCTTAACTTTTCAAGTATGACCTCTACTCCGCCCCTAGATAAACCTTTTTCTCCTGGCCACCTAGCCATTAAGTGTCCCTTTAATAGCCTGGAATATTCTTTTTTTTTTTTTTCCTGTGCTTATATCATTTCAGTTTTTTGGAATGCCCTCCTCATTCAATGTCAGACCCATTCCTGTCATTTCTCTTCTAGAAAGTCTTCCGATTTTTACTCTGGGAACCATGAGAATAATTTGTCAATACTCTAATATGATCAAGGATGGAGTCTGTTTATTATGTATTTGTGTCCCTCACAACATCTCGCTCACATCTCTGTTTGTTCAATATTAAATAGATATTTATTGAATGGCTATTATGAGCCAGGCACTGGCAAGAACCAAACAGATAGCTGCTGGTTGTACAACTGTAGTTGCTTCCCTTTTAAGTGCTGGGATGAGCCTATCTGACAGCGTGCAGAGCTCTGGTATTCAAGGTGATGTGCAATAGCAGAGAATTCTATGAATTCTATGGCTGATTTCATGCTTTTTTTGTTAGTTTTGTACATGACTCATGTTAGTTTCCACAGTGTCAGTGTTTGAAAGAAAAGAACAATTCCTTCTTTCTTTGGAAAATGATGAAACCTTAATATTTAAAAGCCTTTCTGTACAAAGCTGTTGGTATGAAATATCACAACATCACGTCTGATAGTTCAATTTAAATATTAATGAAAACCTTAAGCTTTATCTGGAATAGTTAATTTGGAATTTCAATTCATATTCACATCCTCGTGCAAAAAAGAGAGAGAAGAAAGGGGGAGCTTGTGTGTTTTAAAGGATTTGTGAATAAGATTCCCCAGCAGACGCACTGTTTGCAGACAAAGCAGCACAGATGTTACTTGTCTGTCATAGAGAATGCCACTCTGTAATGAGGCTCACTTGACTTGGTGTGTGTATGTGCCCGAATGTGTGTATGACAAAGCTAAATCACTGCAAAACTCAATGGTAAGCACCAATCTGCCATATACATAGCATGTTCTGTAGGAGAACAACAGAAGCAGAGAGCAAGAAAACAAGGCGCTAGTCTGTGAAATCTAGTTTTAAAATGGGGCAAAATAAGTGTGGATTGAAGATTATCTAGAATTTGTGAATTGATTTCCTGGTTGATAAATAACATTAAAGTTTAATTATATGACCTAAAATAGTAAACATGTACAAAGTATAGTTTTATAGAATACCTAAGAAAACTCTTAGGTAAATGGCATTTGGAGAATGTATATCTGTGTCCCTGTGGATTCAGGCATAGGAACAGCTTGCTTCTTTTCAATCTTTTTATGAATGCCCCCAAGAAAATATTCTTGAATTTGGCTCATTGTGTTATATGAACGGTGATTGATCTTGTCAGGAGAAAGTCAACCATACTTAGCCCCTTGCAAAGCAAACAGCACGGCCAATATCTTAGTCAAGTTCTCTTTGCTGCTGCTTCAGCTGTCAAAGTCACTGGTGCAATGCAGCATTCAAGGTAATTTCCATTTAGTGGTGAAAGCTGTTTTCTTCAATTTCTTGGCTTCTTTGTCTTTTTCCTTGCCCCCTATCCATCCAATACCATTCCTGTGTCATTGGCACACTTACATTTGCCTCACCTCGCTGATTTCTCCCCACCTGCATGACATGCCTAGAGCCCCAGTGCTGCTGATGCATTATCCATCCAGGGTTTTGTTGTGTGGTGACATTCCAGAGCAGAGCTCAGCCCACGGGCATCTGCCAATGCGCTGGAGCTCTCCTCTCCAGCAATTATTCAGTTTGATTACACACGATGATAAGCTATTAAGAGCCACTCATGCACAGCCCTTTATTTACCAACAGTTGAAATCTCCCGTTTGCTTCCACTGTGTAAGAAACTAATTGTGGTGAAGTAAACAAAAGGGAAGGGCAGTCACCTATTGTGGGGAACAGTGCTACAACGTAGTGAGTTTGTCTCCCAAATAAAAATGGTGTCAACTGATCACTTGGATCCATTTTCCCTAACTGACATGTAGGGCAGCTGGAAAAGAAGTGCATCTAGTGGGTACGACCATGTAATCTAGTTTTTAGAACCCCTATTCCTGTGTCTAGTCATTTAGATGAACATTCTATTAGGCCAGAAAGGGATGATCTTTTATATACACTCATACCTCATCAACAAAATGCAGGTTGGGATTTTGAAGAGTGCCTATACGAGGAAAGTTCTCTTTAACAAAAATGGTAACAACAGCTATTTAGCTCTCCATGTCTCCGTTTATAATCTGTAGAGTGCTGCTTTGTTAATTTGGTTACAAGTGTATTTTCTGTGTAAATATTCACAGCAAATAATGCTTTGCATAGAAATTCCTATTATTATCACTCTCCAACTCTAAAAAAAGTGCCTAATAGCAGACTTACATGTTGAGTGCATATAAGTACCAGTTGTTGGTGACCCTCTTTCCATTGTTAGATCTAAACGAGCAATTTTCGAACAGAATCTTTTATTCTGAAAAGAAATCTATCTGTAACAAGGCACCCTTAATTCCCTCAGACATGGTCATCTTAAATAGTTATGAACATCCAGTCTAAAAAAACTCCATCTCTAATGCCCTTTTTCCTCCTTTCCCCATCCCCATCTTCCCAACCCCCAAAACAGACGTTTGGAGCCTGGAGGAGAAAGAGGAAATTAATTTGTTTATCGGGTAGTGTTGGTTTCTTTCCTTCTTTTCAGTGCATTGAATTTAGAGTCCTTCCTCCCCTACCTCTTTTCCCATTTGTTAATGCACTGCCTCCTCCCAGGGCAGCATCAATAAAGAGACCTGGAGATCCTGTTTTGAGTTTGTTTACTCTCAGCCACAACTGGGAGTATGATTTCTAGCAGTATACAATGAAATCTTGCTGTTGTAGGAGGAAGAAAAGGAGATGAAAACTGAACTGTCCTGTGGAGTTCACTGCAATAAGAAGGGACTGCACCCACGTAAATGAATGCTACACCAATTTATGTATTTATAAACTATTTTCTATATGTCCATATGGGAAGTGGGTTCAATAACATGCACAACCAATGTACTGTAGGTAAGGATAACTATAGGGATGGCAATGATAATATATTTGTGTACACACCACAACTGCTCATAGGTACTAAACTGGCATGTCTGTTTTATTTTATGCACATGTTTTCCAGTGACTCATCGCTGAAAGTCAGTCAGTGAGATAAATGTTTTAGACCTACCTACAACTAACTCCTAGCTCTTTGGAAAACAAAAGACAAAAACCCTCTAAACATACTGTCTTTTCTTTTCTCTTTTTTTCTTTTTCTTTTTTCTCTCCAAGTTCATTTATTTTGAGAGGAAGAGAGAGGGAGGGGCAGAGAGAGAGGGAGAGAGAAAATCCCAAACAGACTGCATGCTTGTCAGCACGAAGCCCAATGTGGGGCTCAAACTCACAAACCATGAGATCATGACCTGAGCCATGGTTGGATACTTAATCAACAGAGCCACCCAGGAACCCTATCTCTTCTAATTAAGGCCATCAAATCACAGCTATTTTGGGGTAGATCTGGAAAGGTAAGAGATCTGATTGGTTTATACAGAATGTTTGAGGTGTCTACATGATGATTATATTCTGAATTGTCTATCTTCATCAACTAATACTCAGAATATCTAAATATTTCTAAGAGAACTACAGTTAAATTGTTTTTCAGATTTGCAGACATTATGAACTTAGCAAATCATTTCTGGAAAACTTAAAACATTAAAATATGAATATTGTAAAACTTAACACTTGGAAATCTTTTTGGAAACTTGAGAAATGTAAAAAAAAATCCTCTTATGTTTCAAATTTTTATGATGATATAATAATAATACCACTTACTGCTCTATTCCTTCTAAACCAAGGTAAAGAAGATATACCATTGTCCAAATTTCCTGTTTCCCAATCTAGTTGTAGTATCATATGTTTATAAACAGTACTCACAGAAGCTAGAATTTCTGATCTAAATGTTTTAATTTTTCTCATTAGAAATGACCCCAAGGTTATTTTAAATTAACTGTTCAGAATGCATATAGCTTTAAAATGAAATTAACAGTTTTGTTTAAATGCTATGAGAAAAAAATACATAAGTTCAAAATATATATATATAAGTTCACACATTCTATATTAAATAAAATTCACAGAAAAAAATTAACCCAGACACTCTCCAGGTATTTAAAAAAAGATACCAATATTCAGAGATATAAACTTATAAACCTATCTATATAGATAGATAGATATGTATAGATATCTATAGATATAAACATAAAACAATGCTTTATGAGAACTTATGAGAACTTTAGTTTCTTCAGTTCCTAAGAAATTATTCTTCTTAGTTTTATTCCAAATAGAAATTTCCCTTAATGGTGGCATTTAGTAAAAAACAATTCTCATCCTTTAGTCTACTAGGACATTAGTTAAGACTTTCTTTCCGTACATAGACTATGGTAGACTTTCCATAGACTATCTTTCCATATTCCATAGAACTCATAATATGCTGGAAATCTTAGGTTGTTTGGCTTCTAGACTATTACATTGTTTTCAAGATATGCGATCAGAAAGAATATTTCCTATTGTTTTGTCCATAGTCCACTCTAGCAGTGCAGCTTTAAAGCAACTACCAGAGCAAGATACTAACTTAAACAATGTCAAAAAGCAATTGGCATGGCTATTGGTATTAGTCTGTTTATTACACTGGACATTCTAATACTCATCTATGGTAAAAACATTTAGCATGGTGATCAATAGGATTATTACGAGTTATGAAAAGTACAGAAGAAAATTTGGAAGTTCTCTCCAATTCATCTTTGGTATTTTCTGTTGTAACAATTATATTTGTTAAAATGAGATTCACTCCTGACTGCCACACTTACTTTAAAATACATCCTGTAAAGTGTGCCAGCATTTTCCCCAGGCAGTTTTTTGTTTTGTTTTGTTTTGTTGGTTTTTGTTTTCTTAATTTTTCTTTTAATAATGCTCTTCCCCTGTTAGTACACTTGGCAAAACCTACTCATCCTTCAAGAACCCAGCTTTTTGTGGCCTATTGTATAAAGCCATTGTCTCTTTATGCAAATTAGCCCTCTTCCTTTTAGGTTCCACAGACCTTTGTCCCCAGTTCCCATAGAACCATGATTCTGTTGTGTACGAATTGTCTCTCTTCCAGTCTGTGTTCCTGACTAGAATATGTGCTTTGTGAGGGCAGGGATTATGTCTCAAACCATATCTGCCATATGGTAAAATGCTCCAAGGACATAGTGGTAAAGTGATAGGGAAGTTTTTATTTAAATGTGTTTTTAAGCTCTTCTTTTGTTTAGAGAGTAGTGGAGTTTCCCTGGGTGGAGGTGGGGCAGGGAGGAATAAATTGCAAGCATCTGCAGGGCAAGGGACTTGCTTTTTGTCTTCTCAGAGCCTGGAATGTAAATGCTGTCTGTAGTGGGCCTTTGGTGAGCGCTGTAACGAGTCACTCATCTTTAAAGCAGGTCATGTTCTCAACTGAAAATACCTTAGGCCTGTCAGTTATAAGTGTTATAATAAAGATACTCTTTATAAGTAAATTCACTGTCTGATGTTAGAAAAGTAATTAAACATTATTTAAAAATGCTTTTGCTATAGATACTCCACAATTAAAACAAACCCATACACTAACAAAAGTAGTGTGTCTTTATTGTCTTCAGGACATTCACTTACTCATTTATATGTCCATTCATTTATTTTCTCATTCATTCAGTGGTTATTGATTATATGCCATCTAGTATGTGTACACAGTACTAGTTTTCATGTGGTTTACAGGATGGCATTGAAGACAGATGTTAAAGAGGTAATCACACAAATAATGATAAAATACAACCATGAAAAGTGCTCCTTGCTACTAGAGAGGTTGTAAAGGAACCTTAATCTTGTAAAGGATGGAGGAGGTTTGGGAGGATGAAGGAAGGAATCTGAGGAAATGTCATTTAAACTAAATCCAGAAGTAGGAGAGATTGCTGGTCAAAGGGCTGAAGGGAGGGAAGAAAGAAGTGAGCCTTTAAGGTAAAAGGAATGTTGAGGTAAAGTTCTAATGCATGAAGGTGTATTTTAACAGGCAAGAATAAAGTGGGTGGGGAGAGACAAGGGAAGAGTCAGGAGACAGAAATTGAGAATTCGATAGGAGTCAAAGGAAAACAAGTGTTTGTGAAGTTGTCAGTTCTTTTTTTATTGTTTTATTTTTTAAAATGTTTTTATTTATTTTTGAGAGACAGAATCAGAGACAGAGCCCAAGTGGTGGGGGGGTGGGGCAGAGAGAGAGAGGGAGACACCAAATCCAAAGCAGACTCCAAACTCTGAGCTGTCAGCACAGAGTCCAATGTGGGGCTTGAACTCAAAAGCCATGAGATCATGACCTGAGCCGAGGTTGGGCGCTTAACTGACTGAGCCACTCAGGCGCCCCTGTCAGTTCTTCTTTTAAACCGATATTTATATTTTTAGTATTCTGAAGGTATTTTAGGCAAGCATGAAAAATTTCTAATTTCAATCTAAAATACTTTTTAAATAATTATTCTTTATTTATATGGATTGCCAATAGCTCATATTTAAGGGTCATGAAATTGGAAAATATAGGAGCTGGTTATGGGAGTTTGTGACTAATTGAACAGTTTTGGCTCTCATGAATAGGAAGAAAAGAGTGGGTGTGATGAACACTTAAGGAGGTAGAGCCAGGTTTAAACAGTAGCTACCCCCCAGAGCACTCAGTTTTCCAGACAAAAACTAGATTTGCTGTTAAAAGAAAAGAATAGCTCAACTAGCTCTGGGCAAGCAGTGGTAAGGAACCCTAAGGAACCAAATGGACTGTGCAGTAAGGTTCCCAAAATAGGAATTTTCACATAAACTCCTGTCCCTAGCATCTCTATGTAAATCACATAGATGACAAGCTATTGTTTTTTGCTCTACTGAAATGCACAGACCTTGTGTATCAACAGAGTCTAAAGCAGGATGTATCACTATGGCAACTATACCTCCAATCTCAAGCCAGAAAATGGACATTCTATGATATGCAGAATTTTTTTGAGATAGTAGTCTCACGCAGTTCCTAGGGGTCTGCTAGCAGAGACAAGATAGGAGTAAGAAGTCAGTACATACTGTTATGTAGCTTAACAGGCAGCATCTCTCTACAGCTCATTTCCTCCAGTTTGTCCTGCCATTATTCAGAGATTGTTATCTGTCTCAAAGTATGACTTTGGCATTGTGAGGAAGAGGTTGGCCACTGACAAATGTTTCCTCGTGGCTTTGACTTTCTGTATTACCATGAATTGATTGTAGGTGGTTTTGTACAGATTGCTAGGCATTATCATGTATTTTCTTTTCAATGTTATTCTTGAAACACTTCAGGTAAGAGATACTAAATTTTCATCTGTTCATGTTTGTCTGTATATTTGCTTATAAATAATATACTGTAGGAAATTTAAAATACCTAGAAACTAATTGTGGTATATCCCCATGCCATATTAATATGTTTACTGTGTTTGATGGATTAATATAGAGATGATCAATACAGAACTCATATTTGTAAGTGATATGTTACTCAGAATCTTTTGGGAAAAGGATTAAAGGATTAAGAGTTATACTGCTAATTACACAGCCTTCTGAAGAAGTGTATTTTTTAAAAATCTTTTGTCAAATTCAAACAAAAAATTTATGGAAAAAGAATTCTTCACTTTGAATTAGTGAATTGAATGTATCAAGACACTTGTAGCTAGAAAGCAATATTATTTTAAACCTTTCTTACATTGATAGAAAATATCAACTCTTTTTGATAGGAGAGCTTCTAAGTTGAAAAATGTGACTTTTCAATATATTCATGAACACTAATATTTTATTATTGACCAAAACTTGAAAGTTCTGGTCAAGCATATCAAACAGTAAGTGAGGATATTAACAACTTGGATATTCACAACAATTTAAGCATGCCCGGTTTTGTTTCTCTTTCTTTTCACATGGTTGTAGACACACAATATCTTCAATATCAATGATTTATTCTCTCAACAACTCTGTTAAGGAGAGAAAGAAAGGTTGACACGATCAAGTTAATTCTTAAGGAAAAATGAGGGAAGAGAGAAATAAATCACTTTCAAATATTTTTCATGACTAGAAGGCCTCCCTTTTATTTACATTCATTTTGCACTTGACTCCTCATTAACATATGCCCTTATTCATCTTTTCATTAGCAGGGATTCATAGCAACCTAGAAAGAGACAGACAGACATTGTAAGCTTTCTTGCATGATAGGGTGGAGGACAAAGTTGTCTTGTTTGTACAACTTTAGCCTCTTTGATATTACTGAGGAGTAATAGAGCAACCTCACAAGAGCAACCCTGAATTATAGACGTTGGGATGATGAATGAGCAATTCATCCAGAGCTTCCTTTGGATAGGCAAACAGTCTTAGACCTGTGTGTGAACTACTCTCCAGGCAGCTGGGGAATAGGTCAAGTCAATGTCATTATTCCCCTGAAAGTACTTTCTGTTCTAGGCATGGGGTCTTTTCAAGGCAGCAAGAAGTATCACATAGATGACTCAGCGTCATGCACAGGTGCTGGTTGGATTCAACCCTTGGACCTGGGATTACAGCCTATTCAGATCATCAGTGAGATGTTAAAGAATTCTAGTCCAGGATCAAAAACAAAGCAACAAAGCAAGCATTCTCCTGTTTTTTTGTTCTTTTTTGTTTTTTCCCCAGTTGGTTTCCCGTGATCCTTTTTAAGTGTAAATTCTATTTATTTTCCTAAAATTCATAGATTACTGCCTTAGATGATTTATTAACTGTTTAATTTTTCTTTGTGACATTACTCAACCATTTTTTTTCCCGGCTTTACTCTCTTCATCCATAAAACTGAGGATACTATAACCTAATTCACAGTGCTATTTCCAGGATTAAAGAGATAACGCATGGAAAACTCAGGCAAAAGCTTCGGGACATAGAAACTCAGTCCTCTTCCAAACATATAAATCAGAGATTTAGCCCTCCCAAGTATCTTGTTCTCATTCTTCAACTGTTTCTGGTAGTTAGCTACTAAAGGTAAACATGTGAAACCTTAACTAATATGTCTATATGGAAAACTGGAACTCTGTTAAGGAGTTTTAGACCAGATTTTATGGTCTGATCCAGCAGTTTCCTAGTATTATATTGTGGTCCTGTCTTAGATTGGTTACCTATACATATCCTTACAAGAATGCATCAGAAACTGGAGAAGTTAGAGGCAAAGTGAAATCTCCAATTCTTTAAGTTGGAGCCTCTCTCTGTCCTTGTAGAGTTCAACTAGATTGTCCTGATTCCCTTTGACTTTTTAAAGAAAGACAATAAATGAAGTTAAAGCACTATTTCCAAATTCCTTCATGGTGATGGGAAATCATTTAAAGGTGTAACAAAATGCTTTTCCATGTATTAGCTCATAGTCTGTTTTAGAAATCTATAGGGAAAAAAACCATAAAACAATGTTTTGATTAAATAAAAGTTAGAATGTATTAGATATCTTAAAAGAGTGATTTTATTTTTTTCACATAGTTAGATATTTTTTTAAACATTTGTTTTTGAGAGAGAGAGCTCCAGTGGAGAAGGGTCTGCAGGGAGGGGGACAGAGGATCTGAATCTGGCTCCACACTGACAGCAGTGAGCCTGATGCGGGGTCGAACTCATGAACTGCGTGTAACATGAAGCAGAGTGTGGTCAAAATCCTTATCTCAAAACTTATCTTGAAAAATATAGCCAATAAGGTCATTTTAAAGTAGGAATAATGTTTTGATTACTATTAATAGAATATTATTATTATTATTATTATTAAACTTAATGCTTCCTAAAATTCCACTATATCAGAAAACCCAGTATAACTTAATTTTCTCTTAATGGTTACTAGGGGTCTTGTACATCTAAATGAAATTTCATATCTAAATAGTCTATTGTAATAAAGAATGTATCAATATAATTTTAGTCGACAATATAATTTTAGAATAATCATTCTAAGATCTGGTTTAAGTTTATCCATATTGAAAGAGCAAAAAATGTACATAATAACCAAAGCATGAAAACCTTTGGTAGAGGTTTGTAGAAACAAATCTTACTTTCATATCCTAATGATTACCCAAATGCACATATGAATCAAATTCTATTCCTTCTTCTAATTTTTTAGTAAGTCCCAAATTTTTGTTACAATTAGTTAAATTACAACCAAGGTTGACTCTGGACATGAAATTATAAATCATGGGGAAAATACTCTGGTTCTTTATCAAACATTGCAATGAAACAAATCATCTTAATTTCCAAGAATACATTATTATTTTTATTTTCTCTCTAATAAGATTCTCAGTTCCTGAGTACAACATGTTTTGGGCAAGTAACTTTAGAGTGTACACTCTAAGACTTATTTTGGGGTTGGTTTGGGAGGAAGCTGATTAAAATTTAACTGAATCAATTTGTCATAGCATATAAAGAAAAAGGGATAATTGAGAAAACATTTTGAAAATAAAGCTTAACTTGGTAATCTTCTATATAATATCTTGCTAAAATTTAAGCTATCAAGTAATATTTAGCCAATGAAATGAATATAACATCAGCTAGATATTTCATTAATGTATAGGGTGCTATCTTAGTAACTATTATTTATTATTCATTCAACAAACATTTACCAAGCATTATAGGATGCATTGTATCTTTTTAAAAAATTTTTTACTTAAAAAATGTGTCCTTTTTTTTAAATTTAAATTTCAGTTAGTTAACATACAATGTAACATTGGTTTCAGGAGTAGAATTCAGTGATTCATCAATTACGTCCAATACCCAGTGCTCATCACAAGTGCCCTCCTTAATGCCCATCACCCATCTAGTCCATCTCCCCCCTACCTCCCTTCGTCAACCCATGGTTTGTTCTCTATTATTAAGAGTGTTTTATGATTTGTTTCCCTCTCTCCTCCTCTCCCTCCTTCCCATATGTTCATCTATTTTGAATTCCACATATGAGTGAAATCATATGGTATTTGTCTTTCTCTGATTGATTTTGCTAGCTCCATCCACGTCATTGTAAATGTGTGTGTGTGTGTGAGTATACACACACATGTATACACACACACACACACACACACACACACGCACACACACACTAGATCTTCTTTATTCATCAGTCAATGGACATTTGGGCTTTTTCCATAGTTTGGCTATTGTTGATAATGCTGCTATAAATAGTGTGGTGCATGTATCCTTTCAAATCTGTATTTTTGTATCATTTGAGTAAATACTTAATAGTGCAATTGATGGATTGTAGGATAGTTCTATTTTTAGTTTCTTGAGGAACCTCCATACTGTTCTCCAGAGTGGCTGCACCACTTTGCATTCCCACCAACAGTGCAAGAGGGTTACCCTTTCTCTGAATCCCCGCCAATACCTGTTGTTTCTTGTGTTGTTGATTTTAGCCATTCTGACACGTATGTCATCATGGTTTTGATTTGTATTTCCAAGATTATGAGTGATGCTGAGCATCTTTTCATGTGTCTGTTAACCATCTGATGTCTTCTTTGCAAAAGTGTCTATTCATGTCTTCTGCCCATTTCTTAACTGGGTTACATTTTTTTTGGGTGTTGAGTTTGATAAGTTCTTTACAGATTTTGGGTACTAACCCTTTATCAGATATGTTGTTTTCAGGTACCTTCTACAGTCTGTAGGATGCCTTGTAGTTTTGTTTATTGTTTCCTTCAATGTGCAGAAGTTTTTTATCTTGATGAAGTCACAGCAGTTCCTGTTTGCTTTTGTTTCCCTTGCCTTCAGCAATGTGTCTAGTGAGAAGTTGTTCCCGCCAAGGTCAAAGAGGTTGCTGCCTGTGTTCTCCTGTAGGATTTTGATGGTTTCCTGTCTCACATTTAGGTGTGTCACCCATTTTGAATTTATTTTTGTGTATGGTGTAAAATAAGTGGTCCAGTTTTATTCTTCTGCATGTCACTGTCCGGTTTTCCCAATACCATTTGTTGAAGACACTGTCTTTTTTCCATTGGATATTCTTTCCTGCTTTGTCAAAGATTCGTTGACCATTGTGGGTCTGATGCATAGTATCTTGTTAAATGTTTAAACACTTGAAATAAAATTGTGTCGGTAAAAATTTATACAAACTGGGGGGCTGGGTGGCTCAGTTAGTTAAGCGTCTGACTTCGGCTCAGGTCATGATCTCATGGTTTATGAATTCGATCCCCATGTCGGTCTCTGTGCTGCCAGTTCAGAGCTGGAGCCTGCTTCGGATTCTGTGTCTCATTCTCTCTCTGCCCCTCCCTCACTTGTGCTCTGTCTCTCTCTGTCTCTCAAAAATAAATAAATGTAAAAAAAAATAAGAAAAATTTATACAAACTGATTCACAATTCAAATCAAAGTAAAAGTACTTGATAATGACACAGGACTTCAGAGAAAGGGGAAAGTGATTTCTGAGGGAAATCCAATTAAAGATGTGCCATATAAGCAAGCAAGTGTTGGGGAGAATGGGCATGATTTGTATAGATAGACAGAGGAAGATAAAAAAGCATTCTGAAATAAAGGTAACATAAATAGAAGCCTGAGATAAAAAAGGAGCGTATTGTATTTAAGAGACAGGAAACTATAAAGGTCTCAATGGAATATTTATAGTAGTGTGAAATAAGGTTAGAGAAAATTTTGAAAGTCAAATTGAGGTTTTAGAATTTATAAAATGAGCACTAGGAAATTACGAGAAGTTTTGGAAGAACAAGAACTTTGGAAAAAACCCTACCCCTGATGATGGTATTTCAGAATATTTCTGAGAATTTTCGTATTCTTTGACCGAACAATGACAGTTCTAGGAATTTATCCTGAGGGGGGAAAATCAGAGGTGACTTAAAAATGAATATTCTACAATGCTATTAATAACATTGAGAAACTGAATTTTGCCTAAATGTCCAACAACAGGAACATGGTTAAATGAATTACGATACCTCTTGGAATATGACATGCTCGTTAAACCCCAAGTTTTAAAAGACAATCTATCACACAAAAATGTAATACTACTGAGTAAATTAGGCTGAAAAACAGATTCTGGTAATACTTAAAAGTACACAAAAATATTAACTCTGGTTATCAATGGATGAGGAATACTCTGGGTGATTATTTTGTCCTTTTCTGGATTTACAAACTTTGTACCATGGAGTTTCCATAATTTTGTAATTTTCCAAAAACATAACAATCATAAAGCAATATGTGATAAGATATTGACATAAAGACTTATATACTTTGGAAAAAGCAATGTGTGAGAGTATAGTGGTGAGATATGGGGAGGCAGGAGGCATATATAACTGTATATGCTTGAAAGGATGATTGGAATGGAAAGAATAGGTGGGTGAAAGAAACACGATCAGGATTTGTTATCTGCTTGGATATAAGGTATGAAGGAAAAATATTGTCAAAATTTCAAGCCTGAAAATTGATTGAAATGAAAACCAGTACTTTCACTGATAAAAATCAATGATTACTTTAGTATTGAATTATTACATTTTAGGATAATAAGTACCCAGAATTTGAGGATAGAGTTTATGTGAAAAAAGAAGAAGCTAAGAATATGCATTTAAGGATCACCAAGTAGTATCTTAAACTGTTAGAGATGATCAGCTAGAAAATGAAAAGACAGCAGAAAGAATGGAAGCCCCACTTGAGCCTTGGAGAATAAAATCCATAATTAGAGGAAGATAAACAGCAAATAACCTAGGAAAAGTGCTCGATGAGCATGAAGTTGGAGAACAGAATAATCCACAATGTCACTGGAAAACAAAGGGGGAGTGAGTGTTTCAATGTGACAGTTGTTAGTGTTGTCAAATATGGTAGTGTTCTGAAAAAAATGTGTTGCAAAAATAATTCACCAACATAAAACAATAAGGGGTTGGACAGAGAAAAGGCTTATGTGAATCCTTAGCAACTGCAGACTTAAAGTTGGATTAGAAACTGTGCTGTTTAAAAATTTGGTACCATAATGGAGAAGGTGTGACTATTTGGGAGTTGTCTTTTGCTACCTACCTATAGTCTATGTGCACAATGGTGTCCATGAATGAAGTGCATAGTGCTTTCTCTATTATTTTTGTATCAGGCAAATAACCTTAGATACAATCGAGGATTTCACAAAGTGTTTTCCTAAAGTTCCAATTCCATAGGATATTACTAGTGTGAGAGTTGCATAAATAAAGTTCTGGAGTAAAGTGATTTGGGGAAATACTGAATTATACAAAGCTAAGGTTTCTTTAAAGAAAGGCTTCAATAACTTTTACCATTTTTATATGTACTGTGAATTTCCAAAGAGGGGCTTTGTAAGAAAACAATTTCCAAAATTAATGGAGCATAGAATTATTTTTTTTCATGGAGCACCTCCTAGACTAGTTTTCTGTGGACTTGCTGGTTGGCAATAATGACAGATTACTATTATGAGAAGTTTGGCCTCTCTCCACCCTCAAGGATCACCTATCCTACAACTTCAGTTTTGATCCCTTTAAGCTCAGAGAAGCAGAGATGCTAATTTACTGTACATTTGTGGAAATCCTCCTCATCTTTCACAGTTTTTATTTTGATTTACTTAGTAAAGGGACACCTGGTTGGTTCAGTCGGTCGAGTAGTCCGACTTAGGCCTACGTCATGATCTTGCTATTCCTGAGTTCAAGCCCCACAAGGGGTTCTGTGCTGACAGCCGAGAGCCTGGAGCCTGCTTCAGATTCTGTGTCTCCCTCTCTCTTTACCCCTCCCCCCTCCCCTGCTCATGCCCTATCTCTCTCAAAAATAAATATTTAAAAAATAATAAGTCTTGAATAAATGAATTAATTAATGGTTCTTTCATGCATGTGTGAATTCTGAAACTCTATAGAAAGTGTTTGGTTATAGGAGGTTATAGAAACCTGAAATGATTTAGAAATTCAGCATGTATTTTCACTTATTGAATCACTTCCTTTGGAATTTTCTCCACACTAGTAAGTATTCCAGAATTCAAGAGTTTTTATTGAAAGCTATGTTTTACAAATATTAAACAAGAAACTTCTCCCAATACTTCATCTCCCTTCTTCCTCCTTTTTTTTTTTTTTCTAATTACCTTTCTTTCCTTCATCATTTAAAATGAACAGATGGGCTATTCCAAAGTTTTTGCAAATCTACTTGCTAAACATTCTTACAGACTAAGCAACAATTGAAAATGAAATCCAACAGTTGTTTTACTGCTCTCCCATCAACTGGAGCAATAAAATGATTCCACGGGAGCGTTTCTGCCACTAGAAAACGCGATACTGTCATTTTCCATTTCCTTTTCCTTTCGTAAGTGATAATAGATGATTTCTTCTTGTTTCTCCCTCTCTTCTCTCTTGTCTTCTGCATATGGCCAGTGCTTTCAAATTCTTTTAGCTGCAGAAGTTTTCTTTAAAAATATCTTATGTATGTTTCTAGTTACAGAAAAGTAGAATCTGTATGGCAATTGGGGAAATGTAGTAGGAGGTGAACTCCCACCTTGTTTTAAGCTTCTGCTGTGGCCTCTGTGATGTATCCATGGAACAGAAATGCAAAACTCGTGGGCCGAAAGTTTAGCTTTTTTTCTAAAGAATGCAGGACTGTATAGTTGACATTTTAATCTAAAGCTTGCCCTTCTATAGCAGAACTTCCTAGGCCTCATAGTTACGGCCAATTATTTAATACTAATAATCAATGATAGAATTTTTAAAAGTCATTCAATAAACTGAAAACACAGAATCATACTTTGACTTGTTTGCCTGTTCTATGGAGGATCATAAGCTGTGTTTTTGTCTGAAAATAAATAAATAAATAAATAAATAAATAAATAAATAAATAAATAAATAAGGAAGAGGAAATAATAGGGGTGTAGATGATTTAGAGCATTAATCCAAATGAGACATAAAGAAATTTACCTCTAGGCTAGTAATCTGTATCTTTCCCGGAACAATAACAACTAAAAATTGTCAACCTCTGACAGCTGTTGGATGGTTGATAGAAAATGTGGTAGGACTCTCCATCTTGTTCACATTATGCAGGTGTCCACATTTAAAAAAAATCATAATTGGCACTAATTAAGACTATTGTTGGCAGCTTCAGCAAGAAGGCCAGACACTGAGTGGGCAGGAAGATCTGCCTGGCTTCTCAGCCCCAGACTTCCCAGCAGGTCACTGCTGAATTGCATTAACAAAGCAAAGTTATTCTTATTCTTCTAATTCTGTAGAAAGAAAAACCTCAATTTGCTGTTACTAGCAAAATAAACAATTCCAGTACATTTATTACTACACATTTATTACATATATTGGGAGATCCAGGCTCAGGATTATCTTTGGTAATAAGAATGGGTGCCCATATCATGCACCGTCCTGTATGAGAAAGCAGTGTAGCCAGACCCCTGGCACAAGATCTGCACAGTTAACATCTGCACGATTGACAGGAGAGGTGATTCTTATTAAGTGTGAGATGGGCCTGATTCAGCCGATATCCATGAGTGTTGCTTTTAGGACTTGCTGCAGATGCCTTTGTTATGGCCTTTGTGTATCAACGTACTGTGTGACTCCTATTTGCCACCGAACACGTGTGACTTTTGTCTTGTTTACACATGAAAATAAAATTGGCAATTAAACGTATTGTCTTGGGATTCCCATCCTGAAGAGTATTTTTATATTTTCAGTGATGCTGAGATTGTAAGCATAGAAGATTCTTCCTTGGTTGAGGAAGAGAGTAAGGGCGCATCTCTTTGTGGGCCAATCAATGTGAAAAATGTGCTTGGGGTTGGTGTTTTGTTAAGTGTATTTACAGATTATTCAGTCTTCCAGACCCACACTCAGTTTTACATTCAGATGCAGGCCTGGGTTGGGGATGGGAGGGAAATGAAGCTCTGAAGTGGGGTACCTAATCATATGAAGGTTTGCAATTTTGTTAGGAATAATAGAGAAGCAATATTGAGAGAGCTGTGGGGTTAATGAACACGGATGTGGCTTTCATGTGCAAATTTCTTTTGATTAGATGAAACAACAATTCCCAGAGTTGAGACTGGTGTCCACACACCCAGGCCTGCATCTGCATGTAAATGGCTTCATTAGAGGCCAGATCTGTGTGCACTGATGAACTGTACAAGGCACTCACAGAGTCTTCGCTTCACGGGCTGCTTTCTTGCTGTGTCTGTTTCCTGTTCAGAAAATAAGTGATATATTTCTCCTTTCTGCCAAGCTGCTGAGAAAAGGGATAGATTGAGATCATGAAGGGGTGAGGGTAGTGTACTGTTAGCATATTTGTTCTTTTTCTTATTCGTACAGACTGCCAGTTGGAAACGTATCCTTTCATATTTCCAAGTAAAATTAAACTTCCTCAAATTTACCCGGCAGTTATCAAGGTTAGAGTTTTTGTGGTTTGCCATTCAATGCTGACAGGAGAATGGCCCTTGTGTTGAACAAGGGTATCACTGAATATACAAAGAATTTGGCTGTCTGCTCATTCTACCTAAGTTGAACCAGACCTCTAAAATGTCCTGGGTTTTTCCTTTATGATTCAGGGCTTACTGCTAAGGAGAACAGTCTCCTTTGTGAGAGAAAAGGATACAAGATGTTTTCAATGTTTGGTTAATGAAATTCTGAAGCATCATTAGGTTGGAATATTTCTAGGTAATTTTCATCAATAATCAATTAATTTATAAATTGAACTGGTTTGCTTTCAGCTATAGTCCATTGATTTTAGATAGAGCTCATTGGTACCTGTGCTTGGGTAGTGCTTTGTGGACTATGAAGTAATAAGACCTATATTCTATAATAAAAATAGTTGCCATGTTAGGGCGCCAGGGTGGCTCAGTCAGGTGAGCGTCTGACTTCGGCTTAGGTCACGATCTCACAGTTGGTGAGTTCGAGCCCCCCACTGGGCTCTCTGCTCTCAGCACAGAGCCCACTTCAGATCCTCTGTCCCCCTTTCTGCCTCTCCCCCACTCAGGCTCTCTTTCTCAAAATAAATAAACTTAAAAAAAAATAGTTGCCTTGTTATTTCTGCTCAAAAATTTTAGGGGAGCAGTTTTAATAACTTTACTGAGGTTTATTTTACAAATTATAAAATGCATAGATTTTTAAGTGCAGTGAAGAATTTTACTAAATCTGTACACAATAATCAAGATATAGAACATTTTCTGACCCCAGCAGATTTTCTTGTGCCCCTTCCTCATCCACTTTCCCCTATCCCCCTGCCTTTGATGACATTGATCTGCTTTTGATAAATGTTTTAGGTTTTCTTCCCTGTAGCTTTAAATAAATGGCATCACGTGTATTCTTTTGTATCTGACTTTTTTCTCAGCATAATGTTTTAAATATGTACCCACATCATTGTCTATATTTGTAACTTATTCCTTTTTACTGCTGAGTAGTATTCATGTGGATACACCATGATTTGTTTACCCATTTACCTGCTGATGTTCTTTTGAGCTGTTTCCAGTTGTGGGCTGTAATGAATAAACCTGCTGTAAACATTTGTGTACAAATATTTATTGGGATTTACATTTTTTTTCTTTTGGTTAATACCTGTGATTGCTGGTTCATATGGTAAGATTATGCTGAACTTTATTAGAAACTTCCAAACTGTGCTAATGTGGCTATATTCCATTTTGCCTTCCCACTAGCAATGTGTAAGAATTCCAGTTGTTCCATATTCTAGCCAAAATTCAATATTGACAATCTTTTAAATTTTAGTCCTTCTAGTGACTATTAAATGGTATTTCACTGTCATTTAAATTTTCATTTCCCTGGGAATTAATAACGTTGAACATTTTTTTCCTGTTTATGTTGGCCTTGAATGTGTCTTCTTTTGTGAAGTTCAGTTCCTATTTTTGATACTTTGCATTCTCTGTATTGATACATATGAGTTCTTTAAATATTCTGGATAGAAGCTCATTTTCAGTAATATGGATTGCAAATATTTTCTCCTGGTTAGTGTCATGCCTTTGCATTTTCCTGATCATGTCTTTCCAAGAGAATTTTTTAAATCCTGAAGCTCAATTTATCATTTATGTTATTACTTTTTATGAACTCTCTAAAAAATTGTCTTCCGTAAGGTCACAAAGAGTTGCTTCCTAGAAATTTTATAGTTTTGACTTTTGTGTTTAATTCTAGGTACATTTCAGGCTAGTTTTTGTGTATGGTGTAGGGTAAGATTTGAAAGTGTTGGTCCTTTTTCTCTGATAATGATATTCAGTTATCATATCACTGGTTTTTAAAAAACACTTACCTTTTCACCATTGAATTGCTGTAGCAACTTTTCTAAAATCAAGTAGATATATATTTGTGGGTTCATTTCTGGAATCTTTCTTCTGTTTCATTGATCTGCATCTCTGACTTTTAGCCAATACCACATTGTTTTGATTATTATAGCTTTAGATTAAGTCTTGAAATCAAGTGAAAATTCTTTCACTTTTGTTCTTCATCTTCAGTTTTGATTATTCTTGATCCCTTGAATTTTCACATAAATGTTCAAGACAGCTTACTAATTCCTACCAAAAAAGAAAAAAAAAAAACTGCTCAAGTTTTTACCATAATTGAGTAAAATCTAGAGCTCAGTTTGTGTTTTAACCACACTGAATATTCATATTCATCAATATAGTGTATTTATCCCTTTACTTAGATCTTAGATTTTTCTCAGAAATCTTTTAGAGTTTTCAGTGTGCAGATCTTATAAAAAGTGCTAATTTATCCATAAATGTTTTATGGTTTTGGATACTGTTCTAAATGTTGATTGCTTTAATTTTGGTTTCCATTTTTTTTCTAGGCTATAGAAATATAAATAATTTCTGCATATTGACCTAATATTCTGCAAACTAGCTAAAGTCATTTATTAGTTATTTTTTGTTGAAAATATTTTATTTTTTATCATATTGTGTGATTTTTGAATGATTTTCCTTTGCCAGATACCGGGCTAAGCGTAGAGCAAACATTAGTTCAGTCAATAATTAAACAATTCTTGAGATGGATTCTAGTATTATTTTTAACAGCTTCATTGAGGTATAACTGATGTACAAAAGTACTGCATGTATTTGATGTGTAGAATTTGATGAATTTGTACGTATGCAAACACTTGTAATGCCGTCCCCATAATTGAGATAACAGACATATCCAACACCTCCTAGAGTTTTCTTGTATTCTTGTATTCTGGGTAGGAGCACAATATGACTGCTCTATTTTGAACAAATTTTGAAGTGCACAAAACTGTATTATTAACTCTAGGCACTACTATGTGGTACAGCTGATCTCTAGAACTTATATAGCGTAAGTGAAATTTTATACCCTTTGAATAACACGTCTCCATTTCCTTCATCCCCCAGCCCTTGACAGCCACCGCTGTATTCTCTGCTTCTATGAGTTTGACTATTTTTTTTAAGTTTATTTATTTATTTTTGAGGAGAAAGCATGATCAGGGGAGGGGCAGAGAGAGAGAGAGGCAGAGAGAGAATGCCAAGCAGACTCCACTCTGTTTGCACAGAGCCCAAACTCAAGATCATGACCTGAACCAAAACCAAGAGCTGGTCACTTAAATGACTGAGGCACCCCGGCACCTCTAGTTTGACTATTTTAAATACTTCATAGCAGTGAAGTCATGCAGTATTTATCCTTCTGTGACTGGTTTATTTCACTAAGCATAAGAAATGTTAGAGAGGTTGTGGAGAAATTGGAACCCTTGTTTGTGGGAATGTAAAATGGTACAGCAACAGTGAAAAAATAGTGTGGATAACTCTCAAAAAATTAGAACCTGAACTATTATATGATCTAGCAATTCCCCTCTGGATATATACAGAAAATAATTAAAATCAGGATCTCAAAGAGATGTTCATTGGAGCACTATTAACAATACTGAAAGAGAGAAACAACCCAAGTGTTCATCAAAAGATGAAATGATACAGGCAACTATGGTATATACACACCGTGGAATATTATTAGATGCTTAAAAAATAAGGAAATTCTGCTATTTGCAACACCATTTATTAATTCTTGAATGGCATTTTTGCTCTTAAACCACACTTGCATTCTTGAAATACACTTCATGATGTAATATCCTTTTTATACATTGCTGGTTTTCATTTGCTAATATTTTGTGAAGGCTTTTCACATCTATGTCCATGAAGGTATTATTTTCTTATAATGTCTGCTTGATTTGGTATCTGGATAATGCTTTCTTTGTAAAATTCACCGACAACTTTTCCTTTCTTCTCAATTATTGGATAGAATTTGTGAAAGACTGACATTAATTCTTCCTTAAACGCTTGATGAAATTGTTTAATATGGACAACCAAGCCCTGGTTTTTCTTTGTGGGAAAGTTCTTAACTAAAATTCAATTTCTTTAGTAGATATAGGAATACTCAGATTTTCAGGTTATGTCTGAATCAGTTTTGTAATATGTCTTTTAGTGAAATAGTCTATTTCATCTGAGTTTTAAAATTTATCGGCAGAGTTTTCATATAATCCTTCTATTATCCTTTTAATATCTGTAAGATGTGTAATGTCCTATATTGTATTCCCCAAATTGCTGTTTGTATCTTCTATATTTCTCGTTTTTTTAAATAAATTTAGCAAGTGATTTACCAATTTTATTAGTCTTTGCAAAGTTTTATTGATTTTCTCCACTCTGTTTTCTATTACATTTGTTTCTTCTTATATCCTTAATATTTTTTACCTTTTGCTTACTGTGTTCTATTTGCTCTTCCTTTTTAGTTTATTCATGCAAAAACTTAGATCATTGATCTGACACCCCTTATTTTTCCTAATCTAAACATTTAAAATTAAAACAACATTTTTCCTGCATACACTGCTTTAGCATCATCCCACACATTTTGACATATTGTATTTTCATTTTCATTTAGTATAAAATAATTTCCAATTTCTTTTACAGCTTCTTCTTTGAATCAAGAGTTATTTATACTTGTGTTTTAAACTTTTCAGATACTTGGGGCTTCTATGTATTTTTCTGTTATTGATTTCCATTTTAATTTCAGTTTGGTCAGAAAATATGCTTTTAGGATTTCAGTCTCTTTAAATTATTGAGTTTTAGTTTATTGTCTTTATGGATGTTTCATATGTTCTTGGAAATAATCTGTACTCTGATGATGTAAGGTGGAGTATTCTATAATGTCAATTAGATCAAGTTAGTAGGCGGTGCTATTCAAGTCTTCTGTGAGGTTTCTTATTTTGTGTCAAGAGTATTAAAGTCTCCAGCTACAACAGGGAAGTTTATTTCTTCTTTCAGTTATGTCATATTTTGCTTCAAGTATTTTGAAGATTTATTACTCGGTATGGATACACTTAGAGCTTTTGGGTTGTTAAATTTAATGTTAAACTTTTTAGTTTTTTGGAGAAGGCAAGTGGGTAAGAATATATTTCCAAGACTTGTTTTGGTTGGTTAACTTTCACAAATTATGAATTAAGGTATTATTTCCAAGAGGTATGATCATTAGTTATTTCTGTCAGAAGAGGAAAGGTGACATATATTTATTATAGGATACATCTAAATCACTTCTTTTTATATTCAGGTTTTCTCTGGTACACAAGTCAAAACATCCATTCTCCCCCTAAATTCTGTAAAGATGCTATATCATTTTCAATTTCTTATTTTCCAATTAAATACATGTGCCTTAATAAATGTCATTTTTAAAGTTTTAAATGGAATTATCTTACAGGGAAATTCTTTTTAACATTCTAAGAAATAAATTTGACTCTTAGAAATAACTACTTCTCAAGGTCTCATTGATGACTATATTCAATACCATTTCTTTAGTTTTATTTGCTCTAGAGGAGTTCTTTTGATGAAACAGTTCAAGTCACATAGGAATTTTCTTTCCTCTCTGTGACTGTAAGCAGCCAGTGATCCTTAGAACTCTGGGTCTTGATGAGCCATCACATCAGAGGTAGGTAATCTTTCTTCTGGAATTTGATCAAGGCATATTAATTTATTTATCAGAAATTTAAATCTCTTCTATTACTTAACTGTCATATACAATAATTTAGTAAATCATTCAATTTATTGAAAACCTTTAATGAACAAGGTCGAAAGGAGATAAAAAGGAGATAAAAAGGAGTGAAACATGGTTTCTGCTCACTTGACACTTAATTTGAATAGGGGAACTGCTATAGACTGAGTCCCCCCACCCCAAATTCATCTTTTGAACTCCTATTTCCTAGTATGATAGTATTCAGAGATGAGAACTTTGCGATGCACTTAGGCCATGAGGATGGAGCCCTCATAATGGGGTTTGTGCCCTGATAAGGAGAGACTCACGATAGCATGAGATACATGAGAGCTCTCTCTCTCTCTCTCTTTCAACCATGTGAGGAATCAATGAGAAAGTGGCCATCTACAAACCAGGACATAGGCTCTCAGCAGACACCACATCTGTCACTACTTTAATCTTAGACTTTCCAGCCTCTGGAATTGTGAGAAATAAATGTTGTCTAAGTTACCCCAATCTATGGTATTTATTATAGCAGCCCAAAGTGACTAAGATAGGAGCTAAGACAGAAACATGGAAAATTCAATGGCTTTTGTTAAGACATTTAGAGGTAAGAGAGAAAACTTTTGGATGGCAGTTTGAACAGCAAGATTAAAACTAGGAATAGTCAGGGTTTTGATGTACAAACTTGGCTTGAAGGACAGATTATGAGTTATGGCATTATGAACACAATCATGCTGGAAGAAATACAGTTCATATTCTAGCAGTGGCCAGTGGTTTTGTTCTTTTTGGGTCTTAGATGTCTGTGTAGAGAAGTAGGAGTTAAAGCTGACAAGCTACATTCACAGAATATTGATTTCAGAAGGTGACTGCAAGATTATGTAGTCTAACCTAATTTTATAATTGAGGGAAATGAAGGACACAATTGTTTGCTGTACAGTGCATAGTTCAGAGTTTTTAAAATTCCATTTTACCTTTTCAGAGTGTGTGTCCAGGGGTCATACTTCAGAAAGCCCTGATAAACTTTGCTGTGTGTTCACATTTGATTTGATAAAAAACAGTCATCACTTAAGGTTTTTGAGGAGGCAAGTAACATGATCAGAGTCATGCTAAGGAAGATTCCTCTGATAGCTCTCTGGAGGATGGATTAGGATGGAGAGAGCCTAATGATGGGAAATAAGTTATGAGTTGATTTTATAGCCCAGAAGAGTAATAAAATTCTATGCTATAATGATGACAATAGTAATAAGAGGATATATATATATATGTATATATATATTTACATATATATTTACTACTCATATATATATGTATATATATATATGTATATATATGTACCTCTATATATACTATATAGATTATAGTATATACTATACTTTGGTTAGTGTTACCAGTTGAATATTTGTCTTCCACTAAAATTCATGTTGGAGCCCTAATCTCTAATGTGATGGTATTTGAAAGTGGAGCCTTTGGTAGATCATTAGGTGTTTCACAAAGGTGTGAACCACTCATGAATGAGATTAGTGACCTTATGAGAAGACACATGAGAGAAATGTGAAGATACAGCAAGAAGAATTCTTCCTACAAACCAGGAAGAGGGCCCTCACTTGACATAGAATTTGCAGGCAACTTGGTATTGGATTTCCCAGTCTCCAGTATTGTAAGAAATAAATTTTTGTTGTTTAAGCCATCCAGTCTCTGGTAATTTGTTACAGCAGCCTGAGCTAAGAGACTTAGGGTAGAAGTGGCTGGATGTATTGTCTAACTGAGTGTGGGATACCAAAATGAAGAACCAGTGGACAATGACTTGGAAACGTGGAGTCACGATGATCTGGAGGAAGGCAGCATTATTGCCAGAAATAGGTCAATGCACTGACCTAATAAGAATCATATGTGTACGTGCGCACATGCACACACAGGCAGACACAAAATCATTCAGAAAAACTTTATTTCCACTGTGGAGAAAGCATCTCTCAAAGAGCTGGGTCAGCTAGATGAGCTAGGAATTGGGACACGGAGACAATTCCTCTGTAGCCATTATCCAAGAGGGCTGACTGTGTGGTGGAGATTTATCAGACGACAGGTCAGACATTCAGAGGATGGAAGCCTGTCTCTCTCTCTGGACCAACCTCATGTTTTATGTACTAGGAGGAAATACAAATAAACATATATATCTTATGTCAAATGATGGCGCTGAACCCATTGGTCTATAGGATGAAATATCTTGCTCTAGAAACATGTATCCTGACTCAGTCAAATTTTCTTTGCATTGCTTTAAGGATTTTGGCTAGACACACAAAGGCTATGTGTGTCATATCATATGAAATTATATGAAAGGTCTAGGTTAGGATTGAGAAGTTATGTTAGCTACTTGAGAACTAAATTTCTCTAGCTACATTGCAACCCCCCTTTTCTATGGTTCAAGCAAATACTTTTACTCGTTCTAGTAGCCACTGGTTATTTTTGCTAAACTCCCTATTCTCCTATTCGAAAGGAAAAAAATAAGGCATTGTTATAGTAAAAACAGTTTGTGTGTTCTCATTCTTCCTACTTGGGAGACCAAAACTTGTAAAAGGCTGGTTTTACAGTAAAAACCTTCACTACTGTAATCATTCCAGATCTATCAGGTCAGTTCATTAGTTTTAGACCATCTGCTGCCCTCTTGTGGCCTTATAATCCACCTACCTATGCTCCAACTCCAAGCCTTTAATGGTTTTTGTCAGTTGAAATGGTTTCATCAGTCATATAGAAACTGACATGTCAAACTATAATTAACCTCCTTCTTACAGTACTTTATTACACCTTTGTATTTTGTGTCAATTTGGCTCTAAAATATGTAGATATTATATAATGTTCACGATCATTTTAAAGAAAACAAACCCTAATACATTATGGATTGAGTATGTCTTCTGGGAAATTTGGAAGTAAGGCCTTCTTTAACTTTCTCAAGTGGAGTGTTAGATTAGCCATTTTATATTATGAAATAATGTTCAAATATAGAACAACACTTGCCACATAGTAAAATATATAAAGTTGTAAAAATGCTCTAAGAAAGCCATTAGGTAAATTCTTGATCAAAGTGTTTTTCTTAAAGCATATCTTCATATAATACCACTAGTAATAATGGAAAAAAGAAATTGTTTCAGGTAGAATTATTAATTATGTCTTTTTAATAGGTTTTGAAAATTTGGTTTTCTGAGAGTTTCTAAATTTCAATACCAAGTAATACATGAACTGATACGTTCATCTTTAAAGTCATTACACTTCATTTTATAGCCTTCTCTTTTATATCAAGATTCCACTGTTCTCTTTTGGTCAAAAGAATAAAAGCCAAAGCTAAACCAAGTATAAAGAATCCTTTTATTAAATTTGACGTGCATGTCCCTGATATTTCTCATTGCACTGCCTTTTATTTTCAGCTTCTCATTACCATTTTAAATTAGGAGCAGAGATATTTAACTTATTCAATATAATGCTTTAATGAAAACTAAAGAGCTAATTCAGAGTAGCACCATAGACCTAGCTACTCTGAATATTCAGCAAAGCTGACAATTCCATTTAAGGGAAGCATTTCTTTCTTTCTTTCTTTCTTTCTTTCTTTCTTTCTTTCTTTCTTTCTTTCTCTCTTTCTGGCTGTTGTTTAAAGACTATATTAGGTAATTCAAATGTTTCTATTAAAATGATTCCTAATTAAAATATTCGAGAAGATGGAGAGAAAGGAAACAGAAATTAAACGTTAAAGTCTGTGCTACCACTGCAGTGTTGATATTTGAGACATCGCTGCTCTGTAACACTCAAGACACAGATCAAGTTTGTGCTTAGGGCTCAGCAAACAAGAACAGCCAATCTTTTTTGATGATTTTATATATGATTTCTTTTTAAAAAATCAAAGTCTCTATGGGAAAAACCAGAAGCACTGCAATTCCTAACACTTATTTTATGGCTTAGTACTGTTCATGGTTTGAATGTATGTGGCATACGTTCTTTTTAAGTATTTGGGGTCCATAAAGGTCTTAAACTAGCTCTTATTATCATCACACCAAATGATAAAACTGATTCTTTGGAAACCTAGAATACAGAATAATGACTGAATGAGCAAAATATGGGCTGTACAATTATTTCTTAACTAATGGCTGTCATGTTTACTTGATCATGTATTGCTGATAATTGATCACAGCCTACAGCTGTTTACCAAAGATAAGTGCCCTTTCTCTATGTGCCTTACTGTCTTCATCTCTGGAATGGGAAAGATGCCTGTGAGAGTATCTAAAGTGTGATATATATCTGATTAAATCTAAAGGTTTCTTTCCTTCAGAACTGAGGGCAGCAGGCAGACTTTTCTCCTCTGGCATAAATTTGACTGCTCAGCATTTTAAGCTCTCCTATGACCTTTCCTCTTTACCACCACAGGATAATCTACCCTGGAAGATAGAGCCAAACGGGGTTGTCTTAGGTTATTTTCGAGCAAAGAATGACTCTTCTAGTTACTACTTTAAACACAGAACCTTCCTCGTTATCAAATAAATGCATTGAGTCTAACCTTATGTATGCAAAAACTAAGTTTTTCCCATCTGAAAGATGGTTAGTCTGTGTTTAGTGCATAAAATCTGCCCCAGTTGTTTAAATGAAATAAACGTGAGCTATCTCTTTCTAGGAGATCATATTCGTTTATTATTTTAGCATTCCAGTCACTGAACCTACATGCATCCCTGACCTAAAAGAAAATATTTTTCTTTGCGAGGTATTTGTTTTGAAGAAATAAGCAAACAAAGAAACATTAAGCAGGGAAAATTCTGGCCTGCAAACTCTAGTCTCTCCTTAATAAGCACCTCTAGTCTGAATATATGCATGATACCAAGGAGCCAAGCTTTATGTGTGTAAAAATGAACCGTAGATATTTTTCTTCCAATGCAAAGAATAGATGTTATTTCTCACTGCCTTTCCTCAGGGTTTCATGGGACAAGGAAATAAGCAGTTAAAAACAATTACATGTGTAAAGTAGCGTGGTATGAGTTGTCCCAAAGGTTAAACAAGAACCTGGATCATTGAAAGTTGGATTAAAAATTGTGTTACAAATTTGCATTATAAAATTGGAACTCCCTAACTCGTTGTGTTGCTCACTTTAAAAATTCATAAAATGAGAAAGGTGCCGTGCCCTCATTAGAAATTTAGTGTGATTATTTGGAAAAAAATTTAAATTATGAATCACATGAAACCTTTCAAATGCAGTATGGGGGGGTAGGGGACTTTATGCACCAAATCAGAAAGACAATGTCTCAAAGACAAGATTTTTAAAAAGCAATTAATTTGGATCAAACACAAATATATGGCAGTAGAAATATCAGACACGTTTATCATTCAGTATGCATTAGAGATTAGTTCTTATTCGATTTTTATTAAGCATGTATTTATTAAATAATATTATTTTTATGTCCAACTCATGCTCTTTTCTATGAATGAACCATGATTTGTTATCAGAAAGGTTTAGCTGGAACTGTGCTGTTTTAAAAAACCAAACAAATCACCTCCCTGCGTCCCTCTCTCCCCACTTCCTCCCTTTCTCCTTCCCTTGCTTTCTTCCTCCTTCCTTCCCTTTCTTCGTTCTTTCCTTCTTTCATCCCACTTGTCTCCTTTTCTTTTCCTTTCTGTATTCTCGTGAAATGCCCATGTGCACAAGCAGGACGGATGCCTTATCCTGTGAATAAACTGGCAGTGTTGATCTACAGCTGTATGCAGACCACATCTTTCTTCCAAAGCTGCAAGGCGCACATTTAAACTCAAATCTCAGAGATTGCAGCACCTAGATTGCAGTACAAATTGGTATGACCAACCAGACCCAGCAACCATCGATCTTCATTCTTTCTGCCACCCTGGAAACTGAAACCTTTTGTAGCAAGAGGTAACTAAAATTCTGAAGTCGACTTGCAATAAAGGGAAGCAACAACTTTAAGATTGGACTGAAATATCTGACAGCTCTCTGAAACAAAACAAAAACAAAATGTACCCAGGTTTCAGTTACGCTCTATTTGGTTTCTTTTCTTGTTAAATAAGCGCTGGCATATAACTCATTAGACACCTTGTGGGCAGCCCCACAAAGATGTGGGCAGTTCAATTTAGAGTAAGTGGGAGGTGTATAATTCAGCATTTATGCTTCCGGATAAATCAGGCTTCAGCATGTGAGACTTTTGCCATACGCTTCAAATATTCTTATTTCCCTAGCTGCTGGCTCAAATTTGAATTTAAACAGGCACATAAACAATACATGGTGGGAAAAATAAACAACTTTTTCTAAAACAATTTCCATTAATAATGAAACCTTCTTTGAGGCAGTAAACTGAGAGAACTTTCTCTGATTTGTTCCTTCAGTTTGGATGTGGATAGGAAGATTGTGTCCAGGAAGCCAAAACCAGAAGATCATCTGTTTAATCCACTCCCAGGTAGTTCTAAAATATTTTTACCTAGCCTTAGAAACATTAACTGTTGCTCAGAGAATGTATTTTTAACAGACGCTTCGGCGTATTCTGTCTGCTTGGTATCCCATCATTTCTGCCCTGCTGAGGCCTTTCCGGACATAGACAATATGCCCAGACCAATGGTCACATGTCTCTAAGGATGAATTGACCTAAATCCCTTAAATGGTCAGACAGGGGACCAGACATGATTGTGGATTTTCCTTGTATCAGGAAAAACAAAGACAACAAACAAACAAACAGAAACTGGAGTGTCCCTTATTTGAGAATCATCCCTTCTCCCATGAAGATGATTAGAATGTTGTAGAATGTGGTTTCCACAGTTATCAAAACGAAGTTCCTTACTAAGCATCAACAACCAAAATAAAACAGCAACATGCTGTTATTTCCCAACCAAATTTCCAAAAATTTACAAATCAATAACTGATTTACCCAATGCTAGTGATGGTTGCTAAGGTACTGGCATTGCTACTTGGCGTAGACTATTAGCAAAAAATGGCAGGAGCTATTCTCCTATCTGAAGACACACCCCTGGTGTGTTTGCAATTCCTCTCATCAAGGGGTGGACTCTACTTGCCCTCCTCTTGAATCAGGGCTGGCTTTGTGACCTTGCTTTGACCAACGGAATGCAATAGAAGTGATGTTTATACCGAACATACATATTTTTTTATGTCTGTGTAGGAAATCCTGGAAGGCTTTCTTTCTCTTTAATCCTTGGCATCGTAGAGAATCACCTGCCACTTCCTCCAAAGATCACTAGTCATTACCTTATTGAGATGGAGTCTATTATTAAACCCATTCTCATCATTCTGATCCAGGTTAAGGATTCAGGTTTCTCCTATCCTCCCTCAGAGAGACTGGTGTCTATTACTTAATTTCATATATAGTTTATAGTTAGAATACACATTTTGACCAACCTCTATAGTTAGTGCAGGGCCAGACTAGGATAGGGTAATTAAGGCAAGAGAAGCACTTGTGTCAGGTACAAAATTTAAGTGGGGGAACAAAGCACAATTACTAAGAGAAATAATAGTTTAATGCAATATTTTTAAAAAAACTAAAACTAGGGGCTACTGAATGGCTCAGTCAGTTAAGCGTCCGGCTCTTGGGTTTCGGATCAGGTCATGATCTCATACTCTGAGTTCGAGCCCTGCATCAGGCTCTGTGCTGACAGCTCAGAGCCTGGAGACTGCTTCAGATTCTGTGTCTCCCTCTCTCTCTGCCCCTCCCATGCTCATACTCTGTCTCTCTCTGTCTCAAATATAAATAAAAACATTTAAAACAATTTAAATTTGCCACTTTTACTTGTGAGCTCTTGGAGGATTTATCCTCTCCAAATCTGTTTTTTTTTACCTATATGATGGAATTACTATTTTCATTGGGTCATTTAAAAGATTAAGATGAGCAACCAAAGTGGTTAGTTAGCATGTTCTTACCATATATTACTACTCAGTAAGTGTTATTGATTTCTCACTCTTTTTTTCTAGGTATGTATTTTTCTCTTTTGAAATGTATCATTCATTGAACAGGTACTTATTTTTTAATGGTTTTTTGTTTTGTTTTGTTTTGTTTTTTTTTATTGAGAGAGACCGACAGACAGACAGAACATGAGCAGGGGAGGGTCAGACAGAGAGGGAGACACAGAATCCAAAGCAGGCTCCAGGCTCCGAGCTGTCAGCACAGAGCCCATCGAGGAGCTTCAACTCACAAACTGTGAGATCATGACCTGAACCACCCAGGCACCCCGAAAAAAACACTTTTTTGAATGCCTGTCAGTGTTCTTGGGATTGCTCTTAGCAATGTTTTTGGAATTATAACTATAATGGTAAGAGAAATCAGCATGGGCCTGGATGTTGTAACGATGTTGTAAGACTCTTTAGAACATTATTCCAAGGCCTACAGCTTAATAGGTAGGTGAGCAAATGTCCCTTTCCCCCCTGTGTACTGTATCAATGATTTCTAAGGATAATTTAGTCTAACACTCTGCAAGAGATTTAGAGTCTTTGCCAATGGTTCTGTTTTCTAGAAAAGAATTATAAGTTTCTGAGCACAGCATTCCATCAATTATTTAGAATTAGTATTTGGCATTAAAAAACAGACCATTTTAACCTGAATATGACTTTGAGTAGCCTCCTGATGTCTGTAATCACTTCTCCAAAATTCTTTATAATAGGAGCACCTGGGTGGCTCAGCCGGTTAAGCATCTGACTCTTGATTTCGGCTCAGATCTCAGGGTTAGGAGATCAAGGCCTGTGTTGGGCTCCATTCGTGCTGCATAGTGCAAAGCCTGCTTGGGATTCTCTCTCTCGTTCCTTATCTTCCTGACCCTCCCACTTTGCATGAGCTCTCTCTCAAAAACAAGTAAATAAACTATATTTATTTGTTTTTGAGAGAGAGTGTGAGCTCTTTATTTTATTTTATATTATATATAGGATCAATCAGACTACATTTAGACTACATTTGGACTTTTGTTTATTTGTTTGTTTTTGCTGTTTCAGAAATCACTGAGCTCGTTCTATGCACCCATTCAGAATATTGGGGTGAGAGATGATGACTTCCCTAGTGTAAAATCAGAATGCCAGTGTCCAACCCTTATTTATTCCTTTGAATAATAATGTCCCCTATATCCTGGGATCCAGGACAAAAGGCTTGATATGCTTGACTTTTAAATTATAGGTATTCTTTAAAAGGAGAGAATACATAATGGAAAGCAGTTAGGGTTGAGATTATGCCATAAAGATGAGCTGTTGGCTTTTGGAAGCAACATCTGGAGACTTGGTGCTCAGGATTTGTATATGCCTCTGTTTAGAATTTGAGAAGCAAACACAGCCCATAGAAATCTTTGGTGGAATTGCTATCCAGAGCTGAAATATAAGGTTTGTTTATTTATAGCTCTAACATATTAAATATTAATTTCAAATATCAAAGAAAGAATCATTCACTCAAAAAACATGTTTTAGGTTTCTAGTTTTATTCAGGCTTAATGGCAATTGCCTAGAAATACTAAAATAGACTGAAATACGTCTTTGAAGGGTAAGAATTTGGGAGGATAAATTTGGGAATCTAAAACACCACTGTAGTGAGATATATTTTGGTGAGTTTTAAAACAAGAGTACACATTTGTCAGGCAGATAAATAGGGATGGTGATGATCCATGATTAGAGGGGTTAATTCCAAGTAGACATTGGGAAAGGCAAGGGGTGGTGCAGTATATACTGTGTACAATGAATTATAACAATGACTGTGGCGTAATACTCAAGCAGAGGTGGAGATAAATACTCAAGATGAAAAGAGAGTAGAGACCACTATATAAAGGATATTCTAAAGCTTATGATGGAGTTTTTAAGTCAGTCATTTGTGTATCATTTTTACAACTATAACTTATGTCTATAGTCCATGGGCTATTTCCTTTGATATTTGCTTTAAGTCAATCCATTTTTTAATTGCATGACCTTACATTTTAAATCTTATATTTGTCCTATAAATATAAAATCAGGACCTCTTTCTGCAAGTTATAAATGGAAAGTAATATCTCAAAACTTATACAAAAATTATCCTTAAAGGCTAATCAAATACAGTTAACTGCCACTTAGAGTTTTATGGTTGTAGGTGCCATTCACTGAATTAGCTTAGGATGGTAAGAGAAGTCAATATTGTGAAGATTAGGAGGTCGGCTTTTGGTATGACACCTTTGAAAGGGCAGTGTGTGGGGACTCAGAAAGAAGTTCAGAATTAAAGATAGTCCTAGAAGTTTAACTCAGAGGCACATTAACCTGCAGGAGGAAGTTGACGTTCTAAGAGTGAATGACCCCAAAAGTTTACAAGGGTTTAATTAGTCAATGAGCAGATTAATAAGAGATTCATCTAGGTTATCAGTATTACCTGGACTGGTAACAAATTAAGAATACTGGTTTTCCGTTTTTGCTTTTCTCCTCCTCCTCTCCCCCGCTCGTCATCCTCCTCCTCCTCCTCCTCCTCCTCCTGCTGCTGCTGCTGCTGCTTCTTCTTCTTCTTCTTCTTCTTCTTCTTCTTCTTCTTCTTCTTTTCCCACCTGTATTCCAATCCAAAAGTAACTAACATTGTCTTCCATCACCCAAGAACAGAACTGATAAGAAAGATAACTTTTATCTTTGGGGCATGCCCTCCTAATGTTCAACTTCTATATCATGGTGATAACTTTCTTTTCATTTTTCCTTTCCTCCTTGATGCCTAAATGTTCATGGCTAGACTCTGGCCTAGGACTTTCATGCTCTTTCTGAGTTGCCCTGCTTTACCTACATGTTGAAGTTGCCCTCATGTGCAACTCCTACCCCCACGGATTCCTCCCTTGTGTCACCTTTGAAATGACTTCTGCCTGTATTGTATATTTTTGAGGCCTCAGTCCCTCTGATTAATAAATTGATACTAGATGCAATAAATATTAGAGAAGCATGATAATATTATATTAGTATAAAAAACACTTCTTAGATCAGCAAAAACAGGAATATTTTAACAATGACTTTCTGGAAAGAGTATCTTTAGTCTTCTACTCTAACCTACCATTGACACTGAATTTCAGTGAATTTCAAACCAAATGTGGGAGAGGTCACATTCTGCATTTTCAGTCCATGGTGGCAGAGAATTTCAGCCCAATGTGGTACCCATCTGAGTTGTAAGATGTTTCTCTTGATGAAGGTAGGAGTTAGTATGTTGGGTCTGTTTGTGATACCCATAAACCATTTGAGACTTGCAACAACACAGTGACAATGGAATGAAAGCTTGCTAGATTGAGAAGGACAATTCAGGGAGTTAATCTTCCAGGCTAAAGTCAAGATTGTCAGAGAATGTGGAAGCAGTATCATCAGGCAGTCCAGTGTGCTTACAGCAGGGTAAACATGTAGCCCACACAGTATCTAATAAAACACAGACAACTCTTATGGTAATAGAAGAGCTTGATGCTGGAGGGATTAGGCCTGATAAGAGGGCAGTAGTATATGAAGTCTCATATGCATTCTGTCCCTTCTATACCCTACGCTATTTTAATTTTGAATTTGATTTGCCCTCATTCATAGGCTGCATTGCAAAGGGCTCCAAATCCTTTTCCTCATTGGAATATCTTTACCTCATGTTCTAAAATACTCTTTCCAAAGGCACTTTTTCCAAAGGTTCCTTCTTTTGTGTCTCCCCTGCAGCATTTGACCCACTGCCTTGTACATAGACTGCCCCCAGTAAATTGTGGTGGCTGATGATTTAAGTATTTTTTTTAAATAAAGTTCTAAAAAGTTCTAGAATACACTAAGTAGGAATGTGGATGTGAAGGAATTAGATTGACAATAGCCAAAGCCTATAATAGACAGTGTGCTGTTAAAAAGTAATGTCATTGACTTTAAAATAAATTGGGTGAAATAATTCATCTTTATGATGCATTAAGACAGTTCTGCTAATGAGACATGCAAATGTTGATGCCATATCTTCTAAAATGTGATTGGATGAGGTAATAGAGTTGGTCAATAAATCAGTTTTGAACAAAGAAGCATAACCATAAAAATTCAGTACAACATAAATTAATATATCTGTTATTGAAAAGATTAATTCTGAGATTATGATTAATATAATTAATTGTTAGATTTCAATATAATGGGGGATTTTATCCTCATTCTGGGATTAGACAATGGAGTGAGTAAAATATATTTTTTTGTCCCAAGCAGTGATGCTGCAACATGATATCAAAAGTAAAAATGCAGGGTCAGAGTTAAATAATAAGAATTTACAAAGGCAAGAGACCTAGAGGCTAGTTCCCATTCTATTTCCAAGTCATATGAGGCAAATCATCTTTGGGGTTTGGGGGGTTCAGATCAGTCTCTAATTTAGCAATTCAAAAAGATTTGTTGAGCTCCAACTTCATTCCAAGCATTTTTGAGGCAGGTGCCCATCAACCTGAAATGTTTTTTATCCTTAAAAGTCCCTTTTCCATATCTAGATTTTATGATTTTACTACCTATAACTGTGCTTTGTAATATTTCAACCTGCTGAAGCTGTGTTTTAAACAACTGTGACACAGAATCAGATATATACCCACATCAAAGCAGTGATTCAGGTGTGGAGGACTCATTCTCCATCTGTTTGATAATCCCTTCCAAACTTTCTCTTACCCTACTCCCGAAGAACTCTATGGTATATAGTCAATTACAATTTAATGTGAACTTGACTGACCTAGACTAAACTCATCAACATTAGTTTAATAGAAAGAAAAAGTAAATAAAGTACCTGTAATATGTGAAGATATACATCTTTCCCTTGCTCCAAATATATCAATGTTTTCATACTTTGGCAACATTTATTCTCATCTTTTTTTCCTGCTTCTTAATTTGGGTTTACTTTCTCTGTGTTAGTCAAATTTTCTACTACTCCTCAGCATAATGCTGAAATAATTAGACTGATTTTCTTTATCTTAAGAACTCAGCACTGATTCTTGCCACAATACATCTACTAAGGTGAATCCATTGTTTTATGAAGTCATCTCCATTCTTTTCCTAATTATTTCTCAGAATTAAGTAGCTGTCCTTGACTGAATTCTTCCAACTCAATTTATTTAAAGTCTTATGAATTAAGCACTAAATTGTATATTGCTTTGTATTACTTTCTATTATTTTATGTCTAGCTCTTTTGGCTCCCAAACTATTCTCTTGATAGCCATGTGTAATCAACATGAGAAAAACCCTTATTTTTTTCTGTCCTTCTTTAACAAATTTGTCCACCTAATCAAAGGCCTTGAAAGTTGCCAGAATTTAATTTACATAGTGCTCAAGGCTTGGTGGTGCCTCCATTTTGAATACTGTAACTTTTCACAGATTTTCCAACTGACCCCAAGTCATGAAGACCGTGACATGACTTAGAAATATCTGCTTCAGCACTGTTCACATTATCATTGCCTTAAATGCCATAGTCGTACTTCTTTCTGGAATATAGGCTAAGCTATGAAATCCCTAAATTTATAGGGATATTCCAGTTTTATTCATACTTTATACACATTATGCCTAATTTTAGAGAAAATCTAGGTCTCCAAATCATGATGTCAAACAGGCATACATTTGATTGAATATAGTGCTGACATCTAAGGGAATCAGATTTGATGGCTTGGTCCTAAGAATGGGAGTTTCGGGGGTTATGTCGGTGCTCTCAAATCAGAAAGAGAGCAGGTGGGGATGATACTCATCTAAAAAGGGTGGAGATGGTTGAGACCTTAAGAATCGGAAGGTGACAAGGGCAGGCAAATGTCTAGGTCTCTAAAAACTAACCAGGTTTTATCCCCTAAAAAAGTGATTAAATACCAATCAGTAATGAGGGCAGAAATCCATACATTTTGACTAGGAAAGGGAAACAGAGATGTAAAAAGGGGCTGTGGATCTAGAGGCCAAAGGGGAATTCAGGACTCAGATCCAGGATCTTCAACCCTGAGTTTATAGTGGGATAACAAATTTAAATCACCAGGAACAATATCTTTCTTACACATTTTATAAATAGTAGAGTGTCTCTGAGCATGTAATAAGCACTTGATGATTAATGACATGTGATTGCACTGTTAGAATCTTAAATTAAACCAGCCAATATTATTTTTAATTTCTATCTTCTCTATCGTGTTTATCCTTTAAAAGGATATTTGTATTTTCATCTTAAACATAGAAAATAGCATCATTATTTTATTTGTTCTTCCACAAAGCAGAATTTTTTCAATCTCTATGTTTAGAAAATAGTATGGATAATAATTCACATTTTTTCATCCATGAAAGCCTATGTACTGAATGCAATAGAATAAAATCTTACAGGTGATGAAGTGAATATATTTTTTTACATTCAATGATTATCACACTAAAATAAGTCTAGAATAAAAGAGCTTCTGAAATATATGTGTCATTTACTTCAATTTATTAATAAAGAAATCTTTAGGTAGGGAGAGGACAATGACTCTGCAGCAGATTTAAGTAATAATATTTTAATCTCTCTGTTTTGTTTATTCAGAAAAAGTGTGTGATATATTGCTGAAACATATCTTATGTAGGAAATAAGTAGTAATGAAATAATTTTGAAAAAACAGAACTTTTGTTTCCTAAACAATTGCGGAATATTATGCATGAGGCATGGTTAAGAAGTCTATTACTAATGGTGTCAATGTTATGGCAATTTCATTTCAGACCAATTCTATGTGAGTGCAGACAAAATGTGTTGCATAACACAGAGATTTTTTTTTAATTTATTTCATTTTATTTTTGAGAGAGACAGAGTGTGAGCTGGGGTGTGGCAGAGAGAGAGGCAGACAGAATCTGAAGCAGGTTTCAGGCTCTGAGCTGTCAGTTCAGAGCCCAACATGGGGCTTGAACTCACAAACTGTGAGATCATGACCTGAGCTGAAGTCAGATGCCCAACCAACTGAGCCACCCAGGCACCCCATGCAGAGATGTTTTGAAGTCATAGTTGACCTTCTAAGAGTTACAGCACTGATAGAAATGGTGGAAATCCTTTATTTTCTAGACAGAAGAATGGTCTGTTTATAGGGTCCTTTAAAATATGTAAGGCACTTTCATTGTGTTTTTGTATCCAAACTGGAGAAAAATCTGGGGTAATGCTTTGTACTTATCATAGTAGTACAGAAACTGAGCTTCAGCAATTTAATTGACTTGTTTCAAGGCAAACAAAATTGCAGAGCCTAGCCTCAAACAAACAAGTTTTCAACTCCTAAACATTACTGTCCTCTCTCCTAATAGTCTGTGTCCTCTGTCATAATAGTCTTTGTCAGAATGTTGCAGATGTAATTGGATGAAGCCTTGTGCTATGGAAAAACATGCCAACAGTTTTCTAGGTTTTTAAATAGATTTTTCAGACCAACACCATATTTTCAGTTTACCATTTGCACTTAGAGAACACAACTTGTCAAAACCATAGGTGGTGTGTGCTTCACAGGACCTCGACGGGAACATGAGGGGTGCTCTGTGTGATGGTTAGACAGGTGTTTTCAGACTGTGAAAAATCCATTAAAATTCACTATCATCTGTGCTTTTGCTGTATGTGTACCATATTGTAATAAAACTTTAAAGTGTCATTCAGTTTAATATATTTGAAAGGCAATGGGATTTATGAACATTGTATTATGCAGATTTTAGAGTTTGGAATTTTATAAGATATTGGAGCAGAAACCATATTTGTTGTATGGTTATTTGACTCTTAAGTATATTTAAAATACCTACCTCCCTCACAAGTCACTCATGCTCACACACACACACACACAGTGAAATAAAAATGATAAAAATATTATACACAGTATCAAAAAGATTTACAATTGTTCTTGGGAGAGCACATAACTATACATCATGGACAAATCAAGAAGTAAATGCCAGAGAAATTAATGTTAGATAGAAAATTCTCAAGTTGAGCTACAAATACAAATTGAAAGGACGACGTTGAGTTCCTAACCTGAGACATGAGATAAAACATTCTGAATAAATGCCTTAAATGTTGTAATAGACATAGTTGTTCTACACCTCCAAGGATGATTTAAAATACATTCATATATTACTGAGATATTATCTATCACATATAAGAAATTTAAGCCAAAATACCTTACTTACCAAAAAATACCTTTTGTGACAAATGTGAAACTAATGTGACAATTCAAGGTCTCAAGAAGATTTTCCTCAGTAATGAGATACTTTGATACCATCTACTGAAAAAAGAAAAAAGGTAGAAAAGAAATTGCCTCAGGGTTTGAAGGCCAATCTTATTAAGAAAGAATATATATAAGATGGGCAAAACTTGTTAATTGTAGTCCTGATCTGAGATTATAATTTTAATATCACTGTTACTGACAACAAAAATTACCTTGCCTACATAGTGGTTTTGGAAATGGATGTGGTATTCAGGTTGAGGTAAAACACATGATAAAACATAGCATTTTATTTTAAATAAGAAGCAATCATATGCATAAAGCAAAACTTGCTGCACTTGCAAAAAAGGCGATGGTCTTTTTGGTAATTCTGACCTTGTTTAGAACTGTGAGGGAAAAACATGTGGGCACAAAGCAAGCAATGAACAAAGAAATATTATAAACAATATGGAAAGGTAGACCTCATTGTTTCTGGTCAATTTGAGAAGAGGAAAACTTTGTGTGAGCTCTACAGTTGAATGAGGCTAGAAAGAAATGTGAAGACCTGGTTATAGTTTTGGGGATCTTTCTTTGCTCATTTATAAATAAAGGTATCATATCACAAGTTTGTCCTAGTCTACCTAAAAGCAGAGGCTTAAAAGAATAGAAATTACAGGATCACAAGGATGTGACCAGCTTATTTTGTTCACTCTTTACTCCATCATAAATTCTTTCTAAGAAAGACATACTAAATTCAGTTGATACTATTAAGAACCAAAGTTAAGATGTGATTATTGCTATTGATGTTAGATGAGCAACGAAAGCAAAATGTCTGAGTGTTTCCAAACAACAACATCCAAGGTTACTAAATGAGATACTTTGAGTTCCTTATGCTAAGGAAACCAACAAGGTATGGACCTTGTGTCAACTTTCATATTTTCTGTAGATTAATTACTAAAAGTTATGTTTCTTACTAATGTAATATGTTTATAAAGGAAACTAGGGGTGCCTGGGTGGCTCAGTAGGTTAACTGTCTGACTTCAGCTCAGGTCATAATCTCACAGTTTGTCAGTTCAAGACCCTGGTCAGGCTCTGTGATGACAGCTTGGAGCCTGGAGCTAGCTTCTGATTCTGTGTCTTCCCCCCACCCTGCCCCTCCACCACTCATGCTCTGTCTCTCTCCCTCTCTCAAAAATAAATAAACATTAAAAAATTTTTTTAAACTAAAAAAAAAAGAAAAAGAAAAAGAAAACTAAATTTAAACCTAAGACTATCTTTAAAAATAAAGCCTATTATAAAAAAAAAGTGATGGTAAGAAACATAAAAGGACTGGTATCTAAAATATACACAGATAAATGAAAACTCAACAGAAGTAAACAACCCAATTAAAAAATAGCAAAATACTTGAACAGATACCTCATCAGCGAAGATACACAGATGACAAAGCATATGAAAAGATGATCATCATAACTTCTCATCAGGGAATTGAAAATGAAAACAAAAATGGGATGTCACTACATACCTATTAGAATAGCTACATTCAAATATCTGACAATACAAATGCTAATAAGGATACAGAGCAACAGGAACTGTCATTCATTATTAGTGAGAATAGTGCAACTTCTTGGTATTTACCCAAATGAGCTGACAACTTGTGTCCACACAAAAACCTACATATGAATGCTTGTAGCGGCTTTATTCATGATTTCCAAATTTGGAAGCATTCAATAATTCAGTAAGTGAATGGACAAACGGTGACAGATTCATACAGTGAAATATTCTTCAGCAATAAAAAGAAATGAGCTATCCAGCTATGAAAAGATATGGAGGGATCTTAAATACATATTTCTAAGCGAAAGAAGGTAAGATGTTTTTTATTTTGTTTTTGTTTTTTGAAAAGGCTAAATAGTGTATCATTCTAACCATTTATTCCAGAAAAAGCAAAACTGTGGAGACAGCAAAAATATCAATGATTGCCAGAAGTTTGGGGAAAAGGAAGGAGAAATGAAAAGGTAGAGGACAGGGGATATTTAGGGCAGGGTAACTACTCTGTATAATACTTTAATGGTGGATACATGTGATCTGTCAAAACTCATAGAACATATAGAGTGAATCCTGATGCAAACTATGGACTTTAATAATAATGTATCAGTATTGTTTCACCAGTTAGAACACATTTATCACACTAATGGAACATGTTAGTTAGATGGGAAACTGTGTACGTGTGCATGGGAAGAGAGGTATATGGACCTACTGATCAATTTTTCTGTAATCCTAAAATTTCTCTAAAAAACAGTCTATTAATTTTTAAAAAGTGAGTTTTGTTATTAATAATTTGTTTCCACTATCAATTACCTCTTCCAATATTATTGACTTCACAGTTGCACAATGAACCACTCATCTGGGAGTTGTTATCAAGTCTTAAGTGGAAACTTTGGCTGAATACATTAAATATAAGCCTTAGGATATGAATTGCTGAGTAGAATATTCTAAATTATGAAGATATATTTTCTAAATTAGCAAAAGTTAAAGGGATTTCGCTTCGCCCTTTTGCACGTCTCTCAAAATCATCAGTTCCACGGAAATAATATAACAATGCAAAATAATATAACAATACAAGTAGTTTTTATATCATAGCAGCTTTTGAATCATGTTTATCTTGTGTAAAGGTGAAGAGATCTATGTTATATATCTATAAATCATACACTACTGGTATTTTTATCTTTAACCATGTTGATGAAATCATTTGTATTTCCATCTAATTATAATCTTGAGGCTACATGTAAGCCTAATTTCCTCCAACACTTTTCTTCTACCAACATGTATAATAAAACATCTCGTACTTGAATATGAAGCTCTGTAGTCCACTATACATAGGGTCATAGGGAAGATACAAAGTTTCAGGCAAAGACTAGAGGTTATTTGCTGAAGGGCCTATAGCTAATAAGTGATGGCCTCAGAGCTGATATCCAAGAGTGTCTTAACTGCTGTGTTCATCAGAGAGGAGGGGTTGGGCCATTACAGAGAGTGTATGGAAAGAAGGAATAGGAATGAGCTTGCGATTTCAATAAAGTGGATACAAAGGATGGAGTACATTCCTGTTTCAAAGTAGAGGTAAGACTTGTTTCGAAGGAGAGCAAGTCTAAGTTAAATTAGGAGACAATGTTAGCATCTGAAAAAGAGGAGTGCTTCAGCCTTCCCCTTCAGCCTCTTCAGCCTGGTTAGCATGTGTGTTATATTTTCTTCTTCTGTCAGCTCTTGGAGTGTAGCAAACAAAAAGAAAGACAGGAATTGTTAAAAAGCCTTTTCCAAATTCTTTCTCAGCTCTCATAGACTCCTTTCTCACCTCTATCCCAAACTGTCCAGATCTATATGCAAATTTATTTATTCTCATTTCCTTGCATGACCACATTTATCCTGACAGGTTTTCAGTGGTCTAAGAGGTGCACCCATGCTCAAAGAGCAAGAGTAGTTAAGCCACACTATAGTAGCAATATTAAAATTTATTGAACACTTAGAAATTGCTAGAACTTCTAACAGTTCTTTTACGTGAATAGTTTCATTTAATTATATTACCTCTTATTACTCTCATTTGATATTTGAAGGAAATGGGGTATATGAAATGGTCACATCTCTGGCTGAAGTCAGACTAGTGAGAAAAATTTGGATTCAAACCTAGGTGGATTAACTTAAGAGTTCACATGCTTAACTGATAAATGAAGCTTCCGCACCCTAGTACCATATTTTGTCTGTGGGTTTTTTTGTCTTTGTTTTTTGTTTTTTTGTTTTGTTTTGTTTGTTGTTGTTTTACCTCCTGTAGTCCACTTGTCTGCAAGAGCTTGCTCCATTATGCCTACCAGTGCTGAATCGGTTAAACTGGCGTTATCAAGTCTCCTAACTATGAATGTAGAAGAAAAATCTGAGGACAGAACCTGCATTAGTTTTATCGATCTGCTTTTGCAGAATTGAAAACAAAAAGCCATCTTGAAGCACATCAATAGAATTATGGTTTCCCCTGTGAGAATTTACTGCATTGGCGTTCTGATTTGTTCTCTTCTAAGAAGGAGCACAGAAAAAAATTATTAGGTGCTAAAATAGGCTGGCCCTGATGAATTGCTGACAGTTCCACATATCTTTCTAGTGTTTTGCTTTCCTCAACTCATGCTAACATTACTCATCCAGCACTTTAACAAATTATAAAGGGTTTATTCAGATTGACTTTTTTTTTTTTTTTTTTAAGATTAAGGCCCTGGGACATCAAAGCAGCATACAAATTGCAAGTCATTAAATGAAGTTCTAGGATTAATATATATTTTATAGTATAGCATTTCTTTTCTTTTATCTCTTCTACCTTAAATCCATCTCTGTTCATGAGGGCATTGATATGGCTATTACAAATCCTGGTTATGCAATGATAAAATTGAGTCAATAATGGTGAAATGTTACTGCTTTCAAGGAACTTTCTGGGATGTAAAATTATACATATATTCCATGCACAAAATATATATATGTGAATTACACGTAGAATCCATATATATGTGACATACATGTTCACATATATATATATACACACACAGACATACACGTGCACATATGTGCACGAGAGATTTTAGAGTCTAATCTCATGCTTGCCATAGGTCAAATGTCTTTATGCAACTCAGTTTTAGTCAGGTTTTATTTGCTAAAAAATTAGTTTTGGAAAGGTAACAATTCCAATTCCCACATGTTGATATCAGTTAGATCATCTATAAAATGTATCTTTCTCAAAACGATTTGAAGAAGACATATCCTGTACATTAGAAGCAATAACAGCAACCAAATGATTGTATCCTAAGCATTTTTCTCTGTTGTGATCTGCTCTTTTGAGAGCACCATTCAGTTTGTTTCTGACATTGCTCTGTGGAAGAAAAGTTAGAAGACTTGTTTGCAGACAGTTTGGTTCCTCTTCAGTCACTTGACTTCAATAAAATTCACCTTACATGCTCATCTGCACAGCTTGCACAGCTTTCTGGCTACCATGGAGCGTTAGTTCTCTACCTAGATTCTGGAAGCCATCATTCCCATTGGCATCAAAAGACTGAGCTCACAGACAGTGCAACCACTGACTGAGGACCACCGACATTGAAGCTAAACAGCACTGCTTTTCCCACTGGATGGGGCACAGAGATGCTGAAGAGAAGTGGAGGAAGCATCATAGCTTGATTAGAAAGTATTGAGAAGACATGAGATTTGGAAGTTTTATAGCACAGGATTTCTTTCAAGTTTTGACTTTCTATTTGAAATGTATTTAACCCTTGGTGTCAAATCAACCACTCCATTTTAAGCATTAGAATAGAATTGGGAATCTTTGCTTCCTTAACTTTTTCTCTTTTCAAAAGTGCTTTATTGACTACAGAGAATGTTTTTGAGAAGAGACTGTGAAACCACAAGTCCTTCTGGGTTGACCTTTTTGGTGAAGCAATGATCTGATGCCACTGAGTGAGAGTAAAACGGTTTATGCTTCGTGCTTTTAAAATGGGTTATAAACGACATGAGGTTGCCTTTATTAAATTACCTTTTCTTTTTTAACAAACACCATCTGTTTGGGCTTGGCAAATCTCCCACAGGAAAAAGAAAAAAAATAATGATATCCTGAAATAGAAAAGAGAGTATAACTTTTTCCTTCATAATTGACCCTGGTAATTTACTGAGGTGAGGTTATGCTGGTTCAGAAACGCAGCTTTATAAGTTTGCAGTACTAATTTAGTTACTTAGATTTAGTTACTTGGTGCAAAAGTTTGACAGATATTTAAGAAAATATTTCAAAATCCATTTCTTGTTGATTATCTTATTTATTTTTCCCCAAAGAGATGAGGGATTAATGACTTTAATATTCTGTCCTCCCATTTCATAGGTTGGGAAATAGAGACAGGGATGTTGCAGCTTCTTAAAAGATGATATGGCAAGCAAATGATAGGGCTACGTGTCAAATTTAAGTTTTCTGGCTACCAATCCCATATTATTTCCATTGCCTTCTAGGTCTAGACAAGCAGAAATGACATGTGCTTTATTGGACACCATAAAGATATGAACTCCGTGAGGGCAGTGTCGAAGTAAGAAGCATCAGCCACTCCATAACTCTGGGCTGCACAGTACTTTTTGTTATGTCACGAGGGTACAGGTAGCAATGGTGAAGAGAAAATGACTAAGCAGGCTGCCTCCAAATAGAAAGTTGCTGAGACTACTTGATGGAAAGAGTCCAACCATTTTGGAATGTTTGACCAATAGCCTGGATAATGGCCGACACAAGAGAGTCAGCAAACGTAAAAAACACAGCTGCTCAGGGTTTTGATGAGATCACTTCTTTCAGCATCATCAATTATTGGGGATGATCAGACTTAAATTCTGAAAGAAATGAGGCTAAAACCAAAGGAAATTAAGAGTAGGTGAAAGAACAGTTAAGATGAAAGGAATAATCCATGGTGTTATTGCGATCTTGGTGACTGCTTGCTCGGTGTATTCTTTTTTAACTTTGTAAACAGTGTAAAGTAATTGTCAATGACTCTGCCTAAGGGGCTTACAACAGAGCTATTCCCGGCCAGAGTTCATTCACTACTGCTGACCTGGAGGGTTTCTGTCTCTGGATCTAAAAAAATCTCATGGAGACACAGTGAGGGCAGCCTCAGGCCAGGGATTCTGTACCTGTGTTGGGTAAACGTTAGAGTTCTGCTTTCTATAGATAGGACTAGAGAATTCAAAGATCCACTGGCATCCTAACTGACATCGTGCTGATTCCTAATAAATTCTCTTTAAATTAAAATTGTGGCAGTATTTGAAATTAAATTTTTCATTTGCCTTTCTGAGTGCTGACCCTGGAATAATTTAAACATGACTGAGATGGAAGTGCTGGGTGACCAGAGTATGGACCATTCATAGGGAAGACACATGCTGTCTGAGTCTGCTGAACATCTTCAGTTGGCTATGGCTACATCTCTCGAGCATCCATAAAATAATCTTTCTTTAAGTCCTTTGCTCCTTATTCTAAATTCCTTAATGAGCAACACAGATCTCCGTAATAGTGCTTGAAATAGACCAAGAGGAAGTAAAATGGTTTATATGAGTACAATCTCAGCTTCAAGGACAAAAGTATATTAATTAATAGGAACGTATTTCAGAGTTCACTTCTAAAGTTTGCCATTTCATTACTGTCTTGGCCAAAGTACAAAGTGATGATGATCTTTATTATTTAACTCCAATGGAGCCTCCATACCCTCTTTCTGAAATTCTTTTTTTTTTTTTTAAGTAGATTATCTTGCATTTTTTTTTTCAGTCCGCCACTTTGAAAGACAATATGCTACCCTTCTTTTCTGCTGTTCAATCTCTGGTCCTTCTTTCTCTATGCCCATTCTCCCTCCTTTTTCTTCTACCCTTAATCTCCTGACACACACTCTCCGCCACCTCACCTTTTTTCACCCTCTGATGTTCCCTTTCTTCTTTATATCTTTGTAATATTTACTGTATATGATGTGGGATCTAGAAAAGAAAATGTTTTTAAATAATTAAAATATGAACTGGTAAATAGTCATAAAAAATAGCATACAGAATGCAGTGCATATTCAGAGGGAAGAGCAATTCACTTTAGCTTGCTGGTGGGGAAAAGATCAGTAAAATTTGATGGATGGAGATTCTCTGAGTTGAGTGTTAAAGCACAGGTCGAATTTGGCCATGTGGGAGTGTCAGGACAAAGGAAGGGAGGTAGGAAAAGATTGAGTAGTTGTAGTAATTATGTTTGTTCCCTTTACTGTTAAATGAAGAGAATAGGAAATGTAAGGTCAGAATCAGACAATGAAGAATTTTAAATGCTACACTGAATAATTTGAAATTTATTTATTAGGTAAAGGCAACTTGAATTTTTGGAGAAAATCAGTGCTGTGGCTCATGAAGATTAACATGGCAGTGATGTAAAGAATGGTTTGAAAGTGGCTGCTTGTAATAACTCCTGTTAGATTAACAAGGTCCTCTTTTCCACTTAATGATTGTTGTATGTTTGGTTTCCTGGGAAGTGATTTGGAGATAAAGATAAGCACACAGAGGTTTCTTAGGGCATGCTCCTGGGAACAATCCCTTGAAAGGAAAGGGAAAGAAGCACAATTGAAAAGAGAGAGAAATCTCCAAAAAAGATCTCAGATGACCCCACAGGGAGTTCTCCAGCTAGTATGACTCTTTTGAATTGGGTTTGTCATTGAATGTGGGCTGCCCTAGGAAGGAGCAATGGCCTCAGGTAAGATGACTCCTTAGTGGAGGTAATTCCTGAAAGAAATTTGACCTCTGAATTCCGACAACAGTGCTCCGTATAGCTGAAGGAATAAGTCTTTCAGTTTTGGCAGGAAAGTTACACAAAACGTCACAGCATCTACTACAATTGACTTGTTTATATCTAAATGTCTAAGGTGTGTTCCAAGAGAACCTTGAATATCTTCTTTCAAAACACATCATATTCAACATTTATTAAAGGCTTACTTATTTGTCTTTGCAACTGAAAGGTAATTTTTGTGTGGGCAAGAATTGTGTCCTATGGTTCTTTGTATTCATAGCATCTAGGATGGTAAGAAATAGGTGTTCAAGAGATCATTTTGAAAGAAAGAATGAAAGAATGAACTGCTTTAATAAAATCATGCTTTATCCAAATTAAGTGTTTTGAAAATACAGTAACAGCTATGCCTGGGTGCCTCAGTCGGTTAAGCATCTGAGTCTTGATTTCAGCTCAGTGCATGATCTCACGGTTCATGAGCTAGAGCCCCACAGCTCAGAGCCAGCTTGGGATTCTCTCTCTCCCTCTTTCTCTGCTCCTCCCCCACTTGTGTACATTCTCTCTCTCTCTCTTTCAAAATAAATAAGTAAACATGAAAGAAAGAAAATGCAAAAACAATTCAATGATTCTTTAATACCTCAAATCAATTGTGTCTCAAATCAAACACAGGGGAAATATTCCCTCTCAAGATGAATGTAGATTCCAACCCTTCGTTTGTTTTTTTAATATACTTTATTGTCAAATTGGCTAACACACAGTGTGTATAGCATGCTCTTGGTTTTGGGGGTAGATTCCCATGATTCATCACTTACATACAACACCTAGTGCTCATCCCAACAAGTGCCCTCCTCAATGCCCATCACCCATTTTCCTCTTTCCCCCACCCCCCCACCCACCCTCAGTTTGTTCTTTGTTAAGAGTCTCTTATGGTTTGCCTCCCTCTCTGTTTGAAACTATTTTTCCCTTTCCCTTCCCCAGTGGTCTTCTATTAGCCATTCTGAAAAACAGCGTGGAGGTTCCTCAAAAAGTTAAAAAATAGAACCCTCCATTGTTTTGAGTTTGCATTCATTTTAAGCATCTGATAAGAAAAAAATCAATATTTTCACATTCTAAAGCTGATGAATACTTTAGTTCCTTTATGAATTACGGTCTTGTGGCCTGTTAAATAAAAATAATAATTTCTCCATTTTTAATATTTTTAGGGTGAGTCTTGGTTTAGGCAGGCTGTCTTGAAATGTACACTGGTATCCATCATGTATTTCCTAATCTCTGAAGCTGGTGCTCATTTATAAAGTTGTTATCCATTGTTGCCAATGACTATGTGCTTTCATTTTAAGATACTGTTAAATATCAAGCTTATTGAATGAATCAGCAAAGTGCAAAGAGTCCCATGGTGGAAATTATTTGAAGACACAAATGAAGGAAGATATGATTCTTGTATTTTTGAGTTTATAATATTCTTGATAGATAACACTTACAAAGTTTAATCTACTCAGAGATAACCAAAAGCAATGTACAGTGAATACTAAGTAATGCTGAATAATTAAGGGAGAGAGGTACATGAAAAAGAGTGATCAAAGTGACAATAGTTAATTGAAAAAAGATGTTGCATTTAAAAATAAGGCCTCACCTCAACATTCTTAAACTCTTCTTGCAAAGAAAGATGGGATTTATGTCTTCTTCCTTTGAACCTGTACAATTTTATGACTATTTGATACAAGAAAGTATAGCTAAAGTGCCTGCCCACTAGGTGACTTCTGAAGCTATGTCAGAAAAACTCATGTAGCTTCCACACAGTTCTTGTGAAACACCAGCTCCATGCAGGTTCCATTTTAGGAGACTCTGTCAGAACCCAGCCACCATGCTGTAAGGAGCCCAAGCCACATGGAGAAGCCATGTTTTAATGCTCTGATCAATAGTCCCAATTGAGCCACACTTATAAATGAAGAAGACATCTTGGAAATGACACAGAAACAGATCTTACAGTATCCCATAATTTGAGTCTTTCTAGTTGATCTCCAGATACTGTGAAGCAGAAAGTCAATTCTATCATACCTTTCTAGATAACCCAACCTACTAATTTTGTAAGCATAATTAAATAGGGTTGTTTTATGCCACTGACTTTGGAGTGACTCATTAAACAGTAAATATAAGAGTAACAAAATCCTTCATGAAGAATTGTATTTTTTAAAATTGTTCTTATTGTGTTCTTAAACACTATTTAAGTTGCTTTATTCTGGAAATATCATGTTTTATCATACATTTTATGTATGTTTACTTCATATCATAGTTAAGTAGATGATTGTGATGGAGTGAGTTACTCAAGCACAACTTCTTCATACTGGTAGATACCCAAACTGGCAATTATTATAATTAATCACAAATTTAGTGACATAATTTGAGAGCTTCCTTTGTGTCAGGTATTGTACCAGCAGCCTTATATGAATTATTAATTTATTTTCAAGTCTCCATCTTATTCCTCTAAAGTAGGAGCTATCATTATATTTTACATATGAATATAATGAGATTTAAATACTACATAAGTAATTGGCCCAAGGACATTCATTCTTTCCATTCCAAGAGAGCCTGGAAGTGATTTAGGTTGGGTTCACATGAAAATCCAAAGTCTTAACAGCAGTGAAATAGGGCTTTTATTCTTGAGATAAGGTAAAGAAATATACAAGAGGAAGATAGTATAAAATGGCTTCTGGTAATACTTCCTGTGTATGGGAAAATAATGATTGTGCTATAATATCTTAATACCTTTTCATACTTTAATGCAAAATTTGGTGCAGAAAACTCTGGCTTGGACTCTCTTCCACAATATTTAGTAAGAGGAGGACCTTCAATTACTATAAGTGTTGCATAAATTCAAGAGGATTATCTGAAAAGAATTCAACCAAGCATTGGCCCTTGAAGGTAAAGATTTCTCATAAAGTAAAACGAATTATTGTCCTTGCCCATTGCACTAAAACTCTAATATTACAGTAACCAGAAAGCTGAAAAAAAAGTCATTTCAAGTAGGCCTGTTTTGTGGCCTGGCCCTACAGATTGATTTTATATGCAGGTTTAGCACTCGGCAGCTGCCAAAAGCCATCAGTGCAATAGCCCATTCAAAGGAACACAAAATTTGAAAAGAGGACAGCCGGCAAGGACATGCTGTAAAAGGCAAAGGACAGATATGAAAAAGATCTGCTGGCCCATGCTCTCGATTTGGACATTTACAGTATCTAAAAAGAGAAGAGAAGACAGAGGAAAGTTTAATACCAACTTTAAACATATGAAATAGAGATCATCTGTTCATGAAATCTTATGTATTTCCATGAGAACTTGGGGTTGAAGAGAACTAGCTGAAATTGTGTCATTTTAAGTAAGAAATCCCATTTAGTGTGGAGATAATGAGATTCCAGGAACTAAATATATATGTGAAGTGATGAGATCCCACAACAGTTTGAATATAGCCCTCTTTTAGAGAGGACTTGAGTGTGGCAGGGAAGCAGTAGGTGATGACGATGATCACTGGGGATGATTTTAACACCATTGTCTTGTGTTGAGATGTTATAAAGTTAGGGTGTTTACTTTAAGAATTATGAACTACCAGTATTAAGAGGACACTATAATCTTACCTTGGAATCTAACAGGGATTTCACAACCACTAAATAGAACATTCTTGTGTGGATTTATATCTCTTAATTCTCAAAGTAGCTTTGTATGTGTCTCTAGAAAAGACCTATTTTTAAGATGGAATCTACCATGAGATAAACATAGATTTAGATGCCAAATTTTGAAAGTAATGGAAACCTGAATACATAATTATTCACACTTTCATTTCTATAATTCAGAAGGAATATCCCCTGATATTGCTGGTTTTATTTAACAAGACATCAGTGATAGCTTTGAGAAGAGATAATTCAAACCAACTGAAGTTCAAGATAATAAAGGACTTAGCATGTAACTGAGCAGAGTGCCAGTGCACTGACCAGGGCCATGTGATGCTGGAGCATGGACCACTTTCTGTGATGGGTCTGATGTTCACAATATGGCATCCTGGTAGTCTACTAAAGTGGCATTAGGGAAGGGACTGTGGAGCCTCTGATATGGCTTGGATCCCACTGTGCTCTGCAGGCTTCAGTAAAGCTTGACAAAGCATGCTGTCTGCATGCAGGTTCAGATGTGCTTAAAGATCTAAGTAGTGTGAGCTCTGAGTGACTCTGTAGCAAGGTGAAGTGGGAATTACAACTAACTTTTTAGTGATTTCTTGTTTGAAATTGTTTTATGATATCTATCTGCTTGCTGCCAATAAATTCAAATTCATCTTAGAAGGCCAATAAGACATCCAAATATTTGAATCAATACAGTTCTTTGAATAATTACAGTACTTTCCAAAGGAAGGTGAACAATGTGGATTTGGGGTGGTAACTTTAAACAATATACAATACTCGTGGGGTGGTGGCAAGATATTATAATAAGGGAAGCCTCCAGAAGAAATATTAAGCTCAACAGCTTTATTTTTATTACAATTCTAGATCAAGGCAAGAGAAAAATCTGAGAGCAGAGTGATGCATTCTAAGACTGGTTTTATCAAATATGTGCCTATCTGGTTATTAGAATGACCCTTTTAAACATTTGACCGCAGGTGGAACTGATTTCCCCTCAGAGCTTTCTTAATTTTAGTTTAGCAATAAGCAAAACAAAAATGTGCTTGCCCAGTGTCTGACAACTCTGTGAAGTGATAAGCTGACTGATTTAGAGGCTTCTCACCAGTGACATTTTTTTCTTGTCTTTGTTAATACTGTAAGTGATTGGGATGTTAATCCCTATTGCACTGAATTGAAGCTGTGTCAATTTCATATAACTTACTATGCATGGTATTTTAGCTGATTTTAGCATTCAAGAAAGCTATGTTGTACTATTGAACAGGGAAACCATTTTTAACACCCTTATAGATTTCCTTTGGAAAGAGTTGAGTTTATAGGGAATTCACTTCAAGTAGTCACTTCAATACCCCTTGTTTGTCGTCAGTGCTTTGGAAACAAGGCTTAATAACATTTCCTTAAAAATTTAAGAGTTCATGATTTACCTTAGTAATCTTTTCTTCTGTGTTAAAATTCCGATAGACAAGATACCTTTTCTGGAAACCTTTACCTACAATTTCAGTCCCTTTCTCTCCCCTTTTTTCTTTCTTTTTTCTTATATCCTTAGAAATAGAGAAAAATTTGTCTGCTACCATTTATACAAAATCTTATACTCTACCTAAAGAGAAAATACACTTCGGGGGCTAAAGAAGCTGAGTTAGAGCTCTAGGTCACAAAACTATTTCTCAACCCATATACACTTCTGTTTTCCATATATTTTTTGTGCTCATATTGTGAGACTCTTGACTAAATACAACCTACTTAAAGGATTAATCAATATTGAAGAAGGTGTTTAGACAATACATTTTATTTTATTTATTCACACGTGTACCCATATTTATTTCCTTAAATGAAAATTACTTTAAAAATCTCAGTCTTGAAAACTACTATATGCTGACTAGGATTATAGTTTAGAAATTCTGATATGACATGGGGAGAGTGTTGTCAGCTTATACTTTGGAAATGTTCACACACTTAGCAACTACATGATTAAGTTTCTTGTTACTGTGTGTCTTCATTCATGCCATTCTTGTTTGTAATGTTCTCACCATTTTCTTTTTGCCTACACAAATCCTACCCAGGCCAGTCTCTAGTTCATTCCCTCCTACAGTCCGTTTCTAATTAGCAAAATATGTATTAACTTTCTCCTCCCCTGAAATTCTGCCAGTAAGCCTTTAATTATGCAAGGTGTTTTGTTGTTTTCTTAAGGTATTTATTTCATATGCATTTCCAAATAAACTCTTACACTCTGTGAGAGTTAAGACTATGTCTTAAACTTGTATATTCACAGCAATTAGCATAATGTTAAGCACATTATACTAGGTGCTTATGAACACTTGATCGAGTCGCACAATCAATTGCTATTGGAGTCCCACAGTTGATTTTTGCAGTTGAATAGCATGAGACAGAATTAATGTTACTTGGAGCTTCAGAAACTCCTTGTCAGAATTCAGACCAAGTCGCAGTTAGGCTTTGGAGGATAGATTCTGTCAACCTCAACTTGTGGTTCTCTGTTTTATACAAGCAAACAAACAAACAAACAAATAAACAAAAGATACCACTATCTTTTCAGGCTTTCATACCCAAATTCTGACTATAAAATGTTAGCAAATCAAACTTGCTAAACAATTTCATAGAATGATCTGAAAATTTTGTCATTACATTAGCATCTGTACTATTTGGGAATTATATTTTCTTTGACATAATAACACTCTTGCCTTCCAAATGTTTCTTTTGCTCCCTAAAATTGGAAGATGCTAAAGAACCATATTACTACTTAAACATTCTGGTGCTGGGAGAGTCTATGTCAAGTCATTTATTTCATTCAGTTTTTCTGATTGCAAATAATTTGAATCTGAACAAAACTGAAGTATTGAATAAAGGCTGTCCCACTTAATGACACAAGCACTAGATTAGAAATTTTTAACGCTCATGCTTTGAGGCGGAATGTAAGCTTCAAGGACAAGGCTTTCAGGTTTTACAGTGTTCTGTCTCCACTGCTTAGACAGTCCCAGAAATAACATGAACATTCATTTCATGAATATGTTCATCTGTATTTCTTTGAGATTGCAATTAGGTTCTGACTTAGTGATTTTGTTAAGCAGAAACAGAGCCAAAGAATCTTGGGAGGGATTACCTCCTGCTTTAAATTGATCTCAGCAATATTTGTTACTTCAATTCTCTCTTCCAATCTTGGATATTGCCTTTGAACAACTAACACTTTTCTAAATAATGTAATTTTGAGATTGTTTTGAATCTTATGCCCAGCTAATTTTATATTTTATATTGAAAATAAAGTTGTGGTTTTGAGTTACCTGCATTGTAATGTGTAATCTTCCAACAATATTACTTTCCATTTTGTTAACACTTGTGCTATAGGCTGATGTCATTAAAGGCCAGTATAATGCCTACTGAAGGCCAACAAATTCCAAATGTTGTACTGTAATGAAACTACAGCAATTAACAAATGCCTTCAATGCTCTTGGTAGAACTTCATGGAACTTAGCAGCTGTCTTTTAAGTTGGTCCTCTTCAGAATTAATGACTTTGCTTTTGAAAAACAGTATATAGTTTCTTCTTCTGCTTTAACCTCTTACTGGAATAGAAAATGCATCACACCATGAGAAGAATAGGAAGAATCTCAACATTCCCATATTCTCCTTACCTACTGTAACCAAGACATGTCAATTAAAAAGTATACTCTAAATAAAAAGAGTACACTTACTGTGCAACTGTAGTTTCAAAACACATTTTTTAAAATTTTTATTTATTTTGAGAGAGAGAGAGAGAGAGAGAGAGAGAGAGGAGAGAGAGAGACCATGAATGGTGGAGGGTCAGAGAGAGAAAGAGAGACAGAGAGAGGGAGTCCTAAGCAGGTTTCTTGCTGTCAGCATGGAGCCAAAGCGGGAATTGATCCCATGAACCACGAGGTGAAATTAAGAGTCAGAAGCTCAGTGGACTGAGCCAATCAGAAACCCCATCAAAACCCATTTTTTTAGAACTCCTCTTATAACTAGATTTCTCTGTCTAAGCTCTTCTTATTTAGGAGTTCTGGAGTTTCCAGTGGGAAGTATCTATAGAGATTATGCAGTCATTGATTTCTAATAATAATAATAATAATAATAATCACCATGTACTAAATTTTATGAAAAATAGATAGCATATATGATCACATTTAATTTTTACAGGGACATTTAGAGATAGGTATTATTTTCCCATTTTCAACAGTATAAACAGGGGTTTAGGAAGGTAAAGTAACTTGCCTTTGGTCGTAGAATTATTGTGTCATAACTAATGGCGGGAATTGGAAACCAATCTGTTTTACAGTAATCTGTGCATCTTGCTCAGCAATACCATATCGCCTCTCTCTGCTCTGGGCAGTTATTTTACACATCACTAAGAAGGAGTTGCAAAAAATATATATTGCTTAATTTACTTGATTGGAGAAGGCAATTAAGTAGATAATATCCTTAAAAGAGAAGAGACATTTACTACTTTTATCTCTCAAAAAATTTATCCAGCTTAACAATAAAAGGCAATTTGCATACTAGAATTGATTGAAGAGATTTTGGAGAGTGGAAAAATATTACAGTCATTTATTCAGTCATTCAGTCAGTAGATAACTTGAGTGACTCCTAGATGCCACCATTAAAATAAGGCACTGGACATACAGTAGGATATGCTCAAAGCAAAGGTTTCTTTAGTGAAAATTATGCAGAAGTCATAAAAAGCAACACATCACAGATTTAATGATAGGGACTTTAATGGAAATGCTGCATTAAAGCTTTCATTTCAATTTATACAGCAGTATGGGATTATGTATTGCTAGTGACAGACAATACATTGACTATATCATGTATTATCACTGAACTTATTGTTCTCACAGTGTAATATCAATATACACTTTGTTACGTGTATTTATTTGTATGTTTTCAAATTTTATGGCCAATCTTCATATTCAAAATTTTTTCTAAATACACTTAAGTCTAAAATTTGACTGTAGATCCTTTTGAATTTTGAAATATGCAATTATGTTGTTTGATATCATGAGAGTTTTAAATCTTATTTTCAAATTCTTATATCTTTTATTCCTGTACTTCTACAGTGACCAGGACATCCAGTACTATTTTCAATAAAAGGGATAAGAACAGACATTGTTGTTCCTTTCCCAGTCTCAAAAGTATAACTTGTAATATTTCACCTTTAACTAAAATATTTGCTTTGGGATATCTGTAGATACCCCTTTTGAGGTCAACAAAGAAGTTCCCCTCTATTCCTTTGCTCAGTTTTAATCAATGAACCATTTTTTAAATTTTATCCATTTTTTCTATTGTATTGATCACATCTTTGTTTTCTATTTTATTAATGTGGATGACTAGCATGCTTGGAACATACCGGACTTTTTGTGGTGCTATTTCCTGTTTATTTTCTGGGATTCAGTTTGCTAACATTCAATTTATTTTTTAAATGTCCTTAGTAGAAATATATTTGAATTACAACATTGTATAAATTTAAGGTGTATAACATGTTTATTTGACACATTTATATATTTATAAGATAATTTCCATTGTATTGATAATTAGCACCTCTATCACATCACATAGTTATCATTTCCTTTTAGTGGTTGGAATAATTAAGATCCAGTCTCTTAGAAAGTTTAATGATTATAATATTGTAGTCTGTATTCATTATACTGTGCATTAGAACTGTAGGACTTATTTAATACTCATTGCAAGTTTCTACCCTTTAACATTTCTCCTATCCCCCACCTCCCAGCCCCTGGTAACCATCATTTTATTCCCTGTTTTACACGTTTGGATTTTTTAGATTCCACATCTAAGTGTCACCACACAGTATTTGTCTTTCTTTGACCTACCTCACTTAGCAGAATGTGCTAAAGGTCAATCTGTGTTGTTACAAATGGAAGGATGTCCTTCCTTCTCATAGCTGAATCATATGTGTGTGTGTGTGTGCATATATACTTATATATATGGATAACATATATATACACATATATGTATATGTATACCTATATATGTATATGTATGTGTGTGTATATATATGTGTGTGTGTATATATTTATACATATACATATGTGTGTGCATATGTGTATATATATATATATATATATATATATACTCACATACATACATATATATATCACATCTTCTTTATTTATTCATTGATAGACATTTAGGTGGTTGTTTCCCTATCTTGGCTATTGGGAACAATGCTGCAGTAAACACCGGAGTGCAGATATCTCTTCAGTATTCTGTTTTTATTTACTGTGGGTATATACACAGAAGTGGAATTTCTGGATCATATGGTAGTTCTATTTTTAATTTTTTGAGAAACTACCGTATTGTTTTCCACAATAGCTGAATCAACTTACATTCCCACCAATAGTGTACAGGGGTTCTCTTTTCTCTACATCCTTGGCAATGCTTGTTGAAATACAACCTTGTAGGTGTAAGATGAATAAGGTCTGAGGATAATGCAAAACATGGTGACTATAGGTGGTAATATTGTATTATATGATTGGAAATTTGCTGAGAGAACAGAACTTAAACGTCCTTACAAAAAAAAAAGGGAAAAAAAGGTATGTGAGGTTATGGATGTGTTAATTGCAAGGTGGGAATATCTTCCACATTTTATACAAATATCAAATCACTATAAGGTATGTATACTTTAAATATCTTACAGTTTTATTTGTCAATTATACCTCAGAAATGCTGGGGGAGAAAAAACTCAATAAGTGATTTTAGAGCAGAAAACACAATTAGTGAACTATAAGAACAATAGAAAATTATCTTAATGAAAACAGAAAATATAATGGGAAATAAAGGAAAGGCATGTAAGACACATGTGGGATTTCCATTGTCCAACACGATAGTAATTAGAATTCCAGAGCTAGAGGCAATAGAGAGAGGTGCAAAACAGTATTTAGGAAGATACAAATTTTAAGCCTTTTATCCTGCTCTTCATTTTTTTGTTCTTTATTTCTCTGTAGCTCCTTACTTTCCTTCTTTGGTTATAACCAAGTATTTTCCAAATTCCACTTTATCTTTTTGTTTTACATCTCGTATCTTTGTTTTTAAGTATAGTTGACACCCAATGTTACATTAGTTTCAGGCCTAGTATCAGGCATTCATTCATTCGTTAAGTTCTTATAGAACTGGAGAAGATTATTTATATTTATGTATGTACATAAAGATTGTATATATATATATATATATATATATATATATACACACACACACATATATACATATATATATATATTATATGGTAGATGAAAAATAAAGATGAACTTAAAATAGCAACAATAATCATTACATATCTAGAGAAAATAGAGGAAAGTAAGTTTTGGAATTCTACACTGGCAACTACAAAGCTAATTAAGGGAAATTAAAGAAGATCTAAATAATTGAAGAGATAATACAATTTTATAAAGATGTCAATTTTTCCAAAATCTGTATATAGTTTAACTCTACTACCATCCACAGATTTTTATCAGCTCTACATTTAAAACATATCTATAATCTGCCTTCTTATTACCACCTGCTCTGCTAGTACATCTTAGTTGAGCCCACCATTATATTTTGCGTGGACTGCTTCATTGACTTCTTCAGCTGGTCTTGTCCCTTTCTGCTCTTGTTCGGCATTCTATTCTCATTATAGGGACTACAGTGACACATGTCACCTTGTATAAAACACTCCAGTACTTGCCAAATTTTTCAGAGTAAAAACCAGTATTGATAAGAATCCACAATGTCTTTTTTGATCCACCCCATCCCTACTATCTCAGATCTTCATGTTCTATTGCCTTCTCCCTATTTAACCTACAATGGCCTCTATCTGTATCTCAAACATTATTGGCACCTGCCATATCCTTTTCCTAGATGGTTTTTCCCCAGTTAGCCACAAGCTTACGTCTTACTTCCTTCAAGTTTTTAGGGTCTTCAGGCCTGCCTGATAACAACATTTAAAAATACAATCTCTCAACACCAGCATGTAGAACAGGGCCTGACACACACAGTAAATGCTCAATAGCATTCATTCTTTAATATATTCAGTAGATGATTGGTAAACATTTCTGATATACTAATACTATGGCTTGAAGAATGCCAACATTGATAAGATTCAATATTTGCTTCAAAGAAAGTGTCAAGTGGGTTTGTAAGTATAATATAACAACTAACACTTATAAAGGAGCTACAATTTACAAAACACATTTACATATTTCTTTCATTTGAGCCTCACAAACAACAGTGTTGTGGAGAGAGCAGGTGTTTCACAGATGTAAACTTGGAGAGGTTAAATAATTTGCCCAAATGGGAAAGCTATGTCTCAAAGCCTGGCTTCCTGACTTTGAACCTTTTTTTTTTTCCCTTTAGTCACACAAGACTGCATTTCTTTGGACTTTGGGGAATACAATAGAAGAGTAAAATGAAGTCTATGCCTATAATAAATTTGAAATCTTTGTGGGTCAAAGCTGTGGCATGAGAAACAAAATGAATCCCATGACAGTCCATTTCCTCAGGTTAGTTTATAATCTGTAAAATGGAAATCATGCATACACAATTGCCTTTGGAGACATAGAGAAGATTAATGAGGCTATGTTTATGAAAAATCTTTAAATTATATAGAGCAAAGCATTATCTTCAGAAAATGAACTATTATTAATACATATTTTTATACATAAGCTTAGCATATGACTTTGTGGAAGAAAATCCATGACTTTTTAGCTCTCACTTTGAAACTTATTATTATTTAAACAGTAGTGTATGGTTTGATAATCTAAATATTGCTTAAGTTCTTTAACAAAAAAAGGAAGGACAAACATTTTCCAATGTAGTTCAAATTTGTAGACCATCCATTCTACTGTTATGAGACTGAAAAAATTAAGAACCTCTAGTTCTTAAACTCTGTGGCAGTTGAACTTTTGAAAGAAAAATATAAAAGATATCAGGAAGAAAATGTAGAACAACATTGGACAAAAAATTACAAGAGAACTATTTTGGGGGGTCACTTTTTTTTCTCTTTAAACAAAAGAGAACTCTTATATCCAATCTCAAGTGGAGAAATTGTAAGGTTAAAAAACATTGTTAATATGTGAGAAATGGCATTTAATTAACAAAAACTATATTTTCATTTTTTTAAGTTTATTTATTTATTTTAAGAGAGAAAGAGAAAGCACGTGAGCCAAGGAGGGGCAGAGAGAAAGTGAGGAGGAGAATCCCAAGCAGGTTCTGCGCTGTCAGCACAGAGCCCAGTACGGGGCTTGAACTCATGAACCGAACCCTGAGATCATGATGGGAGCCTAAACCAAGAGTTGGACTCTTAACCGGACACTTAGCCAACTGAGCCACCCAGGATTCCCTCCTTTTTTTTTTTTTTAATTTAACAAAGAAATCAGTCTTCTCAGGAACATTAATTTTATAAAGACTATGCCTTTTTATAAGTAGATTTGTAAAAAGCTATAAAGCAGTAATTATATAAAAAAGAAAAAGCATATTTTCTAAAACTATACTGCTACATAAAGTACTAGGGAAAAACTCACTGAAGTAACTCTTACCAGTTTAAAATAATAGTAATTAAAATACAAGTATTGGCTTCAGAGCTTACTAAAATATGTGGGTTTTGTTAAAAAAATTGATTTAACTACTCATTCAAAATAGAAATTTCATATGTAGCCACTGAAATTTACTTTTGTACAATGGATGAAAAAATGCAAAAATTATAGAATAAATGCCCAGCTTTAGGATTTTTTTTTTACAAATTTAAATTAGCTTTTGAGGGTATTTTTTAATACATATGTTAATTTACCTCTCCTAAGGAGTTTTATCAGATTTTTTGCTTGGAAAATATTGCAAATAATTTTTCATTTTGATGCATTTTCTTAAAATAAAATTTAATAGTAATACTTAATATTCTTAGATATTTTGGAAATGGAGTCATACTCAGAATTCATATTTCTCCAAATATTTTGTAGTACTATATTTTTATTTTTATTATTTTTTATAGAACTTTGTATTTCATAATAGATAATGATGCAATACAATTCAAATGAAATAGGTTTCTGGTCATTTGAAATGGCAAAAAGGAATTGTAATGAATGAAAATGTGATAGTTAAGTTTATGTGTCAACTTGACTAGGCTATGGTGGCCAATTATTTTTAGTCAAAGGTCACTCTACATGTTGTTGTGAAGTCATTATTTAGACATGATTAAAATTTAAATCAATAGACTTTGAATAAAGTAGATTACCATCCATTATGTGGGTGGGCTTTATGCAGTCAATTGAAGGCCTTAAGAGAAAAAGCTGAGGTCCACTGAAGAAGAAGGAATTCTGCATGAAGATCACCCTGGACTTGAGACCGAAACATCAACTCTTATCCAAATTTTTGGCCTGCGGCCTGCCCTGCAAATTTCCAACTTGCCAGCTCCCCAAATCATATAAGTCAATTCTTTAAACACACACACATTTATATACACACACTCATATATCCTACTGTTTCTATTTGGAGAACCCTGACTAATACAGAAAACACCCACCCATACCCACCCCCAAAAACAAACAAGCAAGCACTAAATTCTATAGTAACCATGGTAGCATAAGAACAACAAACTTTAGAGGGAATAAAGGAAACAGTGGAGAAAGGCACACAGCTGTTTTCCATTCCTGAATTTTGTTTTTAACTGGAGTAAAAGCTTTGATATAATATGCCTTGAAATTTTACTTGAAAAATTAATTGGATTTGGCTGGGATGAAAAACAACCACATTATCAGTGCTAAAAACTGGCTTAAGACCATAATTCAAAGCAGAAAAAACCATCACAATATACTCTTAATGAGTTAGATACAGAGAATTAGAACATTTAGAACAGAAAAGAGACTGAAAGTCAATGGTATTTTTGTATGAGTAAAATCTGATATTAGCTCTCAGGAAGGGAGGTAATAAATCCTTTCAACATGATTTCCGAAATAAATAGTTGGAATCCTAGAAATTTTTATGTAAAATGAAAGGTGGTGTTCTAAGCAGAATGAATATGGACTGGTTTTATGACTTGAAGGTTATTGTATTGAGAACAGCTTTGATTAAATATTCTTTACTCTTCCACACTAAGGAGAAATATAAAAGTCTATAGACAGCCCTTGACAAAAAGGATGTTGAAACTATAAGTTCTCTAGGTTTCTGCCATGGCATCTCAATATCAGTCTTTTTGTTCATTCTTGAAGATAACCACTCAAGAATAAACTTAAAGAGTATTCAGCTTCTATAGCCAATCAAATAAAATAATTAAGTTCACCAAATGCACTTTATAACTGAAGAGATACTGTGAAAAGGACGATGGCCAAATCAGTGAACATTAGAAAATGTGATCAGACTACAAGTTAAGTATTTTGTTTTTGTCATAAGCATAGACATTTTTCAGAACTGTTCCTGGCTATGAATGCTTTGGAACAAGTAAGAAGGTGTATGAGCTGATATTTATGGACTTTTAAAATTTTCGTTTCTTGTCATTCCTGTGTTAGTTATTTGCCTGTTTGGTTGCTAGTCTATTTCTCCCATTCTCTTGCTTTTCTGTGTATCACAGATTTTCATGTCTATTGACTTGTGGTTACATTCAGCAAGTTTCAGGCATTGCTGAGTGTGAAAAAAGAATAAATTAGGGCATTTCCCCCACTCTTTCTCTGCCCATAGTAGCTTTCTGAGCAGTGACTATGTATCTATATGGGGTTTTATACCTGGTAGACAGACTGCCAGTGTTCCATTGTTCCTGCTTCTGCCTGCCAAGCAGTAGATTCTAATGCCCCTTGGACAACCCTACCTTCTTGCTCTTCTTATACTATTCCCTCTCATTATCCCCTTTTGCCGTAGGAATAGTTGGTGTCTTCCTGCTGTTGCTAGTATTTGTCATGTTTCATGATACTCAGTGTGGCTCTCAACTTTTTTTTTTTTTTTCCATCACTTGTTTAATCAACTCTCCATGATGGGTGCCTGGGTGGGTCAGTTGGGTAAGTGTTCATCTTCAGCTCAGGTCACGATCTCACGGTTCGTCAGTTCAAGCCCCGTCTGGGGCTCTGTGCTGACAGCTCAGAGCCTGGAGCCTGCTTTGAATTCTGTGTCTCCTTCTCTCTCTGCCCCTTCCCCCACTCACACACCGTCTCTCTCCCTCAAAAATAAATAAACATAAAAAAAATTTAAAAATCGATTCTCCATGTTAAATTTCCTCTGTATGAAAAACTAAATGGTTCCTATTTTTCTTCATACAGTTCTTAAAAGTGATCACATAATTCTGTCGTGAGAGAACAGAATTTCTGTGAAGTCAATTTAAGTATTCTTTCATACGAAGACAGAAAATTAAGGTTTTTGGATTTGTCAGTATCTCTCCAAGAATTACCATGACATGTTGCACTTTTGGTTGTTAAGTACAATGCAAAGAGCTCATATTCTTATTGTTGTTCATGACATTTTATATTCCATCACTTCTTTAACAAATATGTTAAGATTGCTCCCACCCAAATACTTTTTTTTTAAATTTTAGTTTTAAATAGGGGGTTTAAAAATGTATTGTTGTTGATGAAGTGGAATGGCAACTGGGACCTTTTTATTTCTGCTATAGATCTTAGCCATTTTAGAACTAATTGTATTTTTTGGTGTAACTAATTACTTAGGGAATATCTCTAGGCTGGGTGTAAATGCCAGTGTTTAGAAGAAAATTTATAAAGACATTGCATCTTCCAATTGAGTTCTATTAAGCAATATTTCACTAGACACTAAGTGATTACATTACAGATTCCTTACTGCACTGTACTTGATATCCTTGCCATGGGCCCATATTGTAAGTAAGACTGGAAAACAATAACTATATTCTCATAACTAAGTCATTTGAATTACTTCAAGTTATTTAAATGGTTTACTTAGAGGACATGTGTACAGAAAGGCTTTTTTTAAGTTGTGAAGTTCTATTATTTATTCCTGTGATCTATCTGTGGCTCAGTACCCATATTTTAAACATTAATGTAGTCCACAACAGCCTCAAGAGTATAAGAAATCTGGCCATTGTGCTGAGCTGGACTTTGAGTGTAACCCAGTTAGACCCCAGGGACAGTGTGAATATTAAAAGCAGCATGCACTAAAAAAGAACTCCATTGGGAGAAGAGCAACATTCTGTTCTGCCTGGATCTGAGCTCAGTGACCCAGATGCAGCTGAGTGACCTTAGAGCTCCCAAAACAATTCCTTAACTTCCAGAGTGAATGGCAGTTGGGACTTCACACTCAGAAAATCATAGTTTACATGTGTGGAAAATGCTGAAATCACATAAGGAATGGATGTGAAAATGCTTAATGAATGTTCTTGTACACATGTTTGAAAAATTAAAACAATTAATGTATAATATGAAAAGAAATCATATATGTATGTATATATGCATATATTCTTCTATAGATAGACATCTTAACGTGTTTAGGCCAATTTACCTGTGAGTTAATCTGAGTATATTCTCAGTATTTGAGAATTCTCTCAATCTTTTTTATGATATAAACTCAGATTCTACAACCAAATATAGTATATATTGTAAAGCCATAAGTTGCTTCAAGATGAAATTCGAAGGAAATGAAAGATTGCTCTACATGTTTTTCTCCAAATGGTCAGAGTTCTTCTTTTGGTACTTATTATTGACTCTTTATTCAGCATTAGAATTCTTCTCAACGAAGTAGCTGAGAATCTCTAGACTTTTTATAAAAGAAAGTTCTTCAGATATGATATTTCTTTTATAACACAAAAAGAATCAATAAGAGTCAGCTCTTTAGGATTAGAAGATTCACCAAATACTGGAGGGATTTAAAGGAGAGATTTTGTTCCATTCTGCCTGCCAGAAGGTCAGGTTCGATATGATGCCACACTTTTGTTTTTGTGGTTATCTTAAAGCTTTCACATAGTTGTAACTCAGAAGTGGAATTCCAAACAGCAAAGGAATAGGGAAAAAATAAGTTCACAGAGTTCTAAAGGCTTCTATGAAGAAAGACTTTTCAAAAAAATAAAATAAAATAAAAAAATAATAAATAAAAAGTGAAACTAGGGCAAGGGAGTCTTAGAAGTTTTGGCTTTTGAATTACAAGCACCACAGGAAAAAAAATATTTTGTCAATCTTGATCTAAATTTAACAGGCAATATGCAGGTGGGTAACTACCTATGGGTAATGAGGCATCTCTTGCCCACATATGAGTTTGCAGATCTCTAATTATATGCCAGAAATTCTGTACCTGAATTGGAACTAATATTCTGTTATTTTCCTTGTTATCAGTGATAGTTCAGTAACTAAATCTTAAGGAGGATTTAACCTACATTTTAAAAAGTGAAATACAATTGTTAAAGTTGTTGTTGTTTTTAATAATAGCCAAGTAATACAAAATCAGATAATTTCCTTGTTACAGGGGTTTATTTAGTGTTTCTATTGACCCCTTAGGAATTATACATCATGTGATATGAAGAGATTTCAATAACAGTGCTTAGACTTGATGTTGTTTAAAACTCCATTTCTATAACAGCCATATGGCATGACTGTCCCTAGGGAAGTAGTTCTCTGTCTAATTCCTTTATGAATTGCTATAGTTTAGTGATAATGAAATAATATTACAGTTCTCAGTGCATTCAGCAAAAGTCAAGATGTCCTATTGAGTCAAACAATAATTTAGTTGTATCTAGATTTATCATTTGTCAGGGTCAACCTTGCTCTACACAGCAGCAATGTTCTGAGATCTTCCTGTAATGATAGCAAAATGTACCACAGAGATTGTTTCACTTGCCTCAAATCTCACATGTTCAAAATAAAAGTTGCTGTCTTTCTCAAACAATTACTCCATCCTCTGTAGCACAGTGGCTGAGAACACGGCCCCAGAGCCACCCAGCCTGAATTTGAATGCTGGTCCTGCCAAGAGCTAACCAGGTGACCTTGGGCAAATTATTTGGCCTCTTGCAACCTCAGTTTTCTTACCAGTAAAATAGGAATACTGATGCAAGCCATCTTCTACAATTGTTCCGAGGATTAAATTAGTTAATATATTCAAACTAGTGCTGCTACTGAGGGAATAATGGCAGTGGTATGTACCTTGTCCTTCAAGCCAGTGACTTAGGGTCTTCTATCTCCCTCCCTTATCAAATCATGATCAGGTTACTACTAAATTCTTGTCCTACTTCCTTTCTTTCCTTCCCCCCCCCTTTTTTTAAAGTCTATTAGATTTATCTTTTTCATGGCTTCCCCCATTAACCTTGAACTTGGGCTATTACAACTGATATCTCTGTTCCACTTTGACATTCCTGGTGAAGTATTGGTGGGATGTCCAAGGTTAAATCTGTTCACTTGTTTCCAGTTAATTATTGCAGTGGTTGTCAAATTATTCAAAAAGGTTTATTTACATCTTTATACAAAGGAAATCCTTCATGGGCATCCAATATATACAAAAAGATAAGCACTGAAATCCCCTAGTTGCAGTGGGAAGTTAAGGTAATAATCTTCCCATTCACTATATTTTACCTTTTTTTTTTTTTTTTTTTTTTTTTTTGTCTCCTAGTTGCTATTAGACTTTGTAACCGTTGTAGCTATTCACATCCCCATACTCACTACTCCCTTTGTCAAATAATCTTATCTGAGGACTCACAGAACTCATTGTATGTATAATTTATATTATTTAAATTTTGTAACATTTCATCACTGGTATTCTGTGTTGCTAGTCTTTCTTTAACTGGACTCTGGAGGCCAACTTCGTGGTGCTAAGGGTTCCTGGCACCGAACTGGTGATGAGGGGAGGGAAAGGTCATTTGAGTTAGACCTGTGTGGCCGTGCGCGCTGATTCCATACGCAGGATCAGTGTGGGAGTCAGGCCTCCCAGGTGTCTCTCATCATCAGCCCGCTTGCCCAGGATGGCAAAGCTAAGGCGTTCCCAGGACTTACAGGTGCGCGCGAGATTCTAGCCTGGAGATTTCGCGAGATCTGGCCTCGTGAGTTGGCTACTACATTTTGCAGCTGGATGCACAGTGGCTGCCTCTTGTTTTCTCCGCGCATCGCTGCCCGCGGCCCCAAGTAGCCCTAAAAGGTGAGACCCTGGGGCCAATCAAAGGAAGCCTTCCTGCGGTTTCCCTGAGGCCAGCTTCTCACCAACGTCTGGCGCAGGGAATTCCAGGACCTCTAGGTTTGTGTGCATATGGGCCACCCCGCCCATCAGCTCCTTTTCCTGTAGTTTGGGGTTACCTGAACTGTACTTATGATGTGAAGAAGAGCAGGAGGTTTGAGTGCGCCCCAATGCAGCCTTGTGCCTGGGGGAAGTAAGGGAACCTGCGGTATTCAGGTCTCCAAGGTATCCTTCATTAGCAAACTTCCTGGCCATACTGGGACTATAAGGTTTAGGAGTTCCTGTGAGACATGGCTTTAAGGGAACTGGTAACTTGGGTTTTGGTGAGGGTTTGGTGGACCTTGGTATTCCTGTGAATCCCCAAGAAATGTCTACTGTGGACCCTGTTCATCCCGATTCCTGAGCCTGAGGGTTGATGTGGAGCCTAGATGTGGAGTCACAGAGGCTCACACATGTGCTTTTCATTCTTGCCACCTGCCCCGCTTTTGGCCCACACCCACTGTGGAACAGAGCCTGCCTTTGCTCACCAAGCCATCTCCCTGAGGCAGCATTTCTCATACTGATCTATTGGTGAAGGATTTGAACGATGGTTATCTTTGGACCTCTGTTTTCTTTTTTTAAAGATTTTTAAAAAAATGTTTTTAATGTCTATTTTTGAGAGAGAGAGGGAGACACAGAATCTGAAGCAGGCTCCAGGCTCTGAGTTGTCAGGACAGAGACCGATGTGGGGCTGGAACCCACAAACTGCGAGATCATGACCTGAGCTGAAGTTGGACGCTTAACCAACTGAGCCACCCAGGCACTCCTGGGCCTCTTGGTTTTACTGGACTAAGGTCCTGTCTTTCAGTCATGATTCCCAGACCAAGATCCTTGGAGATCTGGCTCCCTGATCTCATGAGAGTTGAAGTCAGAGGAATGAGCTAGACTGTTTTGGAGCAGGATGGGCCCTTTTATCCCTGTGTGTATACTACAAGCCCCTGCCTGTGGCTCAAATTCTCAGTACACCCCCACTTCCCCAACTAGGGGCGGGGCCCAGGGAGCCAGGCTGTTGATCCAGAGTGCCCTAGCATGCCCTCTTTCCTCCCTGTGCATTTCCTGCCCTCAGGCTTCTTGGATTCTAGGCCCATGTGTAGATGGGAAGCTCTAGCCCAGCAGACTACTTTCCTAGAGTAGAGTTTTCTTCAACTGCACATGTGATGCAGTGAGGAAAAACTGTACCTTAGTTCCCTTGTGGATCTGTGCTAGGAGGAGACTCATGGCCTCTGAGACAGGTCCCCAGGTATCTCCCATTAGCAGACTTACTCGCTAAGCAGTTCCATGAGATCTGTCTTCAGTGGAAAAGGAAATGTGTTTAGGAGTAGGGTGGCCCTTGGCAAAAAAAATAAATAAATAAATAAATTAAAATAAAATAAATAAATAAAAGCAAACAAAAACTAGATTCTGCGTTTGAGAACATACATGGAGTTTACCTTTTGTATGTTCCTTAAAACTTCTAGCCTACAATGATGTTTACAACAGATGCCTAATAATATGTGAACAATAGATCTGTTATGCTTCATGTCTGTTTTCTGTTCTTAGAGTCACCCTATGTCTCTTTCATGACCCGTACTCTCCCTTGTGTTCTTGGCCTCAAAATGTCTTCCAGGGTAGTAACCCACCTGGTCTGCCATTCATTCTTCGAGGCTGAGTTCCTAGGAATAACTTCAGTCTAACATTAAACAGCTTAATGCCCGATACATTGGTTTTCTATGGTTGCTGTGGCAAATTACTATAAGTTTAGGGACTTAAAACAATTCTACTTAGTATCTTATAGTTCTGTAGTTTAGCAGTCCAAAGTCAGTCTCAGTATGCTAAATCCAAGGTAAAGACTACATTCCCTCATGGAGCTTCCAGGGGAGAGTCTGTTTCTGTGCTTTGTAGCTTCTAGAGGCCATCCACAGACTCACTGACTCATGACTCTTTTTCCTCACCTTGAAAGCCAGAGTTAGTGGGTGAGCCCGTCTCACATCTCATCATGCTGATTTCTTCTGTTTCCTTCTTCTATTATGAAGGACTCCTAGATTGGGATCACTCAGATAATCTGAGATACTGTCCCCATCGCATACTCCTTGATTGAAACATACCTGCAAAACCCCTTTTGTAATGTAAGTAACATATTCATAGGTTCCAGGGATTAGGATGTGGGCATCTTTGGGGGACACGACTTTGCCCTCTGCCACTGGGACTGTTTACTAGAATGATGTTTGCCAATAATACTTTGCACTTTCATAATATGTGTACCATTTTAATAAAAATTCCCTTTTTTCTTATTTCATTTGGTCTGCACAATATTTGGCAAGGGTATTTCTCACATAATTTTCCTTACATTGATCTTACAAACATTATATAGTTTGTATATAAAGTATAAAGTTTATATATTTAGTATCATAAAGGTAGTTTTAAATATATGAGTCTCCATGATATCATAACTTGAAGGTATTGGTTATATTTTGTTCATCTCCAGATAACCTATGGCTCATAGTTTGTTTTCATTAGTTAAATTAGTGACTGAAGAAACTGAGGTTGATAGAGGTTGTGTGACTTATCCAAACTCAGGTTTAAAATTATTGAAGCTACAGCTAGTGCTCAGAGCTTTTGAATTATAAACCAGAGTTCCTTCCGATTTACCCCAGTGCCGACAATTTATCAGTTGACCACATAGCTTCTCTTCTTCATGGTATTGTTATAGAGACCTGAAAAGGCATACGTATGAACGCATTGGGAAGTATGTAGTGATATAGGCTGCATACTATTATTGTAATTTTAATGTAAATTTCCCAGGGTTGAAAATTTTCCCCGAAAGAAATGAAGGTGTTTGATACGAAGGAGGGCAAAATCCTCAACACAAAAATCATTGCAGATTGTTTCAGAATAGATTCTATTTCTGTCAGCATCAAATGTACTGAAGTAGTGTTCATTTAGGCATAAAAATATCTGATGTAAGTAAATAAGTAGTCAAGAAAATGAAGGATTCAGAAGTTTTTTGTTCTATCTAATAATTTGGTGCTGTTGAAGAAATAAGTAATTTAATGTTGGGGAAATTTGGAGTCTTAAGGAAGAATGTAGATTTAGAAAAATTGAGGATGAGATGGTTTTAGTACATTTACTGGAGCTGGCGTTTGAGAAGCAAGAAACCTTCATATTAAGGATATTATTTCCATATAATCTTTGTGTGTACACATTCCTGAGTTCGGAGCTAAAGAAGGCATCATTTGAGGTGTGAAACTTGTGAAGAAGGTCTGGATTAGAATGATAAGACCTTTGGTATTAGTAACTGCACTGTCACTTGGAACTAGCTGGTTACTATATATTTTATGTTGTCTTTATCTCATTTTCAATCACACAGAACCTTCACACTATCAAGAGGTGTGTGCTTTTTCTGCAGACAAATAAGACCAGACTTCATTCTAGGGATATTTGTCTCTGGAGCTTCATTGAACCGTGTTTTTTATCAGGATGCTATGAAGACCTATTAGGGTCTAGGATACAACAACTTGGGCCTAATGACTTCAGGCTCTGCTGCTTGCAGCAAGGAAATGGCTCTGTGTTCACCTGTTGGGAAGGATAAAATGTCTTTGGTGTTTAAAAGAAAAGAAAAAAAAAACCTCTTAAGTTTGCATAGTATGCCAGTAAAACAGAGTGATAGAATATCTTCAATTGGCTATACACACGTTCTTTGCCTGACTTTTATTGACTTTGTACCTTCAAGATTATCGAATTCAACTTTACTTATTCCCTGATTCTGCCAGTGCAAAAGAGTTTCTTCTCAGTGAGGTTTTCTGAGTCCCTAAATATCTTGGGGAATTTTATATCTAATAAGTAAGAATATCCATTAAATGTATTTAATACAAGTCTGTAGTTACAGTATGGTTGATAAAGCACAATTTTTTTCTGTCTTCAGGAAATGATCTAAGATTGACACAAAGTAGCTCCCCAGGGTTAATCTTTAGGGAAGTTCCGAGAGACTAGGAGAGGACTTCATCAAAGATAGTATACCATTAGGATATGACTTTAATAGAATAACCATAATTGAAAAGCCATTGTCTTCGTATCTTTAGGACATACCAAGGCATTGCAAGCTTCTTTCTATTTTTCTTTTGTGCCTAGAGATGGCATATAAATCTGCACAGGCCTCTGCAGATCATTTTCAAAAGAAACAATATGGAGGCACACATATCAAGCAGAATTTAAGATCCAGGAATGCCGCTTTTTTGAATTTAGTAATGTCATCATTTGTTTGAAACCAAGTTGTTCATTTTCTGTTGCATAGATTTTATTCTGACCTTAATGAGAAAATAGCATATTCCTCTGTGTGTGTGTGTTTTCTTCTCTGAAGCTGTAATATAAAAAAAGCATAAATCAAAGCTGTTTTGACAGATGAACAACACAATTTTGTAACAGGATAGAAATTAAAAAAAAAAAAGACTGAATAGCTGATAAAAGATGAGTTGAACTAGGAGGATTGATGTTAGAGCTGAAGGCACCATTAGAGATTAGATGCTCATTGGCTTTTCAGCAAGCCTGGTGACTCATTCTACATAAATGAAGTTTGTGATATGTAATGAAAAGCTTTCTATCTTCACTGCAAGCAAATTAGCAGGTATTTTGTGGCAGGAATGTTAATGTTATCTTGCATTTGTTTCTGAGCAGGAACACATTAACAGAGCAGGTTTGAAAAGAATTTCACTTTTATAACATCAGGTGCCGAAGGTATTAGAACAAGGTCACCTCTGTAAAGTAATGAGGGAAAATTAGGTTATAAACATGCAGTGCCTAAAAATATATTCAGTCTTCTCTGCAGAGTGAATGCAATATAGGATCGCCCCATTTTGCTAATTTTCTCTTACTTCAAATTACACTCAGACCCCAAAGCAAATCCAAAGAGTTAAATAATAAAGCAAGACAGGGTAGGCTCAAATTGGGCAACCAATCCAAAGCAATAGTGTCCAAATATCTGGATATATGCTTCATAATTTATAAATCAGGACATTTGGAATATTTATGTAATAAGCCACAGAGGCCCACATTATCTGTTTGGGAGAAATAGTAGAAAAAGGCAAATGAAAGAGAAAAATAAAATATTGCCTATTTTGGATGGCATTAAAGCTTAAAAGGAAGTTGAGTGGTTGTTGGGAATACTATCAAGATTAAGAGAGATGGGCTAGAAGATAAAATGACAGGTTCTCAAAAAGTGGGGTAATAGGAGTATGAATGATTCTATTCTTTTTATGAGTACATAAAGAGACAGGGTGGGTAGTGTGTATGCAGAAGGCCCACCAGATCTGGATAATCTGGATAGGATATCGCATTCTAGGGTGGACCATTATAGCCCCAAAGACCTGAGTTTCTCAATTTGGGTAATCATACTTGCAGGTTTTCCTGGACTAGAAGCAGACATGCTGATGTAGTTCCTCATCTTGTCCTAAATATCCACCCACTTGCCTAACCTCCTATCTTCTGCCTTATTATTCATTTCTGCAACTAAATTAAAGCTTGTCATGATCCACCTCATTCTGCCCAAATATCGTGAGACTATAGGGTGATTAAAATATAAGAAACCAACACTGGCCTCTAACTACAAAATCCTTTAGACTAATATAGCAACTTAATTACTTAATTAAGCAATTAACTATAAAGCAGAAAGATGAAAGAATGAGTGTTTGGAATAGCAGTTAATAAAATTTTTGTGCAATTAAAATTTTATTTTAGTAAGAATTTAACTGTAAATTAAAATGCATTGCTGGTTATGATAGTCACTTCTTAAAAAGTCATGAACCAGGGTCAGTGACTGGTTGGTATTTATTGTGTCCAATCTGGACTTAGTGTGTCTGGAATTTAGTATATAAAATTTGTTGGTCTAATAAAGGATTGAAATATTTCATCTAACCTCCAAATCTGAGACCTGGAAGGATGAAATGACGTGCTCAAATTCACAAGGTAATTACTGGAAGATCCACTTGAAACTAGGGCCTTTAGATTCTTGTTTTGTTAATAACCAAACCAAGCAACCAACCAACCAAACAAGCAAACAAACAAACAAGCAAAAACAAGTTTATTGACTTGTGCAGCATACTTTTCAAGCCTGACTGATTGTTGGTATCACTAATGTCCAGGCACTACTCCAGGACAATATCTGGGAGTAAGGTACACCATGCATATTTTTGTAACTCTTCTCAAGTGATGCAATGCAAAACCAGGGCTGAGAAATAAGTGGGAAATTTGGAGATTCCATTAGAAAACGGTGCAATTCCTTTAGTCCAGGACTATAGTGCTATTTTACCCAAGGTAATTTTGAGAGGAAAAAGATAGAAGGGACTGTTTAATGTTTAGCATAGAAAGTGCCCTATGTATGTCTTTAATGTTTCTGACATGTATTCAGTTAACAGCAGGGCATGTATCAAGGAAAGAGCCAGTGTTAAGGTAACATGGACCTCATTTTTGAAGCAATCTTTAAAATGAGAGGTCTAGCAAGATGAAACTCAGAAAATAAATCAATGCTTGTCTAAAGGTTATAGAGTAACTTGGGAACTATTTGAGCTCTAGTGATTACAAGATCAGAAGATTAAAAAATAACCCTGAGGGTGTGCTTTAGGAACCATTCCCTCTGAAGATATATGAGAGATTTATGATTGAGTTGAAATCATTTTTGATTGGAAATAACTCCAACCCATGAAGAACATTAGAGTTGAAATGGTAGAAGGAACATTGTCAGAATATGTTCTTTATTCACATTCTAAAGGCTAGCCATTTACCACTGAAAGAATAAGAACTGCCTAATAAATTAATACGACAACTAATGGAAAGCCTAGTAGTCAAACAGGTGCCAACTATAATTAAGACAGTGTAAGGGATGGGATCAGACTACAGAGGAGTTCAAGGTAGTCCTCAAACTCAAAGGCTTAGATGTGACTCAAATATGACAAACGTTTGAAAAGTTAAATAGCAAAAGAAGATATCATCGACAATCTGATGCTAAAATAGGTTGTCAGTTATAAAGCACTTCAATAGTCAAATGACTGTTTAAAGAGTAAGTACTTTCAGGAGTTCAGAGGCAAAGAGAGAAAATGTTCCCAAATGACCATCTTCCGGATAAAATCTAAATACCTTAACATGGAGACTGTTGGTCCTTATTTACCTTTCCCATGCCTGCTCTTTCAGTCTTTGTGTTCAGCATTTCTCACTTAATGTAGCTCTTAATGCTGGGGCTGGGGGAAAGAAAAGACAGGAAGTATTGAAACTGGTCCTTCTGACCTAGTCTTCCCTAGCTTTATACAAGTGAAAAGATCCACGTGGTTGCCTTTCTGTTCATTATACTTACCAATATAATTTCCTTGCCCCTCTTGCTTGATTAAAAACTTCCTCTTTATGAGGTGATAGATGCTCACTAAACTTAATGTGGTAATCATTTCACAATACCTGTAATTCAAACTATTATGCTTTACATCTTGTTAGATGTATGCCAATTATATCAGTAAAACTGGAAAGAAAAAAACAAAAACTTCCTCTAAAGGGGGATACGTTATTACAAGCAATTAGAAGTGTGATCATGTTTTAAAGGTCATTATTTAAAAATTTCAGGATTTTGTCTTTTAAAGGACTCCTGGAAAAGATAATGGTGAATAGAAAGGAATACAATGTGATAGTATATCTTAGGTACTGCGATATATGGCTGTTCATTAAGTTAGTCAGCCAGTCTGCAAAAGTGGGTGGAACACAATAAATCGGTACTACTGTGAGCCAGGCATGTGATGAAACTCTGAAGACTTGCTCTCTCACTGAATGAAGCAATAATATTGTGATTGGGAGTAATGTAGGCCCAGAACTGAGCAACGTGCAAGATAGACTGTTAGTGTCATGAGAGAGGTAAAACTTTTCAGCACCTCTCAAACCTGGTCCTCTTTTTCAGTGTTCCTTATTGGAGAGAATTGGGAACCATCCGTGAATTTTGTATGTTAGATATATAGGAAACAACATCAATGTCCCACTGCATCTCAGCCTCAACTCTTAGCCATTGGCAAGTTATCAACAATTTATATTCGAATTTTCTTTCTATTGTTATGACTTTGCTCCATCTCCTATGTTTCTGCCCAAGTTAAACTTAGGTTCATTTCTCACCTGCTATTGTAGTATCTACCTGATTAATTTCCCTACACATGCTGCAATAAGAGTGATGTTTTCAAAATGCAGATTGGGGATATCACCGCTCTGATTAAGTTTCATGAGGGCAGAGAATTTGGTTTGCAGTTTATTATATCCCTAGCGGCTAATGTAGTATTACACACAAAGTAGATGTTCAGTAAATAATTTCAGTAAACAAGCAAATAAATTAAATAAATTTGGGGGAAATAGTTTGATGAAAGAGTTCCCAATATCATGAAACTTAGACTAGTCCGCTCATCCTACAGGACAGTGGTCACACAAAGAGGCTTCCAGAACTTAGCTGACAAAATGCCATTAATGTCTCATAATGTGTTCTAGCATATATACTCATTTTATAGATATGTGAATTTGTGGATAAGTCTGTGAGGGCAATAGTTTCTACATAAATGTTTATGCAGATTTTATACAAAGTCCACCTAAAGTGAAAGAGATGAAATTTATGTCACGAAGAATGTCTTTGGTACTGCGTTAGACCCCTAGTGAAGCAAAAAAGAAGTTTTTATATTTATAGTAGAGCAATTATTTGCAGTTTGGCCGTTTGTTACTTATTCTCCCTTTCCCTTCCAAAGAGCATCCTGACTTCCCTCCATGAACCACCCTTCTGCTTTCGGCCCTTGCTTATTTGATGGTATTTGACTCCTTTCCAACTCCTGAAATTAAGCACTGCATTCTCTTGGCCAGAGTAATTGTTTCAGGGAGGGGTCACCTGACACAGTCAGAGCTAATGAGTTGTAATCAGATATCTCCTGGGACTGCACAACCTGCGCTCACAGGACATGAAGCTGAAACCATTGCATCCATTTTGGCACCAGAAGGGAAATTCCATCAAAGAATGGAGCCAACACAAAGAACACAGAGCTAAGTTTTTGAGAGAGATCAGATCCTGGTAACATTATGTGAGCCCCTGGATCAAGGCAAACTGGAACCAGGTCTGTACTGTATGTGAGCTAATCAAGTCCTTTTTGAAAAAACAAAAAAAACAAAAAAAACAAAAAAAACAAAAAACTTGTTTGTGCTGGTTTTGTCACTGATAAACAAGAGGGCTCAAACTGATAATATCACTACCTTCTATATTCCCTGTTGGCTGTGATGTAACGGTTCATCTGAGGCAATTGGCCTCAGCCTTGAAATGTGATAGATTGTCTTCTGGCCTGGGGCATGGTTTCTTAGTGAGTCAGATTGGCTAAAGAAGTGTAACTGGCCTCTCTGCCTTACAGACTGTGCAGTGGCACTTATCTAGTTTCGCTGATAATAGGCTGCACCTGTTACTAAGAAACATTTCATGGCCAAAAAGACTTCCAAAGTGAAGCCTAAGACAAAAAAAGTGACAGAAAAATCCAAGCCGACAAAGCATAGTATTGGTTAACGGAAACCATTGATTGTATGACTTTTATCGACTCACTACTCAAGGGCCGCTATGCACTTTCAACAACCATGTGAGAAACAGAGATAGATATTAGATCAAAAGGAATTTAACATTTTATGATGCTCTTTAGGTATTCTCTATTCTCTATTCTTCCCTTTATTATTTTATCTATTAAATATTTTCCCTGCCCTTGTAGAGAAAGAGGGGCCACCTGGGGGCAGTCCGTACTGTGACATGAGGACCAGAGGAAGGTAAGAAATTATGTGACAGCTGCTGAGCTAATCCTAGTCAGCTGTCGTTACCACTCAAAATGGTGAAAAGATGAAGACAGCAGTTATGCCACCCTGTCTCCCTGTCTCCCTGTAAGTGGCTGTTTATGTGTGAAATGGTGTCTAGAGAGTGCCCCTTGATCAAAGGAATTTGGGACATGGGTGGATAAGGGTAAGAGTAGAAGCCAGAAGCCTGGCTGTTTAACCGTTGCATGTTGGTGCATTGCTTTCTTGGAGAAGCTCCTGACACTATATCCTCCAGACTGCTAGCTGCTGTGTGAACTTTGTGAACCATGTGTCTGCCCACGTATTGGGAGTAAATGAAATGGCAGACATTACTGCTGTCCTCATCGGTCTTACTCTCAAAATATAAATGATAATCCAAAATAACCTGAGCCAAAGTTGAATGAGAGATACAAGAAACATGTGATATAAAAACAGGAAAGTGGATGTTTCCATTGAGAGATTTTTCGTGAAAGAAGTTACATCTAAACTGTGACTTGAAGGGTAAGGATTAAATTTGTTGAGAAGACAGAAAAGGATTTCTGGTTGAATCCTTGCATAAACAAAGCTCAGGGGGGAAACAGTGTTTGTCAATGGGGAAGGTAAAGAAAAAAATTTGTGAGATAATACCTCGTCACCAAATCTACTAAGGATCTTTTGGAAAGAATTACATAGAGTTTTTCGGAGAATTTAACCTCCTAGCAATAATTTCTTGTAAATAAATTACCTGAGGGAAAATATATGTTTTAATTCACACTTGGATATTTTTAGAAATTAAAAAAAATGTATATGGAGTTAGCTTATCATTCTTGATGATCTGTAAAACTTACTAGACCCAGAGGAATTCCAATTATTCTATTAAATTACTCTATAATTGAACTAACATCTCCACTCTCAATAAAACAGGTTCTAATGTCCAAAGCAGTGTGTGAGCTATTGCTAAGTGTCTTAATGGCTCCTATGTTTGCCTACATACTCTCATACTAGTCTCCAACTAATTACTTTGTAAAGCACTTTGGGATAATTTGGTTGTGAATAGTATTGTATAAAGCAAACACATTTCTTTTCTCAAACATTGGCTCATGTTGGGAGCTGAAGAACTACAAGTACTTTTTTTTTTTTTCTTAGCCTCAGCAGTAGGCATTTTATGTTACGCATGCATGCATTTTCAGGGCCTCCTTTAGAATGATATGTTTTCAGGATAGGCCACAAAGACCTTATATACTATAATTAGTGGATCTATTCCTGCTGCTGTTGCCATGACACAAAATATTTATTTTGTTCTAAAGTGTTTTTAATGAATATGGGGTATTTTATAAATATTTCTCATGAAATAATTGTCCTTTAGTATTTATTACATTTATGTGAAGCAGACTTTCAAATATAGGAAAAGTTCTTTCTCACAAAATAAATATCAACAAAGTATTTTCTGAAATTGTTTAAAAAATTGTAACTAGTGAACTGTGTCTCATCCTGTGCTTTCTTTAAGAATTAGTGACATTATACCAGATTTATACCCATCTCTTTATTTTTTTTTTAATATTTATTTTGAGAGAGGGAGAGAGAGAGAGCATGTGTGGGGGAAGGGCAGAGAGGGAGGGAGAGTGAGAGAATTCTAAGCAGGTTCCACACTGTCAGCACAGAGCCTAATGCAGGACTTGAACTTAGGAACCATGAGATCATGACCTGAGCCAAAATCAAGAGTCAGACACTTAACTGAATGGGCCACCCAGGCACCCCAATACCCATCTCTTTATTCAGAATCTTTTTTTCCCAAGTGCCAGAAATGAGATTTAGAATGTGTGCCTGGAATTGGCTGTTGTACACATACACAAGGAAATACTTGTGTCCCTACAGCTGTATGGCATCCATGGGACCCACTCTGGTTCTGGGTTAGTTATGATCTGTTCCAATAGTTTCTGTAGATATTATTTCCTAGAAACCATCCTTTCATGACTACTATTTAGTATTATGACTTTGACTTCAACTTCCTGTGAAAAAATTATGATTCATAATTTGCAAGAAATATGTGGAGTGTTTCCTTGTCGATATCTGAAAGTAATCCCAGAGTTTGGGGAAGTATTTCATGCTTTTAAAATTTTTAGATAATCTTAAGTGTATCATGATTTACTGATAATGGCTTGTTACTATTATCTACCTACAAACAAACCCAGGCTTTGAGTACTAATGAACAAGAGCAGAATGTTCAGTGATCAAAACGCACATGTATATACATGCCTTCGTTCTCTGAATGACAGATTTGAGAATCGCCGTGCCCTGTGAGTCCATTTGGAAATGGAATTAACATTTTTGTCCCTTTGATAAACCACTAACTGCATTAAATGAAGTTTAATGATCCTTTGAGAGTTATTAGTGAATTGTTGCATGGTGCAATGGTTAGATTAGTGAAATCTCACAATAGTATAGTAACTGTATCCAAGAAAATCTGGAAATTGATGCATTTCTATGAAAGGAAGTGATATCTTAATTCCTCCCAATGTATCTCATTATGTTCTTTTCCTTTTTATATGTACCTACCATTATTAAGAAAATATGAATGTATTACCTGAATTTCAAGTTGGCTATTCCATGTGAGTTGTTTCAGGATATGCTTATGTTATTCTGGAGAATAATTATACAAAATTCTCAACTGTCTTATGTACTTGTTGTTAAAACCCCTTAAGACTAGAATTTTAAAATGCAGTTTCATTTTATGAGGTTTTACATTTGTAGGGGTAAGGGAATTCTTCAGAAACATCCAGTGATGTTCCTCCAGCAGCAATCTCTATTTGGGTACATTACAAATATATGATAACTAGTATTGAAGGCCATTTGCTGACATAAGATTGTACAGAAATCAAGTGCAGACACCAGCCACTGAGCTTATGTACATGGTTTGGAAAAAAGGTGTCATCATGAGCCAGTGAAGTTACATGTCACCATGAACTGCATTCAAGAGGATCTGCTTATAATGGCTGTGGTTATCTTTGAACATCGTGATTTGGAAACATGAAATTTCAAGGGATGTTTTTTATTGCTAAATATTGCTAAAAATGTGGCTACTCTTAAATAACAAATACCATAAGTTAGGACAATCAAAGTCAATGAGTTAAAAAAGAAAGTCCAAGGGATTCTCACCATTCATTATCCAATAGCCTAGAGACTGAATTGCAGTGCTGAGAGGTGAGTTGGGATTTTAACTCGGTGTGACAATATGGCAAATGTCCAGACCATGATCACAAAACAGCTGTTTTCCTCCATAACAGGGTGAATTATAGTACATAGTGGAGCCAAGAAACCTCTTAGTATTTGTGCAAAAGGTTCTTTTGCCAGCCAGGGAGCAAGCATCAACAAGCACTGGCTTTGGAAGAGTTGGCATCTATTTCACTATTTGTCCATGACAAAGTCTTCCCTCTGAGAAGTTTTGTTAAATGTTTCCTTAAGGATTTATGATGAAGAGGAGGAAGAGAGCATCCTAGGTGAAAACAGGGGTGGCATTTTCATAAAATGCCTTCTTTGAGGGAGTTCTTATGTGATCTAAATGTAGTTCTCAAAGATAACGTTATTAGTGCCTGAAATACATTATTTTAATATAATAAAATCTTAAAACTAGGAACCCACTAGGAGACATCAGCATCAAAGTTCAGAAAATCTGGAGCCTACGGGAAGTTGTACTTCCTCCCTAAGAAGGAGACTTAATGACCTTCCATAAAATACTAATAAGATACGGAGGTCATGCTGATCACACTCCAGAAACTTAAAAAACAAACCAAAACACATAGATAGCCAAATCAAATAAGGGGTTTGGTTACTAATTGCAAGAAATTTCAAAGAATGGGAAAAATGGAGGCATTTAAATATGGAGAAAATACTATCTTTCCTATAGAAAAATCTGAAAGAAAGCTAAGAATATGATCTCAAATGGAGAGTATTCAAAGGCAAGTATTATACCTTTCCTTTTTTTTTAATGTTTATTTATTTCCCTTGAGAGAGAGAGTGCAAGCAGGGGAGTGGAGAGAGAGAGAGAGAGAAAGAGAGAGAGAGAAAGAGAGAAATATAGTCCAAGCAGGCTCTGTGATTACAGCTCGATCCCATGAACCATGAGATCATGACCTGAGCCTAAATCAAGAGCCAAATGCTTAACTGACTGAGCCACCCAAGTGCCCCTATACCTTTCCTTTTGGCAACGTCTGGACTAAGGGCTCCTGGACCAGAAGTGGTGGGTTATATTTTTATAATCCCAGTGACTGGAACCAATGTTCCTTGAATTGACTTTTCTAAGAATATATACTTCTTTCTCAGAACTATTTTTAATTTGTGGACTTGACACAAAATCTGAAGGCAAATACTCTAATAAACATAGAATTGATATGAGGAGCATTTTTCTTAATAATCCTTTCTTCTAAACTTGTTCTTTAGGTCAGCTTTGAAACTTTCCAAAGTGTATACGGCTGGTTCTCACCCTCTGGACATTTTAATTCAGAAATTTGGGGATGGGATGAAATTTCTTTATTTGAAAAAGGTTCATGGAATTTTGAGGCATTAAACAATCCTTGAATTACAAAGATAACATATTTTCCTTTGAGATCTCAAGCTCCTTATGAGTAAGCATGAGTTGGTTTTAGATGCCAAAGCTTCGATTTCTGTAAGAACATGTTGGCTTCCTTTGAAGCCAAGCCATACCTAGCAAGAAGTAAGTGCAGACAGCCTGTGCTCATTTTATCCCACATTTACCTTTTACCCAAATGCATTTCAAAACCAGTCTTGACTGCTCCTTGCGTTCTTGCTCTGTTCATCTGACAGCCCTTTGGAGTGTAGCCCCTCAATTCAGTAATTAGTAATTTGCATATCCTGACTGATCACTCTATTCCTCTTGTAGTTACAGTACATTTTATCTCTCCTTGGTTAGATACTCCTTGGAATGGTGTCTAAGTAACAGACTCCTTTGTTTAGTTTTCTTGTGTGCTTACAGAATTAAGAGCAAGGTGTATGTATTATTGTTCCTAGCAGTCTTTTAACGATCCTTTGCATTTCTGTGGTATCAATTGTATTTTCTCCTCCATTTCTGATTTTTTTATTGGATGCTTTTTATTGATTTTTGGGAGAGTGCAAGTGGGAGTGGGCAGAGAGGGGGAGACAGAGGATCTGAAGTGGGCTCTGCACTGACAGGAGCAAGCCCAATATGGGGCTTGAACTCACAAATCAAGAGATCATGACCTGAGCCAAAGTCAGATGCTAAACCGACTGAACCACCTGTGCCTCTCTTTCATTTCTGATTTTATTCATTTGAGTCCTCTTTTTTTCTTAGCCTTAAAGACTTGACAAATTTATCTTTTCAAAGAACTAGCTCTTAGTTTCATTGATCATCTTTACTATCTTTTTAGTTTCCATTTCATTTATTTTTGCCCTAATCTCTATTATTTCCTTCCTTCTAGTAGCTGTGGACTTTGTTCTTTTTCTAGTTCCTTGAGGTATAAAGTTATTTGAGACTGTTTTATTTGAGACTGTTTCTTGAGGTAGGCCTTTATTGCTATGAACTTCTCTCTTAGAACTGCTTTTGCTACATCACACAAAATTTAGTGTATTTTCATTTTCACTTGTATCAAGATTTTTAAAGAATTTTTCCTTTGATTTCTTTGTTCAATAGCATGTTTTTTCATATCCATATATTTGTGAATTTTCCAGTTTTTTTCATGTAATTAATTTCTCGTTTCAAACCATTGTGTTTGGAAAAGATGCTTGATAGAATTTCAGTCTTCTTAAATTTATTAAGACTTGTTTTGTGGATTAATATGCAATGTATCTTGGAAAAGGTTCCATGTGCACTTGAGAAGAATGTGCGCTTTGTTACTTTTGGATGGAATGTTCTGGATATATTTTAAGTCCCTCTGGTCAAATGTGTGGTCACTTAAGTCCAGTGTTTCCTTATTGGTTTTCTGTCTGGATGATATATCAGTTGATGTAAATGGTATATTTCATGCCCATATTATTATTATTATATTGCTGTCTGTTTCTCCCTTTAGGTCTGTTAGTATTTGCTAACAGTATTACTGTATATTACAGTATATTATACTGTATACAGTATAAACACAGTATAATATACTGTAATATACAGTATTTATAAATATAAACAGCATTTATATATTTAGGTGCTCTATGTTGGGTGCATAAATATTTGTAAGTGCCATATCCTCTTCATCATTCATTATATTTCACCCATCTTTATCTATTCTTACAGCCTTTGTTTTAAAGTCAGTTTGTCTGATATAAGTATAGCTACTTTAGCTTTCTTTTGGTATCCATCTGTGTAGAATGTCTTTTTCTGTCCTTTTATTTTCAGTCTGTATCTTTACATCTAAAGTGAATCTCTTGTAGGCAGCATGTAACTCTGTCTTCATTCATTTATTTATTTATTTATTTATTTATTTATTTATTTATTTATTTTTCTTTTTATCCATTCAGCCACTCTATGTCTTTTGATTGGAGAATTCAGTTCATTTACATTAAAAGTAATTATGGATAGGTATGCACTTTTTGCCATTTTGTTCATTGTTTTCTGACTGTTCTGTAATTATTCTGTTCCTTTCTTATCCTACTTTCTTCCTTTGTGGTTTGATGACTTTTTAAGCGGCATGCTTATATTCCTTTACCTTTCTCTTTTATGTATTTACTGTAGGTTTTTGCTTATGCTTATGAGGATTATGTTTAATCTGTAATAATCTATTTTAAGTTGACAACAACTTAAATTTGATCCCATTCTAAAAGTCAACTTTTTTCATCTCCCCACCAGCATTTGTTTTTGATGTCACATTTTACATCTTATCATCTTGTGTGTTCCTTAACTATTTATTATCATCATGATTATTTTTACTAGTTTTGTCTTTTAACCTCCCTACTACCTTCATAAGTGATTAATTCCCTACCTTCATTATATTATTAGCTTTCAGTAAGATTTATCCTTTCATATGTTTTCTTGTTACTATTTAGCACCCTTACTTTTCAGCTTAAAGAAGTCCCTTTGGCATTTCTTCTAAGACCAGTTTGGTGGTGATGATATTCTTTAGCTTCTGCTAGTCTGGAAAACTCTGTATATCTCTTTCAGTTCTGAATAACTTTGCTGGATAAAGGTTTTTGTTTGTTTTTCTTTTGAGCACTTTGAATATGTTATGCCATTCCCTTCTGGCCTGTGAAATTTGTCCTGAAAAATCTGCGTAGTCTTATGAAGATTCTTTTGTATGTCACAAGTTGTTTTTCTCTTGCTGCTTTTAATATTCTCTCCTTGTTTTTTAACTTGTGGCTTGATGTGATCCTCTTTGGGTCCATCTTATTGGGAACTCTTTGAGCTTCCTGGATCTGGAGGTCTGTTTCCTTCCACAGGTTAGGGAAGTTTTCATCCATTATTTCTTTAAATAAGCTTTCTGCCTCTATCTCTCATTCTCCTCCTTCTGGGAGTCCTACAATATGAATGTTAGTCCATTTGATGTTGTCCCATAAGTCCCTGAAGCTATCTTCACTTTTTTATTCTTTTTTCTTTCTGCTACTCTAATTGAGTGGGTTCCACTGCTTTGTCTTCAAATTGACCAGTTCTTTCTTCTGCTTCATCTAATCTTATGTTAGCCCTTTAGTGTATTTTTCAGTTTGCTTTTTGAATTCTTCAGCTCTATGACTTCTATTTGGTACTTTATTTTATTTTCTATTTCTATGTTGAACCTCCACTGTCCATCCATTCTTCTCCCTGGTTAAGTAAGCATCATTATGACTATTACTCTGAACTCTTTTTCAGCTAAATAACTTATTTACATTTCATTATTTTTTTTCCTGAGGTTTTATGTTTTTCATTTGAAACATATTCCTTGTTTCTTCCTATTTCTTGACTTTCTGTATTGGTTTCTATATAGATGAAACAGCCACCTCTCCCAGTCTTGAAGAAGTGGGCAACTGTAGGAGATGAAACTTGCTGTTCAATCCTGCCTCAAATCTTTGTCATCTCTCAAATTTTTATGTTTTTCCAAAAAGCCTAATATATTTTTAATTGCTCCCAGTAGTTAAGGATGTGCCAAGACCTGTCATTGTCCCTAGGAGGAAGATCTCAGCATCTAGAGTGAGTCTGTTTGAAAGGCAGACTCCGAAGCAGTAGCTTTTAAAAGTATGCCAATACGTCCTATGCTGTGAGACCACAAGCATAAGCCCTGATGGCCACCAAAGTCAGGCAATCTGGCAGTGTCCCCTGGGCAACAGTTGTATAAATCAGGGCTCCAGATAAGTATTTAAGCTCTTTTCTGGGAGATTCTGGCAAGTTGGAGCCAGGCAGAAGGACAGCACTAAAATGGGATCCACAGCCAATATTCTTTTAAGCAGCTCCATAGGCCACTAGATGTTCACCAAGCCTGAAACCTGTCTGCAGGCTGAAGCTCCAAGGCTATTACCAAAAATACAAGAAATAACAATTGGTGACAAAATGTGGAGAAAAGGGACCCTTGTACACTGTTGGTGAGAAGGTAATTTGGTGCAGCCGCTGTGCAAAATAGTATGGGTGTTCTTCAAAAATTAAAAATAGAGCTACCATATGATACAGCAATTTCATTTCTGGGTATTCATTCACAGAAAATTAAAACACTAACTTGAAAAGATACATGCATGCCCATGATCATTGCAACATTATTGATAATAACCAAGGTAAGGAAACAATGTAGCCATCCATTTTGGGACATTGTCCATTGAATGAATGCGATAAAAAAATGATGTGTGTGTGTGTGTGTGAGTGTGTGTGTGTGTGAGTGTGTACATTGGAATATTATTCAGTCATAAAGAAAGAATGAAATCTTACCATTTTTGACAACATGGATAGACCTTAAGGGGATTATGCTAAATGAAATAAGTCAGACAGAAAAAGACAAATATGGGGTGTGTGCATGGCTCAGTCAGTTGGGTGTCTGACTTTTGATTTCAGCTCAGGTTGTGATCCCAGGGTTGTGGGATCAAGCCCTGCATCAGGCTGTGTGCTGAATGTGGAGCCTGCTTGGTATTCTCTCTCTCCACCTCTGCCCCTCTCCCCTACTCGCACTGCCTCTCTGTCTCTCCAGAATAAAAAAAGAAAAAGAAAAAGACAAATACAACAACAACAAAAACCCAGAAAATCTCTACAAATGTTAGTGAGGTTCAGACATGTACTTTGAAAAAGAGCTTGGGCCAATTTGGAGATAGTTAGGAAGCTCTGCTCTAGAGTAATTTCCTTAAAACCATTTAAAGAACAACTCACCGTAAGAAATATATTTTACTTCCAGACCACATACATATACACATGAAACCAGAAACAAAATTTTGCTGAACACTATCCTTACTATGTACCTTGTAACTTATTTGCTATTTTAAAAATTTTATTAATTTTTATATGTTTCTGATGTTCTAAGCGATATAGACTTTAGCCCAATAAACACTTTATAAAATATAAAAAAAATTAGGTAAGGCTTTTCATTTGTTATTTGTTATAGCACCTAAAGCAAATTTAAGTGTAGTGATTTGAATAGTGTTTCCCAAAATTTCATGTCCACTTGAAATCTCAGAATATGACCTTATTTGGAAATAGGGTCTTTGAAGATATAATTAGTTATGGAACTAAATATGAAATCATCGTGGATTTAGGACAGTCTCTAACCTGATAACTGGTGTCCCTAAAAGAAGAGGTGAGGGGGCACCTGGGTAGGTCAGTCAGTTGAGCAGAGTCCAACTTTGGCTCAGGTCATGATCTCACAGTTTGTGAGTTTGAGCCCCAATCCAGCTCGTTGCTGTTAGTGCAAGCCCACTTCAGATCCTCTGTTCCATCTCTCTCTGTCCCTCCTCTGCTCACTCTTCCCCCCCCCCACTCTCTCCCCCAAAAATAAATAAACAATAATAAAGAAGAAGTAAGGACATAGACATGCAGGGGAAGACAAGGTGAAGATACCAGTAGAGATTGAGGTGATGTGTCTACAGCTAAGCAATGCTAGGACATGCCAAAGCATGATAGCACAAGGAAGGGTACTTCTCCAGAGCATGGGAGCATGGCTCTGCTTACCTCTTGATTTCAGACTTATGGCCTCTACAACAGAATTGTGAGAGGATACGTTCTGTTATCTTCTTCTGGAATGCTGTATATAAAATTGACCATTTGTATTTTCTCTGAATTTTAAAATATTTTATTTTGCAAAAAGTAACTAATGAAAAAATTTAAAAATATTCATTTAATCTATGTATTATTTTGCATGTATTTTTATTTTAATATTATTAAGTATTCTAATTTGTGAACATGACACATCTCTCCATTTATTCAAGTATTGTTTAATTTCTCTCAGTAATGTTTTGTTTTTTAGTGTTGAGGTCCATTAAATCATTTATTAAATTTATTTCTGATAATTAATATTTTTCAGGATATTATTTAAAATTTCATTTTCTATTTATTCCTGGCATATAGTAATTTAAATGGTTTTGCATATTGAACTTATATTTTGCAATCTTGCAACATGCATTTTTTATTTATTATTATTTTTAAATGTTCATTTATTTTTGAGAGAGCACAAGCACAGGAGGGGCAGACACACACACACACACACACACACACACACACACACACACAGAATCTGAAGCAGGCTCTGAGCTGTCAGCACAGAGCCCAATGCGGGGTTCAAACTCAGGAACAGTGAGGTCTTGAACTGAACTGAAATCGGACACTTACCTGACTGAGCCACCCAGGTACCCCGTGACATGTATTTATTTAATTGATTAATTAATTTATTTTTTGCAACATGTATGTTTAAAAATTTATCCATAGATTTCTTGTGCAGTCTTATTTATTCATAATTCTTACATGTTTTCTATTTGCTTTATTGAGCTATTACCTCCCATTACAATTTTGAATACAAATGATGCAGACTTCTTTTTCTCATTCCTAATCTCAAAGGTAAAGCTGCCAGAATTTCTCCACTAAGTATGATATTTGATTATTGCTCAAATAACCTTGCCTATTTACATGTTTATAATTTTTGTTTTGTAATAAAGGGTATCTATAAAATAATACTAGAAACTGCAGATGATATTACCTTCTAAGAGAAAGGGCTATTTCTTTCTTATTTTGGGCAAACAGAGTAATGTTCTGGGTTCTTCTCAGTTCTCCTAAGGATTAGGCTGAAAGATAACTGAAAAACAATTTGAGTAAGACTGATTATGTCTCTGAGTTGCCCTTATATTCTTGTGTATTTGATTTGGGAACTTGACAGATCTTTGCTCAGCTCAATATATTAACAACTGACCTTCAGAGCTTTTTAATTAGGTTTTTAGCTTACCATTCCATAGGGCTTAATAATTTGGATAATGTTTTGAAATGAAAACTGAGCATGTAGTTTTGAGGTTCTTGAAGTTGTCATTTGTATCACTCAGCTTCTCAATGCTAAAATGATTGCTGTTTTCCCTCTCCCCATCAGTCACCTGACAGGACCAATTTTGGATTTTTCACCCCCAAACTGAACCCAGCATTGGAACACACTGTGTTTGCAGAAAAAAACAAAAAACAAACAAACAAAGAAAAACTGTTCAGACTCAGGGTCAGTCCAGCACCTCGTTTGGGCTTTCATTTTTTGCCTATTTTATTTCAGGCTCTCTTTGTCTGGCACTTGTTCCTCAGGGCCCCATGACTGGGGGACGTTTCATTCTACTTTGCACGAGCTTTTAGGCAAACTGCTGAATTCAGATTGAGGGGAAATCTTGCTGTGTTCTAGGGTGTCTCCAAGTCTCCAGTTCACTCAAGTCTCTGGAAACTGTTAAAAGCATTGCTGGATGTCTCTTCCCCAGAAGCTGTCCTCTGCCTTGTCAGGCTTTGATCTTCAGTCTGCATTCAGAATTATAGATGGGTGCCCCTGCCCCAGCTCATCTTCCAGCCAAGATGGGGAGAAATTAAAATAAAAACAGAAATAGCTGAAAAACATTTGCTGAGTATCAGTTCACTTCTGACCAGTTTTCTACTTTCTGGAGTTTTAATTTATTTGGTTTTCATTACAGTTGACCCTTGACCAATATAGGTTTGAGCTACATGTGTTTAAGTATATATGGATTTTTAAAATAAATATGGTATAATACTGCAAATGTATTTTACCTTCTTTATGGTTTTCTTAACATTTTCTTTTCTCTAGCTTACTTTATTATAAGGATACAGTATATAGTACATATAACATAACATATAACACATATAACATGTTAATTGACTATTCACGTTATCAGTAACACTGAAATAAAATATCTGTACACTGAAAATTAAGACATTGATGAAAGAAATTGAAGGGGCATAGATAAATCGAATTGAATTTATCGGATTGGAATTCCGATTGGATTGGAATAAATATTGTTAAAATATCCATACAACATAGAGTAGTCTACAGGTTTAATGCTACCTGTATCAAAATCCCAAAGGCATTTTTTAAGACAAAAAAAAAGCCTTAAATTTGTATCGAACACAAAAGACCCCAAATAGCCAAAGCAATCTTAAAAAAAGAAGAACAAAGCTGGCTGGGTCACACTTCACAATTTCAAAATATATTATAAAATTATAGTAATCAAAACAGTGTGGTATTGACCTAAAAACAGGTACATAGATCAATGGAACTGAGTAGAGTTCAGAAATAAACCCACCCATATTTGTTTAATTAGTTTAGAACAAAAGAGCCAATAATGTACAATGAGGAAAGGACCCTCTCTTCAATAAATGGTGTTTGCAAAATTGGACAGCCACAGGCAAAACAAATGAAACTGGACCACCATCTTATACACAAAAAGCGACGCGAAATGAATTAAACATTTGCACGTATGAGCTAAAACATATATGGTAAACTCTTTGACATCAGTCTTTTTTTTAAAGTTTATTTATTTTGAGATTTTGAGACAGCATGTGAAAGTGGGGTAGGGGCAGAGAGGTAGGGAGAGAGAGAGATTCCAAGCAGTCTCTGTGCTACCATCATGGAGTCCAGTGTGGGGCTTGAACTCACGAACTGTGAGATCACGATCTGAACCGAAATCAAGAGTCAGGCACTTACCCGACTGAGCCACCCAGAAAATTTTTTTGCATTTGACATAAAAAGCCAAGGCAGCAAAAGCAAAAATAAACATATGGCCTGCATCAAATTAAAAAGTTTATGCATAGCAAAGGTCACCATTAACAAAATGAAAAGGCAACCTGAGGAATGTGAAAAAATGTTTCAAAATCATGTATCTGATAAGGGATTAATAACCAAAATATATTAAACACCTACAACCCAATAGCAAAAAAAAAAAAAAACAAACAAAACAAAAACAGAAAACAAAAAAGCGTTCCAATAAAAAAAAAATGGGTAGAGGAACTGAATAGACATTTTTCCAAAGAAGACATACATATGGCCAAAAGGTACATGAAAAGGTACTTAACATCACATATCATCAGGCAAATGAGGAACCAAATACATTATTTGGACCACTTTAGAAAAATACAGTGTGTTTCCATGGACCTTGCAATGACTATAACAGTGCACACTTCTGCACACCTCTGAAAAATTCACCCTCTCTCAAGGCCTCCGTGATTATCAAACCATTACAGCCTCAAGCTGAAGGTCTAGGATCTCATTATCTAAATAAAGTGTATGTGGAAGTCAGAAATCTCACATGTGGTTCCTTGATCACAGCTTTTCAGTTACTTCCTTTCTATATGAGGTTGTAGGACCTAAAGAGATAAGTTATCTATACTATACCACTCAAATACAGTGGTGGGGCAAACTTAACATATAATGGTGAAGCAAAAATAACCATTATCTACCTTCTCATTAAATAACGGGTTACTCTTTGCTCTGACTTCTAGGCTCTTGTTTTGCCCTGAGTCTTCTTCCTTCCTTTCAGTAGAAAGTCTATGTGTTGCAGCTGAATAGTTTCTTCAGCCTGCTGTGTCTTCAGAGAAGTTGAGGAAACAAAGATTTCTCTTCGTTTTATAGTATCTGTCCAATTCAGACCAAAGTAGAGTTTTCCCTCATATAATTATCTTTAAAATTCTGTGGTTTTCCTCTGAGTGTTAGTGGGATTTAGTTCATTAGACAAAATTTGTGCGTACAAACCTCATTGAGATAAGACCTTCTTTTAAGTGAACTGTGGGATATCTTTAAGATTCTTATAAACACCCTTCCTCTTTTTTTAAATCTGTAAACAATTTTATTTGGAGCTTAATTTCATTATTGCATTATTGATTTTTCATTCCCTATGGAGTATGTGAAAGGAGGCATTTCATTTAAGCTGCAGGTTCTAAAATAAAATAAGGAATTGCAATTAACAATTATATATATAACCATATATTATGTATAAATTGTACTGATTGAAAAAAAACTATTTCCCTAGAAATGCATATTTTAAATTACCAACATGGTACATTCTTAAAAATTATGAATATTCTCAAATAATTCATAATTTATAAGTCCAGAGAGAACAGTATTAACAGGCCCACATGTATCTGTAACTCAGCTTCAACAATTAACAATGATTCGGCATGATGGTAACTTGAAAGTATCACATACCTGAGAGGTGAAGGAACTCCAGTCAAACTGAGCTGATATATTCTTGTTTTTGTGTGTTTTAATACAAATAATGCAAAAGTGAATGAAGTACAAAAAGAATCCTCATATTTAAAATCATTTGTTAATAATCCCTTTACCAAGGACGCTTTGTCACCCAGGGCTAATAAAGTCACAGTGTCATAATGTAATGAATGATAGATTAAAAATTCTGGTCAAATCCTCACTGGGGATAGCTCTGACATTCGGTTTTCAAAAATCTGATCTTCAGAGTAAAGCCCTGTAGTTGCCATTCTGTTTTAGATCATCATATTTTGCATATTTCTTGATATACACTAATTGTAAATTTTACAGGTTTCTGTAAGTTTTCAGGGCCATTTCCAGAGGCAAATAAAAACGTGTAAATAGCAAAAGAAGTAACTACAATTGTATTATGGAATGAATGTATTCTAATAATATTTTGAGTGAGGAATTAACAAATGTTAGAAAATGAAAGTTTATTGTTTCTTGATTAGGTTCCAGGACACCACCACCTTTTCCCCATCCCATGTTTTAAAGGAAAACATCTCTGAGTCATGTGTTTAAAATCTTGAGGGGATCTTTTATATGAGTGAATAGTTTTGTGAAACACTGCATTATGTCTTTCTGTGATCATAACTAATAATCTTGTGGTCTCTCTCTGGATTGACTTTTGTTTGGAAGCCTCTTCCTCTTCTTAACTTGAGAATCTTGGACAGGTTGAAAATGAGAAGCAGTTTTGTCACAAGTCTTGGCCACTTTATATTCACTTATGTCCTTCTCACTTTTTAGTATAGGCAGCTATACGTCCAATTCTCTGCCTTTCGCCAGATCATTCAGTTCATTAGGTATGTTTCCCATCATTCACATTAGTTCAGAAAAGGATGTTGGCAAGCTTTTCTCTACTATGTAAAAGACACCTTTTCCTCTGGTTTACAGTACTCCTCACTCTCTTTTAAGTGCTCATCTACAAACTCCTTGAAAGCCATTGGGTTTCTACTAGCACCCTTCTTTGCAGTCATTCCCATGCACTCCTCCTCCCCGCCCCTGTTCTGAAGCCACATGTTCTAGATTTTGTTTTAGTGACATTCTATGTAGGTTTCAGAATCCGTTCCAATTATCTATTTCTGCATAACAAGCAACCCCATAACATAATGCCCCCAAGCAATGACAGCATTTGTTTTATTTGTGGATTCATAGTTTGGATTGGGCTGGGATAGCTTATCCCTGTTTCACTTAGAGTGAGATGGGAAGCTCAAGGCTGAAGTCAGGTCAAGTCTTGTTCATTTGCATGTCTAGTGGTTGATGATGGTGGTGGCTGGGACTTTAGCTAGAGCTAAACATGTAGATGTGTCCTAGGTTGTTTTATATTTGGTAAATGTGTCTCAATGATAAGCATCTCAAAATGTGATTATTTTGAGTGTCTTTCTATATATTTTTTCTTATAATCTGTGTACATGTATCTTTTATGTATTTCTTATGTATTATTGATCTTTTTTAAATTGACAGTAATTTTTAAGTATATATTTTATGTTAGTTTGTATTACTATAAGTGTGATGAATATTTTATTGACCTGTCTTTTCATTTTCTTGATATGTTGTTGATATATACAGTCACATAATTCCAATTCCAGTTTAATCACTTGGTTTTAATAGTTTCTTCTTATGACACCTTTTTAAAAAATATTTCTGTCCTAAACACTTAAAGATATGGTCACATTGTATCTTCTCAAGTTTTCAAAATCTTACTCCTTACATCGTCCAATTTATCTGATGGGGATTTTTTAAAAATGTAATGCTAGGAAAGTATAGTAATTAATTTCATTTATTAACTTAATGGGCTAAGGGATCCCCAGATAGCTGGTAAAGCATTAATCCTGGATGTGTTTATGAGGGTGTTTCTGGAAGATACTAGCATTTGATTCAGTAGAGTGAGTAAAGAGTCACACTTACCAATGTGAGTGGACATTATCCATTCCACTGAGGACCATGCTGGAACAAAAATGTGAAAGAAGGACAAATTTGCTCTCTTTTCTTGAGCCAGAACATTCATCATTTCTTGCTGTTGGTCGTTGGAGCTCCTGGTTCTAGGGCCTTTGGACTCTGGGACTTAAAAAAGCAGCCCCATTGCTCTCAGGCCTTTGGAATTGGAGTGAATTATAGGCTGGCTTTCCTGGTACTTTAGCTTACAGACAGAGGCAGTGCAAGCAAATTTCTGTAATAAATCTCTTCTTATGTATATCTTTATATATCCTATTGGTTCTGTGTCTCTGAAGTCAGTTTCTCTGACTTACACAGAAAGCATGCATATTCAGTTTTGTTCCCCACCCCCCCAGAACTGTTCCTGAATATAATCCAAAGAAAAGTTTTGTGTGCATTATTTTTCTTTATATCCATTTAAATCTGTTAAACTGCATCATTCTAATCATCTGTAAATTTACAGATTACTTGACTGTTTAATCTGTTAATTGCTAAAATAAGTTAAAATGTGGGTCTCTAAAAGTAAATTTCTAATGTTATGCTTCTGGTTTGTTTGCTTCATATGTTTTCAACTTAGGTATTAGATACAACATTAAGTTTGTTGTCTTTCAAGTAAATTTAACCTTTCACATAGATGTTACATACTATAGAAGGCACTTCTTTCTATGTATATTTTCTTATCCTAACTCATGGCTATAAATATTACCTCTTTGCAGATGATTTCTCTTGTCTGTATTCTAAATTCTGACCTCCTCGCAGAGATGTATTGCTGTATTTCCAACAACTTGCTAGACGTTTTCAATAGAACATTTCATTAGAATTTCAAGTATAATCTGTGCCCAAATAATATAACCATGTTCCTTCTTAAACCCACTTCTCTTTCTGTTTTATCTGTTTCTTTTAATAGTGTCATTTTGAGCAAGACACTCATGCTTATACATGACCTTTTCACTATCCCTTGTTTTATATTTGTATTTTCAATTTAGTTGTCAAGTGCTGTTGATTTTACCTCTACAGTGTAATTGTGATCGGTCCATACCCACTGCAACAAGTGTTGAAGGTCCTCAATCTTCTCTCTTTGATAATTACAAATCAACTTGATTTCCCTGCTTGTACTATCAACTACATCCTATGCTTTTTAAATTTTTTTTTAACGTTTATTTATTTTTGAGACAGAGAGAGACAGAGCATGAACGGGGGAGGGGCAGAGAGAGAGGGAGACACAGAATCCGAAACAGGCTCCAGGCTCTGAGCTGTCAGCACAGAGCCCAACGCGAGGCTCAAACTCACGGACCGCGAGATCATGACCTGAGCCGAAGTTGGCCGTCCAACCGACTGAGCCACCCAGGCGCCCCATCCTATGCTTTTTATATATCAGCTTGCAGATCAAACTTTCTGAACAAATCGTTATATAATGTTCTTTAAAAATGACATAATAACATAGTGATTAAATACATGGCTTTGGAGTCTGATGGTCTTCTTGTACTAAATATCTTCTGTTTGTTTCCCGGTCTATTCAGATCCACTCTATTCATGTCCACTTTGTTTTAGCCTGCTGCAAGAGGCTGAAGTGTCATGCGCTGTCATAGTCCTCCTGCTCTTCAGCTTCTTGTAGATTGTTTATTCACCGTGTCTTTTCCTTGCAGTCAGGCTGGCTGTGTTCTACTGCCAAAAACCACAGCTCCTATCAGTGTGGTCTTCATGCATTGCCTTCTTTATGCCTGTAGATAGAGGAATAGAACTATTTCTTTCTCCTATCATTAGGGCATCACTCTATCCCTAGTAGTTTTCCTACATGATGTCTTTATAGATAATCTCTCCATTGAACCCTTCTGTATTATACTAATTGTATTGTGCCATCGTTTTCCTGATTGGGAATTGTTTTTAAGTCCTGGCCTTGCCACTTACTACTGGACAAACTTGGGGAATTTATTTAATGTTTCGGAGTCTTACTTGGTCATCTGAAATGTGGATTAAGTAATTTCCTAGAAAAGTTGTGTCATATACAATATTCAGTGAATAATATATTATTATTTATAAAATATAAATTCTTTAGCTTTTGATTAAAGATACATCAGAGGGAAATGAAAGGTAAAAAATACTCTCCTATTTCAAAAAATAATATCCAATTCTGGGACACATCCCACAGAGCTGCACAGTACCTCTCCAGTGGAATTGAGCCACAGTTGTCCACAATGAAAACCAGCTCAACAAAGGACCCTTGAACTGGCTCTCCTCTTTGCCTGCTTTGCTATTCTGTATTCTCACTCCTCTATATTTGATCACTTCCCCAAAGAAACACTTTGTATCTGAACCCTTACTTCAGGCTCTTTTGTCGAGGGAATCCCAAACTAACACAATATACTGGGATTAGTTTTTGGATAACGTGGTCAAAAGAGTTTTTGGTTGTAAGGTAAAGATCAAGCTCTAGTCACTAACATAGTGTCTGAGAATTGTTGAAGCTAATATTTTACTGTTCTGCAAAAGCATTTCTTGTTCCTTAAACTTTTATAACCAACATTTTATCAACTTTTATTACCAATGTTTGGGACTGGGAGAAAATAAAAACTATATGTCTATATGTAATGGTATTGACTCTGTGGTAAAGGTAAAGGTAGTAAAGACGTAAAACTCAGTGTGCAACTTTACCAGGTAAATGATGGAATATTTTGGTATTGGATGTTAATGTTTATTTCTGTTGACATAAATATAGTTGTTTCATTTAGAAATATCTAATTTGTGGTGGTATCAAGCCAGTTTTATATGATTTCATTTATTATGTGGCACACATTTTCCATTACTGTATGAATTTGTATATATACTAAAAAGCAGAGTGCTCTAAATCACAGCAAAAAATCCATAATAAAATGTTACTCTTTTTGAAATTTATACCTCATTTTTGCTAGTTTTGACTGGATTACACTCTAATATGCATTCAGTGTAATTTAACAAATATTTACGGAGTGACAGTGCAGTGTAACTGGATGCCCGTACTTCAACAATTCTTTATCCCTGAGCTCAATATCTGGTTTACGAAGACTGAGCATCTGATTTAAAAATACCATTAAATATATGAAAAGCATAAAGTTCTAACAGACCAGGACCTGTTTTTTTAGTCTGTTAATGCAATAACAAGAGAGTATCAGTGTTACACAGCACAATATATATTATATATTTTTGTGTTTGTGTGTGTGAGATAGACCTCAAGGACTTACATTTCCTTTCCAAAGCCTAATAAAGCACTCTGGGATCCTCCAGTGTGCCACCTATCCTATTCTGTACAGACTACATTTCTCACCAAACTGTTAACACACCTCCATAAGCATCTAGACAGTCAATGAGAAGCTATGTTTATTTACTCATTGATAGCCTTTTGTAGTGTACCTTTTTTCAGAGCTTCTTTGCTGGTTCAACAGCAAATCAGAGTGAAAACAAGAAATAATTTTTCCTGCTGGTCTTCAGAATGGTGATTACCTCTGGAGAAGGAGAGAGGAAAATATGAAGAGTGGGAGAAGAATAATTCAGTAGTATCTATAGCATTTATTTTGTTAATAAAAATCTGAAGCAAATATGGTAAAAGTTAATGCCTAACGGTTTAGCATTGGGTTTTTAAGGGTAAAAATTAGGATAGAAGCTAAAAATGTGGCAAATGGATCCTGAAGACAGAAACTAAAAAATAGGATGGAAACTTATTTTCCCTACACTACATGATAGTGTAGAGGTAGGCAGTTCTGCTTCACAAACAAGATCAAGAGATAATCTGAATTTCTTAATGTTTTAAGTTCTACCATTCAAATGGGTGCTTGCCTAAATTGCATTGTTGGGGCTGGCACATCAATATCACTTCCATCTCTAGCCTAGGAGAAGACAACTAGAGAGGCAGTGGAAAGCAGGCAATTTTCTTTTAGAGAAATTAAAAGGAAGTTGTACACATCTCTTTTACTCATTCTATTTGTAAAGACTGAGTCCTTGATCACATGCATTACAACCAGATTTTTGGCTGGGCAGCTAGGTGTATGTGCACTGCTAAAGCTCTGAGAACAGGACTTGTTTTCTATTATGAAAAGAAAGGTCAGAATGAAATCTGGAGGGAAATTAGTTATTCCCACAATGAATGCCTGTTACATTACGTGTTGTTAAGCTTTTATAGGTTATACATTTCTCTCAATTTTTCTTGTGTTTGAACTTTAAAACTTAAAAGATAAACAGTTTGTTAATCATTTAGGGATCTGAATTAATTTAGTAAGAACATATCTTGCCATCTAATATGCTTTGTGGTTGTTGCTTTTCATTGCTAAAGTTATTGAAGGAGTGAACATAATATATCTGAATTTCTGGAAGGCGTTAAACAATAGATTTAAAACAATATGGGACTATTGTCCAAATGAATTATAGGTTGGCATATCAAGAGTTAATTAATCACCACTCCCAAGTATATTATTAATAGATCATAGTGAATCTAGAGGGCAATTATTGATGGTATCTTATAAAGTTTCATCTTGAATTATTTAATAAATGTTGCAGAGGTGAAAGTGAGGTGGGAAGAGAAAAGTGAACTGATAGCTATTAAGGGTCTGCTGTGTAGGCACTGCTGAAATTTAAATGTGTGATATAAGCTATTACACATATAACATTAAATTTTACTATTAAGGGCAGACAAATGTTATTATAATTTTATAGGTAAAAGGGATTACATAACTGTCATAAATTTTTTTTAAGTCTATGGAAAACAAAGTTTAGGAGAGCCAAAATATTGGTAATCAGAATTATGAACTGAAAGTAGCATATGAATTTAGGTAGATAATTAAATAAGACACTACATTTATATAAAGATCTTATGTAAAAGATCTTATTGCAATAGGATTTTGAGATATGTATTGTGCAAGAAAAGTATATGTTTTAAAATCAATTGATAACTCAGTTAACAGTTGTACTTGCCCAAAATAACAGAAGCTTCTGCAAATGTTATCTGTAGAAACGCTGATACTGTCCAAAATATGGGGGTTAATATCCTCATAATTATCTGTGTTAGTCACATAGCTTGGCCTATTGCATTCACTTTGAGAGTCTGCATTATTAAGAGACATGTTAACTGTCTGTAGTGTGTCTGGGCTAAAGGGATCAGCATTGAGAGATATTTGGAAATTATGCTATATGTAGAATGATAGGACCAAGAACATTTAGTATGTAAAAATCTTAATTTTTTAAGGATTTAGTCCTTTAAGTCTTAAAATTTTCAAGGATTTTCCTGGAAAATATGCAGTATATTATTTGTATCCTGTGTCCCTTGGATGTCAAAATTAAAGCCATTTGCTTATAAGTAAGCAGATAATGGCCCATATAACGAAAACAATTCTACCAACTTTACAATTATTGTTGTTCAGAAGTGTAAAGTTACTTCCTATCAAGAAAAGAGTTTGAACAGAGAATAAATCTCTCTCCAAAGTGTATCTGAATTTACTCATAAGTGAAAATGGTGGTAGGTGTGTATCCTTTTAACTTCAAATCATAGGAAATATATCTATCCAATTCCATTTGTCTGATATCTGTCATACACTGTTCATTGTTATATATAATCTTATTTCATACATATCATACATATATGATATGTATATTTATACATATACAATATGGTCATGCCATACATATATGGTATATAATAAATATACATTAATCCTCTAGACATTTGTTTTTAGATAATTTTTCAGAAGGGAAAAATGGAAAAAGATGATTACAGGAACTACTGTAGCATCTTTTCAATAAAACTTGAAAACACAAAAACTGATTTTTCCCCCCAAAACATTTGATGCAAGAAGAATTCTCAGGCTCCCCACTCTATGGGTGGAAACTTGGGCATTTGTAAATGTGAGGAAGGCACTTTTGGTTGCGCAATGACCAAGAGATAGCACTAGAATTTATTGGGTAGGAGCCAGGGATGCTGACTATCCTGTTCCAAATGCTAATGGTGCCATCCAACCCATTAAGAAACACAAGTAGGGCATGTTCCACCTTTGCAACTGACTTTTGTTTCACTTAGTTGTTCAGGGGAAAAAATTGTGGCTGGTTTTGTTCTAGTTACATGTAGTGATAAGCAAGCAAGCACATAGCCAGTGCCCAGGACAGATGTAGTAAAGGTGGAGAGGACTTGGGAGCAGAACATAAAATCCTTTGGCAATGGCAGAGCTGCGCCTTTTCACATCCAGCAAAAAGTGTCCTTTTATCAGTAGCTGTATGCTTAACAACAAAAATAGCTCTAAGCTTTTTTGAGGAACTTTGGGAGGACTGGGAAATTTGTACTTTCAGGTGGCAATATGCTGCATCACCTCCTTATCTAGTTAATCATTTTTCTGAGTTTCTTTATACTTTTCTTTAAAAAAAAATGTAAATCCCTTAATTATGTCTGCTAGTGTCTTTCCATTGTCAGACCACTGTTTCTCTGGATTGCCCAAATCACTCAGGAAAGGAACTATAAGAAACAATGTAAAGACATTTTAAAAATCATACTTTTCTTTGAAAAGATAGTCTGTGAAATTATCATTAGAATTATTAATTGAGGAAATACCAGTTATTTATTCTACCTTGTTGTTCATTTGAATAGAGACCAGGGCTGAGATTCAGGAGAAATGTGTCCTATCAATTCAATTTGATCTCTGAAAAAATATTTTAATACCTCTTTGGCTCATATCATTGGAAGGTAGAGAAAATAATTGTTAAATATTGTTTTCATTTAAATAAGATACTTTATGATTGGATTTTTAAGTGCTATATAAAAGTAAGTCTTTGTTATTGAAGACAATTTTAGATTGTTCGGAATAACTTAACAGGTGTTTGGTAGTTTTGCTTTCTCATGTCAAGATACCAAATGTGTAACTAAAACTCCTTGGAATTATAGGGATATTTTATAATAATGTCAGATATCATAAAGACAGACATATCTGTGATAATGCACATAAACTAGTCCAGTAAAAGAAACTAAAGAATAATGGATATTAAACCCACCAACATTGGTCTTTCTCCCCTCAGAAGCAACACACACACACACAACAGAGCTTGTGACACTTCAAAATTCTCATTGAAATTCAGACTATAATAGTAAATTGTACAGAACAAACCACTGAAATCCATTCAGAGCACAGAAAAAACAAACAAACAAAACACCAGGCTCCAGCATTGTCAAAACTGTACTGCTGAGTTAAGAAGTCAGGCAAGAAAATCAATTTTCTCTAACACATGAATTAAATGAATAAAAACTCAATATGAAGACAGAGGAAAAATAACCCAGCATTCCTAAGCCAACCTCAAAATGCCCATATAAAGGGAGGGAGAAACAGTGTTCATCTGCATGTCTTCATTCATTCATTCATTCATTCATTCAATAGACATGTATTAAGCAACTATTCATGGCTAGAAATAGTATTGGGCATTTGAAAAACAGAGCTACCTCCAGTATGTGGCTTCTGTTTTACTGGAAGTGCAAACATATGAGCAAATACAATGCGACAAAGGTTTTGATAAAGGATAAGGTGCATAGGAAACACTTTTAAGAGGCACCTAGTCTAGATTGGGGGCCTAGGAAAGGATTCTTTGACAAGGTGACATCTGTGTTAAACTGTTAAAGTTGAGAATGTATTAATCAGATGAAGTGGTATAAGAGCATCAAGCAGACAAAGTAACAGGTGCACAGATGGGAGGTGAGAACCTGGGCTTGTAACACAAAAATGGAATAATTCAATATGGTCAAAGCATAGGATGAGGGAAGCCAAACAAGAGGTGAAGTTGGAAGTGAGCATGGATCATGACATGTGCCTTTCTGCAGATTGTGAAGGTGATGGAGAGCCAGATGTTTAAGGATCTTTAGCAGGGAGTTGATGTGTGTTAGACAAAGCACTGGTCACCATCTTGGTACAATTGATGAGGATTTTCCAGGTATTGCATGCAAATCTTACTTTTCTTAACTTTTTTTAAAAGTTTATTTGTGAGGAGGAAAGAGAGGGAGAGAGAGAACACATACTTATAAGCAGGGAAGGGGCAGAGAAATAGAGGGAGAGAGAGAATCCCATGTAGGCTGTGTGCTGTCAGCCTATAAAATGTGCTGCATTATCCACATGTGAAATGTGGAATAGACAAGTCATAACTGCTTTCTATCCACAGAAGTAGTAAGATTAGTATGATAGTAATATACATCTCAGAACTGATGGGCAGCATGTTTACTTAGATGTAGAATATTGATAACCTTACAACTGGATGCGTGTTATTAAGTATACAAATATAACCTACTTCCCCTACCTATTAGATAGAATGCATGGTAAGCTTATGTGTTCTTCTTTTGGGGCCAGTGATTTACAATAAGGATTTGCAACTGTTACTGTGGATTTCTGAATTAAAAAAATTCTAACCACTGGCTTTGTAACAAGATTTTTGTAGTTTAAGCTAATGACTGAAACTGTATGGATACCTCAAATAATAGAAATTATATTTAAAGACAGTTTTTTAAGAGGTAGAAATAAACAACAAAAGCAGTCTGTAAATTCACCTCAGCCTATGGAGTTCACACCAGTCTGTCTTTTCTCTCACATCACAACCTTTCCATGTGTCCATTCTGCCTGGCCCATTTGTCCTACTTCACTCAGGAAGCTTTGTTTATCCTCTAAGACATCATCAGATGTCCTTTTCTTTGTCCCAGTCTTCTTATAAGACCTATTTCTCATCACTCTTTAGACAGTGAGCTTCTTAAGAAGCCTGTGCATTGTGAAAGAAAGAATATATCAGAACATATATGTGCTTAAAAATATTTGTAGAGTTGAATTGGATTAAGACATATGTCTTTTTATTACCAATAATTGCCAGCAGTATTCCTCCTTTCCATGTTATTTATCAGAGACAAACCACAACTTGTCAATGTTGAAATCATAAAATGAAAGACTTATTCTATATACTGTACTATTTTCGTAGTTTTAAGGAATATTTTGTGCTTTGAGAGAAAGATGCTGCATGCAGTAAATCATGGCTAGAATATTTAAGGGAGATTATTTTAATTATAGGAACTCTTGCTTCTTCCATCCGCAGATGATGCACGTATTTTTTTTTTTATTTAAAGCCTTATTACAAATGATGTGAACTTTATCTGCCAACTTTTCTCGTCCATCTGTACGGGGTGGGAATGCTATCACTATGGAGTGAAGCATTCCTTGTGTGTTCACCATCTGGTAAATTTCATGGTCTGTACCTCATAGATTAGGCTAAATCACACTGAACCTAAGACGTATACCGAATCCTTCCTTGTAAGGGGGCCGCTATTGATTTCTCTGCCATTTTTTTTGTTGTTGGCTCTAACTTTAGCTGTTATTATTCCTTTCATCATTTTGAATATTACTTACAGGTTTTAAGTATATTCGTTGCTATGCTCTATAGATTTGATACTCAAAATAATAGAAACACAGCTTGCTTGTCTTCATAGAAGGAATTTAAAGATAGTGTGGTAGTCATGTTTCAGAAATGCTGATGGCAACCACTGAAAGTAAACAGATGGTTTGCTTTCATAGTTCTTTGGATGTGAAGAGGTCTGTTTCTCCTAAATTTGAGAATTGTCTTTTCTTGGTCAGAAGAAGGGTATGTCTAAGGAAGGTCTTTTGTGGAATAAAAGAAATTATGTTTCCTCTTTAGAAAGGACCATTTTTGAATCAACTATAAACTGTTCTCCAGAACTTCCTGCCTCGGTATGCTGACATAGAATATAGAACATCTGCATAGTTGTTATGTGAGAGTTTCTGATCTCCCTATGTGATACTCACTTCTGTGTTTGCAAGCAGTTTGGAGCAAGTTGAATACTTTTCATGGAAATGTAGTTTATTTACAATCATCAGCACTCATGCTGTGACATCTCATACCATCTCACAACCTTTGTACGTGTATTTTGCCTTATTTTTAATTCCAGCCATTAGGATCTAGATTTTCCTATTGCACTACCATTCTACCATGACTAGTTATTTAACTTAAAAATGGAGCAAATGAAGAAAAGAAAGAAAGCATTTAGGCCAAATCAAACCGGAGTATCTTGCAATCTTAAAGTCATATAAAAATGCCAGTAGGGATTTTGAGAACAAATGAATTTTTTTTGAGACAAATGATAACTTAAAAATATTCCTAGATAGAAACATCCCCCATGCACCCCCATCTTATTAGAATGATTGTCCTAGTTACTTTGATTTGTGGGAATTTGGGGAGCTTATACATGGACAGATTGAATATTCTCTTCTATAGTATTTCTTACATATACATGTGCCAACTGATGCAGTGCCTTATGTCAAAAGATAATAGAGCTCAGAGGATACATAATTTAAGTAAGCAAATTTAGAATTTTTTTAAGGAAAAGAGAATCTTGCCCTACGCAAAAACTAGTTCATCCTGGAAAATGTGGGCATTTTTTACTTTACTCACATAAACAAATTTTATCATTCATAGTAAAATATGCAGAAAATGTATGATGAGAGCTGGCCTGTTTTGAAAGAGCAATAAGTAACCTAACATTGTACAATAAAAAAATGAGGACAGTTCATCAGGAAGAGGTATTTTCAATGGCATATTGTGGAAAAAAAACACACTTCATTTCTAAAGCTACTCCACATGCTACAGACTAATTTATTATTACATTGTTATTTCCCTCTAAAATTTGAAATAGTGTGGTTGGTAAAGATTTTATACTTATCAGGAGTTCTAAATCCTTAAATTTTCATTGCTTTGCATTTTCAATTCTTTATATACTAAAAGGAACAAAATGTTCCAAGCTCTCTTTATTTTTATTTCTGTTCGGAGATGCTGCAGAAGCTGTCACAAAGAGGATTATCTAAACATGTCCTGAATTTAAAGCATGTATATGGGTAAAGAGATATATGATTCAAGAGGAAAGAACAATACCTCCTGTATGAAAGTGCTTTTATCACTATAACTGATTCCATGCAGTCATTATTATGCAGATAAGTTGGAAGCAGCTAAATATTGTGAGCTCCTAGCACAACATAATTAAATAAACACATTGTTCTTTGTGTTTCCAGGAAAGTGCCTATAGAACTTGCAGCCTTTGGCAGGTCTCCAGGGCTGGTGGGCATCTGTGGCAGGGTATTTTTGTTCTCTGACAAATGAAAACTACAATTAACAAATGGTCTCACACTCTGAAGTGTGAGGGGTAAAAAAAGATATGGTTCAGCGTGCATTAGTTCCCATTAGTTCTTTGGTAAGTATTGATACATTATTCCAACAACATTTTGTAAAATATCCCAGCTCTATAGTGAGGTATGTGTTTGCAGTTGGAACACTATTCCTTGGGATATAGTAAGAACATAGCACAAGGGTGTCCAGATCAAAGTCATTTGCTTGTGTCTGAGGGTACAACAGTGGGACAAAGTGTGCAGTTAGATGAGAAGAGATGGAGGTGGGCTGTGTTGGAAGTAGGAGGCAGGGCTATAACATTTTGTAGGGAGAGAGCAGAGCGAGTTCCAGAGAGAGACCAATGATATGACCAAAAAGTGTTATCAGTCCTCAGATAAGAGGAAAGTGAGAACATTTTAAATAATGACTAAAACTCCACATGAATTCAAGGTTGTGTCTCCATGGTTTATTTGAGGACATTCAAAATGCAACATAAAGAAGAATAACCCTGAATACATGGGAATGGTAAATCCTGTACCCACTCTTCAGTCTTCTTACAAGTGTGGCCACTTGGTTATTATTGAAAACAGAGCTCCTCAGTCTCAGTGATATTGACATTTTGGACCAGATAATCGTTTGTTGTGAGGGTCTCTCCTGTGTTTGATAGGTTGTTTAGTGGAATTTAGAGGGTCTACCCAGTAGATGCCTGGTGCACACCCCCTAGTTATGATAACAAAAAAACAAAACAAAACAACACATCTGTTTCTGGAGGACAACTGCACTTCCATTTGAGAACCACTGAAATACAGTTTGTATCTCAAATGCTACACAATTTCCTAGGACAGAAAGGCTTAAGGGATTGTATATCAGCATTATTGGTTTTAGCGTCAAATGATGCTTCCTCATAGACTGGTCTTCAGCATCTTTAACTTCATGAGAATCAGACCCCAACCAGTGCTTCAATTTTTTTTTTTTTAGTAGACGTCTTTAGTATCCTTTATAACTATGTATGTATATTGTTAATTTGAAAATGACTCTACCATTCTAATAAACAGATCACTCCCTTACTCTTACCAAGGGTTGTTCTACTTTCTTTCCAGAAATACAGTATATTTTTTCTCCTCTTGTTCTTCAGTGCAATAATCACCATTTAAATATTCATGATAATTTTTGCTGATATATCTGGCTTGTTTACCTAGGATCCAAAGTAGGATATATATTCCACTGATATGACTGTGAGTAGAGTTTTATGTTTTCTCCAGTGAGAAAAATGGATTTATTGTCAAGGACCAAATGAACAATGAGAACATCCACATCTAGCCTGGACAAGGCAAAGTCATAAGGCACTCAAGGCAGAGATTGCATCAGAATGCAGATGCTTCCTTTTGGAACCAGAAATAAAATTACTGAGAAAATTTGAGACAGATATATTGGAAGTAGTTTGACATACAGTTTTCTTGGGGTAACTTTTTGGTACAAAAACTGGTGGAGAACCATGTGTATGTTTTCACCATGATTCCTTAACAATATCATCTGCAGTTACTCCTTCTGCCCTTCTACATCTTCTGAAAGAACATTTGCTGGTCAGGGTGTATTTTCAGAGCATTTGTTATCTGACTTGAATTAGAATGGGTACAAGAAAAGGTTGGTTTTATATCTATAAGGTTCGTTGCTGTGTGCCTTGTCTAAAACATCTGATAGGCTTCACAGCAAGCATTGATATCATATTATTTCCCCTGTATGTTCTACTAGAACCTCCCTCTCTGTTTTTCTCTCCACTGATGACCAAACTTTGTACTTAATTTGAAAAATCAGGAATAATCATGGGTCATGATTTCCTGGTGCTTGGGTTTGAGCCCTGCTGGGCTTTGCACTTTCAGCAGAACTTTCAGCGTAGAACCTGCTTGGGATTCTCTCTCTCTCTCCCTCTTTCTCTTTCTGCTCTCTCTCTCAAAATGAATAAATAAGCTTTAAAAAAAGAAATCAGAAATAATCAGACATGTACCTTTTTTACCCTCCATCACAGAACTTTGAACTCACCTGCATCATCTGTAACTATCTACACTGTTTGATTTTCCCACTGTTACTTTGGATAAAGAATCCCTCTTCCAATTAAACATGTCACTCCACCTTCCCAAATGTGACTTCTGTAGTTACCCACCTCTCTCCTATTCCTCTAGGGAAGTAAAGGCAGCCTGAACTAAGGTTGTTTGTGGGATCAGAAAGAGCATATAGATAAGAGATGTGGTAAAGTGAATATTGCAGCATGTTTTCTAAACAAGTAGAGAGATGCCTTGGATCGGACCTGGGGAAATAAGAGAAGGAACATTAATCTTATGATCTTTGATTGATTCACACACACACACACACACACACACACACACACACACTTCCTATCTTTCCCTCGTAGAGAGAGCTGTTGTGGCTATGTACTTATGAACTTTCTAATATATCCATGAACTCTCCAAAGATGTTATTTCTAGAAGGATCTGATTACTTTTTACCTCTCACCTTTGGAAGAAGCTTTTTTGTATTCTAGTTAAAATTGTGCTCTGTGCATAAGGGTGATTCATATATTCACCTCGATAATGAAATCTCTCAGTGTTTTCTCTTTGTGATGGTGGAGCTTCTATTTTCTTAAAATTTTATTCACTTATTCATTCATCCATTCATCTATCTTTCTATCTATCTATCTTTCTGTCTGTAGAGAAAGAACAAGAGCATGCACACCAGTGGGGAAGGGGCAGGGAGAGAGAGAGAGAGAGAGAGAGAGAGAGAGAAAGAAAGAGGGAGAGTTAGAGAGAGAGAGAATCTCAAGCAGGCTCTACACTCAGCGTGGAGCCTGATGCAGGGCTTGATCCTATGACCCTCATAGCATAACCTGAGTGGAAATCAAGAGTCGAACGCTTAAGAACCTGAGACTGAGCCACCCAGGTGCCCCTGGAGGTTTTATTTTCTTACACTATATTACTACAATAACTGTAAGGGCCTTGGAGGGAGAAATATAAAAAAGAACTCTAAAATGATGGGTGTGACTCCATTTCACATGTTCCAGTGATTATTAATTTTTGCAGTATATAGTTTGATAATACTTATTCCTCTCCCCACTGAGTTACTGTATCAAAATATTAAACTTGGTTTTCTTTTTTCTCAAGCTTTTTTTTTCATTTTTGGCAAAATTCACTTACTAGTACATAATTTTTGTTTAAGAGATTCTAAGTGTTATAATTGATATAATCTACATTGGTTCTTCTCTGAAATTGATAGCCATTATCTCTATCCCAATTTGAAGCAAAGCATATAAGCAGAATTTAAATCTGTTGGTTTCCACCAGCTGTCAATATCTATTGATTTAATAAATTGAACATACAGCTTTGCTTCCACACAAACACTAACATACACATACAATGATTATGCATTTTTGTAACTGTCACAAAATGACAAGATTTCTAAGGTAAATCCCATGAGATCACTTCTTTAGAAGTATCATGAATCGTGTTTACACACATCTTTTTCTATTAGCTCTACATCATAGACTTGGAAGAGGGCAGCGAAAAAGGACCAATGAAAGGTACAATGGAGGCAAGCCAGTAATATTGCAGTAAGGCAGCAGTATAAAAAGAAATATTAAAAATTTAGTATCCACTATTTGATCTCTTTGGTTGAATGAGCATATATCAATTTCTTGGGACAGTATTGGTTTCAAATTGTGTGTCATTTTCCCCATGAGCACACTTAAATCGAATTATTAGTTGAAAGTTAGATTTAGAATATATTGCTACTCTATCTCAATGAACTCAAATTTTAAAGATTTCTATAATCAAATGTGTACTGAATCTATGTTCTAAAACAAGTAGAGGTAAGCACTTTAATGGAGACCCCAAGGTTTGGTGAGTGCACTATGTTTCTTACATTGATTTATTATAACATCCATGTACACTATTCTCAGTGAAACCTGAGTACAAAATGTGAATAATTCTATTTGTAAAAATCATAGAGAAAAGTGAGAAGACTTGAGATTGCCAAAATTATTAGCCTTTAGATCTGTCTACAGATGATCACATCACGGCTAGCAAAGTTTTCTAGGTTTTGTACTGTGTCTTAAGTCTTCATCTGAGCTTTTCTTTTATCCTTCACCTCTATATTCAGGAAAATTTATATATATGAATTATCAAAGTCCTGAACTGTTCCAGTGAGTTTTTAAAAATTAATTTTAATTTTTCTTTGGAAGATTCATAGTAGCAAAACAATTATTGTAAAACTATATTTTGTCTTCAATTTTGGTTCTTGGTTTGACATAGAAACTTCCTGGAATAAGTTCTCTTTAAAACATGCATTCTTTGAAAGCTTCCTTATACAATGAATTATATCAATAATCTCAAATCATGCCATAACCAATTTTTTTCAGTAATAAAATATTCAGATTATTTATAATCACATAAGGTTCTGCTGTAGTAATATGTTGCATCACATACCTATTAAAATAGGTCAAAATTGAATTTTTCTATTTCCTTTGCAACTATTTAGAGGCCTAGTGACTGTGGCTCTTAGTATTGATTGCTATGCAGAGTAATTTCTTGGACCCCCAATTTCAGGTATAAAAAGCATCAAGAATAGAAATCCTATTCATTTTCATTCTCTCAGTCATCCTGTTAAAATAGCATGAACTCTCTTTTTCCAAGGATTATCAGGTATACTTGTTGGGCCAGCAATGCAACAAAACAGGCATTAGCATGAAGCAGTGATCTGGCAATTAGAAGATTTTGTTTCTGCCTTCATCACTTGTTCATTTTGTCACTTGAGCATTGCTTCTCTATGAGCCTGAGCTCTTATGTCTACAAAATACTTTGTGTTGCATACTATATCCAGGGGATCCTCAGGAAATATTAAAAGATGATTACTTATTGACTACAGTATGCTTTGTGACTGAATAAAAAGGCTTTGAAATTGTGGATGGGCTTTTTTTTTTTCCTAGTAGTATTCAGCGCATTATTCTCTGCTTATTTATGAGTTGGACATAGAAGGAAATATACTTAGAAACAGTGGACATCTAGATCTTTCTTTGATGTGCTTACTATTTCAAGCAGTTTCTCAGTCTCGTCTGCCATTCCTACCCTTCTTAAAGGTTTATGGAAAATAGCAGATATGAAGTTAAATATTTTGTAACTTTTCCTATAGTATAAGATTATTCTAAAGTTGGCTCTGTCCAATAATAGTATTCTTTGAACTTGAATAATTTTCATTTCATTTCCCTGCAGATGTGTGCCTTATATATTGCATGTATTTTATGAGTGGTTTTATCTATTTCTTTGTTTGTTTATTTTTGGCATTTGTCTTATGGCACACAAAATAGTATTGTAAATGGGCTGAAAAGGATAATGCATCTTCCCAAAACAAGAATTAAGTTCATACCTGATGAATATGGTTGGCTTTTTCAGATGTAAAATAATTTCATAGGTGGGTTGATAGGGAAGCTCTTAAACTTAGTTACCTCTCAAAAATTCAACCTACATTTTAAAATAAACGTACTTACTTTAAAATTTGAAGAGATTTAAATCTCTGTTAAATTAACCATCTATAGAATTTTCTTTTAAATGGCTCTGTTATTTTGCTCTGTTTTATGTGAAGCAATTTCTTAGCCTTACTTTATACTCTCAGGTTATCAAGATAATGGATTCCATCCTTCTAATTTATCTCACTTCTTACCTTTTTATAGGAATTCATTATTTTTCCAACAATAGGGGGAGAGTCATTCTTTATCAAAATGCCACTGTCTGATATTTATTGAAATAAACATGTATTTTTTGATGCCGTTTCTCAGAATCTAAGAAAAAGAATTGCAATCACTGTGTAGATGTTTTTCCTTTTTTGTTTGTGTTTAAGTGTGCTAACTTTGTTTTTGGCATATATTTTCTCATGTTTAAATCAGTTTTATATTTCTTTATTGACTGGTAATGCTTGTACACAAAAAGCAGAACACTGCAAAAATATTCAGCAGATAGTGAAAAGATCTGAAAGTCTTCCTGGAAAGTCAATAGTTGGAATTCAAAAATAGTTAGGTCCTGCATATAACAGGCATTTTTCCTATCTCTAGTATACCTGAGAAAAGATTGCATTTTATATGCATAGAACAAAGCCTACTGTATGTATTAAACCAACTTTATGACAACAGGGAGTCTTTGTGGGTCTGAAAAATCAATAAAATATTTATAAGAAAAAATAGCTACTGAGAACATGCAGTCCCTGGTTATCATCCCATGCTATAGGTGATGGCTTCAGCCATTTTTGAGTTAGAAAATACAATTTATTACTATAAAATCTTCCTCATCACAAAGCTGAGCTCTTTCCAAATTGATACAAGTTATTGCTCTGCAAGGAGGTAATGCCCATCTCCACTCACAGCTCAAATAGGTAACGTTCAGCACTTGGGACCAATTTGGCTGACATGAACGAGCCCCCAGAGCAGTAATGACTCTACTCTGGTGATCTGTATATCACCGCACTCAAGTTCTAGAATTCCCAGAGTGCTTCAGATGTGTGTTTATTTTGTTACTGGGCTTAATGCAGCCACTTGAATATTTAGATGAATCACTTTTCTGTCAAACAAATTTGTCTTTTGAATATCGAGCACTTAAAAATAATGCTGATAAATAGGCAATGGATAAAATTGTTTTCTGCTTGACCAGTTTTTATTTTTTCCACTTACCCCGGAACCACTAAGATCTATATAATTCTTCACATCCATTTTGAACTGGAGCAGGTATAGATAAATATGAAATATATAGATAAGAGGGACAAATTGACTTTGGTTTTACACAGCTGTCATGTATGGCCATACAGCTCGGGTATTGCATAACTCTAGAGAGCTCTGGTCACCTCTAGTCTTTGCAGAGGATGCACCCTGTACCTGGATAGTGCACGATGGGCAAAACAATAGGTGGAGACATCGACACAGATAAAAAGCAAGGGAGAGTTTGGTTAAACCATTATTATGAAATTGCATAACGGTTCCATGGTTGGTTACATGAGTAAATCAGGCCCTTGCCTGATCTGAATTGCTTTCTTAATGGCATTTGATCTTAGACTACAAATACCAGAATTAAGACTTCTAGTCCAGGGGTGCCTGAGTGGCTCAGTCAGTTAAGTATCCGACTTCAGCTCAGGTCATGATCTCAGTTTGTGAGTTCAAGCCCACATCAGGCTCTGTGCTGACTGCTCGGAGCCTGGAGCCTGCTTCAGATTCTGTGTCCCCCTGTCTCTGCCCCTCCCCTGCTCTCTCTCTTTCTCAAAAATAAATACAACATTTAAAAAAATTATTTAAAAAAAAAGAGTTCTCCTAGTCCAAACTTCTTACTATATAGGAATAAACTAAAACTCCTATCATCCAGGGACTGAACTAAGTCATATAACTAGTTAGTGGTTGTCAAAGCTAGATCTAAAATTCAAGTCTATAGACTTCCTTTCCAGTGATCTGATTTCAAAATTCTATGCTCTCTTTAGCTTATTAATGTGTTGACAGCCACCTCTCACCTGAAGATTGTAAAAGACATCACAGGGAAGTGACCTTACAATAATAAAATCCTGATTTTATTCTCTTTTCAAGTCCATTCTGCTATAGGGATTCCACAGTTTTGATCTTGGCTTGTTAACCTCATTAGCATTGATTCTCAACACCTGTGCCTGTAGTTAGTTGGGGACCTAGGGTATATGACTTCTTTGTGTCAGAGCCCACAACCAATAATCATTTCTCTTGTGACCTCATGGAATATGAATTGCCAGAAATAGTGAGTCTGGAATCAGTTATGGATTTTGAACAGGTTATAAAATTTTTGTATGTAACTGTGTGTGTGTGTATATATATAATTATAAGGTATATAATATGTATATATATGTATATATATATGTATATATATAATATTTCACACAACAGAGGTTTTGGACAATAGATGAAGGCATGGCAAAATAATTTAATTTCTCTTTTCCTTTTTTTTTTTTCTTACTGAGGCTGATGGGGTTTTGTTTACTTTTCTGATGAGATGCCGATTTACCTGTTTTGGAGAACCACTTACTCTGTGTTCTCTGGGTGTGGTTTCACTGTTGCAGAACAGAATTGGAGGCATGAATGAGTCCAGAGCAGATGCGTGCAACTGAGCAAACCATTTTGCCATTGCTCTTCCTTGGAATGATATTCCACATGCCGGGATTTCAAATGAGTTTAATACACATTTTCTTGATTAATGGAAAATGGCAGAGTGTAGGAGACTGAAACAGTTCGTGCTTTGCTTGATTAATTAATAAGGGACTCTCTTTTCCCAGCTTCGACTCATTATGCTAATGAAGTGTCATCAATTAAGGCTTTCCCTTGATTATTGAATCTGTCAGGTAGCGCTCAGTGAAAATGCTGCATTCCTTTGCTGTCTGGGTGGAATTGCCATTATAGCTTTTTATGAACTGCTCCTTCCATTAGCTGCTGTTTGTTCTATTTTCTCATTATTGTGTCCTTTTTTTTTTTTGACCTCAAGAAAGGTGATTATGGAAACCTTGGAATGAACTGGAAAATGTTATCTCTGGGAATGTGGATAAAGAAAATGTAGTAACAGAAATATATACACCATTCTTCATTCAGAACTCACTTGTAATTATTAATGATATAGTAAAAAATGAATCAAAAGAATACGGTGAACTTTCTGAAGTAAGTCTTTGACATTAGATTAGATAAACAGTTCAGAAATAAGTGGTCATTAACAATTTCTCACCCTACTATTCAAATTAAACTTTGAGAGAAAGGGTTTTTCCTAAGGGAAATATCCTGAGAACAAAAGAGTGTGTATTTAAATATTTTATTATCTTCATGTAAAGTTCTAATTTGTTGACAAATATTACTTGGATTTGGGTCTGAGGAAAGGTGACAAAATGTAAAAAGAATAGAATATAACCAAGTACTGCCTCTAGGTTAAGTTTAGGAAACAAACATTTTTATGTCTTAGTGGCCTTTGCTCTTCAGCACTGAAGATGAGGCCTTTGGTATGAATGAATTCTGGGTACTCATGTTGCTGAATCCACTCATTAGGGAACGTCGTACTTTAAGTTAGGTAGTACCCATTAATGAGTGACTATTAAGCCATCTATAAACGTTGTAAGTAATGAAAGACCTCAGTAATGCATTTACAATCACCCATTCCAGCTCTGTTTTGGTAACTGACATCTTGAGGGAACAAGAGTAATGGATTTGTCTAATTTTCTCATTTCACTTAACCTAAAGTAAGAAACAGTTTTATAGTTTTATGAAACATCTCTGGCCTTGGGGGAAAAATTTAAACCAGTAGGTGTCATCTGTTTAATTAATCCATCAATGTCTCAGTTTCCCTAACGGTAGAATGAGGAGATAATGTTCATTCATGGGTAGTTTCCTAGAGATTTGGGGTATAAATAAATGGGAAAGAAAATGGCACACTTTACTACTTGCTTTTAGGGAACACATTTATATTCTGGTGTTGTGGGTTTTAAAATTAGAGGAAGACATTTGATAGAGTTTATTGCAGAGTGTATTGATGCTTAGTTACCCACATCAGTTATACTAAAGTTTAATTCTCTTTGCAGAGAGCATTCTTTTTCTCTGCTTTCAGGAATAATGTTTCCACTTCAGTGGAACTCTACATGTGCTGTCTTCGGGTCACAGCTTTTAACTCTCTCCTGTGTCCCAAACCTGCAACAGTGCTGAGGGAAGACCGATTCATAAAGAGAATGAAGTATGCAGCTGAGCAGAAGCAGTATTGACCGCCTCAACATGGAGTACCTGTATTATCTTCTCAGATTCTGGTAAGAAATATATCTACATCTAAGGGTAGACAAGTGGGGGGTTGGTAATCAGCAGAGTTCAGGCCTGACATTGTAGCAGCACTACTTCTTTAGAGGACCAGTCCCAAACAGCAAATCCTCCACATGCAGTCCTGGGCGAGGGCCATCTGCACAGCTCTCATGGCCAGTATTTTGTTTGATAGTCAGACTGGCACTAGCGCCATATGGTGTAGAGACATGGTAAAACAACCTTCTAAAACAGAAACTAGCGGAAGATCAAATTACCCAGGTAAAGAAAAATTGGTTTAACATTTAAAATACAAGCTGCAATGCATATATTCGTTGGTATCATTTTGATCTTCTATTCATTCTGTTTTGTTTTGATATCCAACTCATGATGATTGACTGGGAAGGATGAGATAGTCTGAAAGAGGTCTGTTAGAATACGTGACTTTTCGTAAGTTTCTTCTTTTTAACAATGAAACTTTACTTGCATTGTGAAAAACAACCTAATTTCAACTTTTCAACGAAGGTAGGTGTGTGCTTATGCTGTCATTAAATTTGAAATTATTTGTAACACTGCAATGTTGGTTGAGTGAGAAAAATAGAAAAGTATCATAGGTTTGAGGATATGAGATATGGCTGTCATTCGTAACTAAAGCCATGCTGAGTGTACAGCATAATCTCATTGTGTCTTGCCTGGTTTGAAATACAAACTAAAATGCATGTAGAGAGGAATGCCATATTTATGAATTTTAATTATTTCTAATGTAATAGACTTTGAGCCTGAATATATATGAAATTTGCAGAGCAACAGATAAACAAAAAGTATTTTTTAGATGGACAATGTTATCTGTTTAGTCAATAACCAACAGTTAACCAAGAGGAAATAGGATATAATCAGTTTAATAGACATGTATTATAAGAAACCACGTTACTCTGGATGCCAGTAGGTAATTTGTTCCTCTAATAAATTTTGTTCTTCATGCGAGTTGAGCAATATGTGAGACAAAGCACAGATAAATGGTTAAATAGCCCCTGCAGCCAAACAGCCATTCTTTTATTTTTTGCTTTTGGATCTTGGGTAAGTACTAATACTATTGACCCTCGATTTTCTTATCTGTAAAATAGGCACAATTCTACCATATGTTTCATGAAGATTCAACAAATTCTGTTAATCACTGCTTAATAAATATAATCATTATCTATAATGTTTATGTACACATGGAATATCATTGCCACACTATAGTTTGCACACATGACCCTTGACCACATTCAGGATATATTAAAATCCCTATTAAATATGTATAAGTTAGAACTAAGTAATATACTCTAGATTCGATATTACATACATATACGTGTATATGTATATATATATGTATATATACGTGTATATACGTATGTATATATACATGTATATGTATATACGTGTATATGTATATATATATATATATATATACACGTGTATATACACATGTATATATACATACGTATATATAGTATTTAGTATTTATTTTGCAGTCCAGTGCTCTCCTTTTCCACAACAAAATCCTGAATTATATCAGAAAAACAAACATGACAACCCTAACAGAAATGAATTATGTAGACACAGAAAATCCTTCCCACTGTTAAAAGATACTAGTTTTCTTAAAAAATAAAGTAATATTTGCCTTGTGATTGGCATAATTGTATCTAAGTCAGAGTGATCAGAAATTAGAGCTTTATTGAAACTTGAAAGTTTACTTTGTCCTTTTTTTTTTTGCCAAATGCACATTTATCTATGAAACAAAATATAAAAGCTCGCAGCCTAATAATAATTTCATCATCATTGATATCAAAACATGTATAAGCAAAGAGACAGTGACTAGAGGAATATATATATATATATATATATATATATATATATATATGAAAGAAGAAATCTTTCCTCTCAAAGTATAAAGTGCAAATTATGAATGACTATAAATTCCGTGGTTACTGTTGCTTTTTCCATTCAACATATTTTACTTTTCTTTACCCTTACATGCCTTTATATTTTTATATATACTTGATTCCTCATGAGCTATGCAACTACTTTTGAGAAATTCACAAGTGAGGTGAAGACTACCACCTGCTCACCTGCTCTTTTTTTTTTACTGGGTACAAAACTAAGGCTGTTTCCTTGATTTCCTGTGCAGATTGCTGTGAATGTAATCAAGTATCCTCTGGTAGAATGTGAGGAAAGTGATAGGCACATTTCTGGGTCCGTCTTATATAAAAAAAAAATCACCAATGAGCGCTGCTTCATACTTTTTTTTCCCTTCTGCCCTAAATAGAAATTCCTAGAGTGCCCATTTCCTACCACCATGATTGGTCATTGACTTGGAATGTCCCTGGACAGTTTGCATGAGAGTGATACTATTTTAAATCATTATATGTGTAGCTCCATTGTGTATAACCCAGCTACCCTAACTCATAGAAAAATGGTAATATTGAAATGGAGTGCTGCTGTAAAACATTAAAATGTATTGTAAAATTTAGCTGTAACAACAAAAAAGCAAATGGATGTCCTGTGGTAGGTGGTGAGAAAAATGTATACAGTGAGTGACAAAGTGGAATTGGGAGCTATGCGGTAGCAAAACTTCTTGAAAACTGTCACCTGTAATTATTTGGGAGGTAGAACAAACGCCTACTTGACCTGTAGCTCTAGGGTAAGTGATGAGAAAAAGCTAGAAAGTTAATAAATGTGTGACTGTTACTTGCTAACACTGAGCCATAGATTATGAGAAAGAGCTGAGATCAGGCAAAAATTAGCTAGTTTTAAAGAGAGATTGAAGGGAATAGAGAAAGCTATATTAGAAGCATTTGAAAATGGATTTGAAAATGCAACTGCTCTGAACTCTGAACAATAAGAGGTAGGACGAAAAAAGGCTATGAGAAACAAAGGCACATTAGGATAGTATAATCAGAGCTTCAGCTTGTGCAAAAATCAGCTTGAGAAGAACTGTCTTCTCATGCACTCCTACTGTTTCAGATGACCTTAAAGCAATATCAACAGGGGAGAGAGGGAGGCAGAGGGAGAGAGATTGAGGAAGAAGAGCAAAGAAATAAAGCCAACTTAATAGAACTGACTTAAAAATTATGGCTAGGAAAAATCTTTGGCAGCATTTACTGGAACATGGAAATGACTGGGACATGGAGCTTATCAGAAGCATACACATTTTTAATGAATTATATTGTCTCGGAAAGCACAAGTCCATAAAGTTATTAACGATTTGGGAATTTCAGTGATATGGATATGGGTATTTTAGCATTATTCTTTTAACTTTGCTGTAAGTCTGATGTTTTATGAAAAAGTTTAAAAGAAGCCCTCATGTCCCAATAAGGCGGGGTAAGGTAGAATGTGATCATCAATCCAGTGAATGCCAGAAATTTCCCCATCAGGAAAATAATTATCTGAACTGTGAAATTTCCAGGTAAGGTATACTTCACTCCAGCCACTTCACATGTAGCCATTGAAGACAGCAAGGAGGGACTTCTCAAAGGGCAGAGCCAAGGGCCACAGGATATACTGAAAAGGAAGGGAATATCCATCCAGAGAACAGTCTCTGGATATAGTCAAAAACATTCTCCAGGTCCCTGGGAACGGGCTTTCCACAGTGCCTGCCTTGTAGGATTTTATCCTGCCATGAACTAAGGACACTGATGTGTTTCTCATTTTTCCCTCTCCAAAACGGGAGTTTTCATACAACAGTCCTACTCTCGCCCTAATGTTGAGTGTGGAGGGACAGCAGTCATACCTTCTCTTTTAATTCAGAGGTCATTAGAGTGCGAGAAACCAAATTCAAACCTAACAGACTTCAAACAGACTTCCCTAACGAGCGGATTATGTTGTCTCCTTTGGGAAGAAGTATACGCGGGTGGAGGGGCCAACTTGGTAGCAGCTGTTTTCAGGCTTCCAAGAAATGTTCTTTCTCCTGAACTCTATTTTCCAGATTCTCTTTCAGACAGATATGTACATGTGATTATATTCTCTTCTGTGGAATAGGAATCTCCACCCCTCACACACACCTCATCTCCTTCAAGTCCTCCTCCAAGCTCACTTCCTGTTCTGACAGAGTATGGTCTCCAAGGCAACCTTGCACACTGCATATTGAAGTGAGACAAGTTGCTCTCAGTTTGGATTCTCAAGTGATTTGGGGAAGGAAACATTCCCTGTACCCTAAAAACTTGGAAATTCCATACAGCAAGAAATAACTTCTCATTGCGCCGATCTTTTATGTGTCTGGGTCCAGTTGTGTTTTTAGTCTGTCCTATACTGATTAATACAAAGGATAAAATCAATAAAATTTAATTGGAACTGTAAGGATCTAAGAAATGTTTTAATCAAAATTTGTCTAAACTAGTTAGAGGATTAATTGAAAACTCTCAAACTATCTCCAAAATGTTTCAAATTTTAAATAGTAAATGAGAGGTAAAATTAGGCCACAACACCTGTAAAAATGATAGGTTGTTTAGATTTCCTAACACTCTACTGATGGCAGTTAAAACACATCGTTGAGTTGGTCTTTGTCATAATTTTAAAAAAGAAAAGCTGAAAGATATCCCGAAATTAATTTGTGACTATATGTAGAAAGAGCCGAAGACGCTATCACTACTTGTCACCTTGCTATAGTATTCTAGGATACTGAAGTGTTAGAAGTCTATTATCATGTCACTTGAAAATAATTTTTTTTTGCTGCTGAATCTTCATATACCTGGAAGCAGAATTTTGTCACTGTGATCCAAAATGTATTATAGCAAAGTACTTTTGGCAAACCAAAAAAAAAATGTAATAGAGTTTACCATTCATATTTATGCCTGCTAGATGCACTTGTCCCTTATAAACTTCATTACGGAGAATCAGTAACATGAAAAGGAGGTAAGTCTACCCAAATATTAGCTATTATTCTCATGTAGAAATAAAGATATTTAAAACTGAAGTTTTATGTCAGCAAATTGCACTTTTAAAATTTCAATTTCTGATCTATTAAAATTGTTTTTGTTTTCATGGAGAAACTCTTTTACATTTCTCATTGTATTTTTAGGTGATCTGAATTGGAGTCTCAGGTGTCAGGTTTTTTTTTTTTCTTTTAATTCATTTTATTTTTCTTGATATATCCAGGAAATTGAAAAGTAAATTATGAAACATAATGTTCTGATGAAAAACAACAGGGCTTCTTGTGCTGAGGTAAATGCAAGCAGTAATTCTGCATTGCACTTATTACTACAGAATCAGTAAGTGTAGAACTAGAAAAGAAATGTATCTTGCTGGAGGCTTAATCAACCAGCAATCTCCAGTAGGGTCTTTCTGACAAATAGTGTCATTTTCATGAAGAATTTATTAACTTACATTTTATTTCTGAAACTGTGCATGCAATAGCACTGTCATTATTTAATAGTTATACTCTGCTAATTTGTATATAGATCATGTTCTAAAGGTACATCCACAAATGAGTAGGCAAAATGGAGAAGGTGCCAGATTTCCCCAAAATGTTTATTAAACTTTAAAGAGTTTAATAACTCTTTTAAACAATTAAAATGTGATAAATTATGCAATAAAGTGTATCTCCTAGGGATTTACAACATGTTCTTTTTTAAAAATAATAAAACTAATACATATTCATCCTAGGAAGGTTAAAATAAAAGATGAAAAGAAAATTTACCCAGAATTCTACCAAGGTATAACCACTCTCTGTCTGACTACTTTCTATTTGTCTATCTATTTCTATTATGTATATATCTATCTGTCTATCTATTTATCATGTATCCATCTATCATCTATCTCATCTATTCTTTCAGACTTTCTAAGCTTGTATAAGTATATATGTATATATGATATATTTTTCTTTATTTTTACTGAATTAGATTATACAATTTATACATTGTTTTTTGTTTACTTCACATATGTTGTGAGCATTGTTATATCATTACAATATTCTTACAAAGTAGAATTTTAGGTAGCTTCATGTAATTTTTTATACAGACATGTACTTACCTGTTACCTATAAACATTTATGATTTCTAGTTTTGTCTATTACTAATATTATTTCTATAAACATCTTTTTTTCACAATATTATGGCTCAGTTTTTACTATTTTATGATTACAGCTCCTTAGAGATGAGATTCCTTGGTCACAAAGGAACAGCTTCTTTTGCTTGTTTTCTTTCGAGTTTTTGTTTAAATTCTAGTTAGTTAACACATGGTGTAATACCAGCACTAGGAGGAGAATTCAGTGATTCATTACCCACACACAACACCCAGTGTTCATCACAAGTGCCCTCCTTAATACCCATCACCGATTTAACCCATCCCCCTGCCCCTCTCCCCTCCAGCAACCCTCAGTTTATTCTCTATAGTTAAGAGTCTATTTAATGGTTTGCTTCTCTCTCTGTCTCCCTCTCTCTCTCTCTCTCTCTCTCTCTCTCTCTCTCTTTTTTCTTTTCCCTATGTTCTTTTTTTCTTTCTAAATTCCACATATGAGTGAAATCATGTGATATTTGTCTTTCTCTGACTTATTTATTTTGCTTAACATAATTCACTCTAGCTTCATCCACATTGCTGCAAATGGTATGATGTCATTATTTTTATGGCTAAGTAATATTCCATTATATATACACATAATGTATATGTATGTATGTATACATACATATAGACATATATGTCTATATATATGTACACACACACACACACACACACACACACACACACCGCTTCTTCTTTATCCATTTATCAGTTGATGGGCATTTGGGCCCTTTCCATAATATGGCTACTGTTAATAATGCTTCTGTAACATTGGGTGCATGTACCCCTTTGAATCAATACTTTTGTATCCTTTGGGTAATTACCTAGTAGCGCAGTTGCTTGATTGTAGGGCAGTTCTATTTTTTAACTTTTTGAGGAAACTCCGTATTGTTTTCCAGAGGGGCTACACCAGTTTGCATTCCCACCAACAGTGTAAGAGGGTTCCCCTTTCTCTGCATCCTCACCAACATCCATTGTTTCCTGTTTTGTTAATTTTAGAGCAACAGCCTCATTTAAAGCCTCTTGCCATTAACTGCCAAAGTGACTTCAGACTAGATGTACTAATTTAATTCCAACTTACAGTGCCTAAGAGAATTTGTTCACTGTACCCTAGCCAAAATTAAGTATTCTCATTATTAATATATTTGATAATTCATCATTTAAACTGTGTTTTATTACTTTTTAATTGCCTGTTTAACTTAGAGATTATATTTAACATATATTCATATTTATGTCTTTGTATTTTTTTTTACAATTTATATTTACATTAGTAAATGTAAATTTACCAAAATAAACCAGAATGATGTTTGGAAATAGAAGTCATACCAGATATATATTTCCTTTGTTTCTGATTTAATGGAACTACCCTAACAGTTTAGCAGTAATGTGTTTTGACTAAAATCAAAGGATTTTAAACCTAGCCTTTAACTCAAGAGCAAAGGGAAAATCATATGCTTATTTTACCTGTTTTTCTTTTAGTTGTTTTGCTCTGTTATTTCAGTGTCTCATTTGTTTCAAAGGAAAATGTTCAAAGAATAATTTATATAGAAATTGAAATTTTCTTTTCTATAATGTACAGCTGTATGGAACAAAATACCATCAGGAATATTTTTCCTCACTAAAACATATGTATTTGGTTTGATATAACAAAAATTATCTAAGTTAGATCTCAGTAAACTAAAGTGTAGAATTAATTACTCATTTACAGGATGGACCAAGTTTAATGTTTCATTATCAGTTTTAAAGGTCTGGATATGCAAATTGCTTTTCTAAATTTTAAGGAGGGTATTCTTAATCTACCTAAAATAATCTATTTTTAAGTATTTTAGAAATACAATTTACATGCATATGTATTATGTGCTAAGTTCAGCTATTTCTTGTCTGTTTAATAAGCAAATCTGACAGAAGAGGCCTATTCAGCAACTTATTAGCTGCTAGTTTGGTGTATGCTATCAATTTTATTTCTAAATAAATTATACTAAAAAAACCTACAGCAAACATGATGGAACATGTTCAAGTAAGTATTATATTCTTTAATATTGTAATTCTGAAAGTTTCTATGCTGACTCCAATAACACTATCACTGTTTAAAGCATTTTAAAATCTCCTTTGGCACTATCTTCACTTCTCCTAAAATACTCTTCTAAATATCTTTATTAGTTGCAATTTTATTTTGATTTTGCAAATCACAAAACCTTTTGGAGCCATGTAGCTATATTAGGATGTATGGGTGTGTTCAAACACTGTTTCCAAAAAGGTGCAAGAGGAACAAATGACTTTTTGATGAAGAATACTGTCATGAGACATTGCTATACACTTCATTAATTTGCATCAAATGTAATTCTTCAAAGTCCTCAAAATTTAAATGTTACAAACTTGACTGATCATCTGACATTTTTCAGCTTTTTAATGGTATAATTGGCAGATAGAAATTGTGATTTGATATATGTACATATAGTGAAATGATCATCACAATGAAGTTAATTAATATAATTATCACCTCACATAGTTTACCCTTTCTTTTTCTTTCCTTGTTTGTGGTGAGAACATTTGAAATTATCCTCTTAGCAAATTTTTTCTCTCAACACCACCTCTCTTTTATTTTATTATTTATTTTTAAATTTATATCCAAGTTAGCATATAGTGCAACAATGATTTCCGGAGTAGATTCCTTAATGCCCCTGACCTATTTAGCTCATGCCCTCTCCCACAACCTCTCCAGTAACCCTCTGTTTGTTCTCTATATTTAAGAGTCTCTTATGTTTTGTCTCCCTCCCTGTTTTTATATTATTTTTGCTTCCCTTCCCTTATGTTCATCTGTTTTGTGTCTTAAAGTCCTCATATGAGTGAAGTCATATGATATTTGTCTTTCTCTGACTAATTTCGCTTAGCATAATACCCTCTAGTTCCATCCACGTAATTGCAAATGGCAAGATTTTATTCTTTTTGATTGCTGAATAATACTCCATTGTGTATATACCACATCTTCTTTATCCATTCATCCATCAATGGACATTTGGGCTCTATCCATACACTGGCTATTGTTGATAGCCCTGCTATAACCATAGGGGGTGCATGTGCCCCTTTGAAACAGCATATCTGTATCCCTTGGATAAATACCTAGTAGTGCAATTGCTGGGTCATAGGGTAGTCCTATTTTTAATTTTTGGAGGAAACTCCATACTGTTTTCCAGAGTGGCTGCACCAGTTTGCATTCCCACCAGCAGTGCAAAAAAGATCCTCTTTCTCCACATCCTCACCAACATCTGTCGTTGCCTGAGTTGTTAATGTTAGCCATTCTGACTGGAGTAAGGTGGTACCTCACTACGGTTTTGATTTGTATTTCCCTGATGATGAGTGATGTTGAGCATTTTCTCGTGTGTCTGTTAGCCATCTTGATGTCTTCTTTGGAAAAGTGTCTATTCATGTCTTTTGCCCATGTCTTCACTGGATATTTGTTTTTTTGGTATTGAGTTTGATAAGTTCTTTATAGATTTTGGATACTAACCCTTTATCTGATATGTCATTTGCAAATATCTTCTCCCATTCTGTTGGTTGCCTTTTAGTTTTGCTGATGGTTTCCTTCCCTGTGCAGAAGCTTTTTATTTTGATAAGGTGCCAGTAGTTCATTTTTGCTTTTGTTTCCCTTGCCTCTGGAGATGTGTTGAGTAAGAAGTTATTGTGGCCAAGGACAAAGAGGTTTTTGCCTGTTTTCTCCTGTAGGCTTTTGATGGCTTCCTGTCTTACATTTAGGTCTTTCATCCGTTTTGAGTTTATTTTTGTGTATGGTGTAAGAAAGTGGTCCAGGTTCATTTTTCTACATGTCGCTGTCCAGTTTTCCCAGCACCATTTGCTAAAGAGACTGTCTTTATTCCATTGTATATTCTTTCCTGCTTTGTCAAAGATGAGTTGGCCATACATTTGTGGGTCCATTTCTGGGTTCTCTAATCTGTTCCCTTGGCTTACATGTCTGTTTTTGTGCCAGTACCATACTGTCTTGATGATTATAGCTTTGTAGTACATCTTGAAGTCCAGGATTGTGATGCCTCCAGCTTTGGTTTTCTTCTTCAGGATTGCTTTAGCTATTTGGGGTCTTTTTTGGTTCCATACAAATTTTAGGATTGTTTGTTCTAGCTCTGTGAAGAATGCTGGTGTTATTTTCATAGGGATCGCTCTTCACAAATTTTAGAAACACAGCAAAGCATTATTAACTTTATTCACCGTAATGTACATTAGATCTTCAGAACTACTCGACTTGAATTACTGAAACTGTACTCCTGACCAGCATCTCCCCATTCTCTGTAACCCCTGCAGTTGGGAACCACCATCCTGCTGTCTGTTCCTATGAGTTTGACTATTTTAGATTCCACATGTATAAGTGAGATCATGTACTATTTGTCTTTCTGTATCTGGCTTATTTCACTTAACATAAAGTCTTCTGGATTCATCGATGTCACAAATGGAAAAATTGTCTTCTTTTTTAAGGTTGAATAATTTTCCATTGTATGTATATGTATGTATGTGTGTGTGTGTATATATATATATATATATATATATATATATATATCACATTTTCTATACCCATTCATATTTTGGATATTGAAAATAGAGCTGTGTGAACATGGGAGTGCAGATATCACTTCATGGTCCCGATTTCAATTCTTGTGAATATGTATGCAGAAGTGGGATTGCTGGGTCATATGGTAGTTCTATTTTTAATTTTTTGAGGAATCTCCATAGTATTTTTCATAGCAGCTGTGCCATTTTACATTTCTATCAACAGTGTACAAGGGTGCCAATTTCTTCACATCTTCACCAACACTTGTCATCTTTTACATTTTTTCATAATAGCCATCCTAACAGATAACAGGTGATATCTCATTATAGTTTTGATTTGATATCCAGCATGGCTTGATCCTTAGAGTTTTTGCTCAGTGTTCAAAACATATATCATAATCTTAGCAGAAACTTTGTTCTTATTCAAATGAATTTATATTCTGAAAATGTTTCCATTCTGCCTTTTATGCCTTAGTTTAAAAATATAATTGAGCATAATATGAAAAATAATACAAAATAGTATGTGACTCTTTTTCAAGTGGATGTGGAAATATTTGGTTACAATTAAGTACTTTTCTTTATGTAATTTAGTGACTTTAGCAGCAACATTGAAAATATGCTAATTTTTAAAATGATCAAATGGCCAGTTAATCACCAATTATCTGCTTAGATGTATAAACAACAGTAAAGAATTGAAAAATGTCCTTAGGAGGTGTAGACTGGAAATTTTTGATAATTTAATAATATCTGGCTTTTTAGGTTGGATAGTTTTATGTAATGATCACTTATTAGGATGATTTAAAGCCATGATATTATGACAGGGAAGAACATATATTTAGAGTGTCGTACTCATGTTTACCCGACCTTACTCTAATAAAAAGGTTGATACTAATATGTGTATAATATCAAGTGGAATCTTCAAAGCCCACTGATGACCTTGATAATGATAGAATAGTGGAGTCTTCAGTGAGAGAAATAAGAGGTCAAAGTTACCTCCCTTGACTAGCCATTAGAAAATTAGTATTATTGACTTCAGAGTTTATCTTTAGAGTTAACTTTTCTTTCAAACACCAGACTTCTGAATCAAATTTCTACTGGATATCTTCATAAGAACGTTCCACAATCACCTTCATAAAACTCATCATCTTTTATTTTTCAAAAATATTTTCTATTACTGTTGACTCTACCTTAGTCTAGATACTTATCATTATCCATATCCAAAATTACTCACTGGAATTGTTGGAATTGTCTCGTAACTGATTTCCCTGCTTCTTGCTCTCTAATCAGTTTAAAATCTATACTGAGTTATGCTTCTGACAGACAAATAAAATTGTACCATTTCTGTTTTTAATTGCTTATGTGGCCTCTCAGCTCAATATGACAAATAATGACAAATGATATTCATGTCATCTTATAGAGGACTATCTCAACTAGGTACTCTATACTCACGTTTTGGTCAAAGTAGTTGCTCTGCTCTAAACTTGCCAGCTTTCTGACGCCACTTTGCTTTTGCAGATGCCTTTCTTCATGACTGCAAGCTCTCCAACAGTTGTCTGATGAGGAATCCAAGAAATATTTTTTATCTCAGTCAAACCTCATCAGTACCATCATATCTGACTCCTCAAGGTAAGCTTACACTTCTTTCCACACATCAAGAATGCCATTAATTACATGTAAATTTGTTATCTCAGCTTTCTTCTCTCAAGATTGAAGTCCTTTTGAAGTAAAAGATCACGTTTTGTTATCTTATATTTATATCAGGAAGCATAGTGCTTAGCCTGTGCCAGAATTTGGTGCAATGATAGCAGTCTCTTTGGGGACCACTGTGAAATTGGATTTATTCCCATCATTGGTGGGATCTGAGTTACCCATCACAGATTCAGTTTGAGAAATTGTCCATTTACCTGCTTTGCTTGTTGGTCTATGGCATAATTTGGGGTATTGGGGGGAAGAAGGGCTATTAAAAATTTTTTTTTAAATGTAAAAGGTACAAGGTTTAGACTGAAGCCAACTTTGCTATAAATCCTTCTATAGCGTGTTGTCATTATTCTTGGGCAAGTTAATGAATGCTGAATCTTTAAAATAAGACTCACCATTTGTAGGGGCACCTCGGGGCTCAGTCAGTTGAGCATCTGACTTCAGCTCAGGTCATGATCTTATGGTTCCTGAGTTGGAGCCTTGCATTTAGCTCAGCTTGCTGCTATCAGTGTGGAGCCAGCTTCAGATCCTCTGTCCCCTCTCTCTCTCTCTCTGCCCCTCCCCCACTCATTTTCTTTCTCTCTCTCTCTCTCTCTCTCAAAAAAAAAAGACTCCATGTCTATATACTGAATAATTATTGTAAAAAGTAAAATGAAAAAGGTACCGTTGTTATCATAAGCTGATAGTTATATAGCTCATTCATTCTTATTATTAAGTCATAACTTGAGAACAAAACCAACTTTACAAGTTATATGAATAAATTTACACATAATGAGATCTGGATTTATAGGTTTAAGATTCATACCATAAGATTTTTCTGTATTTTCTTGGATATTAAAATCACTGGAGAAGTCTAAGAAAAAAATTGTCTTTTTGAACATTTGTGTAAGAAAGGTTGAGCTTGTATATTTACTCCAGAATTTTTCAGTGTCATTTCAAATATACTAATGTACAATATTCTGTGAAACTAATGTGGGCCACTGCATGAAATATTTTTCCAAGATATTTTACTGTAGAACTTTTACCACTTATTTTTCATGGAACTTCTTTTCACATTTCTCAGAACTTATTTTCCTATGAAATTGGGTTTGGAACATCATATTTAACACCAGAATTTCTTTTTAGTGAGATATAAAATACATTATTGTAACATGAGAGGTATTGAAACAGGCCATTTTACCAGCACTGCAAAATAGGACTTCCTCTGGTAATGGAAATGGTCTATAAACTCTTCTGTCCAATATGGCATCTACCGACATCATGAAGCTGTTAAGAACTTGAAATGTGTATATTGCAAATGAAGAACTGAATATTTTATTTTATTTTGATTGATTTAAATTTAAATCTAAACAGCCATATGTGGCTGGTGACTTTCTAGTAGACATCTCAGTTCCAAGCAATTATTCTGTTGTGAACAATTAACAAGTTACCTGTCATTAAGTGGTATGGATTAGTTTTCCTTACTCGAACTGAAAGTTTAATCATGCCCCGGTTTTTCTTAGTAACTTTGTATAGTTCTATCCTTCATCAATTTGATGAAAATCATTTTGAATCCAGTTGAATTTCCTGCCACTGCCACTTCTTGAAACAAATAGTTCTTTAAATTTACTACCCACTATGAGTAAGGGCTTCCTGATCCTTATTCTAAGGTAATTTTACTCAATTTCAGTGGTTTACCTTTTACCCACTGTATCACAATTAGGCAAATAAATGCACTGATAGCTTATCATATTCCTGTTTATGTAGATTTTGATCTTATTTTTCTGTACCTTCACCTTTTGAATTGAAAGATTACCATCATTATGATTGTACCTAACATTAAGAGGACCATAGGGGAAGGGGAAAGAAAAAGTTACAAACAGAGAGGGAGGGAGGCAAACCATTGAATGCAAAGAACAAAGATGGGGGTTGGGAGAGAGGGGAAGGTGGGTGATGGGCATTGAGGAGGGCACTTGTTGGGATGAGGATTGGGTGTTGCACAGAAGCCAATTTGTCAGTAAATTATATTTTAAAAAATAAAAATAAAAACATATTTTTTTATAAATTTATTTCCTATTATTTTCTTCTTTCTAGTACAGAGGAAGGGGAATAACAAACAACCAAACAAACCTAACAACTATTCTCCCTCTCCCCTCTTAACAACCATCTTATCTCTGTTTTACCAAGGTTGTTTTTCCATCTTTGCAAGGGTCATCCATTCAGGAGTTTGAAAGATGACAAATGGCTAATCTGGTTGTTCATGCTCTATGCTGCTGAGACTGAGCTTTTGAGTGATAATACAGGGAAGCAGAAAGCTACTCTCTACAACATGAACCTTGTTCTTTCCTTGTTCTTTAGAAGCATATTGTTTTATGTTCATTCAAGACATTGTATTTTGGGGTGTTTCTTGCTGTTATCATTAAATGCGTAAGAACTTTTTAAATATTTTGGTTGTGACAGCACAGCCTTTTGCCTGAGGGTGAGAGAAGGAATGGCAAACAAAACAAACAGCAATGGCAATTAAAATCTACTACTACAATTCTTCTTTTTTCTGGGTTATAGACAGTTACACACAAATTGAATTGTGTGCTTTTGTAATTTTTTTTCTCTGACCTTCCCTGTTCTGGCTTGCCTTTTTCTGCTTATTTTCATTTAATCATGAGGTTTTATAATTTATTTCATTAGTGTCTTCACTTATCAAAAATATTTTATGTTATCCAGCAACTTTAAGATTTCAAATCTTAGAGACTATGAGTTAAAGAGACTATGATGCACCCTGATCTCCATATGTAATCCCTAATAAAAGCAATAGAAACATGTTTTAAATGGCTCTACCAAAGCAAATTTCTTTTTTGCAATTGTTCCATAATCCTGAGTTTATACAACGTATTTAACCGACTTCAAAAAAAAAAAAGACTTTTGAAAGAATTTTTTAAAAAAATTATAAAACTTTGGGGCTCCTGTGTGACTCAGTTGGATAAGCGTCCGACTTTGACTCAGGTCATGATCTCACGGTTTGTGGGTTTGAGTCTCATGTCAAGATCTGTGCTGACAGCTCAGAGCCTGGAGCCTGCTTCTGATTCTCTGTCTCCCTCTTTTTCCCTGCTCTTCTCTCTCAACAATAAACATACATTAAAAAAAAACCCAAAAACTTTACTTGGTTAAATTGACCCCTTTCCCTATGATCATTCCCTCTCTCTGATTATAAATTAATAATATAATAAATTAATCCAACATGGTTTAATCTGGTTTTGCAAAGGACTAGATATGTTGCTTTTTTTTTAAGTTTATTTATTTATTTTGAGAGACAGAGAGAAGAGGGACAGAGAGAGAATCCCAAGCAGACTCCCTGTTGTCAACACAGAGCCTGGCTCAGGACTCAGTGTCTCTAACTGTGAGAGATCATGACTCAAACCAAAATCAAGAATCAGACCCTTAACCAACTGAGCCACCCAGGTGCCCCTAGATATGTTGCATTTTGTCAGATCCCCATATGTAATTCTAAAACTCATCCATGTCCGGCTCTTCCTTTTTTTCTTGGCACAACCCCAGACCAATAAATGACTTAGACACCAATAAATGACTGAATATGTTTAAGATGTTTTGGAGTTCAAGTTTTGCTTGCACCTTGCAGTTTCCTCTAGCCTTTGAATTATTAGTAACTTTTGATACTGGGTAAGATCTCTGATATTGAGAGTGTCATATAACTATTCTATCCAGTGTGTCATCTCAGGTAAAAAGCAGAGTTGAGTTCCATGGTCTAAAGGCATACGTATGTTCAACTTTTTTAGTGGATAATGCCAAACAATTTCCCAAAATGGTTTTATCACCTCATACCCCCATCAGCAGTCCATGAGAGTTCCGTTTGCCCTACATCTCAAAAACGCTTGGTTTTGTTTAAAAACATTAGCCATTTAGTGGGTTTGCAGTAGTGTGGCATTTTGTTTATAATTTACATTTTTGTAAGTCTATATGTGATTTGAAATACCCTCTTTTGAGAATTGCCTAAGTCATCCCCCCCCCCACCTTTATTTGGGTTGTCTGACTTTTTCCAATAAATGTATGTAAGTCTCTTGTGGGATGCAGGTATCAAAAAATAATCTTCTCCTAATTTGTGGAGTTATCTTTTGATAATTTTAATGAAGTCCAATTAAAATTTTACCTTACAGTTATTGTTTTCAGTGCCCTGTTTAAGAAATCTTTAGCTACTCCAAAGTCATGAAGATTTTCTCCTGTAATAAAGTATTCGTTTCTAATACACATAGCTTAGCTCTGCTTTAGCTTTATTTGGAATTTTGAGTCTGACTTAGATTTCATTATCTTTTATTCCGTATTGTATCATGACACTTTAAGTATTATGGTAATTAAGGGTTTAATATAGCAATTACAACCCACGTGGATATGGGAAGAGATGGAGAAGTGTAAGCCCAGGAGGTTGCAATTGAGGTATTGAAGAAATAGTCACTAAATGGCTCTCACTGGAATATCTGGCTCTATTGGAAAAGCCAAAGCTTGAAGGAAATCCCAGAAGTCTTCACATTTAGCTTTTGAGTTGTATATAATATGCTTCATCTAGAAGCAGAAGCTTCCTTCTAAGTGGTAGAATGCACGAATGTTGATAATCTATTCTTTACTTTGCAGACATTGTATCAGTAGGTCCCAGACCAGTAGACACCTAAAAACTGTACTCATATAGTGGACTCCAGAATTAATGTAATTTTTTTCTGCTACCCTCACAAGTTCATGTGTCTGACCAAGGCCATCAGTGTACTTAGCATTTCTTCTTCATCTGGTTTGATTAACATGATGCCCTCATTGTATAGTGAATCAATATGACCCTATATTGTGACCCTGTGTTCAGTTATCTTTACAATGTTGGGTATTCAGTTTTTCTACTGCATCTAAGTGGCTGTAGGTCCCTTTGGAGGAAATAATGGGAAAGTCACTATTCTATTCACCTGCTCTGGTGTTACAGAGACCTTCCTCTTAGGACTCCATCTTCCTGTGTCCATGAGTTTCAAGGTTGAAAGTGGCTCGAGTCAAAGAATTGGGCAAGAGAGTATTTTTGTTGTTGTTGTTGTTATTTTGTTTCTTGTTTTTGTTTATTTAGTAGCTTCAAAACTTATTTAATCATTCTTCTAATTTTAGACATGTATAATTTTTATTTTGAGGGAGATTTTTTTATTGAAATATAATTAACATAAAGTTTTATATTAGTTTCAGATGTACAACATAAAGATTCAACAATTCTTCTGTACGTTACTCAGTGTTCACTGTGATAAGTGTAGTCATCATCTGTCACCAAACAAAATTATTACAATCTTGTTGACTGCATTTCCTATGCTGTACTTTTCATACCTGTAATTGGAAAATTTTTAAGTTTATTTATTTTGTACTTGATAATCCTCTTTATCTATTTCACCCATTTTCCCACCCAACTGTCTTCTGACAGCCACCAGTTTTTTCACAAAAGTCTGGTTTTTATAGGGGCAACTGCCTTCAGTGTTTTGGCAGTCTATATTTAATTTTTTTGAATATTTAGATTGAGCAGTTTATTGGCAGCTCATTTTTTCTGCTCAGGGACACAGTGATCTATTAACCATTTCCTTCGTTCTCGAAAGGTCATGTTCCGTTGGCTGCTACTTCAACTTTCACACTAATTTAAGCACTGCCATCTGGCCTCTATTACTTAGGGATCCTATCAATCACGCAGCTCTCAGGGATCCCTGTTCTGAAACAGCATTTCTTATTATGTCCTACACCCATGAGTTATCACTGAGCTTTTCAGTGATGGTGGTGCCCCTTTCCCTAGAACATTCATTATTGCTTTGGTTAAAAAGGAAAGTGTCTTTTTTTTTTTAATTTATTTTTTAGTTACATCCAAGTTAGTTAGCATATAGTGCAACAATGATTCAGGAGTAGATTCCCTAATGCTCCTTACCCATTTAGCCCATGCCCCCTCCCACAATTCTTCCAGCAACCATCTGTTTGTTCTCTATGTTTAAGAGTCTCTTATGTTTTGTCCCTCTCCCTGTTTTTTATATTATTTTTGCTTCCCTTCCCTTATGTTCATCTGTTTTGTGTCTTAAAGTCCTCATATGAGTGAAGTCATATGATATTTGTCTTTCTCTGACTAATTTCGCTTAGCATAATACCCTCTAGTTCTATCAACATAGTTGCAAATGGCAAGATTTCATTCTTGTTGATTGCTGAGTAATACTCCATTGTATATGTATACCACATCTTTTTTATCCATTCATCCATCAATGGACATTTGGGCTCTATCCATACTCTGGCTATTGTTGATAGCCCTGCTATAACCATATGGGGTGCATGTGCCTCTTTGAAACAGCATATCTGTATCCCTTGGATAAATACCTAGTAGTGCAATTGCTGGGTCATAGGGTAGTCCTATTTTTAATTTTTGGAGGAAACTCCATACTGTTTTCCAGAGTGGCTGCACCAGTTTTCATTCCCACCAGCAGTGCAAAAAAGATCCTCTTACTCTTCATCCTTGCCAATCTCTTTTGTTGCCTGAGTTGTTATTGTTAGCCATTCTGACAGGTGTGAGGTGGTACCTCACTGTGGTTTTGATTTGTATTTCCCTGATGATGAGTGATGTTGAGCATTTTCTCATGTGTCTGTTAGCCATCTTGATGTCTTCTTTGGAAAAGTGTCTATTCATGTCTTTTGCCCATGTCTTCACTGGATATTTGTTTTTTTGGTATTGAGTTTGATAAGTTCTTTATAGATTTTGGATACTAACCCTTTATCTGATATGTCATTTGCAAATATCTTCTCCCATTCTGTTGGTTGCCTTTTAGTTTTGCTGATGGTTTCCTTCCCTGTGCAGAAGCTTTTTATTTTGATGAGGTGCCAGTAGTTCATTTTTGCTTTTGTTTCCCTTGCCTCTGGAGATGTGTTGAGTAAGAAGTTATTGTGGCCAAGGACAAAGAGGTTTTTGCCTGTTTTCCCCTGTAGGCTTTTGATGGCTTCCTGTCTTACATTTAGGTCTTTCATCCGTTTTGAGTTTATTTTTGTGTGTGGTGTAAGAAAGTGGTCCAGGTTCATTTTTCTACATGTCTCTGTCCAGTTTTCCCAGCACCATTTGCTAAAGAGACTGTCTTTATTCCATTGTATATTCTTTCCTGCTTTGTCAAAGATGAGTTGGCCATACATTTGTGGGTCCATTTCTGGGTTCTCTAATCTGTTCCCTTGGCTTACATGTCTGTTTTTGTGCCAGTACCATACTGTCTTGATGATTATAGCTTTGTAGTACATCTTGAAGTCCAGGATTGTGATGCCTCCAGCTTTGGTTTTCCTTTTCAGGATTGCTTTGGCTATTCGGGGTCTTTTTTGGTTCCATACAAATTTTAGGATTGTTTGTTCTAGCTCTGTGAAGAATGCTGGTGTTATTTTGATAGGGATTGCATTGAATATGTAGATTGCTTTGGGTAATATCGACATTTTAACAATATTTGTTCTTCCAATCCAGGAGAATGGAATATTTTGCCATTTTTTGTGTCGTCTTCAGTTTAAAAAGGAAAGTGTCTTTTGAGCCACCTTACACCTTAGACAGCTGATGAGGTTTTTCGCCTCAGGTACCATATTTATTAAAGTATGTCCATTTCTCTGAGAATTTTAATCTCTTCTTTCACTGTCTTTTATGGAAAATTTGGCACTTCTATTTACTCTTAGCCATCACTTTATCCAACGATCAAGAGCTTTCCCATTTCCAAGAACAGAATATTAATACTATATTCTGGAGGATGTCTTGCTAAGATGATAAATCTTGTATCATGGGAGTGTCTCATATCTATAAATTCTCCATTATGCAACTAAAAATTCTTTCCTTGCTTGCTCAAACCATGTACATTCCCTAGGATCCTGCTAGTATTTGATGGCTACATCTTAAATATTATTTCAGCTATACTTCCTTTGCTCTCTCAGTAGGTGCAACACTTCCCTGTCATGTTCTGTTGTAGCTTCCTTGTACTTACAGGCCTGGTGATCAATAAGAGTAGTGAGGGTAAACCCTGTGGAAGAGACATGCTTTCGTGGAAATCAGAGGCCTCTATTTCGTCTTCAAGCAAGAAAGTACACTCACCTTTAACATGGAGAAATATACCATTTCTGAGCACCACACAGTTCAGACGAATTGGAAGATTCAGAATTTCTGAAAGCATCAATGTAAATAACTCCCAATTCATTTCTTAATGTCTCTCTCTCTTCCAATCAATGACCGGAATTTGTTAAAACATACTAAATGAGGTTGGTAATTCACACTCTCTTGTAGCTCTTATAAATAAGTTTATAGATAATTCCTGGTTCAAATCTTTATCTTCTCATGCCCTCTGGCTGCTAAAGTTGAGAGTCTCCACATGTTGCTAAGAAAGTTCTTTAGTTTTCACACTAAGACTTTAATTGATAAATAATCATCTTCGGCCTTTCATCCACTTTCTTTAATGCACTAGAACCTAGAGAAAGCCAGTCAATTCCATAAATACTGTGTTACTTACCCATTTTCTTAAATGCCTGTTTTTTGCCCCCACCAGTATCTTTCCTTTCCTGGTATTCCTTATCAAGTCACCATCAATGAGAATTTTAAAAATTGCATGGATACTATATTTTGTTGGCTCTCTATGTTATATCTATTCCCAGCGATGGAGTCTTTCTTGCTAGCTGGTCGCACAGCACCAAAATCCCAGGTTTTTTTCAGGCTACTTCTGGTACCATTTGTTTTATGTTGCCTTTCAGAGATTGAGATTAAGGTTTTCATTCAGTAAATTAATTGAGTAAATACCCTTGGGGGCATATGTGAGGGAGTAAAGGAGGTAAGATTGAATGGAAGAGAAAATGAATTGTGATTCTGTCTCAACAGAGGTCTTAGCTAGTTCAGGGGGGTATCTAGAGTTTTCCCAACTTTCAGCAAAGTTTATAGCTCTGCTTTAGCTAGTCACTGGATACGGACTCCAGGAGGGACTATGGCCTAGGGCAAGGTTGCATACTTTCACTGAGAGAAATTTTTGGAAAGTCATTCAGCTGTGAGATTTTGGCTATAGAAATGTTCGGCAGCTGGACAATGAGTGTTACTTCCCAGAGGGTACCTGAGAAGCACACATGGCAACCACTATAAGGTGTTTAGGAAAACTAATGGGATTGGGCCAACAGTTTTAGATTTTTTTTAATCTTTTCTAATTCTCATCAGAAAGATACCCACCCCAGAGGAAATACTCAAATATCAGATGGAAAGAATGACTCGTCAGTTGGACATAAGATAGGCTGTCTTCTTAGCCACTTTAGTGTGTGCCCAATGACCCCATGAAGAGAGTGTCAATGGTGGCAGGGATGGACGTTATACATGGACCCAGTGGCCTATGCCCCTCCTTAGTAAAATTGATCCACATACTGTCCTTGGTGAAATAGATGAGAACTAATAGATGAGAACATAACCCTTTCTCCTGTCAATAGCACACCATTGTTTAGGGATGACCAGGTGGTTACTTAGTGGAAAATTAATTGCATGAGTCTCTTTCCACCCTGGAGAGGGTCATGATTCAGAATTAATGGACTGTATACCAATTCTGAAAATGGGTTATTTTCCCAGCCCATAAAATTGTTACCAGCACCACCTTCTGAGGACTTAGAGAATGCCAGATTTGCTGACCTAGGATTCCTATATAATATTGCCAAAGCAAAAAGGGATTATTTTACTGCAAGAGACATGGAATAATGGGCACTTGGTCATAAAATGAACAAAGTTTACTCTATGAAGAATCATCCAGGAGCAGCCAGTGTAATATAATAATTTAATAGCCTATTAAAGGCTCAGTGGATGAGCCAACCTGAGAACATCTATTGGAACACTATATTAAAGTTTTTAGTGGATACATTCAATTAATGGCAAATACATAGTGCTCTGTCTCCATTTTCTAGAATCAGCAGTCTATAAATCAAATGACATTGGGATTAATTCCCTTCACCATCACTCCCAATAACCCACTTATGTTATTTAGGTTTTCTATCCTTTTAAGTTTTGACCAATTAGAGATCCTGGATAAAACAGTTTGATCGGGTTACGTGTATGTGTTCTTCATTCTGGTGGACAAGAAGTCAACTAGGGTCCTGTTTCAAGATTGAAACATACAGAATTATGTCCGGACAAGAGTGTACTCACTCTTACCACTCCTATTCAACATAGTTTAGAAGCCTAGCTAAAGCAATCAGGCAAGAAAAAGAAACAAAAGATATCGGAATTGGAAAGGAAAAAATAAAATTGTCTCTATTTGCAGATGACATAATTTTATATATAGAAAATTCTAAAGACTCAACCAAAAAACTGTTAAATATAATCAATGAATTCAGTATTTGCAGGATGCCGAATTAACATGCAAACATCAGTAGCATTTCTATGAACTAACAACTAATTTTCTGAAAAAGAAATAAAATCAATCTCATCTGCAATAGAATCAAACACAATAAAATACTTAGGAATAAATTTAACTACGGAGGTGAAAGATTTCTACTCTGAAAACTACAAGACATTGATGAAAAAAATTGAAGACAAAAATAGATAGAAAGATATTCTATGTTAATGAGCTGGAAAAATTAATATTGTTAAAATGTCAATGCTACCAAAAGGCATCTATAGATTCAGTGCAATCCCTGTCAAGATTCCAATGGCATTTTTATATAAGTAGGAAAAAAACATTCCTAAAGTGCATGTGGAACCACAAAAGACCCCAAATAGCCAAAGAAATCCTGAGAAATAACAAAGCAGGCAGCATCACACTTCTGGGTTTTGATCTATACTGTAAAGCTATAGTCATCAAAATAGTATGAGGCTGGCATAAAAACAGCCACATAGAACAATGGGATAGTATCAAGAGCCCAGAAATAAACTCAAGCATATAAGGTCAAGCATATAAACAAGGATACTCAGTGGAGAAAAGATAGTCTTTTCAATAAATGGTGTTGGCATAATTGGCACCTGGGTGGTTCAATCAGTTAGGCATCTGACTCCTGATTTTGGTTCAGGTTATGATCTCATGGTCACGAGATTGAGCCCCATCTCAGGCTCTGCACTGTTAGCATGGAGCTTGGGATTCTCTCTCTCCCTTTCTCTCTGCCCCTCATGTGGTTGTGTGCATGTGCTCTCTCTCTCTCACTCAAAATAAGTAAATAAACTAAAAAAAAAACTATGGAAAGGGGAAAAAACATTTGTAATCTATATATCTGATAATGGGTTAATATCCAAAACATATAAAGAGCTTATACAGCTCAATAGCAGAAACCAAACAAACAAACAAAAAACAAATAATGGACAAAGGACCAGAATAGACATTTCTCCAAAGAAGATACACAAAAGGCTACAGGGACATGAAAAAATATTCAACATCACTAGTCATTAGTGAAATGCAAATTAAAACCACAGTGAGATAAGGACCTAAGACCTGTTAGAATGGCCATCATGAAAAAGAATAAAAGATAACAAGGACTGCCATGGATGTGGAAAAAAGAGAACCCTTGTTCACTGTTAGTGGGATTGTAAGTTGGTACACCCACTATTCAAAACAGTATGGACAAAAGTTAAAATTAAAAGGTTAAAAATTAATTTTTTAACTCAAAAAGTTAAAATGAATGGGGCACCTGGGTGACTCAGTTGGTTAAGCGTCTGACTTTGGCTCAGGTCATGATCTTGCTGATCCTGTTTGAGCCCTGGGGCGGGCTCTGTGCTGACAGCTCAGAGCCTGGAGCCTGTTTCAGATTCTGTGTCTCCCTCTCTCTCTCTACCCCTCCCCTGCTTGCACTCTGTCTCTCTCTCTCTCAAAAATAAATAAACATTTTTTAAAAAAGTTAAAAAGTTAAAATTAAAACTACCATACAATCCAGTAATTCCACTTTGTGGAATATATCCAAAGGTAATATAAACATTAACTGGAAAATATATCTGCACCCTCCTGTTTATAACAGTATTTATAATAGCCAAGACATGGCTAACCTAAGTGTCCATCAGTGGATGAATGGAAAAAGAAGTTGTAGTATATATTTACAATGGAATATTATTCAGCCATTAAAAATGAGAAAGTCGTACCATTTGTGACAACATGGACAGACCTTGAAGGTGTTATGCCAAGTGAAACAAGTCAGATGGAGAAAGATGAACACTGTATGGTCTAATGTATATTTGGAATTAAAAAAAAAAAAACTCTCCAAAAGAGAGATAAGACTTGTGGTTACCAGAGGCACATGGTGAGAGAGGTGGGATTGGAGAAAGTGGTCAAAAGGTACAAATATCCAGTTATGAGATAAATACGTACTAGGGATGTGATGTACAACATGATGACTATAGCTGTGTGATATATAGGAAAATTGTTAAGAGCTTAAACCCTGAGAGTTCTCATCATAAAGAAATTTTTTTGTGTGTTTTATTGTTTTCTCTTAACTTTATCTGTTTGATAAAATGGATGTTAGCCAAACCTATTGTAATTATTTCACAATATATGCAAATAAAGCCATTGTGCTGTCCTCTTTATTTTTTTTTAACATTTTTTAAAAAGTTTATTTATTTTGAGAGAGACAGAGACAGTGCAAGTAGGGGAGGGGCAGAAAGAGAGGGAAAGAGAGAGAATCCCAGGTAGGCTCCAAGCTGTGAACACAGAGCCTGATGTGGGGCTGAAACTCGTGAACCTGTGAGATCATCACCTGAGTCGAAATCAAGAGTCAGATGCTTAACCGACTGAGCCACCCAGGCTTTAAACTTATGTAGTGATGTATGCCGGTAATTTCTCAAACTGAAATATATATATTTCAGAGGATTTGCTGGTATATATTTTTTTCTTTCTTGTCTAATGATAACAGTGAATGGGCAATTTCATATACCACAGGATGACAGTAAGGGTTCATACCCCTTAGGAGTAAAGGTATGAACTTTCCACTCAGAAAATGTTGGCTATCTAAAATTCTGGCCAAGGATGAAGGAAATATGCGTGAGGGAAATCAGAACTGTGTAAGCACATTGTTTAGTTTCTATCCCAGGGCTTCTCTGATGACATGAAAATCTAAATATTCATTTTTATCTCATTTTGGAAAAGTAAAACATTTCCAGGAGCAGCCCTCAAATAGATGAGAACCTTTGGATAAGTACTTCTTACAATTGATCCTCAGATGGATAGTATTAAGAGACATTACATATACTCTTTGGAAAGTCCCAGGGGGAACTAAGTCACAGCTACCCACAATTGCAAATTTGATAAGTTATTTTTGGTTATTTTTGGCTGTTTTGGGTTACCATTACAAATGCCTAGCTAGTTAAGATTCTTTTTCAGTGAGAACAGATTATGATGCTATTCATAATAGAAAGGATTCAATTTCAACCTGCCATCAGGTGGGTGGAAGATTTCCTACTGTTGGTGCCATGTGTGGAGCTCAGCATTGATGTCTGCTTAAAACAGAGTATAATGAGGACAATTCTAAGGTATTAAGCTTGTTCATAAACTCTATTATTGCAGCCCTGAGATTTTATACTTGAGTTCATTAAATAAGAAAGCTAGTGCCTGATAAAGTGGTTGTCTGTCCTGTATGGATTGTTTTATCTCATCCACCTGATTATGGAAAGTTTGGTCTTCAGTGGATGCCCTTTGATTAATATTCACATGAGAAACAAATATTTTCACAAACTGTACTCATTTTGAGCAGGATACCATCATACCCCTACTCTAGGCTTTCTAATCTCAGTCTTACAAACATTCTTTTCATTTTCCTAATTTTAAAAACAAAATGTTAAACACTACCATAAATCAGTATATATACACTTTTATTTAATTATCCTTACACTGAGTGTGGACAACCAGAAATACCATCTCATATTTGGTCTGTTTGTAGGATCTCTTTACCACTATCCTTCCTACTCATACAGAAAAGTGTATGGTGGTAACATATTATATACAACCATCTGTAAATAAGGCCTGGTGTGTTTTTTTTTTTCATTCCATAGACTTGTCATAGGGAACCCTCCATGAGGCCATTGGTGTAAGATAAAAGAAAAGTGGCAACACAGTAGTGTCTGAACTGTGTGAACTTGCCATGTCTTCTGGACCTATTGAGGTCTAATTTCACTTATGCTGTATTTTCAAATAATGGATTGTTTCTGTACACTTCCAATTTTATGTCCTGGTGGAACAGAAAGCTAGCAGTTCATAATGGATAGCTCATTTTTCAAAAAGAAATGAAAAATCAATTTATAATAAAATTATATTTCAATACATAATTATGTATTTCAATACATAAATACTCAGACACAACTGTGCTTGGAGGCATAACAAAGTAGAGATGCTCTGTCTGTGTCTGCCACAGATCTAAACTTATTCGAGGGTATTGTGTGGGTGACTCAAATATCACTAGTGAAATTACCATTGGTGAAGAAATTTTCTGTAATAGTAAACAATTATTGGTACATTCAGAACAAAATAGCGCATAATTTTCTCATGATTTATTTTGGTGTTTTTTTTAAATGTAAGACATAGTTAGATTTTGTCTTTAATTTTTAACCTACAGCTGACTCTTAAAGGCAGGAGTTCAGTGTTGGAGTTGGGAGAAGTTGAAGAAATAGAAAACCATGTTTCAAAAAATAGCCTGAGTGTGCCTGAGAAAGTTCTGCTTATAAGACAGTATACTGAGGCCCATTGTTTACAAACTTAATTCTCTTCATGCAAAAAATCTCTGTTACTAGTCCATATTTTAATACAACATCATACTATCTGGAGCCCAAGAAGCAGATAAATTATGATGTTAAGCCATTCATAACTCAATTTTCTCTGCCAATAATTAGCTTGAGAAAGGAAATGGGGTCAATACTGGCCAATGATAAAATAGTTGAAATTTGATAAAGTTGGGAGTTTCCACTGGTGTAAAAGTTGTCAAGAAGAAACACCCCTTCCTTATTCATTGGAAGTTGTTGGCTCTGTATGGAATTGCAGTAGCCATCATGATAATACAGAAAACAGGTATACACACTCTTTTTTATAAACAAAACGAAACTGGGACCCTTGATCCTGACACTGAGTATAAATTAACCAATGTTGTAATATTCCTGACATTTGGATTTCTTTTTTCTTGAGATAATATATCCTCTTATTATTTAAGCTATTTTATTTAGAATTTCTGTACCTTGATATCATTCTAATTGGTATAGCAAGTATTGAAGAGTTGTTTTAGCATTACATTTATATTTATTGTGTAACCTAGAATCTAACATCAAAAAGTGCTCAAGAACTATATTCAAATTAACCAATAAATGAAATATTTTCACTATTGAACCTAAGCAATCACTTGATATTATTAATAAACATATGAAAGAAGAATTTTTATTTCTTTTTTCCCCAAAGTACTCAGTAATCCAATAGGGAAAAGAAAGGAGTGACCTATTCTATTTAATATATATAAAATTAAATACTTTTCTAGTATAAAGGTGAATGAAAAATCACGTCTGTTATTCACAATATGTGTAATGCTATTTTTAAAGTGATATAAATGCAGATTACACATTAGTATTTTACCTAAGGATTTGCATAGCATTAGCTTATGTCTCTGGTAATAGTGAGTATTGATTTCCTGGCTTTTTCAGGAGTTTTTCAAAAGGTTTTACATACACTCACACACACACACACACACACACACACACACACACACACACACACACTAAAAATCCTCATTTCTAGCTGTCTTTTACTTTGTGGTGAAAAATGAAAGTGTGCTACTTTAAAAATTATCTGAGGGTGCCTGGGTGGCTCAGTCATTTAAACATCTGGCTCTTGATTTCCACTCTGGTCATGATCTAACAGCTCATGGGGTGGAGCCTCGTGTCGGGCTAGGGGGGCTGAAAGCAAAGAGCCTGCTTGGGATTCTCTCTTTCCCTCTCTCTCTGCCCCTCTCTTGCTCTCTTGCATGCACACATATTCTCTCTCTCTCTCTCTCCCTCTCTCTCTCTCTTAAAATAAACTTAAAAAATGATCTGGGGTATCCTTATATTAGTTTCTGGTAGGTAACCAATCTAAAGAAATTTTAGAGAAAACATAGTTATAAAGAATATAGGAGAGTGATAGATCCAGGTTTCCAGTTATGGCAAGAATGAATCTGGAGGATAAAAGGTACAGCATACTGTACTACTTCTGACTGTACATGCCACAGTAAGTGGCATTGTAATAGTATCGTATGGTGACAGATGGTAGCTACTCTTGTGCTGAGCATAGATTAACATATAGACTTGTCAAATTACTATGTTGTACACCTGAAACTAATGTAACATTGTGTGTTAACTATAATTTAAAAGTTTTGCAGTTAAAAAAATAATGGAGTAAGAGCTTTATAAAACTATATGTGCAGCTGTCTTTGCTCTTGCCTATTGTAGGATGATCAGCAAGTGTTTTCATTAAAGCAATTAGATGAACACTCTAAATACTTAAAATTATTACGTCTACTGTATACATGAAATGCTGAGCAAAGCAGGAAAAAAAAACTCAAGAAAGAACTCAGAATTTCCTTCAAAGAAGCCTTATCACAAAAAGATTAGATGGATGGGCCAATTGTCAGTTAAAAGGCAGAGGATGTATAAGGCATAAGGAAATTTTTTTCTGTATCGTATGATTCAGTTCTGTGTTTATTCAAAAGTGTTAAAGCAATAAAGGCTAAACATGTTTTCAAACTTTAATTACTAATGATATGTGTTAAGTGCCAACCCTCTGTCAAATTTGGCATCATCCCTTATACTGGGTAAATGCAGCTTATTTCTTGGATGTATTTCATGTACTTCATATTAGATGTAATATTAGTATTTCTAGAAGCACTTGGAAAGAGGTAATTTATATGATGATTAGGAGAAAACTTAAGCATCAGGAGACAGATTTCTCAAAGGACTTTTGTTTTGGGTATAAGTGTGAATCAGGCATTAAGTTGTAAATGCACGCTTCTTAGAAACTTAAGAGAATCGGGGCACCTGGTTAAAGCATCAGTTAAGCATCCAACTCTTGGTTTTGGCTCAGGTCATGATCTCACAGTTTGTGAGTTCAGGTCGCACACGGGATCCATGCTGAAAGTGGGAAGCCTGCTTGAGATTCTCACTCTCCCTCTCTCTATCCCTCCCCCGTGCACTCTCTTTGTCTCTCAAAAATGAATAAACTTAAAAAAAAAAGCAAAAAAACCTTAGAGAATCTTCTATGAGAGAAATAACAACAACAACAAAACTGACCATTTCTTCCACAGAAGATTAGAATCTAAACCTGAAGAGTACAACATATTAATCGATCTTTTAAATAATTAATTATTTTTAAAGCTTAGTGAGCCATCTTGCTTTGGAAATGAAGGAGACAATATATTTTTTGTTTTTGTTTTTAAAAGTAATTTGTTATGCTTTCTTGCATACTGAAGTCTTCTATTTCTCTTTCTTCAGTTCAGGTAGTAAATAGTAAACCAGAATATTAACTGAATTCTCATAAAACACGTACAATGATGTTTGGACTTGTTTTTATTTGTTTTTTGTTTTGAGTTGAGTTTGTAGCACTTTGTATGATCTTATGTGATTTCTGATTACTAAGTTGATATAAAATAGTAGAAAATGACTTATACTAACATTGCCTTTATATCTATATATTATTGCCAGCTGTTAGTTCCAACAGGAAGTTGGAAACTTCCATTTTTAAGTGAATTCATTTTATTTAATACAGTAATTAAATAATAATTCACATATACCTGAATTTCTCGTCAAGTAAAGGAATACTATGTAATATATTAAAAATATAAAACTTTCACATATATATGTATGATATGTATATCCCCTTTGCCATTTCTTTATTTTCATTTAGAATGAAAAGGCTTAGAGACTGAAAATAATTTAATTAGTCAAGTTCTTCTCATTTGATCTCATATAATGATCTGAGAGTTTTAAAATTGTAGAGAACTATCGTGCACATCATACAGTTTCTAAATGGTAATAAGTCTTAATACCAATAATTTGACAACTATATGTAATGCACATATTTCTTAAAAATGCATTACATAAAAACTGACACAAGATAAAATAGAAATCAGAATAGTTCTATAGGTATAATAAAAATTGCATTAATTATCAAAAAACTTTCCAAAGAACTCCAGTCCTAGATGCTTTCACTGAACTGTACTGAACATTTAAGGAATACATAATATCAATTTTATATAAGCTTTTTCAGAAAACGGAGAAGAATAAAATAACTTCCAACTCATTTTATGAAGTCATTGGAGTCCTAATAGCAAAACTTGATAAGGATGTTGCCAATTTAAGACTATACAAAAAATTAGAGGGTGGTAATCAAAGACACTTTCTTTTGTTATTAAAATAATGAGATATTTAACTAAGTAAAATCAAGTTTTACTAAAAATACACCTCCTGTCCTGTGACATGATTCAAATTATTTTAAAGTCTCCTGACCTTAGGAGGAAAAAAGTGAGAATTTTGATAATCCCATATAAAAGTGCAAATTCTCTATTCTTACTTCCTCTGCTGTTTTAAGTGAGCACTGAGTGTTTGCAACACTCTAATTTTAACAATAAAGGACAAGAGATATCTATAATAATCATCATACAATGTTATTATTTTTATGTTGTAAAGTGTATAATTAGGTGCTACTTATCTGGAAGTTAAATTGCTGATCACTTTGATCATTCAGAGGATATCTTCTACCTTGAAATATGTGAAAAGCCTTTCTAGCAGGATAGGATTATTTAGTGTAGTTAAGGAGAGCTAAAGATAGTTGTGTAGAGTGCCATTTGCCTAGAATGTTAATTGGTCTTGTAACAGAAGAAGAGTTTATTTCAAATTAGTTATTTAATAAATATATTGAGAATATGTTATATTCTACAGTTTTGGGAAATGATTGGTTAAAAACAATGAAATTATGTTTATTAAAACTTCTAAATATTCTTTGTGCACTATTGTGCATTGTGAATCACCAAGAAGACAATAAAATATGCAACTAAGGACAATATATGACTGTGCATTTTTTCAGTGCACAAAATTGTCCAGCTGAGTTTTTAAGTTGTTGCTGAAATCCAATTGTGCTCCATTTAGCAATCATGCGGTGCTTTTTTGAAAGGGAACATCTTTTCTAGGTAGTTCAAATTTGCCTGATTTGCCTTTCTAGAGTGAAGACATTTTTTTTTTGTCTAACTGGTTAATCTGGAATATTTTTCCAGTTTTACTGAGATACAATTGACATATAACCTTGTATTAGTTTAAAGTGTACAACATGATATATGTGTATATTGCAAAATAATTGATTACCGCAAATAAGTAAACATTCATCACCTTACATAGTTATAATTTTTTTCTTCTGATGAAATCTTTTAAGATCTGTTCTCTGTAATTTTATAATATACAATACAGTATTGTTAACTCTAGTAACTGTCATGTACATGACATCCTCAGAACTTATTTATCTTATAGCCAGAAGTTTGTACCTTTTGACCACCTTCACCTCTTTTCCCCACCTTCCCCAAGTATACAGAAGGTAATTCCTCTTTAAAATTTTTCATTTCCTTTCTTCTCTTTGTCCTCTACCACCCCCCCCCCCCGCCCCCAACACATGCTTTATTTTCCCCAGTTTTAGAGAAAAACCTTGGTGTTTCACCATTAAGAATGATTTTAGTTCTAGATTTTTTTTGTAGATGCCTTTTATCAGGTTGAGGAAATTCTCTTCTACTTTTATTTTGTTGAGATGTTTTATCAGGAAAGAAAGTGTTGGACTTTGTTAAATGGTTCTTCTGTGTCTATTGAGATAATTATGTGGTTTTCCTTTCTTATTTCATTCATATAATGAATTATATTAAGTTTTGGGTATGAAATCATAATTGCATTCTAATCAACTTTATTGAGATATACTTTACATACAAGAATATACATTCATTTTAAGTTAACAGTTCCATGAATTTTTCAAATATATTCTAATATATTCTTTGTGTCCAATAATTTTAGAATATTTTAGAATATTTTTATTTAGAATATTTTAGAATATTATTGTTACCCCCAAATTTCCTTCATAACTCTTGGCGATTATCTCTTCATAGCCAGCCCTTGCCAGTGCAGTATTTAATGTAATTGCTATTACTGTAGAATCATTTCACCTGTCCTAAAAATTTATGTAAGTAGAATCATGCAATTTATACTCTCTTGTATCTTATTTCTTTTACTCACATAATGTTTTAGGATCATGAAATGTTTTGCTTATCTGTAGTTCATTTATTTTCCTACTATCATTTTATTGTATGAATACACCATAATTTATCATTTTGCCTGGCAGTGGACATTTGTGTTGTTTTTATGTGGGAGCAATAATTATTTAAATGACTTGCTGTACAAGTCTTGGTATGGCTATGTATTTTTATTTTTCTTCTGAAAATACCTAGGAGTGGAATTTCTGGGTCGTTTGTGTTTTGTATATTAATTAATTAATAATAACTTTCAAGCTGTTTTTTAAAATGGTTACCATTTAATATTCCCACTAGCAATGTATGAAAATTTCAGTTGTTTCACATCTGCACTAGTTATTGTCAGTCATTTTAGTTCTCTGTTACTGAATGTATAGAGCTATTTCATTATGATTTTAATTTGGACTTCTTTGATACCTAGATGCATGTCAAGCATTTTAACATCTACCTATAGGCCATTTTTCTATCGATCTATCTATCTATATTTATTTTGTGAATTATCTGTTTAAATGTCACATTTTTCACATTAGTTGAAATGTTCTTTATGTGTTCTGGATACATACCCTTTATCAGGCATTTGTATTGCTAATAATTTCTCCCAGTGTGTGGCGTACATATTCATTATTTTAATGTTGTATTTTGAAGCACATTTTTAAAATCAATTCCAAATTATCATTTTTTTCTTATGATTTGTGCTTCATGTACTCTTAGAAATACTGTCCTATCGTAGATAAAAAAGAATTTCTTCTATGTGTCCTTCTGTACATTTTATTTGTTATTTCTAGAATTTCCACTTGATTGTCTTTTTGTTTCTGTTTCTCTTCTGGAATTTTCCATTTCTTGGCTGAAACATTCAGTCTCTAAATACATGGTATTTTATTTCACTGAGGATGTAGTAGCCACTTCTAAATTCTTGTCTGCTAGTACTAACATCTGGTTTCTCTTAGTTTGGGATTTAATTGATTTTCTTTTCTCTAGTCCTGTGTCCCATTTTTTTTTTTTTGATTCTTGGTATATCATGACATTTTGGTTTGTATATTAGACATTATGAATATTACATTATGTGGATTCTTGATTCTGTTATTATCCTGTAATGATTACTGTTTCCTTTCTTTTAGTAGGTATTGTTCTTGATCGTACTTGACCTTTACATTTTGGTTCTTGGGGAACAAATCTGGTCTTGATTCAGATATTTTTTCCTTAGTTAACTCTTGTTGAATCTCTTTTGCATGTGGATTCATGAGGGGTCAGTCACAGTCATGGGGAGAAAGTTTGAATATTCCCTTCTCTGGCTGTTTCCTAGTTTTGATTCCACTGCTATCCTTGTAGTTCCAAGATTGCTGGCTTCTCTTTTCAAGTTTCTCCAGACCAGAAAAACTATGGACTTTTCCATGTGTGCATCCTGCTGCCCGTGTGTATGTCTTTCAGACTGTACTTAAGGCTGCAGTATAACCTGAGCTGAAACCAAGAGTCAGATACTTAATTGACTGAGTCACTCAGTTGCCCAACAGTCTTTTTGCTTCTGTCCACACTGCAGAACAATAAAATATTTGTTTTTTTTAATTGCATTATGTCTCTGCTAGATTCGCCCAACTTTTGCAGGGTTAGACAGTGTAATGGACAGGTAACTCATCCCTGATGAAATACTTTCATCCATTGAGACAGAAGTGTAATCACTCTCTATTCCCTCATTGAATTATACTAGGTAACTGCACATCAGGGTAAATAGAAGTGGGAGATATTACTTGTACTAAATAAGGAAAATTGTGTAGAGGATTTCTTTTTCTGCCATTTTGTCAAATTTGTGATGTCACTGATTATCTGGTCCCCAACTGTAACATTTCCTTCTGTGGGTGTGAATTTTCGTCACTTTATTATGTACAAGTCATCATCTTACTTAGAAACTGATAGAATGTACCTTTATTTTTCTTAAAGTTATCTTGAAGTCTGGGCATTCTTTTTTTAATGTTTATTTTTGAGAGAGAGAGCAAATATGCATGTGCACGTGCATGCATGGGGGAGGGGCAGAGAGAGAGAGAGAGAGAGAGTGAGAATCCCAAGTACGCTTGGTATTGTCATGACCTAAGCTGAAACCAAGAGTCCAATGCCCCTGAACAGTTTTGTATTCACAAAATTATCTGGTATTATTTAAACCTTTATTATTGTTGATTTTCATCGTGGTTACAATTCAGTTTATTGATTCTTCTGAATTTAGTTTTCATAGTTAAGTGGTAAGTACATTTAAATTTCCATTAGCAATTTTCATTTTTCTCTTGTTTTCCACAAAATATGTTTTTAGTGATAACAGACATTTTTATTTTCCCTTTCTGTTCCTTTCATTTTCCAGCTGCCATTTGCTTTTCATTTTCCATGTTAAATTGTGCTAATAATTAAAGCTGGACTTTTAATTTTCTTCTCTGGGCATGATTCCATTGTTTTATTTTATGAATGCTCAGAGTGGTAAATGTGGACAAAATATCCCTACAGTCTAAAAATTAAAGGCAGACAAATCCTATCCATCTTGTGCTCTAATCAAGCCTTGAACTCTGGCAGTTTACTCCCTCCTAGTAGCAGCCTGCTGTATGTCAGGTGTGTCACAAATTTGCTTTCTCCCTTTTCAACTTTGACAGATAACCAAACTGCATACTTCTGTTTTCAGCAAATTACGTATTCTTTATGGGAGCCACTAAAAAATTGCCGGTGTTATTACCAGGTGATAATTTCCACTTAAAGTGTAAGCACAATGCAACTGTTAAATAGAGTCAAAACTATTTGATTCTATATGAACCTGTTTAAAATACTGTGAAGTATTCCAAATGCAGTATTATCTAGTTGGAAGTCACCAAAATGCTTTAAATACTACCATTTGAATATTATAATTGATATTCACTCCTTGTATTTATTAATCACAGGTAAAGTAAATTTATATTTAGTTGAAAGTTTATAAAATTATGGGCTGTGATATCTGCACTTGAAAATTAGTTCAGGCCTCCAATGGGGCAGTAAAATACTCAATACCTTGGATACACAGGGGAGATTAATAATCTGATCTGAATTTGAAATAGTTATAAAGATATGGAACATTTTCAGAGATACTGAGCAGATGATCTGAGTGACAAATCATTTATAAAATGTAACTTTTTTTCTTATTTTTTTAATGTTCATTTATTTTTGAGAGAGAGAGAGAGACAGAGAGAGACAGAGCATGAGCAGGGGAGGGGCAGAGAGAGAGGGAGACACAGAATCAGAAACAGGCTCCAGGCTCTGAGCTGTCAACACAGAGCCCGATGTGGGGCTAGAACTCACAGACCGTGAGATCATGACCTGAGCTGAAGTTGGAAGCCCAACTGACTGAGCCACCCAGGCCCCCCATATAGAATATAACTTCTGAAAATATTTAGTAAAGGGGAGCATTATGCATCAGTTAAGTTGTCGGTTAAGCGTCCAACACTTGATTTTGGCTGAGGTCTTGATCTCGTGGTTTGAGAGATGGAGCCCTGTGTCTGGCTCTGTGCTGACAGCACAGAGCCTGCTTGGGATTCTTTCTCTCCCCCTCTCTGCCCTTTGCCCTTCTCATGCATATGCATTATTGGTCTCTCTCTATCTCAAAATATAAAAACTTTTGGGGTGTCTGGGTGGCTCAGTCGGTTAAGCGTCCGACTTCAGCTCAGGTCATGATCTTGCAGTTTGTGAGTTCGAGTCCCGCGTTGGGCTCTGTGCTGACAGCTCGCAGCTCGCAGCTCGCAGCTGGGAATCTGGAGCCTGGAGCCTGTTTCAGATTCTGTCTCTCTCTGCCCTTCCCCCACTTGTGCTCTGCCTCTGTCTCTCAAAAATGAATAAATGAAAAAAAACATAAAAATATAAATATATAAAAACTTTAAAAAATATTTAGTAAAGTTCTAAAGTGCAGTCTTACCAGAAAGATTCTTCAATTATATCAAGTGAGCTGAAATATAATCACCAGCCTCAATTTTTTCCTTTCTAATAGACTGTATTTTGTAACAGACTTTTTTTCACTCTTGATATTGACAAATGTATAATGACATGTAGCTACCATAATAGCATACAGCATACTTTCTCTGACCAAAATCCTATGTGTTTTGCTTGTTTACCCCTCCTTTTCTCCCCTGGTAACCACTGATTTTTACTGTCTCCAGTTTTGAATATCATATGCTTGGAATTATATACTATGTAGCCTTTTCAGGTTAGCTGCTTTCACTCAGTAAAATTTATTTAACATTTTTCCATGTCTTTTCATGGCCTAAAAACCCATTCTCCTTTATCACCATTGTCTGGATATAACACAATTTATCTATTCACCTACTGAAGGACATCTGGTTTATCCAGGTTTTAGATAAAACCTAAATAATAAAGCTCCTATAAACATCCTTGTGCAGGTTTTTTGGGTGCCTGGGTGGCTCAGTTGGTTAAGTAGGACTTTTGAATTTGGCTCAGGTCATGATCTCACAGTTCATGAATTCAAGCCCCATATCACACTTTTTGCTGATACTGTGGAGTCCTTTTGGGATCCCCCCTCTCTCTCTCCCTCTCCACTGCTTGCTCTCTCTCTCACTCTCTCTCTCCAAAATAAATACATAAACTAAAAAAATCCTTGTACAGGTTTTTGTACGGACATAAAATTTCAACTCCTTTGGGTAAATACCAGGGACCATAATTCCTGGATTGCATAGACAGACTATGTTGAGTTATATTAGAAATAGCCAAACTGTGTTCCAGAGTGTTGCCTCACATTTACACTGGCATTTGATATTATCATTGTCCTGGATTTTGACCGTTCTAGTGTGTAGTGATATGTCATTGTTGTTTTAATTTGCATTTCCCTAATGGCATATAGTGTGGAGTATCTTTTCATATGCTTATTTGCCATCTCTGTATCTCCTTTGGCGAAGTGTCTGTTAAAGTCTTTGTCTCATTTTCTAATCAAGTAATTTCTTATTGTTGAGATTTAAGAGTTCTGTGTATATTTTGGATGATAGTCCTTTATCAGATGTGTCTTTGCTAATATTTGTTTCCATTGTGTATCTTGTATATTCATATTCTTGATGGTGTCTTTTACAGAGTAGAAAATTTTAATTTTATTGATCAACTTCAATTTTAAGTTAAAGCATAAGGAAGGTCCAATTCAGCAGTTTGATACAATTTAACATGTCTTTATTTTTGTGTGTTGAGAGTATTATTGCTAGGAGTGAATCCTCAATTCCTTGAACACTGTTTTTATTCCTATCATAAAATTAACAGATTATTTTTGTATCTTTTGGAAAAAGGTAAAAAGCATAAAGTTAGCTGATTCACATATATATCTTTTAAAAATCAACTTATTGGGGCGCCTGGATGGCTCAGTCGGTTAAGCGTCCGATTTCGGCTCAGGTCATGATCTCACAGTCCGTGAGTTCGAGCCCCGCGTCGGGCTCTGTGCTGACAGCTCAGAGCCTGGAGCCTGCTTCTGATTCTGTGTCTCCCTCTCTCTCTGACCCTCCCCCATTCATGCTCTGTCTCTCCCTGTCTCAAAAATAAATAAACATTAAAAAAAATTAAAAAAAATAAAAATAAAAATCAACTTATTGGCATAGTTTGCATATAATAAAATGTACCTATTTTAACCGTAAGCTCAGTCAGTGTTGATATATATGTATGTATACATCGTTTAATCATCATTATAATCCATTCTAGGTAATTTCCACTATTCCAAAAAGCTTTATCTTGTCCCTTTAACTCTCTCTTTGACCTCTTTTCCCTACTCCCCTCTGCACCAAACAACCATTTGTCTACTATCTCTCAGTATAGATTTTACCTATTTATAGTCACATACACAGAATCCTAATATTGTGGTTTGTGTCTGGGTACTTTTGCTTAGCACAACATTTTGAAGACTCACCCATGTTTTTGCATGTACTAAATATTTGTTCCTTTTAATTATTGAGTAGTGTAAATATACAACAGTTTGATTTTTCGTGTTTTTTGTTTCATATATATAGCTTTTTTTCTCTCAACTTCCTCATTTCTCCTTGGAATCTGAAAGTGAACATGTTTTAAACTTGATTTCTAATATTTCAGAAATATCAAAAATTTGTATCCACTTTCTCATACCAAAACATTTGAGTTTATTCTTGACTCCTCTAACTCAAATCCTACTATAAATGACCAAGTGTAGATTCCTAAACATGTGTGTTTATTTCACCATATCCACTGATGTAGTTCTAATTTTAACTACCAGCATTTCTTGCCTAAGATTTTATAACTTTTGCATAACTCATGTCCTCATATATAGTCTTAGCGTCTCCAATCAATTCTTTCCCCATTTACTGGTGTGTGTTTTTAAACAGAAAATCCTTTCCTGGTTACAATCTTCAATTGCTTCTTTCCATTATAGAAGAAAATGAATATCATAAATAAGGCATACATGTCTCTTAATTTACCTCAGTAGCCTAGTGGACTCTAATCCTTCTTCACAAAACGTTAGCCTCACTATCTTAATTCAGTACCTTCCTGCCTCAGGGCCTTAAGTTCCCTCCCCTATTCATATGCATAATTCATACTCACATTTCAAATTTCAGCTAAAAATTACTTCATCAGGGAGACCTTTCTTGAGTTTACTGGTTACATGAACCTCTCTTATTAAAGGTCCCATGTCATCATGAATCCTACTTTTTTTTTCCCTACTGCTTTTTGACCATTATTTAATTATTAATGCATTTGCTTAATGTCAATGTCTTTATATAAGTGCCTTTATCTGTAAGGGGAGATGCCATATTTATTTCACCCATTGCTGTATTCATAGTGCTTAATAAAGTATTCCAGTATTTCAAGTTCTTAACATTTGTTGAATTAACTGTGATGGAAATGAGTCTTTGAAATTAGATATATCAATGATCTGGACTGAGAGATAATGGGAAAGGGAAAGAAGTCAAGACCTAGGGAAATACAAGGAAAAATACAGAGAGAATAAAACGTATGGCACTGGAGAAGAAAATGTTCTCCTGCTAAAGGAAAAAAAAAAAGTATTCATTTGTTAATATGATCAGAGGAGGAGATGCTCCAAAGCAACTATATCAAACCACCCCAAAAATCCTCATACTAATGAAGGTAAATACTTTTTATATGATATTTAAAGAATAGTAAGATTTTGAATTAGAAAATTATAAAATAATAATTCATTTCTTAAGTACAATATAGACTTTATTGTAATATGAACAGTATAATTAGAGGAGACCGGTACCCAGGCTATTTCTAAACTGTGTCTTTTATAGGCAATGTTACCTTGAGAAGCATCTAAGTTAATTTTACTCTGATATTTATGAGCTCTATCATGTAGGAAAGCTATTGAAACCTCTCCCTGCCTCAGTTTCCTGATTTAAGATAAAATTTATTTCATAGCACTGTTATAAGGATTAGATGCAGTGATATATAATCATTAAGTGCACACCATAGGGAGTTTTACATCCATGCTTGGGAACTCAAGATATAAATATTGGTACTGTATTGTTGTAGATGTACTTATTTTATCATCACTGCCATTATTGCTAGAATAACATTTGGCTAAGGGTAAGGAAATTGTGTCTTTTCTCAATAATGGAAAGAAGAATCTTTGGGCAGATGCATTAACTTCAAATTCAATTCTATTATCTCAAAAAATGGGATAATGGTATTCACCTTGTCAGCAGGAAAGGGTTCTTATGAGGCCCAAATGAATAAATGAATGTGAAGGCAATTTGGACATTGTAAATTACTATCATTAAGATTATACCACAACTTGGAAGCACTGATTTGAAGCACAGTTCTAATGAAGACAAGTTTGTACATTTAATTCCTTTATGGAGAAGTTGATTTTTTGTTTTGTTTTGTTTTTTGTTTTTGTTCAGTGGCATTGAAGGGCGTTCCTTACTGGAGACTAGCCAGTGTTCCTATGTTCTCTCTAGATTACAGAGCAATGGTGATCATTTAAAAATGCATTGTTTGGGGTACCTGGGTGGTTCAGTCAATTAAGTGTCTTGCCTCTTGATTACAGCTCAGGTCATGATCTCATAGCTGTGAGAGGGAGCCTGAATCAGGCTCTGCACTGGGCATGGAGCCAGCTTGGGACTTTCTCTCCTCCCACTGCTTCTCCCCCACATGCCCTTGCTCTCTCTCTCTCGGGGGGAGGGGAAAAAAAGCATTGTTTGACCAGCCAAATGTACAACCATTTTGAGCACAAACAGTATTCTAATTAGAGGTCTGAAAGTATTTAGTCTCCTTGGCTTTAATGTGCTAATTTGATCAACTACATTATTTTATGTAAATTTTCTTGTGTTGTCATATCTGTTCATTCTAAAGTGTTTGCTGGTCTACCTCTGCTTGCTCACCTTCTTGATGATACCTTTGAAATTATGTCAACAGTTATTATGTTTTACATTAAATATACATATATATATATATACATATACATATATATGTGTGTATGTATATGGTTTTATATATGGTTTATTTATATGGTTACATTTATTTATATGGTTACATTTATTTATTTTTGAGAGACAGAGAACTAGCATGAATGAATGTGGGAAGGGCAGAGAGAGGGAGACAGATGATACGAAGCGCACTATGTGTTATGAGCACAGAGTGCAGTAGTACAGGGCTCAAACTCATGAATCCGAGATTATGACCTAAGCAGAAATCAGGAGTGATTTCTGAGCCACCCAGGAGCTCCAACAGTTGCTGTGTTTTACATTTTAACATGCTGCTCAATGTAGTATTAGATTAGCATTAGATTCTCTGAACATAGGCTTTTTTTCTTGTAGAAAACAACAACAACAAAAAAAAGAATTTGGTTTAGTTAAGACCTTTGCAGAATTTAGCCTGTTTCATACAAAATCTCTGTACTTGGTCATGGAGGACAATGTAATATGGCGGAAAAACCTAGATTTTAGTGCTAGCTCTGTCACTTAATAGTTTTGTGACCTTTAAGAAGTTATCTATGCTTTTTAAGCTTCTGATCCTTTTTCTGTAGTATGGGCATAATAATAGCCACCTTACACATGGATGTTGTGGAAATAAATAAGATAATAGGAGACACTCAAACAGTGCTATGCAGGAACTAAGACTACTTAGAGAATAAGATAACGGGTTTCCATTTCATTATGTCTTCATGTTATACGCATATATAAGGGAACGATGGGCCCAATTTCCGCCTCTTACCCCCATTTTTTACAAAGCAGTTAAATGCAAGCACAGTTGGTTGTTTAGTTCTGGGGATAAGGGAGTGACATATCATTTTAATGGGCACAGCTGAATCTGTACTGCAAAGAGAAAGAAGAGGGTTAACTGTCATGCATATAAATTTTCTGAATGTAATTCAGACAATTGTACTACTTGATATATGTAAATTAATTTTTATATAGAGCTTATTAGTAGACATATGGGGTCTTTGAGTTTGAGTCTGCAATGTGAAAGTTATTGGCAACTTACGGCCTCTAAATGGGAAGGGTCTAATCATTTTATAGCAATACCCCATTGTGACAAGACCCATCTACTCATTGTAGTTATGCAGATATTAGGAAATTCCCACCACTCTGTGAATCGGCATGTGTCAGGACCAGGGCTATGGATACTTTTGGAGGATATATTTAAAATTTCCTATGTAGTGATGATTCTACCTTCTATCCCAGAAGGCCTCTGGGCATAAGGGTATCAATACCTATACTGTTTATTCATAAAGCACTTAACAGTATGCCAGGGACTGTACTATGTGTGTTTCATGAATTTTATGCTTTATGAAACTTATGAGAAATTATATATTTTTACAGAAGTATAAGCTGAGACTTAGATAAGTTCAATAATATAGCTAAATATCATATGGTGAAAAATGGTGAAGACAAAATTTGAACACAAGCAACCTTACATGAGATCCCTTTCTTTTGTGCATGGCTACAGGGAAGGTCTTAAAGAGGAAATTCTCTGTAAGAAATAACAGAAGGGGATCAACATCAGGACATTGCTATTTCTGGACACCTAAGTGGCAATTTAAACAAATTATGAAAGACTGACACAGAATAACATACCAACACTATACATATGTGTATGGATCAATATGTAAACTATGTTTTTCATGAAAAAAATACAAGATGCAGCTTCATGTTAAAATTTCTATAAGGCAATATTTGTGTAGCATAGAATATTTTTGGAAGTCCATACATGAAATTGATGTGGTTACCTGATTGGCGCAGTGCTTAGTAGATAATAGTGATGGGGTAGGGGGCACTGACTCTTCTCAGATTATTTTTCATATTTGAAATAGTTTAGCTTAAAATAGGTTAGCAGTGAGAGTGAGAGCACACATTAAACCTTATCTCAAAGTGGTCTACATTAAAAAAAAAAACAACTTTGTGCTTTATGTCCCAAAGAAGATTAGTAATATAGGTAGAGGCAGTATTGATTTATGCATACTGCTATCCCCTTAGTATTCTAGATAATCTCCTGGTTTATTCTGTCTTTGTCAGCAGAAAGTATGATTAACATTCAGCCAAAGTATTATTTTTCATCTAGAAATTGAAAATGTGAATTCTTTAAAAAGGGAAAGGACAGAGCATTCACCTATTTTACTCAAGCAGTTTACACTTTCGAAGTGGTGAACAGATTGATAACACTGAACTGGTACATCAAAATAATTAAGCTTTAATCTCCCATTCAAAGACTTCAGCTTAGGGGTCACAAGGAATCAAGAAAACTTTTTTTCTTTTTAATCAGTCTTGGATGATTAGTGACTTTGTTTGTGGAATGATCATTTTCCAAGTACAGCAATGCAGTGTTAGAGTAAAATAGGGGGAAAAGATTAAGGAGTTTAATTTACTTGGCATGTTATAACTATGATTATTAAAACACTAAGAATTACAGCAAAACTTTATCATTTGTTAATATTACTTTTGCCTCAATGGGGGTTATATTGAGAAAGCAATATTCTAGACATAAAGGCCACTGCGAAGCTGTATTTTTTTTTTAAACTTTATACTTTCTTGTAAAATAACCCCCTGGGTACTTAAAATGAAATCTATTTCTTTGTTGGAATGTAATTCCTCCCCCTCCCTCAATAAACTTTCCATCTCTGGTTATTATTGCAATGTTGTTCAAATAAAAAGACAGGTTCAGAATACTGATATATTAATCAGCATGTCTTATACCATAAGAAATAGGATAAAGGGAGCTGTGTATTATTCCTCAATAAGAGTTTTGTTGTATAATACCACACTTGGGATCCTCCTTTTGGTTTTATCATGAGATTGATTGCATTTAGAAAGTATATGCAGGAACTGTATTAAATGTAGAAGATCCATGTCAAATAAAATGAAAAAAAAAATTCCCCAAAATAGAACTGAAGCTTTTATAAAAGAGGTCAATAATTTCACCTTAGCAGGTCTTATAATTTGTGCCTGTTTTAGTAGTCAGACCTGTCTTTTTCAGAATCAATAGGTATTCCTTGGTTTCTAAGCATGAATGTTGTCAGAAAGTTGGTTTTGATAGGGTTGAGATGTTCAAAATAAAGACTAAGGAAAATATAGGCAGGTTTCTAAGCATCTGTCATGACAGAGTTGTATTATTTAATAATACTTTGTGATGGAAACCATCTTTTCCATGAGAAAAGTAGTATTACAGTTAGAAAGGACAAGATCATATTTATCAGGGTCAGAATAGTATTTGGTAGGGTTTCCTGAGAATTTAAAGAAAAAAAAATGATACTAAAAATTTGGACCAAGAAGTATGCTATTTTTCAAACAGCAGCTTGTCTTACTAGCCTGCTTTGAGATCTGTGTCCTGTGTAGTAGAAGTCATAATGTTTTTTTCTGTATTGAAAATTTCATGTTATGTATAAAGTCTATGAGACACACATCTTGTAGTGGATTAATCACTGTTTATTAGACCTTTTAGGGCACCTGGGTAGCTCAGTTAGTTCAGTGTCTGACTCTGGACTCCAACTCAAGTCATGATCTCACGGTTCTTGAGTTTGAGCCCCAAGTTGGGCTCTCTGCTGACAGCACTGAGCCTGCTTGGGATTCTCTGTTTGCCCCTCCCCTGCTTGCGCTTTCTCTCTCTCTTAAAATAAATAAATAAACATTTTAAAAACAAACAAACTTTTAGAATTGCCTAGTACCCTCATGGATGACTTTCTGACAAAAAATAAGGTTAAGATATGGGTGTATAAAGAATGTTGCTCAAATTGTCTGTTTGCGTTATGTACAAGATTCATAAATAATTGTTATTTGGGGTCCAACAGATTCAGAAATCAACTTTGAATACCACCCGACCAATGGCTTATCTTCACATATTATGAAGGCATCGGAAGGATTATATAAATATTACTAGATTCACATCATTAAATAAGATCAATTTGCTATGTATTCTCATCTTAATACAGTTACTATAAACATTCAAAAAATGTAAATGCTATATAGTTCATTTTTATAAAAAGATATACATATACACTTAAAATAATCAATAAGGTAAGTGTAAAACTCACCCTATTCCCACAGCAGTTTTCTTGCTCTTTAACCCTATTATTGATAATGTTTAAAAATTTAAATAATATAGGGGTGCCTGGGTGGCTCAGTAGGTTGAGCACCCGACTTCGGCTCAGGTCATGATCTCATAGTTCGTGGGTTCAAGCCCCACATCAGGCTCTGTGCTGACAGCTCGTAGCCTGGAGGCTGGAGCCTGCTTCAGATTCTTTGTCTTCCTCTCTTTCTCTGCCCCTCTCCTGCTCACACTCTGTCAATCTCTCTCTCAAAAGATAAATAAACATATTTTTAAGTAATATAGTTCAAAATTTCCGTTAGTTTTTACACACACGTTTTAAATTTATAGATAATAAAATTTACCTTTTTGGTATACAGTTCTTCTGTGAATTTGGACAAATGTATGGGGTTGTGTAACTACCACAATGAGCAACTTATAGGGCAGTCCCATCACCCAGAGTATTCCCCAGTGGTGCCCATTTTTATTCATCCTTTTGCAATTCCTAAAACCTAGCATCTACCATCTTTTCTTATTCTCTACAGTTTTGCCTTTTCCAGTATGTCATACAGATGGAAGCATGAAGTACAAAGCCTTTGGAGACTGGCTTCTTTCCCTTGTTATAATGCATTTGAAATATGGACATACTGTTGCTTGTATCAATAATGTGTTCCCTTTTATTGCTGAGTAATATTGCATTGTATGGATTCACCACAGTCTTTTTATCCTTTTAGTAGCTGAAGGCCATTTAGGTTGTTTTCAGTTTTTGGAGCATATGAATAAAATTACTATAAACATCCAGGTACAGGATTTTTATGAATATAAGTTTTATTTCTCTTGGGTGAAAACTAGGTAAGGGGTTGTTGAGTCATATGGTAAATATGTGTTTAATCTTATAAGAAAATACTAAATTCTTGGCTGTACCATTTTTGCATTGCTATCATCAGTGTATGAACTTTATGATTGCCCTGCAAACTGGACAGTGCCTGTGGCTTTATCAGGTTGTTGTTTGCCAATCCAGTAGAGGTTCTTTGCCAATCTGTTTCTCTTTGTGGTTTTAACTCATATACCTAATGACTACTAATTTTCGTATACTTATTTACCACTCCTATTTCCTTTGGTGAAGTGTCTTTTCAAATATTTTCCTCATTTTTTTTTCCACCGGGTTGTTTTCCTGTTTTTGAGTTTTAAGAGTTCTTTATGTTCTATGGATTCAAGTTCCTTATGAGACCTCACCTTTGCAGATATTTTTCCTAGTCAATAGTTTGCCTTTTAATTCTTTTAAAGTGTCATCCACAGGAAAAAAAAAAGTTTTAATTTGATGAAGTAACATCTATCAATACATTCTTTGGAACTCATTCTCTTCATGTTATATTTAAGAACCCTTGCCTATTTTAAGGGTCACAAAAATGATCACTGTTTTCCTTTAGAAGTTTTAGAATTTAACATTTTAGGTTTATGATCTGTTTGAGTTAATTATTATACGAGATACCTGGTCAAAGCTTCATTATTTTTTCTTGCATGTGGATATGCAAAGGTTCCAGCACCTTTGTTAAAAGGCATGCTTTGCATATTTGACAAAAGTCAATTGATCATAGTTGTGTGGATATTTGTGGATATTTTGTTTTGTCCTATTTATTTATGTGTCTGTCCCTTCACTGATGCCACACTGTTTTGATTATTGTAGCTTTATATCAGGTAGAATGAGTCTTCCAACTTCCAAAAAGCTAGTTTTCAAAAATAAATAAATAAAGTAGAATTAAATAAAAAGTGGAAAAATTCTGCCATGCTAATACCTACGCTAGAACCCCTAGTCCTCCTTGTTAGATTGTTCAGTTTTTTTAGGCTTTTTTAGTTTGGATCTGGAGGTAACCAGCACTTCTGCTAAGGCAGGGCTTACATGTAGACGGTGCAATTGCATAGGAAGACTTTAAGATATTAAAGTGATTTCTGTCCTATTCAGACTCTTAGAACATGAACCACTGTTATTAGGCTTGTACCCTAGTCATGCAATTGCATAGGAAGACTTTAAGATATTAAAGTGATTTCTGTCCTATTCAGACTCTTAGAACATGAACCACTGTTATTAGGCTTGTACCCTGTTTGAACGTCTTACTCTCCACTGAAGGGTATTGTCCTCATGCCTATTGTTGTGTTCACTTGCTCCTTTTTGAGGATTATGGCTTTTTTTCACTCTGTTTCATCTGTTATTAAGACCATGTCTACTGATCTTCCTATTCACAGTGCTTATGTATGAAATATATATGCTCATTTTCAAAATAGGTATCTTTCACCTCAGTGGGCTTTTAGTAAGGAAGAGGAAAAAACCTGTGTGCTGAGTTCCTCATCCTGAACCAGAAATATATAGGGAAGTTCTGATATGAACTCATAACCACTCTTTAATAAGGAATTAGTGCAAATCTTTGGATACTTTTGGCAGATGAAAATCCTTTCGCCCATGTCTGGTGGGTGAACTTTCTTAATTTATTTCTATTAATTTTTTCTTTGTCTCTCATCAAGTTTCCCACCTGTCAGAACTAGTATGTTAATTATGTTGATTCCTCCTATCAGGATTCCTATTGCTAATTGCACAAACATTTAATATTTTTCCTAGTTATCATTTCTTATTTTCATTTCAGATAACAAATTTGCTTCTTAATTATCTCAACAATATTCCTACTTGTATGGAATGGAGCAGTGAAATAACTTAAGGCAGAAAGTCAACTTGGAGCTTGCATTATTATTATTATTATTATTATTCTTTAAACCATTTAAATATTTAAAAACAGAGAGAGAGAGAGAGACAGCGACAGAGACAGAGCATGAGTGGGTGAGGGAGGGGCACAGAGAGACAGAGAGAGAGAGACACACACAGAATCTGAAGCAGGTCCCAGGCTCTGAGCTGTTAGCACAGACCCTCACGTGGGGCTCGAACTCACGAACCGCGAGATCATGACCTGAGCCCAAGTCGGACGCTCAACAGACTGAGCCACCCAGGTGCCCCATCATTTAAATATTTTAAAAGAATTCATTTTTATGCCCAGTTTCCTGTCTTTCAATCAGATAAGGATGGGGAGAACACACTTAAATGCATTGATTCCTGAATTTTCATAACTATAAAATATATTGGTGTTTCTGTGACTCAGCCTCACCTTTTCATACATGCTAAACAAAACCCTAGTGGTCAAATAATATGTTGGTAAGCTCAATAACTGGAAGAGCTATGCCTAGGTCCTAATCTCCTCATTCTCGTTGTTTTCCTTAAAATTTGTTTTTTTAAATCTCCCTTTTGAATGCCATTACCACCAAAACAAAGAAAAAATCCATTCATGTTTAGCCTTACTGGCTATTGCTGTATTTTGTGTTGATGTAGAAATGACTGATCTATTAACCATTTGAGGGAAGTGACTTAATTTAGGCCCATATGAGATGTAGTTCTGTCAGTAGTATGCAAAATGTTGATTTACATTTACAGAAAAAGAATCCTGATCTAGTGGTTTTTCTGAACTGCATTAGAATCTGTGTCACGTTTACATGTTTTAGACTTTATGAATATGTTATTTGCAAATGTTTGAGCAATAAAATAATACAATTATAAAACACCTTCTGTCAGGATGCTCAAAGCACTATGTATATATAATAATTACAACAGTATAAAAATATAATAAGCAATCACCCACTAAGATAAATTTAGGAAGAAAAAGTTTGGAATAGTGTTACATAAATGTAAAGAGGATTAATTGTAAATTCAAAAAAGGACTGCAAACATGATTAAATGCAAAGACAAACACAAATCAAGCTGAACGCATTTGTCTTTGGGAAAGGAATTATAAAAATGTTTGGCAGTAAAATGAAACTGCTTATAAGTCATTTCAAAATAATGATACACCCTGGATGATTTTATTGGTTTTATAGCTTTAAAGCTGTGACCCAGTGCCTTGTATGTGCTTTCTTGTAAAGTTATAATCTAATTATGAAGTGACCAAATATTAAAGAGCTGCTGTGAATCTGCTGCTGCCTCCAAATGTTACCTCTGATGTTTAAAACTCTTCTAATGGAAATTGCATGCACTAACTATCAATAGAAAAAGATTAAATACTATGGTGCAGTGAAGTGAAACAGAGATTGGTTTTTCTCCCTGTTGAGGTTATGATTGGATTATTGTGAACTCAATATTTGTCCCAAAAGAAAATTATTTCTTTCTTTAAATATACATTGCAATAATTGAAGAGACAAGGTTATTCATGGAAGTTAAGGGGTGTTTTGAAACCATTAGAAATACTTGCATATTGTATCTTTCCTTCTACTCTAAATTCCCCTTTACCTCAATCCCAAATCTGTTGTTATTTTATGAAAAGATTGTGCAGTGCTCCAGGAGACAGAAACAGGTTTCTCACCTCTAGAAACTTGTTAGAATGGTTCGTGTACCTCTGTTTCTGTCTAGGAACTTGTGTGTGTGTGCGCGCGTGTGTATGTGTGCGTGTGTATGTGTGTGTGTGTGTGTTTGTAAGTCTGTGTGTGTCTGTGTGGTGCTTAAGTAGTTGGTAAAGGAGGAGGGAAATCTAAGATCTGGTTAGCTTACCTACCTCTTTATAATACTTATAGCCCTTAGGAAGCTGTTTATGGTTCTTCATTGTCTCTGTCCTGCTCACTCTTCTACTTTGTAGCATCCTACTCCAGAATGCCACACTTTAGTAGTGCACTCAGGCCACTCTTTAGTTTTCTCCTGGGAAATACCTGTCCATGCTATAAAATGACACCATCCTTCTATATTATCCTTTACATTTCTACAAATCTTATTCCTTAAGTGCACATATTAGTTTTTATTTTTTTATTTATTTTTTTTAAATTTTTTTAACGTTTATTTATTTTTGAGACAGAGAGAGACAGAGCACGAACGGGGGAGGGTCAGAGAGAGGGAGACACAGAATCTGAAACAGGCTCCAGGCTCTGAGCTGTCAGCACAGAGCCCGACACGGGGCTCGAACTCGCGGACCGTGAGATCATGACCTGAGCCGAAGTCGGCCACTTAACCGACTGAGCCACCCAGGCGCCCCAAGTTAGTTTTTAAAAAATTAAAATTCTCACTAATTCACCCTGAAGTATGAATGTGAAAATGACTATATTCTCATCTTTAGGAATAGTGATCTAATAAAATTCTGCTTCCATACTCAAATAAGTATATATTAGAAAATAAAATTTTAGACCAGATAGATATGGTAGGTGAATTGTAGCCTCCAAGATGATTCTACTCCTTGATCCCTTGACCCATAGACTGTGAATATATTATTTACCATGTCAAAAGGAACTTTGTAGATGTAATTAAATTAACTGATTAGTTGAATTTAAAACAGGGAAATTACCCTGGATTATCCAGCAGCCAGGGTCCAATATAATCACATGATCCCTTAAAAGCAAATTCAGAGAAATTCAAAGCTTAAAAAAATGCAGTGGTCCTTTGTTTGCTTGAATTTGAAGGGAGTAATATGTCAAGAAAACGGGGATCTCAGTTCTACAACCACAAGAGGCTAAATTATGTCAATGATCAGTGATCTTGGAAGATGGTAATAAGAAGCTCCAGATGAGAATTGTCACCCTGACTGATACCCTGAGACCTTATAAGACTATCATTCATTCATTCATTAAAAAGTAACCATTTAGAAAACAAATCTAAATTAACCATTTAGAAAACAAATCAGATAAATCTCCTGCCCTTAAAACTTTCCAGAGGGATAGAAGAGATAAAGTATACAATGAATTATATGAAATGGTTCATGGGTAGTATTTTTTTTTTTCATAAAACAGATATGAATCAATTGCTCTGAGACTTCAGCAAGTAAATTGTCACTTAAAGTTGGGATATGTTGGAAGGCTTCTTGGAGTAATTGGCATCCAGGCTGAGTTGACTCAAATTTCACCACTTTATTTTGACCAGCAATTGAAAGTGTTAATTTCTACATCATTTGCTCATCCAAGATCAGCTTTACGCTTGACAACTATTTAGTAATTATGTTTATTATTTTTATTATGTTCATGTATTATGCTTCTTTTCATGTTCTAAAATAAGGTTCTAATGCTATTGTCCTTATTAATGTGTACATATGTTTAAAATAATAGAGAGTAGTAAAGTTTCAGGATGAGTGAGGTACATATGGCTATATAATATTGTTAGCATTTAGTTGGTAAAACAAAAGTATTCAATATACTAGCATTCCAAAATATTTTGCACTAAGAATATTAATGATAAAGAAAAAGTGGCATCATTAACTAACTACTATTATTAAAAAATAAAACATGTTCATTTTATATGAAATGAAGATCATTCATGGTATATCCCTAAGATTTTTTATGGATTAATCTTTTCTCCATGGGAGGTAGTGCAATACAAATTATTATTTAGTAACTGGGATTTAACTGGGTACAATAGTGCTAGATTAAAAAGGCACACAGAAGACACATTAACAAATTCATGATTTCTATCTGCCTCTCCCCCATTTCTTTCATAGAGCTAATTTGTACAACATCTCAGGTCCAACAACAAGCATAGCCAGGTGAATCTCCTGGATGCTGCCCGCCCCCCCCCCCCCCCTACATTTTTAACTCCCACTTTACCTTCTGAACAAGATAAGTGTAGATACCTTTGTTTATATTTTCTCAATTTGTCCCTCATGTTTCCATAGGCCTAATTTCCTATTTTTGTTTTCCAACATTGTCCTGACCAATGTGTTCATTCAATTGTCATGTTATAATGATGCATTAAAATGGTGAACATTTATTTATGCCAGTTCATGTTGGCTAATCTATTTATTTTACAGCATACTCATATACTTTTTTAGAACTTTGTCACTTTTCTACTTAGCTGGAAAGACTTATGAACAAAAATCTGAAGACCAATGTTTATGGAACAGAGGGTTTTCATACTACCCATCTCCCTGGCTGCATATTTTCAAATTTTATGCCTCATCTGCTAAATCTCTCTCAACACAAACCCAGACTGTGCAGCTGTGTAAATCATGTGTTTCTGTGACCAGGTGTGCCAAGGATGACTGTGGAGTTACCTCTGTTAAGTAAACTTCCCACTAGACAAGAAACTGGTAACATTGATTTTCAAATGTTGACAGGCTGGCTGGCTTGGGAACCAGGTAATTCCAGATTGTTCCAGAATTTTTTCATTTAAAGCATGATGGCTAACAGTGTGTTAGAAGCTTTAGGAAGAGCAGGAGCACCTTCTCTACACCAATAAATACTAGGAAGCATCATCCCTTGCAGACTTCAGGAATCCTTAATATGTAGGCTGTTCTACTCTATTAAGATTTTTGTCTTCCTTCTGCTAATGCAGAAAAAAAATTTTTAACCCACATCATAGTTTTGTGTCTAACAAACATCGCATACTCCACATATTAGGGATACATTTATTTGTGTATGTGTGTTTGTTTGTTTAAGGTAGAGCTCCCCTGAAACCATCAGTCATTATGAAGTTGTTGTTTCAATTTGGTTTTAGACATGACTTGAGAGATGGCTACCTTGTTTATGTTTGTGGGGGCTACATTGAAGTGAAATGACTCCACCTTACTGCATTGAGTTGAGAGGAAATCACTGGTTTTTATTGTAAAAGGGTGATTTATGCTAGTGTGCTCTTTAAATTAAGATCTAACATGAAAAGTAGTGTTACAGGAGTATTTGAAATTATTGTCACAGATCAGTACATATTATTTCATTATTCTGATGGTTAGACATATATTACATATTTGTTGTTCAAAAGAGTTGAGAAGAAATAATGTCTTTTGTTTTCTGGATGTTTCTAGCCTATGATAATGGCACCCTAGCTCATATCTCTTTTGCAATGTTGTTTACTCTGAAGTCCTCAGAGGTGATAGAGAAATAATGTTCTTCAGCAGTAGCTGATCATTGTTCAAAGATAACAAACTTTGACATCAGCAAATGGTGAAGTGTTCAGCCACTTGAATAGGGGAAGAAATTGAAAACATTTTGTATAGGTAATACAAGCTAGGAAATAGATTAGTAAATTAAAATTTATGATTACTTGGATTCTGATTTTACTCAGAAAATTACTGAATTGCTCTATGACTGTCAAATAATGTGACCTTCCATTCCATATCAGAGACCAATTGTTGTGTGCATTAATGCAATAATCTCTACCAAGACATTTGGTATATGTAAAAAGAGCTGGGTGAATTCAAGATAATGCTATTGTTTGTCATGAAATTGTGAGTTTTTAAAAAATTTTTAATGGTATTCGATTACACTTAAATCCCTCCTTTCTCATTTTTCTTGTTAGCTGCTTGTCTCCTTGACTCAGTGGTAGCCTAGAATCTTCTGTCTGTTGATTGCCATTTCTGCTTTTCTACCCGACATCTCGTGTTGAAACAATCTTTAACTCTATAGGCATCAAAGTGTTGCATATGAAAGCTGAGAAAAACTTTTGCCTGCAGTTCTAATATAACGAAGACCACTTGGCCTTTCAATCACCCCCAAAACATAACTGTATAGAAACTTACAATTAAATTTCTATCAGTAGAAGCTGTGGTTAATTTTTGAAGGTATTAATCTGGTTCTTAAATTTTATTTTGAGAAAATTTCCAGTGTAATAGCTAAGGCCTGTACTTTCTGCTTCATATTTATAACCTTATGTCTTATTTGTCTATTGATACTCTTGACCATAATTCATATTTACAGGCTGGGAATTTTCCTATTTTAATGTCTGTTCTTCTTGTTTGTATGTCTAAAACTGGACATTACAGACCACTTCCAGAGCTGTAACTAGGATTTTGTACATTACAATTAGTATAGACATGTTAAAAAATTCATTGTTTTCTATATCTGTGTCTTTGTCCACTGGTTTTGAAAGTTGGCTAGGGAAGATCACAAGTTATTATGTGTGCTCTTTCAGTGAAAAACTAAGAGGTAAATCTCATCCATTCTTTTAAAAATATTAAGTGTCTTTTGTATATCTTCTACATTTGAGAAAATAATTTTATAATATACAAAGTAATATTTATACTTCATATAAGGATGTATGTTACAGTAATCAGATGTCTCAACTGTGGTCCTTTGATTCAAAAATAAGGAGATTATTTGTCAGAATATTAAGAAATTTTCTGGATAAATGTGGGTTCCTCTTTAATCATATTTTAGAAAGAAATTGTTCACAATTTTTACAAGCCTGATTTCTCCCATATTCTCCTAATTCAGTCTCCTCCCACCATAATGCTCTACCACTCATTTGTAAGAGATGTAATTATTATGGAGGTGCTAATGCTGGTGGTGGTACTTTGGGTAGGGGCGGGAGAGATTAACAGGAAGTACTCAAATACAACATTTGTTCTTTCTAGTGAGAGGTTCCTATGTATTATTTTATTAAAAAAAAAAAACAGCTGGCAAGCATACCGCTTGCTAAAACCACATGATACACCAAAATCTCAGGTTATCTTGATTTTATATAAACATTAAGGGTCATATAATTGCATTATCTTTTTATCAACATTTGTATTCAAATTAGCTCGGACTTTAAAGCCTAAATGTGTTTGCTTAATATAGGTATAATTAGGCAAGAATGAAAGAAGCAAAGAATTAATTCATTCACTGTTATCCAGTGCTAAAGGGCCTATTCTGAGCCTAGAACAAAGCAGCCTATTTGAGTTTTCGGCCTAATTTTATATATACTAGTTTTAACAAGGACATATAATATAATAAATATCATGATTTCTTATGATAATAAAGATGACAATGATTTCCTTTTTTTAATGTTTATTTTTTTATTTTTGAGAGAGAGCTAGAGAGTACATGTGGGCAGGGGAGGGGCAGAGAGAAAAAGAGTCCCAAGCAGGCCCCACGCTCAGCGCAGAGCCCGACACATGGCTTGATCTCATGAACCATGAGATCATGACATGAGCCAAAATCAAGAATCAGATGCTTAACCAACTGAGCCACCCAGGTGATCCAAGAGACAGTGTTTCTTAGCACTTAGCAGTGCTAACATTTGGAAGGTAACTTAGAGTTCATCTATTAGAACTTCACAGCCCTTGAAAACTGTCTTTTTTCAACATCTTTTGTAGCGTCTTGGTCATTTCTATAAATAAGAAACTCACTACTAGAGTAATATTTGTCTGTCATATACATTTTCCATTAGATTCAAAATGTAGTGAACAGTTCTTTTGCAATGATTCACTTTTTGCCCCCACTTCTAAGTAACCATGGTGTATAGATCTAGAAACTAAGTACAAAGGTACTCTTTTACTGTGTTCTTATCTATTTTGAAATTGTCAATTTTTCATGTTTGTTTTGCTCTTTTCAGTGTAAAGTTCACTTGGTGAAGACGCAGGTAACTTTACCCTTCCTTCGTTCTTCTACTGAAAAAATCTAAGATGTGCCTTTTCTTTGTCGTAACTTTTCAAATACTTACTGACTTGTTTGTCAACATAAAAACTCATTCCAACTTCTGATTTTCTGCCTTGGACGACATGATTTGACATCAGAAGTTTTAGATTCTCCCTAGGATGGGTCTGCACGTGTACTAGTTGTGTAGAGTTACTGTTATTTGTCTTTGCTGTAACATGTGCTTCTATTTGTCAGCTTGACCCAACTTCAGTCCAACATGGGCTAGTTTACAGCCTGGCAAGAATGGTTACAACCATGAAAAATATTGTGTATGGACCTTATGCACACAGGTTAATTGCCAAAGCATAGTTCTAGGAAAAGAGAGCAAAATTGTCAGACCCTATTCCCTGGAAGTATTCTAGATGTAACCAGTCATTCATGCTATCTTCGACCTTCCTATGACAAATTTTTGGTCTCCACTGGTTGCCAGAGCTAAACACTCCAGTTTTCTCTCTCTTCACGGGTACAGGGATCACAGTGGGTACCAAATAGTTGAGCCTCAGCCCTATTCTTTCCTTTTTTTGTGTGGTCATGTTTCCTTGTCTATGTTCTCTACCAGGAAGTGACTTCAAGCTAGCTATTATTCCCTAATTTTATTTATTACCATAACTATAGTTGGGCAGTGACCTGCAACTCTTCAATGTTTATTTTAAGCATGTAAAAATTTCTCAGCCATGTCTGCTAAGGAGACCCAAGAAAAGAAAGGCCCAAAGAAGGCCCCAGATGATCTAAAAACTATGACTTTCTCTTTTTTTTTTTTTTTTTCATCCTCAGACTATTCTTTTCAGGCTTTTGTGCATAATTTAATTCTATCATATTAATATCTCATCATTCTCTACATGATAAACCAGTGAACAGAACATTGCGTCTTAAACCTGTTCACCTACTGGCTTGTATTTGTACCACACATCATGGGTCCCTACCTTAGGCAGGAAAGACTGATGTAGTAAATATCTTGAAGGTCATTGGAATAATAATCGCACTGGTTTCCCACAGGTAACACCAAAACTACAGTCCTTTGTGGCTTTTCCTGGAGTTCCCAGGGAACATTTTCCTCTAAATCTTGTCATAACATCTTATTTATTTACTTCAACTTTTACTTATTTATTTCCTGGAGGCTTTTTGGCATGCTGTTTTTACTCTGCCCTGGCTCTTTTTCCCCATTTTCTACTGTTAACTTCATATGTCTTAGAGGTTAGTAGCCATTTTCTTAGCTAGACATTATTAGTCATGGTTCTTTGTTACATATGAACACAAAAAGAATACAGACTGAGTGATAATCCTTTCTTTGAGCCAAATGAACACTGGAATTAAGGTTCTGTCTATGTTACCTTGGTCATGCCACTTACTATTCATTTTTCAAGTAATATAACTTAGTGAAACCATATAATTCCTAGGTATATGGTATAATGGAAGTGCAAATGCTTTTGATATATGTACTTGGGTATATATACTCAGTTCCATTTATGGACTGTGTGGTCAAAGAACTTAACTGACATTTCCTTATTTCAGATATAGTAATGGATAATCACAAATCATATAATTAAGCAGAGTAATATTTTTAAAGTATATAATTACTGGCTAAGAATATACATTTAGAAAATGATAAATAGTATAATTATGCTTACTCTCCCCTACAGCTCAATATATTTCTGGTTATTCATTTATTCATGTATTTGAGAGACAGCTGTATTGCAGCCACTGTGCCAAGTGTTATTCATACAAATCCTTTCCATAGGAGGTTATATGTATATTTAAATAAAGTGATTGAATATATTGTAGTAAATGCTATTATAGAGGTATATACTGAAATACATGGAAGTATATACATTTTATATTTCGTACTACACTGACTCACCATTACTTTGCTTCTAAAGAATGAATATGGTTTCTTAAAGCTAGCTGGGGGGTAAACATCCTAATGTCGAATCTCAACATTAGAAACTGTCACATTTTGTTTCTAACCTTTATGGTACCTCATGCTCTCTTTTCTTTCTTTTTTTTTTTTAAATTTTTTTTGACATTTATTTATTTTTGAGACAGAAGGAGACAGAGCATGAATGGAAGAGGGTCAAAGAGAGAGGGAGACACAGAAATCAAAACAGGCTCCAGGCTCTGAGCTGTCAGCACAGAGCCCGACATGGGGCTTGAACTCATGGACCATGAGATCATGACCTGAGCCAAAGTTGGAAACTTTACCGACTGAGCCACCCAGGTGCCCCTATTTTTTTTTTAATTTCTTTTGACATTTATTTATTTTTGAGACAGAGACAGAGCATGAACGGGGGACAGAGAGTGCTCTCTTTTCTTTCTATTTTGCTTATACATGTCTAATTTATTCTAGAATATGAATTAGATATATTTTGGTTTATATTCTGTGACAAATCGTATTTGTTTAGTGATTTTGATGTGATCATCTATATTTCGGTTAATGTTTTTTCTTACCTTAGATATTGTTTAAAACAGATCCAAGATTGATAGGTAGTCTTACATGAATTATAGTTGATTTGTTGTCTCTGTTTTTGTTCTTCCTTTCTTTTGGAGGGGAATTCATTTTGTAGTAGGACATTTATACATTTTAAAAATTTATTTAAAACTTACTCTTACCTCCAACTGAATGTGCCCAAAGCTAACTCTTTATATAATTGTCTAACAAAAATTTCAGTTTCTCTTTTTTTTAATTTTATTTATTTATTTTTTTAATGTTTTTATTTATTTTTGAGAGAGACAGAAAGACAGAGTGCTAGAAGGGGAGGGGCAAAGAGAGAGAAAGACACAGAATCCAAAGCAGGCCTCAGGCTCTGAACTGTCAGCACAGAGTCCGATGTGGGGCTTGAACTCACAGGCCATGACATCATGACCTGAGCTGAAGTTGGACATTGAACCGACTGAGCCACCCAAGTGTCCCAGTTTATCTTTTTTTTAAAAGTATTAAGTTAAACTCTTCTGCCTTATCTTTTAAAAAATAGACTTTATTTTTTAGAGCAGATTTATATCACAGCAAAATTGAGCAGAAAATACAGAGTTCCCATGTACTCCCACCCCACCCCACCCCCACTATTACCATTCCTCACCAAACTAGTACCGTTCTACAGCTGATGAGCTATGGTGACATAGCGTTATGATCCAAAGTCCATAATTCACATTAGGTTTCACTCTTGGGGTTGTACATTCTATGGGTATTGACAAACATATAATGACATGTATCTACTATTGTATCACACAGAATAGCTTCTTTGCCCTAAAAATTCTTTGTGTTCTGCCTATTGATCCCTCCTTCTCCTCTGACCTCTGGAAACCACTGATCTTTTTACTTGGTCCGTAATTTTGCCTTTTCCAGGTCATATATTTGGAATCATACGGTATGCGGCCTTTTCAGATTGGCTTCTTTCACTTAGTAATATGCCCTCCAAGTCTTTTTATGGCTTGATAGCTCATTTATTCCTAGCACTGGCTGTTATTCCATTTTGTTGATATACCATAGTTTATTTATCCATTCACCTACTGAAAGACCTTTTGGTTACTTCCGCATTGGGCAATTCTGGAAAAGCTACTGAAAACATCTGTGTGCTGATTATTGTGTGGATATGAGTTTTCAGTTCATTTGAGTAAATACCAAGGAGTGTGACTGCTGTATTGTATAGTAAAAGGATGCTAATTTTATCACAAACTGCCAAACTGTCTTCCAAAATGGCGTTACCATTTTGCATTCTCACCATCAATGAATTAGAGTTCCTATTGCTCTACATCCCCTCCAGCATTTGGTGCTTGTCAGTGTTTTGGAATTTCGTCATTTCAATAGGTGTGCAGTGCTATCTCGTTGTTTTAATTTGCATTTCCCTGATGGCATATGATGTTTAACATCGTTCATATACTTATTTAGAATTTGTATATCTTCTTTGGTGAGATGCCTGTTAAGATTTTGGCCTATTTTTAAAAATCCGGTCGTAAGATGAAACGTCTGTGTCTGGATTCTATTTTGTTTTTGGGTTTTTTTTTTTTTGTTTGTTTGTTTTTCCTGGCATGTGTATCTACTTGTTCCAACACCATTTGTTGAAAAGACTGAATTTTCTCCATTGTGTTGCCTTTGCTCTGTGTCAAAGATCAGTGTTTTACTTTTAACTGTTTTTATTTGTTCTCTATATCCAAACTCCTACTGTATCCTGCATATTTTTCTTACAATTTAAATTTAATTTAAGCTTGCCTACTGCATTAGCAGTAACTAGGCAAACAGAAACAGCCTGGCTCTTCAGCTTTCTCTCTCATTCTGAATTCACTGATCATGTAAGCTCAGTACAGCAGCTAACTAATGGAAGGAGAAGTACATGAAGAAGCCAACCATGCGTAAAAGGAAAAGATTCTTATTTTTTAATGAAGATTCAAATATTGGTTACTATCTTGAAGCAGCATTTAGTATTTCTGAATTGAAACTGTATGCTGTAACCTGAAATGACTATTGAATGTCTGATATTTAGGAATGGACTGAAAAATGATGAGGGTTGCTAAGTTTTTGTACGATGGTGGGGGGGGATACATTTTCAAGTGGCAGTGGGAGACCAAACACATTTGTATTTTGAGATCGTCCCATGTGAAATGCTTGTTCAACATAGCAGTAGTAGACTAAAATGTGGTAACTTCAGTCAAAGTTAATCAAATCAGATAAGGTGTCAGGAACAGAGACAGTGACGAGAGATGGAATGCATTTTCAAGATTGTTAAAAACAGTGAAATGTGATGTGGAACAAAGATTGATCTAGGGGTCAAGAGATGTGGGTACTAGAACCACTACTCTCTCATTTACAAATATCTCTCATATGGTATTTTTTTCCCACCCATTAAGTGGGGAATGGATAAGTTGTTTTTTTGGTTTTTGGTTTTTGGTTTTTTTGTTTTTTTTAATCTTCTCTAACTCTAAAGTTCTAAGCTGCCAGTACAAGAAAAGTCAGACACAGTTCTGGCTGAATCTAGTTCAACTAGGTGGCTGGGATGAATAAATTAAATACATGTTTACTTAAACGCAGTCTAGGATGGTGACGTAGGAGGACGCTGGGCTCACCGCGTCCTGCTGATCACTTAGATTCCACCCACACCTGCCTAAATAACCCAGAAAACCACCACAAGGCTAGCAGAACGGATTCTCCGGAGCCAAGCATAGACGAGAGGCCCACGGAAAAGGGTAGGAAGGGCAGAGAGGCGGTGCGCACTACATGGACTGGCGGGAGGGAGCCAGGGTGGAGGGGCGGCCCGCCTGCCAAGCAGAACCCCTGAGTCTGGCTTGCGAGGGCAGAGGGGCCGACGGAGTGTGTTCTGACAGCAAGCGGGCCTTAACATCTGGAAGGTTATAAGTTAACAGATCTGCTTGGAGAGTGGGAGGGCTGGAGGACAACGGGAGGGAGAGTTGTTGAGCCCTGGATGACAGAGCTCAGCTTGGAGGGGAAGGAAGGCACTTGCCAGCGCCATCTCCCCCAGCCAAAATCCCAAAGGGAACCAGTTCCTGTCAGGGAACTTGCTTGCACGGCACAAACACCCAATGCTGTGCTTCTGCAGATCCATCCCTCCAGGGGCAGGTCTGACCCCCTCCCAGTGCTGCAGGGCCCCTCCCGAAGTGGATCACCAAAGGAAAAGAGAGCTGAGCCTGCCTCTCCCACCCCTGTGCACCTTGCCTATCCACCCCAGCTAATACGCCGGATCCCCAGCACCACAAGCATGGCAGTGTGCAAGTAGCCCAGAGGGGCCACGCCACCCCACAGTGAATCCTGCCCCTAGGAGAGGGGAAGAGAAGGCACACACCAGTCTGACTGTGGCCCCAGCAGTGAGCTGGGGGCAGACATCAGGTCTGACTGCAGCCCCGCCCACCAACGCAAGTTATTCAAGACAGCAGAGGGGAAGTGCCCCGCAGTCCCGCACCACTCCAGGGACGACACAAAATGACAAAATGGAAGAATTCCCCTCAAAAGAATCTCCAGGAAATAACGACAGCTAACGAACTGATCAAAAAGGATTTAAACAATATAACAGAAAGTGAATTTAGAATAATAGTCATAAAATTAATCGCTGGGCTTGAAAACAGTATAAAGGACAGCAGAGAATCTACTGCTGCAGAGATCAAGGGACTAAGGAACAGCCAGGAGGAGCTAAAAAATGCTATAAATGAGCTGCAAGATAAAATGGAGACAACCACAACTCGGACTGAAGAGGCAGAGGAGAGAATAGGGGAATGGAAGATAAAATTATGGAAAAAGAGGAAGCTGAGAAAAAGATAAAAAAATCCAGGAGTATGAGGGGAAAATTAGAGAACTAAGTGATGCACTAAAGAGAAATAATCTACGCATAATTGGTATTCCAGAGGAGGAAGAGAGAGGGAAAGGTTCTGAAGGTGTACTTGAAGAAATCATAGCTGAGAACTTCCCTGATCTGCGGAAGGGAAAAGGCATTGAAATCCAAGAGGCACAGAGAACTCCCTTCAGACGTAACTTGAATCGATCTTCTGCACGACATACCATAGTGAAACTGGCAAAATACGGGGATAAAGAGAAAATTCGGAAAGCAGCTAGGGATAAACGTGTTCTAACATATAAAGGGAGACCTATAAAACTCATGACAGATATCTCTACTGAAACTTGGCAGGCCAGAAAGGAATGGCAGGAAATCTTCCATGTGATGAACAGAAAAAATATGCAGCTCAGAATCCTTTGGCCAGCAAATCTGTCATTTAGAAAAGAAGGAGAGATTAAGGTCTTCCAAAACAAACAAACACTGAAGGAATTCGTCACCACTAAACCAGACCTACAAGAGATCCTAAGGGGGATCCTGTGAGACAACGTACCAGAGACATCGCTACCAGCATGAAACCTACGGACATCACAATGACTCTAAACCCATATCTTTCTATAATAACACTGAATGTAAATGGACTAAATGTGCCAACCAAAAGACATAGGTATCAGAATGGATAAAAAAACAAGACCCATCTATTTGCTGTCGACAAGAGACTCATTTTAGTCCTGAAGACACCTTCAGATTGAAAGTGAGGGGATGGAGAACTATTTATCATGCTACTGGAAGTCAAAAGAGAGCTGGAGTAGCCATACTTCTATCAGACAAACTAGACTTTAAATTAAAGGCTGTAACAAGAGAGAAGAAGGGCATTATATAATAATCACAGGGTCTATCCATCAGGAAGAGCTAACAATTATAAATGTCTATGTGCCAAATACGGGAGCCCCCAAATATATAAAACAATTACTCATAAACATAACCAACCTTAGTGATAAGAATGTGGTAATTGCAGGGGACTTTAACACTCCACTTACAGAAATGGATAGATCATCTAGACACACAGTCAATAAAGAAACAAGGGCCCTGAATGATACATTGGATCAGATGGACTTGACAGATCTATTTAGAACTCTGCATCCCAAAGCAACAGAATATACTTTCTTCTCGAGTGCACATGGAACATTCTCCAAGATAGATCACCTACTGGGTCACAAAACAGCCCTTCATAAGTATACAAGAATTGAAATCATACCATGCATACTTTCAGACCACAATGCTGTGAAGCTTGAAATCAACCACAGGAAAAAGTCTGGAAAACCTCCAAAAGCATGGAGGTTAAAGAACACCCTATTAAAGAATGAATGGGTCAACCAGGCAATTAGAGGAGAAATTAAAAAATATATGGAAACAAACGAAAGTGAAAATACAACAATCCAAATGCCTTGGGGTGCAGCAAAGCCAGTCCTGAGAGGAAAATACATTGCAATCCAGGTCTATGTCAAGAAACAAAAAAAATCCCAAATACAAATTCTAACAGAACACCTAAAGGAAATAGAAGCAGAGCAGCAAGGCCACCTTAAACCCAGCAGAAAAAGAGAAATAATAAAGATTTGAGCAGAAATAAACACTATAGAATCTAAAAAAAAACTGTAGAACAGATCAATGAAACCAAGAGTTGGTTTTTTGAAAAAAATAAACAAAATGGATAAACCTCTAGCCAGGCTTCTCCAAAAGAAAAGGGAGATGACCCAAATAGATAAAATCATGAGTGAAAATGGAATTATTACAACCAATCCCTCAGAAATACAAGCAATTATCAGGGACTACTATGAAAAACTATATGCCAACAAACTGGACAACCTGGAAGAAATGGACAAATTCCTAAACACCCACACACTTCCAAAACTCAATCAGGAGGAAATAGAAAGCTTGAACAGACCCATAATCAGCAAAGAAATGGAATCAGTTATCAAAAATCTCCCAACAAATAAGAGTCCAGGACCAGATGGCTTCCCAGGGGAGTTCTACCAGACATTTAAAGCAGAGATAATACCTATCCTTCTGAAGCTATTCCAAAAAATAGAAAGGGAAGGAAAACTTCCAGACTCATTCTATGAAGCCAGTATTACTTTGATTCCTGAACCAGACAGAGACCCAGTAAAAAAAGAGAACTAGAGGCCAATATCCCTGATGAATATGGATGCAAAAATTCTCAATAAGATATTAGCAAATCGAATTTAACAGCATTTAAAAGGATTATTCACCATGATCAAGTGGGATTCATTCCTGGGATGCAGGGTTGGTTCAACATTCGCAAATCAATCACTGTGATACATCAATCACATTAATAAAAGAAAAGAACCATATTATCCTGTCAATCGTTGCAGAAAAAGCATTTGACAAAATTCAGCATCTTTTCTTAATAAAAACCCTCGAGAAAGTAGGGATAGCAGGAACATACTTAAAGATCATAAAAGCCATTTATGAAAAGCCCACAGCTAACATCATCCTCAACAGGGAAAACCTGAGAGCTTTTTCCCTGAGATCAGGAACACGACAGGGATGTCCACTCTCACCGCTGTTGTTTAACATAGTGTTGGGAATTCTAGTGTCAGCAATCAGACAACAAAAGGAAATCAAAGGCATCAAAATTGGCAAAGATGAAGTTAAGCTTTCACTTTTTGCAGATGGCATGATATTATACATGGAAAATCCAGTAGACTCCACCAAAAGTCTGCTAGAACTGACACATGAATTCAACAAAGTTGCAGGATACAAAATCAGTGTACAGAAATCAGTTGCATTCTTATACACTACTAATGAAGCAACAGAAAGACAAATAAAGAAATTGATCCCATTCACAACTGCACCAAGAAGCATAAAATACCTAGGAATAAATCTAACCAAAGATGTACAAGATCTGTATGCTGAAAACGATAGAAAGCTTATGAAGGAAATTGAAGAAAATATAAAGAAATGGAAAAACATTCCGTGCTCATGGGTTGGAAGAATAAATATTGTCAAAATGTCAGTACTACCCAAAGCTATCTACACATTCACTGCAATCCCAATCAAAATTGCATCAGCATTCTTCTCGAAGCTAGAACAAGCAATTCTAAAATTCACATGGAACCCAAAAGGCCCGAATAGCCAAAGTAATTTTGAAGAAGACCAAAGCAGGAGGCATCACAATCCCAGACTTTAGCCTCTACTACAAGATTGTAATCATCAAGACAGCATGGTATTGGCACAAAAACAGACACATAGACCAATGGAATAGAATAGAAACCCCAGAACTAGACCCACAAACGTGTGGCCAACTAATCTTTGACAAAGCAGGAAAGAATATCCAATGGAAAAAAGACAGTCTCTTTAACAAATGGTGCTGGTAGAACTGGGCAGCAACATGTAGAAGGTTGAAACTAGACCACTTTCTCACACCATTCACAAAAATGAACTCAAAATGGATAAAGTACCTGAATGTGAGACAGGAAACCATCAAAACCCTAGAGGAGAAAACAGGAAAAGACCTCTCTGACCTCAGCCGTAGCAATTTCTTACTTGACACATCCCCGAAGGCAAGGGAATTAAAAGCAAAAATGAACTATTGGAACCTCATGAAGATAAAAAGCTTCTGCACAGCAAAGGAAACAATCAACAAAACTAAAAGGCAACCAACAGAATGGGAAAAGATATTTGCAAATGACATATTGGACAAAGGGCTAGTATCCAAAATCTATAAAGAGCTCACCAAACTCCACACCCGAAAATCAAATAACCCAGTGAAGAAATGGGCAGAAAACATGAATAGACACATTCTCTAAAGAAGATATCTGGATGGCCAATAGTCTCATGAAAAGATGCTCAACATCGCTCCTCATCAGGGAAATACAAATCAAAACCACACTCAGATATCACCTCACGCCAGTCAGAGTGGCCAAAATGAACTAAACAGGAGACTATAGGTGCTGGAGGGGATGTGGAGAAACAGGAACCCTCTTGCCCTGTTGGTGGGAATGCAAACTGGTGCAGCTGCTCCGGAAAACAGTGTGGAGGTTCCTCAAGAAATTAAAAATAGACCTACCCTATGACCCAGCAGTAGCACTGCTAGGAATTTACCCAAGGGATACAGGAGTGCTGATGCATAGGGGCACTTGTACCCCAATGTTTATAGCAGCACTCTCAACAATAGCCAAATTATGGAAAGAGCCAAAATGTCCATCAACTGATGAATGGATAAAGAAATTGTGGTTTATATACACAATGGAGTACTATGTGGCAATGAGAAAGAATGAAATATGGCCCTTTGTAGCAACGTGGATGGAACTGGAGAGTGTGATGCTAATGAAATAAACCATACAGAGAAAGACACATACCATATGTGTTCACTCTTATGTGGATCCTGAGAAACTTAACAGGAACCCATGGAGGAGGGGAAGGAAAAAAAAAAGAGGTTAGAGTAGGAGAGAGCCAAAGTATAAGAGACTCTTAAAAACAGAGAACAAACTGAGGGCTGATGGGGGGTGGGAGGGAGAGAAGGGTGGGTGATGGATATTGAGGAGGGCACCTGTTGGGATGAGCACTGGGTGATGTATGGAAACCAATTTGACAATAAATTTCATATATTAAAAAAAACACATTCTAATAAAAACATAAATCTTAAGTGGGCTATAAAAGCTGACTTTTTCCACTTTAAAATTTTTATTTTAAGAAATAAGCAATAAACACAGCACATCTAATGGATTGCAATGATTTAAACATTGTTCTTCTGCAAATATGTGATTTTATATTTTGCTTTTATTTTTTGTAATCTAACGCAAATCCTTGGAATAAGTGGATTTTAGAATTAATATTGTCATTTTAATTCTATCCCCATCCCAACCTCAATTTAGCAAAGAGTAAACTGAGGTCCAGAGAACTTAAATGATTTGTACAGGGTCAAAGCTGGTAGAACAAGCTAGATTTCCTGATCCTCAGCCTGGTGACCTCTCCACAATAAGCTTAAAGTCCTTAGCAATTAGTATTACTTCAATAATCCATTGATAAGACATTTAACGTTTTATTTGACAGAAATAAGTTTTGACACCCATTAATTTATTTTATCCTTTCAACATCCATGCACGGTTATTATCAGTCTCATTTTTATACACACACTACTACAGATTAAGTAATATGCCCAAGGTCATATAACTAACAAGAAATGAAGTATGAATTTGAAACATCACTTTTGCCTGACTCCAGATCCCAACCTTTTTCAAGGCATTATGTTAACTTTTTAAAGTTTCCTTTGTGTGTTGGTATTATAATGATTCTTGAGGACCCTTTGTTAAGTCTTTGACATTAGTCTTTTTCAGGTCTTACTTCTAAAGGCCGTCCAAATTTATGATTATTTTCTAGTACTGCTTCGTCATAGGCTTTTCTTAAAGTGAGACTCATATTGGAATATTGCAATAATAAATGTTGGGGGAAATGTATAAGTTTTCAAGTAACCTTTGCATTGTTGATTACTTTAGAAGTGATTATCTCATTATTTCATGGTCTGAGCAGATTTTTACTGTATTTGCGTGCACATACATGCATATGAAAATTGTACTGATCATCTTTTTGCCCTGTCAAGATGGTCTTTAAATGCCTATCCAAGGCCCAATGTGTAACTTTCCCAGGAATCTTAGCATCAACTTTCAGAATAAAAAGTTGTCACTGGAGGTTTCTCAGTGCCTATCTACTGCATTTCTGAATTAACAACAAATGCAGATTTGTCTTTGATGGCTCTTTTATAGCTGTATACAGCTGGAGAAAAACCAACTGCCAAGGGAACTCAATTTTCTTTATCATCAATTTGACATTGGTTAACAGATGGCTTCTGGATACCATGGTAGTCTTCTTAATTTGTCTTTCTATATAGTGCTGCAGATACCCTTGGTTAATTGCTTGATTATTACATTTAATTCTTTGTCAACAATATACCTCATTGTTTTGGAACATATCTTAGGAGATAAGTTATAAAAGGCAGATATTTGAGTGTTGAACCACTATCATACCTTTGAAACATAAAGCAAAACACCTAAAGGTAGACAAATGTGTTAAAATATCCTGTACTAAAATCCAGTCAGCTTTCTGTGAAGTATGAGATTTCTCTGGAATACAGTGGATTCTCAAGAGCTAATTTATACAAAAGACAAAGAAAGGAGATCTATCGAAACATGAAAAAGGAAACAAATGCCCTTAAATCAAGACATTTCCAGGTGAACTTTAACCTAAGATTAACTACAACTGAATTCTTATTTATTTTTGTTTGTTTATTTTGTTTTGTATATAACTTCATTAAGTAGAATTTAAATATTGTACTTTGGAGAGTGAAAAATTTTCAACCAATTCAAAAGGTATGGAAAAATACCAGTTGATTGAATATTTTGACATTCCTTAAAACACAAATGTGAACCCTTTTCTAACTGCTTTGGGAATCCAAAGAAATAAACAAACTTAAAATAGAGAGTTTGAGAGAGCTGATCCAGTCAGACATGATTGCATATAAGATTACACACCTACATACTTGTACATACTGCAAAAAGGAGAGTTTAGTGCATGACAAGAGTTCATTGATCATTATAAAATCATCTTATGTTGTCAACTCTGAAAGTGGCATGTTAACTACCCAACCATATCAATTAAAACTGTTGATTTTGGCTTTTAATCTTAGTTCTTTTTTCATTTATTCATTATGGAATGATAAGGCTGTCTCAAAAAATGATGCAAAATTATACTTATACATTTACTTTTACTTACATTATACTTGTACTTCTAACAAAATAAATTATTCTCTACTTAGGGGCACCTGGGTGGCTCAGTCGGTTAAGTGGCCGACTTCAGCTCAGGTCATGATCTCGCGGTCCGTGAGTTCGAGCCCCGTGTCGGGCTCTGTGCTGACAGCTTGGAGCCTGGAGCCTGCTTCAGATTCTGTGTCTCCCTCTCTCTCTGACCCTCCCCCGTTCATGCTCTGTCTCTGTCTCAAAAATAAATAAACGTTAAAAAAAATTAAAAAAATTATTCTCTACTTAAAATATTTTAAATAGATTCAAAAGATGGACTCAGTGGAATCAGAAAACCCTCAAAATAGTAGTTTGCCATTATGAGAAAAGAAGATCTGAACTAATATTGCTAGTAATGTATATTCTATGGAAGTTTATGCTGCCACCTATGGGAAATGAAAATTTTTAGTAATTAATCCAAAATGTAGAAATTACTGTTGCCAATTACAAGAGAAAATCAAAACTTCTAAGCGGATTTTATTACTATTTAACTGTCAAAGGAAAGTCCTGGAGAAAGCTTTAAATTCTTCACCTGTTCCTTAAAAAAAACAAACAAAAAAAAACCCAAAAAACAAGCTTGATTATGTGCCCTTGGATATTAAACTATATAATCCACAAGGCTTATATCTAAGTACTGTCTTTTTAAGTTTCAATGTTGTGTATTTGCCTTCAATAATTACAAATAATATAAACTGAATTCACTTGTGAAATCTTATGTAAGTTGATTTAGTCATGCTTCTGTTAATTTTTTCCACGTCTCCTTTTCACTTCTGCCCATTTAACATGTACTATCTTATGCAAACTGGGGAGCAAAAAACCCCCTGTTTTTAGCCCTGTCTTCTAACACAGTAATGTAGTAGAATAGAAATAGAAGAGCTCTGATTAAGGGAAGACTTTTGTTGAAATTCATTCTCTAACACTTGCTACTTGCATCACGTAAGAAAAGTGACTCTAAGTTCTCATCCCAGAGTATAACTGGTAGTATCAGTATTTTATATGAATGCCGTAAGAAATATATACAGAATCTTACAATGCTTAATAGAGTGCCTGACGCAAAAAGAGTCTCAATAAATACTTGTTTCCTTTCAAAATATAATCTGTTATATCAGCAAGATCTACAAAAACCGAGTCCTTGCTCATCCTGTGACTTTCTTCTGATCAATAGAAGATGGTAAAGGTAATAAGATGTCACTCCCACGGTTGTGTAATGTAAGACTCCGTTGCCAGCTTTGAAGAAGTAAATACTCATATGGCAAGGAACTGAGGAAGGCCTTTAGGAGCTGAAGGTAGCTTCCAGACAATAGGCAGCAAGAAGTTGGGGACCTCAGCGTACAATCACAAGGAAAGGAATTCTTCCATCAATGTGAGTGAGACTAGAAGTGGACTCTTTCCTAGTTAGTCTGTCTTTTAGATGAGAATTCAGTCTTGGCCATTACATTAATTACATTCTTTTAAATGATTCAGTTAAGATATATCTGGATCCCAGAACCACAGAAATTTTGAGATAAAAAATGCATGTTTTTTTTTAAGTTGCTAAGTTTGTGCTAATTTGTTACACAGCAATAGAAAAACTAATAACTTTTCTTGGATAAGTTAATTTTCTTTCCTTTTATTCTGTAAATAATTTTATTTCCTTTTATTATTTAAAAATGTGAAGATCTGATTATAACACATTTACATTGTAAATAAGCATCCCTCCTACTCTACACATCTACATCACCTTCCCACTCCCCAGAGGCCAGCATCATTTACTGTTTGGTGTTTTCACCTCTGATGAAATGGTCTTCCAAATTCATAAATATACATGGAAATTTAAGAATAATTTATTTTCCAGCTGTTCCTGATATTTATCATTTACAAGAGTGAAATGTTTTATTGGCCAGTGGTTTTAAAGTGATTTTAAAGTTAATGCAAGAAACTGTACCATGCTACGTAACATTAAGTCTTAAATTTCATCGCCTATCTGTGGGAATTGAAGTAAAGGGAAACAATAAGCTCAGCCTATAGAAGACTGTTTTTAACCAACCTAGGTTCTTATGCAACACTGCTGCTAACTGGCCGTGTATTTTTATGGAAAGTACTTCCCCTCTATATATCCTTAATTTACACATTCCAGATTTCAGATTGCATGATTATACGTACTGTATGTGTGTGTTTGTTTCATAATGATACCTGGTGATTCGCAAACCTGATTGATCACAAAAGTCATACTCCCAAGTATTTCATCATCACCATCGCCATTATCAGTATCATCAACTAGTCATCAACCCTGGATATCTGATTCCATGAATTTGGGACACAGTTATGGGAATCCAAATGTTACAATATTTTCATGGGTTATTCTGATTCACTTGATTGAGAAGCAATAATTTAGATATTTTATTTACACACATATAATCCTATATGATAGTGGTCTGAAATTCATTTTAAACTACATGACAGAGAAAGCAATCACTACAGTTCTGTGGACTGTATGAAAAAACAATTGCAAATGAAAAAAGTTTGGAAAAACTTTATTTAACTTTTGGATCTCTTTTCTCATTTGTTCTATATTCATTCTTGCTTTGGAGGTTACCTTTATGCTTAACAAAGCATAACTTCTTGTCTCATATCCAGAATTCCTCCTTCTTCACTTACAAGCCCCGATGCTAGGAAGATATGAGAGTTCTTTGGAACTGTCTTAAGTCACCAACCAAAACTGGATCATTCAGGTAAGTGTTTCCATTCTTCCCTTCTTATTTTTGGCTTCCTTTTCTCCTTGTTGGCTTCAACTAGGGAGGTGACAGCTTCATCTGGCACCTCAATGTAATTAAGTTCTTTAGCAGTATGTCTTATTCAAAAGTTGCTTTTGGCTTATACATTGTTAACTTATGTTAATTTATTTCAACAACACATTCTTCAGACATGTCAAAAAAGTGCCTTTACTTTGTTATTAATATGGAATTTTTTGGCTATGCATGATCAGGAAATAAAAGGCAGTTATGGAGACTGAAGCAATCATATAAAGATCTAACCTCAAATATAAGAAGACTACCTGCCTCACTCTCATCTTCCTTAATTATTTTAAGTACAATTCTCATAGCATAAAATCCACCTTTGTAAAATATACAACTCATTAGTTTTTTAGTATATTCACAGTGTTTTGTAATTCTCACCACTGTCTAATTTTAGGACCTTTTAATCACCCCAAAAGAAAACCCATTATTAGCATGCACTTTCTCTTTCTCTCTCTCCCCACGCCTCTGACCACTAATCTATTTTCTGTCTCTATGGATTTGCCTATTGTGAAAATTTCATATAAATTTAATTATACAAATGTGGTCATTTGTGATTGGCTTATTTTAGGATGTTTTCAAGGTTCATCTGTATTGTAGTATGTATCATTATATTATTCCTTCGGATGGCTATTACATTGAATGGGTATATCACATTTTGTTTATCCATTCATTGGTTGATGGACTTTGATTTGTTTTCATTTTTTGACCATTATGATTAATGCCACTATAAGTAGTCATGTGTAGGTTTTTATTCTCCTGTATTTTGGCTATATATCTAGTAGTGGAATTGCTGGGTTATACAATACCTCTATTTACAACAATTTTGAGGAAATGCCAAAGAGTTTTGCAAAGTCATTGCACCATTTTGTGTTTCTAGTAAAGTGTGTGGATTGCAGTTCTTCCACATCCTTCTCAACACCTGTTTCTGTTCAGTCTAATGGAAGATTAGTGAACCACGTTTTTATTCGGTCAATTTCCTCTATTTTTTCCTATCTTTATTTAATTTATTTCTACTCTGATTTCTATTATTTCCTTTTTGACCTTGGTTTGAGATTACTTTGCTCTTTTTACTAGTTTCTTAATGTGGGAGAATAAGGTGATTAGAAATCTTTCTTTTATATTCATAGGTATCCATAAATATATTTTTTTCCACGTACAGTTTTAAGCGCATTCCTTACGTTTTGGCATATTGTGTATTTATCTTCATACATCTCAAAGTATTTACTAATTTCCATTTTAATTTCTTCCTTAGCCCATTAGAAACTTAAGAATGCATTGTTTAGTTTCCATATATTTATGAAATACTCTAATTTGCTTCTTCCATTTCTAATTTCATTTTATTGTGGTAACAGAACACATTTTCTTCATGATTTCTACTATTTTAACTTTGTATCAGTTATACCATTTTACATTTATTGAGTTTTGTTTTACGGCCTGATATATGGTCTGTATGAGAGAATATTCTATATGCATTTGAGAAGAATGTTTTTCTCTGTTGTTGGGTTGAGTGTTTTATAGACGTCTCTTAGATCTGCTTGGTTTATAATGTTGTTTGAGTCTTCTATTTCCTTGTCACTCTGCCTAGTTTTCTATCTGTTATTCAAAGTAGGATATTGAAGTTTCCAATTATTATTGTTGAATTATCTTTTTATCCCTTTATGTATGTCAGTTTTTGATTTATGCATTTTGAGGGCTCTTTTACTACATGTGTAAATGCTTATAATTGTTATGTCTTCCTGATGACTTGACCCTTTTTCCATTGGAAAGTGTTTTTCTTTTTCTCTAGTAACAATTTTTGTCTTAAAGTCTATTGGATCTGAGATTAATATAGCCACTTCAGGTCCCTTTTAGTTATTCTTTGCATGGTACATCTTTTTCTTTTAAAATGGTTGCCCTGGGGATTATAAAGTAACAACTTAAAACAGTATGGTTTAGGGGTGCCTGGGTAGCTCAAGTCACTTAGGCATCTGACTTCAGCTCAGGTCTTGATCTCGCAGTTAGTGAGTTCGAGCCCCACGTGGGGCTCTGTGCTTACAGCTCTGAGCCTGGAGCCTGCTTCGGATTCTGTGTCTCCCTCTCCCTTTGCCCCACCCCTGCTTGTGCTTTGCTCTCAAAAATGAATAAACATTTTTAAAATTTTTTAAAAAAATCTAGTTTAGATTAGTGTCAGTTTGATTTCAATAATACACAAAAACTTTGTGTCCAGGAGTTGAGTGTAGAAATTCTTGGTCGACAGCTTCCTTCAACACTTTGAATCATCCCATTATCACTTGGCCTTTCACTATTTCTGATAGTGGGTATATTTGGGTATGGATAGCTTTGAGTTTAATCTGTTTGGAGTTGATTGAGCTTCTCACATATGCGAATTAATATTCCTCATCAAATTTTGGTAATTTTTAGTAATTATTCATTCTAATGTTCTCTCTGCTTCTGTTTTCTGTTTTTCTTGACTACCTTTATGCATACTTTAGTACATTTAAAGGTATCCAGTGGTTCTCTGAGACTTTGATTAGTTTTGTGCATTCTTTTTTCTTTCTGTTCCAACAGAAATAATTGAGAAATGTCAACTGAATTATCTTCAAGTTGGTTGATTTTTTCTTCTGTGAGTTCACATCTACTTTTGAACATTTCTGGTGAAGTTTCATTTTGGTAATTTTACTTTTCCAGTAAAAAAATGATATTTGGTACTTTTTGAATTATGTTGGTGTCTTGATTGGCAATTCTTTATACAGTGAGATATTGTTTTCATGCTTCCCTTTAATTCTCCAGACATGACTTCCTTTAGTTTCTTGAAAATATTTATAGTAGCAGATTCTTTAAATTTCTCTAGTAAGTCCAACACTTGGTTTTCCTAAAAGATGGTTTTAATGACTTCATTGGGTTCCTTCCTTCCTTCCTTCCTTCCTTCCTTCCTTCCTTCCTTCCTTCCTTCTTTTCTTCCTATCTTTTTTTTTGTATATGGGCCATACTTTTTATTTCTTTGCATGTCTCATTTTTTTTGTAGAAAACTGAACATTTGAAATAATATTATGTGGATACTCTAGAAAAAAAAGATTCCTATTCATCATTAGGTTTTGTTGTTGTTACTGTTTGTGTAATGTTTCTCCTTGACTAATTCATGTGTGCCCACTGAAGTATCTGCTACAGTTAACAGTGATCAGCTGATAATTGGACAGATATTTTATTAAATGGCTTGAACCGATAAGTCTCCAACCTTTGCAGAAGGGCCCTGTGTGTGTGATGGGACATGACTTCAACTCTCCAGTTTACAATTATGCATTATTCATTTCTAGCTTGTACATATCCTGAAGGTCACCTAGAGGTGATGGATGGGTTAGGGGACTGTCAGGGATTCTGGGGCATACACACAAACCTAGGATTATTTTGGAGTCTATCAAAGTCCCATATGGGTATCTCATAAACTGTTTTTTTCCTTTTAAAACATTTTTTGGCTATCCTCTTATTTGGTACAGCTGGTATCACTGTCTCTGGCAGCTTCAAGATTAAATAACTGATGCTGACTGCTTTCAACAAACACCTTGAGATAAGACTTTCCACTGGACAAGCTGAGTCAGATCAAATGATGAAAAGCCTTGCAAGAGGGCCTTGTCCAGAGAGCTGCTACAGAGCTCAAATAGTAACACTTCTCTAGGAATGGGACTTTTATGGAAGCTCCAGATCTGTTCCTCTCCCTCCAATGACTCTTAGGTTACTGATTTTTAAGGCTACCACAGATCTGGCAAGAGGAGAATATGATAGGGCAAGTTAAAACACCACAAATCCACTCTTCTTACTGAGATTCAGACATTTTTCTTGAACAGATACTTCTAGGATTTTGAAAGCTTTTTGTCATTTCCAGAATTCTGAAAAAGTTGACTTAGACAAATATTTCCTGTATTTTGTTCGCTCTTACAAAGGAGCTATTTATCAGAGGTCCTTAGTCTACCATTTCAGAAAGACTTGCCTCTGTTTAGTAACCTAATTATAAAGTAAAGAACAATACATCTTTCCCTACATGTAGGAATTTGAGATCATCACTCAAATGATGTTGATAGGAAAGAACTTGGTAGATGATTCAGAGTAAGCCTTATTCTCAAAATTAGGCAGTGAAACAAATCTATTCAGTCACTAGAGTAGTTCAGGAACACTACCATTGCTCTGTGATTTACAACTCTATAAATTAAATAGGACCACATAAGAACTTCATCTGATATTCAAAGTTTATAAATGATAGCTCCAACTATTCTGGTAGGATTTTTTTAGGCTCACCATTTTAGTGCTTCAAAATATGGACTCATGTTTATCTAAATGAACTGCATAGATCTATATTTTATTCTCATTACTAATTAGTTTGATTACTTCTCAGTATCTATGAGCTCTTCCATTAGACTATAATTTCTTTGAGGGCTGAGTCTTCAGTGTATCCCATTTTTAATACTTCATGTCCTATAAAGTGCCTAGTACTTTTTGTTAATTAATCAATTCAGAAAATATATTAAGAATCCAGTACGTACCAAGGAATTGTACCAGGGATATAAGATAAAAGTCCACTCTTGAAGACGTCATGTCTTATAATTTAAAAATTTTTTTAAGCTTATTCATTTTTGAGAGACAGAGACAGTGCGTGAGTGAGGAACGGGCAGAGGGAGGGGGAGACCCAGAATCCGAAGCAGGCTCCAGGCTCTGAACTGTCAGCACAGAGACCGAATGGGGGTTGAATTCATAAACCGTGAGATTATGATCTGAGCCAAAGTCTGACGCTTAATTAACTGAGCCCCCCAGTCTTCCAATTTGTATAAATTTTTACCGACACAATTTTATTTCAAATGTTTAAACATTTAACAAGATACTATGCATCAGACCCACAATGGTCAACGAATCTTCGACAAAGCAGAAAAGAATATCCAATGGAAAAAAGACAATGTCTTCAACAAATGGTTTTGGAAACACTGGATAGTGACATGCAGAAGAATAAAACTGGACCACTTATTTTACACCATACACAAAAATAAATTCAAAATGGGTGACACACCTAAATGTGAGACAGGAAACCATCAAAATCCTACAGGAGAACACAGGCAGCAACCTCTTTGACCTTGGTGGGAACAACTTCTCACTAGACTTAAGTACTTAACTTGACTTTTTATTAGTGTATCATTCTCATGTTCTCTATCATAAAATATAAAACCGTATTGTTTATTAATAAAATCTCTTCCCCCTTTGATATTTAGCATATGCTTTATTGTAGGTCTTTCATGGTATCTCTCCATGTATTTATGTGTATGAAACCTAAAATTAAGGGGAGTTGTTATACGAACACTTGAAATGTGGACTCTCAACAAAACTTCCTCTTTCACTAACTCCCTTAGGAGGTAATAGAAAACAACATTATAAGAAGAGCAGTTTAAAACCTCACATTTGTTCATATTAGGACTTGCTTTGATGTGATACCTCTACATTTGGTTTTTTATGTAAATGAATACAATCCAGGGTTTGATGATATGCCTCTGGGTTTTCTTGATGCAAATTCATAGAATATTTAAGATGTTTAAAACCACACTTGTTACTTCACTAATTATTGGGACCATTTTTTGAAACCAAGTTAGCTATGAAATACACAAGTGTCTCCAAACTCTATATTTCAATGCTGAGAAAATCTGAGGCATGCTGTGAGCACCTTCATTTTACATGACTTCTTTGAAATGAACACTACAGGATTCTATTAAATAGGAATTGGGGAAAGAGTAGTTTAAAAATTATAGTGAGGGAAAGTCATGGAATTTGATACTACTACTTGTTAACTGCTCTAGGTGATTAGTGTGAAACTTAGTTTGTGTTAATCAATGTGAGGTGAAGAGAGCACAAATTAATTTGACATGCAGATTTTGTGCTTTCGTAATGACGCTGAAAGTATTCGGGCCCATGAAAAACCAGCATATTCGCCACATGAGTCAGCGGATTATACCATGTCCTGCCTATAGCAACATTGTGCACATCTTCTTTAGGGCCGAATTGTGTAATATCTCTAATCTAGTCCTTTTTGTCTTCTTGCTGATAAACGGATGAAGCAAACTGAGCCCTTGCCCTACAGCCATTACGATTAAGGACATCATAGCACAGTGTGGGGTGGGGGAAACAACATAGTTATTCTTGAAATAAACTCTACAAAAAGTAATTGCATCTTGCCTAGCAATAGTCCTTAAATTAAATGAAACCTTGAGCCTTTTTTCATGACTTTCTGAGACTGTAGTGAAAATAAAGATATTCTTGACTTCCATAGTTCTGATGTCTGCAGATATAAGCATGTGATAAAACTGTTGCTTTTCCACTATAGACAGACTGTTACATTAGTAATTATGTGTGTGTGTTTCTGTTAAGAAAACATTACTGTGAACTGTCTTTCAGAGCTCAGTGTTTTGAAATCTCTACTCCCTTACAAAATATTGCAGTGATTTTATTAATGTCTCTGACTCAGTTTTTCTCTTTCAGAAAAACAGAGCTAAAAATAATTTGCGAACAACAGACCTATCTAACATAATGCCTGCTCAGTTAACAACTATTTACCATAATAGCCCTTGAATATTTCTGTGTTGTTGACAAAGTTTCCTTTTGTTCCAGTATGATGACTTTTCAGTTAGAGGCACACTAAATTAATATGCTATAAAAAGTGATACTTTGACATTTTAATTTCAGGCAAAGACATACTCAATAATTTACTTGACAAAACAGTTCCTAGAAAAATTATAGAAAAATTTGAATTGTGTCCCATGTTTGGATGAACCCCAAATGTTTTTCTTTTGTATACATGCCAATAAAAGGAATGAAGAGATAACATTTCTTTTACTCTTAAATCTCTTGTGCACATGAACAATTTCCATGTATTTCAAAGTGCTTTTATGATTGATTAGCTTTTCTATTTTGTTTTAAATGTACTAAATGGAGTTTGAACATGAGATAACCATGAGCCACAAAAAGGATGAAAAATTGGTAATGAAAGTGGTGCTGTAAAAGAATGCACCATCCAAAGAATAATTCTTTGTCCTATCTTTTCTACCACTATGACCAACTCTTTTCCTTCTCAAGAGTAAGAAACGTATATTACATTACTTTTATGTAAAAACTGTATTCTTTTGGAAATTGTCTTTTCCTTATAAAACATGTTTTATTATCAATGGATATTTCTATTTGTGGTTTTTTTTTATCTGTGAATATATTTGTGTGTGTGTGTACACAATTTCTTAAACTTTTTATCTAATGAATTGAGACTCTTAAGCAAGGAAAGAGTGAATTTCCATTAGTCGTGGTAGAGAATTTTTTTTATTCCTTTTTATCTAGAGTCCATTTTGACAGTCTGAAACACTCTTTATAAAAGAATCTGTGGACATATTTCTTGCATGCCTTTTTCACATGGAACTATTTCGATGCATCATTTCTGATTGGCCAAACAGAAGGCAGAATACAATTTAAACATGTTTTAGGTGAATCTTTTGTTTTTTAAAGGCAGGATAGTTTATAAGAAGGCAAGAGGAAGCTTAAAATGAAAATCTGCATTCAGCCATGAAAGTTTGGAGCTCACACTTTGTGCTGTCTGGATGAGCGCTTGTCCCTTCAGTTCAGCCCCTCTTAACAGAAGCGGTCCAGACATCATCTCTTTGAATCAAATAGCTGTAAACATGTTGGAAAAGCCAATGACGCTGTGCCATGTTCCAATGTGATAAGATGCACCAGAGTTTAAAGACACAGGGTTATCTCTCTCCAGAAATGTTCTGTGAACTTGTTGGTATGATTTAAACATTGACACCCTCGGCTCTATAGTGCAAAATTCATCATTATATACAACACACATTTAGTTGGGCTCATTAATATTATTGCCATGGTGATTTATTTGCTCCCTGATGAAAATACTTAGAGATACATTTTTGATGCTCAGTAGGTGCAATTGTTTGACTTTTAGACCTGGTAGGTTACTAAGCTTCCTTGGGATCTTTAATGTCTTGGTAAAGAATATAAGTGCATACAGCAAAGGAAACAATCAACAAAACTAAAAGGCAACCAACGGAATGGGAAAAGATATTTGCAAATGACATATTGGACAAAGGGCTAGTATCCAAAATCTATAAAGAGCTCACCAAACTCCACACCCAAAAAACAAATAACCCAGTGAAGAAATGGGCAGAAAACATGAATAGACACATTCTCTAAAGAAGACATCCAGATGGCCAACAGGCACATGAAAAGATGCTCAACATCGCTCCTCATCAGGGAAATACAAATCAAAACCACACTCAGATATCACCTCACGCCAGTCAGAGTGGCCAAAATGAACTAAACAGGAGACTATAGATGCTGGAGGGGATGTGGAGAAACAGGAACCCTCTTGCCCTGTTGGTGGGAATGCAAACTGGTGCAGCTGCTCCGGAAAACAGTGTGGAGGTTCCTCAAGAAATTAAAAATAGACCTACCCTATGACCCAGCAGTAGCACTGCTAGGAATTTACCCAAGGGATACAGGAGTGCTGATGCATAGGGGCACTTGTACCCCAATGTTTATAGCAGCACTCTCAACAATAGCCAAATTATGGAAAGAGCCAAAATGTCCATCAACTGATGAACGGATAAAGAAATTGTGGTTTATATACACAATGGAGTACTATGTGGCAATGAGAAAGAATGAAATATGGCCCTTTGTAGCAACGTGGATGGAACTGGAGAGTGTGATGCTAATGAAATAAGCCATACAGAGAAAGAGAGATACCATATGTGTTCACTCTTATGTGGATTCTGAGAAACTTAACAGGAACCCATGGAGGAAGGGAAGGAAAAAAAAGAAAAAGAGGTTAGAGTAGGAGAGAGCCAAAGCATAAGAGACTCTTAAAAACGGAGAACAAACTGAGGGCTGATGGGGGGTGGGAGGGAGAGGAGGGTGGGTGATGGGTATTGAGGAGGGCACCTGTTGGGATGAGTACTGGGTAATGTTTGGAAACCAATTTGACAATAAATTTCATATATTAAAAAAAAGAATATAAGTGCATAAAAGGGGAATGTAGATTATACCACAGTAATTTGAGGAGCATTTGAAAATACCTAAAATATTATGAGCATTCCTCATATGAGGAATGCAAAGTGAGTGTGTACTCATCCTCATATGAGTTGCAAAGTGAGTGTGTACTTTTATCTAACTGTATCCTCACAAAAATGTTAAAAAGGTGTTATTCCTTTTTGTGAATGAGAAAATGGGAGTTCACGATCATTAAGTTCAGTATCCTACTGCTAATGCATTGTGAAGCCAGCACCAAGTAGGTTATTTAAAATTTACTCCAGGGGTCTACCTGTGAACTAATATATAGTAGCACATCTTCTATGAATGAGATGCTCTATTAAACTCTGCTGTCAGTGTTTCCCTTTTAATTCTCTCAGGTGAAGGCCTTTTACTTTTGTAAACCCTTTCATCCAGTTTATTGCCCACAACAAGATTTATACCACCAATGAAATCTTAATTCCAACAATTCTTCAGAAATTCAAAAATAATTATTGAATACTCTTGCTGTGCCACTAGCCACTCTAGGTGATGAGGATGCATCAATAAATGACACAAACAAAATTCCAGTCCTGAAGAAAAAAGAAAATACTATGTATTAATAGGTACTGAAAACAATGAGTAGTGAAATAGGGAATAACTGAGTGCATGTAAGAAGTTAATTTCTAATCATATTCTCTTATTCTTGCGACTTTCTCCCTTCATTCCCATCCCTTTGGTCACATCAGATTTTCATCTCCCAGATATTTTCATTTTCATATATTCTAGTTTCACTTATTATCCAGTAGTTTCTATAATTCAATGTCAACCACTTTGTAGCTAGCTTTTTCATATCCTCTCTGATTTTTATTTTTATTTCTTTTTCCTTTGCCGCACTCACACCCAGCCTTGGGCTAACTAAGAACTTCTTTCTAGAGAAGAATTATACCGGGTTGATTGAGCCATTACAGTGTATTCTCTCCGTCTTTATTTATTTATTTATTTATTTATTTATTTATTTATTTATTTTCCAATATATGAAATTTATTGTCAAATTGGTTTCCATACAACACCCAGTGCTCATCCCAAAAGGTGTCCTCCTCAATACCCATCTCTCCATCTTTAATTAGGCCCTCAGCATTCCTCAGCCAACTATGGTCTTCAATTTGTTTTTGATCAATTCCTTGTTTCTTATTCCCATATAGCTGTTGAACGTTACTGCTTTTCTCATAATCCCTACCCCTGCTCCTCAAAGTAACTCATCATTTTCCTACTTCACTTTAAAAAAAAAACAGATGTAACATAAACTTTCTCCATGATGTGCTCTACCATCAATGGCATCTTCATTTTTGCCTAATTTCCTTTGTTCTGCCTGATCTGCAAATTTTAGATAAAGCATTGTCCTTCCTTCAAAATACTTATACTATAATAGCTCTGTGACCTTACCCTTCTCAGGCCTTTCACCGTTCATTATGCAATTATTTTTCTAAGCAAGTACATATACCTGTGCACGCTCCAAAAATAAATAATAATGATAATGAAATCCTCAAAATTTATTCCCCTTTTATTTTGGTCTTTTTCCCTTCATTTTTCCTTCAAATTAAATGTAATTGGGAGGAGTGTTTGTTGAGTGACCTTAAGCCTGGGGCTATTAAGTACGCAAGCCAGATGCTTCTGTGGTCACTGTAGGGTGGAGTCTTTTAAGCTGACCTGAGACTTGGGGCTGTTGGCTAGCACCTGCCTCCCCTGGGCAATGTTGGAGGAAAACAGAGTAACCCTTGCTTTTTGGCTGAACCTTTTATAACCCCACCCCTTCTCCAGATAGCACACACTTGCATGCCTTGAAACCTCACTAAACTAATGGGTATTCCTAAAATTCCAAGCTCATTTGTTTATAGATAACTACTTTATTTACATTTATGACTACCTATAATTTTGCATAAAAATTACTGTTATGATATTTTTAGCTGTAACTTTTTTCATTTTTACAGCTATATAGTTTGAGATTACATACATATTCAAATATTTATTTACTAAATTTCCTGATGATGGATTTAGGATATCTCCTTTTTTCTGTTTCTTTCCTTTTCTTTTCTTTTCTTTTTTTTTTTTTTTTGTGATAGAAAAACCACTCAATTGTAAAGATTCTTGTTTATGAACATTCAAATATCTGCTTTCACTGTAGATTTTCAGTTGTTTATAGGTAATCTGTCTTTTCCCTTCAGCTATTTTCAAACTTTGCCACTGTCTTTGGTTTCTGTAGTTATATTAATCTTTGTCTAGGTATCTGTCTTGCTTGTGTGTTTATCTCTCAGATCTGCAAATTCATGTTTTTATTCCATTATGAAAAATTCTTAGTCATTTTTTTCTAAAAATGGTTCTTTTATCTCAGCTATTTAGAACTTCTCATTCTGTTTTCTTGTTTGTTAATCTCACTTTAATTTGATTAGTTTATAACTTAATGTTAGATTTTAGAAAATTTCTTCAGACTTATTTTTTACCTCATTGTTTCTATTTTTTAGTTATCTCCAATCTGCTCTTTCATTCAGCTATTTAGTTAAAAATTTTAAAGCAGTATTTTTAATGTCTAGATTTTTATTTTGCTTCTTTGAAATTTCTAAAACTGAAGGGTGAACTTTCTTCATTTGTGAAAATTTATTTTAAAACTCTGATATAACTTTATTTTCTCCTTTTATACTCTGCATCATAGGTGCCAGATAGAATTTCTGAAACTATCCTCTATGAGGCTCTATCTTTAATTTTTTTTTTTTTTTTAGTTATGTTAACCATTTTGGGTTTTTCCATCTTGTTTTTCCAGAAACTTTAATTTAAATTTTCTAAGTTACTAATCTTTTTCAGTACCTAAGTACTAATCTTTTTATACCTAAGATATTTATTTGCAAGTTATTGTATATTTTTAGTTCTAAAGTCCATATTAAAAAAAACCTAGAGTATTATGAATTTAATGTTCTCTTTTATCTACTAGGTGTATTATTTACAGTTTATATTTTTGTTATTCTAATAACTATTTGTTAGCTTTCTTATTATTGAGTTTGGTGCTCCTCTAATAATATTTTTTAGAACTTTGTTTGTATGCTCATCTTTGTTTTTGAGTTTTCTACTAGTTATTTTCTGATGCTCTGCTAGTTTCTCGAATCCTATTTTAATGAGCCATGGGTACTGGTGAGTTATGCTACCATATACCAAAATTTTGACTTCTGGGTATGAAACCGTATTACTCTTCTAGAGTCTTGCCACTGGCCTGTTCCATCAGTGCAAATTGCTATAGCTGTTGTTCCAGTGTCAAAATCAGATGTTTCTGTTACCAGTAGTAGGTACAATGTTCAGAAAGGGGCCTAACCTACTCAGCTTATGGGCTTTCAAACTCTAGTCTTCTGATAGCATATTGTTTACTGGTATTTGACAGTTATTACAGAATTTTTTTATAAAAAAAAATACTATGTACTTTTGACACCAGAGTTAAGACTGTGTTACAGTTTTGCAATTGTTTTGCCATTAAAATTTTTTTCTTAATGTTTATTTTTGAGAGAGAGAGAGAGAGAGAGAGAGCATGAGTGGGGGAGGGACAGAGAATCATTTTACCGTTTTTAATCTGTTCTCTTTTTTGTGTTTTCATCACAATATTGCTAAGGAAAATTAAATAATCCTTTATTCTATAACATAATTGTTTTTTTTTTATTCTAAGGCCTCTTAAATTGTCTTCTAATTTCCAAAGCTTCTTTAGCACTCATTTTCTTTCTTTGACCCATGTGACTATTAAATTCTCCCTCCCCAATTCTTTTTTAGTTGGTTTTACTTTTACTTCTGACACAATTCTTTCTTTATCTCTTTCTCTCTGCTTTCTAGTAATTTTTCTTTTTATGTACTTTTTGAAATTTTAAAGGATGGACATGTTTTTAATGTATATAACTCAGTATGCTATGATGATAACCATACACCCATGAAATCATCACTACCATCAAGTCCATTGACATATCCATCAACTCCCAAAGCTTTCTCTTGCCCCTATTATTAGTATTAATTTTTTCTTTGCAAAACACTTAACATAAAGTCTACTCTGTTAGAATATTTTAAAGATAAAACATATTATTATTAGCTATATGCTGTATATTATGCAGATCTTTAGACTTATTTATTTGCATAACTGAAACTCTCCAAATCAAAAGGGGAGGCATAAAATTGTCTCTTTTTGTAGTTGACATGGTCACATATAAAAAATCCTAAGTATTCCACTAAAAAATCACACTGCTAAACGAATTCAAGAAAGTTACAGGATACATCAACATACAAAAATCAGATGCATTTTTTACATACTAAAAGTGAACGATCCAAAAAAGATGAGAAAACACTCTCATGATAATATCAAAAATAAAGTACATAGGAATACATTTAACCAAGGAAATGAAAGTTCTGTACACTAAAAGTTATAAAAGTATGATGAAAGAAATTGAAGAACCACAAATAATTAGAAGGGTACCCCATGTTGATGGATTGGAAGAACTAATATTGTTAAAATGTCCATACTACCTAAAGTAATTTGCAGACTCAAAGTAATCCCTATCAAAATCCCAATGGCATTCTTTTGAGATTAAGAGATTAAGAGAAAAAGTTAAATCTAAAATTCATGTGGAACCACAAAAGATCCTGAATAGACAAAGCAATCCTGAGCAAGAAAAACAGCTGGAGACATTACATTTCCTTATTTCAAATTATATCACAAAGCTATAGTAATGAAAACAGTATGGTATTGCCATAAAAGTTGACACACATAGATCATTGGAACAGAATAGAAAGTCCAGAAATATACCAAGATATGTACAGTCAATTAATTTTTAACAAGGGCTCCAAAAATACAAAGGGGAAAGGATAATTTCTTCAATAAATAAGTTTGGAAAAATTGGATATCTACTTAAATAATGTTTGAGACATATCTTTTGCTATACACAAAAATCAACTCAAATTGGATTAAACACTAAATGTAAGATCTGAAACCATAAAACTTCTAGAAGAAAACTTAGGGAAAAAGTTCCTTGACATTGATTTCAGCAATGATTTTTGGATGGTGCTAAAAGCACAGTAACAAGAAAAAAAAGTGAGACTATATCAAACTAAAAAGCCTCTGCACAACAAAGGAAGTAATCAACAAAATAAATAAGCATCTCCAAAAAGGAAGAGAATATTTGAAAACCATCTATATGCCAAGGAGTTTATATCTAAAATATAAAAGAAACTATTATAAATCAATGAAACAGAAAAACAACCTGATAAAAATTGGTCTAGAGACCTAAATAGATATTTCTCAAAGAAGACACACAAATAGCCAACAAGTGTGTGTATATATGCTCAACATCAGTAATCAAAATGCAAGTCAAAACCAAAACGAGTTACACTTCACACTTGTTAAGATGAGCATCAAAAAAAAAAAAAAAAGATGCAAGTGTTGGAAAGAATGTGGAGTAAAGGGGATGGATCCTGGTATATTGTTGAAGAGAATGTCAGTTGGTATTGCCCTTATGAAAAATAGTATAGAGGGTTTTGTTTTTTGGTTTTTGGTTTTTGGTTTTTTTTTTTCAAAATTAAAAAGTAAGATTATCATATGATTAGCAATCTCATTCCTGGATATATATCCAAAGAAAACGAAATTGGGACCCTGAAGAGGTATCTGCCTTCCCATGTCCATAGTAGGATTATTCACAATAGCCGAGATATGAAAACCTAAGTTTCCATCATGGGTGAATGGAAAGAAAATGTGGTATATACATATGAGGGAATATTATTCAGCCTATAAAAAGAAGAAAATCGTAGGGGCACCTAGGTGGCTCAGTTAGTTAAGCATCTGACTCTTGATTTCAGTTCAGGTCATGATCTCACAGTTACAGAACCTGCTTAAGATTCTCTCTCTCTCTCTCTCTCTCTCTCTTTCTCTCTCCCACCTTCCCTCTCCCTCTTACTCTGCCCCTCCCCCGCTTATGCTTGCATGCTCTCTTTCTCTTACACTCTCTGTCTCTCGAAAGAAAGAAGAAAGAAAGAAAGAAAGAAAGAAAGAAAGAAAGAAAGAAAGAAAGAAAGAAAGAAAGAAAGGAAAGAGAGAAAGAAAGAAAGAAAAGGAAAGGGAAGGGAAGGGAAGGGAAGGGAAGGAAAGGGAAGGGAAGGGAAGGGAAGGGAAGGGAAGGGAAGGGAAGGAAGGGAAGAAAAAGAAAAGAAACTCCTGCCATTTGCAACAACATTAATGGACCTGGAGGACATTATGGTAAGTGAAATAAGCCAGACACAGAGAGGCAGACACTGTATGATCTCACTTCTATGTGGAATCTAAAATGGTCAAACTCATAGAAGCAGAGAGTTGAATGGTGATTTCCAGGGTTTGAGGAAGGCAGAAATGGGGAGGTGATGGTCAATGCATACAAAGTGACATGACTCTTAAATCACCTAATTTTTTTCTCAGAAGTTTTTCTCACCAAATTTTTTCCATGTTCATAAATGATAAAAATCATCAGTCTTATTTCTCAATTGGTCATCATTGTTTCTCGTGCTCAACAATTACCCATGTGATTTGCTCAATGCATATGGATTACCACCTAAGCCTACATCTTAGTATCTAGTGTACCTCCAACTCAGTACATACTCTAGATTATTATCCATTAGCCCTGAGCATTTATTTTAAATATGTGATCATTTAGAACTTTCCAATTTCTAAGCTTCTTTTCTCATTTTAGAATCTGAGATTGTGAGACTTCATCCATAAATGCTTAGAACAACAAAGTAACAGAAATAAAACAATAATAATATGTTGTTATTATAGTTAATGTCGGAGGAGTTCATGAGATCTGAGTTTTGTCTGTGGATAGAAATGGACTTAATGCATAGCACAGAAAATCTCCAAGTATTTCTGTTTTTCAGTTTCTGTAGTGGAAACTGCTTTTATAATATTTCAGGCATAAAACATCAGAATAAAGCCATGGTTATCACTAATAAATATTATTCTAGATAGCAAAGGCCATGCCATATTTTGAGCATATTTTAACTTTACCTGAAAGAAACAGTAACTGGGAGATGCTGGTGTAACATAGGTGGTATTTTCCAGGCATCTTGGTTTGTGGCAAATTATGCCTCATAGATAGTACTGTTTTTTCATTCAAAATGCCATCCAGAATACTCATCACTAATGTTCATGTATTCCTTGCATACAATTCTTGCATCTGAGTAGAATACTCTAGGTGGGGTTTTCAGGAACAGAACATTTGCATTCTTTATATGAGGGACACTCTCATTTCATTTCTGAGTCTCTGTGGTTTTCTCTTCTCTCTCATTATAAACCGTTTGCAATTTTGGAGGCATTGAGCTATTCTGGTGTGGTGTGTAATTTGTTTTGTTCAGCGGTTTCTTATCATGCATAGATGAAATGCCTTTTTTATCACTCATTTAAATTATTGTTTTCCTCTGGTGATAGATTTTTGCAGCTTCTGTATTTACTTTATTACTTGTGGCTGAGGCATGTGATCCTACTGGGAACTGAGCAGAGGTTCGCGTTTAGTATTACTTCATCATCATTCAGCACTATGCTCTCAGCCATATCTCTACTCAAAGAAAGAGGGAAGGAGTCTATAGGTTAAACCGTTTCAGTGAAATAACTCCCGCCTTTCTCATAGCCTCAGCCTGCATTGCAAATGATGTTAGACTTTTACAACCTATATTAACATAGTCTATTTCCCGTACCCTATATTTCATATGGTTCTGTTTTTGCCTTGAGCAGAAAGGGGAAAGAGATAAAATGACATGAGCAGTTTTCTTCCCATCCTTTCTTTCCAAACTCAAATATGGATGTAAAATTTTCATGGAATGTCAAACTTACCCTTGAAGATTTAAGTGAGTGAATAAACTATAGTCAAATTTCTCTAAATCTGTTGAGGCGCTTACATTGCTCAAAAAGAAAATGAAAACAAAACAAACACAAAAATGTACAGATGTGTCCTTAGTCGCGTATTTCCTATAATTTTCTGCATAGTTAATGCCAATGGACCCAAACTTCTTTATTCATTCATAAAGTTAAATAATTGGAAAATTCTTTTAGTTGGTTTTAAATCCCATCCCCATTCTGCAGGAACCACTTGGAAATTCTCAGAGAAGATAAAAATCTATCCTGTTTGTTAAGATTCTCAGAGGAGAAACGTCCACGTATGTCTTTGTTAACTATCCTACATTGTTCACCTCTTATACTGTTTTCTAAGGCTTAAGTAAATTCCTGAAAATAATTTAGATCTACTTCATTTGTTGATTCAGAAGCAACTAACAATTATTTTAGCAAGTCACAGTGCTAGTCTCTGTAAAGCATGCATATTTTAATCAGACACTGGTCTTGCTGTTACAAAATGTTTTAGTCTTCTAGGTGAACCTGGCTGGCTCAGTCAATAGAGCATATGACATTTGATCTCAGGGTTGTGAATTCAAGCCCCACGTTGCATAAAAATAAAATATTTTAAAAAATAAAATGGTTTAGCCTTCCAAAAGAGATGATAAGCTAGGTAATGAAACACCTGTGGAAAGTAATGACAAAAATATGCACATAGTGGTATTACTGTTCAGAAAAAATGTCCAGTCTCTTTTAGTTGGAGGGACATGGACTCTCTTGAGAAGAGCTGAGCTCAAGATGTGTTAATGTTTGAAGAAGAGTTGTATGAAACCCAGGGCATTGGGACACATTATTTAAGATTGTAGATGCCAGAAGAAAGAGCTTGGAGTTTATTCTTGCAGGAGCGGAGCAAAAGCTTGGTTGAACCCAAGTTCTGTCTTCTGGATTTGGGTCAGCTACAGAAACATCTCTAAGCCTCAGTTTCTCATCTATAAGATCATGATCGCGACATATAGATTTCAAATTTTTGTGAAGATAAAATGAGGCAGAATGTACAAAGTGTTTACCATAATTCTTGGCACATGGAAGGTGCTCAGTAAAAAAAAAAAAAAAAGAAAATCTGATCTAGATAATGATGACAATTATAATAATATTTTATTGTGTCAAGAGGACATGACCAAGAAATTTTGAGCAGTGCAGTGTGATTATAGTCCTCTTTCAAGAAAATTAATTTAAGAATGGTATATAAGTGTAACTAAGCAATAGAGATATAGGAAGTAAGGAGATTTGTTTCATGAAAAATATTTTACACATTTTAAAAAATTTTTAATGTTGATTTACTTTTGAGAGAGAGAGCACGAGCAGAGGAAGGGCAGAGAGTGAGAGAGTGAGACACAGAATCTGAAGCAGGCTGCAGGCTCTGAGCGGTCAGCACAGAGCTCGATGCGGGGCTTGAACCCACAAACCACAAGATCATGACATGAGCCAAAGTTGAAGGCTTAACCGACTGAGCCACCCAGGTGCCCCTAGATAATTTTTTTAAAGGCTTGATTAAGGGTAGGGATAATAATGAAGAATAACTGTGGGGAAGATAATGGAGACACTATTGAGTCAAGGAGAAATTTTTTTCATTCTAAATACAGTGAAGTTTTATATATTAGTCTTTAATTCATTTTTTAAGAAGTCTGGTTCCTTTTGCTTACCACTTATATTTTACAAAGTATTTGGCACTCTTGTAACTCTAGCGATGTCTCTCTTGTGTTCTGCATTAAAGTAATTAAAACCTTCATCTCAATGAATTTCCATAAGGCTTTTCAAAGGTTGGCAGGTGGCAAGTAATAATCCTATCAATTAAATAATTGAATTTTACAAATTTTAATTTAGAACACATGTTAAATATAGTGTAAACACATCATTATAAATTGTAATTTTACTTTGCTTCCATTTCTTCAAGAAATAGTCACATCTAGCACCTGAATGGCAGGAAGAATTTGTCTGGAAAATTTCTCCCATGATAGAGGAGTATAGACTTCATTGGATTTTGGTAAATGCATTTCATAAGCAGTTGAGAATTTGCACTCAGGAACAAAAAGAACTGTGTTCAATTCAGAGACTGTTATTTACTGAATAGGTGACCTTTTGCAAATGTCCTTTTTATCTAAGATTATTTATCTGTAAGTTAGAGGTAATGGAAGTACTCAACTCATAAGGTTATTGTGAAGATTAAGAAAATAAAATATATATTTATCACATTGCCTGGTATATAACATAATATTATTATAATTGCTACTATTACCATTAACATGAAGCTTCAGAAATGGCATATAATCTCCATTTGTTGTGCCTGAATTGTTCATGATCCCATTTTGCCCCATTTACTTCAGTTCTTAACACCCAACCTATAACAGAATGAGAAATAAGCTAGTTTTGTGTTATCCAGTTTGTTTCTAAAAGGCTCAACTTCGAGGCCATATGTTACCAGTTGTCAGGATCCAAGATCTGTTGAAGAATTGCTTAGATATCCAGAGTTCATTAATCAGATTTCTTCCATAACAGCTAGGAAAGGAGTTAGCCTCCAAATAATCTTGAAAACTATAGTAAAGAAATTTTTAAGACATGAGCTCAGCTAATTTTGCATTCAGCTCCTATTCTGTGTCTTGAGGGCATATATGAAATCATTATTATTGTTTTGAAATATCTTGCTTTTTTTCCTTTTCTGACTGCTTAAGTCTTACTACTAGTTTGGTTTCTAGCTAATCTTCTCCCAAGAAATCTTGTTTCAAATGTTGTATGCAAATAATCAGAGATCTATAATGCAGGAGGGACCCTCAAACAGATCTATATCTGAACAGTATGTGGCAGATGTCAGAAACTGCATAATTTCTTTTGGTGGTCTGCTCTTGTGCTTATCTTCCCTTATTTTCTGAAAGTTATATCTATCCTTCATCTCTCTGGCTGCACTTTAAACTGATTTAATCTTTTCTTTCCACTTTAGAGATCAAGAACATCTGGTTACCATCTCCTCCTCACTAATCCTTTACACATTTGAAAACTACTAATAAATTACCACCAAATTCTCTCTCTTGCAAGCTAAATTATATCAATTTCTTCAGTCTCATCATTACTCAAAAGACCAATTTGCCAGCTCTAAAATCATTTTTATGTCTTGTGCATCGCCTCTTGTTTACTTATCCAAAGTCACTTAAAATTAGAATCTTAAAAAAAAGACACAGTTTTATAAAAATGATAGTCATCACTGATGAACACATAGAGAAATTATGCTTTTCAGAGTTTATGCTCTGGAAAAGTTTTAAATTGTGACCCCAAATGCTATATCAATTCCAAGATAACTCTTTCCAATACGGGCTTAAAAATATTCTCTACTTCTACTTGTCTTCCATCTCTAAATTCCATGAGCTTCAATCTATGCACAGTCTGTAGAATGAGCTACACACTTAGAGGAAAGACTACTTTTGCTGGAAATGTGAGATGCTTATATCAGTGTATAAGTTTTATAATATTAAATCCCAGAGTATGAAGTAGAAAAGACCAGATATGCACACTAGGTAGAAGTTTTAGTAAAAGAAAAAATACATATATACTTGTATCAAGAACAGAGGTGTTTATGAGTAAATCTCTCTCTGTTCTTCTGTCCCCCAAAGTCTCACCTGTAAGATTGCTCGTAAAAACCTGTGTTTTATATGTATGGAATTCATCACAGTTTGGAATGTTCTGTTTCTTTGTGTGGCTAGCATCGAATCTTCCACCACACTCTAGACTCCATAAGAGCAGAGACCTTATCTATTTTTCTTGAAATTGCATCTCTGGTGCTTGGTATGTAGTAGACAATCTAGAAATATTTGTGGATTGCATAAATGCATCATGTGTTATTTGTTGATTATACCTGAAGAGATGAGCAATTGCTACCTCCCTATTGAAGTCTGAAATCCCATTTTATTCTATTAAAATACAGGATTAAAAACAAAAATTGTCTAGGAGGAGATAATGTATCATGTCATTATTGAAAGTAACCCTGTTAAATTTATTGGCATATTCTTTTTTGAATTAATTCATTTTTAAATTTACATCCAATTTAGCTAACATGTAGTGTAATAATGGTTTCAGGAGTAGAATTTAGTGATTCATCACATGCATGTAACACCCAGTGCTCATCCCAGCAAGTGTCCTCGTTAATGCCCCTTGCCCATTTAGCCCATCCCTCCTTCCCAAACCCCCCCAGCAACTCTGAGTTGTTCCCTGTCCCTGTTTTTATATTATTTTTGCTTCCCTTCCCTTGTGTTCATCTGTTTTGTATCTTAAATTCCACATATGAGTGAAATCATATAATATTTGTCTTTCTCTGACTAATTTTGCTTAGCATAGTACCCTCTAGTTCCATCCACATAGTTGGAAATGACAAGATTTCTTTCTTTTTGATTGCCAAGTAATTTTGCATTGTGTGTGTGTGTGTGTGTGTGTGTGTGTGTGTGTGTGTGTGTGTGTACACCACATCTTCTTTATCCACTCATCAGTGGATGGACATTTGGGCTTTTTCCATACTTTGGCCATTGTCAGTAGTGCTGCTCTAAACATTGGGGTGCATGTGCCCCTTCGAAACAGCACACCTGTATCCTTAGGATAAATACCTAGTAGTGCAATTGCTGGGTCATAGGGTACTTCTATTTTTAATTGTTTGCAGAACCTCCATACTATTTTCCAGAGTGACTGCACCAGTTTGCATTCCTACCAGCAATGCAAAAGGATTCCCCTTTTTCCGCATCTTTGCCAACATCTGTTGTTGCCTGAATTGTTAATTTTAGCCATTCTGACAAGTGTGAAGTATTACCTTGTTGCAGTTTCAATTTGTATTTCCCTGATGATGAGTGATGTTGAACATTTTTTCATGTATCTTTTAGCCATCTGAATATCTTCTTTGGAAAAGTGTTTATTGACCTAGTCTTAAGAGGAAAGCAAAGACCTAAGAAAACGGGAGATAGGAGAAGTCAGTTTTGCTGAATGGAAGGTGAGTATAGGATTTGGGGAAGATGGGAAATCAGCAGTCCTTTACCACTTTAGCTGGAGTGCATCGCAGAAAAATCTGGATAATAAGATAGGTCTTCTGTGAAATGTCTATTCTCTTTGGAATAAACGGTCTGCAGAGTTTTAGAGATGGGGAGACACAATAGGGCAGGTGAATACAGGGAAAACGAGTAAAGTAAATACTGTAAAAGTGAATGGCTTTTTATCAAAGAACTAATACCAGGACTTAAATTTTTTTTTTTAATGTTTATTTATTTTTGACAGAGAGAGACAGAGACAGAGCTTGAGGGGGGGAGGGGCAGAGAGAAAGGGAGACACAGAATCCAAAGCAGGCTCCAGGCTCTGAGCTGTCAGCACAGAGCCTGACACGGGGCTCGAACTCACAGACCGCAAGATCATGACCTGAGCTGAAGTCCGACACTCAACCCACTGAGACACCCAGGCACCCCAATACCAGGACTTTAAAAATAACCCCTCTATAATAATTTCTTTCCTGACTGCAACTTTTCTATGATAAATATGCAAATACAACATTCTCAATTTGTATCAGTACAGTATAATTCTCTTCACTTTCTAATCACTTACAGGGAGCCTATGCGTCTTATCTCATTTAGTTCTTATTTCTGCAGGCTAGAAATATAATTTCTAGCAATATTCTTATAGCAGCAGAAGCACACTATAACTATTTTTAATATGATATAAGAAATAGTAATAAAAATAATCTAAATCTACTAGACTTTCTAGATTCCTAAATCTTCATGCAACTCCAAAGAACTTACTATATAAAATATAAATTATTATTAAAATTTATATAATTAAAGTATATATAATATAACAAAATATGTCATGGGAATGATATTGAAAATTACATAGTACTGGACAGAGAAGTAGAAAATGAGTTTGGTCCAAGGTGTGTCACCGATGCCTTGTAACATGGAACTCATCTCTGGCCTTTCCTGTGTTTTAGTTTTCAAATCGGGAAACTGGTCTTACAAGTAATTCTTAAATTTTTTCAAGGCTGAAAAATGCATAACATTTAATATGCACTGTCCTTCAACACCTGTGTAAAATGGTACCTGTTCGGATACGTAGATGGCTTCTTTCTTTCCCATTTCTACTGTCAGTTCCCAAACGCAGGCTCTCATTACATTTTCTGTGAGACTGCACCATTGTTCTAGGTCCTTCCCCTTTCTCCTTCCATGGCTGCCTCTCTTTGCTCCATATTGCTGCCAAACCGAGTTTAATGAAGTGGAAGTTCTCTGCCAAATTGCCTTGTTAAGGAACTTACAATAGTTCATTATTACCTATCACATTTGCATCTTATTTTTTCTTTGAAACTTTTGGACCAATCTTAAGCAGATACTGCATGTTGCTTTCCAAATATACATTCCCCCCTTATTCTTTCTTCTCTGATATGTAAGTATACCACTGTGGCCAGTTGAAAATAAAATAGAACATGATTTCCCAGATCCCTAGTACATGGAAGTGACCATGTGACATTATGTTGGATAAAAAGAGGTGAGTTTACTGGAAGCTTTCCAGAGTGGTAGGTTTCATTTTGCCCTTCATCTGCCTCGAGCACAGATACTCAGCTCACAATGCAGGAACTGTGTTGCAGCCAGCATGCTGAAGATGGTAAGACTGGCAGAACAGAAAAAGAAAACAAGATCTGGAATCTAGTAGTGCCTTAAAGCTGCCATGCTATCCCTGAGCTGTCCACTTCCAGGTTCTTTGTTTTGCAGGGGAAATAATCAGTTCTACGGTGAAGCCACTGCAGTCAAGTCTCTGTTACATGCAACTGAACTTTATAATACACCGATGCATGCTCTACTACGTCAGCCTTATTTTTCACTAGCTTCCTTAGCCCATCTTTCAGTTAGGCCATTGCAATTCCCTCCTATCTGTTTCCATGTTTTGGGTTATGTACTTTCATCCCTTACTACCCACTCTGAAGAAAGGTTCTTTCTATTGACATTAGCTCTTCCATATCTTAGACTTTCTTCAAGTCCACTCAAGTCTCACCTTCTCCACGAAGCCTCCTCTCACAAACTGACCAAAACTTAAATTTCTTTTTTTTTAAATGTTTTTATTTATTTTTGAGAGAGAGAGAGAGAGAGCAAGCAGGGGAGGGGCAGAGAGAGAGGGAGACACAGAATCCGAAGCAGGCTCCAGGCTCCCAGCTGTCAGCACAGAGCCCGATGCAGGGCTTGAACCCACAAACTGTGAGATCATGACCAGAGCCAAAGTCGGATGCTTAACTGACTGAGGCGCCCAGGCGCCCCAAAACTTGAATTTCTACAGCACATATGCTTTCCGCTGCACTGCACTAAACTGTCATTTGTTCTGTAATTTTGTTCACTTGCGTTAACACTTTAGAGTTTATATTCGTTAAGGGCTGGGCTATTCCTAAATTTATTACAATATATGTTCCTGAAAGACAGAGCCAAGTTTCACATCTGTTCACTACTTTCCTCTTCTTCTAGCACCACTGTGCATCACGAGTGCTCAAAAATATCCGTTGGGTATATGCATGTATATATACAGAGACTTAGGAGATTTTAAATGACTCAATGATTAATGATTAATTATATTCTAAATTTATCTTTTTAATCAAGAAATTCATCCTTTAGCAGTATCCTTTATTGGGAATGTTCTCACTCTGAAATGTTGTGTAGATAATTTAAAACAAAACAAAACCTGTGTGATCATTTTTCTCCCAACCAACTTCTTGTCATTGTATAAGAATTTTGTGGGGGAACGTTTATGAGGTTGAGAAAAACTTAACCTTTGTGTCTAGTTATTGCCAAAAGTCAGGAAGAATGTAATGCAAAAGCAATAAATTACACGTTTGTTTATATATCTATCCTCAATTACCTATGAATAAAGGGATCCTTAGAAAACAACCCTTTGGAGTGAAATAGTTACAACTTAAAGATTTTCTGACAATCTTAAATCTTTTTAATAAAGAATCTTGTATATTATTTTAAAACTCTAATCACTCTCTCTCCTAGGTCTGGGTGAACAGATTGTGTTAGTATTAAAATCACAGCAGTCATTCTAACATAAAAATCACCAGGGGAAAAATAAAGATATGAATGCAATAGGATTTTTTCACACTCTATAAAGTTTTCCTCTTGTTAAGCTTTAAAGATTTTCTAGTGTTTGCCCATATTAGCACTATTTCTAAAATATCTGACAGTTGTTAGACTGCGTACAATAAATGAAATAGTACTGAGGATAAAGAATGTGCCTACACTAGCCATTTGAAATGAAGTACTTTGGGGAAAGTGGAATTGCTCTCATTCTAAGGAAGCATTTACAGTCTACATAGGCACTTAGTGTTTTATATGCTTTGTATTATGCAAGTTTGGAATATGTTCTTTCCATTCAGTCTCTTAATTTTCTGAAGCACACTCCTGCTCTTGTTGGAAGAGAGTGCTCTGAAGTTCATGGCGATGGTAACATAAGCTTGCATCGCACTATATGGGCCTTCCCTCGTTGTCTGGGTAATTACCTGTGAATGCCAACTCAGGCATTCCTTTCCTGTACCCATCAGCTTCTGTACCTCATCTTTCATGTTTGTCCTGGCTTAGAACCAAACTACAAACTTTATATTGTTACAGTGTTAGCTTGACATTTGAACTTGTATCGTCCTGAAAAAAAGTGCCTTTTGGGTTCTGTAGATGGGTAATGCATGAGTAAAATATGAGAACGTTTTCCTGGCACAATATTCCAAGGGAGGGTGGAGGTTACGATGAGGCATTATTGGCCTTCCCTCCTAGGACTGGCTATCTGTGGCCCTTCTGTGGCTCCCTGGTTTCATGGTCTCTATGGAGACCAGATGGCAGATCTGTCTGGGGGAGCTTCATTGTTTTGTATGGCAGCTCTGATTGGTTGAAATGCCTTTGCTTTGGAAAGCTGAAATGAATCACTCATCTATTGTATCAGATTTTAAGTTTTATACAGCAATCTACTCCTCCATGTGTTTTAAAAAAGGGAACGTTTGTATTGGTAACGTAAGAGTATGAATTTAAGGAATAAAGTAGTCTTTAATTAAATTTCCTAAATTTAAAGTACTCAAAAGTCCATATGATTTTACTCCTTACCTTGGTGTTTGGTGATGAGTAAGAGGTCATTACGAATCCATAGCACAGGATATTCACAGATCCTTACAGAATTAAGCAGATTTGGGTCATTAAGAAGTTCTGGCCATAGAACCCAGATTCAGATGGAAGACTCCAGTCCTTGAAGTGGCCCTGTTCAGATAACAAATCCTCCATCCCAGAAAGAGACTTGGTTGGTTGGTGGGTTACGAAATCAGATAATCAGGCACAAGAACTTAAAACACCAGAAGGGGATTTTTTTCAGCTGTGTGCCCAGAGCATAAAGTCAAGGTCAGATTAGGAGCCACAAGACTTCAGTTTTGAAAGAGAGCTCAATAAATTCATCCATATATAAACATGACTGATTTGCGAGTATATACTTGGGATCAACGTGCTGAGAGATTCAACAGCTAAAACTAAGGTTTGTATATATGTGTGTTTATGTCCCTGTCTGGGAATATTGCACATGTGTAGGCCTTTGAGTGCTTCTACTCCCTGTCAAATATGCAGCTCGGGTAGAGAGGTCTATTTTACAAGGGTATATACATTTTGCCTGTGACCTCTACTTGATAGCATAATATTTGGAAATAAACTTAATTTTTTGAAAATAAACCATTTGTGTTAAACTCATAAGTTTTTCTCAGATTTTTAAGTGTGTATAAATCATTGTTATTATCTCTAAATGCTGGCTCTTAAGGTCAAATTCTGTCAGCAAAACAGCAACAGAGACAGAGTGCATGGTAAGTATAGCTGCACCCTAAAGCCGCACAAGTCTTTAATGCTTTCCTTTTGTACTCTTTGTTGAGGACCAATATTGAGGGAAAGCCTGGCTTTCTTTTGTCAGTTTCTATTTGTGTGCTAAACTTTGCTTTCTTATCTTTCCTAATTTACTAGCCACAATGAGTTTAGCTTACTTGCTGATGATTGTACAATTTTCTTACTTCCTATAATGTTATCTGTGGTAACAGGGATGATCATGAAGATATGAAAGTACTTTCTGTAATTTAAAAATAAAAACAAATTCTGTTAATTTAGGGCTTTGCACCTCTCCCAGCTTTCTTCTATTTTACTTCTCCCATATGCATGGCATACAGGGTCATCCACATTGGTTTAAAATTTTTAAGTGTTTGTTTTACTTATGAGACTCATCATTAAACTGTAAACATCTCAAGGGTAAAAAGTTAATGTATTTGATGTGAGTGGGATAAATAAGATTTTATCCACATACCTTGGTGTTTGAAAACCTAGACCTAACCCTCTCCAAAGGGAGTAAATAGTAGGGTCACCAAAAGATTCTAAGATAATTGAAGATAAAATAAACTGGTGCTACTTTCATTGTTCACTACTGTTTGATAATCACACTGTGTTTTGCTCAAATATTGGTCAAAAATCAATTCTTCAGGGCAAATCCAAACACCTTATTTTCTATATACATGCATAGGACACAGTCCCACGTACTGCAGTTCAATACCTGACTGTTGTCTTTAGACAATATAAGTTGTCTCTCTAAAAACTAACTAAAAACAATAATGAGTTGTAACTTTTGCTTTTCTAACAGATTGGCAAAAATAAAAAGAAAAGTTTTATGACACTTCTTTTTTAAAGTGGGGAGAAATAGAAATAGGTATTCCAATTTAGTTTTGATAGGAGTATATGTTGGAACAATAATTTCTTTTTAATTTTTTTAAATGTTTCTTTATTTTTGAGAGAGGGAGACAGAGCATGAGTGGGGAGGGGTAGAGAGAGGGGAGACACAGAATCTGAAGCAGGCTCCAGGCTCTGAACTGTCAGCATAGAGCCTGACCTGGGGCTCAAACCCATGAACCATGAGATCATGACCTGAGCCGAAGTCGGATACCTAACTGACTGAGCCACCCGGGCACCCCTATAGTTTATTTATTTTTAAATGCTTATTTATTCTGAGAGAGAGAGAGAGAGAGAGAGAGAGAGAGAGAGAGAGAGGATCCCAAGCAGGCCCCATGCTCAATACATAGCCTGATGTGGGGCTCTGTCTTATGAACTGTGAGATCATGACCTGAGATGAAATCAAGAGTTGGACGCTTAACTGACTGAACCACCCAGGCACCCTTGGAACAATATTTTAAAATGCAATTTTCATCTGTAAAAATTTCTCAGATTTTATGATCCAGCAATCCTAAGAAGCTGTTCTACGAAAAGAAGAGCATGACAAATAAAAATACAGAAAAATATATGCATCACAGCATTTGTTGCAGTCTTGTGTTTAACAAAAATTGGAACCTGCCTCAATTGACTTCATTAGGAAAATGGTTGAGTAAAATATGATACACACATGGAATGTACTATCTCAGTCAAAATGAATTATTTGTAGACACAATAATCTGAAAATTCGTACATGAAAAGGTTTTAGCTTTAAAAAGCATCGAGGGGCACCTGGGTGGCTTGGGCAGTTGAGCATCCGACTTCAGCTCAGGTCATGATCTCGTGGTCCATGAGTTCAAGCCACGCATCACACGCTCTGTGCTGACAGCTCAGAGCCTGGAGCCCACTTCGGATTCCGTGTCTCCCTCTGTCTCTGTTCTTCCCCCACTCACACTGTCTCTCTCTCTCCCTCAAAAATAAACATTAAAAAAAATTTTTAATTAAAAAAAAACCATCGAGAAATGTAGTTGGTTTACATTGTGTTAAAAATCTTTGGAAAAATATTTGTATATATATGTAAATATGCATATATCTGACTCCAATTATAAATACACAAGAAACATAAAATTTGGAGGCCGAGAGAGAAATACTGACTAACATATCAAAAACTTAGAAATGTTTCCTTTTGTGGAGAGACACCAAGGCAAATTTTACTTCTTTTACTTTAATGGGTAATTTTTACTTTTGGAGGCATTTTAGTATGTTAATATGTGTGTGGGGGAGTATACTTTTGAATAATAATAATAAAAATAATAAATCCTACCAATTCTGTACTATTTAAAAATGTAGATAAGACACCTGTTTTCAGCATTTTTATGAGTAAAATCAATTTTATGTGTAAAATGCATGGCATGTATTTGGCTTTCAGATTCACAAACTGCATTATTATGAAACTGTTGTTCCCAAATATAGTTATGATGAGGACAATCTTATAATCATTTTGCTGTTCAAACAATTCACAATCATTATCAAATACCCACAGTACAAAATTCTTTTGTAATTCTTCAGATGATTATTAGAAGCTTCCCTCATTTTCCTTAGGACCTCACGAGTTTATAAGTATGATTCTGAGAGTGTGCTGAGTCTATCTGGAGAATAATCATATATCTGTTCTGACCTTTTGACCTCTTGATCCCCACTGGCAACCTTAGAATACACTTCTAAGAATGTCTGTTAACTGTTACAAATTCAGTTGACTTTAGCTATCCAGTTGGTAAGAATTATTTAGTGAAATTCCAAGGCTCGGTTTTTCTTAAATTTCATCTCTCCTACAACCTAAATGCTCACCAAATACTCAGTGCATTCATTCAGTCCATTATTCATACATCCTACATTTTGCCATTCGTATCTTTATCCCTTGACCAAAGTATCCAGTCACCTCCCCACACCCATTTATTGCTTCCATTGAATTCATCAGTTGTGATTTTTTGGTCCTTTGGAAAAATATATTTATAATTTTTCATTCTCCCTAAGAATTAACTTCCATGACAGCTAAGATAACGTCCATCTCATTCACCATTGCGTTCTCCGCCTTTATTTAGCACAGTTCCTGATGTATGTGCAAGTGTGTATTTGAGTGTGTACTGATATTTGGGTAAATATTGGGCAAACATTTTAAAATTCAATTAAATTTTTAATGTATTTCTTGAACACATGTTTAAGACTTCTGAGATTTATGTTTTGCCTGGAGTTAGGTTTGGTACTGAAGATTCAAAACGTATATTAGATCCACCTAGAGTAGCACTCCAAATATGAGTGAGAAGTGGAATTATTGAAAGGTTCTGCCAATGTCAAAACTGAATATTTTACAGTCTAATCAAACTCCTTACTTTTCCCCAAAAGTATTTGAGGTTTTTTTATTCTCAGCCTGAGATGTAGTATAGAATGCTCAAAACCTAGGTCACAATTTTCTTTTGTCTTTGTTTTCTATCACTTATGAATATTATTTAGGAAACAGTGATACACCAAGTTAATTTCCTGCTCGAAGCAAAAACATCTATGAAAGATCTGTAAGTAATAAACACATAGAGCATATTAAAGAGAGCATAATAATTTTTTTATGTAAACCTCAAATCAGTTAATTACCTATCTCAAATGCTTGTTTTATGTTAAGGCTTCAAAAATGAAAGAGAATAAGTGTTAGAAGGTGACAAACTTAGAGGACTTTTCTTGTTTCTGAATTTTTTTTTCTTTAAAATGATGGGCTTATGAGAAACCCTCTATAATTAGAGAAAAACTGACTTCTGTCTAGATTAAAGTCAATAAAACAGATTAAAAAGAAACCTTCCACATCTCCCAAATACTTTATTTGGGGGACATATCTTACATAGCCTAGAATTTTTTTTCTTTCCTTCCAAAGATACTGAATTGAAAAGGAAATAGATACCTACTGACTAATGCAGGAAGAATACCTTAGGCATACATATCATGTGATAATTGCTTTTCTTCTGCATTTAGGAACTACACGCAAAAGTGAGAGAAATGTAGCTGGTTTTATTACCCAGAGGGAAAGCAATCACTATGCTTGTCAGGTCTATGAACATTCCTCCCATCCTGGGAAATCTTTGAAAAATAAAATCATGTTGGTGGCTATCTTTCAGTGCACTCAATTAAAGTTAAGTTGTTAGATTTTTCCCTAAGAAATGCCAGCTACTAGCATTACCAAGTGTCTGACCAGGTCACATGGAAAATAAACGTGTTCACGTTATACTATCTGCATTTGTCAGGGACTGAGCTAAAAAGAAAGACTGATGAGTATCTCATGGATATTCATTCTAGTTTTCCTTGGGGCAAATTATATTCATCCTGCAAACTCTTTGACCACAAACTGTTCTCTTCTGCTGCTTGACGTGTCTCTAAAGTATAGCACAATACAGAATTTTATAATTTAAAAGTGTAGATCAGATGCAACTGGTTTGTGCATGGGCTGGATGGAAATTTGAAGAAATCTGCTTCATCAAACATTCATAGAAAAAAGATACAGTGAGAGTGTTGAGACTGTAACTAAACCTCTGGTGTTAGTTTCTGTGAAGGAGAGAGTGGTAGAGAGAATGAGTGAGATGGTAATTGGGTTTCTCAGATTGTTCTATTTGGGAAATGTCACATTTCAGAGATTCTGCTTCCTTTCTTTCCAGGATAGAAGGTTAGATTCAAGAAAGCTTTCGTGGGCATAGAGAGGGCAAATTGCCTCATCAGTCATCCACTCCATCTTCAACTCCTCTAATAACTCTCATTCCAGTATTCAGGTGAGGCACAGACTCAAGGCCAAAGTCTACTCCTGAGTTATAGGAACAGTAGCATAGATTTTTTAGACGAGAGAATTCGGCAAAAATTGAAACAAAATCTAATATTCTAGCTCAATATATGTTTTCAGAATGAGTTTGTCATGATACTTTCTGAATCCCAAATTCTGTTTGCCAACATTTGCCTTTTGTGATTGAATTATCTCTAATTTAGCCATTTGTACCATATGATATTGTTTCCAGTTATTTCACAGAGCTATGAAAATTGCCAAAGCCATTCAAGGAACATTTCTGGTTTTTTTAAATGTTTATTTATTTATTTTGAGACAGAGAGAATGTATGAGCTGGGAGAAGGGCAGAGAGAGGATCCCAATGCAGGGCTGGATCTCAGGAGCCTTGAGATAATGACCTGAGCCGAAATCAAGTCAGGCACTCAACCCACTGAGCCACCCAGGTGCGCCCCCAACGATCATTTCTTATAGGCTGAATAACTTTTTCTGCCCTGCCTCTAAATTTTTATCAAATGGGTGGTGACAATACCTGAAAATCATGACTTAGATTCTAATATTTTCTACTATAGATTTTGTTAAAGATGTCTATTTAATTCTTAGAGAGATGCAACTATGAATATTCTTTGATGATTTGTTATTTGAACTTTTACTTTACTAGAATTTCATCTCCATAGAAGGAGCTATCCTATCACTATTTTGTCCTCATGTTTGCAAAGGTCTTCCAGATGAAGGAATATCCACCATAATTAGTTTTACAATTATCCAAACTATAATTAGTTTTTTTTACAACATTTTATATCATCTTGACTATATTTTAATTTTTTACAATATTTTTCTTATCTCAGGTTTTATATATATGAGAGACACAAAGAAGTTTGCACAAGTCACATCCTTGACGTATCTGATTATATTAAACTCACTGCACAGTAGGTACAGTAGTGACCAAAACAGAGCAAGGATGAAAAGAAGGACAAGTTCTTCATTGTTTTATTCTTTTCTCTCAAATTCTTTAATCGCAAAAAATTAAATACAAATTATGGTGATTTTAAGGCTTTGCTTATTATTCTTTGCTTATAAATTTCTTTACATTTTTGACAATATATAATCATAGAACTATAGAAAATTAAGGCTGAAATGGCAGCTACCAAATCTAGTGTTTTTTCATTCTGGAGGTGAACTTACCAAAACCGCCTGTGTTTACTTTAATTCTGCAGGTGTCAAATATGATTTCAAACACTCTTCAAATATATGTCTATTTGTCCGTTAAATATATATAATTCTGTTTCAAACTTGCAATGCACATATCTTTCTAATAATGTAGTATTTGTTTGTTTTATCCTAAAGGCAATCTCCAAATGTTTCCATCATCTTTGTTAAACAGGGACATGATTTCAAATGGGGAAAGAGAGAGTGTGCATAAGTAACTTGCCTTAAGAACGGTAATTGCTAATTTCCAGGTTACAGACTGGGCCTATATTACTTTTCAGGTAATATTTTATTGAAATATCATACAGAATGTCCTTTATAGTATAACTACAGAAACTGAGACAGAAATCTGTTTAAGTAACCATCTCTGCATGCTGCGTGCTTGAAGTAGGGCCGTTTGGGGTAACTGACTATATGAGGCAGTAAGAGCTGGAGAGAATATCTTACATTTCCACACAGGATTTATTTTGTGGATTGAGTTGTGCAAAAGAAGAGAAGCTGGTAAGCAACAGTACCAAAAATGCTTTGGAGTATATTTTTGTTACTCTTTCAAGTATTTTTTTTCTGGACTATATCTTTAAAGAGTTTAAATCTGTATTTCATACCTGTGTTGCATAGACCAGGTAAAAACACTATGTCAGAAAATATAAAGTGGATATAGGTGAAAAACAATGATATGATTGGGAAATACCCCTTTTATTGTAATACCATATCATGGAACTTTCCCTGAAGATTGATGTTTATAGTGAAAGTAGTTATTCTTTGTCAAGAGCCATGAAAAACTGAGATTTTAATTCTGTGGATACCTGCTCCGCATACCTGTAAAGGTGTTGGCAGTCAACATGGGTTTCTATCATCTGGATTAAAAAGAGTCTCTTTCTTTAGCAAGATTACTGCTCCTTCCCAGCTATACAGTTTCTATCTAGTACAGTGAAGTATTTCACTTACCAATTCCATTTTTTATATCCTATTTTACATAGATTTCTAGTTTACTCTCTATGAAAATTATATTGGTATATAAATATTCAACTGTATGAATTAAAGTGGAAAGGCTCACCAGCTTACTCAGGACTGTTTTTCTTTGAAAGAAACGCATAGCTCTGTCCTTGAGCACAGGCAATTGGGCAGATTTGTTTGAGGTACTATTGTATAGTTCTAGAGTGCCATATGAAAACAAAAAAGAAAAGTGAGTCACCACTGGTGAGTGGAATGAGAATATAGAAACTGGCCTAGTTTGTAATTAGGGAAAAAGCAGAATATCATTTTAACTGTCTTTTATGTTGGTAGGCCAGGGAACATACTCTTTAATTAGAAGAATATGAACTCTTATCTACAACATATTTTTAAAAATTTAAGCTACTTTATTAAAAACATCACTTTCCTATTTTTATATATTTCTGTGTATGTGGAGAACAAGTTGACATAGAACTACCAGCGTAAACACAAGATTTCAGGAATTTTGGAATGCCACTGTATTTTTGTCTTAAATCTTTCCTACAGATGATAACCACTTCTATTTCTTTTTGATAAAGTCACATGGCAAATTAATATAAGGAAATGCATAATAAAAGACTTATGCCAGCATCACACATCTAAGTCCTTTTTAATCCATGTAAAAGCAGACTTTCCTCCCTTTACTTTTAACAAGGTTAATTCATAGAAATCTCTATAGGACATTTCTCTTGATTGAGAAAGACTTGTAGCCCTTTAAATATTAGAGCTGTGCCGGAATGTCCATAAATAATTCCTACTCCCACAAACCAGAGTGCTAGTAAATGTGCAGACACTGCAGATTTTTACTGTTTTCCCTGCTTGCATTCATATTACAACAAATGAGAATAGATTTCTAATATCCATTTCTATTACATGCATTAACTGAAGCTGTGGGGGTAAAATGAAAAATTTCCTATGATTTGAGACACAAGGAAAGCCCATATGCTTATGTGTGGGCAGAACATTCAGTATTTCTGCCTTTTTTTTTCTTGAGTAGCTTAAAATGTTCTAGTGTTTGCTAAAGGTTGCAGAGCATTCAAGCACCATTTTGTTAGTTTAATTGTAGCCCTTCCTGTTAATATTTTTGGAAGGATGAACCAGTTTCAATTAAAAGCCTGAAATGAGAGGAAAATTAAGCCAAATTGAAATGTACATGAACAAGTTTAGATTGTGTACTTCTTGGCATTATTTTCGTTCCAGTAGATAATTAACATGAAAATGCACTGTAAAATTGAGTTTTAAAGAAGTTGTCTTTCTATCCACAAGTGAAATTAAAATAAATCTGGTATTTAGGACAATATAATTTTTTTATATATAAATGATTTGCCTATGTCTCAGTTGATTTCTTTACTATGGAGGAGTTTAAAGATTTAAGTTTCCATACCAGAAATTTTTTGGTAGAATATATACCTGTATATCCCCATTATTTGGTGGCACACATTATAAATAATTGCCAAAAAGGAATTAGATAATCAATGACAAAGTTATTATGCAGTCTCTGAAGACTTAAATTGATGGAATTCTGCTAGAGACATAAAAGTTGTTTCCCTGCTGTTCACATCTGTTGCATCCTGGAAAAAAAAAAAGAAAGAAAGAAAGAAAGAAAATGTTATGTAAAGAGCTGATGCTTGCATAGCTGACTCTTCCTGATTTGTGCTGATGGTAGCTGAAGCTTCAATCTTGGCATCTTCCACTGAACATTGTCATCAGCAAGGTGGGAACATATCCCTGAATTAAATTAGAATTCAATGTGAAAATCTGATTTGTTTGACAGAAATTCACTTTCTAGTCTAATCTGTAGAAATGCAACTGTTTTAAAAGTTACTACAACAATATTTGAAAATATTACTAAAGGTAATCTACCTGCAAAAAAAAGAGTGATTTTTGAAAAGTTTCCTCAAAGAGAAGAAAAGAAATCATAAATACTGTATGAAAACTAAGACCTCAGTGAAGGTGAGGGAAAATCCTGCAGCCACAAAATCCTGATGAAAGGACACAACTAAATGTTCTACAAACCTTGAGATTATAACCAGCTCTGACGCACACTATTTTTTTCCCTTTCCTTATCTCTTTTTTTCTCTTACTCTTCTTTTACATTTTAGAAAGATCCGTGCTATTCTTCTACTTCCTTAAAAATAAACATGGTTATTAGTTTCAGGAAATGCTAAAGGCATTTACATCTATTATTTCAATTAACACTTTATACTATGACTTAATGTCATATTATTTTCATTTTACAGATAAGGAAACTGAGATTGAAAGAGGTTAAATAAATTGCTTAAGTACTGCACTAACAGGTATAGAGCTGGGATACCACTCATAAGTCCCTGCCAAGATAGAACCTTAAAGCATCTGCTGTAGGAATGGAAAGGAGTAGGTAACAGAGAAAGTCTTCGATAGACTGTAGGCACCCTGCAAAGAGGAACATGAGAAAAAAAGTAGTTCAGAATTACTCCATCTCTAGGGATTTCTGTAATAGGATAAGGAGCATTGAAGGAGGAGAAGTTTGGACAAACTGATAAATTAAGAATGAGAATTCTGTGGGACAGCCAAATTCTCACCTGAAGGTAATGGGAAATCCCTGACTTGAGATACAGACAAGAGAGTGAATAAAATTAGGTAGCATTTAGAACTGTGGAGGTAGATGAGATCATTCAGGAAAAAAATAAATAAATAAATAAAGATAAAGGGGTTAAGTAAGGAAGAAAAATACCCAGCAAGGATACTGAGAATAAATAGCAATAGTGTCAGTAAAAGAATCAGTGTCCTGGAAATTATGAAGTGAGAATTTGAAGTAAAAGGGAATAGTTACTAGGGTCACATGCCACAGAGAAGTTAAGTCAAAGAGTTAGAAAGAATTGAAAGTGGCTACATGATTTGAATATTACCAGCTTATTAGATAATTATTGGAGAGAAAAGTGACCCGGAAGGAGATTTTCAGGATAGATGTAAATGAACACTAACCACTTGAAAATAGTGAGACTGGGGTGTCTGTGTGGCTCAGTCGGTTGAGCCTCCGACTTTGGCTCAGGTCATGATCTCACGGTCTGTGAGTTCAAGCCCCACATCAGGATCTGTGCTGACAGCTCAGAGTCTGGAGCCTGCTTTGGATTCTGTGTCTCCCTCTCTCTCTCTGATCCCTCTCTGATCCTCCCCCGTTCATGCTCTGTCTCTCTGTCTCAAAAATAAATAAACATTAAAAAAAAAAAAAGAAAATAGTGAGACTAACCTCTTAGCAAATGACATAGAAAGATAAACATGAGGATGATAGATTGAATCTAACCATGATCTTTTAACAAGGTGCTGGCTATCAGCCAAAGAGGGGAAAAAGAAATAAAATTCATTGTTCTCTTTCACTTTATATTATGGCGATAGTCAAAAGAGAATTCTCTTCAATCATATTTTCCACCTCTACATGGATGCCTGTAAGAAGTGTAAGAAAAAATAAATATGGTATTCTCTGGAAAAATAAGTATTTAATTGTAATCATAGCTTATCATGCCCTATCTAAAAGTAATTTGAGAAAGCCAACAGAATTTTCTGTACTTTTCCATCTTATTAGTCTTCTCTATAGTTTACTCCACTGTCTAAATAGTGTTTGGGAGGCACTCAAGATGAAACCTCTTTCAGACCCTTTGGAACTCCCATAGTAAGAGTCTGCAAAAAGCATTAATGAACTTTTCTAATTTTTACTTCAAAGGGAATTACAGGAACTTTTAGGACCAGGGGGAACATGTAATATTTTAAGTTTTTATTTAAATTCCGGTAAGTTAACATACAGTGTAATATTAGTTTCAAGTGTGCAATACAGTGATTCAACACTTCTGCACGACCCCCGGTGCCTGTCTCAGCAAGTGCACTCCTGAATCCTCATCACCTATTTTACCACCTCTTCTCTGGTAACCATCTATAGTGAAGAGTATGTTTCTTGACTTGTCTCTGTCTCTTGATCTATCTCTCTCTAAACTGGATCCAAACTGCCTAATTTATACTTGAGTCTATCACTTACTAGCTCTGTGACCCCGATCAACTTGCTAAATGTCTCTGTTTCTGTTTATTCATTCACATGCTTATTAAGGATAATATTAGTTTTTACACCATGTTGTCTTTATGATAAATTATTCAATTTATTGTTAACTCTTTGACAATGTTGATATTATTATAACTAAAATATTAATTGCTTTTGATTACTTTCACCAGTGTTTTATAATTTTCAGAGTATAGGTCTTTCACCTCTTTGATTAGGTTTATTCCTAGATATCTTATTCTTTTTGGTGCAATTGTAGATGGGATGGACTCCTTAATTTCTCTTTCTGATCTTCATGATTGGTGTATAGAAATGAGACAGATTTCTTTTTTGCATCCTGCTACTTTACTGAATTCACTTATCAGTTCTGCCAGTTTTTTGGTGGAATCTTTTGGGTTTTCTATATCTACTATCATGTCATCTGCAAATAGTGAAAGTTTTACTTTTTCCTTGCTGATCTGGATTCCTTTTATTTCTTTTTGTTGCCTGATACCAAAACCATATAAACAGTCCCACAAAAAAAAAAAAAAAAAAAGAGAGAGAGAGAGAGAACTACTGGCCAATATCCCTGATGTATATGGATGAAATTCTCAATAAAATACTAGTAAACCAAATCCAATAATACATTAAAAAAATCATTCACCACAACCAAATGGGATTTATTCCTGGGTTGCAAGAGTAGTTCAATATTTGCAAATCAATCACTGTGCTAAACCACATTGTAAAAGAAAGACCACGAACCATATGTTCATTTCAATAGATGCAGAAAAAGCATTTGACCAAGTACCACATCATGATAAAAAACTTCAACAAAGAAGGGTTAGAGGGAACATACCTCAACATAATAAAGGTCATATATGAAAAACCCACAACTAATATCCTCAAGGGGGAAAAACTGAGAGCTTTCCCTCTACGGTCAGGAATAAAACAGATCCAGATATCCACTCCCACCATTGTTAATTAACATAGTACTGGAATTCCTAGCCACAACAATCAGGGAAGATGTATTTAAATAGTTTTATTTATACCTATTTCCTGAAGTGAAAAAAATGTCACTGGTGAGATAACCAGGAAAAGAAAAACACAAAAAAGCAAAGTTACCATTAGTATTGTGTTCACTCTCAAGCATCCTCGAAACAAAAAACAAACCTCAAATGCTAGATATACAAAGAAATGGTAATATATTTTACTATTTACTTTTTTCCCCTAAATAAGTATTTTATTAAGTGTAGTATTTGCAATGGACTCTTTTGTTTCCCATGTAGTTCTCTGACTCTGTGAGAAAGGGTATTTACAGGTAAATTTTTGCAACTTTGTACATATTAAAATATTTTTATTTTCCAGACGCACTTAAATGATAAGTTGAGTCATCATAGAATTTTAGGTACATAGTACTTTCAGAAGTCATTTCTAGTGTGGTAGACGAATAATGCCATTTTGGTTTCTCATGTTTTGCCTAAGACTTGATTTCCTTCTGTAGAATCTTTTAGAAGCTTCTCTTTATTACCCAGTTTTCAGACATTCCAGAATGATGTGCCTCGGGTGTGGGTCTGTCTTCCTTGAACAGAACACTTGGTGGGCACTTTCAATCTGGACCTTACATCCTAGATTCTGGAATAATTAGCATTATGAATGTTAGTAATGTATTCCCTCACATCTTTTTTTCTTTTTCTTTTCTCCAGAAGCCCAGCGACATGGTTGTTATTTATGCCCTTTGAGAAGGTTCTCTAATTTTTTGCTCTTTTCTCTCCTACAATTCATTTCTTTTTTAAATTTTTTTAATGTTTATTTATTTTTGAGACAGAGAGAGAGAGTGTGTGAGCAGGCAAGGGGCAGAGAGAGAGAGAGGGAGACACAGAAGCCGGAGCAGGCTCCAGGTTCTGAGCTGTCAGCACAGGGCCCAATGTGGGGCTCTAACTCATGAACCGTGAGATCATGACCTGAGCCGAAGTCTGATGCTTCACTGACTGAGCCACCCAGGCGCCCCATCCTACAATTCACTTCTGTGTCTCAGTGTTGTCATATCTAGGAGATATCTTCAGCATTTTCTTCTAAAACTTACTATTGAATTTTTAGCCCTGCCACCAATATGTTAATGTCCAGAAGTTTCTTTTAAATGTACTGAATGTGGAGCACCTGGGTGGCTCAGTTGGTTAAGCTTCTAGCTTCAGCTCAGGTCATGATCTCACGGTTCATGAGTTTTAGTCCTGCATCAGGCTCTGTGCTCATAGCCTGCTTCAGATTCTGTGTCTCCCTCTCTCTCTTCCCCTCCCCCACTCATGCTCTGCCTGTCTCATCTCTCAAAAATAAAAATAAACATTAAATTTTTAGAAATTCACTGAATGTCTCTTTGCCAAAGCACTCCTTTCTTGTTTCAGAATTCCTGTATGTTCTCTTATCCTTCTAATGGATTTTATTTTTATATTTTCTTTCCTCCCTAGGCAGTGATTTTTATCAAATGTTTTCTTTTTGCCTGTTTTGGTCCACATCTTTCATATTGGTATGTTTCCAATCTTTTTAATTATCCTTTATTGTTTGCTCAGATTTAAAACTGCAACACTAAAGTTTTTTTTAACTTAAAAAAATTTTTTTTTGATGTTTATTTTTGAGAGAGACAGAATGCACATGGGTTGGGGCAGAGAGAGAGGGAGGCACAGAATCTGAAGCAGGCTGCAGGCTCCGAGCTGTCAGCACAGAGCCTGATGCAGGGCTTGAACTCATGAGCTGTGAGATCATGACCTGAGCCAAAGTCGGACGCTCAACCGACTGAGCCACCCAGGCACCCCAACACTAAAGCCTTTGAAAGCACTGAGCTTGTCAGTGGAAAGGGCAGATATATGCTTTACTTCTTAAGGGGTGATCTAACTTGATATTTTAGGTGAGAATGTGCTATCATGGGCTCTCTTTTCTTTTCCTTTTTCTCCCTTCCTTCCTCTTTCTCTCTTTTCCTTTCTCCCTTTCCCTCCTTCTCCCTCCCTCTCCCTCTCCATTTCTGTGTGTCTGTCTGTCTGTCTCTCTATGTGTTTGCCTGTGTGTCTTGTCATAAGCTACTAAAACTCAAGCTACAATGATTCAAATGTTTCTTAGATAACAATTATCTGTCTCATGTTTTGGTAATTAAAGGAACCCAATGAAGAAAGGGTACTGAATATACATCAGCACCCTTTCTGTGCATCCTCATGTTTTTCTTCAGTCTGAAGTATGGTGCCTAGTTTGCCTATAATGAGACTCCATTATTACTTATTCTGTTTAACTTTTTTATTCACAAAATAAATTTCCATTTGTTTTCCAAAATATCGAAGGAGAAATCATCTTGTTGAACAAAGCAGAGGAAGGAATTGGATGCTAGAGTGTTTCTTGGACAGGTTTTCAGTTAGGCCTCCTTAGTGTAGCCTTCTTGTCCTTCAAATCCAGGATTGCCCTGTGACTTTCCAGATCCTGTGGGAAAAAAAATTAAGTTAACTTTGAGTTGTCCCATTATGGATTTATGATTCAGATTTCTTCACTGTATTAGGCATTTCTCCTCATTCATATGCTTTCCAGCTTCCACAGTTGTGATGCTAGTGTCTTTTTTCTCTTTCTTTTCACTTTTATGGGTTAATGACTGAAAAATTCACTTTGTTGTTGGTTTCGTAGAATTTCATTAGATAACAAAATAGACATATGTATATTCAGCCAACTATCCCTTCCTTAATTTCTACTCATCTTCAGCTTTTCTTGAAATATATTGGAAAGATTATACTAAGCAACACCATTACGATGTCTGGCAGTGTTGATATTCAATACACATTTGCTAAATTAAGTAATACATGAAGAATGAATGAATAAAGAGAACTTGACTGTCTTTCGAGTGATATTGATGAGCAAATTAGTAAATATAATAGTAAATAGAAGCATTTGGGAACATATGTGGACTATTTGCCACTTGCAATTGAAGGTTAAAATTTGAAAGAACACGTATTTATGAGCAGTGAACAGATGGCTGTGGATATGAAGTTAAAAATAGGATTTTAAAATTCTTATTGCCAAAGACATTGGATCTTACAGTACTCAGAATAATGTGGTTAGCAAAACATTCCTATTCGACCAGGATAATTTTAAATGAAATAGCAGAAGAGGGAATTCTCAAAAACAAAAACAAAAACAAACCCACAAACTAGATTTTATAAAAGAAGGAGGTGTGCCATATTAATAATCATTGTAGAGAGAATGCATAGGAAATACATATAGAGATAAAAGATATTGATATGTGGAGCTTCAATAACTGTTTGCAAAAACTGCAAATAAAGTAAGGACCTGATACTTTAGTAATAAAGTGGCTAGTAGGTATATACCAAAAATTCAGTGGAATAGTATTCATAATTGGAATGTGGCTGTTACTTTTAGGAAGTAATTCTAATCAAAGGAGCTGGAGGTAAGAAGTATATAGATGCAAAGTAATCCACAAACTAGGTGGGGGTAATGGTTCTCACCAAATATCCGATTTATATGCCAATTCTTGTCATTAGGCAGAATCGAATACTTGGTTCTGAGCAATGAATTATGGGCATAAGTGATATGAACATGATTCTCTGGTTGACGTGCAATGAATTGGGACATTGCAGGTAATTGAGATCTTGGTCAGCCTGGGACCCTGAATGAATACATGGAGCAGAAGACTCTTCCCACTACCAAGCCTACTTGAGCACCTATCGTGAACTAGAAATAAGCTATCCATGTTGTTTTTAAGCAGTTTATATGTCATAGTGCCCCGTAGCCACCTTATCAAGGTAAATACATTAATGAATTTAGTGGTGATAGAGTGATGGAAAGCACACTTTAGCAAAATGTTAGCAAAGAAGGAAAACATAGATGTGAAATGAGAAAAACTTATCCACATTTTGACTGGAACTTTTATTCAGTTAAAACAAAAAGAATTGGTCCTTTTTTATTTGCCTGGCTGAAAAGTTAAGAGTTTGAGTATCTCTCTGCCATGGTGATGAACAATTTTTAAAGGGTAGTTAGGGCATGGAACTCTATTATTGGCACAAAGTGATCATGATTAAAAAATACAAATAAAAATTAGGATGTGCCATCAAATATATGAACTTCAGAAAATATGTTAAAAACTATAGAAATAGTAGCCATTACACCATGGGTTGAAATAATAAAAAAGAGACACAGATTCAAGATTGGCAAATGTTTGTTTAAAAAAAAGTAAAAACCAAAAAGAAAATATTAAAATATCAAAGAAATACTAAAAGGAAAAACAAGCAGCTAAAAATATTACCGTAACTATGTAGATTGCTATTCTGTCAGTTCAGATTTTAAAAGAATGAGCAAGAAACATACCAGCAAGTTAAAAACACTGACTTAAACCTCTAAGGATATTGACAATGAGATTAGACCTAGAAGTGAGCCAAGGGTACCAGAAACAAAGAGCATTTTTAAGTTTGTTTTGATCATAAAAAAGAGAGACCCACAACTGAAGCAATGTTTGCACAAAACAAAATTAAGTAGAATCAGTTGTATTTTGCTACATCAAGGATGGTCTTGAAATTGATTAATATAGTATATCATGCTTTAATGAGAAGAATACATGAGACAGGTAAGAGTATATGCAAATGCTACCCATGAAGTTTGATTTCATCATAAATACCAGGCCTGTATAAATTAATAGAATAGTGTAAGAAGTATAGAGAAATCATAGAGAATGGGAATAGAATAAAAAAAAGTGAGGGCACCTGTGTGGCTCACTCAGTTGAGCATCTGACTCTTGATTTCAACTTGGGTCATGATCCCAGGGTCATGAGATAGAACCCTGAGTCAGACTCCACACTGAGCGTGGAGCCTGCTTAAGATCCTCTCTCTCTCTCTCTCTCTCTCTCTCTCTCTCTCTCTTTCTCTCTCCCCCCTCCCCAACCCCCTCCCTTGCTTGCACACACTCTGTCTCTCTCTCTAAAATAAAAAAAATAAAAAAATAAAAAGAAAAGAAAATGAAGATAGGCTAAGATTGCAGTTTTCAAAAAAATGGATTCTGAGAATTATAAACCAAGTATAATGAGCATCTCCAGAAAAAAAAAATTAGAAAATGGAGTATTAAATACAAGAGTAATCATAAAGGACTATTAGGGTTGCTAGAACCAGCACCAGTTCCATAACATAACAAGTCTTGCTGGACTGATTTTACTTATTTATTTGGAGTATACTTCAGAAATTAGGAAAAATTTTAATATTTTAATATTCTCACATGTATAGTGGCACAGTTTTTAAAACAAAAACGTTGATGAGTAGATGGGATTACATGGATTCTGATATCTTTGCCAAATATTAGTGAGAGAGTAAGAGACAGGTGTCTGTTGTCTCATTGTCCTATAGTGGACCTCTTCAAAAATTTTGTCATGATTTTAATGAAACATAAAAAGCATGCTTATTGAATTTGATAATGATGCAGCTCAGAAGTCATTTTAATGATCTGAAATACTGAATCCTTTATTTGAATAAATTTGGAATGACTGGGGTAAAGCCGAACGAGAAAAATTCCAAGATTTCTCAGATGACCCAAATTCAAATTTACAAATAGAAGCATATTGAGCATAGGAAGCAGGTTTTATTTCCACCCTACATGATCTGAGGAAGCTGTCATTCCTCCAGTAAATATGTATAAACTGCCCACTATGTGCCAGGAGCTTAGTCTACTAAGGATCTGTCAAATAATGAAAAAGAGATCTTACGCCTGGAAAAGGAAGAAAAAAGTTTAAAATATTTCAGAATCTGTAGTTCAGATAAGACATTATACTTTTCTCTTTAGTTCTAAGAGATAAGAACTAGTGGCCAAAAGCACAAGATATATTAGATACAAAGAAATACTTTCTATTCATAGAAACTATTCATCAATAGACTGGGATGCCTGGTGAGATTAGGGTCCCACCTCTTTTTGATCAAACAGGCCTTGGAGTGCCTGGGTGGCTCAATAGGATAAGCATAGGACTTCGGCTTAGGTCATGATTCATGGTTTGTGGGTTTGAGCCCGACGTTGGGCTCTGCACTGATGGTGTGGAGCCTACTTGGGATTTTCTCTCTCCCTCTCTTTGCCTCTCTCTCTGCCTCTCTCTCTCCCTCAAAACAAATAAACTTAACATCAACAACAAAAGGTCACATTATGTGGTGTGAATGTTCATCTGATGTGGAAGATGCTGCTTGAGTTTCTCAAAGGATAATGTCTATTATCCTCCCAAGACTCTATAGTTAACATTATTCTTAGCAGGCAGGTACTAGAGTATATATAGTATTGATGCTTCCATTGCTTTAAAAATATTGGCTCATGTCTAGAAGAAAATTGAGGAGATAGGGTAATGGTGGATACATTAAATTTAAGTAACTTGGGTTTCAGTTACAAGAACAGTAGAGCTGTTGTGAGAAATAAAGCAAGCAGTACATGTGTAGCTGAACTAATGCGAGTTCGCTCCTTGGTGAGTTACAGGTAGAGACTGCACCAGGTGGAGTTGTCACACCAAGGAAACTTTATTTGCAGCAGTTAAGGAGATCACAGCAATAACTTTTAAAGTCAGAACTCCTCAGTTGGGAGTAGGTGTGTTTCTTTTATTTAGGGTTAGGATGAATATTCACAAAGGGGAGCTTTGTCATCCATGTGAAGGTGGGCATGGGGTTGCACAGGCACACTTACAAAACATGCCTATACATGCATCCTGTGTTATGGTAATGAAGCTTGTGCCCTTCTTGGGATGGAGACTAACATAGGTGGGGGCCTAAAATGACTTCTCTTTCTGGGGACCCCTGACTCTGCTTACACATGAAGATTACAATTAGCATACTTTTATACAACACTGGAAGTGTTATTGTCTCATTTTGTTATTACTGCAACATGTGCATTTAAAGAAAGACACGTAAATTAGGCTAGGCTGAAGATGCAGGGTTTTCAATTCTTATATTTTCTTACAAAAACACTGCATCTCTAAATGAGAGTCTATTGGGACAGGAATAAGTTGCTTGTTTTAGTTAAGGGAAAAATCTGCTATAGGAAGGGAGTTAGATGTATGATTTTGATTCCCTGCAGGATGGAAAGGATATCATTAGTATTAAAAACCCATCAACACCCAGCATGTTATTGAGGTTGTGGTTGGAAATGCTGAGTGATGCTGACACACAAATGTTTTCAGGGTCATTTGCAGAAAGAGTGTAGAATCAGAACTATATACTTTTAGACTTGCTGAACAGAAAAAGGAATTTGAAATACAAAATAGTTGAGTTTGCAGAGGAATAGTCCTATTTCAAGGTTACTGCTGGTTAAATGATTGACACCTACTCTACATCTTTCCCCTGTTAAATAACAAAAATTCAATTGAATATATTTTAAAGATCTAATTGGCTTTATGGAATGATTCATGAATCAGTCAGCATCCCCTTTAGCAAATGGAAAACAGCTCAAGAGAGCTACCAAAAGGGAAAGGTTTTAAAAGGTGGGACAAGGAAGTCATACACAACCAAACAAAAGGATAATTTTGGGAGGATCTTTTCAGATTACATTCCTGGGGAATGGTGAAATTGCAAGTAGGTTAGGTGTTAAACCTCAGTTTGGTGATATGGGTCTAACACCAGTGACTCCATGTTAGGCCTGTGGTTTTCCTTTTAACCTCCCATAAAGAGCACAGGAGAGACATGAAGTATGTTAGCTGTTTACTCTTTTAAAAGTTTAAGCAATTGATTCCATAGAGTTTCTGGTTTAAAAGGTTAGAAAAACCTTGCTACTCTAATTCTTAGTTCCCAGAGTGACCACTAGAAGATTAAGGTGAAAAAGAGCAACATTGAAAACGGAAGCCTGAAGTATCTGAGTAATAATTCCACTTTAATTAGACAGGTTTATATTTGAAACAGAAAATCCAATGGGAGAATCAATTACTCTACAACAGTTTATATTATTTTTAAGTTCATACATTTTAATTTTAACTCCTTTACAAAACATGCCAATAGTAATTTAATTAATTTAATCCTAGATCTTTTAAAGGGAAGCTTCTTGGATCAATATTTCCAATGCTTTGATTTAATATGTTAAAATCTTACCCTATAGTTCTCTTTGCAGTTTTCCAGCCCCCAGCCTGTGAAGGAGGACAGAATTTGCCATGGCAAAAGTGTCTCTCTGGCATAAGGAGTATTTTGAGCTGGCAATTTAAAAAAACAAAAACAAAAAAACAGCAGATATGGGAGCTGCTCTATACCCAAGTAGAAGTTGACCTTTTGTAAGAGACATTTACATTTATAAGGGAAATCTCCATTTGTAAGGGTGTGTCTTCCTATCTGTTCCAGAAAGAGGTAGATAACTAAGTCTCTAGAAATTCTTATCAATGGAGATGGCTTGGACTTAAATCCGTGTTAGTAACCATACCGTTTTTTACTGTGCTTAGCCTGATAACCTCCCATAACTGGCTCCCAAACCCTCCAAATCTTCTTATATCTTTAGAGGGAGATGATATTTAAGGTAATGGCTTGGGTCATTTTGGAGAGTTACTCAGTTTTCCTGGGAGATGTCTCCCCCCAGGCATACAAGAGGTTTGCATCCTATTAAACTTGTATTCGTTTTTCTCCTGTTAATCTGCGTTTTATTACACGGTGGTCTTCGCCACGAACCTAGAAGAGGAGAGAAACAATTATAATTATCTTTCCTCCCTTACAACTGTCTTCAACTCTCCTTTTGTGCCTCATTCATGAAAAGAATAGGGACCCTAAATGGAGCAGATTTTTGAGACTGCTAACTGCCAGTGCCATTCAATGGCGTGTATTACCCCAAAGTACAGGATCTTAACTTCCTTCCTTTTGTTCGCTTCTTTGGAGAGTAACAATAGCAAGTATTTGCCAAGTAATTTAATAAGTCTTTAAAGTCTGAAACTGAGGATTTTTCTCTGTTCTTAAGTTTCAAGGCATAAATACTACCTGTTTGACAGTCACAAACTTTACAATAAAAAGAAAAATGAAAGCTCTAAATAGCTCAGAAGTAAGTTCATCAGTATCAGCTTAGCTTCTCACTCTCCTTTTCTTTCGAAGCTAAGCTAGTGGAACCATTATTGCCATAACTCAAGCAGAAGAGAATGAAGGAAGTTGGAGGGAGAACCTAATATCTATATATCTATATATCTATATCTATATCTATAGATAAATTGATGGATAGATAGATGGATATATATATATATGGATATATATATCCATCTATTTATCTATCTATATATATAGATGGATATATATGTTTCTGTCTTCTGTTGTCTATGAAAGTGGATTTTTGTTGTTGTTTGCTCAATTGTTTTTTTTTTTTTTTAATTTTTTTTTCAACGTTTTTTATTTATTTTTGGGACAGAGAGAGACAGAGCATGAACGGGGGAGGGGCAGAGAGGGAGGGAGACACAGAATCGGAAACAGGCTTCAGGCTCCGAGCCATCAGCCCAGAACCTGACGCGGGGCTCGAACTCACGGACCACGAGATCGTGACCTGGCTGAAGTCGGACGCTTAACCGACTGCGCCAGCCAGGCGCCCCAATGTTTGCTCAATTGTTAATATGCATAGCAGTCACCTAAAGGTTCTGTTAAAATGTAGATTCTGAATCAGTATATCTGGGCTGTAGGCCTGAGATTTTCATTTCTTTTCCTTTTTTTTTTTTTTAATGTTTAATTATATTTGAGAGGAAGAGAGAGAGAGTGAGAGAGCGCAAACTTGAGTGGAGGAGGGGCAGAAAGAGGGAGAAAGAATCCAAAGCAGGCTCCAGGCTCCAAGCTGTGAGCTCTAAGCTGCCAGCACAGAGCCTGATGCAGGGTTTGAACCCACAAGTAGTGGGATCATGACCTGAGATGAAGTCGGACGCTTAACCGATTGAGCCACCCACACACCCTGAGATTTTCATTTCTAACTCACTTTCAGGTTATGGTGATATTGGCTGGGCTCAGATCACACTTTTAGTGACAAGGGTCTGCAATCGTAATTTCTTTATACTTCTCTTGATGTCATCCTAGCATTATTGTTTGAGTTGTTCTCATTTGAATCTTCTCAGAATTGGCCAGTATATTTAGGTATTTCTACATTAGATAGATGTATTTATCTCTTTTGCAAAATTGATCTGTTTATTTACTAATTTACTTATTTTTTGAACCCTAATTGTGGAATTAATGGAGAGGGGTGGAGAGTATGATGCAAGACAATGGTAGATGAAGTTTGTAGGAAGCTCTGTAATGGAACCAACATGAGTTCACTCCTTGGTGAGGCAGAAATTACACCAGGTTGAGTTGTTGCATGAAGAAAACTTTATTTGCAGCAAATAAGGAGATCATGGGGAGTGGCTTCCAAAGCCATGACTCCCTGAGCAAGGGTGAAAGGATTCCTTTTATTTAGGGTTAGGTTGAATGATTAGATAGGGAAGCCTTGTCATCCTATGTAGAGCTAGGCATAAGGTCTCTTATGTGTCTTAAGGAAACATGTGTATACAAACATTGTATGTTATGTAAATGAGGCTTATGCTCCTCCTTCGGTGGAGATTTTGTGTTATAATGAGGTAAAGGTAGTTGTCTGTCATTCTAGAGGTCACTCCATAGGCCCTCTGCGCAGGTGTGAGACAGGGTTTTAGCTCAAACTAGTCTGAGTGCTCTGGGCCAGCTAGAGGTCTTGTCAGGGCAGTTGCTATTACTCCAGGAGTGGTTTCACTTTGCATTTGCCTGAATTAAGAGATAAGCTGGAAAGAAGAACCTAAGGGGAAAATATGGGACAAAGGTGTGTGAGTACAAGCAGGTGGGCTGTTAAGGTCAGGTCTTGGGGTCTAGCTGGTGACGTCTGCACAGCAGAGTGCAGAAGGAGGGACACTGCTGAGTTTCATCTCTCTCCCTCTATATTTTGAGTACCAGATCAATATAAATAGCTCTGGCTTCCATTTATTGAGCACCTTCTCTATTCCAGGTTCTAGGTTAACACTTTTAAGAATATTTTTTAAAATATTTTTTAGCTTAAAAGTTATTATCCCTGTTTTATAGTTAAGGAAAGATCATTCACTTTATTTGAAAGATGGGGGTTAATGAGTCTGTTAAAAGTTAAGTGAATACTTCTCAACTCAGTTTCTGAGGCCAGTATTACCCTAATTCCAAAACTAGGTAGGAGAGTACAAAAAACAAAAAAGAAAATTATAAACTGATATCTCTCATAAAGCTAGATGTAAGGATCATTAACAAATATTAGCAAATCAATTCAGCAATATTGAGAAAAAAACTGTAACAACCAAGTGAAATTTATTCTAAGTATCTAAGACTGTTTCAACATATGAAAATCAATCAGTGTAATGTACCATATCAGTAGGATAAGGAAGAAAATCTCATGATCATATCAATTGATGCAGAAAAAGAATTTGACAAAAACTAATACCATTAATGATAAAAATGATCAGCTATCTAGAAAGAGAGGGAAACTTCCTCAACTTGATAAATATATCTACAGACAAAATCTATAGCTGTAATACTTAATGGTGAAAGACTGACTATCCCTCTAAGGTTGTGAAGATGACAAGTATATTGGGGCACCTGGGTGGCTCAGTCGGTTGAATGTCCTGCTTCAGCTTGGGTCATGATCTCATAGTTCGTGGGTTTGAGCCCTGTGTCAGGCTCTGTGCTGACAGCTCAGAGTCTGGAGTCTGCTTCAGATTCTGTGTCTCCTTCTCTCTCTGCCCCTCCTTCCCTCACACACTGTCTCACTCTGTCTTTCAAAAATAAATAAATGTAAAATAAATAAATAAATAAAGATTTCAAGCATGTCCACTCTTACTCCTCTTATTCAACATAGTATTGCAAATTCTAGTCTATACAATAAGGGAAAAAAAGGTGGGGAGTGAGGGAGGGAATAAAATCACACAGACTGGAAAGGAAGTAATGCAACTATCTCTATTGGCAGATGACATGATTAGCTAGATAGAAAATATTGATTCTTCTAAAATAACTAGAATTAAGTGGGTTCAACAAGATTGCCAAATACAAGATCAACATACACACACACATGCACACACAAGTAGACTTTCTATAAGTAAGAAAAACATTAAATCTATATCAAAAATGTAGTACCATTTAAAAATGCTCCAAAGAATATGAAATGCTTAGGTATAAATCTAACAAAACATATACAAGATCTCTATGCTGCAACTTATAAAATGTTGATGAAAAAAATAAAAGAAGATCTGAGTAAATGGAAAAATATGTCATGCTCATGGATTGGATGACTCAATATACATGTTGGGGAGAAAGAATTTTCTCTAACACTAAATGCCCCTCTAGCTGGACTAAGAATCAAATTGACATGAGATAGATGAACAGGAGAAAATAAAATTTAATAGCATATTTATGGGGAATCCACACAACTTGGAAATTCCAAAGACCATGAAACATTAAACTTACACTGAGCTAAAGAGAGGGGTAAGGTCTCCAATACAAAGGGGAGAAAGACCATTAGCAGAAAGTGGGAGATATTTAGAAAACAAACTTTGCCCTATTATGCAGATAAGTTTCTTAGATAAAGAGGAAATCTCTGTTAATAGCTCTATTCCTAGTATAAGCCCGCAGTTGAGGGAAGGGTAAAGAGCTTCTCCTGAATCTGCTGAGATTTGATTACTTTTAATTTGAAGTAATGTTCATGGTACAGTGTCCCAACCTGAGGCAGCCTGCCCTTGGCCCCTACAGAGGAAATAAAAATGTAATGAAATTTCTATTAAATTTCCAGCAACATTTTTGTCAACATAGATAAACATACTCTAAAATGTATATGTGAAAGGAAAGACTGTAGAATACCCAAAGCAATTTTGAAAAAGAAAAGTGAATTGGGAGAAATCATTCTTTCTGGTGTTAAGACTTACTATATCATTATAGTAGTTATAGTATATAGCGTAGTGAAGTAGACACTGTAATACCATTACAGAGAAAGTTACACAGATCAATGGGAGAGAATAAAGTAACAAGAAATAAGTCCATATAAATATACGCAATTGATTTTTGACAAAGTTACAAAAGCAATTCAATGGAGGAAAAGTTGTGTTGGAGCAATTTTATATATAGGTAATAAAAAGAAAGAGAATCTCTACCTAAATCTCACACCTTAATAAAACATTAACTCAAAATAGATAACAGTTTTAAATTTAAAATATAAAAGTATAAGAAATTATGAGGGGAAAAGGAGAGAATCTTCATGACCTAGGACTAAGTGAAGAGTTGTCAAACATGACACCAAAAACATACCAATAAAGAAATATTAATAAATTGGCTCTCATCAAATATAGAATATTTGCTGTGCTAATGATCCTATTAATAGGATGAAAAGAAAAATCAGAGACTGGGATATACTATCTGTAAATTACATATCCAAGAGAGGACTTTTATCTAGAATAATAAAGAACTCTCAAAAGTGAACATTTATTTATTTTTATTTTTTTAATTAAAAAAAATTTTGGTTAATATTTATTTTTGAGAGAAGGAGAGACAGAACACAAGCAGGGTAGGGGCAGAGAGAGAGGGAGACACAGAATCTGAAGCAGACTACAGGCTCTGAACTGTCAGCACAGAGCCCGATGTGGGATTCAAACTCATGAACTGCAAGATCATGACCTGAGCCGATGTCAGACACTTAACCGACTGAGCCACCCAGGCACCCCTCAAAAGTCAACCTTTAAAAAGCAATTAATCCAATTAGAGGATGGGCAAAAGATACATCAAATAAGCACAAGAAAATGTTACTCAGCATTGTTAGCTACTAGGGAAATGCAATTACAAGCACAATTTTAATCCAAAGACTAAAGTTTAAAAAAATACTAATATCAAATTCAAGTAAAGATGTGGCAAAAGTGTATCATTCATACATTGCTGGTGGGAATGTAGAATGGTACATATAGCTGGAAAAATGACAGTTTCTTTTAAAATTAAAGATGTATACTACATAAGACTCAACAGTTGCATTCTTGGGCATTTATTCCAGAGAAATGAAGACTTATAGTCACACAGAAACCTGTACACAAATGTTCATATCAGCTTCGTTTGTAATACACCAAAATGGGAATTACTCAAATATCCTTCATCAGATGAGTGGCTAAGCAATATATGATATACCTATGCCTTAGTAGACTACTCAACAGTTAAAAGGAACAATCTATTGATACATGTAGCAACGTGGATGAACCTCAAATAAATTATGAGTGAAAAAAATGCAACCTCAAATTCAATCTTTATATATATTATATATACATATATATATATTATATAGTTTCATAAAAAATCTAGCCTGTATATGATTCATTTTATAATATTCTTGAAGTAATGAAATAATAGAGATGGAGAAAAGATTAATGGTAGGCAGAGATTATGAATGGAATGATGGGGGTGAGTGTGGCTATAAAGAGTAACACTAGGGAGAATTAATGGACGGTACCATGCTGGGTTTTGACTGTGGCAGTAGATACATGGACATATACATATCATAAAATTGCATAGAAATTCACACACATATACACATACAGATGAGTGCATGTATAACTGGTATGTGAATTGTACCAATTTCAATTGCCTGATTTTGATATTGTGCTTTGTTAACACAATATGTCTAAATTAGAGAAGACTGGATACCTGGTGAATTGGACCTCCCTTTACATTCCTCCACAACTGTCTGTGATCCAATAATTATTTCAAAATAAACATTAAAAAAAAAAGGTCAGCTGTTTAGTTAAAATCCTACTTAGCCTGAAGAATATACTACTGACTTCTAGCCTCTCCAGAGCACGAGCTCTTATCCCTTGCTCCATACTGTCTTCTTCTGGGTTCTAACAAGTGACATTCTGAGGTGAAGGCAGGAAGACAATGCCAGGTTATAAAAGGTAATATCAGGCATAAGAATTCCATAACTTCAGATATGTCCTGATGCACTATCAGGGAAGCCTTATTTTATGTGAAAAGTTGGATTGATAACCTCAGTAAAGCACCTATTCTCTTTTCTTTCCCAACTCACATTTTCTGTGCTCACTGAAGTCTAAATTGTGTTGAAATAGAATTCTAGGGGAAAACCTCCAATGAACCTATTTGCTATCTTCTCTCTTATGGCTTATACTCTACTCTCTTTTTAAAGTGCAGCACTATTTTTCTGATTCTGATTCTGATTTTAAGCAACCGCTTTTATAGAGACCTTTCTCTGTCTTACTTTCAGTTATTTTGCATTCTAAAATGTTTAAAGTTAGTTCCTCCAACCTAAGTGAATTCTTTCCAAATTGCTAGTTCTGTTTTTTTTTTGGTGTGTGTGTGTGTGTGTGTGTGTGTGTGTGTGTGTGTGTGTGTTTTCCTTCTCTCTGTCTTAAGCATATAGAATCACATCTGCTTAACTCCGGGGTTGTTGAGATTTCATGGGGATTTGGGGAGTAGGAGGCATCTTGGCAGGGAGATCATTATTACTTTTTGATCCGCCTCCGGTATGCATTCTGACAATTCCTCCCACACCTTCTACTAAAAGTTTTCTCCTCAGGCTAATTGACTGTTAATGGAAGATAAGTAAGGCATTTATACATCCGCAACTCTCAGTATACATGATTTATGTCACCCTCTTAAAAAACAAGATTTAAACAGCAGTCGCCTTGTTTTTTCTCTGCCACATCAGAAGCTGGGTTTGTGGGGTGAATCAGGAGACAGATTTTATTTTCTACTTGAGTTCTTTCAGGTCCAATAGTGAGCTGCTAAAGTTGAAGGTATAGGGATATAAGAAGGGCCAGTTTTTTATGTAACTAATATATACTTTGACATTATTTGAAAAATATTACATTTTCATTTGAAAGCAGTCTTAGCAACATAAATCTTTTATTTCTTTTTTGTGAAAATTGACTTGTGGATTGAGTTTGGTGCGTTTGGAGTCTATAGGTATAGTATGTAATCTCTGAACTAGCCCTTGGCCTCTTCAACACAGCAACAATTTTAAAGTTAACAAATCCTACCATTTAGTTTTCCTGGCTAAATAAATAAAGATACAGTCATTTAAATAGCCTTCTTTCAGACTTGTTGTGGAAATAGGTAGTCATTATTGAAAAATGAAGTAGAATCTCTGGAATAGAATGTTTTCTGACTGTATTCTGTTCACAGTTCTCTCATCAATGGTGATTGTTACAAGATGGACTGAGAACTGAATGAATGACTCCCCGAGAGAAATACAGTCTATGCACAGCTGGCTGAGCCAGTTGTTTGAAAATAACATTTTGTGAAGTGCAAATGATTCAGTTAGTTCTAGGAAGTGGGTCTGCTTTCCTATAAATTCTCTTGTAACTGGTTCTTCTCTTAAGTTACACTTTTACTGTTCAAACATTAATCGTCTCTTTCAATACTGGGCCCTTCCTGACTTCCCAAAATGCAGGTTTTAGTCTTCATTATCCCCAATTAACTCTCTCAAAATCAGATCTTACTGTAATACCCTCTTTAAAAACATCTCCTTATGCTTCAGCATTGCTAACTATGCCATGGATTGCATCTTTACTTTGGATCACTCAAAGATTACTTGACAACATGTGAACTGTATGTGAAGTCAAAGTGTAAATAATTGCACTTTTTCCATGAACGAAAAATTTACTTAAGGGCTAGTAAACTTTTTAAATATAAATACTGATTTATTATAGAATAGCATGAAATGCCACATGAGTTTTATAATAAAATGTTGAAACCTCCAAGAAATGTCATGCTTGTAAAATCAATCTTCTTTGGATTTTGTGTTCAAACTCCGTATTATAGTATAGTATATAATTCTCTTAACATTTATACACCAACAAACACCGTATCCTGCAACTCCATGCTTTTGACATTCTTACGAGATATCTCTGTGGACCTTAGTACTATTCCCCAAAACCACTCCTGCTTTTCACCTACCTCAATTTTTTCACGGTGTCTTCTATGCCTAGAATACCATTTTCCAGTTTCTCTGAATTGTGAATGCTATTCACCCTTAAAGTTTACAAACTCATTCAAATGACATAAATATAGTATTCCTTCCTCTGCATCTAAAAAAATTATTTCACATAAATCTATTCAAGCATACATTATATTATATCATGCTTATTTATGTATTTGTTACTTTTACCAATTATGAAAGCCTTGAAGTAATAATATGTCTTATTATTATTTTTCTTTCTGCGGAGTTTTATAATATGGCCACAAATCAAATACTTTGACACTTTTCCCTCCAAAAAGTAAGTTTAGATCCCCTTTCCTTGAGTGTGGGCTATAGTTTACGACCTTCTGACAAATAGAATGCAGTAGAAATTACAGAATAACTTCTAAGCCTAGATTATAATCAATACAAAGTAACTGGACATGGTTCATCATGCTGCCATGACAGAGATGTAAAATGTCTTTGGAACCAGTCAGTGGATAAAACTGGTAGGATTTTGAAAAGAAAAGTCATAGAAGTTGTTACAAGCCTTGAAGAAACTCTGTCTAGAAGAAAGGTGACAGTTTAGGAAGCTCTGCATGAGAGCTGAAAATAAATTTATCCATGTCTTAGTAAAACCAGGAGGAAAGGAGGTCTTTGGTGTAGTAGGAAAAAGGTAAGCAACAACTATGCCTGCAAAAACATGCAGTATAGAGAATGTACCTAATGACTTGGAAGATCTGGCTATGGAGCTTTCTAGACTAAATGTTGAAAAGGCCATCTGATTTCTTCTTGATGCTCATGGTAAAATGTGAGAATAGAGAGATGAACTGAATTATAAGCATTGTTAAACAGAAAGGAGCAAGGATTTTATTGCTTTGAAATTTCTCAACCACTTCAGATAGCAAACACCACCAAGAAAACATGCTCTACAGATGAAATCAAAGCTGGGACTGTAAAATCTTTGTTAATACATCATAAAGCTCTAAGGTGATGCCTCAGAATGCTATTCAGTCAGGGGAAAAAGTGCTCTAAAAACTTTTAAGAGTATGCGTCACAGATCCCCTAACCCAAGTGATAGGGATGCTAAAAAGCTTAAGGATAATGCTCATTAGCTTAAGTATAAAGTAAAAAGGAATATATATTAAAGAGATTTGTCAATTTGACTTTTAGCACATTAAGATCAACAGAAGATCCAAACAGTTTTAAAAGAATTATATTGGTGGAAACAATGTCAGCTTGGACTGAAAGAGACGGTCTAAACTGAGCTAGTTTTGCCATCGTAATTTTAAGCCTCAATGTTCTAGTGTGCATTGGATAAACTACCTAGTATGTTATAAAGTCATTTCTGTGCAACTATATGAAATTCACATTTTAAGGAATGAGATCTCCTACTAATAACCAGTGAGAAACTGACATCTCTAGTCGACAGATGTATGGTTGAGCCAAATTGGTAGCACATCTTTTAGTCCATTCAAGTCTTAAGCTGACTCAAACTCCAGCTACTGTCTTGACTCTAACCTCATGTGAGACCCCAAACCAGAACCCCTCGGTAAGTTACTCTTATATTTCTGACTCTCAGAAACACTGATACAATAAATATTTGTTGTTGTATGTCATTAAATTTGTGTTAATTTATTACACAGCAAGAGATAACTAATGCAATTCTTTTTTTTTTTTCATCTACTATATAGTTTGGTGTGTGGTTGTCACTTCACTAGTATTTACTGGAAAAGAAAAGGAGAAGATGAAGACATTGTTGGTGGAATACAAAATAGAAAAAGTGTGATAAGAAATCATGATATTGAAATTACTTTAAAATTCTCTCAGTGAAAATTTTGATCATGATTTATGTTAAAAATCATTTGGCTTTAAATGTAAAAATGTTTGAATTTACATGGACAAATCAAGACAAAGGTGGTAGGCACTGATATTTATTAACTTTTTTCTGCACATCAGATAGATAGGCACTCGATTATGATCTTCATTAAAATTTGTCACTTAATCTTACCAAAAATTCTGGGAGTTAGGTATTATCCCCAACTTATATTTGAGGAATCAGCCTGAATGATATGAAATAATGTGTCCATATTGGTAATTCTAGGAAGTGCAGAGGCTGAATCTGATCCCTCTTCTATCTGATTCCAATTTTTCTAATGTTTTTGCTATACTATGAAACATATTATTAAAGATGCTAAACTAGGGGCGCCTGGGTGGCTCAGTCGGTTGAGCGTCCGACTTTGGCTCAGGTCATGATATCGCGGTCCGTGAGTTTGAGCCCCGTGTCAGGCTCTGTGCTGACCACTCAGAGCCTGGAGCCTGTTTCGGATTCTGTGTCTCCCTCTCTCTCTGACCCTCCCCCGTTCATGCTCTGTCTCTCTCTGTTTCAAAAATAAATAAACGTTAAAAAAAAATTTTATAAAAAAAAAGATGCTAAACTATAATAATTTAGCCTATTGGTTCTAGTATAGCAGAGGATATTTTCTTTTCCATGTATTATTAATTCAAGTTGTTTACTAAGAAGTTAAAACTGTTTATTAACAGAATATCTAGGGACATTCTAGAGTCAACTGTGTTTACTTACATGTTAGATCTTCTTGAGAGACTGTTTTAACAATGTAAGTGTGGGGCCTAGGAATATGTTTTTTGATAACCTCTATACAAAACAGAACAATTATTCTATATGTTAAACCAACAGAATTAAAGCCTTCTTTCTCTTCAATCTCATGTTAGTTTTTCAACTTTGTTCTCTCCTTCCTTTTTTCTTTTTATGAAAACATTTTTTTATTTCTCTTGAATATTTAATATTTTAATAACAAATTCATCATTAACTAAGAAGTAGAATAATTAGATCATATATTGAATATCATTCTGAGATCCTTAAAGACTATACTTTCAGGGATCATTTCTATAGTTCATTAATTCTGAGATCCTAATTTATTAAAAAATAACACTAACTGTTGTTTGCTATGATATTGGAAATAAAGGGTTGAATGGGTTGTAATGAACATATAAGCCAAATAGAATAATTCATATTAGTGCAGGACACAGAAGACATCAGAATAAGTGGCCTGTCTCTCAAGGTGGGTATTGGATCGCTTATGAAGACTATAAAATTTAAAATATATGCAGGTGCCCGGCTGGCTCAGTCAGGAGAGCATACGACTCTTGACCTTGGGTTGTGAAATTCAAGCTCCATGTTGGACATTATTTGTTTGTTTGTTTGTTTATAAAATATGTGCACTTGAATTGAAAAATGAATGGTCATTCTAAATCAGTGAAGACATCAAAACAAAAAAAAGTCAACATGGGGCGTTAAGTGACTTGTGGACAAAAACAAGTCATCCATGTTGAAGAGACATGAGGTAAAAGAGATGAGATAACCAAGAGCCTTTCAAGCCAGGTTAAAATGGTCCAGTCCACTACTACATACGGTTTGCAAAAGGCAGAGTGAAGCAAGAGTGATTACTTAGGATGCTGTTGCAGTAATTCTAGAAAAGATGACTCAAACCAGAATTCGGGAGTTTTGTTAGGAAATAATAAGAACGGATGAATCTGACGAATTTTGTTTCTCAATCTGAGAAAGAAACTACAGAGAATCTGGGTAAATAAAATACAGAGACCAAAGATAATATCAATGTGTATAGCTTTTGTAGATTGCAGATGAAACCACTCCTAACAGTCTTTGGGAAGCCAGAATGATAAACTGTTTTGACAGTATTATTAGCATTACTCAGAGTAGACTAACTACTATAGTAATTACAGAAATCTCTTAAACTCACTTTTATATATCTAAAGTATTAATGTGAATATTCCTGGTCTGGCCTTTCTCCAGAGCGGCTCTACTCTACATGGTGTCTCAGGAATCCAGGTTTCTTTGTCATGTGATTTCTTCAGATAAGACCTTAGAGTCCTTTCCTTTCTGCTGCCTAGGTGGGTAAAAAGAAGTAGCATGAGCATTTGTATGGGAAAGTTGATACCCAGACCTCCATATGGCCTAAATCATTATAACTTCTGTTCCACTGGACAATCAGAAGATAAGAAAGTAGGTTCCAGTTACATAACTACATGCATGGGAACTGAGAAATACGGAGTGTTCAGGAAGAATAGGGAATAAGATATTGGTGAATGTGAGCAGTCTCAGAGATACCAAAAGGAAAGGTTTTAAAAGAGTCATACAAAAGGGAAGAAGTCTGTAATTTGATTTCAGGTAAATGACAACAGGAAAACATTTCTTCTTTGTCTGAGATTATATTTGAAAGTGTTTGTATTTATGAGACTGTATAAACTAACACTTTATAGATCAAACTGAAGATTAGAAAATTACTCATTTTAGTTGTGACCGCATATCTTCAATAAATGCTTGTTCTTATCCAATTATGTTCCCATCCATTTCTTACCTTGCCCTGATAATATTCACTTTTAATTGTAAAAGTTCTTTGAAATTGACTGTTTTATCTTTCTTGACTGGAGTTTCTCCTACATTCAGCCCTGCAGTTTATGCCATAAAATTCATACCCAATAAATTTATTTTTCTATATTACTGTATGCTTTCAAAATCTCTAAAGAAATGCTGAGTTTATCTTTAACATTTATAACTTTATGCTTTACGTTATCAGCCTCGGAATATTATACACACTTGCTCATTCACTCACAAGCATAATCATTTTACTATCTGGGCCTTTATCAGTTCGTGGGTTTTTGTTTTGTATATGTGTCTGAATTTTACAAATTCACTTTACAAGTTCAAAAAGTTCTTTTAGGTCACCCAAGGAATTGCTGATTATGTGATTCTGGCCAGTGGGATTGTGAAAGCATGTTGATAATATCAAAACAAGAAAGATAATCACTTCTATTCCTAGAGCCCTGAGAATGTTACTTTGTCCTTCTCCTGACATTCTCCATGACTGTTCTGACTCCATGCTTTGCACTTGAGCTGTTCTCACTGTGGAGAGATCCTTGGATTCCCTTAAGTCTAATAAAGTCCAATTAAGGACTGCTAGTTTCTGAGCTGCATACCCTAAGGACACACGTTAATGATGAGTTTAAAATGGTGTCCTATTACAGGCTTATAGAATGCCAGCCACCTTAGCACTTCCTTTTTAAAATGAGTGATAATTGGTAAGACTTTAGCATTCCTATTTAAAAGATAAGGAAGTACAGATTCAGGGAACTTCAGGGACTTTCATCAAGGTTACCCAGACAAGCCACACTTAGAACTTCTTGGGTTCTGAGTAGATGAAATAATTGAATAATAGAGCTAAGATCCATTTCAGCATGGCCCACATATTTTTTTTTTTTTTTTTAGGTAGACATATATAGTGGACTTGGAAAGAGGATGCTTCCAGTTTTGCCTTCATTTTTAAAGATTTGTCCAGATTTTTATGGAAAGGAATTCACCAGAAAACTAACAGAAATTCCTTTCGGTACTATGGAAGAGTGCAGCCAAATTTGGGGCTTAGTATTATGATTTGCAGCTGTCATGAAGATTGTTCTTCATGGTTCTTACACATTGCAAGATTACCCAGGAAAAAGGGTGAAACTATATGGTCACCATCACCCCATTCTTGGAAATGACGTTTGAAGCTTGTATATTTGACACCTCTTGCCTTTCTCCCACACCCTGCCTCTATGAGGACTTTTTCATGTGTGTAATAATAATTCATAAGTGGGCCCCAAATTAGAATAGCTGTCTTCTTCTGTACTCTCCTATGTCCCAGACTACTAAATCCTCCACTAGCAAAATTCTTTAAGCATAGAAAGAAAATGCCCCAGAGATTCTATTTTTCCTTACATAGTCTGAACCTAGATATCATTTGTATAGACACCATAAGATTAAATAGGAAAACATCTAAGTACCAAGAGCAGACATCCATAGATTCAAAGCATTAAGGGCTATAAAGATGTCTTAAAATGTATCTAGCAAAACTATTAACTTATGTATATAGTTCCCATAAAATATGAAAAGTCAGCTAGGCTCCTGTCTTTTGAATAGGGGAACATCCCAAATAATACAATATACTTAAATAAGAATACCATAAGGAATACTGTTAATTTTTACATGAAAGAAAATGGAAGGAGTTTATGTGTGATGATAACACAGTAATTGGTAAGGGCTCTCTCCAAATAAATGAATCAACTGATAGTCCAAAAACATTGAAATGAAAACAGGGCGCCAGAGATTAGAAGAAGACATTAACTTTTTAACACACACACACACACACACACACACACACACACACACGCTCTAACTTCGAAATGAATGTATATGATAGGATATACGCTTAACTGTATGAGAAGTTCTCCAATTTCATATTTGTGCCCAGGTTAGCCTTGAAGATGGGGTAGGGTCAGATGAAGGTAATTCTTAGTTGCATGGCTTCCCAGGTTCTGTGAGGATTTTCAATAAGTATTCTCATTTTGGGTTCATAGTTAAAGGTCATAGATACCTGCTTCCCTGAAATATATTTTAACAGTTTGGCTGAGGAAGAGGTTTGGCAAGTGTCCTGTTTGGAGCATAAAATATTTAGAACATTTCTAAAAGCACTGTGAAAATTTGAATTTTCATTCCATCTTCTTATATGTTTATGTCCAATTGTCTTCTTGATCCCAAAATTATCCCAAAGATGGAGCCAGTAGGAAATTATTTTGCAGTCCAAGTCATATGGTAAGTAGTAGAGTTTAGTCAAGAAGTATCAATAGGATAGGTACCCACTAGTCTCTGAAGTATATTATTCTTTCATGGAATTTCTGTTGCTGCTGTTTCCTCTAAGGGTAGTGATTATGTCTTAATCTGCATCGTGTAAATCCCACGCTGTCACACCCAAAACAGGGTTCAGTTGTTTGTTCAATAAGTAGATCAACAGTGAGGTTTATTAATTCCCAGATACAACAAGTTCCACCAGCTGCTTTCAAGTTTCAGAGCAGTAATGGTAAGATCACAGAATCATACCTCTGGCTGAATTCCACATGGGTATAAACAATAGATGATGAAAAAAAAATTAAAGTAGATCTAAAAAATTTTATGTAGCTCTAATACAATTACCGTATAATTTTGGGCACAACGTAAGGAGATTCTGAAACTCCTAATTATGTCTATTATAACTCTTCCATTTGGTATTTTCTAGATACAGTTGGAGTAGATTTATAAAAGAAATTTAAAAGGGTAAAAAAATTAAAGAAATGTACTATATTTTTATCTACATCAAATTTCAATTATTCTTGGAATAAATGCTCAATTTTTTCAGGCTTTTCCTTATTACTCAGCTCTTTTTAGAGAATATTCCCTAGCGCAAAATAACTTTAGAGATGCTTCTTCTGCTATTTTTGTGTTACTTTAAAAGAGCTAGATATTTGATGAAAATAAGAAATTTGAATTATTCATTTCACAGTTTCACCCAGTTAAGTATTTTGTGTCATAATGATACTACAAACTATGTTGTTCAATTTTTTATAAGAATTAATATTCTCACACGTTTATGGCTTATTTACCTCATACTGGTAAAGTATCCTCTGTTAGACAAAATGTATATGATTATTTATTTCAATTTTGAATCTCTGTGAGCTTCCACAATTTATTGACCAAGATGTTTTCATAATAATCAGTTTCCAGAAGACATCAATACTAAAGTTTAGCTCTTCACATTAAAAATTCAGGAAAAACCCTCACAACATTACATTGAGAATGATGGCACTTTAAACCTGTCATTCTAATGTAGCAGGAGTGCTGCCTGAGTCTTTGAAAAGCAAGCAAAACTGAGAAACTAGGTATGGCTAAGGGGGTAAATGAAATATTTAAAAATCAGGATAAAGAAGAAAGGGTCTTTTTCTCCTGACTCTGTTGCTTCATGGATTTGTTTTCTGTTTTATGCTACGCAGTGTTTATCATTGCAGTCAGTGAATAGGATTCGTGTATTTAAATGTTTCTGCTGTTATCCAGCCAAACCGTGAAGGACTTCAGGAGGTAGATGAGTATGATTTTTATTTTGGTGAATACTGCTGTACTAACAAGACGTCTAGTTAGGGCGAGGTGTGTTTACAAGACCTACCGCAATGACCGTTAAATTCATTCTAGAGAGGAGCAAATTTGTTTATCCTGAAACTTATTTGCTCGTGTGAAATTGCTCTGCATCTTTTCCAGTTTGTCCTAGATGGATACTTGAGTCGTTTTTCCTGGTACAGTGAGGTCAGTTTCAATAGCTGGCATGAGATAAAGGACGTGAATATTTAATAATTATGAGAATTCCCACAAGATCATTCTCCACTTACTCCACCTCTTTGTCTTGGGTTTTGTTTGCTGCTTTGTGCATGGTGTTTTTTCCAAAGACAATGTCAGAACAGGATTATTCCTCACTCTCTCTTATTCTCTTGAGTGTGAGTCACAGTATAACAGAACTAATAATCTATTACCTTTTCCTAACAATTAGAAAAATATCTCTGCTAAACCTCCATCCATCTCTGCTCTCTCTCCCTCCTTCTTCACCAAGGATATATTACAGCAATTGGAAAGAACAGTTTGTCTCCTTGAAAGCAGAGGACAAACAAGGATACTAACTCCTGTGTTCCTATCTTTTAGCTTACAACTGGATAGGAATGATGAAATAAAGATGATAAAAAGCAATATATGTGTGTTTACACGCTAATATGAAATAATATTTTACCAAATGATAAAGTGGCTTTTTTCCTGAAAAGGTCACTTTGTTTCTATACCTATTGTCTTATTTATTGGAAACAGAGGCAACGACTGATAAGGAACTCACTCAAAAGTTTGTATAAGACAGTGACAAAAGAGGGATTCAAACGTTTGGACTTCCAGCTTGCTTGTCTTGACACTAAGACATTTTGGCTCCTAATATATATTTTTTCACAATGCAGGAAAATATGCAATGTCTACAGTGAGCTAGTAATTTAAGAAGTTAATAAAGGTCTAAAGAGGCTAACTGCAGTAGTGGCACAGAATAGAATATCTAACTTAACCTTTTGTTGGCATATTTCTAAAGGCAGAGACATGCTTTCTAAATTAGAACAACTGTGCCTACAAAGGAATGACTTTATGGTTAAGCGTCCTACTTCAGCTCAGGTAATGATCTTGAGGTTTCTGAGTTTGAGTCCTGCGTTGGGCTCTGTGCTGACTGCTCAGAGCCTGGAGCCTGCTTCAGATTCTGTGTCTCCCTCTCTCTCTGCCCCTCCCCTGCTCTTTCTCTCTCTCTCACTCTCTCTCTCTCTCAAAAATAAACATTAGCAATTTTTTTTATAAATTGAAGGAATGACTTTAATTCATCTCACTACAGATGGAAATGTAATCCTTCAGTATTTCCATATCTGTATTTTCTGTCTAGTTATAAATTCAGCTTTAAAATCTTATTATAGTGAAATATATATTGAGAGTATATATGAGATGTATTTATTTATCAAATCTGTGCACACAAAAATGACCATAATCCAAGTGTGAAATTAATGTAAATGATTTCTTCTGAGAAAAACACAAGGAGATATTTAGAGTCATTTAAGTTTAAATTTCAAGAATGGAAGCAAACTTAGATATCTAAGATAAACATTTCATTTTACAGAAGAGAAAAATAAGGTCCAGAAAAATGCAGTGAGTTACCAAAGATTGTATCACATCCATCCATCCATCCATCCATCCATCCATCTTTCTATCTGTGTCTGTCTGTATCTGCCTATTATAGAAATAATCTATAACAGAAACTGGTAAATATTGTATCTGTATTATAAAGGTAAGGAGACCTTAGCTTCTGAGAAGACCTGATAGACAATGGTGTGAAAATCTCTCATCCAATGCTATTTTGGAGGGGATTTCTTCTTAAAAATGGTTTTCTTTGTAAGCAGATAGAAAAACAAGACTCCTGGGGCCCCTGGAAGGCTCAGATGGTTAAGCCTCTGACTTCTACTCAGGTCATGATCTCAAGGTGTATGAGTTTGAGCCCTGCCTTGGGCTTTGTGCTGACAGCTGGGAGCCTGGAGCCTGCTTTGGATTCTGTGTCTCCCTCTCTCTCTGCCCCTCCCCCACTTGTGTTCTGTCTCTCTCTTGCTCAAAAATAAATAAACATTAAAAAAAAAAACAAGATTCTTGATCTCTCCTTTTCTATGCAATCATGAGTGTATATATGTGTTTGTGTGGCTAGATAGACAGCAGATATTAGAGTCTTGAAGGAAAAAGCAATCCAATTAAGTATTGAGGAGTAAATAGATGATCCCAGGTGGAATAATAAAGAGAAGAAATGAGAACATAAGACACTGATATGTGCAAAAACTCAAACATATAAAAACACTAGTTTATTCAAGGTATTCAAAACAAAAGGTTATTGCTTGAAATGTCAGGTATAAGTAAGAGGAAATGAGATTGAAGAAGTAGTTTAAAGGCACATAACAAAGGGTCTTTTACAAGAAGTGATTGATTTAAAGTTTATAGCCCAAAATGTCTTTATGCAGGGGAGTTAAATTAGGTTTTTAACAAAGAGTATTCTAGCAGCAGGTAGAGGAAAGCCCAGAAAGGGAAAATATTGACAATAAGAAGTTCTAAAACAAAGTTGTTCTAATGATTCAGAAAAGAAATAATGAGAATCTAAACAATGGTAGTAGCAGTAGAGATAGAGAGGGTTAAATAGATATAAGAAATGTTTTAATGCTTGAATGTATAAGACAGTTGGTAAGACTGTTATGTCATCTGTAAGATGGACATCTAAACACCAGTCACTGAGACAATCAATATAGGAGAAACAGAGTGGAGTGAGTATGAAGATACTGAATACTATATTTGATTTGTTAAGCTTTGATTGCCAGTGGTTTATTGAATTGGAAATTTCCGGATAAGTGACTGAATTGGGAGCTCAGGAGAGAGAACAAAAGAGGGAATAAAGATCTGAGACTCAACAGTTATGTTTTGGTAGAAGTAATCTTATGAAGTTATCCCAGGTGGTATCTATAGACAACTATAAGCAGGTTGAGGACAAAATCTCAGAGAATACTAAAATATGGTAATGGATTTTGAAAGTGGAGCTAATAAATTAAAAAAAAATAGTACTTTCAGGCACATAGGAAGTAAGCTAGGCAAACATGGTGTCTAGAATTCATGGAATTTCAAAAGTTAGAGTGGTAAACAGGGATAATTGTGTTAACAAAAGTCAAATACATTAATTTTTTTTTAATGTTTATTCATTTTGAAAGAGCATGAGCAGGGGAGGGGCACAGAGAAGAGGGAGGGAGACACAGAATCCGAAGCAGGCTCCAGGCTCCAAGGTGTCAGCACAGAGCCCAACGTGGGACTCAAACCCACCAACTGTGAGATCATGTCCTCAGCTGAAGTTTAATGCTCAACTGACTGAACCATCCGGTGCCCCTAAAAGTCAAATACATTAATGATTGAAAATAGAGTATTAATTGGTTTGGCAATTTGGGGATCATCATAAATTTAGTAAAAGCATTTCCAAAGTGGTGGGAAAGAAAAAAAAAGATTGTAATGGATTAAAATATATAAGGATATAAAAGTATATGAACTAAATCTAGACTTTATAATAGTCAAAACATATAACAAATAGCAATTACATTTCCTTTTCATTTACTTTAGGGATTATTGTTTGAATGAGGCAATAGATCAAGAAAAAATTAGTTATTAAGAGAGGTATTCCCACAAATTATTTTCATATTCACAGTTGGATATTACAAATTAGAATTAGCTGACAACATTGTTGGTGGCTTGAAAAACTGAATATTATGTCAAAAATGGAAGATAATATCAAGTTATGGGGAAAAAAGGAAAAGCAAAGTTCTCCTCAGGGAGAAGGTGATAATTGTTTCTAATGGCCTGTAAATGAAGTGACATCTCTGTAGAAAGTACTTAAAAGCAATCTTCTCAGTTCAGTCATTTTTACCTCATTTTGTCTGTCTTTGAGGTCTATGTGTTTCTTGTGCATAGTCAGAAAAATAAGGATCTGGATTTATGAGATGAAATGATTGGGGTGCGTTATTCCTGAATCAACCTTGGCACAGGAGCGTGGGTCAGGAAGCTGTCCATATTGCAAGCTGATGCTGCATACTTGAGGTGGAATTCGTTTTCTTTGCCATAGAAATCTACTTAGTTTTCACAAATTTGGGAACTTTCAAAAATAAGATTAAAAAAATGCACAGTTTATTCTTTCATAAACTAAGGAGATGGACCAAACCACAATGAGCCATTTCTGTTTCAGTGCATGAATACTTACCATAGTGAACCATTGATAAATATGGGTAACATGTATAATAAATTATTCCGTATCCTTAACAATGTGAATTTGTTGGAGGACCACATCATATCATTGAGGTGACACTAGATAATGATTAAGGAGTCTGGACTTTAATCCCAACTTTGCTAAAAACTCTGAATAGAAAGATGATTTTAACATTTTAAGGATTTAGTGGTCCTTCACTGTATATTAAAAGTGTAGGATGCAATAATATGCAGTGATCCCTCTAATGTTGGGAGTTCAAAAGCGAGGCTAGAGATTTTTTTTCTATTTTTCTTAATGGTTATTTATTCTTGAGAGACAGAGAAAGAGAGAAGGGCAAAGAGAGAGGGAGACACAGAATCCAAAGCAGGCTCCAGGCTCGGAACTGTCAGCAGAGAGCCCAATGCAGGGCTCAAACCCACAAACTGTGAGATCATGATCTGAGCTGAGGTCAGATGCTTAACTGACTAAGCCACCCAGGCTCCCCAAGATTTTTTTTTCTAGAATCAATAATAATAGACTACGCTAGTTTTTTTTTTTTGCTTTGTTTTGTTCTTGTTGTTGTTGAACAACATACATAAAATACATAATGAACATAAAATTAAATGTACTCATCATATAGTTTGATAAATTTTGGCAAATGTATGCACCCATGCAGCCAGCACCCAATCAAAATTTGAAAACATTCCCATCATACCAGAAAGCTTCTTTTTCCTTTTTACAGTGCAATATTTGCCTATCTCCCATCCTACCTCAGGCAATCACTTATCAGCTGTGTCACTACTGATTAATTTTGGCTGTTCCAGAACTTCATATAAATGGAAACATTTTATTTGTACTCTTCTGTATGTGTCTTCTTTTGAACAGTATACTAGTTTTGAGATTCATTCATTCTTATTACTACGTTTATCTGTTGTTTATTCCTTACTGGTGAGTTATATTCCATTATGAGAATATACCACAAATTGTTTTCCGTTCTCCTGTTGATAAAAATTAGGATTGGCTCTAATTTAAGGTGGTTCTTTTTTTTTTTAAATTATATTTTAATTACTCTTGTATAAAATACCTAGGACTAAAACTACTAAAATACTTCCCAGCATTGATGAATCTTCCAGTTATACGACCTGCTTGCCAGGGCTTAATTTTAAATTGCCATTAAATTATCAAATAGTTGCCATTTAAAAAAAACATCCTAGTGTGAAAAAATATTCTTATTGTGAATATAATTTACATTTCTTTGATGACTGATGTTAAACGTATTTGCATGTGCTTAATGCTGTTAATGAAGTATATGTTCAAATATTTTACCCATTGTTTTTTATGGTTGTCTCCTTATTACTGACTTTTTAAATGTTCCTATGAATTCTTGGTACAGTCCTTTTTCTGTGAGTTTGTGTGTTTGTATGTAAACTCAATACATACACAGTTGACCATTGAATAGCAGGGGTTTGAACTGTTCAGGTCAACTTATATACAGATTTTTCTTTTGGGTAAGTTCAGTACAGTACTGCAAATGGATTTTCTCCTCATGATTTTCTCAATAACATTTTCTTTTCTCTAGCTTACTTTAATATAAAGATATAGTATATAATTTAACATACAAAATTATGTGTTAATCGACTAGTTATGTTATCTGTAAGACTTCTGGTCAACAGTAGGCTGTTAGCAGCTAAGTTTTGGAGGTTTCAGAAGTTATACATGAACTTTTGACTGTGTGAGGGGTGGGGGGTGTCAACACCCATAACCCCCATGCTGTTCACGATCAACTGTATTATGTATACATATATATACATTTTTTTCCTTCCATTCTTTGGCTTGTATTTTTAATTTCATAATTGTATCTTTAAAAAAGCAGTAGTTTTTAATCTGAATGAAATATATTTAACTCTCTTATGGATATTACCAAGTCTTAGTGGTATTTATCTCTTGTTTATGCAGAGTGTTTGCCTACCCCGAGTTTGTGATGAGTTTCTCCTTTCTTATTGATCCATTTCAAAATTTTGACAATGGTGGAGTTAGGGACTGAAGTTCTTCATCGTTTTTATATTTTTTAATGTAGAGATTCAGTTGATCTAGAGCCACTTTCTGAAAAGACTATTCTTTCCACATTGAATTAGTTTAGAGCCACTATCAAAAATCTATTGGCTATATATCATTAACTGATATATTTCTAAACTGTTTAATTGATCTGTAATTCTGATGGAACACAAAGTCGAGACTGTCTTATTTTTGTAACTTTACACTAAGTCTGAAAATCAGGTAGTGTAAGTTCTTCAATTTTTGTCCTTTTTTTAAAAGAAAAAATGTCCTTTGCATTTTCATATAAATTTTAGAATTAATTTGTCAGTTTTTATATCTGCTGATATTATAGGGTTGTTATTTTGTAGGAGCCATAGAAAAACTTGAGTATATTGAATATCATAAAAATAATAAATCTTCAATCCATGCATTGTGTGTACCTTTTGCTTTACTTAGATTTTCTTTAATTTCTCTTAGCAATGTTTAGTAATTTTTAGTGAAAAGGTCTTTCAAATATTTAGTTAATTTTTCCTATAACAGTTTATATATTTAATGCTATTGACTTTTCAAAATTTTATTTTCAGATTTCTTTTTGCTAGACTTCAGAAATAAAATTGATTATTGTATTTAACCTTGAATTCTGTGGTCTTGCCCTTGCTACCTTCCTTAAGATATACCTGGTTAGCTGAATGCACTGTCTATAGGAATGGAGATTATTTGCATTCATCCTTTCTAATTTTTAAAAATGTATGTTTTTCTTGCCTTATCACACTAGGTAATACTCCATTTCAATATGGAATAGAAGTGGTGAAGATGAACATTTTTGTATGATGACACAATTTTTCTCTTTTATTCTGTTGACAATCAGAATAAATCAATAAATTTGATTTTCAAATATGGAACCAGTTTTGTAATTCAGGGAACATGATTTGTTGTTCATAATGGATCATTCTTTTCATCTCTTTCTATATTGATTTGTTAATATTTTGTTGAATATTCACGTGTCTATTCTAATAAGTAATATTGGCCGGTCATTTGTTTTCTTTTATTCTCTTTGTTAGGTGTTGGTATTAGGATGATGCTGGTCTTATAAAATAAAGTGTGAAACAATCAACTCTCTTCTGTAAAGTGTGTAAAAGGTTAGAAATAGCTCATTTAAGAATTCAACAGTATAATGCTCTGACCTTGGAGTTTTATTCATAGGATGACCTTTGTTTTGAATTAAATTATTTAATAGTTTTGCTAAGTTGACTTTCAAAATTTGCATTATTTTTTCTATCAGACTTATTCACATAAAATTATTTTTAGGGGTGCCTAGGTGGTTCATTTGGTTAAGCCCCCAACTTTGGCTCGAGTCATAATCTCACAGTTCATGAGTTTGAGCCCCACGTGGGGCTCTGTGTTGACAGCTCAGAGCCTGAAGACTGCTTCAGATTCTGTGTCTCCCTCTCTCTCTGTCCCTCCCCTACTTGCACTCTGTCTCTGTTTCTCCCTCTCTCTCAAAAATAAACAAAAGCATTTTAAAAATTGTAATAGAAAATTATGTTTAATATTCTCTTTTTATTCTTTTAATATATGTAGGATTTTTGTGATAGATCTTGCATTCCTAATATAGATAATTTATGTTTACTCTTTTTTCTTGATTAGCATTGCTAGGTCTTTATAAATTAATATTTTCAATGATTGATTTTTTATATGCAAATTTTCTTTTTGTTGCTCATTTTCTGTTTTGTTGGTTTTTAATTATAGAAACGTATGTCATTTATTTTCGTTAATTTAGGCATTAAAATCTGTAAATTTCCTCCAAATACCACTTTCACTGGATGCCATATATTTTTGTGTATTTTGTTTACATTATTATTCTTTTATAAATGTTTTCTAGTTCACCTTAGGATTTTTTCTTTCATTTATAGATTATTTGGAAATGCGTCATTTAATCTCCAAAAACCTCTTTGTTATTGTTTGCTAATATAATTTTGTTATGGTAAGACAGAATACTTCATAAGATTTAACCTTTGAAATATATCTAAGTGAATTCATTGGGCTAGTACATGTTCTGTTTTGGTAAATGTTCCACGTGTATTGAGATTGTGTGTGTGTGTTCATTCTTTCAAAGTATAGTGTCCTGTAAATGTCAATTACTTCCAATTAGTTGTTAATATTGTTCAGACTCTCTGTATACCTGTTATGCCCAGAATTCATGATCCCCAAAGACCACTAGGGAGCCGAGTCCGATGCAAAAGCAAAAGAGCCTTTATTCGAGCTAGCTCGAGCTCAGTCCCCTACCTGCACCGACGCAGCAGTGAGATACCCGGGAGAGAGAGAGCGAGTTTCAAAAGGACAAAGGTTTTATTGGGGCCTAGGGGCAGTTGGTGAGGTAATGGCTGTGGCCTCAGCCGATTGGCTGGGGAGGGTTCCGAGTCCTGTTAGGCAGGTGAAGGGCGGGGGTTACTCAAGGGGAGGAGGTGTGGTCAAGGTGAAGGACACAGAACAAGATGGAGTCAGCTGGTGTAGGCCCGCCCTTTCATTCCATGTAGCTTATGGACCCAGTCATGGGACCAGCTGCATTTATGGTGACAAGGGGAACAGAGTTTGGAGGTTTACGAAAGTTCTGGGAACCAAGTGTCCCTGGGGTGGCTCTGGGAGGTCTGATTAAGTATTGTCCCTGAGCTGCTGTCTGTGATCTGCCAGGTGATGTTTTGGGGACATGGGGAATCCAGCAGCATCAGCAATGACATGCAGAGTTAACAAAGTTACCAATATTAGGTGGGTGAGCTTGAGCGGGTTGTGTTGGTCCCGATTGATGGCTCATCGCGTGACAAAGTCCTTCCGGATTGAGGAGGGGTCCGCTGGCCAAACGTGGGTGTGATGGGCCCAGGTCGCGATGCCGTCTACTTTGAGAGCTGTGGGGGTTGTCAGCACCACGATGTAGGGTCCTTTCCAGCACGGCTCGAGGGTCTCTCAGTGGTGCCTCTTGATGTAGACCCAGTCTCCCGGCCTGTACTGATGAGGTGTCGGGGTCGGGCCAGCCTCGTAGATGGCACGGAGGTGCCCTCTGGAGCCCTCTGGAGCCCTCGTGCGCCCTCTGGAGCCCTCTCAAGGAAAGAAAAAGTTCTTGATCTTTAAACTCAGCAATAAATTCAGCTCGAAGGCTGGGATTAACAGGGGGTGGCCTGCCAAACATGATCTCGTAGGGAGTAAAACCCAGAGTGTAAGGAGTGTTTCTAACTCGGTAAAGAGCGTATGGTAGGAGAGTCACCCAGTCCCTGCCAGTCTCCATGGTTAATTTGGTAAGGGTCTCTTTTAGGGTTCTATTCATTCTTTCTACCTGTCCTGAGCTCTGGGGCCTATAAGCACAATGTAATTTCCAGTTTGCCCCACCGCCTTGGCTACTGCCTGTGTTACCTGCGAGATAAAAGCTGGTCCATTGTCTGATCCTACCATGGCAGGAAAATCATACCTGGGTAAGATGTCTTCTAGTAGCTTCTTAGCCACCATCTGAGCCGTTTCATGCTTGGTTGGGTATGCCTCCACCCAGCCAGAGGTGTCTGTAAATACTAAAAGATATTTATAACCATACTTCCCTGGTTTGACTTCAGTGAAGTCGACTTCCCATTGGGCTCCCAGTCTGGTGCCTCTGAGCCTGGTTCTTTTTTTATCTGATGTGGCCCTCGCGTTGGTGAGTTGGCAGGTCTTGCAGGCAGATACAACTTGCTCTATTTTGGTGTCCTGTTGGTGAATCTTGATTCCTGAGCTCTAATATTGAAACTCTGAGCCAGTCTGGTGCACGAGCTCCCTGTTAGGTGTATACCACCATCCCTTTATCTCCTGGGCCATGGGGAGTTTCTTGATCCGCTGTAACTCCTCCTGGGAGTATTTGGACTGGTCTGGTAAAACTGGGTCTCCCAAGTCCGGTAGTTGTTAAGCCGTTTTCTAGCTCCCAACGAGCTCTGCTCGCTGGGCTGACGTTCCGGAGGGTAGAGCCTCTGCCCATACGGTGTCCGTTTCGGTGACCACCGCTGCACCCGCATACCTGTGTCCGTCCCACACAAAGCTGCTGCCATCAGTGAACCAAGTAGCCTCGGCATCGGGGAGGGGAGGGGCTGGTCGGTCAGGTCTGTCCGGAATCCATGTACCTGTTCCAGGATTCCCACACAGTCACGTAGTGGAGCACCTAGGTCAGGGTCAGGCAGCAGGGTTGCAGGATTGAGGGCTGCACTGGGGTGGAACCGCACTCGTGGAGGGTTGAGTAGGAGGCTCTGGTAACGAGTCATACGTGTGTTGCTCATCCATCTATCAGGAGGCTGTTTCAGGACCCCTTCAATGGCATGTGGGTCGTGATCCAGATCTCCTGTCCTAGGGTCAGTTTGTCTGCATCCTTGACTAGGAGTGCTGTCGCTGCAATAATTCTTAGGCATGGCGGCCAGCCGGCAGCCACTGAGTCTAGTTTCTTGGACAGGTAAGCCACCAGGCGGTTCCAAGGGCCTAAGGCTTGAGTTAGAACCCCTTTTGCTATTCCCTTATGTTGGTCTACAAAGAGGTGGAAGGGCTTCGTAATGTCTGGTAGGCCCAGGGCTGGGGCACTTAGGAGGGCCTTTTTTTACTGATTAAAGGCAGTTTCTTCTTTTTCAGCCCATTTAAATGTTTTCCCCTCTTTGGTAGCTTCATATAGGGGCCTGGAGATCTCAGCAAAACCTGGAAACCAGAGGCGGCAGTAGTCAGCTGATCCTAAGAATTCCCTTACTTCTCTTCGGGAGGTGGGAGTAGGGATCTTTAGGACAGTTTCTCTTCTGGCATCTGATAACTGCCGCTGTCCGCCCTCCAGGATATATCCCAGGTAACTTACCCTCTCCCTGCATATCTGAGCCTTCTTCGCAGATGCCTGGTACCCTAAAGCCCCCAGGGTAGCCAGCAGGTCCTGGGTCCCTCGCTCACAGTCTTTGACCGTGTTGGCAGCAATCAGGATGTCATCTACATACTGTAGGAGGGTGAGGCCAGGGTGCTCCCTTCTGTACTCACCCAGGTCCTCATGTAGTGCCTCATCGAAGATGGTGGGCGAATTTTTGAATCCCTGAAGTAGCTGTGTCCAGGTGACTTGCCCACTGTAGCCCTCCTCCGGATAATGCCACTCGAAGGCGAACAAGGGTTGGCTCTGGGGTGCCAGCGGCAGACTGAAGAAGGCGTCCTTTAAATCTAATACAGTATAGCAGACCCTGGAGGGCGCCAAGGAGCTCAAGAGAGTATATGGGTTGGGAACAGTTGGGTGTATGTCCATGACCCTCTTATTTACTTCCCGGAGGTCTTGTACTGGTCAGTAGTCATTTGTGTGAGGCTTTTTGACTGGCAGTAGGGGGGTGTTCCAGGGAGACTGGCAAGTAACTAGTACCCCTAGGCTTCGTAGTCTCTGGATGTGTGGCTGGATCCCCTTCCAGGCCTCCTGAGACATGGGATATTGTTTGATCCTTACCGGACTCTCTCCTGGCTTGAGCTCTACCAGTACCGGCGTCCTGTGAGCGGCTAGTCCTATCCCCCCTGTGTCTGCCCAAACCGAGGGGAATTCTTGTAGCCATCTGTCTATATTATCCTCTCTCGGGAGCGCCTCCTGGTGGAGGTGGTATTCATCCTCCAGTTTCATGGTCAGGACCTGGATGGGGTGGCCCTTGCCTTCGGTGACCTGAGGCCCCCCTTGTCTGAAAGTTATCTGAGCTCCAATCTTGGTCAGTAAGTCCCGTCCTAACAGCGGGTAGGGGCATTCTGGTATTACCGTAAAGGAGTGGGATACCCGGCCCATCCCCAAATCTACTGTTCTTCGGGCAGTCCATGAATACTGGCTCATACCAGTTGCCCCTTGTACCCAGGACTTCTTGCTGGCTAGTTTTCCTTGTGGGGTGCGGAGGACCGAATGTTGTGCTCCGGTGTCGACAAGGAAGTCAACAGGGGTCCCCTCCACTTTAAGAGTTACCCTGGGTTCAGGGAGAGGGTCCAAACCCCGACTCCCCTAATCACTTAGTTCATCTAGCTCTAGGACTTTTACTCGATCAGTCTTGCTTCCCTTCCCGCTGGCCCTTTTCGGACAGTCTCGGACCCAATGCCCTATCTCCTTGCAGTGTGTGCACTGATCCTTCTGCAGCCTCTGTTTCCCCCCCTTGGTGGTTCCTTTACCTTTTCTTGCATTGTCTGCCAGCTGCCGGAGACAGTGGTCTCATTCCTCGGGGAAGTCAGCAGTGGTAGCTAGTAGTATTCTGGCCAGGTCTCGAGTCTGCTTACTGCTGGCAGCCACCATGGCGCGAGCCTGCTTGTCCTCAGGAGGCTCCCGGTTATTTTATACCTTTTCAGCTACCACCAGTAAGTCCTGCAGACTTTTTTCTCCTAGTCTATCTATTTTCTGTAATTTTCTCCTAATGTCTATGGCCGATTGGTTTACAAAGGCCATGATAACAGCTGCCTTGCTTTCCAGAACCTCTGGATCCATGGAGGTATAGGTACGGAATGCCTCCATGATCGTTCTAAAAAGGCAGCCGGAGATTCATCTTTTCCCTGTTGTACATTTTCTACCTTGGCCAAATTGGTTGGCTTTCTAGCAGCCATTCGGAGACCCCCCATTAGAGTCTGGCGGTAGACCCGGAGCCTCTCCTTGCCTTCTGCCGTGTTGAAATCCCACTGGGGCTGAGTTAAGGGGAAGGAGGCATCTATCTGAGCCTGGTTGGTGGTGGGATTCCCGTCTGCGCCCAGAACTAGTTTCCGGGCCCCATTGAGGATTCTTTCTCTTTCTTCAGTCGTGAACAGGACCTGCAAAAGCTGCCGGCAAACGTCCCATGTGGGCTGATGGGTAAAAAGAACAGAGTCTAATAAATCAATAAGCCCTGCCGGTTTTTTGGAAAACTTAGGATTCTGAGCTTTCCAATTGTAGAGGTCACTAGTGGCGAAAGGCCAATAGTGATGGGGCTGATTCCCCTCCGCATCTGGGGGTCTGGTGGCTCGCAGGGGCAGAATAGTGGAGTTGGCGGCAGAGGCGGATTGCCCCCTCTGAGCCCTTTGTCGGGTGAGGGGCAGGCTTCCCACTGGAGCGCTTCCACCACCCGCTCTCGGAACAGCGTCTGCCTCCCCTGGAGGGGGAGGATGGTGTTTTCGGCATCTTAGAGGGGTTATACGGGGGAGGAAAAATTAATTCTTCTTCAGTCCCCCCTTGTAGGACAGGGTAGAGGGCTGCTGAAGTCTGGGTAAGACTTTTGTTTTCCTTCTTCTTTGTCCCCTGCAAAGCAAGAATGGGTTTTGGCTCCGGAGGGAGCGGGGCTAGGAAGGGCTTAAGCCAAGAGGGTGGGTAGAGGGGTAGTCTGAGTCTGTCCCATAACGTCCGTCGAGTAAGTCCACAGAGCAAAACAGAGAAACACAGAAACAGACAAACAGAGGGCCCTTAGAAAGTCTTCCAACTCCGTGGAGGCAAAACTGAAAGCTAGCTTAGACCTTTGAGGGGATTCCATGTCACTCCAAAACTGATGAGGGGATTCCACGTCCCTCCAAAACAGATGAGGGGATTCTACATCCCTCCAGAAGGGAGGATCGGAATGTCTTCTGAAACTCCCGGCCCGTGGTCCTCCAGTGCGTCCACTTAGACCACGTCGGGCACTACCAGAATTTCAGAAATGAGCTCACACAGAAAAGACGGAACGAACAGACACTAACTGTGGCCAGTCAGGCTCTCCGGGTCGGGGGTCCCTTGGGGGTCTTGGGGATCCCGGGCCAAGCCCCCAAATGTTATGCCCAGAATTTGTGATCCTCAAAGACCACCAGGGAGCTGAGTCCGATGCAAAAGCAAAAGAGTCTCATTCAAGCTAGCTTGAGCTCAATCCCCTATCTGCACTGATGCAGTGGTGAGATACGGGGGGGGGGGGGGGGGGGGGGGGGGGAGGGGGGGGGACCGAGTTTCAAAAGGACAAAGGTTTTATTGGGGCCTAGGGGCAGTTGGTGAGGTAATGGCTGTGGCCTCAGCCGATTGGCTGGGGAAGGGTCCGAGTCCTGTTAGGCAGGTGAAGGGCAGGGGTTAGGGGAGGAGGTGTGGTCAAGGTGAAGGACACAGAACAAGATGGAGTTGCAGGCGTAGGCCCGCCCTTTCATACCCACTGATTTGGGGCTGGAGTAGGGTGGGTATCACCAAAAAAGATTTCCTGTCATTAGGCTATCCTTTTCCCTGTCCCTTAGCTAAGGAGAAGAGGCTTTTTTGTCTGTCCTGTCCACAGCTCCAGCTTCCCCTTCCCCCAGCCAGGATGTGTGGGAGGCAACAAGAATCACAGAGAATGCACCACCATGTTGCTCCTAAAATCCCAAGTTCCTGGGAGGCCTATCTTCTTTCACTTGTCACAGTATTCCTATGTTTATTCAGTCTGTTATGCCAGGGCTATTTAGTTGTCAGAAGAAGATTCTGGGAGAAATGAGATTACTCTATCCTGGTTAATCAGAAATCCCATAATTCTAGCAGTTTAGACCTCCAGCTTCAACACCCAGAACTTCCTCTGGGTGTAACCAAACTTACATGAGTTTGCTCCTTGGTGATTTACAGATAGACAATAGACCAGGTGGAGTTGTCATACAAAGGAAATTTCATTTGCAACAAATAAGGAGGTCACAGTGATAACTTCCAAAGCCATGAACCACAAGTAAGAGTGAGTGGGTGACTGGGTTCTTTTTATTTAGGGTTTAGGATGGATATCCATCCAGAAAGAAGAGCTTTGTCATGGCATGTAAAGGCAAGTATAAGGGTGCAGAGGCATACTTAGAAAACATGCCTGTGCATGTATCCTGTATAGTAATGAAGCCCGTGCTCCTCGTAGGCTGGAGACTTTAACAGTGTAATGAAGCAGAGGTAACTGTCAGTAGAAAAGAAGGATGCTGTGGGCATGCTCTGAGAGCCGGTACAAACTGGATGGCATACTGGGCTCCTTATCTCAAGTAAGAAATTCAGGGCTTTGCTTACTTTTCAAACAGCACTGGGAATGTTAGCACTGACTTATTGTCTCTGATATGGTTAGGCTATTTCCTGGCCTGGTGGAGACTGTTAGTTTTTGCATTCCCTTTGTTCCCTGAAAATCCTTAACTTTTGCATTCCTTTGTAATTCTGACACTTCTAGGAAGTTCTGCAAGGAGTATGCTTAGGCAAGTAGAGGCACTGATCACAGAAGATAGCTGGAGGGCTAAAGTGATTTCTTTTCTCCTGAAAACCAAGTGTTGTCTGTCTTTTTCTGGGAATCCTAACCCTCTGCTCACATCTCCACACCACGCACAGCTTTGGTGGGAAGCAGGGAGCTTACTTTCCATCCCCACCCAGAAGAAGCAGGCAGTGCTCTTATTTTTCTCCCCAGGTAGTGTTTGCAGAGCTGAGCAGAGAAGTAATCTTCTAGCCTCCTCTTTGAGAAAGTAGGTTGAATCCCAATTTACCCATCAAGGTACTGTCACTGGGGGCCAACAGTGATCTGAGCTCCCCCCCTCACCTAGCAGCAATAGGACTAAAAAGACAACAGCCAGAAGCAGGGCTAGTTGGCAGTCTGAGCCCGTTGTCTGCCTGCCCAGTAGGAGCTGATCTTTAATAGTGAATGGTTAAATAAACTGGCACATGTGATAAAATTGCATAGAACTAACACACACACACACACACACGCGCGCGCGCGCACAGAGTACATACACTCTACTGAAATCTGAGTAAGTCCTGTGGATTGTATCCATATCAATTCCTAGGTTGTAATACGATTACTATAATTATAATCCTATAACCGATAGGGAAACTGGTGAAGACTTGCCACAGTTTCTTTGTATAATTATTATTTGCAACTGGAAATGAATCTAAAATTATGTAAAATAAAAAGTTAAAAAATAAAATAAGCCTGTGATCATGCCCAACAGCAGTAAAGTATCACTAAAGTCTCTCTGCTCTGATTGGATCAGAATTCCAACATCTCCCAGCAGTGCTTGATCCAACAGAGTTTATTGAATAGCGTTAAGTGACATAGAACAGCAAATGGAATGTCTGGGTGACTCAGAAAAGAAAGGAGAATGATTTGTTGTTCTTGTTGTTGTTGTGGGGCTAGGGATTTATATTGGAAAAGGGTCTAGGATATGTGTTTCTTCAGGAATCCATGGTAGGGTCCAATCAAAGGCGAATATCATGTGAACAATAGGTGTTATTCCATATATTACTGAAAGTGGGGTATTGACACCAGTGTCAGCTGAGGTTTGTTTGAAGCTAATGTTCTGGAACATGTTTGGGATCTGGCTCTTCTTAGATGTTATCAGGTATTTGGAGCCTAGGACAAAACTCAGAGAGTGACTAACTTCCTTCCTTCTCCCTTGAAATGGAAACATAGCTTCTTTGGCTTATTCAGAGCCAAAATACGGAACATGAGTAAATGAGGCCTAGCAGGAAAACAGAAGTAGAACCTTTCTAAAATGGAGTCCCTTAGGCTTTCCTCCTTTAGTGTCTGTTCTGTTCTCAACTCTGTAGCATCTGCTCTTTGGTTACCTTTTGATATTCTTACCCTGTGTGAAAGTTCATTACCCAGGATTCCTAGGAGACCTTTCCACATGGATTTCTGTGGTTCCAGTACTGCACCTCTCCTCTTCCAGAACTAAAAGCTGAGTGTTGTCGTGTCCACCTCTGAGCCCCCCTCTCAAGAAAATATTCTGCTGCCTGCAGTCCAATGCTTATAAAATAATTGGCTGATTATTTCCCCCCTACTTTTATGGTGGTTTTTTTGTAAGAAAGTTAGTCCAGTGGTAGTTAGCAATCATAGATAGGAGCAGAATATTCCAGGTTAGTTTTTAAACCATTTTCTAGCACCACTTAATGTTATGATTTGGGGCACATCACTTGAGTTTCCGTTTCCTCATTTATAAAATAATACAAAATACCCTTTAAAAATCAACTTCTATTATCATCTAAATGAGTTGCCTTTCCTACTAAACACTACCCTTCCAACTTTTGTCTGTGGGATCAGCATTTTATAGAAGATGAATAAACTATTTTTAGAATTTAATTGTACAACTCTAAACTGGAGGTTAAGATAGAGTATACATGAGTCAGAACGTCTGTATTTTCAAAATGTGTCATGAACTTCCCTAATGCATGGATTTATTCTCTTAATAGCAATAATGTTTCACAAAGTTACATTGTCATTTAAAAAGCTTAAAACATCACCACATATTATAATGTTGTAATTTAACAAAAAGAACTATGAAGTCCTCCATTATAATGACACATCTGACAGAAACTGCATTTTGATATGAATCATCCCACCAACACAAAAGAAGTTCTATAAACAAAGATTACTCTCTTGTTCTTCTGTGAGAAATTAATACAAATTTGAAGGAAAATTATTAGTTTGCTCTGACAGTCTAAATACATATTTCTCCAGGAAAAAAAAATAGGGCTTAACCAATGCTTTTCTCAAATCAAATTTATTTCAAATACAATTATTCAACTAGAGTTATTTGGGATCATTAAATTCCTGCTTCAAAGTCACAATATCAAAAAGGAAAAAAGAAGTCTCAGAGACAGACAAATTCTAAATTATAGATTATCAGGTTGAGACTTGAATATATTGAATCTCACAGGGTTGAAAATGCTTCCTTCTTAGTTGATAGATGTATAGTTCACCCTGATGTTCTAGTATCCAGTGGGGGCATACTGGGCTAAGTAAGTACCGTATAGATACAAGAGATATAATAATTAGTACCTGCCCTTGGGTTGTTATAATTTTATTAATGATAACAACAAAAAAGGACAAGGTTACTTAAAAATTTGCATATCAAAGAGAAGATGTCTTAAGAAAATAGCATGTTAATGTCAAGTGTGTTGTAGAGGCAACAAGTGCTGTTATCTTCAACATTTATATCTACAGCTACTACCTTGACCTTATATTTTCTCGAACTATTTAACCCTGTGACCTTCATTCCTCTTCAATTTAGCTTTTAAGAAGCAGACTCAGAGTGGCAGCATATCAACATTTGGAACTGTTCAACCACAAAAATTTGAATTTACAATGTCTTTATTCTGTTTTTGTCCTTAGCGTAACTTAACTCGGTGGCCTTTTCCTGGTGACATACCATTTTCTATTGTACCTGCATCTCATAGTCAATAAATAAGTCTAATCAAAAGTAAGTTTTCTAGTTACTAATGAAGGTCCAGAAACATATTCTTTTTACTCTATATGACTTGGCTATTTTACCAAAATAAAAAAAAAATCGCAAAGTATGGTTAAGCTACCAACTAGTAGCTCAGAACCTGGGGTGCCCAGATAAGAATCACTCAGCACATTAAATAACATATTAAAAGCCAATGACATAACATTGAGACCTAAATGCAAATGCTTCATTATAGGCATCAAACTTCTATGATCGTTTGGATATCAATCACTGTTAATCACACAGATTTTAAAAACTATGAAACTATTATCAAAACCCTATAATAAATTGCTGCTGTTTGTTGAGTAAACAATCACAGATTTAGGAGGGACTATATGCTTTGGAATCAGATTAGTGGAATTTAAACACCAACCCTACTTTAGTCAAATTAATAAATCTGTTGGTATCTCTGCTTCTTCATCTCTATATATTGATAATAATCTTATCTATCTCAGAATATTGCACAAATAAAATAACACATATATTATTAGGATAGTGCTGTTCTATATAAACTGCTTAATGTATTTTGCCTATAATTATTGTCATTTTTTTCTAATAAAATGTTACATTAATAATAATTTACTAGACACAGGGAGAAATAGATGCAATTCCTCCTAAGTCAGATAAGCTTCTCAGAGAATGGAGACATGAAGGACGCACAGGATGTTTTTAGATGGATAAATACAGAGGCAACAAGGACAAGCCAGAAGAGCAGTTAGGAGCTTATAGCATTTATAGGGAACAGATAATGTGTGACTAAAATAAAGAGAAGAGGAGGGGCGCCTGAGTGACTCAGTTGGTTGAGCGCCCGACTTCAGCTCAGGTCATGATCTCACAGTTCGTGGGTTTGAGCCCCGCGTCGGGCTCTGTGCCGACAGCTCAGAGCCTGGAGCCTGCTTCAGATTCTGTGTCACCCTCTCTCTCTCTGCCCTTCCCCTCCTCATGCTCTGTCTCTCTGTCTCTCTGTCTCTGTCTCTCTCTCTCTCTCTCTCTCTCTATATATATATATATAATAAATATTTTAAAAATTTAAAAAAAAGAGAAGAGATAAATCAGAGATATTTATGATGTATATTGATATGTTGTAGGGTTGATAAGATGTAATAAGTAAATGGGAGCAAAATCAAAGGCCCCTGTTTTCTGGCTTAAGTAACATGGCTCATATTTTTCTTCACTGAAATTTGGTACATGTCTAAGGAGGAAATTGATGAGAAAATTGGAGGAAAAGTAACATAGTCTGGATCATAAATAGTTTATGTATGTACAAGCTGTTTTTTTCCTTTCCTTTTCTTTTCCTTTCCTTTCCTTTCCTTTCCTTTCCTTTCCTTTCCTTTCCTTTCCTTTCCTTTCCTTTCCTTTCCTTTCCTTTCCTTTCTTTTCTTTTCTTTTCTTTTCTTTTCTTTTCTTTTCCTTTTCTTTTCTCTTTTCTTTTCTAAGTATTTAATTGGATGCTTACTGGGACCAGGCAGGTAACCTATATGAGGAAGATGGAGTCAGTCTGACAGTGACAAATTGGACAACACATGCTAACTTAGCTCCGACTGACCATCGCCATGCTAGAATGTAGGATTGATGTTACAAAAGCTTCCTTTTTTTTTTTTTCAAGAGAACTTACAATCTAGGTTTTAAAAACTCTAAATATTTGTGTGAAGTATATTTGTAATGATGTGATCCCCCAAAACACATGTGGTTCACATTCATCCCAAAGATTTCTAGTTTATGACTTCTCATACAGATTTATCCAGATACACACCTATTGATTCAAAGCATATTAATTAAATATTTCCTTACTGTCAAGAACTGTTGTAGGTGCTGGATATACAGGAATGGGCCATCTGAGGATATGCCACAGTTAGCATTGTGGAATTTTAAAATATTGTCCAAGAAAATTACATAATTAAAATAAATTGATGGTTTGATTAGGTGACCACAGAAATGCCAGTGGAAATGTGATCTCAGGAATGCCTCATAGAATAGGAAGAGAATCAGAAGGAATTTGCATGACAGAAAATGATAAAGTCATTTTAAGAAAGATGCTGTAGTTAACAGAGACAAAAGTTACAAAAAGACAACAAATGGGGATAAAAATGCATACTTGGTTTAGTAACAAGTGTGTTACTAGAACCTTAGAGAAAAGAAAACCGTTTCAGTGGGGAAAAAAAGGAACAGAAGCCATATTTTAGTCATTGGAGAATGAATGGAAAGTGGAGAAGTGGGCGTGATGACTAGAGTTTATTGTTCCTAGAGGCTTGTCTAAGAATGAAAGCACAGAAATAGTGCCATAAGTAGTTGGAAATACAAGGTTAAAGGAAGAACACATCCTTAAGATGTGAAAATATTTGAGCATGTGTTACATAAAGTTAGCAAAAAGAGAGACATTCCAATAAAATAAGGCGGGGGGCGGGGTGGGGGGCAAGACATGAACTGGAATTCCTGAAGAGACTCTATCTAGCTTTCTAACAACCCAGAAATTCCTTTCCCCTGATTTTTTTCTATGGCCACCAAAGTTTAGTTTCCTGGGTGACTTATGCCACTGCTACTCTTGATTATTGCTTCTGGGATTATTCAATTTCATTTAAGAAAATTGAAAACATCAGAGAGAGAGCGAGAATTTTATTAAATTATACCTCATTTTGAGAATCTGCATATAGTGACAGTGCCATGAAAATGTCACTTGTGAGGTGTTGTTTCAGCAGCCAGCTGGACTTTCTCAATGTGTCATCTGTCCATCTATTCATCCATCCATCCAAAAAAACCCCACATTTTTTAAGGACCTTCTCGGCCTGCCTCCAAGCTGGAAAGTGACCGAATAGAGATACGATTAGAATCCACCTGTAGCAAGCCACTTTGACAGCAAATCCAAAAAACTTCATTTCACCACTGGACTGGGAGATCTCTTTGTATAAGAATCATATCTTGGGGCGCCTGGGTGGCTCAGTCGGTTGAGCGGCCGACTTCGGCTCAGGTCATGATCTCGCAGTCCGTGAGTTCGAGCCCCGCATAGGGCTCTGTGCTGACAGCTCAGAGCCTGGAGCCTGTTTCAGATTCTGTGTCTTCCTCTCTCTCTGACCCTCCCCCGTTCATGCTCTGTCTCTCTCTGTCTCAAAAATAAATAAGCGTTAAAAAAAATTTAAAAAAAAAGAATCATATCTTATTTATATTTCTGTATGCAATTCTTGCATAATGTAGGTCATACGTACATTTCTTCTTGATGTATGATCTGACTCCTGTCTTCCTCTCCAGCTTCACTTCTCACCTCTTTTCCTCTTAATCACTAGTCTTCAGCTCCATGGGTCTCTCTCAGCTTCTGGATCATGTCAAGCCTTGCCTTAGCACCTCAGCAACTGTTCTTTCTCTTGACTCTAATATCCTTCCTCAGAAATTCTACGAATTGGCCAATTCATATCCATTACTTCTTAGTTTCAATATGAATCCTCACAATGGCCTTTCCTGACCACATTATCTAAAAGAGGATATTAACTTTCTAAGGTATTGCCTTGTTTATTCCTTTATAAAGTTTTGTACAAATTGCAAACTCATCCTGTGGAGGAGGCCCCCTCTTCCAAGTCTCAACTCATCTCCAGAATCTGCCTACCTTTGTTTACTCTCCAGAGCCTTAAGATGGATTTTTTTTGTTTTGTTTCGTTTTGTTTAATTTTGTCTGAGTTTACAATTGTTATCTGCAGAAAGGTTAATGCATTGGAAGATTATTAACATGTTTTGATTTCTAAAAAATTCTGAAAAGCCTGTATCACTAGAAAAGTGCATGTTTCTTTAGGCATTTTCTTAAAAAAAGAAGACATTAAAAGTATATATTCTAATAATAATAGTCTTCAGAATGAAAAGATACTGAGATATAGTTCCTGCTACTTCCTTTGTAATACTGCTTTTCAGCTCTTTTTTTTTTTAAACCAATTTGTTTCTTGCTCAACTCAATTAATAAAGCCCTTGAAGATGGATGGCTAAGAAACTTGGAGAAGCTTAAGCATTAGAAGTATCTGACTCATTGACTAAAACACTTCATAGATTCTGTAATAGCAATACAGGTCCATGTTTTTAGAAAATAGTTGAGGTAAAAACTCACAATTTTCTCAATCAAAACGATCCTGTCTATAACCCATTTTTCTTTTTCTTAATTACATTTTCATACTCCAAACTTACAAAAAATGATTAGTGTACATTATGAGCTAATTACTTTCCAACTTCATTTTAATTAATTATGCTTTTTTTGGAGATACCAGAGCAGTGACACACATAACTCACATAGCTTTGATGTTTATATTTGTGTTACTCTCTTTTTAACTCAAATGCGTATTTTATTCCCTTCAAATTTATAAAAATCAGGGCTCCCATGGGCTCCAACTTAGTATGCTAAGCTTTATTTTAGAGCAGATTTTTGTAGTGGAGAACATTAGGGGTTTATAATGGCTAAGTCAGCAGACCCTTAACTATAGTTATAATAAAGGGCATCTCAAGCGGAGAGATCATGCTCTCAAAAACCTCCACAGTAATATCTCCAAGCTAAAGAGGAACAAGAGCCCCTGATTGGCACTTTGTTACTTGAATGGTCCCCCACTGATGAGGCAGAAAGGACATTAAGGATGATTTTAGCACAATCTAAAATCTCGCTGATGCCAAACTTAAAGCGGTGAAAGCCATAATGCCATTTCTAAAATAATGCTCTGGAATCAGGCGGGCTCTGCTCCCCAAGATACCCAGGACTTCTTCTTCCTTTTTATTACTTGTAAAAGGCCCTCTTCATCATTATGTCGCCTGTCTTGCACTGCTCAAGACAAACTAGGGAATAATCTTCATCTATATGCAGCACAATCTTTCTGCTGCTGGTGCCACGATATAAACGGGTTTTATTAAAAATTAAAAATATTGGTTTTACTTTCCATCAGGATGAAAAGTGAAGTCTCATTTTCGTTTTCAGTCCCGTTTTCTCACTGCCATCCTTCTTGCATTGTACCTCAGGACACTGCTATTAACAGATAGGCTACATTCCCAGAGACCTTAAATTATGTCCGCCTTTCCTGAACTCTCAGTCATGAGGCAGTAACAGAAGGCAGAGGACTTTTCAAAGGCTAGGTAAGTAAGGAGATGCCAGGCTCCGCTGGGATTAACTCTCTTTCTTGATCTTGTGTCAGAATGACGCTGAGAAAAATATATGTGGTGTCTTATCGTCTTACAGCACATGGCTCTTAAAAGTCGAAAAGGCTATTATACATTGAAGAAAGTTAAAGGCCCGGCAAATGACTCCACAGTCTTCAACTCTCTTTAAAAAATAAAAATAACAAGGAACATTCTGGATGGTGTTCCCATGGACTACGTTTGTCTGCTACATGGCATGCTTGTTTCCCTTTTCTGATGTTAACTTTTGGGCTCCGTTGGTATTTTTGGAAAGCAGAGAAGCGTGTATTGTGTTAGTTGCCAAAACTGGCTCCACAGAGCAGCATGCTTTGCAATTTTAAGGTTAAATTCCCTTCAAAGAGACTTGTTGGAACTGCTCTTCTCACTCCTATTAACTAGTGGAACTGTCTGACCTTTATAAGTGCAAGTCAATATTCACACTGTCAGAGGAGTATCAGTGGGAGTAATCTTTTCAGTCCCAGAGAGAAACAGTTTGCCACAGGCAGATCATGACTAGAGAAGGGGAGTTGGTGAGCAGTGACATAAAACACTTTTAAGTGAATTCAAACAATGTCTTTGACACAGCTTGGAATTTTATTCAATTTTAGTTGTAACACTGCCTACTGGTCCCTCTAAACTGCAAAGGTATCATTTTGAAATAATAAAGACAGAGAATGTGAAACGAAGCCTGTTAAATGGGCTCATCTCTTTTTATCCATACCTTTGAGAACACAGGTGGCTTTTGTCCCCAAAAATATACATCTCTGATAACCATTCAGAAATGAACATTATTATTTTTAATGAGCACCAGTAATTCTTTTCTCCCTCCAAGCGAGACCTAATACTGGGGTGACATTTTAATAAACTTGGCGAGAGAGAATTATATATTTTTTGCCTTTTGTACCCCAAATTACCATCAGAATTTAACTTCAGTCATTTTTTAACTTCAAAGTCAGTCTTTTTTCAAGTCAGTCATTTTCTAATGTGACATTCACAAAGTAAAAGGAGAGAAGGGAGCACTGTAATGTTGATTTAAATTTTGGTTGGCTTTCTCTTCATTAATATATCCTTATAATTATATTTGTGATCAACTTTGCTATTATAAGACTTATCTTAATAAAAATATAAAAGCATTGGTTTATTTTAAAAGACTGAGAGAATTATTTACTTACTATTGTTACCAATAAATAGAATATATCTTAGGAACAAAAAGCAATCTTGAATACTACTTAAATGTGTTGTTAGTGGCATCAGTGAAGTAAATCTGAAACTATTTCATGGGTTTAATAGAACTGAGAAAATAATTTAAAATATCAATATTATTGAGAATTAAATTCATTGTAAAAAAAGGGATATATGATAAAACATGGAAGAAAGAGAAAGAAAACCTTTAGCTTTTTAATTTGAATTAGAGACAGAACAAACTTATAATTTTATATATATGCATAACACATATATGTACACATACATATTCATATAATTCTAAACATAAAGGAATGTAATTTTATAATTAGATAACAAAGTACTCAAACACTGGAATGACTTGACAGAGGCAAGATGTTAAAAAGTTGTCTCATTGGCTAAATTTAGGAGATACAGAGCATCAAAATAATAATAGAAAAAATATAATACTGAATTACAAATCAATCCATTAATTTAGACTAATAATTATTTGTAAAAAATTAAAATTAAAGGGGATATAGACATAACTATCTCATTTGCAAAAAACAATAAGGCCAACTACACTATTTAATATAGAAGAAATGACAGTGATAGCACAATTCCATTTCATAGCCACCATAGCGATAATAGACTTAGGAAGAAGTCATCAGTAGATGCTAAAAACCCTGGGTAAGATATCTTTGAAAAACAGGATACTTGTGCAAGCTCAATGCATTATTTCAAAAAATATTTATTAACTACAAAAGGAAAAAGTGCCTTTTCAATGGATAAATCTGATAAAGACCAGTTTAATCAAATGGCTATTCTTAATATCACTTATCATACAAATTGACATCATGTACTTTACAATATGATGAATTAATCACTCAAGTAGTAGTCTCACCTAAATTTCTTAACTAAATCTAATCATGAAAAAATAAATGAAGAAACAATTAGAAAACCCAAATTAAGAGACATTCTGTAAAGCAATCTGGAGTAGACTATCTAAAAATATCAGGGCACCTGGGTGGCTCAGTCAGTTAAGCATCAGACTTCGCCTCAGGTCTTGATCTCCTAGTCCGTGGGTTTGAGCCCATGTCGGACTCTGTGCTGACAGCTCAGAGCCTGGAGCCTGCTTTGGATTCTGTCTGTCTGTCTGTCTGTCTGTCTGTCTCTCTGCCCTTCCCCTGCTTGTGCTCTTTCTCTCTCCATCTCTCTCTCAAAAATAAGTAAACGTTAAAAAAATAAAAATATTTATATTCTGTACTTTTTAGAAAGAAATGTATAAAAAGTCTGTAGTTTATAGGAAGTTGAAGTATATATGGCAACTACACAAAATGTGCCATCCTTATTTTGCATTCTGGATCTTAAAATAAAGATTTATAGAACACATTATTGAGATAATTGATAGTGGGCAGAATTTAATAGAGACTATATTAGATAATAGTATTGTATCAATGTTAAATGTCCTTTCTATTACAATTTTATTATGGTTATGTAAGAGAATGTCCCTGTTCTTAGATGATTAATGTTTCATACTGAATTAATTAGAGATGAAGTGTCACAATATTTGCAACTAATCCTAAAATGGTTTATTAAAGAACATGATAGAGAGAGAGACTGAGAAAGAGGAGGGTTGGGAATGAGAGAAGGGGAGAAAAATGAGTAAAATATTAACAATCGAAGAGCGCCAGGGTGGCTTAGTCGGTTAGGCGTCAGACTCTTGATTTCAGCTCAGGTCATGATGTCATAGTTCGTGAGTTTGAGCACTGTGTCAGGCTCTGTGCTAACAGCACAGAACCTGTTTGGGATTCTTTATCTCCCTTCTTTCTGCCCCTCCCTTCTCTCTCTCTCAAAAATTAATAAACATTGATATATAGTAATAAATTAAAAATATATTAACAATTGATACATAGAAGGTGAGGGCATATGTTCTTCAAATATTGAAAAGTTCCTGCAACTTATTGATAAATGTATAGTCTTTCAACATAAAATTTGTGAAAGAATTAAAAAGTACAGTATTTTTTCTGTTTTATATCTTTCATAAAAGAATAAAAAGGACTGTATCAATTTTGGCATGTATTACATTATAATTGTATTACTTAGAATAAAATGTCTATTAATGATTTCCTGATAAAACATAGCTACTTATGTAGACAGTTCAAATAATTATGGAAATTTAGAGTTCCAAGGGTTTTGAGAGAGAAAATATAGAATTACAAATTCCTACTTCCCTATATGTTAGCTTTTTGATCAGCTTTTAGCTTTTCTATATTTTAAACCACTCTTCATTTTTTTCCTGGGCAGCATTTAACATGCTCTCCTTTTCTCCAACTTAAGATAAAATAAACCCCTTTTCTCAACCCAAAGCCTATCTCTAGATACTACTTATCCTGCTCTCTTCCTTCACATCTTGACCTATTCACTTTTTTTCACCTGGGCACTCTTCCACACATGGAGCTTAACACTCTACTGAAAAGGCTTTTGTCAAGGACACCATGACTTGAATGTTGCTTGATCCAGTGGGTACTTTGAAGCCCTTTTCTTGCTTACTCCCCAGAGATCATTTGACAAGGTTAACTTCTTCCTTCAGGAGGGAAAAATCAAAGAAAAAAATTTTCCCCTAGCTTCCACATTTCTCTTATTATTTTAGGTCTTTTATTGTCAGTCTTCTTTGCAGCTTCTGTAGCTGCCCTGGTTCCTTAACTGTTTGTGATTGACAGATGTCTGTCCTAATGGTGTTCAATATTTGTATATTTCATCTGATCTTATGTTTTCAATAACCATCTGTATGCTAGTGGCTAAAAAATCTAATCAGAGTAAATGTCTGTCCTAATTCAAAACGTTTATATCCAGTTTACTATAAATTATCTTCTTTTGAATACCTTGTAGGTAACTGAAATTGAGCGTGTCTGTATTTTGTAATTACATTAATCTATTCCATGCTAATGGAAATTTTTTTATTCAAAAAATATTTGTAAAATGCCTGCCATATGCCAGGTTATTTCCTAGGGGCTTGGAATACATCAGGCAACAAAAGAGATAGATCCTTGACCTAGAAGAGCTTACATTTAATTGTCCAGGCCAGAAATCTGAATGGCATCTTTTGTGTATTCCTGTTCTTCACTGTCCCATCAAATCATATATGGCTTGGATTCAGTTTTAATATGTTCATTTCTCTCTGAGAATAACATATTCTTATTCTCTTTTGTCTATAATATTAAGTAATCACTGGACTCTCATGCCAAGAAGCTTAAAACCATGCTAATTGATCAATTACAACTTCATATCAGTAACCATGCTTCTGAAAAAGAGCCAATTAGTAGCAGCCAATTACCAATGCCACACTCCACACACCCACCTCCTGAAAGTCTTCCAAGTCCTGAATATTTTATTTTATTTTATTTTATTTTATTTTATTTTGCTTCTCAAAGCTTATATAAGATTGGCAGTTTGTTTTCTTCAAAAGTACTATGTCTTACCAAGGAAAAATTTAACTTTTTCCCCCCTGATATTGAATGTTGACATCTTTTCCAATTCTACTCTCATTATCATTATTCTAAACTATATGTTAATAATATCAACCTGAGTTATTGAAACAGCTATTTCATTGGTCCAACATGCACTATCTTTTTCTTTTTAATCCATTCTTCAAATCTCAAATAATTCATTCTGTGAAGCCAGTATTACCTTGATGTCAAAACCAGGAAGACACATCACAAGAAAATAAAAATACATATCAATATCCCTTATGAACATAGATGAGGAAATCCTCAACAAAATACTAGCACACTTAATCCAATAACATATAAAAATGATTATACTTCATGACCAAGTGGTATATATAACTTGGAATGATGGACTGATTTAGCATATGAAAATCAATGTAATCCATATTAATAGAATAAAGGACAAAACAATATAGTCATCTCATCTGGTGCAGAAAAAGCATTTGACAAAATCCAATACCATTTCATGATAAAAACACTTGACAAGTTAGAAATAGGAGGGACTTCCTCAAATTTATAAAGGCATCTATGGAAAACCTACAGACAACCTCATGCGTAGTGTCAAAGAACAAATGCTTTTCTTCTAAGATCAGAAACAAGAAAAAGATATCCACTATTGCTACTTCTTCTCTTTAGTATTGTATTGGATGTTCTAGCCAGAAGAATTAGTTAAGAAGAAATAAACAGCATCAAGATTAGAAAGAAGTAAAACTATCTCTGTTTATACCTCATGGATGATATGATTTGTAGATGTAAAATCCAGGGTAATCCACAACAAACCAACCAACCACCAAACAAAAAACACTTTTAGAATTAATAAATGGGTTCATCAAGTTTCTGTGATATAAAATCAGTACAGAAAAATCAGTTGTATTTTTGTATACTACCGATGAACAATTTGGAAATGATATTCAGAAAACAATTCCATTTACAACATTATCCAAAATAATCAAAAGCTTAGATATATTTAAAGAAATGCAAGTTTTACACACTCAAAACTATAAAACATTATTGAAAGAAAATAAATATGTCAATAAATGAAAAAAAAATTCATGTTCATAGATTAGAAGATTTAATATTGTTAAGAGAGCATTAAACTCCAGATCTATGGATTTGTCACAATCCTTGTAAAAGTCCCAGTTTCTTTTTGTTTTCCTTTTTCAGAATTCACATGTTGATCCTAATAGTGAAAACCATCTTGATAAAGAAGGACAAAGTTCAACAATTTAGATTTCCTGATTTAAAAACTTAATACAAAGTTACAGCAATCAAAACACACTGTAGTACTAGCAAAGGATAGATATATATAAAGCAATGAAATATAATTGAGAGCCCAGAATTAAATCCATGCAATATGCCCAATAATTTTCAACAAGAGTTCCACAACCTTTTATCAGGGAAAAACGTTTTCTTCAATAAATGGTGCTGACACAACTGAATATCAACATGTCAAAGAATGATGTTAGATCCTTACCTCACTCCATATACAAAAATAAATTCAGAATGGATAAACAACCTAAATAGAAGAATAAAATTATAAAATTCTTAGGATAAAACATAGGGGAATATCTTTGTGACCTTGGATTGTACAATGATTTCTTATATATGATAAAAAGAATAAGTGACAAAAGAAAACATAAACTGGACTTCATCAAAACTAAAAACTTTTATTCTTCAAAGGACATCATCAAGAATGTAAAAACATAGGAGACTTGTACCCAGAATACATGTAGACCCTATTATCTCAACAAAAAGACAAATAACCCAGTTTAAAAATGGGCAAAGACTTGAAATTTCTTAAAGGAAATATAGAAATGATCAATAAGCACATGAAAGATGCTCAATATCATTCATCATCAGGGGAATGCAAGTCAAAACCACAGTGAGGTGCCACTTCATACCCTTAAGATGATTTTTTAAAAATTTATAGACATACAATAACAGGGCTGGCAGGACTGGGGAGAATATTATAACTCTCATAGATTGTTGGTGGAAATGTAAAAATGGTGCAGCCACTTTGAAACAGTTTGCTTCTCAAATTGTTAAATCTAGAGTTTCCATATAACCCAGAAAACCCACTCCTAGGTACATACCAACAATAAATGAAAAAAATCTTATGCACAATATTCAAAACAGCATTGTTAGAATAGCCAAGAAGTAAAAACAACTCAAGAGTTCATCAACAGATGAACAGATTAGCAAATGTGGTATATTTCCAGCCATACAAAGGAATGAAGTTCTGATACCTGCTACAAGAGAGGTGACCCTTGAAAACATGATGCTAAGTGAAATTATCCAGTCATAACAAACCACATAATTTATAATGCAATGCATATAAAATGTTCAGACTAGTCAAATGCATAGAGACAGAAATAGATCAATGGTTGTTAGGGGCTGAATTGGAGGAATGTAGAATGAGTGCTAATGACCGTTAGGTTTCTTTTTTAGAATGATGAAAATGTTCTGGAATTAGTGATGATGGTTGAACAACTCTGTACATTTCCTAACAAACAGTGAATTGTACATTTTAAAGAGTGAACTTTATGGTGTGTAATGCATTTCTCAATAATGGTGACATAAAAATAAAGCCAACCCAACGCAATTTGTCTAAAATGAAAGTGTAACCTTTTTAAATCTGATTTTTTTTAATGCTTTCCAGTGGCTTCCTCTTGTCTTTACGATAAATTTCAAAGGCCTTGACAGGAGCTTTAATGATGATCTCTATGTAACTCTCATTGCATTTCTTGGCACTCCCCACCCCAACGATAGATACACCAAACTCTATGCTTCTGTCATGTTAAACCTCCTTCAAGTCTATACCTCTCGAATTTTCACTTCTCTACACTCAGTTCTTCAAGCAGTCTCTTCATCTTTCACTCTACTATGAAACCTTCCTTTGCCCACCATCCATTATTAATAGGTTAAGTATGCTTGTTCAGTTATTCCATAAGGCGCTAATAGGTAGTATACTTGACTGTAATTGTTGGTTTCCTTTTTCGTCTCTCCCACTAGACTGGAAATCTACAAGGACAGAGATTGTCTCTCCTATTCTTCTTTTCATTCCCAATGCTATAAGTAACAAAATGCATATTTACTGGATGAATGTATCAATGAATGAGCTCATATTAGTGTTATCTGAATACTTTTTGGTGTGATGGTTTTAGTAATAGTTCTAATTAATGAAGCTGGACTTCCTAAAAATATAAATTTCTTCTTACAAAAATTTAATTTGCTTTTGTTTACCATATTTATGATATTGCAAAACTGATGCCTTAATGGAACACATAGTAGGACCATCCTATGGCTAGATTTCTAACCACCCCGATCATCTGTCTTCACAGGCACAGTTATCCTTCATTAAACAAAATGCTTAAGCATGAATAATTAGTTCCTGTTTAATAAAATTGATAATAATATAAATTTGCACAGCAGCATATTGCTTTAAGGATGAACAAAAATTTGGGGGTCTTTTTTTAATGACTGTATTCTTCCCTTTAAACATCTAAAACTTATTTTGGTCAAACAAGTTGGATTCCATTAGCCTGTGTCTGCTCAAAGTGAGCTATGCCGATAGCAGGATCCCATAGGCCTCTTGAAGATTTCCAAGTCAGATTTGCCCAGTTTGTTATAATAAAAACATTTGTGTGGGGCTCCTGAGTGGCTCAGTCGGTTCAGCGTCTGACAACAGCTCAGGTCATGATCTCACGGTTTATGAGTTCAAGCCCTGCACTGGGCTCTGTGCTGACAGCTCAGAGCCTAGAGCCTGCTTCTGATTCTGTGTCTCCCTCTCTCACTCTCTGCCCCCTCCCCTGCTTGTGAGCTCTTTCTCTCTCTCTCTCTCAAAAATAAATAAACATTTAAAAAATAAATAAAAACATGTGTGTTGACTTATATTTTCAGATGGGCTATGTTATTAAAACAGACAGCCATAAAGATGGTAGGATGCTTATTTAAAAACAACAACCAGTTTTCCATGTAAATAATGGAAATTATTTAATAATGCCTGATTAGTAATTAGTGATTTGTTAGATGATGCTTAGTTGATGATGAATTAATATATTAACAGGTATGTTAGGGTTGTCCAGAGAAACAGGTCCAATAGAACTGAGAGAAAGAGAGAGTTTCAATTTGTTATAAGTAGTTGGCTTATGCAATTGTGGAGTATAAGTCCTGACTAAGATCTACAGTCAATAAGCTGAAGACCCAGGAGAGCTAATGGTGTAGTTCCAGTCTAATGGCCCACAGACTTCAGACTCAGTACAGCTAATGTTTCAGTTTGAGTCCAAAGGCAGGAAATAACCTATGGCCCAGCTAGAAAGTAGGCAGGAGGATTCCCCCTTATTTGAGAGAGGGGCAGCCTTTTGTTTTATTCAGGCCTTCAACTAATTGGATGAGGCCCACTCACATTAGGAAAGGCTACCTGCTTTACTCAGGGTATTGATTTAAATGTTAATGCATCCAAAAACACTCTTACAGAAACCCCTGTAATAATGATTGGCCAAATACCTGGGCAACCTATGGCCTTGTCAAGCTAACGTATAAAATTAACCATCACAACAGGCATTTACTACATGTAGCTACATGTTACTACATGTAACTACTAGGCATTTCCCTTTTTGTTTGCTATTATTTTTTATTTTTACTTTTTGAGGAGAGCTATTAGTAATAGGTGAAATCCTTTGTGCTCCAGTTTTCAGATTGGTATCTGTTGCAGGCAGAATTCTGAAATGAGCTGCACTGAGTCATGCCTTCATATAACCACCTCCCACTGAGTATGAATTGAACCTGTGACTTGCTTCTAGCCAATAGAATTCTGCCAAGATAATTGGAAAGTCATCCCCTTGATAATGTTATAGTACATAATATTCTGCCTTAGCAGACTGGAGTAAGAGCTTCTGCTAGCTTTGAAGAAGTAAGCTGCATTGTTAGGAGAAAGCTAAGTGGCAAGGGGCCTCAAGGGCCGCTGGTTGCTGAGAGTGACACCTGGCTAATAGCCAGCAAGAAAGCAGCAACCACAATCCTACAACCACTAGAAATCACAATCTTCTGACAACCGTGTGAGCAGCCTGGCAAACAAGAATGCAACCTGTGAGATGGTGAGCGGAAGACACAGGTAAATCACTCCTAACCTTCGACCGATGAAAATTGTGAGATAATAAGTATATGTTGTTCTAAGCCTCTAAGTTTGTAATGATTTGCTAGGCAGCAGTAGATCAACCAATGCTCTATTCCTGCCACCAAATTCTTCTCTAAGCTTAACATGAAAAACTGTTGAGGTTGTCATATTTTGAAATGTGGACTGGCAGACTGCATTTAATTACAATTTAATAAGACAAATATAGAATGTCCAAACGTTGGAATGAGAGTTGAACCCTGTGCAGGAGCTGGGCTAAAAGAAATCCCAGACTGATAAGCAGTACATATCTGACTCAGACATTTAACATGGAACAAAAGCATGTTGGCAACAAGTGCACAGTGTATTCAAATATGGCAGATAAGAAAACAGACATATTTTGATATCTAAGCTGACTATATGTTGCGAAGTTTGTAAACTCATAGCATGGGATTGGCTTCCAGGCACAACATTCAAATATCTAACAGATGATAACTGCACAAAGTCAGGGTTCTATTCTAATGAATGCCAGCAGCCTTAGCAAGCAGGAACAGGATTTAGGTCCATTAATGATAGTTTCTTATGAGAAATGGGATAGAATATAATGAAGTCTAAGACTCCAGTGTCTGTGTTGTAGTTACTTTAATTTAGGTTTGGATCAGAGAGGTCTGTATTTCTCCCTAATCTGTGACAAAAGAGCTATCACTGACATCTAAACAACCAAGCCAAAGATCTTTGCATGTAAGTGCAGGTAGAGTTACAAATATATAGGCACATAAATAAAATGACCCTTTTGCTCCTTAGAGCAACCCATAGGTCTTACAAGGAGGAGAATTTCTCTGAGAGGCTCTAGCTCCCTGACTAGCACTGAGTATACCCATATTGTGTGTTGAGTGGGGAAAAGAGGGTTGCACTGAAAAACAGATTTGAGCCCAGGTCCATGTCTCTGATCAACAATATTCAGCAAACATCCATAGTAACAATCCAAACTACTCTCACAAGATGACTTAATGAAAAGTATCAGCAGTTAGTCACTTCTCACCCCATTCTAAATGGAATCAGTCCACACAATGTTTGGACTCTTTATAATTTTTTTCTCTAATTTTTCTAACAAACCCATGTATCTCTCTTTTATCTTATTCAGTGAGCAACCCCCGAGTTTCTTTGACACTGTTAAAAAAATTCTTTAATGTTTACTTATTTTTGAGAGAGAGGCAGAGACAGAGAGAGAGAGAAAGAGTGTGAGCGGGGGAGGGGCAGTGAGAGAAGGAGACACAGAATCCAAAACAGGCTCACGGCTCTGAGCTGTCAGCACAGAGCCCGACACAGGGCTTGAACTCACGAACCTTGAGATCATGACCTGAGCTGAAGTCAGCCACTCAAGTGACTGAGCCATCCAGGCGCCCCTCTTTGGCACTCTTAGGTGCACATTTATGTGACTCAAGTCATTATACAAAATAGTTATATAAGTTACTGAATGTTTTGCTGGGGACTCTTCAATATAAACTCATTTTCAAGTCATGTCTGAATACTGAGAGAGTACATCAACAATATAAGCATGCAGGCACATCCGGATGGAAAAAACAACCTAAGATTATTTTGTCACATGAGAACTCCCTGTTACAGGTCACTCTGGTCCTAGGGAAAGAACTGAACATTTCAAACGGCCACAGCTTAGAATGAAATGAATATAGAGTCTAATAATGAGGTGCCAAACAAGATTACTAAAGCTCAGCTCTCTGTGATGCCAGCATTTGCTAAGATTCTTATTTAGATTCAGATCAGATGTTACAAACTTGAGCATCATATTCCAGACTCCCCATCATCTGGACAAACTATGTTTCTAATATTAAATATGACTTTTCATTTTACTGTAGCATGCTCTATCCTTTTGGCCCTTATATGTGTTCTTTCTGTTCTTTTTGTCCAGAATGCCTTTTAAGTGATGTTGTTTGCTGGACATACCCCATTTTCCCTGAAGTTTTACATGGTACATTCTTGCCTAAAGACATGGTCAAAATATTTTTGTCCCCAAGTAAATGCATCCTAAATACTCTTCTCACTTTAAACTATTTCACTATCTTTGTTTATACCAAAAATCATCTTATAGTATTATTGCCAGCAAGATAGTTGACTAGATATCCCAGAAAAAACTCTCCTCCCAATGTGGACATCCGAAAAATGCTAAGTAAAATATAACCACAAACTTTGTGCTCTTAAGAAAGTAAGTGAAGGCTACAGGTAGTAGAAGTGATGAAGTAGACAACACGTTTGTTATTATGCTGAAACCACAGGTGCCTTAGGCTGTTTGCAGATCTTATTAACTTAGGATCTAGGGAAAATAACATCTTTCCTGAGATTTCACATGTGGAGATCTTTCTTCTTTCACTGGGGATTGAAATTTGTTATTTATATTACTTATATGGTCCAGGAAATTCTAAGTTGACACATTAATTTAAAAGTTGTTATTGCCTCGTGGTGCCTAGCAGAAAAGAATATAAATATTCTCTGAAGGGATTCAGCCTCAATTCAGGGCACATAGATTCCCACACGTAAAACCCTGCCAAAACTGAGCTCACAATACAAAATTTCCAAAAGTAGAAATAAACAAGCCCCAGAATTAAGAATTGGTAGAAATAACAAGAAGCAAAATGAAGAGCTCCAAAAACTACATACACTGAAAATTTGGAAATAGAGTAGAAGCTAAGTGTGCTTAAAAGATCTAAATAAAATAGCTGAGTAAATAAAAAGACATTTTGAAAACATTACTAAAATTATTCAAAAAGAAAAAAAAGCTGCATCCACACTTCATGTGTAGCAGAAAAATATTCCAACAGGAACAAAGGTTTCAATGTAAAATAAGACATGATGAAAGTATTAGAAGGAATCGTGGAAGATTTTATAGAGAAAAAAAGGCTGAAAAATTCCTCTATAGAAAATAGAAAATTTCTACATGGTAGCATACAACAACAACAACAACAAAATGAAAAGCAAAATAACAAAATGGGGGAAATTAAAACTCATATTACAGAAAGATTAACCTGTCCCCCCCCTATTAATAAAGAATGTCTATGGGATGCCTGGGTGGCTTAGTCAATTAAGTGATCAATTTCTGCTCAGGTCATGATCTTTTGGTTCCTGAGTTTGAGCCCGTTTTGGAAACTCTGTTCTTCTCTCTCTGTCCCTCCCCTACTCACTCTCTCTTTCTCAAAAAAAAAAAAAAAAAAAAAAAAAAAAGATTTAAAAATGCCTGCAAATTGAAAAGAAAAAAGACTAAAATTAAATATGAGTATAGGAAATGAGCATGTAATTGTCAGAAATGGAAGTACAAGGGAGCCTTGGTGGCTCAGTCGATTAAGCATCTGACTTCAGTTCAGGTCATGATCTCATGGTTGGTAGGTTCAAGCCCCTCATTGGGCTCTGGGCTGACAGCTCAGAGCCTGCAGCCTGCTTCAGATTCTGTGTCTCCCTCTCTCTCTGCCCCTCCCTCGCTCACACTCTGTCTCTCTCTCTCTCTCTCTCAAAAATAAATAAACATTAAAAATATTTAAAAAAAGAAATAGAAGTACAAATTCCTATCAAATAGGAAAAGGCATTCCTTTGGATCAATACATAGGCAATGCAAATTAAAACTAGGAAATATATCTTATATCAAAATATTAAAATTGTAGACATCTGTATGATACACCATACTATTTAGACTGTAGGATGATACACACACCCTATCACACATTGCAAATAGAACTGCAAATGGCTACGCAAAAGGCTGCATTCCTTAAAGAATGCAATTTGACAAACAAAAGCAAAAATGAACTATTGGGACTTCATCAAGATAAAAAACTTCTGCCCAGTGAAAGAAACAATCAACAAAACTAAAAGGCAACCAGTGGAATGGGAGAAGATATTTGGAAATGACATGTTTGATAAAGGGTTAATACCCAAAATTTATAAAGAAATTATCAAATTCAGCACTCAAAAAACAAATAATCCAGTTAAGAAATTGTCAGAAGACATGAATAGACATTTTTCCAGAGAAGGCATCCAGATGGCTAACAATCACATGCAAAGATGCTCAACATCGCTTACCATCAGGGAAATACAAATCAAAACCATGATGAGATACCAGTTCACACCTGTCATAATGGCAAAAATTAATAACACTGGAAACAACAGATGTTGGTAAGGATGTGGAGAAAGGGGAACTCTCTTACACTGATGGTGGGAATGCAACCTGGTATAGCCACTCTGGAAAACAGCATGGAGGTTCCTCAAAAAGTTAAAAATAGAACTGCTCTATGACCCAGCAATTACACTACTAGGTATTTACCCAAAGGATACAAAAATACTGACTTGAAGGGGCACATGCACCCCAATGTTTATGGCAGCATTATCAACAATAGTCAAAGTGTGGAAAGAGCTCAAATGTCCATTGACTGATGAATAGATAAAGAAGGTGTGTGTGTGTGTGTGTGTGTATACACACATATATATATGTGTGTGTGTATACATATATATATATATGTATACACATACACAATGGAATATTACTAAACTATCAAAAAGGATTAAATCTTGCCATTTGCAATGATGTGGATGGAGCAAAAATATATTATGCTAAGCAAAGTAAGTCAGGGAAAGACAAATACCATATGATTTCACCCATATGATTTCACCCATATGTGGATGAACATAGCAGGAGGAGAAAGAGAGAGAGTGAGGCAAACCATAAGAGAACTATAGAGAACAAACTGAGGTTTGCTGGAGGGGAGGTGGGTGGGGCTTGGCTAAATGCATGATGGACATTAAGAAAGGCACTTGGTGTGATGAGCATTGGATGTTGTACGTAAGTGATGAATCACTAAATTCTACTCCTGAAACGAATATTACATTGTATGCTAACTGGAATTTAAATAAAAACTTAAAAAACAAAACAAAATAATTCAATTTGGCAGATTTATATAACTTTGAAGTAGAAAATCTACATGAGCATTTATTTATCCATTAAGTTATTTTTGGAAAGATTTCTAGTGATAGTATGATATAAATAATCTAAATATCCAGTTATTAGATGGCTGAATAAATTAAGATATATCCATAAAATGGATTACTATGCATCTGTTAAAAATCACAATGAGGAAGCTCCCTGTGTACTGAAAGGATTACCACCTTAGTACATTACTAACTAAAAAAAAAAAAAAATATATATATATATATATATATATATATATATATATAGAGGAACAGTGACTGTGTATGCTACCATTTGTGATTAAAAAAAAGGGTGAGAACACACATTTAAATTGCTTCAATAGGTCTAAAAATCTCTGGGAGATAGCACTAGCAAAAAGATATTAACAGCAGGCAATAGGAATTGGGGGAACAGGATTCCATAGAGAGTTTTCATAATATATCTTTCTATCATTCAAGGTTATGTCAGGAAAGCAAATTCAAATAGATGCTTAAATTGAAGATATTTTTAATGAAGAGGTTTTACCTAAGTATTAGGCAAGGCTGAAGAAATTAACATGAGAAGTTGAGGCACAAAGAGATTAGTAACAGTGAGAAGCCATTATTACCTGCTATCCATGGAAAAGAGGAGGAAATGGATAGGATAGGATAGGATAGGATAGGGACTTTCTGATCAGATCTGTAATTGTAGTGGGACACAGCAACTGACAGAATCCCTGTGCCAAAGCAGAGGAAAGGAGGGGGGGATATTAATCTCTTTCTTACCTTCATCCCGATGATCTCCTATTCCTTTTATTGGACAAACTCAACCAGAAGCCAGATAGCAAGGAATGAAACAATGTCATCCATAAGCGTGAGACTCCTGAAGCCCAGAGCAGGAGAAAGAAGAGGAATCATGGTTTGTTACTACATGCAAGTTGAGATCAGAATTCGATACCATGTGGCATACAGATTGAGAAAATTAAAAGCCTGACGAAAGTCTTGTTAGTAAGACTTGGCTCAAAAGTGGTTCTTACACATGACTAGTGGGTATGTAAATTGATAGAACCTTTGGAAAGCAATTCAGCTAAAGTTGGAGATGTACATTCCTATAAACTAGTAATTCCATTCTGAAATAAATTACCCCAGGGAAAGTCACTCATCTGCACCTGAAAACATGCACAAGAATATTCACTACAGTTTTTCTGTAATAGTGTAAATAATGGCAAATCACTTGAATATTCATTAACAAGACAGGGGAAATCTATGCCTTATTCATGCAACAAAAGAGTGGGCTGCAGTGAAAATGAATGAACTGGAGCTGCATCTATCAAACACAAATACCACACAAAAAGATAAATTGCTGCTGATGTTATTTATATAAAATTTAGCTGCAGGCAAATTATATTATAGATCACTTAAAGATAATAATAAGGATAATACTATATTCAGGATGCAGGATAATTCTGAGTCATGACAGATGGGTATGAAAAAGATTCGGCTGTTTGAAAAATGGTTTTTTTTTCCCTTAAATTATGACGTGGCTATGCTGGTGCTCACTATATTTTGATCAGCTCTTAGGTGTAAATATAATATTTATATTTTATAATACAAATATTATATTATATTATATATTATATATTATATATTATATATTATATATATTAATTATATATTATATATTATATAATATAAATATTATATTATATTATAAATAAATTTAGGTGTAAATATATATATTTATATAATATAATATAATATAATAAAATATAACAATACGGTAAACAGGATCAAAGTGAATATATATATATATATATATATATATACATAATGAAAGGATACACGTGTTCTGTATTGAATTGTATTCCCCCCAAATTCATATGTTGAAGCCCTAATACTCGATATGACACTGTACTTGAAAGTAGGGCCTTTAATAAGTGAGAACTTAAGAGTGGGGCTCTAATCCAAGAAGGCTGGGATCCTTATAAGAACAGGAAGAGATACCAGCAGTGAGAGTACATGTAGAAAAGGCCATGTGAGGTCACAGACAGAAAGTGGCCATCTGAAAGCCAAGGAGAGAAGCAGCAGGAGAAACCAAACCTGCCAACATTTTGAACCTGGATTTCCAGCCTCCAGAAACATGATAAAAGAACAAATTCTGTTGTTTTAGCTACCCAGTCTATAGTAATTCGTTATAGTAGCCCTAGCAAATGAATACAACATGTAGTTTATTTCTTGGTACCCACAGTCGTTAGCTCTGAAAGTGTGATATGTCTCTGCCTTTCCATTGAATTTCCTTTCAGATGATCATTGGTGGAACTTCCTAATAGTAAAATTCAATGGTCCTTTCATTTCTTTCTGTCCTTCAGTGTACCTCTGAAAAAAATTACTACTATTTCTCCTTCTTTGGTATGGTTGCTTTTTAATATTTTTTTTGTCTTTATTTTGTTGTTTTGAGTTTTAGTGGTTCTCCTCTAAAAGTCTACATAATTTGTCCTTTCCCTCCACATTTGTTCGTCCTCTCTAAGATAATTTCTCTCAAGTCTATGTCTTGTCTCTTTTATGTCTCTCACTTTCCTCCATGGAGTATCATGCAAATAATTCCCTAAATCATATCTGAGAGCCTTTTCTCTTACTTCCCAAGGACAGAAACTAATTTCAGTTGCTTACTAATCACAGGTCATTTTATGATGCACTGACATATATTATCCCCTAGTATGTACATCTACTCTATGAATACTGTATTAATCACTTCTGTTACAGTAGCAATGACACATCATGAACAACGTAGATTTTTTAAAAAGGAAAAGTAATCTCAGCTATTAATGAGAAGACAAACACAGAGAGCTAACCACACATGGAAATGTGTTTAAACCCGTATCTTTCTGAATGTAGATTTTTGCTATTGATTATCAGTACCTGTTAATAATTTCCAGCTGCATATTCCATTAGCACCTCTAAAACACATATTTCTAAAACTGATTTTACCATTTTATCCTCATATCTGTTTTTCCTCTCATATTTCCACTGCCATCTTCTGAGTCATTCAAGCATGACAACTGTGTATTGTTTCTAATTCTCTTTCCTCTTCCTTGCTGTCCACATGCAGTAAGCTGCTTTCATCAGCCCCTTATATTCATTGCCATCTTCCTCTTCCTGTTATTATTTCTTTGTAAGGCTGTTGAAATTATATGTTAACTGGATCCTTCATTTTCAGTCCTCCTCTTCCAGTAGCTTAATTAGCACAGTAATCTTTGTAAAGCCTAAGTACAGTCTTACCAAGGCCCTGATGTAGAATTTCCCTTTCAGATCTAATACATTCCCAGTGCCCCAGGGAAAATTTCTTTTAAGGCCCTACCACAGTTTCTTTTTCTTTCTTTTTTAATTTTTTTTAGTTAATTAATCAATTAATTAATTAATTTTGCTTTATTTTAATTCCAGTAGTTAACATACAGTGTGCTCTTAGTTTCAAGTGTACAATACAGTGATTCAACAAATTATGTTGGGAAAACTAGACAACCTCCCACAGTTTCTTGCCTGTCTAACCAATCCATTGTGAGCCTATACATTCACTTTCATACCAGTTCCTGCTTTGTTTCCCTATGAGTTTTCCATTTGTTAGTGCCATTAGTGTCATGGCTAAAATGTCCTTGATTTATTGGGGCACCCTGGGTGGCTCAGTCAGTTGGGCGACCAACTTCCGCCCGGGTCATGATCTCACAGTTTGTGAGTTTGAGCCCCACGTCGGGCTCTGTGCTGACAGCTCAGAGCCTGGAGCCCTCTTCAGATTCTGTCTCCCTCTCTCTCTACTCCTCTCCTCATGCTCTGTGTCTCTCTGTCTCTCAGTAATAAATAAATGTTAAAAATTTTTTAAATGTCCTTGATTTATGATTTATTATAAAATATAGTTTAATTTCTGTCTTTAGTTCCTGTGTGTTAACATACTTTTGGCTTATTTCCAACCAGATACTTATAGCATGTCAGCAGTCATTGAAGGCTTCTTGCAACTTGTTTATCCAGTTGACTCTTTGAGGAAGACTTAGAAGTTGATTTTGGACTTCATTACATGTGGTCTGCAATACCAGGTACTTCATAAAACAGATATAATGAACTTTTAATATTTTTCCCATCTTTCCCTCTTATGTACATGACTCCCCAACTTTCTATAACATGGCACATGCATAAAACTGGGTTTGTGTTTAGGTGAACTAATATAAATGAATGCTACAGAGATAACAAGCTTAGGGCTCCTGCTTATACAGGCCAATTAGATGCACATTATGGCACACAAATAATTCATTCAAGGTACGTGCATCAGTTTCATACCTCACCAATTAGGAAGACTTTCCATTTATAATATTTGATTATTGAATACTATAGGAAATAATTTAAGAGAGAAGCCACATAATCTTTATATTTTGACCTTTTAAATATTTGTGACCCTGTGCCAGAATTATCACAGTTTGCCAAAATTAATTTCTCCTCAGCTCTTGAGAACGTACAAGAATGATGTCACTATCTACCTATTCAATCTATTGTCAAGGTGATTGTTCCCATATACCATTTTTTCTTCATTTGAAGATGCCAATGATTATGACACCCCATCTTTTTAATTATATCATGCTGACAAAACATAAGGAAACATTATATTAAGTGCATATATTGATTGTCTGATACTTCTCAACATCAGAAATGTTTAAATGAGTATGTGTGTTTTATAATCAATGATGTAGTGTTTGTTCATTTATTTAAAGGAGAATGGATGTATCATGTACTTCTTTGTTTGCAGATGACTTCTTCTCATGGGTAGAAGCTTTTAATTCTCTTCTTAGATGACAAACATAAAGGGGTGGTAACTGTGTCTGTTGACCTATCTCCATGTATTGGTTTTTTGAGCATTTTGTATGATTCATACATTCTTCTTGGAGTTATGTGAAAACTAAAGTAGGTCTCCAAGTGATTTTTAGGAGCCATGTATGAAACACCAAAGGATCCAGGACAGGTTAGGACTCCTTCCAAATCATACATGTGATTGTCCCTCCTTCACATTTGTGATTTTGAGTTGAAGAATGGTAGGTGCGGGGCGCCTGGGTGGCGCAGTCGGTTAAGCGTCCGACTTCAGCCAGGTCACGATCTCGCGGTCCGTGAGTTCGAGCCCGGCGTCAGGCTCTGGGCTGATGGCTCAGAGCCTGGAGCCTGTTTCCGATTCTGTCTCCCTCTCTCTCAGCCCTTCCCCCGTTCATGCTCTGTCTCTCTCTGTCCCAAAAATAAATAAACGTTGAAAAAAAAATTAAAAAAAAGAATGGTAGGTGCATGTGTATCTATTGGTACCAGCAATTAGTGCTTTAGTTGCGAAAGATAGGTTCATTATATGTACATTATCATACACAGTTTCAACACTCTCAATACTGTTAGTGGCAGAGTACTGATTTTTAAGTTTCCCCCTTCCCCAAGGGCTTGCTAAGGTTGCATCACTGAGAATTCCAGATGGAGGACTATTTTCTAGCTCATACATGGAAGCCCGCCAAAGAGGGAGAGGCTGTAATTTAAATTAATCTTCAACTGGGGGTAGGGAATACTTCAACAGTCCTCTGGAGGATTTGAAAAGCTTTGCCAACAGCAACAGTGAAACAAATCATTGTTTTGTACAGATAGCATGATGGCAGCATACTTAACTGAGGGGAAGTTAAAAACAACAATTGCTCAGATTACATCAGAACACGGCATTTCAAGAAGGTACTCCATTTTTTTTTCTGTCCCTTATTTTTTTCAAATATAGTAGTTCTCTACCTTACTCTCTACCTCTTCCCCATCCCAACCTGAATGATACACTGAGCTTAGAAAGAGATCTTTCCTAATACCTTTTCCCTAGCTTTACAAATAAGTTAAAATCTAGACTCTACAATTCCATAGCAAATATGTCATTGACATATTGTAATTGTCAAATGCACTTGATCCTGGCCTCAGTAATGGGTCTGGCTCTTAACCCAAGGTTAACAGAGGCAGTACCGAGTTCATGAAGATGTTTTTGAGAAGAGTCATAATACCCATCCCTCCTTGTTTTGTTCATTCATTTCCTTAGTGTGGGAGGTTAAGAATGTGTTTAGATTATATGAAAATGTTTCATACATTTTATCTGATCTTTTCCCTATTTATATCAATTTAAGTATATATTTAACTCTTATGTTGAATTTCTTGTTGCTCATTTGCCAACCTGGACTCTGAATTCCTCAGAAAGCCAATCCACATGAAAGTTTTGTGAATTCCAATAGTCCTGTAAGACATCTGTGCGATTGCTACACTTGGGAACACAACATCACATTCAGTTCTGTGGAAGTGAAAACCTACATTCCAATTATACAAAGTCTCCTTTGTTTAAATGATGTCATGAAACTATATCCATATATATTTCTGATAGAACCATTTGGACTTCAAAATGGAAAAACTGTTAGTGACCTCAAGATAAGAAATTCAGTTCTCTTGCCCAAGGTTATTAGCAGATCAATATGGTTCAGCTTTCTGGGCTTCTAATCAAGTGCTTTGCTTATGTTAGCCTTGATTTGTAACACATTTAATGTTTTTCAGGTGCCCCAATTATAATTTATCAGTTTTGAAAAACATTCATCCCAAATTAGTGAAAGCTTAATCAATATATTCAAAGTACACCAGTGACCAGAATCAATTCTGAATCTTAGCAAATTAACAACAGTTTTCAAAACTGGACTTTGGCCTTTTATCTATTTCAAATTCATTTTTGTGTATGGTGTAAGAAAGTGGTCTAGTTTTGTTCTTCTGCATGTTGCTGTCCAGTTTTCCCAGCACCATTTGTTGAAAAACTGTCTTTTTTTCCACTGGATATTCTTTCTTGTTCTGTCAATTAGTTGATTAGCTGACCATATAGTTGGGGGTCCATTTCTAGGTTTTCTATTCTGTTACACTGATCTATATGTCTGTTTTTGTGCCAGTACCTCTGTTCCTCTCCCCGGCTCACACACACACACACACGCATGCGCACACACTCTCTCTCAAATAAAAATAAAAGAAAATGAAGTAAAAAAAAAAGATAAAACAGAACTTGACACAATTGGCATTTGTAAAATATTTTATTTCCATTTATTCAAGTATTAATTGAACACTTCCATGGGAAGAACATTATGTTAGTTTGCCACACGCGGAGATTAAAAATACATAGTTCTTGTATCTATGGAGGTCATACTGGAGTGGAGGAGACAGAAGAAAACAAATCAATTTTAAGGGATATATACAGTACCAATGGCTTTGATACTTTAGATATATCCACTCTGGTCTTTTGTTAACTCCTCCCAACAGGGTAAGTTGTCTCCAGGGCCCAGATGTCATAGTGTCCACTCTGGATATTCTGGAATAATATTAGCTTTCCAAATGGCTAAGGGCCCATGTGAACTTCGTCTAGATGATTGTTTTCTAGAAGATTGTCCTACTACTATGTATTCCCCCTCTGCCTGAAAGGTGCGTAAGGGATGGGTTTTTGTAGAAAGTGACTCAATTTTGGAAGCAATATCTGCATAAGCACCCTGGGAGGGAAGGAGGTAGGATAGAGATAGGGTAGAAAGCTAAAGAACATGGAATCTGAGCAGGGTAACTCCCTTTGTATTCTTGCCCTGGATAACAAATGTTTGGGGCAAGTCTACATACCTACCTATGTACAACTAACATACAGATATTTTCTGGGTGTTATGGGAGTACAGAAGAGAGTTACCAAGTAAAAGCTGATGAAGATATATTTGGAAAAAAAGATGACATTATATCTGAGTTTTAAAAGACTATTAATAGTTATATGAGCAAAGTAATGAAGTTCTTAGAAGGTACTGCATGTGAAAATGCAGGGAAATCCATATTTATCTGTGTGGTATGATATTCATAAGGACCTGTGTAAGGAATTTATGGATGGCACAGTGTTTGGTACATATTAATGGATATAAGGATTTTCACCTTTCTTTGGTATCAGCATTGTGCTAAAATATTCCCCTTCCTTCCATCTGTGGCCTCACAAGTTTTCTCACACTACTCAGTTGATGATTTCCTAGGAATTAAAAATATTCAGTAATTCAGAATACTTAACAACCATTATAAGTCAGATACTACATTCCTCTGAGTCTTTCCTCTGGAGATGGGCTGGTTCTTTCATTTAATATAAGTGTAAATAGAAGAGTACCTCCAAGGAGTGAGTAGTCTGCATGTTCTCCATCTAATAGAGTTTCAACTCATGAAGATTTAAATAAATATTAGTGGTATACAGTTAAAGGTGGTGGATTGGTCACACACATGATCTTCCATTCCCTCTTGAAATATCAATAAACTTATAATAAAGGAATGTATTTAAAAAAAAGACTTAAGCCAAAGAAGGCAAAGATGATAGAACATAATACTGCAATGTTAAGAAAAGTGGGAACCAGATGTATACATGGTATGATGGCTAATTTAATGTGTCAGCTTGGCTGGGCCATGGGATGCCCAGTTATCTGATCAATCATTATTTCTGAGTGTGTCTGTGAGGGCTCCTTTAGAATAAATTAGCATTTGAATTGGTGAACTGAGTAAAGCAGACTGCCCTTTCCAATGTGGGTGAGCATCATCCAGTCTGCTGAGGACCTGAACAAAAAGGTGAAGGAAAGGAGAATTCCCTATGATTGCTTGAGCTGGGACACTGGTCTTCTGCTTGGACTGAGACTTATGCCATCTACACTCCTAGTTGTCAAGCCTTTGAACTCAGACTGTAACTATACCACTGGCTTTCCTGGGTTTCCAGCTTGCAGATGGCAGATCATGGCACTTTTCAGCCTCTGTAAAAGTATGAGCCAATTCCTTATAATCGGTCTCTCTCTCTCTCTCTCTTTCTCTGTCTCTCTCATTCTGTTTCTCTGGAGAACTCTGACTAATGCACATGAAAAAGGCCTTTAGAAACCTAAGAAAGATAATTTCTACCTGACAGTGAGCAAAGATGATTTAAAAAATCTGTTATACTATGGAACACTTAAAAGGGACATCAAGTGCCTTTTGAAGTGGGCAAAAATGTGAAATCAAAATTGAAGAGACCGTTGCAAGTTTCATATTTAAACCTGGACCTCCTTTATCTGTTGTGAGGCAGTACTCGGCTGTCAACAGCATTTACATATTCATGAATGGTATATAGGGAACATTGATGTAGCCCAAATGACAATCACAGTATCACTGTATTGGGAGAATGAGGGTTTTAGTAAGTGTGTATGAGTGTGGGCTAGGGGTGGTGAGCGGGAGGTGGCAATGTACAAAGGGGACGTCTAGATCCTCATCTTCCGTGGAGGGATGTCAACAGAGAATGCCTAGAGCCAACAATTTAAAAATAGTAATGAAAGAATTTAGTTAGATATATGGAGCTATGTATCAAAAGAATAAATTACAAGAGATGAAAGTGTTTGCCTCTGGGGAATGGTAAATTGAAGTGGGGATTAAGACACTGCTAATTTTTGCCAAAAGTCCTACAGTATTATTTGAGCCTTTAAACTACATGCAACTATTAGCTAGAAATACAAACGAAATCAAAAGAAATAGCATCAAGTTCCCATAAATTTGACATTCTCCCAGAGGAGTACCTGTAGTGCTGATAGCCCGTGTTGCATTTTAATTCTAGACTTGTATCCTTAATAATCAACTGAGCTAAAGGTACATTTTTGCCCATATGTGAACCTTCCTGGTTTCTCCACCTGCCTGTAAAATAAACACAATTTTGTGCAGTCTTATATTCCTTGCATGAATGTTCTGAGAATACTTGACATACCACAGGATAGAAATATAATCTATTTAGATCAACTGTAAGTAATTTAAATGTTACATATCATTCGATCAATGTTGAGAGGAGAACTAAATGAGACCCTTGGAAGTTAATGACTTGCCGGAGGAATTTCTACTGGCAAATAATCATAATGATAGGAAAATCTTTTAGTACTGTCATATGCTTAGCAGAGACGTCCAATTACAATTTTTTTAATTCTCTTACACCAAATAAAAATAGGGGCTTAGTTAAATTTTAATTCAGATTGCTTTCACAGAAAGTTGAAGAGGTTATCTCTCCAGAAATATCCTGGACTATTTCATAAACATATCATACTGCATGATGGTTCCATTAATCTAATTTGAAAATGTCAGCATGAAAAATCTTTGATTCATAGAGTATTTTAAAAATATATCTCTGGTGTTTGTTTTGTTTTGTTTTGTTTTGACATGTCATTTCCTAATATTCTGTCAGCACTTAGTCTAGATGACTGCAGTCGGCAGAGCCAACTAGTCAAATCATCCTTGATCTTCTTACATACATGCTGCAGAACATTTTCTTTATCATCAGCTCCAAAAAATGCTATTTATCAAGGCCCTCAGGCAAAACCTCCCTAGGGTAGAGTGAGGCCCAGAATCAACTTTAAGAGTACAGGGGAAATCTAGTTGAAATAAATCCTAAGGAGACATTCAAGGGAATAAATCAATCACAATATGGCTTATGTATAAAAATGGGAAACATAAGGGCTCCAGGAGTTCCTTTGTATACCTCAGGTCTTTAACTCATTGCAGAGGGAAATTAAAGTATCTCTGAGCCCTTTACTTCTTCCTATATGTATCGGTTATTGGCAAGAATGGTTACTTAACCATATAATTTCTTCTTTTTAAATTTTTTTAAATGTTTATTTATTTTTGACAGAGAGAGAGACAGAGCATGAAAGGGGAGGGGCAGAGAGAGAGGGAGACACAGAATCCGAAGCAGGCTCCAGGCTCTGAGTTGTCAGCACAGAGCCCAAAGCCGGGCTCGAACTCACAGATCGCGAGATCATGACCTGAGCTGAAGTTGGACGCTCAACCGACTGAGCCACCCAGGCGCCCCATTAACCATATAATTTCTTCTTGCCAAAACATTACATTACGATAAATCTTCAGTACCTCTATGAGATGATTCAATATAGGTTTTTGGGGGTAAGAAGTATTAAGTAATCAGTACTTATCATAAGAAATAAAGATCAGCTTAGATAAAGGTCTCCTTTCTGTAAAGGATCAAGCAGTAAATATTTTCAGCTTTGCAGACCATATAATCTTTGACAACTTCCACTCTTCCATACAGTATGAAAGCAGCCAGAAATTATACACAAATGAATGGTCATGGCTATATTCCAGTAAACCTTTATCTACAAAACAGGCACCAAATAGAATTTGGCTCATGAACCATCAGATGCTAACCCCCTGGATTAGGTGATATTAGAGTCAAGAAATCAAGGGTGACTACTAAATCCTGCCATAAATATCATATCCACTACTTCTCAAGAAGTACCCTAGAAGAATATACACAGTAGTAGTGGTCGTGTGGGGAATCAAATACCCTATAGGTTTTTGATTTTTAGGAAGATAGAAGTTGAGCAATTGCCAATGCAGAGCCATGGATCTATCTGATTGAATCACGTAAATAAGCCTATAGGCTTAAATGAGAGTTTCTTTTTTTATCTACGCTGAAAGAATCTGACTCTTTGGATATTATTGATTTACTCCCAGTCTCATGCCACAAGAAATAGAAACAGTGGCAATCATTCAGAGATAAAGAATGCTGTCATGGCTCCTGAAGACAGGTGGGCACCCACTAAACCACCATACTGAATGGAGTAGGGATGGGTGGAATGGAGCAGCTCCAACTACAGAACTGGAGACAGTGTACTTTACTGAGACAGCTACATGCCCAGAGAAAGTATGAAAGAGATCACCCATAAATTAGTATGAATTTGTTTTTTAGACAATGGTGTTCATAATTAGTAGTGAATGTAGACCATTTATTTGCTGATTATTCAGATTATTAGTTCTTTTTCTCTATGGGGAATGCAAGAAGTAGAATAAAGAGAACTAAAATTCCTGAGAAAGAGAGAGAGAATATATGAGGTAAAAACAAGTGATCTTTAAAGCAGTTTCTAACAATTGATAGTGCCTCAATAAATGTTACTTTTAATTCCCCCTGAAATCTAGTGTTGACCTCTGTACAAATTGCTAGACTGTTAGTTAGGCATGAGCAAGGAGGGATAAAGCAGGTGCTGGCCACACCCTCAGTGCCATCCCCAAGTGTTAACAGCCACACCTTCAGAGCCACCTCTAAGGGCTAATGAAACTAGAAAGGCCTAGCCTCAGAGCTGGCTCAAAAGCCACAAGGGGACTTGTAAGAGCTGAGCATGTGCACAAAGGGTGAAACTTGTCCTTAACTACCTTTAAGGTCACAACAAAAGCTCTTTAGACATTCATAAATATACAATACATAAAAAAAATACAGTTATAATAGAATGCATCATGGGAGAGTGCATGCGCAGAGACCAAAAGGTTATATAACCACCAGTGGTCAATCAAAAGTGTCAATCAAAGCCAAATTTACCTGTACCCAAAGCAGCCTTAAAAGGACGCAGCTAGAGGTTCTTGGGGCCATTGCCACTCTTGTTCTGGCAGAGCAGAGGCCTGCGTTCACTCTTGAAAGTGTACTATACTTATCTACTTAATAAACTCTGTCTCCGCATTCTGGTCTCAGGTCTCCAATTCTTTGGTGCATCTGGGCCAAGAACAAAGCAACCCCGTAACACAAATTAGCTGCACATATGGCAAATTTATAAACATTTTTAGGACCTACTTTTATTATCAGAAACGTGATAATATCAAATCAACCGTACCCAAAGCTTGTTTCTTATTTCACCTCTATTTTAAATGTTGCAGAAAAGCCTGGCATGATTTCCTCTTGATTGAGGGAAATCAGCCTAGTATACATTTTCATTGCTCCATCTACCACAATACCATATACATTTCCTTTATTATCACACAGTTATTACAGTGTTGTTTTGTATTCATTTATGTAGTTTCTTGATTAACCTCTTTCTCTTCACTAAACCATAGGTCTATTAGGGGAGATACCTTATTCATTTCCTAGCACAGATTTTGGAACTCTTTTCTAGTAGCAATTCTAAGGAATATGCACTCAGATTTAAAAAAAAAAAGAGAGAAAGAAAGAAAGGAAGAAAAGAAGAAGAAGAAACTTATTCTATGATTCTGAAAGATCCTCAACATTATTCATTCATGTATTTGTTCATTTTTATATTCATTCATCATGAATCCACTCCCAACGTATGACCATGCATTGTGCTAGGTCATTGTGTGAATGTCCGACTTTGACTCAGGTCATGATCTCACAGTTTGTGGGTTTGAGCCCCACATCTGGCTTGCTGCTGTCATCTCAGAGACCGCTTAGGATCCTCTGTCCCCGTCTCTCTGTTACCCTCTCCTGCTCACGTGATCACTCTATCTCAAAAATAAATAAACATTAAAAAAAACTATAAAAAATAAAATTAATGTATCTGACTTCATTTGGGAGTGATCTCAGTAGGCTTTAAATAGGCAGATTACTCACACACACATGCACATGCACATAGCCCACAAGGCATTGTCTGATAAGTGCACATTCAATAATAACTGTAGTTAAAAAAAAAATCAATGTCCAGAAGTGGTCCAAGTTTAGACTTGAGCCATGATTTGTCCAGATCATGACAAAGACTTAGGCTTTGGATATTATCTCAGTAATGACTTTAAAGGGAACCTAGGTTAGATCAGTCTGTCTGTCTGTCCGTCTTTCTCTCTATGTATACGTACACATGCACACATGCACCACATTTATCACAACTCAGCCATGAAGTCTAATGTACTATAACTAAAATATTTTTTCAGATAATTTGGAATTTTACTGATATAAAATACTTGTCCTCAGATATAATTTCTAATTCCCTATTTTACAAACTTTATGTATGAGAACTGATCACCCACATTGTCTTCTTTCTGAATTTTAATAAGGGATTATTTAAGACACAAGTATCCTCCTTTTTCTCCTTTAGTTTGTTTTTTTGCAAGGATAATTAAAGTAAATGGGGCATAATAAAGAAAGAATATTAGCTTCCAAACAAGAGTTTCTAAAATGAAAAAAATATATATATCTCAGTACATTGGACTTGTAGAAAAGAAGGCCAGTTTAAATGGAAAACTATTTCAAATGTATATACTTTAGTTATTCTAACTACATTCAGTAACAAAAATTGGATGTCAGGACTACATATTGGAAATTGCTTTTAGGAACAGATAAGAATGATTTATAAGTAGACAGATTGGTAAGAAAATTTGAAATATGAAAGCATGTTTAAAAACAGTTATCTAAATAACAGACTATTTAGATCTAATAGTCTATCTACAATTTTCTTTTTTTACTATCAATGCTTTCCATGGAGAAATTTTTCTTCATAATTAATAAAAAGGTCAGAGTCAAATAAGACATTTCTTTGATCATGTGAAGTTACAAAGGTTTATAAAGTTATAAAGGTTTCCTCTTTGTATTATAAATTTTTGGTATTCCTTTAGAAGTATCACCATCTCTAGTATGTCCAAAAATAAAAATGAGCAGTTTTAATGCATACACAACTTCCACCAACTAGAATAACAAAAACTCAACAATGTTTAGCAATTTTCTTGTTTTGTTTAACTCTGCTCCAAACATGATTATTATTTAATTGCAAAAAGGGTCAGATGATTTTTTTTTCCCTTTGAAACAAGTGGTGAGTCATTGAATGGGAAATGCAATTTTACTCTTATTTTAAGGGAGCCCTTTGTGAGCTTTAAAAACAAACCTTGGGGAGAGGAAGAGACCCTTGGGTGCTGAGCTGTCAATCCAGAGATCATAGTAACACATGTTTTTGGAATACTGCTGGCTCAGAGATGTTATAATGTGTAAGAAGTAAACACCCCCCACTCATTCTGGTAGTTTTATTGCTTCTGGCGTGTTATGATTAGAGATGTGTGTGGCTTTAAAACTGAAAAGATTGAATTGCTTAACACGCTATGTATTGGAAATCCTGGGCCAAATGGAAGCTTAATCAGCATTTTTCTTCCTTCTAAATGTAAATGGTATGATGTAGTGTCCTGTAAATGATGCTGTTTATCATATACTGTCAGATGATGCTGCTGAAAGATGCATTTCCATTTGTTTCCTTACTTGAGTTTGATTTGTAAAATCAGATTTAAACAGCGGATGAAATTGAATCTAAATTTCAAGGACAGACAACCTAATAATATTAGCATAACTGGGACTAAGTCTAGAAATAGTTATTCTAATTCCAGCCTTTAGGATTTGAAAGAACAATGTGTCTTTATTTTTACTTTAAAGTAATTAGCCCAAATGTAATGAATTTTATGGTAATTATAGTCATTAGCAATGGAAACTTAATCTCAGCCAAAGGATTCACGTGCACACTACAATTTGTATACTGAGCTACAAAAGATCTCTTTTTTCTTACACGTCTATAGTACCACAATATAAAAAATATGATGGAGAAATTGCTTTATAAGTATTTTCATACTTATATTTTATAGCGATTTATAAGTAATTTTATAATTATTGCAGTTATTTTAATGTGATTTTTCAGTGGCTGGGGGAGAACATCACTATTTACATATGCAAATCTTTCTGGCAGATATTCATGTGCTCAAAAAATTTAGAAAACCTTAATTTACCTTGTCCATGTTCTCAGCTGATTATACCCAGTCTAAAATCAGTGTGAACCACATATGCATGTCAAAAGCCTTCATTATTATCTTTGTTAGAAAAATGTATTTCAAGACTGCCAATTTTAGAAATTAGGACAATACCATTTTAGTTCCATGCATCAGGAGCAATATACTTTAGTGTCTGCAATTCACAAATACTTAAACAGAATTTATTTTTCCATTACGCTTGTATGGAAACTTTTGAATGTTTCCTAACAAACTGCAATTATCTTAAAGAGTTGCTCAAACCAGACTGGAGTCCGCAGGCAAGAAGATGAGGGATTATGAGTTTGTAAATGTCCACTTGACTCCAAGTGAAGGTAAAGTAGAAAACCTACAAAAGGGTGGTTGCTTTCGTTAAAAATTGCTGCCTTAAAACACCCAAAGTGTTTCCCAGGTTTGTACTACTTATTCTTTGTGGAGTTAGTTTACAGAAGCACTTAAAACTGCCAATTCTAAGCTGGAGAAGTGAAGCTGGTGGGAGGAACCTGGTTCACCTGGCTCATTGGGAAGCTTGATGAAGTCAGTCAACATCCGGACTGGGAGTGGGTTCAACCACTGTCCAGGAATTCTGGGCTTAGCATCACTTTATACAATGCCCTATCCAGCCCTGCTCCATGAAATCCTTAGCCATAGTCTGAAGTGGAATACATCATTGCTGAATGGGTTGGGTGGGGGCTCCTTGGTAAAAATGACAGCTAGATCATGGATGTGGCTGGATTTATACATTAAATGTTTGGAACATGCATATTGATTTGTACTTTGGCCCTAGACCTCAGAATTATTAGAGGTGAGCCTGAAACCGGGAGCTTTTGAACATCATTTAAGATGGCACGGGATGACTTTAAAAAAAAAAATCACAGACTCCACATGTTAGTATTAACTTGAAGCTCCTCTTTGACTCAATTCTTTCATGTGTATACATGTATACACATGTAGAGAGCCTCCAAGCCCTGACATACTATGATCAATTTTACTTTATTCTGAATACTAATTCATGAAATAATCATAATGCACATTTATCACTTAAAGAATATTATGTTGCTAAAATCTACATTATAGATATTTTTTAGGGCTTTGGGGAACAACAGTATTTTAAGTTCATTGCCACTTGCTTAGAAAAAAAAATTGCAGTGCAATCAATGGTTTATATCAATATAATTTGTTAATAAAACTTCAATGTAAAACTTCAACATAATATGATATGTACTTAATATATAGAAATGTAACTCCCCAGTACTTCTTTTTCTCCTAAAATCTATTTTCTCTATATTTTTGAAGATTTAGAAATCAAGGACTATGTTAACAGACATTTCCCTGATTTCTGTGTATAAGCCAATATCAACATGGTTTGTATCATGTACTCTAAAATATGAAGTCTTGATAATGGGTTAAATAGTGAAAAACATTTTTGAAGTACAGTTTATTCCATAACTATGTATTAAGTGCCTACAATAATGCCAGACAATGTAAAAGGTAGTAAAAAAAAATAGAGAGAGATTTATACTAGTATTTTTGTAAGAGAGATACACATATAATTAGATAATTCTGCCACAAAATGATGAATGATACAATGTTCCAAGGAAAAATGCTTTGGGAATTTATAGTAAAGGCATGACAAATTCTGCTTGCAGGAATCCAGAAAGATATTCTGTTTGCTGTCAATGCACTTAGATGTCAGGGATAAATAGCAGTTTTCAAGGCTAGGGAAAGAGGAAAAATATTGCAGAAGTTCTACAGAACTGTAGTTCTACAACTATAGCTAAGAAGAGCTTATCAGAGAAACTGAGCAATTTCATTTGTGTGAACATTGAGCCAGTTAAGTATGGAAACTGTGGGAAGCAGTGGCCAAACATGAAGGGGATGAAAATGCCAAGGTAGGTTGAGATCTAAAGATGAGTCTCTATGGCATGTCACATTGTATGTTATTTTTCCCCATGAGCCCTTAGGATTTAGGAAAACTCTTCATAGAATGGATATTATGCATAAATAGTAATGTAATGTGTACATATATGTGAAAAGTAATCTTTTTAAAAAATTTCTTAATGTTTATATTTGAGAGAGAGAGAGAGAGAGAGAGAGAGAGAGAGAGAGAGAGAGCATGAGCAGAGGGCAGGCGGAGAGAGACAGAGACAATATCTGAAGCAGGCTCCAGGCTCTGAGGTGTCAGGACAGAGCACAACGCGGGGCTAGAACTCATAAGCCGTAACATCATGACCTGAACCAAAGTCAGACTCTCAACCGACTGAGCCATCCAGGTGCCCCGTGAAAAGTAATCTTGACAAAGTGCAGAGCATTGACTACAATGGGGGCAGACCAATTTCAAAGAGATAGTGAGAAGGTTTATGGTTATGTGTAGAGAAGGGCCTCTGAAAGCCTGAATTTAAGCAGTGCCAATGGATTTGCAGGGGGTGGGGAGTATAATATTTAATTCATTCACTCAAAATAATTCATTTAAAGTGAGTCTACTATGGGCTATTCATTGTACTAGGCAATAAGATAGAGTTTTGAATATAACACACAAGTTATGTATTCTGAGATATACTGAAGGTAGAAATTTCAGGTCCTACTAATGGAGAGAGCATGTGTGTATATGGTAGGGGGTAAGAAAGGAAAACAGGAAATAATTGATGAGAAAAAATCAGACTTTTTGTGTGGAACATAGAATTTTTTATTTATTACTTTTTTAATGTTTATCTATATTTGAGAGAGAGAGAGTAAGAAAGTGCAAGCAGAGGAGGGGCAGAGAGAGATGGAGACACAGAATCCGAAACAGGCTCCAGGCTCTGAGCTGTCAGCACAGAGCCCAACGTGGGCTCAAATCCATGAACCGTGAGATTATGACCTGAGCTGAAGTTGGACACTTAACTGACTGAGCCATCCAAGTGCCCTGGAACATAGAATTTTTGGCAATGCACATAGAAAAATGGAGTTTTAGAAGAAGATGAGAATTGCCTGGGTGGCTCAGTTAAGTTTCAACAATTTCTGCTCAGGTCATGATCTCAGGGTTCATGAGATTGAGCCCACCATTGGGCTTTGCTCTCACAGCATGGAGCCTGCTTGGGATTCTCTGTCTCCTCTCTCTATGCCCCTGCCTCACTCCCGAAATAAATAAATAAACTTAAAAAAAAAGAAGATGAAACAGTTGACTTAGGCACATGTTTAATGTATTTGTGTGATACATGTAGAGATGTCATTCTAGAATGAAATGATGAATGCCAGTCTTTGGCCTGAGAAAATGAGAAGAGATCATTTTAGATTTGGGAGTTAGTGGTTTAGAAATTATGTCCTGAATTATAAGAATAGGAGGGAATCACTTTGGGGGAGAAATCATCAAAATCGTAAGAAAATGTAAAAAAAAAAAGTTATAACAGAAGTCTAGGAAAGAGTTTAAGGGATATAAAGTATTCACTCTCAATTTAATTTGTGGAGATGCTGGGGTGCCTGGGTAGCTCAGTCAGTGAAGCCTCTGACTTTGACTCAGGTCATGATCTCACAGTTCATGAGTTCAAACCCCATGTCACTCTCTGTGCTGACAGCTCAGATCCTGGGGCCTGCTTTGGATTCTGTGTCTCCCTCTCTCTCTGGCCCTACCCCACTCACTATCTGTCTCTTTCTCTCTCTCTCTCTCAAAAACAAATAAACATTAAAAAAAAATTTGTGGAGAAGCCAATGAACATTTAGAAAGTTGGAAGAGAAGGGAACAGAGAGACAAAATAAAGGATCAAAGGGGCATTTGTTTTTCTTTTTGTCTTTATTTTTAATAGGAGAATCCAGCTTGTGTTTTAGGTAGAGAAGCCAGAGGAGATTGTAGTTGTTGAAAAGAGAGGGTATAATTAACTGGGCAAGATCTCAGACGGAAGGCTGGAAAGAATAAAGTCCAATGAAAAGGTTATCGGGAGTAGAAAGAAGGAAAATCATCTTTTCCTTGACAAAAGGAAGCATTGGGTATAGATTATCCTAATGTCATTTTATCTAAAATTCAAAGAAACATTACTGAGAGAAAAACAAATTACTTTCTTTTAAAATGCTCATAGGGAGCTGACATCCTATTCCAGACACATAATTAAATTACATTTATAACAATGGACTATAGGCCACGACTGTGCTGAACCTTATATATGGTCTCCCAAATGTAATGATAACTGAGAAATGGTTAGACATATCTGTAAGAACATAAACCTTGTAATGTTGTGAAAACAAAACTAAATTCATGCAAATTTCAGAAGTTTGATATCTAAATAGCCTATGTGAACATTAGCCACTTTATTAATGGCTTCTATATAGATCTATTACCCTTATTTTGCTTTTCTTCCTTTATTGTTTGTTTTACTTTACTGCATGTTTTGTGTTGCCTAAGCTTATTTTTGAAACCAGTCAAATATATAAGTGAATAAAATAATGTGTCAGTATCACAGTTTTGCATTAAATTTATGAATGCACAGTGATTCACTTATCCACTTTAATGAAAATAAAGATTTGGATTTTTCCAACATTATAAATAATTCTGCTAAGAACATTTTGTCCATACATCATGTTTACATAAACATACTTTTGGTATATGTGATATCAACATCACTGCTTTCAAAAGTAGGTATACCACCTGCAGGGAATAAGTATCCCTAATATTCCCAGGGCCGGGGTTATGGTCAGGAGTCAGGAACATCCTTTTGACACTGAAAATTGGGCATTCTCCCCACCTAGAACAAGAAGTTTTATTTCTCCAATGCTAGAGAACATATTGAGCAATGATATCCTAAAAGGTCAAATTCTGCAAACCTCTATCAGTGAATTTCACCTTCGGGCTAGAGTAATCAAACCAATGCTGAGGAGAAATGTCAGCTGGGAACCAGTACCACTCCTGGAAGAGTGATACTTGTTAAACAAAGTAAGCTGCCTGGGGAGCATAAGGAAACAGGAGAAACTAAGAACTGCATGGAGTGGATATTGTGCACCCTGTGCGCAGTGCTTTTAACATCCTGGGATAGCCAGTAGAAAAACCAGATGGCTCATGGGAGATGACTGTGGGCTACTGATAGCTGAACAAGGTAGTGCCTCCCATTGATGCAACTGTGCCCAACACTGCCACCATCGTAGATCCCTTGGCCATGGTCTTAGGAGCGTATTGTGCTGAACTGGACTTAGCAAAAGGTTTGCTGATGTTGTTGTTGTTGTTGTTTTCCAGTATACCCTTGGCCACTGAGTCATAAGATCAATTTTCCTTCAAGTGGAAGGGACAACAATGTACCTTTCAAGTGCTTCCAAGGCTACCTACACAGCTCTGTGATTTATCATGGGATGGTAGCCCAAGAACTGTTCTCCTTCCCCACATCAATAAAATGGGCCCCTTACACTGACAATCTCATGTGGACATGTGAAACCTTGTCTCTACTACAGGACACTGTGCAGACTTTGCTGGAATATCTGTGAGGGACGGGATGAGAGGAAAATGCAGACAATTCAAGGCCCAGGCACTGCCAAGTTTTGTGGAGTCATATGGTCAGGTAAGACCTGCATTGTCCCTGAGACTGTTATCACCAAGGTGCAGCCTATCCAACTCCTAAGAATGTGAAAGAGGAGCCAGCTCTTGTAGAGATTTTGAGGATTTGGAAGACTTTTATTCACCACTTGGCACAGTGCCTCTGTCCCTTATACCACCTGGTAAAGAAAGGACATGTAGAGGACCAGAGCAACAAGCTGCCTTCAGGAAGGCAAAAATGTTAGTGAAGCAGATGAAAGCTCTGGGCAGCTCCCAATCAGGGCTATCATTTGAGTTAGATGTATTTGTGACTCTGGAAGGTATGGGTTGGGCACTGTGGCTGAGACAACAAAAGGAGAGAGTAGTACCCTTAGGATTTTGGTCCCATCTCTAGAAGGGAGCAGAAACTCAACATACCCCCATAGAACGACAGCTCCTCCCAGTATACGTTGTGCTTCTTCAGGTAGAGGTAGAGCCTTTCACAAAGGAACAGCATATCATGGTAAGAACTTATCTTGCTAATAAAGGGGTGGATTGAGACTGTGTTCCATTGATCTACCTTTGCCAGGGCTCAAAACTCCCACTTTGACTAAATAGCAAGCCTATTTGTACCTGAGAAGTTCCTTGTCCACCAACCGTCTCTAGAAATATGGACATTACTAAGCCCTGTAGAGTATGTTGATCCTTCAAATGCCCTCACCCCTATCCCTGTGGTGGCCTTTGTGGCCTGTAGAGAGGGAATGGGGAAAATTCCTGCTGTTGCCTGGTATACAGATGGGTCTAGTCAGGGCAACCAACCTACTTGGATTGTAGTCGCTATTGAGCCCAATAATGACACCTTTGGATGGAAACAGGAATGAACTGTAGTAGCCAGTGGGCTGAACTCAAGAGTGGCTTGGATGGTGATCCCTCATAACCTTTTACACTGAGAGTTGGGCTGTTCTAAAGCTGAGAATAATGGGGAGCTGAGGTGTGGATGATCATGAATAAGCCCTTGTGGGGTCAGAATATGTGGAAGAATATTTGGGTTCACCTGCAAGAGGCTGGAGCTGTCCTCACTGTCTTCCACATCCTGGCTTATAAAGTGCTCACACTCCCTGGAAATCGGGAAGCTGATGCCCTAGGTCAGGTACCAGTCCTAACAACTTGACATTTCAGTAGATATAGCAGATTGGGTGCACAGAAAGAACAACCACTGTAGTGCCTGAAAGGGAAGGCATGTTGCCAAGGAAGCTAGATTGCCCTTAAAATATAGTGACTTGGTTAATGCAGTAATAATATGATCCATGTGTTCTAAACAATGCCCAAGGTAACTGCCAAAGGAGTCTGAGGTCATCCACAGGAGTTCCCAACTGATGAGGGATTGGCATATTGATTATATTGGTCCCCTCCTTCCTAGTGAGGGTTCTAAATATGCCTTGATTTGTGTGGACACATGTCTGACCTAACCCAAGTTTCTCCTATTGCCCCACAAATCAGGCTGCCACCATTAGGGAATTAGAGAAGCATACTACTAATTACAGATAACTTTGTTGAATAGACAGTGATGGGGATCACATTTCAAAGGTAATGAACATGAGTGGGCAAAACAAACAAAACAAATCAAAAACCATGACACTGAATGGAGGTTCCATCTCCCCGATAGCACACAAGCAGGAGGATTTATAGAAAGGAAGAATGAAATATTAAAGCATCAGATTAGATTACTAACAAGTAAAACCACCTTGGCTTGGCCAACTATTTATTTATTTACACTAATGTTATATCATCTTTACTAGATCACAAGGACACAAATGGATCCTCTGAATGATTTGACCCCAGCCCATGGGACTTAATAATCAGTGATTTGGGTCATGGAGCTCTTGGTGGAAAACAAAATTGTTACTGATTTGGGGGATCACGATCTTAATCTGTATTTTCTCTTGCATGTGCTAATATTGTTGCTCCATTATCTGCCTACCCTGCAGCTGGATAGCTGCCAAGTGAACTTCTCATGCTACCAAGTCTCCCAAGCACCCAGGGTACATGGGCCAAGGTGGAGAGACGTGTTAGATTGCAAGAGCTGGTCAGGAAGGGTGGAGTGTTGGAGGGAGTCATCCAGAGGATGTGATGGCTGGTTGACACTGAGTTGGACCCAGTTATCAGAGGCTCCTTATTCCCTCTCCTATTCTTAAAATGTATGTTCTACACTCTTCCCACACTCGGAGATACTTCAGGCCTCCGCCTTGAGAGAGTACTGTGGTATTGAGACCATCTGGACTACATACATGTGCCTGAACCCTGTTATGGCCTCTAATCTCCTAGGATTCTGGCAGGGGGATGCACAGATCTATTCCTCTTACCACCACCCAAAACAAGTCTGGTTTGTAAATTCCCTTAGTCAACATGAAGTTAACAGACTTTTTTTTTTCATGTTTATTTATTTTTGAGGGAGAGGGGCGGAGAGGGGCAGAGAGAGAGGGGGACAGAGTATCTGAAGCAGACTCTATGCTGACAGCAGAGAGCCCGATGTGGGGCTCAAAATCACAAATGGTGAGATTGTGACCTGAGCCCAATCTGGATGCTTAACCGACTGACCCACCCAGGTGCCCCCAAATGAACAAACCTTTTTAAAATTTTTAAAAAGAAAGGAAAAGAGTTTTATTTGAGGCCAAGTTAGGACACCTGCTAGGATACACAATATTCACAGAGAAGAGAGTGCTCTGGAAAGGAACATTTGGTACCGGGTCATGTATGTTTTTTACATAAAGAGTTACAAATCATCATGATGAAGGACATTCCAGAAAGTTATAGACTTTATCTTATGTTTTAATATGTGAAAGCCTTATGACTTTAATCTTGTGGGGACCAGGGAAGTTTCTTTCCTTTTCTTATCTTGTGTTCAGAATACTCCTTTTTCATTTTTTTTTAATTTATTTTTAAAAAGCAGACATTCAATATGTGCTCGGGGCAGAAATACAGCCTGTGCTTTTGGATTTTGCTGAGTCATTTTGACCTTGATAAATGTTAAAGTATAGCTTCCCTGGGAGCCCAGGAGTAGGGCTCACAAACATTAGAAGTTGCAAATTTCCTCTTGTTTGTTGAAACTGCCACCTACCAATCTGGAATTGTCTGCCTCTTCAGTGTCTCTTTGCCATCTCATACACATGGGCCAGTTTTGAAATCGCCCTGGGGAAATACCAGAGTTGCAAACCAACAGACTCCCTGGGATCAAAGCTATATACTGCCCGCACCCTTTACTTCTTCACCCTGATGATGTTATAAATGTAGTATGGAAAGAAACAACCTGAATAGAGGATTGTAGAAGGCATAGCGGCAGTGGCCCCATCGTTCTGGCCTTAATATTATCGCGCTTGTACATTTTTAGTCTTGTCTTAATAATCTTTGCCAGGGTAAAGCAGTCTCCATGAAAACTGCTGCATTCAATGACTGCTTTGTCTGTTAATTTGTTACAACTGGGGCCATGCTGGGTGTGAATTGAAAACCCTTCACTCAATCCAGTGTCAGAGGCAACAATTAAAAGAGCTTCTCCAGCAACAGCCAATCAGGTAAGGCCTTTGAAAGTAAAGGGGGGAAAAGCACAGTTGCAAGGGCTGGAGGGCTGGTAGACTGGGGGTGTTTCTGCCGCAGGGGTCCAGAGCCAGGTGGGACAACATCCCCAGGCTGCCTTCCCACTGTCCCGCCAGAAGCTGCCCAGCTGGAAGTCAGGCCACTACCGACTTCTCCCAGATCCCAACTTGCCTCAGAGAATCTGAATAAACTGAGGTGATGAAACTCCCAGATTCCCACTTAGCGGTCTCCAGTGCAAATGCCTGTTCACCGAGATGTGAAGGTAAGCCATGCACGTCTACCCAGAGTTTCACTTAAGATTTTCGTTCACACTTGGATTTACCGAAAGCCTCTGTGTGGTGAGGGTTAATTCCAGCATGCCTAGAATTAGTCTGAGCTGTTGTGCTGAAGTAAGATATGTACCAAGACAGTATTGACTGTAGACAAGGCATGACTTGTAAAGATTAATAGTGTTGCTTTTCAACCACAGGACACAGGTGAGTTGCTGGTGGTTTTTACAGGCTTAATGAAAATGGTTTGATAATGGTGAGATGATGGTCTACACCTGGGTTAGGTGACCAGTGACCCTCCCCCCCCCCCCCCCCCCCCGACTCTGCCATTGGGTCTGGTTACTTCATAGTAATATGCTTACATTAGGTAGCCTGGTTCCCAGGTACTCTGTACCTATCTTGGTGGTTTGTGGTTTGAGTAAGAGTACAATTGCTACAGTCCTGCAGATGGGGGACAATTAAGAGCTAGCTCGCGGCTTTTGATTTGTTCCGTGAGGCAGCTTGCGTTGAGATGCAGTTCCTTACTTCAATGCTGCTGCCATTTTTGTTCTTTTCTTGAAATAACTGGTAGATTCTTAAGCTTTGTAATTGCGAGTCCTGTGAATTCTTTAGTAGTTGAAACTGTCACATTTAGTGAAGCCTCCACCAAGAAAAGCAAAGAATAAAAGAAATAGGCAAAACAAAACAACCCAGGAGAAACTGAGGGGATGAAAATAAGGGAAAACAAAAAGGCAAAAACCCCCTAACTCATATCCTTAAGAAGAAAAGAGGTGTTTATTGCGTCCAAAACAATAGACTTGGAGGCTCTTGAAAAAAAATCTAGAAAGTTTGGAAGATAAAGGAGAGAAAATCGGAAAAAACAGGAAAGAAGGCAAAGAGATGAAAAACAGGGGAAACAAGATCCAGATGTTTAAATTTTTTTAATGGAAGTCCTAGGATATCAGACAAAAATGAAATGAGGAAAAATTAACACAGAAATAATGCATAAGAGTCCCTAGAAAGGCAAAGGCAGTCACCCAGTACCAGCCCAGTGAATTTGAAGTCCCACCTAAATATACTTTATCAAGCTATGTTGTAACACTAGAAATAGAAATAAGAAGAAAAGCTTTCAGAGAGAAAAAAGAATAATATCCTAAAATACAGGATTGTGTGTTTATAGAGTTCCAGCAATACAGAAAAAAAAAAATCAAGTATTTCTGGAGAAATTTTTAAAAAGTTACTTACAGGGGTACCTGGGTGGTTCAGTCGGTTAAGCATTGACTTCAGATCACATCATGATCTCCTGGTTTGTGAGTTTGAGCCCTGCATGGGGCTCTGTGCTGACAGCTCAGAGCCTGGAGCCTGCTTCAGATTCTGCGTCTCCCTCTCTCTCTGCCCCTCCCCCACTCGCACTCTGTCTCTCTCCCACTCAAAAATAAATAAACATTAAAAAAATTTAAAGTTACTTACAAAGAATGATTTCAAACTGAAAAATTTGGAAAATTACAAAAAATTCAAAATATATCTGTGTTTGTAAGTTATGGTCATAAGCATATGCTTTAACAATGTATCAAGATTTTTTATTTTATGGAAGAAGATATATAGTTGCATGTGTGTGTGGGTGTCTGCCTGGGCATGCATTTATGGAACACTTGAGAAATGTGTATGTCATCCTTGTGCCGGAACATGATAAAACTTTGTATCATTCTAATTGTAGTATTTGTCCTACTGAAGTGAGTTACTATAGGATTGTGATTAATATGAATACTACTAATAAAAAATGGCCATAAAATTTATTTAGGTGTTAAAAATACTGATCACATATTCTTTATTTGAATAGTAGAGACAACAAAGTTTCTAAATCACTAACTATCCAGCCCAGGAACTGAGGACACTAGAAAAAAAAATGTTGGTGTATTGACAATTGTTTAAGTGTTAGATGTTTTAGAAAATAATAACGCTTTCATTTTTAAAGAAGTGGAAACATCAATTTGAAGTACATGATAGTGACTGGATATTGTTCTTGATAAGCAAGTTACTTATTATATCATTTGATTCATTCCTATGTTATGCCATCTCGGTATCAGTGTGCCAGAAAATGTAACCTCTACATTTCCAAAAGGTATTTTCTTTTTTTCTTTTAATGTTTATTTATTTTTGAGAGAAAGAGAGGGAGAGAAACAAAGCATTAGCAGAGGAGGGGCAGAGAGAGAGGGAAACAGAATCTGAAGCAGGGTCCAGGCTCTAAGCTGTCAGCCCAGAACCCTATGTGGGGCTCTAACTCACGAGCTGTGAGATCATGACCTGAGCTGAAGTAGGATGCTTAACTGACTGAGCTACCCTGGCACCCCAAAAGATATTTTCTAAAGGCATTACTGATATTTTGTTTTTTATTACTTGGCAAAGAAAATCCTCTTTGTTTTCCCCCTCTTTTATATTGAATGGTATGTACCTTGATAGCAGGTACTAAAGAAGATAAATATGTTTTCGTGACATTAAAATGAAGAGACTTTCATTAAACGTTGTGTTGCTGTGGCTGTAGTGCTTCTGTGTGTGTCCATGTATGTGTTAACTTCATCAGGTTTAATCCTTAAGTGTACTATTGGAGATTAGTGAGCACAGGCTTTCTATTTATAACCTCCTAGAAGTGATTTCTGAAGGAGGGCTAATCTTTGTTGTGTTATTTACAGCATGCAGTGCAGCTTGGTAAATAAACTGTGCACAAATACAGTTGATTGTATGAAGGAGAATCTATGCAGAGCAAAGATGAATTGGACTTGTGTGCTCAGTGCTAATCCCTCATGGTTTTGTATTTGTGCCAAAGTACTTGGGGTAATAGTGATTGAGAAGAGCCACATGGTGTTTTAAATAGAGTCATGGGAATTTGTCCCATGATACAACTGAGTAACTATACAGAACATCCATCAGTACTGACCACACCACCAAATATTGCATTGTGGCATCAACCCAAGATATTATATTTACCCAATCACTGGCTTTACATTTACCTCAATCTATTTCAAGACAAGAAATGAAATGCTTGCTGCAAAATTACATTTCCAGCAATTTCTGATAAAGGAAGGAGATGAACTTTGAATGGAGCAATTGTTTTCTAAATGGATTTTTAAGACCTGGTATATTGGGTCTTGAGTTCATTGATTTGGATTGGACCAAGAGACAGGTTGAAAGGGGACATCTTTCCTGTAGAGAGAGTTGGAGATTGCTTGTTCCCTGAATCAAAGGCCTCAGGCCAAACTGAAAAACCTGCTCACAGAGCAAATTTCTTTTCATTCCTTAAAATAAAATTTCAAAATCCTATAAGCATGAGGACATCTTAAATCTTTTAGGACATTTAAAGACAAAAATATATTAGTTCAGTAGATGGTTCAAAGAATTGAAAATGGGATATAGGACCTTTCACCCCTGGGTTACCATTTGATGAATGCCACCAAGATTTAAACTGATCATAATTCTTTTTATTGGTTGAACTATGGTAGCTTAAGGAATGGTCATAAGCTTTTCATCACGGTGGGAACCCTTGGATTCCCAGATAGAAGGATTTCAGAAACTTAATGAAAAGCTAAGCTAGTTGTTAGAATACATTTACTTATAATAAACCACCAGAATAAAAGGGTAAATTTTCCCCAGCTCAACATCTAGTTATTTCAAAATTTGTAAACATAAAGGACTTTGTCTTATCCCCAGCTAAAATAACTACCAATCTTTCTGTTCATTAAATCAAATACAGTTTTTAATGTCACAAAGCTATTTGCTTTAGTATTATCCTATGAAAATAAATTACATTAATAGAAAAGTTTAATATTGTTTCTTATGACTGTTAATTTTTCATCCTTTAAACATATAAAAGGTAAATAAAAATATACAGATAGTATTTTCTCTCTTTTCATACTTTTGGAAGTTTGATTTCTCCACCCCTAAGGCGAATGAATTGGCTTTTCTCCTCCTTCTTTGGTAAATATTTCCCATTAGAATTTAATTTAAAAATACATAAAACATCTGTACAAACGAGTGACATGGAAATTCCAAGGTATTTTGAGGAGAACCCGAGAGGTTCTTGTGTAGCCAATGACCAGTTTTATCCCTACCTTGCTTTTAAACTGTTGCTGAGTTCAGAGGATGGTTAGGTACCAAGAATCTCTCATCAAGGGATTTTGCCTTTAAAGAGCATCTATATGATAGGACTATTCAGTGATCCTGTGGATGCATTCTGTTTAAAGAATCAGGTCATGTACACTGTGGCACAGAGAGTTCCTTATTTCTACACGAAGAATGTTAGAAGTGCTTAACAACAACAACAACAACAACAACAACAACAACAACAAAAACCTTGCAATGTTCTCCTTGTGGGTAAATCCAGGGTTATTAATTTGATTTTGAATTCCCCCCCAACCTGTTTTTCTCTTCAAAATATAGATAAAAGGTGCCCCTGGGTAGCCCAATTGGTCGAGTGTCTGACTCTTGGTTTTGGCTCAGGACATGATCCCAGGGTTGGGCTGGGCTCTGGTTAGCATGGAGCCTGCTTGAGATTTTCTTTCTCTTTTTTCCTCTGCCTGTCTCCCCTGCTTGTGAACATGCTCTTTCAGTCTCTTAAAAATAAGAAGAAGAAAGATAAATAGCTCTGAAATTGAAAATGAATTGTCCATTTCAGGCTTATAAATAATCCAAAGTCTTACAGATGGATGGCATAAAATTCCAAATGACTTCAAAATGAACCGAAGAGGTCATATTTTAATTTATAATAGAAAATGGTGGGATGATACAGTCAAATTGTGTCCAACCCTCTCACTTCCTCAGTGTTCAGTATTCACAACTGCTCTCCCTCTTTCCCTTCCCCAACTTCCTCCCTTCCTTCTTTCTTCCTCTTTGTTTCTTTCATGAGGAAAAGAAAATCAGCATATTATGCTTTTGACTTTTCCATTATTGCTTCATTTTTTGGAGGAGACTAGATGGCATATATCCTAATGGCTGTTCAAATAGAATTTAAATATCCTTACAAACAGGTTAATGTCAATAAATTATACTCCTGAAGTACTTAAGGACATAACAAATTAGAGTACTGAACAAATTTTAGTTGATGGTTTTGAAAATCATGTTTAATGGTGGAGTTAGAAGTTCAAAGCTGGTAAAATTTTCAAGCTCACATCCTAATTGAATGTGGTGATTTCAATGTGCCATTTATCATTTTACATTCTTCCATCAAATCTGCATCCCCTCAAACATTCTATTATCTATGAAAAAAAAACAGTATTAATGGGAAAACATGAAATTGGATTATTCAGGGACTATATTTTACAATACAGAATTATCAAAAGTGATAACTAATGATGTACTATATCTATGCACTATACCGTATTCAAGTTCTCCAATTTTGCCTAAGATTGTATAGGATGTGGAAAAAAATATTTATGCATGTTAACTACAAATAAATAAACAGAAATACTTCTTTTTAGTATGTTCCGTATACGGAATTATTTTTGTGGTGGCTTTTGTTTTGGAATTTTGTTTTCATTCTGTATTAGTTTAGCTCTTGTGTCACTTTGCCTTTAAGTTATCTATGATGTTAAATCTACATTGTACAGTGTGCATAAATTTAATGACAATATAATCTACCTCAAGATTTGAGTAAATACTTTTGTGGCTTACATTATCATAATTATCTCTGATTAGTAGCTTCTCCTTCAACAGATTCATAAATTTCATGAATCAAGTCCACATCCTACCCATACTTTCCATTCTACACACACTTAGATGTAAAGCTATCCATTCATGAAACCACACAATATTTGTGGGCACTGGGTAATTTACTGAACAATTTAGTAAAGGGTAACAATCAACATCCCCAAAATAGAGTCCTTTTAAGACTACCTGATAGCTTTCATTATTCTGTAAAATTAGTTGTATTGTTGTTTTTTTTTCTACTTCATCAAGTCTTCACTAGTAAATTATTCACCTGTCATGTCTGCTCAAATAATGTATGTTCTTATGACACTTTTTGATTATTTTTCCTTCCTTTCCTCTTGTCCCTTTTCATTTTGGAGAAATCACTACAGAAACAAACAAAATGGCTCTATATTTCTGATGCAAAGGAATTTAATCCCTCCCTTCATTCTTCCCCTTTCCATTTAGACCCTGCCACGGACTCTTTTTCTCCATCAAAGAGGTTGTTTGTTTGAATTTCTCTTTCCAAGATGTTTCCTAACAAGGAAAGTTAACCCTAAAGACAAATTATTGTTCTGTTTTTTAATACTCTAAGTACTTATGAAGTATTAGAGGTTTTACTTATTTCTCTGATAACATGCTTAGTTTATAAAAGCCTACTTAAAATGACTAATAAATTAGAAAGAGTACAGTTCATTTAACAATAATAGGTGGAATTTTTTTGCCCATATACAATCCAGTTTTCCAAGGTCATATCTTCCCCTAAGAATATGAGAGCCTGGGGGAGCCTAGGTGGTCCAGTCTCTTGAGCAGAGACTCAGGTTGTGGTATCACCCCACTTGGCTTCACGTGTTGAGCATGGAGCCTACTTAAGAATCTCTCTACCTCTCCCCACCCCCCCTACCCCTACCCCCTGCTTGCACTCTCTCACTCTCTAAAATAAAATAAAATCTCAAAAAGCAATATGAGGGCCTGGTAACCACTCAGCAATTTGTCATTAGTTGGTCCCTAACCAAATATCGTATAGTTAATTATCATCCTGAAATCAATTTCCTTTCCACTGCAAGTATATGGGAACATTTCCAATGGAATCCTAGTTAAATTCACACATTAAGATGGCAGTGACTTCAATGGTACCTTTTTTTTAATTCAACTTATTCATTTCCTACTATATGCCAATCATAACATGAGATCCTGAAATTATAGCAGTGTATACAAAAGACACTGAGCCATCCCTCACAGAGCTCACTAGTAGAAAAGGTAGATCTTTCTCCAAGCCATATCCTTCTGTTCAGCTTCCAGTGTCCTAAAAATCAATAATTCCAGGGCAGTGTGCTTCAATTTGAAATCTTAATATGTCTTGTGAATATTTCCTAGCATGAATTGAATATAAATAAATAATAATACTGTGAAATATACCACTGGCATCAGTAAATTAACTGTATGATGAACTCCCCAGAAGAGCACCTAAAAAACATATCCATGGATTACATCTAAGTTTATTACACTTAAAGTAAGGTAGAACGCCATCTTGACATTGTTTAAGTAGGGTCTCAGGGAATTCAGGAGAAGATATTTATAGGATTTTAAGGCCTGGGCTAGATGATTACATGGTGAATCCTCTAAGTCTAGAAACTAGTTGGTATTGGGCAGAGTTCATGACATAATAGCTTTGGATTGGAGAACAAGTAACTTTGAGCAAGCTGTTAAAAGTTAGTCTTATAAGTAAGTTCAGTTGCTTCATAGTTTTCCAAGAATATGTATTTTGCAAAACAAGTAGCTGAGTTATTTTTGGTTATTTTGAATATTATTTAGTATAGGAAAAGGAACATATACCCAATATCAACATTGTATAATAAAGGAAATCAGAAATTGTTTTTTTTTTTTTAAGTAGGCTTCATACCCAACATGGAGCCTAACATGGGGTTTGAACTCATGACTGTGAGTTCAAGACCTGAGCTGAGATCAAGAGTTGGACACTTAACTGACCAAGCCACCCAGGTTCCCCTGAAACATTTAATTTTGTTAGGACTTTGCCTTTGTTGACTCCTTTGTGTTACATACTGTAGTGATGTAGGACCTAAAGTCAACATCATTTCCTTCAGTTTGAAAACATATGTATACATACACGTTATTTCATTATATATAACCATACATGTATAATATTACATAATATAACAGATTTATATATTATATATTGCATATTATGTATTACATATATTGAGTTTTTCTTTTTTGTTTTTACTTCTCAGGGGTGGAGGCATCTTTCATGCTAGGAAAGGAAACGGAGGGAGCCTTTCCACAGTATTGCAGCAAATATCCTGTCACCTCACTACTATGAAGTTCATTTCTTTTTTTTTTTTTTAATATGAAATTTATTGTCAAATTGGTTTCCATACAACACCCAGTGCTCATCCCAACAGGTGCCCTCCTCAATACCCATCACCCGCCCTCCCCTCCCTCCTACCCCCCATCAACCCTCAGTTTGTTCTCAGTTTTTAAAAGTCTCTTATGTTTTGGTTCCCTCCCTCTAACTTTTTTTTTCCTTCCCTTCCCCCATGGTCCTCTGTTAAGTTTCTCAGGATCCACATAAGAGTGAAAACATATGGTATCTTTCTTTCTCTGTATGACTTATTTCACTTAGCAGAACACTCTCCAGTTGCATCCATGTTGCTACAAAAGGCCATATTTCTTTCTTTCTCATTGCCATGTAGTATTCCATTATGTATATACTCAAGTTCATTTCTTTATGGTTAATCCTACATGCTTCATCTATGGAGAGTCCTTTCCATTAAAAAAAAACAAATAAAACCCTCATTCATGAAAAATACCTTCAAAAATTTTTACAGTGACCTCCGACTTACAACAGGTACCACCTAAAACATTGGCAAGCTCTTTGGTGGTCAAATCTATCCTGACCTGACATCTTCTTATCTCATGATTTGCTACATCCTTACTATACTCCTGGGTGCTTTAGCCACAATGAATTCTCCATTACAGAATATATTTTTACCCATATTTTCTCCTACTTCATCAAGTGCTCTTCTTTGTCTGCTATTTAATGTTATTCTCCAAGACTCATTACAAGCATTTCATTCTTAGGGAAAATTTCTTTAATGGCTTAAGGCAAAATTAATTATTCCTAATCAAATTGTGCATTATAAACATAGTTTCCTAAGAAAAGCACTTTAACTAAACTTATTAATAACCATGAGATACATTTATGTTAGTAATACAAATAATAGCAAAAAATGTTTTTAAAAATTCATTTATTCATCACAGATAAAGGAAAGAAAGGAAAATAAAAGAATCCAAGGAAGAAGGCTGCATTGGGATAAGTGGGGGCAAAAAACTCAAAAAACCTGTTTTCAAAGTGTCAAAAACTGCAGCATAGGGGCACCTGGGTGGCTCAGTCGGTGAAGTGTCCTTAGCTCAGGTCTTGATCTCACGGTTCGTTCGTTCAAGTCCTGCCTCGGGCTCTGTGCTGACAGCTCACAGCCTGGAGCCTGCTTCGGATTCTGTGTCCCCCTTTCTCTTTGCTCCTTCCCCCACTCATGCTCTGTAACTCTCTCAAAATAAACATAAACAAAAAAAATTTTTATATAAAAATATAGGATAGAGCAGTACAATGACAAAAAAATTAAGCATAAAGAAAAATTTCAGGTAATGACAAGTTTATCAAAGTAGCGTAAATGTAACGGTGGAGATAAAAATCAGATGAAAGAGTGCTGAGGTGTGTTTGAGAGGAACAGTTATAAACCACACTCAAAAGTTTGGGTGTCATAGAGACAGATTAGGTAGAAGGACCCACACAGTCAGGTTTGGACTTCTTTTGTTTTGCAGGATGGAAAAACAACAAAGATGATACATTTGTAACTCAGGAGCGAAAGAAGATAATAGTTTTATCAACTCCAAGAAGATGTACGATGTGGTAGTCACTAGGTAAAACATGAGTAATGGTATTACTTTTGATCTGAAAAAGTGATACCGGATCTAGCGATGGGAAGAAAACGGGAGGAAAATGGCGGCAAACGTAAATAAGTGCCCGAATAAAGATCAATAAATATGCGAAGTGGGACGCAAGGCAGTTTGCTGAGAAAGAAGGGTGTGCTGGCTGCCTGAGACACTTTGAGAGGAGGTGGTCTGGACTAGCAATAGAGAATAGAAGTTGTTGATCAAGGGTAACTAAAAAGACTGATCAATTGCCTTCAGAGTTTGCTAAGTTTGGAAATTGAGAATGTATAATGGCAATAAAGTATACATTTATGTATTTTGTATCAGAAGCTGTTACAACATGAAACCATGTTTTGAGAAGGGAGACCTTTTTGAGTTTGTTTTGTTTTGTCTTGTTTGTATGTGAGGCGAAAATGAAGGTGGAAGAGAGGACGTTGGTGAGAGATACTCAGCCGTGGGGCTCATTTTGGGAAGGAGTCAGCTTTATCCATGGCAACAAACAACCCTAAAGTTTTAGTAGATGATAGCAACACACATGCATGATTGCTGACAGATGGACAGGTCAGCATTGGTTTGGCTGTGTTGTACCTTGTTTGTCTTCTTAGAAGAGTCTTCTCTACATTGCACTTGTCATGCCCACTGACGTCTCCTAGAACAAAGCAAGCCATATCACACGGTCAAGCAGAACATAGGGTCCTATACACATTATAGAGAAAGGCTTGGCAAATCTAAGATGTATGAAACTCTATTGGGAAGAGAGTGGATAACTGGGAAGAATAATAGAATATATTACATCTAGCAAACATGTGAGGCTTAGTGGTAGTATAAGGGTTAAAATGAAATGAAGTGGAAAGGAACCGAAGCGTAAAATAAAAAGGTGATGAGTTTAATGGGAAGAAAGGAGGCAGCTCAGACATTTATATTAGATGGAGCTAATTAAAGCTTCTTAGGTAGACCACTAACCAGCAGTGGGAAGGTCTAGAATGTCATCATGAGAGAATGTTGCTTAAGAAATAGGGTGGTGGTATTATTATTTGAGTTGTGGAGGGCAAGTAATTGTGTGACTGAAATTTAGGGTTGTCGCCACATTATTGTCGATAACGCCTAATTTAATAACAAAAGCAATGGGGAAAAAGAAGCCGGTGAAATTCCTTGCCCTTCAGGAAAATGGAGGAGTAGCCTGGGAGTAGATGAATATAAAAATATAGAGTGGGTATTGAACACTTCCTTTTGCACTACAAAACTCTCCACTCTACCCCAACAACAAATAAGAAGCTAAAGAGACGGAAAAATCAATAACTCTTTGGTCCTATTACTTTGGTCCATAAGAGGGGGGAGGACAAGGCAACCACCTCAAGGTTGGAGACGGGTGAGCAAATAAAGAAGTTGGGCTCCCAGAGCAGAGGCTGCTGGGCAGAGGCTGCTGCAGGAACCAGTGGCTGGAGAGGAAAACCAGAATGTCATTGGTGCATTGCTGAAAATTAGGTGTGGACAAATCTGAGTTTAAAAAATCTGTGGGGATCCAGTGACAGGGGGCCCCAAAATAGGGTGAGGTTTACCTCTAGGAGCTCAGTGAGATTGCGGTGGTAAACATCAGAGAAAAAATCCCCTCTTTCTTCCTGCTGGGGAAAGGTAAAAGAAACCGATTTGGAATATGTCAGAGCATTCTGCTCTGTTCAGTAAGGTCTGCCTCCTGCCTGGGTGGCTCAGTTGGTTGAACGTCCAGCTTCAGTTCAGGTCATGATCTCACGATTCGGTTCATGAGTTCGAGCCCCGCGTTGGGCTCGCTGCTGTCAGTGCAGAGCCTGCTTCAGATCCTTTGCCCCCCCCCCGCCCCCACTTCCCCTCCCCTGTTTGCACTTTCTCTCAAAAAAGAATAAACGTTTATTGAAAAAAGAGGAAAAAGAAATAAGGCCTGCCTTCAGGGGAAATTAACCGGAGTCTAACAGGCTGGGATAGTATCAGAAAGTAACTGGCCTGCAGAGGGAAGTAAACAACTCCAGCCCACTCTAGCCATCTTGTCACACCCAAGGAGGGAGAAAAATATTAAACAATTGTGAAGTGGCATAGGCTCCCTGAAAGACTGAAACCTAATCGTATAGAATGCTTCTCCTCTCCAGACACTTCACCACCACATTACTAAAAGCATATTTACAGCAGCTCCTTTCACTCAGTATATCCTATCTGACTATTGAGAAAAAGTAATAAAACATACCAAAAGGCAAAAAAAAAAAAGTGAAGAGACAGAACTAGGCATAGCAGCTAAGTGGGAATGATCCAACTGGGAATTATAAAACGAAAACAAAAACAAAAAAACTATGATTAATATGGTAAAGGTTCTAACGGATAGAGTAGATAGGCTATAAGAGCAGATGGGTAATATAAGGAGAGAGATGGTGAATTCTAAAAAAAGAAGAAAACAAAAAAATGCTAGTGATAGGGTCAAAAGAGAAAGACTATTTGGGAAATTATGTAATAAAACACTCAAAGCCTAAGTGTTGAGTAGAGAAGAAGAGAAGTACCTGGAGGCAGACATCCCTGGGGACTGTTTCAGATATCTGCCTATCACGGGTCTCCTTAGATTTATTTATTTTTTGTTTTCTATTTTTAATCAAAATTTCCAGCTCTACTGAGATAAAATTGACATATTGAAAGTGTGCTACATGATGATTTGATATATGTGGATATTGTGAAGTGATCATAATACAGTTAGTTAACACACCCACCACCTCACACAGTTAGAATTTTTGTTTTCATGATCAGAACTTACAAGATTTACTTTCTAAACAACTTTCAAATACACAGTATGGTGTTGTGAACCATAGTCATCATGCCATATATTATATATCTAGAACTTACTCCTCTTTAAACTGGAAGTTTGCCCCCCTTTGGCCACCTGTACTCATTTATCCTACCCTCTCACACATACGTACACACCCTCACTGTTGACAACCACCAATGTGCTCTCTATTTCCATAAATTCTTTTGTTTTCCTCACATAAGTGAGATCACACAGTATTATTCTTTCTCTTACTTCACTTTAGCATAATGCCGAGGCCATCCATGTGATTGCAAGTGGCAGAATTTCCTTCTTTTTATGGTTGCATAATGTTTCATTGTATATGTACGTTTTCTTTATCCATTAGTTCTTTGGTGGGTTTGTAGGTTGTTTCCATGTCTTGGCAGTTGTGAATAATGCTGCAGTGAAAATGGGAGTGCAAATATATCTTCAAGATAATGGTTTAATTTCTTTGGGATATGTACCCAGCAATGGAATCGCTGGATCATATGGTAGTTCTCTTCTAATTTTTTGTGAACCTCCATACTGTTTCCATAGTAGCTATGCTACTTTACATTCATACCCACAGTGAACTAGGGTTACCTTTTATTTATATTGTCACCAGCATTTATCTCTTGATTTTTTGGTATTAGCCAGTCTGACATTTGTGATGTGATATCTCATTATGGTTTTGATTTGCATTTCCTGATGATTGGTAATGTAGAGCACCTTTTATGTTCCTGTTGCCTATTTGTCTGTCTTCTTTAAAAAATGTACATTCAGGTCCTTTGCCCACTGTATAATGAGATTATTTTTTGGTGTTGAGTTGTGTGAGTTCTACATAGTGTGAATATTAACCCCTTTTCACATATGTGGTTTGCATATATTTTCTGCCATTCCATAGATTGCCTTTCCATTTGGTTGATTGTTTCTTGTGCTGAATTGAAGCTTTTTAGTTGGTTTCTCATCATATGTTTAAATCTTTAATCCATTTCTGGATAAAGAATTTGTGGTTTATATACACAACGGAGTACTACATGGCGATGAGAAAGAATGAAATATGGCCCTTTGTAGTAACATGGATGGAACTGGAGAGTGTTATGCTAAGTGAAATAAGCCACACAGAGAAAGACAGATACCATATAGTTTCACTCTTATGTGATCCTGAGAAACTTAACAGAAACCCATGGGGGAGGGGAAGGAAAAAAAAAGAGGTTAGAGTGGGAGAGAGCCAAAGCATAAGAGACTCTTAAAAACTGAGAACAGGGGCGCCTGGGTGGCTCAGTCTGTTAAGCGTCCGACTTCGGCTCAGGTCACAATCTCGCGGTATGTGAGTTCAAGCCCCGCATCGGGCTCTGTGCTGACAGCTCAGAGCCTGGAGCCTGTTTCAGATTCTGTGTCTCCCTCTCTCTCTGACCCTCCCCCGTTCATGCTCTGTCTCTCTCTGTCTCAAAAATAAATAAACGTTAAAAAAAAAAATAAAATGCTTTCTCTTTAAAAAAAAAAAACAAAAAAAACTGAGAACAAACTGAGGGTTGATGGGGGGTGGGAGGGAGGGAGTGTAGGTGATGGGTATTGAAGAGGGCACCTTTTGGGATGAGCACTGGGTGTTGTATGGAAACCAATTTGACAATAAATTTCATATATTGAAAAAAAAAAGCCTTAACCCTAAAAAAAATCTTTAATCCATTTCATTTAAATTTTTGTGAGTGGTACCGTTTCTTTCTTCTCTGTGTGATTATTCATTTTCTCATTACTGTTTACTGAAGAGACTGTTCTTTCCCCATCGTGTATTCTTGGTGTCCTTGCAAAAGATCAGTTGACTTTGTGTGTGTGTGTTGGGCAGGGGAGGTTTGGGGGGAGGTGGTATTTTTGAGCTCTCTATTTCTTTGATGGACCCAGATGTATGTTTTATGACAGTTCCATACTGTCTTGATTATTATAGCTCTTTAATATATTTTGGAATTAAGAATACTGGTGCCTGTAGGTTTAGTATGATGCATATAGGTTTATCACCATGTCTTTTGTTCAGTGTATGTTATTTACCAGTGGCTATTAAAATCCATTTTATCACTACATTGAAAGTAGTCTGCCTCTGGGTTATACCTCCTGTGTTCCAGAAAAGAAAATACTTCAATAATGATCACTTAGTGATGAGTTGCTTCTTGAACAACATCTCAACTAGGCCATCATTGTGAACTGTTCTTGAAAGTTCACTTTAAAATGTGATATGATGGAACAATAGGTCCCTCAACAGCACACAAACAAGCAGGCAGCCACCATACAAGAGTATAATCTCCATTCATTTACTGTATTCCTAATAGCCTGTGAAATGCCAACATTCCAACTTTAATTGGCTTCCCTGAACTGCCCTCTTTTTCCAGATACTTCTGCAAATTGTATTAATATAACTTCCAAAACAATTTCTACTATAACTACTTTGACCGAAAACAATAACAACAATAAAAACAAGCATTTACTAGGGTCTTACCAAGAACCAGAGATTTTAAATACATTATCTCACTTAATTCATGCCAGTAATCTACAATACAAATTGTGTAAGGTGAGGATTTTAATTAACTTAGGAAAAAATAGTAACAGTCAAGATTGGAACAGATGACTTTGAAACAACTTTTGTATACTGGAAAGTTACTTTCTTTTCTAGTCCAAAATCCTTTAGATATGGCATTAAAGGTAAATGCAGAGAATAATTACAATAAAGTACCTCTGTAAAGCACCATTCATATGAATAGCTCAAAGCACTTTTTATTACATTACCTCATTAATCTTTGTGGTATCCTACTGAGTGAGGGTGGCAGGAATTTTCTTTCTCTTTTATGGATTTTTTTTTTTTTAAAGTGAAACAAGAGCTTTAACTTCCGGGTGCTTTCTCCATAGCATATCAATGACTGCGTAAACTAAAAGGTAGTAGGCTTAGATCTCCTACTCCAAAATACTTCATGAATTTATTAAATCATACTTTTAACCAATAGTTATTGAGTGCAAATTTAAGTTATATAATTATCAAAAATGAAGGCTCTGAACGAACCTTACGATCCGAGAAAAGCTTTATATATTTGTCTGTGTTGTTAATGGATGCAGTAGACAGTGGGAGCCCGAGAAGGGTTTGAATTGGAGGTGACCTAATAAAAGCTACAATCTAGCATTATAAATGTTCATTTTTATTAAGTAAGTAGGGAAGGAATCTCTGATAAGCTTTGTCTAAAGCTCTCCTTGGAACGTTCAGCTTAACAGCCCTCTACCCATGACTTACACAGAGGCATCGCTTAAGGTGATTTGGTCTGAGTCATTCAATTCAGGACATATTTAACAAACCCCTATTGTGGTCAAGGTGCTAAATATAGGAGTGAGAATGTCTCTGCCTGCTCTTTAAAACTATTCAATCTCATGGGAAGGATGAAATAAGTAACTAAATATTTGTAGTATGTAACTGAATAATAATATCATTAGAGAGGTGAAACAAAGTGTATTGAGGTATAAAGGCGCAAGCAAGAAAATACAATCTATTGGCTGCAAATCAAGAGAGATTTCAGAGAGATTATAACTCACAGTAGTGCAGATACACCTGTGGATGAAGCTCTTTGACTTTGTATTTTACTCACAGTGATAATGAATAAACAATTTAAGCAAGCTCAATGACACTGTTGTGAGAGGACATTCGTCAAAGGGGATACATTTTTTTTAACAGACAAAGATGAACGTTTACTATGCATCAATGAATGGCTGTGTAATTTTCCTTGAGAATAAATTCGTAGAGAGGATCTAGCACCATCAGGAAAAAAATGATTTTGAAAGGTGTTTTGTACCAGGCTTACTTTTCCTGTATTATGATGATGTACATATGGCTCACCACAAAGTAATTCATAATTAATATTATAATGGGGGCTGGGACTCTTCCCATTGTTTGGCTATTGTTGATAATATTGCCATAACCATCAGGGTGCATGTGCCCCTTCAAATCAGTATTTTTGTATCCTGTGGGTAAATAAATACCTAGTACTACAATTGCTCTGAGGATAGTTCTGTTTTTTAACTTTTTGAGGAACCTCCACACTGTTTTCCAGAGTGGCTGCACCAGTTTTCATTCCCACCAACAGTGTAAGAGGGTTCCCCATTTTCCACATCCTCACCAACATCTGTTGTTTCCTGTGTTGTTAATTTTAGCCATTCTGACAGTTGTGAGGTGGAATCTAATTGTGGTTTTGATTTGTATTTCCCTAAGGATGAGTGATGTTGAGCATCTTTTCATGTGTGTTGGCCATGTGGATGTCTTCTTTGGAAAAAATGTTCATATTTTCTGCTCATTTCTTAACTGGATTATTTATATTTTAGGTGTTGAGTTTGGTAAGTTCTTTACAACAGATTTTGGATACTCTTTATTGGATATGTCATTGCAAATGTTTTCTCCTATTCCATAGGTTGTCTTTTAGGTTTTTTTGTGTGTGTTTGTTTGTTTGTTTGTTTGTTTGTTTTTGATTGTTTGCTTTACTGTGTGGAAGATTTTTATCTTGATGAAGTCCCAATAATTCATGTTTGCATTTGTTTCCCTTGCCTCTGGCGACATGTGAAGAAGTTGCTCTGGCCAAGGTCAAAGAGGTTGCTGCCTGTATTTTCCTCTAGGAGTTTGACTGTTTCCTGTCTCATATTTAGGTCTCTCATCCATTTTGAATTTTAGTGTATGGTGTCAGAAAATGGTCCAGGTTCATTCTTCTGCATGTCACTGTCCAGTTTTCCCAACACCATTTGCTGAAGAGACTGTCTTTATTCCACTGGATATTCTTTCCTGCTTTGTCAAAAATTAGTTGCCCATATAGTTGTGGGTCCATTTCTGGGTTTTCTGTTGTATTCCATTGATCTGCATGTCTGTTTTTGTGCCAGTAATGATATGGTAAGTGGGACTTTTAGGTCGTTTCTAATGGTGGTTGGGACTTTTAGGCTGGTAGACTTAAGCTAAGAATGAGCCTGCAGAAATTTAGCTATTACGTAGGGTATCCCTAAGCCCATAATAACAAAATGTGTGGAGACTCTGCAACTGTATGGTACAGACATCCTGTTATCTTGTGCCTTTTAAGACTATCCATTCAAACTCTTTAGAGATGACTTTTTTTTTTATCTGTATTTTTTTTTCTGTAATAGGATTAGAAGAGCTTGGTGGAACCTACATGCACTCAATACCTCCATTTCCTACTTCTACGTCTAGCACATACCTCTGCCTGTTACTGTATTTCTGAACTTCAACATCTGTTGGTGTTCAACACCATTCAGCTGTGTCTTCTGCTACTGTTACATTTTTTAAACTTTTTTTTTATTGATACATTCATCTTCAACTATTTTTTGCCTTACAGATAAGTTTTAGCATTTCTTACCCATTCATATCCTGTGTTATATACTCTTTACTGATTGAGGAATATACTCTTCTGTTTTCCTCTTAGTATATTCTTAAGTGGGACAGATTGTAATAAACATATGTGCTTGATTTGCCTTCTTTTATAATATTTAAATTCTTTAGTGTTTACTTATTTTTGAGAGAGAGGGATAAAGAGAGATCATGAACTGGGTAGAGGCAGAGAGAGAGGGAGACAGAGGATCCCAAGCAGGTTCTGCATTGTTGGCACAAAGCCCATTGCAGGGCTCAAACTCACAAACCATGAGATCATGACCTGAGCTGAAACCAAGAGCCGGATACTTAACTAACTAAACTACCCAGGTGCCCCTCATTTGACTTCTTAGATCATAAATTAATACCTTTTGTTTTGATTCAGGGAAGTGATAAGATCTGTGCTGTGATTTGAAAAAATAACATAATAGTGTATAAATATGGATTTGAGTGGATATAGGAAATATAATTGTTGAGGTTGTGTCTAGTCAACATGTAAAAAGAGATATATTAATTATGTGAGCAGTGGAAATGGGAAGGTGGAGATTTTTAGAGTTAAATCTGTGGAATCTATCAACTTTACTAATGTGCTATGAAACAAGTTTTGCTGCCCTGGAAATGCCAGATGTTAAAGAGAAAGCAGCATATCTAATGCCATAAAATGGAAAAAAAGCACATGATTAAAGACTTAATTTAAAAAATATTTTATTCTGAAAAAGTGTAACATCAATGGAAAAATTCATGAACCTGTTAGGATGACTTAAGTTGTTATAAGGTGATCACCTGCTCCAATTACAATGAAAATATAACCTCCAAAGTTATGGTATAAAGCATCCATTATTATACTTAGGACTTCTATGGGCAAGGAATGTGGACAGAGGCCCCAGGAGATGGCTTCTCTCTGCTCCACTGTGTCTGGTCTCAACTAGAAGGGTTGAAGTCTTATTCACTCATGAATTTGGTGATTAACGTTGGTAGTTGTCTGGAGGCATCTGTTTCTCTTCATTGAAGTCTGTGTCATCTCCCTATAAGGTCACTTTTCATTGGCTAAATTGGACATCCTTAAATCATGGTAATTAGAGTCCAAGGACAAGTGAGCTGACTTAGGGAACAAGTTGTTCTATTCGTGACCTAGCTCACTTCATCTGCTACTCATCTGACAGTAGCAGTAGATGTTCCTGTGGAAGCCTGGAATGGTGTTTTCTGTAGAGGACAGTTTTGGAAGGTTTGGAAGGTTTCTATCTGTGGAAAATCCCAGATCAAGAATCAGAGTATTTCTAACAGGGTATAATTTACTTGTGTATCTTTCTTGATCTCAAATATCCTCCAACAAGGGTCCTAGCATACAGATTCCATCAAAGATGGAGGCTTAGCAAGCGCCATTGTTACAGCCCCTGCTTGACAGACAAATTGGTTTTAAGAATATACAAAACATGGAGTATGTTCTAAGTATACAAACTTAGAGCCTTGTGGCTGGTGAAAGATCTCTTCCTTTCTGCTGTGGAGGGGCATGTGTACAATAGGAGCACTCAGAATCTGCACTGTGACCAAAGTGGGCATTAGGGAGACAATTCCCCTGAGGAAGGGTTGATTTGTGAGCTTTAATCATTAATCACTTTAAAACTGGTTAATTTTGTGCCTTGGAATTGTTGGACTAATTTGTTAAAAAATAAAACCTGAAGTAAGCGTTGGACTCTTGATTTCACCTCAGGTCATGATGTAACGATTTGTGGGATTTAGCTCTGTGCCTTGCTGACTGCACAGGCCTGCTTGGGAGTCACTCTCTGACCCCTCCCCTCCTTATGAACATGCTTTCTCTCTCCCTCAAGAAAATAAGTTAACTTAAAACAAACAAACAAACAAAAAACCTGAAGTACTCATTTTGTCAGAAACAAATCCATACATACGTATTTCCCTGTGTAGGTATGTTAGCCTGGAATGGTGTTTTCTGCGGAGGACAGTTTTGGAAGGTTTGGAAACGATGGTATAGTGTGTAGAATTAAACTTTATCTCCCTACTTTCAGTCTTTGTTTTCATCCCTCTTTTAGGTGAACCCCAGTTTGGGTTCCTCTAGTTGACTTGTTTAGTGAAAGTTGGCAAACATTTTCTGTAAAGAGGCAAATGATACATATTTTTGGCCTTGTGGGACATACAGTCTCTGTTATGGCTCCTCAACTCCACACAAAAGCAGCCATAGACGATATGTAAAGAAATAGATGTGACTGTGTTGCATTAGTAATTTACAAAATCAGTGGTGGGATGGGTATGGCTAGCAGACCCCAGGTTTTTTTACGTGTTATTACAGTGCAAAATTCAAATTGTCTGCTTGGTGAGAGAGAAACAGTATATGGAATGTGGGTGGAAGGTTAACTTCCTTTCCACATACTAGTCAAAATCTGGATTTTAACCTTATGACTCACTATCACTTTTTGTGGTTTCTGGTTCTTACACTCCTGAACATCTCTGGGATTCTGCAAGAAAATTTGTTTACTTCCTATCAGTTTATGCCCATGTAGGAACTTAAGTATTCTCTAAAGTTCAGAGAAGTTATTTGTTCTGAAAAAGCAGTGATTTCTCATATACCTATGTTCAGTCTTTCCGAAAGGCAAGGGATAAAAACAGACAACTTTTATTGACTCTCATCTCTTGCCTTTACCCTTTTGGGTTTGCACTTTACACCTGTACTGTGTTTTATTAGAGTATTAGAAACAAGTAGAGGTAAAGGCATGTCTTCAGCTGCTCGACTTCTGCCAGAAGCTGACCTCTTCCTCTTCTGAATCGCAGATTTCTACTGGTTAGCATACCCAACTTTTGCAAGTTTACTTTTAGCACCATCATAACTACTTAATGGTAACAATTTAATAATCTTTTTATGAAGCATTTTTTGAGAATGGGATCAATATAGGAAACATGAGTAACAACTAGAGAATAAAGCCTGTCTGGCTTTTTTATCTATCTAGTTAAAAAAAAATTATTATAGCTATCCTGGTTTTGCAAAGGCATATGTTAGCAATCAAACCAATTTGACCCATTTTGGTAACTTCTGCTATAATGAACAACTGGAATATTCCAATTAATATTTGGGTGGTTTTTTTTTTTTTTTTTTGGTTGGTATGCTTTTCAACATATGTTTTTACTTAAAAATCAAATATTTGATATTTCTCACCTTGGTTATCATCTGGGTATAATCTAAGTTTTATAATAAAGGTTGTATAGTAATAATTCTGCTATAATAGTGAAATGTTTAATTTTCTAATATCTTTATAGCTTATCTTTTTGCCAATGGGCATCTTACTTCCAAAGAGTATTGAAGAGAAACTAAAACTGGATCTTCTAACAAATATATTTTTTACTTCCCTCTAATAAAAAGGGTAGGATGATATTTCAGAATATGACCCAGTATCAAAGTGTAACTGTCGAGAGAATTTATGTACATCTTGAGGGCTTTTTTTTTTCCATTTTAGAGCAATAAGATAAATTACTATAAATTAAGTTTAATACGATCCATGCCCCATCTTAAATGGTGTAAACTAGTGTGGCATAATGTTTCTAGTTTTGTTCTATCCCTTTTATTCAGCTGTCTGGTACAAGAAAGTGCACACTTGCATTAAGGAATATTTATGCCCTAAAAGGAACTTTTCCATCTCAGCAAGCTGTGGGAATGGATAAGTCCTTCAGCTAATCACCCATAAACCACCGTGCAGTGACAAGTTTTCTCTCAGTGAGATGCTTTCTGGCATTCTCTACACAAACCAGTACACTGTAGGTAGATCTGAGAAATGATGAGCCTCATCATGAGACCAGTTTTTCTCGTGTTAAAAATCTGATTAGATACCCTAAGACTAATATTGAACTTTTATCTGGGCAGCATACACATACCTTGACAGATAATTCACTGGCCTGCAGTATAAACTAGACATTAGTCTTCTGATGAAGGCACTAGGACCCAGTAAATCCCATGAGTTATTACGTACGATTCTAAGAAATGTGTTCCTCGTATTCCGTAAAACTAAGCTTCAGGTATAGGACCAAGATAATGGTATGCCATACGGTATTACTCCCAACCAAGAAAGTAATTGTAGAGGAAAATTAAGCAATTGGTATGCTCTCTAAGTGTCAGAGGTTTTACTACCATATACCACATCAAGCAGAAATTGTTGGCTTCATGGGATAGTGTACTGGCTTTTTAAAGACCTTATTAATGTGCTTACTAAGAGTGGAAGGATGTCCTGCAAAATGCAGTAAATGGTGTGATCCAGTAGTCAATAAATGGTTTTCTTTCTCCTCTAACTGGAAAATATAAGTTCAGAAACCAAGGATAAACATGAGAGTGGTTCTGAATTGATTCTAATAACCAATCACCATTGTTGCTTCCTATCTCCATATGATTAAATACTGCTGGTCTAAAGATTTTAGTCTTCAAAGAATAATAGTTCCACTGAGATTAACAATGTTTTCACCAAATTGCATGCTGAGACTGCCACTTGATTTCTTATGATACTGAACCAATGTGGAGGCACAATGTACTCCAGTACCATTATAATGACATCAGTAATTAACCTTAATTAGTTTAAAGCAGATCTTCATTTGCTCCTTCTGTTCTACTCTTTACCATCTCCACTCTTCACTTTGTTCTAGGATGATAAATGGTATAAACCATGTCAGCAGTCTCTGATTTCTAGTTTGTTGTAACTATCAGGGGAGACCTTGAAAAGAATCTGAGAGTGAATTCGGTGTATTTGTGTTCCAGAACTCTCCCTTTAAGATTTCCTCATGCCAACTGTTCCCTGTACTCAAGGTCACTGCAGTGAGCACTCCATTCCTTTATCCCTTTAGACAAGAGCATGATAGTAGCTCAGTTGCTTAAGAACCACAGGTTAACGTACTGTTCAATTTGGGATTTGTCAAGGTTAGTGTGTCTTCCTTTGTTTAAGGATATTTTGCTTAAGGGTGGTTACATGATAATAGTGAAGAATGCGGATGCAATTATTGTTATTTGGGATGTAAACATGGATAGAAGCTGTAGGGATGCTAATAGCTAAGGTGGTGGAATGTTTTGATTGTTAACAGCTCTGCAACATTGTCTCTATTCTGAGCTCCCTATATTATCATAAGAAGTGAAAGATGAGGAGCTATGTTCTCAGTGTCCTTACTAAAACAATCTAGGTTAGATTCTGCCAGGTATTCGTTTGAGACTTTCCTTGATTCCTAAAACTATGTGATTTCATTTAAACTATTTCATTTAGAATTAATTTTGTGTGTGTGAAAGGCATACAGTGCTTTCTTTTTTCCCCTAGTATTTAAAAAAAATTTTTTTAATGTTTATTTTTGAGAGAGAGAAAGAGAGACAGCATGAGTGGCAGAGGGGCAGAGAGAGAGGGAGACAGAATCTGAAGCAGGCTCCAGGCTCCGAGCTGTCATCACAGAGCTCAACGTGGGGCTCAAACTCACAAACCACGAGTCATGACCTCAGCTGAAGTCGGACACTTAACTGACGGAGCCACCCAGGTGCCCCCCACCGAGTATTTTTGATTACACAGATGGTATATATTTCCTTTTAATATGTGTAATATATATAGTGTATACATAGTGTGATATATACTATGTATATTATACATGCATATAAATGTGTGTGTATATATGTATATATATATATGTGTGTGTGTGTGTGTGTATTTACTTAGCTACTATGTGTACATAACCAGAGTAAACTCAGTAAGGGAGATGAATTATTTATGCTTTCATTTAATTCATGGTGTGTTGTGAATAGAGAAATGATGATAATGCCAAATTAGAAATATGTCTAAGTTCTGTGGCTGGCAAGAAGATAAAACCAGCTAGAATGCTCCAGTTTAGAAGTATCAGGGAGGGTTTACTCAAGGTGAATTTTAGCTGAGCCTGACTGTGTGACTAAGAATTAATCAAGGGAACAAGAAACTGAAGATGGCCTCAGTGGAGGAACACCGTGGGAGGTGCAGCATTGAAGTAAGAAGAGCCCAGTGTGTGAAAACGACCTGTATTTTGATATTGCAGGACCACTTTAGAGTGGTGAGAGATGAATGCCGGGCCTAGGTCATGTAGAGGTGTGTTGCTGTTTTGAAACTCTTGGGCTTTTCCTAAACGCAGTGTGGAACTAAAACTGGAACTTTACTAGCTGGACATAGAATGGATGGATTCAAGACACATGAAGTAAGAATCATCACAAATTTGTATTACGTCAAGAAATGGTCTTTAAAATATGAAACTTTTTGCCCTTAAAATACTGCAGGTTAATTTAGACGTGAGTAAAGGTCTCCTTCCCATAACTATGGTATAAATTAGGAACTAACCGTAGTCATGAAAAATGATGGCAGCACTTAGACTTTTCATTGGCTAATTAAATTTAAGTTCTGTTTGTGAACTTTTGGTCTAGTTGGCCATTCATCGCGAAACACTCAGAAGGGAAACAATTCCAACTTGAAAGCTCTCACCGCTTCCTAAGCTATAGTTTCAGATGTTCCATCTCATTTGACAACACATGACTTCACTTCCTATTTTAACATTTATGTATCACAGCAAACATAAATCTTTGATTTTGTGTGAATGAGTGAAACAAAGAAAAATCCATCCATTTTCCACTGATAACTAGGAGGTACAATAAAATCTCCTTAAGGCTTTAATACTTCTTTTTTGGAAGATCTGTGAGTGAGTGGGTAGAAACACACTGTTAATTTTTTCATTACATTTTTAAGTTGAATGAGAACATACATCTAAAGGAAAACTTTTGAAGTAGATGATGTCAAACCTGAAAAATAAATTGCTATGCTAAAACTTATTTTAAAATCATAAGTTATTGTCATCTAGCTTTTTAAAAAGTGATCCATGAGTATTGAATAGATAGTATTTAGTTTAGTTTTACAACTTAGCCTTACTTGCAAAATTTCATGTTTCCAAAAGGAATATATGATTTGGTATTTACACAGATCAGTTTTATTCTGAATCGGAGAGGTTTTTACCTTATATTTTATTTCGTTTTGTATTTATTGGGAAAACTGGTTCAGGGTGTTAGCTGAAGCACAGGGGAAGCATGTGACACCTAGTATCATGTATGAGAGGTTGTTAATTAATTCATGTCAAAAATACAAACATGATTATAATTTTCTAAGAATCTAGTGTTATGTTCCCCTTGCAATCAATGAATGCATTAACTAACTAGAAAAATAATTGTGTTTTGTAGATTAAGAGATGGAAGCAAAAAATAATCCACATGAGAATATTTTTCGGAATAAGTAATTCTTCTATTTGACAACATAGAGATAAGGCCAAAAATTTAGCCATCATACTGCTAGTATTTCTCACTATAATTTATAGCTCTGTCTAGGTCAGTAAATTGAATAGGTAGATGTCAATCTGTCTAGTAAAATAGTCAGCATTAAGAACATTGTTACTTTGGGAACACTATTTTCAAAATTAAATTTCCTAAACTCTTCCTTGGCAAGCCCATACTTTTCTTGGAAGCAGGCAAAAGTGATTACATATTAGCATGAGAGTGAAAGTGGAATGCAGAAATGAAGGTTTTTGCAGAGAATAATCAATAGAAATGAGGTAACTAAATGAAAATCAAGAGTTTAAACTGTCAGTTCATCACTAGATTCCCCTAGGTAACCATGGAATTTAAAGTTGTGACCTTCAGTGGAAATAGATGTTCTTACAAATTGTTCCAAATTGAGAGTCAAAATCTGAGCTTCTCTGAGAAAAATAAGTTCATTAGATCTCCTCTGTATATTAAAAACACACACCTACACAGACTAACAATATATTAACCTAGTTACATGAACAACTGACTTGGATATAAATATAATTTTGAAACACAGGGTCAAAACAGATACAAGATAAGGAAAAACACAACTCAGATTTTAGATTTGTTTTTGATCTGGAGTAAGAATACTTCTTTGGCTTCGAGTCCCAGAACAACATCATCTTTAACATCACAAGGAAAATATTTATTTGCTTTTCTGTCATTGAGTCAAACTATTTAATCTATTTAAGATATATGTCTTATCCTAATTTATTTCATGTTACTTAATATCCGTGTAAGGATTTCTCTAATTAAATAAATCTTACTGAAATAACTAATTTGGGGGACATAGGCTTTTTCTTCTTCCCAAAAGCACTGTATTTACTCAAACATTTGAAATACCAAATGTGCTTCTATTTGTGGGGTGAAATGTAAGATTGTATTTCTTCCATATGTATGTTTTTCTCATCTGGCTATAGTAGTCAGAGAGCCATCCAGAAATCTAAACCTGAGGCAAAAGCAATTTAAGAGATGCGGATTGATTAACTAAATGTCCACATCATTACATTTTGCACATCTTTAACTCCTGTCAAGACTTAGGGATGCCACTATGAAAAATATCGCTCATGGGATTTTTAAGAGATGGTCAATCTGACCTACATGCTAGTGCTCATGACTTGGGTAGAAGGACCACCTTATGATGCCCTCTTCCTTGATTTCCTAGCCGAGTTTATCAGTATGTATAGATATGCATGGATAAAATAAAACTGTGCAATTAAATTCAATATAGTCAGTGTTGTTATTAAGCATCCAGGTACAGAAACATTTTATTATGATTAGTAGTCAGTTATGTTTAGAAATTTTAAGAGCTAAATGTGATCTGATAACTGAAAGCACAACTCTAATTGTGTATATATATATATATATATATATACATATATATACACACATACATATACATATGTATATATATATATACATATATATGTGTATATGTTTGTTTTTAATTTAATGTTTATTTATTTTTGAGAGAGAGATAGAGTGTGAGTAGGAGAGGGGCAGAGAGACACAGAATCTAAAGTAGGATCCAGGCTGTGAGCTGTCAGCATAGAGCCTGATGCAAGGCTCAAGCCCATGAACCATGAGATCATGACCTGAGCTGAACCAAGAGTCAGGTGCTTAATCAGCTGAGCCACCCAGATGTGCCAGAACTCTAATATTTTTTAGGTAGAGATAAAATAATTAAGAAGTTAGTGGAAAATAAAGAAAATAACATTTCTGGAGATGAAAATACAGTATTTGCTGTGGTAGAGGCTTTTATGTTTTACACCTGACATGTAATTTTAAGGAAAATATAAAGAAATGTAGTTGTAAGTGAAAATGTAAAAAAAAAGTTTAATGGCTTATTGTAACCACTCTGGAAAACAGTGTGGAGGTTCCTCAGAAAGTTAAAAATAGAACTACCCTACCACCCAGCAATTGTACTACTAGGAATTAATTCAAAAGACATAAAAATGCTGATTTGAAGGGGCACATGCACCCCAATGTTTATAGTGTTTCTATCAACAATAGCCAAATTATGAAAAGAACCCAAATTAAAATGCCCATCAACTGATGAATGGATTAAGAAGATGTTGTATGTATGTGTATATACATATGTATACACATACATACAATGGAATATTACTTGACAGTCAAAAGGAATGAAATCTTGCCATTTGCAACAACGTGGATGGAACTGGAGGGTATTATGCTAAGCAAAATAAGTCAATCACAGAAAGACAGATATCATATGATTTCACTCATATGTGGAATTTGAGAAACTTAACAGATGACCATAGGGGAAGTGAAGGAAAAAAATAAGATAAAAATAGACAAGGAGGCAAACCATAAGAGACTCTTAAATACAAAGAACAAAGGGTTCTGGGGTTTGATGGAGTGTTGAGTGTTGGGGCTGGGTTATACAGGTGACAGACACTAAGGAAGAGACTTTTTGGGATGATCACTGGGTGTCCTGTGTACGAGATGAATCACTGGGTTCTACTCCTGAAGCCAAGACTACACTGTATGTTAACTAACCTGAGAATATTAAAAAAAAAAAAAAGTTTGATGGCCTAAAATGCAATACAGAATTTTCTATATATTTAATATAACCATAACTATGTTTAAAAGTAAAAATTTGGAAAAAAAAAACTGGGAAGTGGGTGCCACTTTTTTACATAGAAACACGTTCACAGGCATTAGAAATGTAATTACTCAAACTTTATTAAACAACATCGTTTTTATATCTAATATTTCCAGGGAATTTTAGTTCTTGTTAATCTCTATAAAATGCATGTCATTGCATACTTGTTATATAATAAAGGTATTTTCTATCTCTTTGAAAGAAATTGACAGTTAAAATATGTAATACTTTTGGCCAGGGCTTAGCACATATTTTTATTGTCTGTTTTTACTAATTATTTTTGACCTGAACATTCTGGATCCTATGTGTATGCATGGTGATGCAGTGATAGTTGTTTTATTTATTTTTGTTGGTTTCCTTTGGTTAAAAAAGAGTAAGTTTGTAAGGTGAGTCTGAGCAGAAAATGGATTGGCAATATAGTAAAAACATGGATACCATGAGACTTCGTTTTGCTCATTGAAGCCCAATGATATTTTTGTTTTTGCTTTTGATTTTCAGTGTAAAAACAGTTGCTGAGTAACTGATGCATTAAATCACACCAGTGATGGGTGTCTTGTGTAGAATGAAGACTTAGGTCCCCAGGAAGGGATTCTTCAACTAACCAGTTTTTCATGTCGTGACATCAATGGCCAGTTGATTCTTTAACAGCAAAATCGTGCAGTCCACAGAGTGTAGCAGTCCATATTGTAACCTTTTGGTTACTTTGAAATATTCTTATCTGCTTTAGATAAATTAGTTTGGTTTCTATTTTGAGGGGGGAAAATGGAGTTGATGGAACCTGAAGCTCATTCTCATCTTGTCATTCTATGATAAATCATGTTGGTTACAAAGCCAGTTGTCCTCTGGGGGCAAATATAAAATTGCCTTACAAATATATCTAACCGATGCATCTAATGCTTTCAATAAATGTTGGCTTTCTAAATTTAGTATTAATGTAGATATATTTCAGAGATGCAAAACAGATGTATATGGTTGCATTCTTTTTTTTAAGAACTATTTCTTTACTAATACACTTAGACATTAAATGGTATAACTAGGGTGTGAAAAACTGACCTTCATATTCTTTTTTAAACACCCCTTTAGTCTCAGCCAATAAATAATTTGGAAATGAACCCTATATTTTAAACTTCAAATTTCTTTGATCTATCCTAAACTGCTTTCAAAGAAAATGAAGTTTTCCCTCTGATAGCCACTCTACCAAATTAAAAACAAACAAACAAGTAAAAGTCAGGCTTTGATTCTTTTTACCTAAATACGAACACTGGATAGTAACTTTTAACTGATAGGTCTTAACTTGTAAGGCATGGCTAATGTGCTTTAAAATTCTCATAGAGTTAAGACATATAATTCTTTAAATGAAAAGGAAGTTTTCTTACGTTAATTTTGTAATATCTAGGTAGACAATACTTTAGTTTTAAAATGCCAGATATATACATATTTCTACCCTAGTTTCAATATGTGAGCTGTGTGGTTTATAGTAAGTTTTGTGGGAATTAAATAAGATAAAATACTTTAAATTGCCTGGCATACTTCTTTTCATATCTTAGTTAAAAAGAGTTATTGTTGCCAGTTATTCAAGCCATTCTTACAGCCACATTGATACTAGCAAAAAAAGTGCTAAGATTCTGTGTATTATTTTTTACAATGGAGGAACTGTCATTAAGAGTAATGCCTGTGAAATATAAAGTACATTTAATGTTCTCAATAAATCTGTAATCTAGTCGTGACACAAGTAAATATTTGTATGACAAGTGATGCAAGAAACAACCAACATGGAGGTTAAGAGAAGGAAATAGATCATTGTGAACCAGAAAAGGAAGATAATAGTAATAACTGGCATTGAAGGCTTTTTCTCTATTATAAGGACCCAAGAAATAAAGCAAAAATATTCTCAGTTTGCAAAAGCAGAAGTTGAGGCTTAAGAAAGCTAATTGTCCAAAGTCACTCAGTTACAGAGGGGTACAGCAAGATTGGGACTACACAGAGTCTAACACAAGACCTTCTGTTGTTAATAATCACAAAGTACAACATTTTTGGGCAACAGAGGAGGCTTCAGGTTAATCAATGCATGTTAAAGAGCTGGAGCAAAGCAAAAACTACAGGTTGAGCATGTGGTATTTTGGGAGTGGTGAAAAGGTTTATCCACTTGCAGGGGAGATTTTAGATTGGGTTACTTAAAGTGTAAAGTGATGAATGTGAAGACATGAGATTGTCCAAAGACACCTTTGAATTCAGACAATAGAGGAATTAGTTTCAGCCTCTACAAAAAATACACACACAAATAGGCACCTATTTTTAGGTATTGTGAATAAAAGTATACAGAATTACTATGCTTATCCAAAACTTTGACATCATCTTTCTCTTCCTTAAAATTAGCTGGAAGCATCCATCAGGCACAGTTAGTGACTCAATATGGCAATAGTACTGCTTGGGCTTACTTTATACAGGACATTGATTCACTGAAAACTGACCCATGTTATTGATTACAGATAATGGTTACTATGAGGCAAAGCAGTATCATGAAGTTCTACTTAAACATGTAGAAAGGATTTTATAGTTTAGCAATGTGCTATTTTAAAAATATTGGTTTCCACAGGAGGCATATTGCATAAAATTTGTAATAAACACAATTTAACATTAACATTCTAAACACAGCATTTCCATACATATTAAGTGAACTGTAAGATAGGAGTTTTGTTTAAGTGGGGAAGGAAAGTCTCTTGTGTTACTCTTCATTTTAATGTCATAAAGTATAGTGGGTTGTGTTCATGTGAGTAGTATAGATGTGGAAAGTTCAGAGAGGGGCTTTCAAAAAAACCCATACAACCTTGAGTTACATTCTGGATACCCTTCAGACTTAATATAACTATGTAATTTGAAAATATTGGGGCACCTGTGTGGCTCAGTTGGTTAAGTGTCCGACTTAGGCTCAGGTCATGATCTCAGGATTTGTGGGTTTGAGCCCAGCATCTGGCTCTGTGCTGACAGCTCAGAGCCTGGAGCCTGCTTCAGATTCTGTGTCCCTCTTTCTCTGCCCCTCCCCCAATCGCGCGCACACGCGTTCTCTCCCTCTCTCTCTCAAAAATAAATAAAAACATAAAAAAAAAGAAAGAAGAAAATAGAATATTAGCTGTATATTTTAACTGTTATAGTAGTTTCATTTTCATGAATTACTCTTGAACTGACTTCATTGAATGCCATTAGTGATTTTGGTTAGAAATAGTCAGCCTTGCACCCAGGTAGTCTCTTGTGCAGCTAACTTTGTGTGATTGTGTCAGTGTGTTTGTGTGTGTGTGTGTGTGTGTGTGTGTGTGTGTGTGTGATGCGCGCGTGTGTATGTGTGTGTATGGGGAGAGAGGGAGAACAAACTCCATAGGATTCAGTCTTATCCAAATAGATTCTACAGATTATTTTTTCTGTTTTGAATGTATGCTTGTCAGGATTCTTAGCATTTATTAATGCTTACAGTTTTATCCTATCATATACCCTTGGCTTTTAAATGATAAATCCATAAAATTCAATAAAGCTTCCTTGGAGTCCTTCTATGCATAAAGCTTCCTTGGAGTCCTTCTATGCAGCACCTATTATTTTTTGGTACTTGTATGGAATTTTATATTTTCTGTAAATTACCAAACCAAATTACGTAAACACATCTGCTCATCTAAGATACTTCATAAACAGTAAAGATGGTTATAATAGGATGACTAATTTCCCAACAACATTAATTGTGGATATTCTCTGATTTTAGAGCACAATGGCAAGATTATACTTTCCAGTAGGAAATAATTTGAAAGTGTTTGCAGAACAGCTTTGCTCTTTGTTTCAGTCTTTTAATAGCGGTATATTAGATTATAACTGACTGATTCTTAATGCAAGAGCAAAATATGGAAATCTAATTTACATGTCAAAGCAAAGACAAGAAGGGAGGAGAGGTTGAAAGGCTAAATTAATCATTTTATATTTATAATTAGAACGTATCTGTACCTATAAAACATGACAATATGCACACTTTTATATGAAAATAGTGATTATATCAAATGATGAGTTTGCTCTTCCTTGAGTGAAGGAGCTTCCCCTCATTGGCTTCATGTTATTTTCACTAATGAAGGGAGACATTATTGATGTCTCTCAGAGAAACTTTCTTCAAAACCAGCCTCTTGAAATTTGAAACTTATCTAATCAAAATATTCCACTTTAGGAGCAATACCCACTCATTTTATTACTATAAGCTTAATGGTTCTAGAGGAATTGCATTTAATATTCCCTTTGAATCTGATTTTTCAAAATCAATTAATTCTTAATTCTAATTCCAGTTCTTCTGGGCCATTGATTCTTTTCCTCATTAGGCTCTTTTAATCACTTGACTTCCTCAAAAAGCAACAGTTCAAGTTTCTTAGAGAAAAGTTTTCTATAAAAAAATTAAATGCATATAAATGTAGCAACCTAAATATGTCTTTGCTACAAATACCTTTATTCCCTGCGTTTGTAGTGTGAAGAAGTGTACACCAAACCAAATGAGTAATCTCTCCAGTTCCTTCTGCAGGTATCTCTTCAACCTTCACTAGCACTCTTGAAGCCACCTGGCACAGTATAAGAATATTAATTGCAATGTTATTTTTGTACCCTGTTCTGTAATGAGCGCCCTAAACTTTTTAAAACATTGAAACAGACTAGAAAAAATGTTTGTGTATTCTGTCAAATGCATAAAGAACCACTTTCTTAAATGTTTGTAGTCCTTTTCTTAATTTGAATCACGAATATATGCGTGTGTGTGTGTGTGTGTGTGTGTGTGTGTGTGTGTGAATTTCTAGTACCTCCTGTTTGGAGCCTTAAACTCACACTTGTTATTTTTGCGATATTTCTCAAAATTTTTTTCTATCTTCATTAATGTTTTTGAGAACATAATTTTATCAGGTTTTTTCTAGAGCCAGTGTTGCAGATTCTGTCCAGTTTAATTCAACAATCTGTAAATCCACAAAACTGTTGGAGATTTTGGGGCAAATAATTACTGGTCAGGCTCTAAGACCTGTGCTGGGTGACTCAACATTCAATTTACTCATTGATTTATTCTTTCAAAAGTGTGAGCATCTGCCGTGAATGGAGCAGGTGGTCTGTGTCTTGGCATGATCTTGTGGAGTCAGCTATTTCATGTTAACATTAAGAATCTGGAGCAGCCAAAACAATATTTTTCTTCCAACTCTTATTTCTCACCCATAACACTTTAACACTTTTCTTATTTGGTTAGGTCTCATAAAAAGAAATGGAAATTTACTTGCTGGAACTCATTCCTTTAATTGATGAATGTCATTATCAATTTTTCTTTCTTTACTCATAGCATATTGCTGATAACCTCTATTAAAATGTCGATTCATAATCCTTCATATTCCTGTCACTGATTAGCTTTATATTGACCCTCTCCCACCAATTATAGTAAGGGCTCTCTGAAGACGGGGTATTCTTCAAATCCAATTTGATTTCGGTATATGGCACCATACAAGGGTCTCAGATGGAAGGGAGGTTTGTCAAAGAGCCAAGGGCTTGAAGAGAACGAATAATATCTCAAATGCACAGATCACCTTGAGAACACTTTTTTGTAGGCCATATCTATAAAATTGATTTTTAAAACAAAGATAACACTTGGCTTTTTCTAAAAAAAATTTCTCTGCTTTAGTGCTTTTTTAATCTCTGTTTTCCAAGAGGCCAGTGACCACTTGCTTTTCCCAATTTTTTTTTTTTTTTTGTCAAGAACTGTTCTCAAAAGGGAATCCTAGAGAGAACATGGAGGCACTGCTGGAAGGGAATGGACTCTTGATCAGGATTAATGTGTTACCATTCTGAAGTGTATATAAAATTCAAGCAAGGAGTATATCCTTAACCAGAAGAATAGGCCTCTAATTGGAAGTTTCAGCATCGACAAACTAGTGTGAAATGTGTTCGTGAGTCATAATACCAATTTGGTACCCTTTATTTTATATAAGATTACCTAATTTTGTTGAGCGATTTTAAGAAGAGTGGTTATGGCTTTATGCAAATTATTTCATGTAGTTCTAGAACAATGCCATAAGAAAAGTATTATCTCATGTTTCCAGGAGAAGAATCTGACATCAAAGAGATTAAGGAATTTGCCTGAGGCCACACAGTAAGGGAAGGACTCCAAACATAGATTTCTTTAACTCCCAATCTGTATTTTTTCTCCTGATTTGCATGTTTACTGGATTTAGACAATGTCTTTCTAAAAAACATGAGTTAGGTAATATTCCAGAAATAAGGAGGAGTTGTTGATGTTTATGCCTATATGACTGCTGCTACTGCTACTATTGTCGTTTATTTAAAATACACACACACAGGGGCTCCTGGGTGGCTCAGTCGGTTAAGCAGCCGACTTCAACTCAGGTCATGATCTCACAGTCCATGAGTTTGAGCCCCGCTTCGGGCTCTGTGCTGACAGCTCGGAGCCTGGAGCCTGTTTCAGATTCTGTGTCTCCCTCTCTCTGACCCTCCCCCATTCATGCTCTGTCTCTCTCTGTCTCAAAAATAAATGTTAAAAAGAAATAAAATAAAATACACACACACACACACACACATACTGTAAAAGTTCCTGAAATTTTGACTTACAGTGAAGGTATATTTATCCAAAAGCAAACAAACCGAAGACTGTAACTTTATCCCATACAACAGTAGTACTTAACCATCACTGTGAACTAGAATCATATAAGCTTTGAAAAATCTAGATCCTCAGACTCCAGACAAGGCATTCTGTTTTCATTGGTGTGATGTGAGAGATTGGCATATCTATCCTATTCGTTTATCTAAAATATTTAATTCCCAGGATTGTGGATGACTGCATATGTAATACAAATGTGCACACAATGGAATAGAAAAAGAAGCCTTTTACAAAAATTTTTAATGTGTTCTATATGCTGGGTAGATTTTTCTAAAATGTTGATTAGTTATTTATAAGCACCATGTATAAACAGTACAGGTTGAGTCTCCCTACTGTCTGAAAACTCATAATGCAACTGTATAAGAGTAGGCTAGTATAGTCTGCAGTACAAACCCTAAGATCTAAGTAGTTGAACTCAACAGTTCATTTCTCACAGGTGCAAAATTCACTGATTACCATTACTTTCCAAGATTTCAATACAGTGACTGGATGAACCTCATTGCTTGTGTCTTATTGACTCCTTACTCACTGTGATGAGGAAAGAAATCACAAGGAGAGGTCAGTTCCACTGTTAGTCAGAATGGATTAATCATAGTCCATTTGTTAGAACTATTCATAAATCCTCACATAATTTCAGGGATGTTGGGTAATGTAGTGACATGCAATATGCGGTTGACAGCATTGTTTCTGCCACAGTAAGTGAAATAAAGGGTTAGGTTTATCTGCTCTTAATTAGAGAGGGAGGAGATAGATAGATGTTGAGATGCTGGATGGCTATGTAGAGTAGTAAAAACAATAGAATTTTGAAATGTCCCATACAGCTTCACTCTCCTGAAAGAACAAGTTTTTAGAATATGCTTTTTCTTTCTTTTCTCCACCCTCTGAATGGGCCTTTTTTTCTGTTCCTGTTTGCTTTCCTGGAAAAATTATCTCTAGAATTTTTAGGATTGTAGTTACATAAGGGTGAGGTTAAAGCAAGCAGTTTTTCTTCTTAGCGTTGGGCATATAGCCCCATAAACATAAGGTGAGTCAGATAGCAAAAACTGTGTAGGTCAAGTCCATGGGAATGAAAGTCAGGTGGGTTGGTTGACATTATTCCAATGTGATTGCCTATGATAGTAGGGATGAGTTAGTTTGGATCTCGTACTTAGTACCCTTAGAAGAAAATAATCTCAAAATAAAAAGCTGTAAAAGGCATAGAACATTTATATTTTTCCTTTCTTGGTTACTTTGGTACCTACATACGAAAATATATGAAAGTGCATGATTCATTTAGGAAATTTGTTAAGAGCAGCCACCTCTACGTAGCTTTTGGTATACACAGGCTAATGATAGTTTATAACTTTTATTGAGTGTCAAATACAAAGAATCTTTGGCTAGTCCAAGGAGAAGCACCATTTGAGCAACAAGAGGGAACACACATTTTTTTCAGTGTCAGATGCTTGAAATCAGTTTTATCTATTCGCAATTAGTTTTATTTGTTAAGGTTAGGTGTCTTTCAGGAAATTATCTCTTCTAAAGGTTGTTCTCTCTCTATAAATTTTTTTTTACATTCAGTCCTTATTCTGTTTGTCTCTTGCTCCTCTTTCAATTAAAATGTCCTTCCAAATTGTTCAACCTGATTCTTGAGCAATTATTCAATCCAGATAGCTGTTGAATTTATACAAAGCTTAACCAGAGAGGCTCCTTACCTTGATGGCTGATAATCAATTGATGAAGAAAACCAATAGGATTAGTGTCATGTAAGAATATAATATTATGCATAGTAACATAGAAGCTGAGAAAAAAAATATTTGATAGGAGATATTAAATGATAGACATGGTGGCATTTAAACTGAACTGTAAAGGATGGTGATGATTTTCACAAATGGAGATGGGAACAGAATTACTTAGAGCAGTAGCAAGGTAAATAATTGTGTAGATATGGGGAGATGTTTAGTGGTGGGAAGATTAAGTGGTCCAATATAGGTCAACAAAGTCTGCATGAACAGCACATTTTCTAGAAAATATATGTTACAGCCTGTTTAGGGAGGATCTACAATTTCATTCTAAAGATTAAGCCCGTTCTATAAGCAGTCAGAGATTCTTGGGCTGTGGTTCATATGATTTTACCAGGCTTTGTGGGAATTACTTAAATATAGAAAAGATATTTAACAAGGACAACATTTAAGAGGTTATTGAAATTTCCTGTGAGACAAGATGAGAGGTGAAACTAACATAAAGGAAAGGGGATAAATGCCAAAGATATTTGTGAGCAGATCCCTTATATATTTACTGTGGAAGGGTGTGAGGAATTAAAAGAATTTTGTGGATTTAAGTACAGATGATTGGGTATTTTTTGGTAGCTTTGCCAAAGAAAAAAAACCCTACAAGCACAGACAAATTGCACTCTGTGAATGAATATGAGTTTAACTTCATATATTTCAGAGTATTGGTTTGGAAAAGAGAATTACTTGAGTTCAGCAGTCTGAACTTTGGTTACCCTGATTAGCCATACTCAGTAAATCTTATTTGAGCAGGATATAGAAAATTCTGTGTATGTCTGAGGTTAGATTTTACCTGAACCAAAGGTCCTCTAATCTCTTGTGTGCTATATCTGATTCTCATGTCCAAAACCTTATCTGACTGACCAATTGATTCCAGCTTGGGCATACTTTCTGATATCTGATTGCTAGACAGTTTTTTAGCAATATTTCCTTCTTGACCTCTACTTTTTTCAAACTTCATAATCTGTACCATCCCATTGGCTTGCTATTTATTACTACTTCTTCCCTATATCTATCTTGTTTTTTCTGGTTCTGGATTGTATCCTTTCATACTTAACCTATCACTGCCTCTGGCCCAGAAATAAGGCTTATACCTCACTCTTAGATACTATGATACATAATGAAGAAACATGAAAATAGAATTAAGATAGAAACAACTATTCTGGATAGTCTGTAAGGCCAATTCATTTCATTGGTAATTTTCTTTTCTATGTAAACAGAGGGTATGAGTGAACATTTGGGGATGGAATTGTCCGAGTCAGGGATTCATTCAGATGCTTAGTGTATAGATCAGGGATAAGAGTGATTATCAGCAGAAACTTAATCGTATGAAAGTCACAACTATTCCAGTTCTTTTCAGTACTCTGGCCAGTCATTGGAAACAGCTACCATTAATTGTCAAGTGCACTTAAAGCATCCTTTGATGTGATTACTAGAAGTCATTTTGTGCCAGGATACATGGACTTCTGGCATATTAAAATTGCAATGGTACTTATATACTATCTAATCCTATAATTTAGGATAGGATGGCCATTTTTACTTTTCTAGTTTTGCCACATTATGTCTACTGCTTTGTATGCAATGAACACTAAATGATGTGGTCATATGTGTGACTTGTATCGACGCAATAAGTGTATTATCTCAGCCTGAATTTCATACTGTTTTTCCGTATACTTATTTTATGATGAATTTAAAACAAACTGAATCATTTGAAAGATAGCATTTCTTTCTGTACAGCACATACAGTTCCCACAGGATGGTATTTATGTTTCTTTGAATGACAGTCAACACTGTAGAAATTTAGTTAGAAGAATTGTAGGTCAAAGTTCTTGGATGTGAGTGACATTGGCAGCATAGAGAAATGATCAGGGAATAAGTTTTTTTTGAACTTTGCCAGTCAATTTCTAGAAGTCAGAAGTTTTATAAAGAAACCTAAAGGAAAGGTTTGTCAAATGCAGTTATATTCTAGAAAAATGGAAACACTATGAAATAAGGCAGAAAACAAAATACAAGTAAGTTGAACTTCAGACGACAATTACTGGTAGAGAGGAACTTGTTTTTTTTACTGCTTGTTTTGAAATGATTAATGAATAGTTGCCAAGACAGGAGAGAGAGTTCCCATATGCCCTGCATCCATCCATATCTAAAGTTCACAATTCATATGATTTCGTACATTTATCAAATGTAGAAATTAACATTGGCAAATATCATATCAAGAAATTAACATTGGCAAAATACTGTTAACTAACTTAAATTCAGACTTGTATTTTAAAAGTGTTTTCACTAATATCCTTTTTTTTTGATCCAGGATTCGATACAGGCTACCTTGATTCACATAATTCCTTAGTCTTCAATCTGTGATTGTTTTTCAATCTTTGGTTGTTTTTTGGACCTTGACACTTTGGAAGCATACTTGTATGGTAGAATGTCTCTCAGTGTGGATTTGTCTAATGCGTCTCATAATTAGATGGGTTATGGGTTTTACGGAAGAATACCACAGAGATGAAGTGGCCTTATCACTTTATGTTATGAGTACATAGTATCTACTTGAATCACTTTTGCTGATTTTTAGCCTTAATCACTTGGTGAAGATGGTATTTCCAGGTTTCTTCCCTGCAGTTACTACTTTTTCCCTTTTCATATTCTATTGATTAGAAGAAAGCTGCTAAATCCAGCCACCACTTGAGTGGAGAGGAATTAAGCTTTATCTCCTGAAGGGAAGAATATCAGATAATTTGTGGACATGTTTTAAAACTACCATAGTAATCAACAAATACTTTGAGCAAGCTATATTGAGACCATGCAAATACCTATTCTCTCTGAAGTTTTGCCCACCAATTTCAGCTTTCTTCAGTGGATCCTACCACATATTAGCACGTCCTTTCTTCCTGTTACTGTATGAGACTTTAGGCTCATCTTGTATTTTTGGCCCCACCTTTAGAATCAGCATCTCCAAGCATCTCCTAGATCTGCTTATTAGAAAATGATACCTTGAAAACCAAGATACGTATGAATGCTGGTTCTGACCATTTGTGGTGGGATATCAGGGTTTATAGGCTATCTTAACACACAGAACTAGGAAATATATGTATGCATACTAACCCATCTTTATACAAACATTGAAGTATTTATCTATCTTTGAATCTCTTGTGATATTACAGGGTTCGTTCTAGTCTACCTCTTCTTATTTGTAACTTCTGCCTCTTAAAATAAGAAACCCTTTGCCCCATTTTTTGTTTTACAACTTAATTACTTATTTGTTCAACCAAGTACATGGGTAGTTTCAGAATTACCAACTAGAGTACAATGTTTATGCACAGATGTTTTTGTACATTAATTCTACATTATCCAGTCAAAACACTCTTTTCCAAAGTTAAATAAGTCAACTCCTTTTTATCCTTCGTACCTCCTTCTTTGAGATTATGTCATCCATTTTAATATAGAGAGATTAATTCTCCATAATGAGTATTCCATTCCAAAACCCTCTAATATCGTGGTCATTTATTTATTTTTCAATTTGTTCATAGTAAAACTTACTCTTTGTGGGTTATTGGTGTTGAAAATGCCTAGTTGTATATCTGCTGACACATTATCATACAGAACACTTCACAAACCTAAAAATTCTCTTGTATAGCCCATTTCTAGTCATCAAATAAAATTGGCTAATACTTAAATATGAGGAATTAATGGTAATAGTGTGGCAAGATGTCAATTAAATTGTACTTAATATAAATGTCTTTTTTTTTGAGAGAGAGCAAGTGCGATCAAGCTGAAGAGAGGGGCGGGGGGGGGGGAGAGAGAGAGAGAGAGAGAGAGAGAGAGAGAATTTTAAGCAGGCTCCATGCTGAATGCAGAGCCTGCTGCGGGGTTCAATCCCCTGACCCTGGGATCAAGACCTTTGGGGAAATAAGAGCCTAGGCACCCCAGTGTTGTTTTAATTCTAATTAGATGAAAATGGTTAGGATACAGCCCTACTTAGATTCTTTAACTTTCTTACTCTTGTGTATTATGTGTTTATAATGAAATTGAAATTTATTTAAAAGTGATATATAGATGAAGAATTCAGTATCCAACATTCCATATTGAATCTCCTTACTGATATTAATTCCATATTCCAGATTACTTTATCTTGACTTCAAGTCAGAAAATGAGGATCTGAAAAGATCGTCTCCTGTGCATTCTGACTCTTAGAGATTGGTAATAATAGTATGTATTTTTCTCAATATTTATATAATTTTAGGCCTTTCATAGCAAAAATCTAGTGGAAAACACTTTTGCTCCTGAGTAAAATGGTATTTTTACAGAATGGGACATGTAAGGATCATGACTTTCAAGGACTCTCAAAGAGCTTTAAGTGATAAAATTATAATGGAAGTACAGGCATACCTTGGAGATATTGCAGGTTTAGTTCCAGAACATTGCAATATGAATGTTATAGTAAAGCAAGTCAAATTAATTTATTGGTTTTCCTGTGCATATAAAACTTAAATTTATACTATACTGTAATCTATTAAGTATGCAATAGCATTCTTTTAAAAAATAATGTACATATCTTAATTTAAAAATAATTTCTTGAGGGCGCCTGGTAGGCTCAGTCAGTTGAGCTTCTGACTATTGATTTTGGCTCAGGTCATTCTCTTGCAGTTCATGGGATCAAGCCCCTTGTTGGGCTTTGAGCTGACAGTGCAAAGCCTGCTTGGGATTCTCTATCTCCCTCTCTCTGCCCTTCCCCTACTCACGTGCCCACGATATCTCTCTCTATCACAATAAATAAACTTTTTTTTTAAGAAGGAAAAATACTTTATTACTAAAAAATGCTATCATTTGAGGTTTCAATGAATTATAATCACTGAACAGAGATCACCATAACAAATATAAAAATAATGAAAAGGTTTGAAATATTGCAAGTATTGGCAAAATGTGAAACGGAGACACAGACTGAGCAAATATTGTCGGAAAAATGACACCAGTATGCTTCTTTAATACAGGGTTGCCACAAACCTTCAGTTTATAAAGATGGAATATCTGCGAAGTGCAGTAAAATAAGCTGTGCTTGTATTTGTTTGCTGACCGGGGTTTAGGTTCTGATCAAAATTACAAGCAAGATGTTCTCTTTCTCTGGCTCAGGACTAAAATTATACCAAACTAATGCTTGCAAATAACCTCCACTTTATTCTTAAGACATGATTTGTCCACAGTAATTTCATTTATTTTTACTGGTATTGGATCTAGGTAGTTGATTTAAATCAGCATTAGCAAGTACTACAATTTTTGTGCAACCTAAATAAGGTAACTCCCCTCCTACCCCCTCTCCCCAAATTTGGAGGAATCTGGAAAGAAAGATCACATTCTAGAAGTTGAAGCCAAACTAGGTTTTACATTCCTGGTATTTATCTTGGAGTCTTTTTAAAGATAAATTGTTAGTGTCCAGATCTTTGGCTGAAATGCATATGATGATGTTTGGAGATACATCTAATCTGAAGTAAGATTTTACCAGACAACAGTGACCAGACTAGCTGTTCAAAATGATGCATTCTCTTTAATGCCAGAATTTATGTTTCAGTGATATGCTTCACTGATGGAAATAATAATGGTTACCACTCATTGGTCATCTAACTAACTGTAATTTACCAAGCACCCTAGAAGGTACACATCATCAGCATCATTTTATTTTGAGACTCAGAGCTGTTTGAAAGGAATGACTTAAAGTACCACTGGTAAATCTGAGTTTAACATCTTGCTGCTTGCATTATTCCTCATTTTTTCTCATGAAGCAGTATTAATTCATTCAGCATTTTCATTTTCATGAGAGACAATAACTCTGACCAGGAATTGCTAGAAAGGAGAGGTAACTGGACTCCAAGATGAATTTCAAACCTGCTTCACTAACTGTAGTCCTCAGGCCTCCATGTTCTAATGTTCTAATGTTTAGTTTGTACACTCTATTTGTCAATCACTATTTCCAAATTCTGCAGTTCAGCCCACCAAATGCCTTTCAGTTGGCAAACGACATATTTTGACTTTTAACAATAGTGCGTTCTCCTCAGTTATGTTACATTACATTCTTACAGCAACGTTATACTCGTAGAAGGTGACTGGACAGAGTGTTAGACGAACATTCCAGCCTGACTTTGAATGATTGTTCTAAATGTCCTTATAGAGTAACATTGAGCTATTTTCCCTGAAAATATAAATTGTGGTATCTAATTTGATTATTTTTGTGACTGCTGTGATAATAAATGGAGTTTATAGTAAATGTACCTAACTCAATCTCATTTTAAATGAAATTTAAGTCTTTTCCCCTCCCAGTAAAAATGCCTATCAGCCTTTCAACTTGACAAAATATGTGAAACTTGTACAGAGTGGCCATCCTGAAATCTATACTTAAATTAGGTCTATAGAGTATAATGAATTATTTGGTAAGATTTGGCACAGATTCAGGAAAGTTTAGTAAACTTTGCAACATCCCCTTATTTTGTCCATTTCACTTTTTTTTTGTGTTGTCTGTGTGCTTTGTATGTTTCTTGTAAAAGTAACTGGAGAAGATAAATAGCAGACAGACAGTTTTTAAAAGTTACTAAGTTTCTGTATCGAGATCCCCTTTTTTGTCTGCATGCTATCAGGCATTCCATGTAAGTAAAATTAAAAAGATTTTTTGTGCTTTTTTAAAAAAAAGTTTTATTGCAGTTTTTTTAATTTTTGAGAGACAGAGACAGGCAGAGCACAAGCGGGGGCGGGGGGCAGAGAGAGAGGGAGACCCTTATGCAGATGTATACATAAAAACCCACACTACGAGTAATATTTCTCATCTCTTCAGAATTTAATGTTTTCATCATAAAGGAATAATAGAATGGGGAAGATAGGGTCTTATATAGGATGTGATGACTCATTAATTCTCACATATTAACAGTTTGTGTAAATCAAGGTGAATGAACATAAACTACATAAAATAAGGGAGAGGTTTAAGAGAATTGGTAGTAATTCGCTTGGTAACTAATGAATTTTTAATTCATGCAAGTTTTAATAGAAGGAACATACAAAGACATTTAAAAATTTATGTTGAGATACACTCAATTTCAATTAATTCACTGCACCACTGGAGCAGAAAACAGTTGGCTTTATGAGTATTAGGAATAGTGTCTGATTGCATGGTACCATATATGTTACATTTGACTTCTGCCACATTGTGAAGCATGATAGAAATAAAATGAATTCAGATCTGTAATAAAATGACTATATATGAAATGGATGTCTTGATAGAATTTAATAAAATGAAGCACTGTATTTTATGTTTGATAACATCCTAATTTGTGTCATATTTTGTTTTCCTTTGTGCTAAAATGAATTTGAATGAGAATAAAGAAAATAATTGGATAACTTAGCATATAAACATGAACTTAAAGTTGAGAAAAATGTTTTCTTTTTTTTAATAACTTAAATGTTTTACTTAAATCCAAGTTAGTTAACAGAGTGTAATAATGACGTCATGAGTAGAATTCAGTGATTCATCACGTACACATAACACCCAATGCTCATCCCAGTAAGTGTCCTTCTTAATGCCCATCACCCATTTAGCCATCCCCCCACCCAAAACCCCGCCAGCAACTCTGTTCTCTGTATTTAAGAGTCTCTTAGGGTTTGTCTCCATCTCTGTTTTTATCTTATTTTTGCTTCCCTTTTGTTCATCTGTTTTGTTTCTTATATTCCACATGAGTGGAATCATATGAAATTTGTTTTTCTCTGCCTGACTTAATTTTGCTTAGCATAATACACTCTAGTTCCATCCACATTATTGCAAATGGCAAGATTTCATTCTTTTTAATTGCTAAGTAATATTTCATTGTGTGCGTGCGTGTATACACATTGTGTCTGCATGTGTGCGTGTGTGTGTGTATATATACCACATCTTCTTTATCCATTCATCGGTGGATGGACATTATGGCTCTTTCCATACTTTGGCTATTGTCAGTAATGCTGCTATAAACACTGGGGTGCATTTGCCCCTTCGAATCAGAATTTTTGTATCCTTTGGAAAAATACCTAGTAGTGCAATTGCTGGATCTTAGGGTTATTCTATTTTTAACTTTTTGAGAAACCTCCATACTGTTTTCCAGAATGACTGTACCAGTTTGCATTCCCACAGCAGTACAAGAGTGTTCCTTTTTCTCCACATCCTTGCCAACATCTGTTGCCTGAGTTGTTAATTTTAGCCATTCTGACAAGTGTGAGGTGGTATCTCGTTGTGGTTTTGATTTGTATTTCCCTGAGGATAAGTGATGTTGAGCATCTTTTCATGTGTCAGTTAGCCATCTGGATGTCTTCTTTGGAATAGTGTCTACTCATGTCTTTTGCCCATTTCTTCGCTGGATTATTTGTTTTTTGGGTGTTGAGTTTGATAAGTTCTTTATAGATTCTGGATACTAACCCTTTATCCAATCTGTCATTTGCAAATAGTTTCTCTCATTCTGTCAGTTGCCTTTTAGTTTTGCTGATTGTTTTCTTTGCTGTGCACAAGTTTTTTATTTTGATGAAGTCCCAGTAGTTCATTTTTGCTTTTGTTTCCCTTGCCTCCCAGAGACATGTCAAACAAGAAGTTTCTATGGCTGAGGTCAAAAAGGTTGTTGCCTGTTTTCCCCTCTAGGATTTTGATGGCTTCTTGTTTTATGTTTAGGTCTTTCATCCGTTTTGAATTTATTTTTGTGTATGGTGTAAGAAAGTGGTCCAGGTTCATTCTTCTGCATGTCGCCGTCCAGTTTTCCCAGCACCACTTGTTGAAGACACTGTCTTTATTCCATTGTATATTCTTTCCTGCTTTGTCAAAGATTAGTTGGCCATACGTTTGTGGGTCCGTTTCTGGGTTCTCTAGTCTGTTACACTGATCTATATGTCTGTTTTTGTGCCAGGACCATACTGGCACAAATTATTATCATTAGTTTGGGTACTTTAAATAAATACTATGTAAATAATGAGCATTTTTACATTTTAATTGATGTTGATTTGAATATTTTATGTTTACTGTACTAATACTTACTGTTTTGAAGATGAAATGTTCAAGACTGTACTTCCAGTTTCCTTTTGGGTCTCAGTTGATACTACATATTTGTCTCACTCAAATGACCTATTCAACCTAATTTCTAATACTCTTCTAAACATACATATTTTTTCATCAAAATTTGTGACTTTGAATTACTTATGTATTGAATACCCTTCCATGGACAGTACCTCTCAGTGCCATTTAAGATCCACATCACTGAAAACATCTTCCCATCCAGAGGTTCCTTCCTCCCTCTCTAAATATCCTCAGTTCTTCTGCAATATTATGTTAAGATGTTTGAGGTGTAATTACTTATGTACACAAATGTACAGAAAACTAGAGTTGAGAAAAATTATAGAGCCTATCTAGGACATTCCCCTTACTTGGCAGTTAAGGCAATGTACATCCTGAAAGGAGTGACTTTGAAATTATGGGTCAAAAGTTTACTTTATCTCACCACCCATGTAAATAATAAAACCTGTAAACTCAAGGTGAGTTTACTGATGTTACCTGACATCTATTAGTAACAATGGGCTCCATCAACTCTCAAAATGATCCCACATTATAAGCGTAATAGTGTAGGGCCACATCTTCTTAGACCCAGTTCATGTTTGTGTTTCTTTGGGTCACAATGCATTTTTATATTATTAATCAACTGGAGAAGACTTGCCACTTCCTTTGCAAAATGAGGAAATAATCCTACATTTTTCCCAGAGTTGAGTGTAAATGTGTATGTTTTTAATTAATAATAATAATAGTTAATTTAAAAAATAAAGCATGAGTTTCATGGATAGTATGTGTAAATACATTTATCCCAGGAGCTTTTAAGGAACTGCAAATATGGCATTACTTTATCAGTCTAATGTTGCTTTACTTGAAAACCAGAATCCCTGGTTGATTAATCCATTTCAACTTCTAATATATATGTTACTTATGTGTAAGAACATGTTATATTCATTTTTTGATCTTCTATTTCACGTAACATTATTGTGTATTGGGATGCCTGGATGGATAAATCAGTACAGCATGCAATCTTGATCTTGGGATTGTAAATTCGAGCCCCAAATTGCGTGTAGAGATAACTTAAAAAATAAAATCTTTGGAAAAAAAATAGGTATCAGTGAGATATGTATTAAATATAAATCAGATGACATAGGACAGCAAATTGAATGTTAAAAGTGATAAGATATACGTAATTTCTGTCTGAACATAAACATAATACAATGTAATGTGCAATTACTCATACATAGTGATTCTGAGTGGATAAATCGATCCTCATGAACTACTGTAAATGATGGAAAGAACTGATCAACATTCACTTAATTACTTTTTTACAATAAAATATCTCAATAAGTCTGAAAGGAGCATGACATTGTTTATATGTTCCAGGAATACAGGTGGATTATGAAGTGTTGAAAGAAGTAAGAGAGGATATTATAGGAAGTTAGGAAATGAGTAGTGAATGTAAATACCCAACTCATATGAGACTGTGCGGATCTGTAGACTGTATCTGTGAAGCATGGAGTCACAGAGGTTTGGAGCTGGAAAGAATTTTAGAAACCATCTAGAATGAAAGTAAAAGAAACCTCTGAAATTCCACATAGCAAAAGTATATGGGTTTCTGCATTTTCTTATGAGACACTTTTTTTTGGATACTCAAGTGATGTGCATACAAGAAGGAGGACTAGAGAATAGTTAATATCTCCATTTTATTCAGGACAGGTTTAAGATTGCGAAATAAGTGAGTTGCCTAATTTGGTATGTGTGTATTTGTGTTTATGCATAAATATATAAAATTGATAAAATCATATTGATCTTGTGTTGAAGACACTTTATAAATTCATTTATTAGTATAATAGCCTACCTAAAATCTACTTTGGGCTTTCTACTTACACAAAATTGCTACCTATGAATGATGGTGATTTTATTTATTATTTTTCAATTCCTACTTAATTATTTTCCTTATATTATAACTCACTCTGGCATTTCCCAAGACAGTGTTGAATATTACTGGGGACATTGGACATTATCATATCACTCATGGAAAAGGAACTTTTTCAAATTTCACCAGCTAAATAAAAAGCTTGATGTATATACTTTTATAGATAATCTTTTCAGTTTAAAGAGGTACCTTTTTAATTGTAGTTGACGGTTGTGGTTGATGAAAGTTTTTATCGTTAATGAGCATTGGATTTGGCATAAATCTTTTCTTTTTCCATTAAAAATATCATGTTCTTATCTTACGAAATTAATGTGTTGAATTATTTGATTTTTGAATGTTAAACTCATTCCTTGGGGGACAGTGTACAAAGTCATGTTATATCTTTCTCTTCATACACGACTGGAATTATTTTGTTATTATTTTGGCTTATAATTTTCATTAGTGAAAATTATATTCATTATTCATTAGTGATTCATTAGTGATTAGATTGTGATTTTTCCTTATAGTTATGTCCTTGTGAATATTCTTTGTCAATGTTACTTTTACCTCATAAAATGACTGGGAAATGCTTGATATTTTTCCATTTTATAGAAGATTTTGTGTATGATTTTTCTTACTTCTTCCTTAAATATTTGTAAGAAATCATTGGTAGAATATCTGGGGCTAAGATATTTGTTGTGGGAATATTTTAAATTAATTATAAAATTATTTTTACAGATACAGAATTACCCAGATTCTCTCTTCTTTAGGCAATTTTACATTTATTTTCCTAAGACATTATCTCATTTTTATAAAGATGTTCTTAATATCTTCTTAGTAACTTGAATATCTAGGATATATTACAGTTTTTTTCTTTTAATTCTTGATACTAAAATTTGTGCCTTCTTTCCCTTACCTCAATTTTAAAACTCAGACTTGTAAGGAGTTGATTGATTATAATTTGTCATTCCCTTTTTAACTTCATAAAATATTGTTTATCTTAGCCCTTTATTTTGTTTCTATAATGTGCTTTTAAGGCTGTAAGTTATCTCTATCATGGCTTTGCTATAATCAATAAGTTCTAATATATCATATTTCAATATCCTTCTTTTCATAATATCTTATAATTTTTATTGGAATTTTTTTCATCCATAAGTTATTTTAAAATATGCTATTAGTTACCTTCTTGAGGGATTTCTAGTTTTCTTTTTATTGTTGATTTCATTTGTTTTCAACTTTTGGAGACCTGATTTGTTGCTAGTAGCAACAAAATAGTCATTTTTTTATGAATACTTTAAAAGAATGAACAGTGTGTCTTTTTTTAAGGTATAAAGATTAATTTATGTTGAATTGGTCAGATTTGATAATTGTGTGCAATTCTTTTATATATTTGTGTATTTTATGTTTGATTTTTTTATTAACTATTGAGAAAGTAATTTGAAAATTTCTCTAATTAGGATTAGGATTTTTTTCATAAGTACTACTTTCTTTTGTGTAGTGTACTTACAGTGTGTATTTTTTATCCTTTTTTTGTTAGAATGAAGGTGTGATTTTAGTAAGTGATAGAGGAATTGTTATTTTCTAACACCCTCTATAAGTTGTACCTAAACATTTAGCCTATTCACACTTTATGTAATTAGCTATTAATTTGGAATTTTATCTACTATCTTAGGATTTAGTGTTTGTTCCACTGGATACACTGCCCTCTTCTTCTCTTTGTGCTGTCTTTCCATGAACTCTTTATTTTAATATTCAACTTGTTATTCTTTTCATAGTTATGAGTACAGAATTAACAAAATTTTATTTCTACTTGGGAAATGGACCTTAGGTTAACTTTCACTTAGCTGTTTTCACTTAGCAGAGCACTGATAATAGCAGTATTTCAGTTGTCATACTAATTATAACTGATAAAGTCCCAGCAGCTGGATTGATAAGGAAGGCCGTGGATGAATTATAAATATAGGGTTGAAAGACACAACTTTGATTTTCCTTGTTTGTCAAATGACTTTTAAAGAGGGTGTTTTTGTTTTTGCAGGGATCTAGAAGTTATGCTCAAGCCTTGTTATGTGAAGCCTATGGCTTCTAAGATCAAGTTTCCACATTCAGATGTGTTGTTGTGTCACAGCTAAGCTTTCACTTGGTAGGCCAGAGAATTGTTCCAGAATTTTGGTAAGAATTCTCACTGATGCTGCCCGGTTGGCATCCTGAATCTCTTATCATCTCTGTTCTTTCAAACCTGAGTAAACTGTGCTGGGATAGTCAATCTACATCTGGAATGTAAAAAGTACTGCTCATGGGTGTTCTATCAGAATGGGTATTGTAGTAGTTATCTACTATATTACAGTATGCATCCTTGACATATAATAGTGTAATAATACCAGACAATCCCATGACCTTGGAACATTTTAACTCCATTTACCCTTTCTCTTTTTTTACATTTTTGCCATGAATTTTAGTTATGCACATATTTTAAACATAGTTATATTTGTTATTTATACTCAGTGTTATTTCCTTTACTCTTTATTTACTTCCTCCATTCCTATGTTTTACTCTTTAATCATTGCCCTTCTGCATGAATACTTTGAGTTTTTTTGTTTTGTTTTGTTTCTGTTTTTGTTTTGAGAGCGAGAATGCAAGTTGTGGGAGCAGAGGCAGAGGGATACAGTGAATCTCAAGCAGACTTCACACCAAGCACAGAGCCTGATGCAGGGTTCAATCCCATGACCTTGAGATCATGACCTGAGCCAAAATCAAGAGTCTAACATTTAACCAAGGGAGCCACCTAGGCGCCCCTCTGTGAAAACATGTTGATTTAATATTTGCTGAGTATCAGTTTTCTGCTGTGAATTACCTCAATTTTTACTCATCTGCAAATATTTTTATTTCTTTTTCACTTTTGTAGGATATTTTTACTGGATGTGTAATTCTATACTTGTATATTTTTTAATATGTATATTTTTAAATTGTCCCTTTTTTTTTTAAATTTATTTTTGGGAGAGAGAGAAAGAGAGTGAGGGAGGGAGAGGCATAGAGAGAGGAAAACAGAGGATCCAAAGTAGGCTTTGCACCGACAGCAGGGAGCCAGCCCAGTGTAGGGCTCGAATTCAAGAACTGTGAGATCATGACCTGAGCCAAAGTTGGACACTTAACCGAGCCACCCAGGTGTCCTTGTAATGATTTTTTAAAATGTTTTTATTTAAATTCACCACCTATTTAACCCATCTCTCCCACCCACCTCCCCTCTGGTAACCATCACTTTGTTCTCTGTAGTGAAGAATCTGTTTCTTCGTTTGCCTCTCTCATTATTTTCCACTTTGCTCATTTGTTTTGTTTCTTAAAGTCCACATATGAGTGACATCATGGTATCTGTCTTTCTCTGATTGACTTACTTCACTTAGCATAATACTCTCTAGCTCCATCTGCATGATTAAAAATCATAAAATTTCATTCTTTTTATGGCTGAGTATTATTCCATTGTGTGTGTATATATATATATACATATATACATATATGTATATATATACATAGATATGTATATATACATACATATACATATATGTATGTGCATATATGTACATATTTACACATGTGTACACATGTACATGTATGTATATATACACATGTATACATGTGTATATGTACACATATACATATATACATGTGTATATACATGTGTATATGTACACATATACATACACACACACACACACACACATATATATACACACACCCACTTCTTTTTCCATTTACCAGTCATTGACACTTGGGCTCTTTGCATAATTTGGCTATTGTAGATAATACTGCTATAAACATCAGGGTGTGTGTATCCCTTTGAATTAGTATTTTTGGATCTTTTGGGTAAATACCTAGTAGTGCAATTGTTGGATCATAAAGTAATCCTACTTTTAATTTTTTGAGGTGCCTCCATAACTGTTTTCCACAGTGCATGTACCAGGTTAAATTTCCAACAATGCAAGAGGTTTTCTTTGCCTCCATAACCTCACTAACACTTGTTTATTGCATTTTTTATTTTAGCCATTCTGACAGGTGTGAGGTAATCTCCTTATAGTTTTGATTTGCATTTCACTGATGCCAAATGATGTTGAGCATCTTTTCATGTGTCTGTGGGCCATCTGCATATCTTCTTTGGAAAAATGTCTATTAATACCTTTTGCCCATTTTTAATTGAATTATTCATTTGGGGGGGATGTTAAGTGTTATAAGTTCTTTACAAATTTTGGCTACTAACCCTTTATCACATATGTCATTTGCAAATATGTTCTCCCATTCCATAGGTTGCCTTTTAGTTTTGTTGATTGTTTCCTTGACTGTACAGAGCTTTTCTTGTGGATGAAGTCCCAATACTATATTTTTGCTTTTGTTTTCCTTGCTTCCAGAGACCTACCTACAAAAAGTTGCTATGACCAATGTCAAAAAGGTTACTACCTATATATTCTCCTCTAGGATTTTTATGGTTTCAAGTCTCACTTTTAGGTCTTTAATCCATTTTGAATTTATTTTTGTGTATGGTGTAAGAAAGTGGCCAGTTTCATTCTTTGGCATGTTGCAGTCCAGTTTTCCCAACACCTTTTGTTGAAGAGACTTTTTCCCACTGGATATTCTTTCCCGCTTTATCAAAGATTAATTGACCATATAGTGGGGGATTCATTTTTGGATTTTCTATTCTGTTCTTTTGATCTATGTGTCAGTTTTTGTGACAGTACCATACTGTTTTGATGACTGCAGCTTTGTAATATAACTTGAAGTCTGGAATTGTGATGCCTCCAGCTTTGCTTCTTTTTCAAGGTTGTTTTGGCTCTTCAGGGTCTATCACGGTTCTCTACGAACTTTAGGATTGTTTGTCTACTTCTGTGAAAAATACTGTTGGTATTTTGATAAGAATTGCTTTAAATGTGTAGCACTTTTGGGGGGTAGTATAAATAAACATTTTAACAATATTTTTTCTTCGAATCCATAAGCCTGGAATGTTTTTACATTTCTTTCTGTCCTCTTCAGTTTCTTTCGTCAGTGTTTTGTAGTTTTCAGAGTACAGGCCTTTTACCTCCTTGGATAGATTTTTTTCCTAGGTATCTTACTGTTTTTGGAGCATTTGTGAATGGGACTGATTTCTTAATTTCTCTTTCTGCTGCTTGATTCTTGGTGTATAAAGTGCAACAGATTTCTGTATGTTGATTCTGTATCTTGGGACTTCACTGAGTTTGTTGATCATTTCTAGCAGTTTGTGTGCACACGTGTGTGTGTGTGTGTGTGTGTGTGTGTGTGTGTGTGTGTGTGTGTGTGGAGTCTTTGCTCTATGGTCAGGAACAAGACAGGGATATCCACTCTCACCACAGCTATTAACAGAGTATTGGAAGTTCAAATCAGACAACAAAAAAGAAATAAAAGGCATCCAAATGGGCAAGGACGGAGTAAAACTTTCACTATTTACAGGTGGTATATTCTATATAGAGCACTAATACAAGTGCTTCTAATAAAGTGTTTCCTAGACTTGATTACTTCTCTTAAAAGTCAGCTGTAAGTGTATTTTTGCAAGACTGTTAATAGATCTCGCTTTTCTGCATACATCTTGATCTTGGTCTTAAGCCTATTGCTTTCTACAAAGAGTCATTAAATGCTAAGGAGAAGGGTGGTGAGCAGAATATCTGCTAACCTCACTCTGTTTGTTTTCTCTCCTTGATTTTGGCTTCTCTTTTTTGATGGCCTCAGCCCTCTTCGATACTTCTTTTCATTTTGTTAGTCTTTACTTTTTCTAGCTGATAGAATTGGTCTGAAGCAAGATAATTATTCTTTCATTGTATTTCAAAGTAGAAATCTGTACTCAGTGGTATGTGACTTTTAAGTAAAGTCTATTCTTATTTTTCTTTAACTTTGCCACTTAAATTTACAGTTGGGTAACAAATTCACTATGGGGAGAAAAAAAAAGGAGCCACTAGCATATTCTTTGTCTTGCCACAGCAGCCATTTCAAATAATGGAATTCTGTGCAAACTCATTTGCATTCGGTCCTAACCTGGATCCAAACTGCCTAATTGATACCTCGAATCTATCATTTGCTAGCCCTATGACCTTGATCAACTTGCTAAATGTCTCTATATTACAGTTTACTCATATGTTTATTAAGGATAATATTAGTTTTCCCCACCATGTTGTTTTTATAATGAACTCAATTCATTGTTAACTGTAATGATGATGGTGATGTTATTCTAACTAAAATATCAATTGCTATTGATATGACATGCATAAAACTAAAGATGATGTTATCCTGTATGAGATAGCTATATATTGTTATATAGTTATATTTCCCAACTATACTAATACAGGTGTTAATACGAGCACAGGTGTTGTAGCAGCTAATTTCTGTAGGTGATGTTTCGAAAACACCCATGGGAAGAGTATATACTTTGACCCAAACTGAGGTTGGGGACTAGTATTTCCATATATCATCTAATAGTCTGTATCTATTTTTGATCCAGTATGGGACCACTTTTTAATAAATTGGGTTGAGTATGGATTCTGTATTTCCAGGAGAAATCGTGTTTACCTGAAATGTGTATCATAAATTAAAAACACCTAGTTTTACCTTTTCTATGTATATTTTAACAAAACTTCTCTGTTGTGTTATTCAGGTGTTTTCTTCATTCATTACTAGATGGTTGAGAGGAATCGCTAAGCTATGAATTGCATTCCTTGGTATGTTTATGAAGTTCTGTGTTATAAAACTGTTAATTCATTGGAGTAGTTACACAGTTTCTCTGCACTGAGCATGAAGGAGCAGCTTTCATTAGCAGGTTTCACAGTCAAAACTGTTATTTCTCTACCAACATCTCTAATTTAAAACTCAAGCGACTTGTTTGCAGACAGAGAAATTAGAACTCGACAATTATGTTAATCATCAGTTATAAAAATCTCTTGAATGTCTTAGGATCTAAAGAACAATTGAAAATTCACTTTTTAATGCCTGTGTACAACTTTCTATCACATTTTTTTGTCATTTTGAATGCAGTGCAAAGGGATTTTTAAAAGCCATTTTTTGACAATTAATGAATATTGTTAACTTTTAAGGGATTTAGCTGGGGCTTGCCCCTGAATCAATTTACTAAGTCTTCTGTAGATGAGTAGAAATAATGAATTATTCCACAGAAGCTTAGATTATTCTTTACCATCCTCTGGCTTAGAAATTTGGGAGTCTTAGCTTTAGTTCATTATGTGATATTCTAGAAGGCTTTAAGATGTTTAAAGTCACTGATTTAATGCAATAGTGTAAAAAATTAGATTATTATTCTGTTCTATGAGTCCAGAATAACATAAAAACTTATTAATTGTTCATACTAATGATGTTATTACTTTAATATTTGTTACACATTAAATGTTACTAGAAAACATACTACCTTTGTTTTCTCATTATACCAAATTAGTTTCATTGCTAAGTCTCATTGTCTTTTAAAAAGTACCCTTGACAAGCAAAGCAAAATATATACATGCAATTTAATGTGATATTTTACTAGCTCGGTATCAGTGTTAATTATTGGAATCAAATTATTACAAGTATGAATGCTATGGATTTTTTCATCTGCAATATGTGTTACTTTCCTAAAAGAAAACATACTTAGAAAAGTAATTCCTGAAAGTTTGAAATGAAACATTTTGTATATTTTTCCCTATTTCTTTGTTTAAAAAATACTTTGTCTACTTTCCAAAGTTTTCTATAATTGTTGGATTATTTTGAGTAATCTTTAAGTGCTGATATAAGAAAAACTAATTTTTTTGTATAGAACTCAAACTACACATAATTCATACCAGGTTGGGGAACATTCAGAAAGCTAGTATATCATTGAGTGTATGCTGTGAGGGAATGTTAATATTAAAATAGTAATAATCTAGGGGCGCCTGGATGGCTCAGTCGGTTAAGCGGCCGACTTCGGCTCAGGTCATGATCTCGCACGGTCCGTGAGTTCGAGCCCCGTGTTGGGCTCTGTGCTGACAGCTTGGAGCCTGGAGCCTGTTTCAGATTCTGTGTCTCCCTCTCTCTGACCCTCCCCCGTTCGTGCTCTGTCTCTCTCTATCTCAAAAATAAATAAACGTTAAAAAAATTAAAAAAAATAGTAATAATCTCATAGTACCTGTAACTTAAGTAATGTGTGCTGTTATCAACATATATTTGATGCAAAATGTATATCCTGGTCCTTCGTACTTTTAGGATTCTGGTTTACAGGGCCATGGAAGACACTATGCTGTTGTTCTTGCAGTAATCATTGTCAGCCCTCTTCCCCATCAACTTAACAAAAACTCCTAAGTGAATTTAAGAGTTGGTGAACGTATTAGTGAATGTGGATCTACAATTCTTTTATCCAGAGATTTCCAAGAGTTTTACCTCTGTTTTGTAGTTTCTACACCACAAGAGGTATCCCTCAAAAAGGCTCTAAGCTCCTTGTGAACATGATTCATTGCTAGCAACAACATATAAAGCCAAAAATTATCTCTTATCATTTACAGAACATATGGTAAGAGGAATAATCAAGGATGGCAAGTTAGTTAAAATTCCAAAGAAACAGAGGGCCCGGGAGTAAAATACATGGCAATTCTTTGTTATCTCTTAAGGCATCTCCCAAATATTTCTATAGGTTAAGAACTAGATAGAGGTTGAAAAGGAAAAGTTAGATACACCGGTCTGAAATTGGAGAATATACTATTATAATTGGATGATTTGGTTTAATAAATTGTAACCTTGGAGTAGCACATATAAAAAAAATTCTTCCTGCTGCATTATTGTCAAATTGTCAACCCAGAAGTTTCTTCGGTCCTGCACCTCAATGCCTCCATTTGTAAAATGTTGGTCTCCAATATAAATGTAAAATATTCCCACTGTGTAACAACACTTGTAGTAGATAAATGTAGACATATAGTAAGGAAACATTGATCTTAAGAAGTGAGAAAAAGTCTTTGAATTTCTTGAGTTATCTGATTTTTTTTAAAAGCCAATGGTCAAGAAAAAATGGAAATACAACTCCTTTTGAAAACATTTAATGTCACATGGTAGCTCCATATTGATATAAAGGGATGTTTTTATCAATAAGAGATGTTGCAGGATTAAATGTCCTCATCTTGCCTATAGAACAGAAATGAGAAAAGGAGGACATTTTTGCTACTCTTCCTGCTTTCAGTTTAAATAATGGCAGAGGATGAGAAATCATGAAATCATCACAATGCATATATTTAGACTCAAAATTATGGATGTAGACTGGTGGTAAGATATTAGGAAGACCGTCAGTATAATGGATGCATGAATTACACTGTAATCATACAACAAGTGATAATCATAGGAAGAGGCAACTTCGTAGGGAGGCTGAATAGTGAGTGCCAAGACCGGGTAGAGAAAGGTTTAGGTCCATTCCTATTAAAGTTATAAATACATGTAAAGAAAGAATACAAGTATGGGGGGGGGGGCGCTGGGCAAAACCCAGCAAAGCATGAGGTATAGAAGCTTAAAACATTAAAAGGTGTTTTTAGGAGTGGTATTCCACCACTGCCCATAACTAAAGTTTCTGTACCCCAAGAGCCAATTATATCTGCTATCAGAACCACATATTCCAAATGTCAGTGATGTACTTAAGACTGGTTCCTGGGGCTCCTGGGTGGCTCAGTCGGTTAAGCATCTGAGATCTCATAGTCCGTGAGTTCGAGCCCCGCATCAGGCTCTGTGCTGACAGCTCAGAACCTGAAGCCTGCTTCGGATTCTGTGTCTCCCTCTCTCTCTGACCCTCCCCTGCTCATGCTCTGTCTCTCTCTGTCTCAAAAATAAATGAAAACATTAAAAAAGTTTTTAAAAAAAGACTGGTTCCTTAAAATGCAAATTCCTCCTAACCTGGCCCATACTTACCAAAAGAATGATGAATTGTAATATGGTTCTCCTAGTGCTGTGTCTAAATAGAGTGTTAGTGTTCTTTTACTCTAGAATGTAGATTTTAAAGTATAAACCAATGTTTCTGTATATTTGAACTTCACTTTACTGTAATATCAACAGAAGTCAACTTTCCAAGAATAGTCAAATCTGGAGTTTGACACCATTAAGTCTGTGGACCACTTGAAAGTCTTAACTATCAATTCACTCAAAAAATATACCTTGTATGCTTATGCATTTGGGGTATTGGGGATAAGAGGTCAGATAAAATATTCAAAGGAATTTTGTTTTTTTCTGTCTTTGTATCACTGCTTCATATTCAGAATCTTTCCCCAAATTAGAATCTGTTGAAAAATTAAAACTATATTCTAATCGGGGCACCTGGGTGGCTCAGTTGGGTAAGCGTCCAGTGCTTGATTTCAGCTCAGGTCATCATCTCCTGGTTTGTGAGTTCAAGCCCCACATCAGACTCTGCACTGACATTGTGGAGCCTGCTTAGGATTCTTTCTCTCTCTCTCTCTGCCCCTCTTTCTGCCCCTCCCCCACACTCACTGTCTCTCAAAATAAATAAACTTAAAAAAACTATATTCTGATATTAACATCATGGATTCATATCTTTATTTGTATTTTTTATTATTGTCAGGGAATACCATTATATTCAGTAACAGTTTCTGCAAGGAAGCGTCCTAAGAAATGCCACAGTGAGCAGAGATGAGAGTAACATTATATTCCAAATAGTCAAGCCTTTAATTCTCTAGGACGGTTTTACAGTTCACATGTCGTAGTGAATCCTTAGACCATCGATAAAGATTTATAGAAAATCACTACCTAAGGACATGTACTCCAGTGTAAAAAAATATCATCCTACTTTACTGCAAATCAGACCCACTGGGATTCTGGCTCATTATTTTGTTTGTTTTTGTGGCCTACACTGACTTAATCCTGTTCAGAAAGGAAATCTAAATCTCTCAGTATTTTCTCAGCAAAGAAGAGGCTCTAGAAGTTCTCCAGAGAGCTTGACAAGTAAATATAAATAGATTTCCTTTAAAAGAAAATGTTCTGTATGGGAGAACTTGACTGAAATATAGCCAATTCTCATGTTTTCTTTCATGTTTATATTTGCTTATATATGTCATTTTATAGACATACTTCTGACTTTAAAAATTATATGTCCTTACTTGATATTATCTAAGACAACGATTTCATTCCAAAAATTTTTTTAAAAAAAGGAGCAGGTACAATACTACCATTCACATTATTTTTGAATCTGTTAATTTTGAATTTGTTGGCATTAAGAGTATTAAATTCTGTGAAAAATGCCCCCTCAGAAGTGTTTTCTTATGAGATCTCTAGGGCAGAGAATAACAAGGCCTATCTGCCAATGCATAATCAACCACACTGTGGCTAATTTTCTATTTTTAGTGAAATTGACAATTGGTTATGCCTTACAACTGGAATCGTTGGCAAAGATATGATAATACTTTGACAGTACTTACTGATCCAGCAGGAAATAAACAATAGATAGGACTAGGCAAAAATCCATTCAATAAATACATGACGACTGAGGGGCTAATTAATGCCATTCTCAAGGTAGGTTCTTATGGGCAATTGGTAGTTCCAAGGCACAAATATGGAGATACAAGTGGGCTTCATTGTAATTCACACACCTGAAAACAACTTTAGGATTTATCCAGAGTGTGAGTCACAGCAGAAGCAAATCCATGGTTGTGTCAAATATTGAACAAATAGATGGGCAGCAGTCAGGATTCTAAAAGATGTTTGCTTGAGAAGAAGTTGGAGCAGATGCAGGTGTGGGGGACTCTGGAGATACCAATGGCAGAGGGACCTGGTAAGAATTAGCTAGTTTGCCAGTTCTGACCAAGTATGCACTGCTGAGGGCTTGAATGCTAGTCATTGGGGAACTGTGGTATTAGCCTAGGAAATTAGAAACATTACAGAGTAACCATGGAAGAAAAGGATGAAAGCAACAGGAGCAATATAAAATGTTTTGCCTCAGAATCTGTTCATGAGCTTAAGGCTACAGCTGGCAATGGATCCTTAGTTTTGTCTCAAGTAAAAATAATTTGACCAAGGAAACATTAAAGTCCATTTTAGGTTATTGATACCCAGGTAAAATTAGACATCATCAATTTGCAGAGGCAGTATACTTTTTTTTCCTATGATTTTTCAAAACATAGGAAAAAATGGTTGGTCTAAGATTGATCTGCATATTGTATGATTGGGCCAGTAGATCTAATAAGAGGTGAAATGATAATGCAGTTATTAATGGAATGTCTCACTTCTCATCCATCATGACCCTACATCCCTCGTGAACTAGTGATTATTAACAGACTTTGAACAATGAGCATTTAACTAAATTGTTGCAATGCATTAAAGTCACTTGGTACAATATGGTCAGTTTAATAATGTTGCCATTGTAGGAAGATACCCTCACCCTTTATCATCCTTTTAAATTTGCACTCCATAGTCACTGCTGGATGGGTTCACATTGGAGAGAGAGAGACAGAGACAGAGAAAGAGAAAACAAGAAGCAAGAAGCAAGTATGGGAGAAAAAAAATAAAGTGAAAGGTCCAGGTGTGACTACTTTCTCCTTTTTGCTTTGCAAACCTTTAATACTCCAGAATTTGAACTCTACTGTTGAACTGAACTTTAGCAATGTGTTTTGAACAGTACTTTTCAGGGGAAGTTCCAAATGATGGATAGGTTTTGCAAAGATTAATAATTAAAATTATTCAGTGTATTCTTGGGAAGAATCATTCAGGGAGGATGCTACCTTTTAATCCAGTTTCCCTACTCAGTAGTTTATGAATATATATTTTTGTGACTCACTAGAGGAAAATAAAGCTTTCCAAAACTAAGACATGATAAAAATTAATTGTATTTTTAAATGGTTCTGATGTGCAATGTTTCTCTTTCAAGGAGTAAATATCATTTAATTTACAAAAAAAAAATAATAATGATTTAAAGGTCACGGACTCTTTTTTTTTTTCTTCTTTGACACCTTTGTGCATTCATCTCATTGTTTGACTGTTTACTTCATGCATTCAGTAATATAAATTCCTTGGCATTTAGCTGGATCTTTTATCCTCTTGTGGTTTGAAGTTCTTTCCTTTTTTTAATTAGATTGACCTTTTGGTTCACTTGAATGCCCTCAACCTGACAAAGAATAACTGTTCTCTTCTGAGGCAACCAGAAATGAACAGAGAAAGAGTGAAAACATTGACATAAAATGAAAAATTTTGATGCAGTGATCTGGGTATTATAATTGCATAATCGTTACTGCTCATGGTCACTAATGTAGAGAAGTGCCCGACCGTGCACACTTCTCAGAACTTTCATGTGGTGAGCTGCTTCTCATCTTCCCAAGTGGACACTTGTGTAGCGCTCCTTAAAACTAATGTCCTTAAAGTGTTTTTAAATGTCTAATAACAGATGACCTATCTTACCTTTCTAACACGCAGTGACTGATATTGAACAGATAAAAAAAAGTGACTGCTCCTCATTGTCATTCTGTCATTGTGTGTGTGCATATGATATACGCACACACATGTATACGTGTGCTCACACACACACGTTTTTTTCTTTTCACAAAAGTAAATTTTAAAGAACATTTCAAACTATGGTTATTGGTTGAGGTTGAACCCAAACTGCGTCATTACTCAAACTCTGTAAGATTCCAATGTTTATTACATACACTTCCACACATAGCTCCTAATGTGTAACTCATATAAAATTATGAGACTAGTCAACTTATTTTGACTAGTGCCTGTGTGCCAAAATTTGAGAACTAGAGTAGGTAAGAATTTACTATGAAAACTTAGGTTGACTACAACAGAGCCATAATAATACTAATGCAAATTACTTCTAATATTCTAAGATCTCACTTTCCTTTCCCAAAAGAAAAAAAATACTATTTTAAAAATGAATAAGGTGGGTATAAACTGACTGATGCCAGCTCCATTGTTTCTGAGTTATCGACTGACAATTGAATTAGTTGTTTCGTCAGCCTGACCTGAATGTAGGAAAATATAATTGAATCTCACAATAGGTAAATCATTACAAAAGAACACCAAGGTAAAGGCATCCATTCACACTTCTAACCTTGATCAAATTATATCTGGGATATGGAACTGAAGATAGGAAAAATATCAGAAAAAGAGAGATTCTATTTTAAACAGCTGTGATGCCAGATGTAATAGAAAATTAAAAAATTATATTGCAAGTTCCATATTATAGAACACTATGAAGCCACAAAAATAATATCTATGAATATCAGTGACATGGAAATGTATTCATAATTTAGTTTTTAATGAATAGAATATCATATACACAACATTATATCCTGTTGCATATCCAGTGTATAACATCTGTGTGTATAGGCATATATAAAATTCAGGCACTTAATCCACCATTATTTTTAATTTGAATGTATAAAATTTAAACACTTAGGGAACAGTATATGCATAGCTTTTGATTGTATTAGAATTATAAACCAAAAATTATTCTAGGTATGGAAAAAATTGGTTTGGTGATAAGGGTGTTTGAATGGCTTTATATTTTCTTTAATAGAAACAACTGGGGATGCCTGGGTGGCTCAGTTGGTTGAGCGTCTGACGTTGGCTTAGGTCATGATCTCACAGTTTGTGGTTTTGAGCCCTGCATCGGGCTTGCTGCTGTCAGCACAGAACCTCAGATCCTCTGTTCCCCTCTTTCTCTGTCCCTCTGTCCCTCCCACAAACACTTCTCTCTCTCTCTCTCTCTCTCTCTCACTCTCTCTCTCAAAAATAAAAATAAATAGTAAAAATTTTAAAAAGAAACGACTGGTGACAACATTAATAAATCTGTGTAAGATCTCTGAGTTGAGATAAGGTAGGATAATGCATCCTAAAAAGCTGGATGCAATAATAGTAATAGTAATCCTAATAATAACAATATCAATAGCCACAAAAAAAATAGGTGCTTGATTGCTTCAAAGGTGTTTAAAGTGTTTACCAATGATATAAACACAATTTTAGACAGGAGTTAAGGTTATTCAGTGGAGAAACTGTTGTCTACTTAGGAAATGGTGCTGAGACAATGAGATGTCTGCATGCATAAAGATAAATTCAGAGGCTTTCCTACACTATATACAAAAATTTATTAAAAGGATAATGTAAGTGCTAAAACTATAAAATTCTTTGAAGAGAACACAGGGGAAAATTTGTACACATTTGAGTACATAAATATTTCTTAGCCCCAACAACAAAACTACATAAAGAAAAAAAGAAGTTCAATTGGACTTCAGGAGAATTAAAAACGTATGCACTTTCAAAGACATCAGTCAATGAAAAGACAAACAAGAGTTGGAGAAAATAATTGCAAGTCATATATCTGATAAAGGATGTGTGTCAGAAAATTAACTCTTACAGTTCAATCATATGACAACCCATGAACAATGTAAGGTTTATTTTTTTTTTTTTATGAGTGATGGCTTTATTTTTTTTTTATTAATTGAAAATTGCAAATTTTTTTTTCAGTATATGTAATTTATTGTCAAATTGGTTTCCATACAACACCCAGTGCTCATCCCAACAGGAGCCCTCCTCAATACCCATCACCCGCCCTCCCCTCCCTCATACCCCCCATCAACCCTCAGTTTCTTCTCAGTTTTTAAGAGTCTCTTATGCTTTGGCTCTCTCCCACTCTAACTTCTTTTTTTTCCCTTCCCCTCCCCCATGGGTTTCTGCCAAGTTTCTCAGATCCACATAAGAGTGAAAGCATATGGTATCTGTCTTTCTCTGTATGGCTTATTTCACTTAGCATCACACTCTCCAGTTCCGTCCACGTTGCTACCAAGGGCCATATTTCATTCTTTCTCATTGCCACGTAGTACTCCATTGTGTGTATAAACCACAATTTCTTTATCCATTCATCAGTTGATGGCCATTTAGGCTCTTTTCATAATTTGGCTACTGTTGAGAGTGCTGCTCTAAACATTGGGGTACAAGTGCCCCTATGCATCAGTACTCCTGTATCCCTTGGGTAGATTCCTAGCAGTGCTATTGCTGGGTCATAGGGTAGGTCTATTTTTAATTTTTTCAGGAACTTCCACACTGTTTTCCAGAGTGGCTGCACCAGTTTGCATTCCCACCAACAGTGCAAGAGGGTTCCCGTTTCTCCACATCCTCTCCAGCATCTATAGTCTCCTGATTTGTTCATTTTGGCCACTCTGACTGGCGTGAGGTGGTATCTGAGTGTGGTTTTGATTTGTATTTCCCTGATGAGGAGCGACGTTGAGCATCTTTTCATGTGACTGTTGGCCATCCGGATGTCTCCTTTAGAGAAGTGTCTATTCATGTTTTCTGCCCATTTCTTCACTGGGTTATTTGGTTTTCGGGTATGGAGTTTGGTGAGTTCTTTATAGATTTTGGATACTAGCCCTTTGTCCGATATGTCATTTGCAAATATCTTTTCCCATTCCGTTGGTTGCCTTTTAGTTTTGTTAATTGTTTCCTTTGCTGTGCAGAAGCTTTTTATCTTCATAAGGTCCCAGTAGTTCATTTTTGCTTTTAATTCCCTTGCCTTTGGGATGTGTCAAGTAAGAAATTGCTACTGCTGAAGTCAGAAAGGTCTTTTCCTGCTTTCTTCTCTAGGGTTTTGATGGTTTCCTGTCTCACATTCAGGTCCTTTATCCATTTTGAGTTTATTTTTGTGAATGGTGTGAGAAAGTGGTCTACTTTCAACCTTCTGCATGTTGCTGTCCAGTTCTCCCAGCATTTGTTAAAGAGACTGTCTTTTTTCCATTGGATGTTCTTTCCTGCTTTGTCAACGATTAGTTGGCTATACGTTTGTGGGTCTAGTTCTGGGGTTTCTATTCTAATTTATTGGTCTATGTGTCTGTTTTTGTGCCAATACCATGCTGTCTTGATGATTACAGCTTTGTAGTAGAGGCAAAAGTCTGGGATTATGATGCCTCCGGCTTTGGTCTTCTTCTTCAAAATTACTTTGGCTTATTCGGGGCCTTTTGGTTCCATGTGAATTTTAGGATTGCTTGTTCTAGTTTCGAGAAGAATGCTGGTGCAATTTTGATTGGGATTGCATTGAATGTGTAGATAGCTTTGGGTAGTATTGACATTTGGACAATATTTATTCTTCCAACCCATGAGCACGGAATGTCTTTCCATTTCTTTATATCTTCTTTAATTTCCTTCATAAGTTTTCTATAGTTTTCAGCATACAGATCTTTTACATCTTTCGTTAGATTTTTTCCTATGTATTTTATGCTTCTTGGTGCAATTTTGAATGGGATCAGTTTCTTTTTTTGTCTTTCTGTTGCTTCATTATTAGTGTATAAGAATGCAACTGATTTCTGTACATTGATTTTGTATCCTGCAACTTTGCTGAATTCATGTATCAGTTCTAGCAGACTTTTGGTGGAGTCTATCGGATTTTCCATGTATAGTATCATGTCATCTGCAAAAAGTGAAAGCTTGACTTCATCTTTGCCAATTTTGATGCCTTTGACTTCCTTTTGTTGTCTGATTGCTGATGCTAGCACTTCCAACACTATGTTAAACAACAGCGGTGAGAGTGGACATCCCTGTCGTGTTCCTGATCTCAGGGAAAAAGCTCTCAGTTTTTCCCCATTGAGGATGATGTTAGCTGTGGGCTTTTCATACATGGCTTTTATGATGTTTAAGTATGTTCCTTCTATCCTGACTTTCTTGAGGGTTTTTATGAAGAAACATTGCTGAATTTTGTCAAAGGCCTTTTCAGCATCGATTGACAGGATCATATGGTTCTTATCTTTTCTTTTATTAATGTGATGGATCACGTTGATTGATTTGCGAATGTTGAACCAGCCCTGCATCCCAGGAATGAATCCCACTTGTTCATGGTGAATAACTCTTTTTGTATGCTGTTGAATTCCATTTGCTAGTATCTTATTGAGAATTTTTGTATCCATATTCATCAGGGATATTGGTCTGTAGTTCTCTTTTTTTAATGGGTCTCTGATGTAGGAATATAAGTAATGCTGGTTTCATACAATGAGTCTGGACGTTTTCTTTCCCTTTCTATTTTTTGGAATAGCTTGAGAAGGATAGGTATTATCTCTGCTTTAAACGTCTGGTAGAACTCCCCTGGGAAGCCATCTGGTCCAGGACTCTTACTTGTCGGGAGATTTTTGATGACTGATTCCATTTCTTCGCTGGTTATGGGTCTGTTCAAGCTTTCTATTTCCTCCTGATTGAGTTTTGGAAGCATGTGGGTGTTTAGGAATTTGTCCATTTCTTCCAGGTTGTCCAGTTTGTTGGCATATAGTTTTTCATAGTATTCCCTGATAATTGTTTGTGTCTCTGAGGGATTGGTTGTAATAATTCCATTTTCACTCATGATTTTATCTATTTGGGTCATCTCCCTTTTCTTTTGGAGAAGCCTGGCTAGAAGTTTATCAATTTTGTTTATTTTTTCAAAAAACCAACTCTTGGTTTCGTTGATCTGCTCTACACTTTTTTTAGATTCTATATTGTTTATTTGTGCTCTGGTCTTTATTATTTCTCTTCTTCTGCTGGGTTTAGGCTGTCTTTGCTGTTCTGCTTCTATTTCTTTTAGGTGTGCTGTTAGAGTTTCTATTTGGGATTTTTCTTGTTTCTTGAGATAGGCCTGGATTGCAATGTTTTTTCCTCTTAGGACTGCCTTCGCTTCATCTCAAAGCATTTGGATTGTTGTATTTTCATTTTCGTTTGTTTCCATATATTGTTTAATTTCTTGTCTAATTGCCTGGTTGACCCATTCATTCTTTAGTAGGGTGTTCTTTAACCTCCATGCTTTTGGAGGTTTTCCAGACTTTTTCCTGTGGTTGATTTCAAGCTCCATAGCATTGTGGTCTGAGAGTATGCATGGTATGATCTCAATTCTTGTATACTTATGAAGGGCTGTTTTGTGACTCAGTATGTGATCTATCTTGGAGAATGTTCCATGTGCACTTGAGAAGAAAGTATATTCTGTTGATTTGGGATGCAGAGTTCTAAATATATCTGTCAAGTCCATCTGATCCAATGTATCATTCAGGGCCCTTGTTTCTTTATTGACCGTGTGTCTAGATGATCTATCCATTTCTGTAAGTGGAGTGTTAAAGTCCCCTGCAATTACCACATTCTTATCAATAAGGTTGCTTATGTTTGTGAGTAATTGTTTTATATATTTGGGGCCTCCCGTATTCGGCGCATAGACATTTATAATTGTTAGCTCTTCCTGATGGATAGACCCTGTGATTATTATATAATGCCCTTCTTCATCTCTTGTTACAGCCTTTAATTTAAAGTCTAGTTTGCCTGATATAAATATGGCTACTCCAGCTTTCTTTTGACTTCCAGTGGCATGATAAATAGTTCTCCATCCCCTCACTCTCAATCTGAAGGTGTCCTCAGGTCTAAAATGAGTCTCTTGTCGACAGCAAATAGATGGGTCTTGTTTTTTATCCATCATGATACCCTACGTCTTTTGGTTGGCGTATTTAGTTCATTTACATTCAGTGTTATTATAGAAAGATATGGGTTTAGAGTCATTGTGATGTCCGTAGGATTCCTGCTTGTAGCGATGTCTCTGGTACATTGGTTCACAGGATCCCCCTTAGGATCTCTTGTAGGGCTGGTTTAGTGGTGACAAATTCCTTCAGTTATTGCTTGTTTGGGAAGACCTTTATCTCTCCTTCTATTCTAAATGACAGACTTGGCTGCATATTTTTTCTGTTCATCACATTGAAGATCTCCTGCCATTTCTTTCTGGCCTGCCAAGTTTCAGTAGAGAGATTGGTCACGAGTGTTATAGTTCTCCCTTTATATGTTAGAGCACGTTTATCTTTAGCTGCTTTCAGAATTTTCTCTTCATCCTTGTATTTTGCCAGTTTCACTATGGTATGTCGTGCAGAAGATCGATTCAAGTTACGTCTGAAGGGAGTTCTCTGTGCCTCTTGGATTTCAATGCCTTTTCCCTTCCGCAGATCAGGGAAGTTCTCAGCTACGATTTCTTCAAGTACACCTTCAGAACCTTTCCCTCTCTCTTCCTCCTCTGGAATACCAATTATGCGTAGATTATTTCTCTTTAGTGCATCACTTAGTTCTCTAATTTTCCCCTCATACTCCTGGATTTTTTTATCTTTTTCTCAGCTTCCTCTTTTTCCATAATTTTATCTTCCATTCCCCTATTCTCTCCTCTGCCTCTTCAATCCGAGCTGTGGTTGTCTCCATTTTATCTTGCAGCTCATTTATAGCATTTTTTAGCTCCTCCTGGCTGTTCCTTAGTCCCTTGATCTCTGCAGCAGTAGATTCTCTGCTGTCCTTTATACTGTTTTCAAGCCCAGCGATTAATTTTATGACTATTATTCTAAATTCACTTTCTGTTATATTGTTTAAATCCTTTTTGATCAGTTCGTTAGCTGTCGTTATTTCCTGGAGATTCTTTTGAGGGGAATTCTTCCATTTTGTCATTTTGTGTCGTCCCTGGAGTGGTGCGGGACTGCGGGGCACTTCCCCTGTGCTGTCTTGAATAACTTGCGTTGGTGGGCGGGGCTGCAGTCAGACCTGATGTCTGCCCCCAGCCCACTGCTGGGGCTACAGTCAGACTGGTGTGTGCCTTCTCTTTCCTTCTCCTAGGGGCAGGATTCACTGTGGGGTGGCGTGGCCCGTCTGGGCTACTTGCACACTGCCAGGCTTGTGGTGCTGGGGATCTGGTGTATTAGCTGGGGTGGATTGGCAAGGTGCACAAGGGCGGGAGGGGCAGGCTCAGCCTATTTTTCTTTCGGAGATCTGCTTTGGGAGGGGCCCTGCGGCACCGGGAGGGAGTCAGACCCGCTGCGGGAGGGATGGATCTGCAGACGCACAGTGTTGGGTTTTTGCACAGTGCAAGCAAGTTCATTGACAGGAACTGGTTCACTTTGGGATTTTGACTGGGGGATGGGCGAGGGAGATGGTGCTGTCGAGCGCCTTTGTTTCCCGCCAAGCTGAGCTCTCTTGTCTAGGGCTCAACAACTCTCCCTCCTGTTGTCCTCCAGCCCTCCCGTCTCCGAGCAGAGCTGTTAGCTTGTAACCTTCCAGATGTTAAGTCCTGCTTGCTGTCTGGACACACTCCATAGGCCCCTCTGCTTTTGCAGGCCAGACTGGGGGGTTCTGCTTTGCCAGCGTGCCACCCCTCTGCCCCGGTTCCCTCCCGCCAGTCCGTGGAGCACGCACCGCCTCTCAGCCCTTCCTACCCTCTTCCATGGGCCTCTCATCTGCACTTGGCTCTGGAGACTCCGTTCTCCTAGTCTTCTGGTGCTTTTCTGGGTTATTTAAGCAGGTGTAGGTGGAATCTAAGTGATCAGCAGGACGTGGTGAGCCCAGCATCCTTCTACACCGCCATTCCCCCAGTCCAAGTCAACAATGTAAAGTTTAAAATGGACTTTTCCCCGGGTGCCTGGGTGGCTAATCTGGGTAAGTGTCTGACTATGGTTCAGGTCATGATCTCCTGGTTCGTGGGTTTGAACCCTGCATCAGGCTCTGTGCTGACAGCTCAGAGCCTGGAACCTACTTCACAGATTCTGTGTCTCCCTCTTCTCTTTTCCCCTCTCTCACTCTTGCTATCTCTTTCTCTCTCTCAAAAATAAATAAACATTAAAAATATTTTTAAAAATAAAATAAAAGGGACTTTTCCCCAGAAAGGTATCCAAATGCTAAATAAAGACATAAAAAATGCTCAAGATTATGAAGCATTAGGGAAATGAAAACTGAACACATAATAAGATACCACCTCACAAACAATTACTTGCTAGACTATGAAGAAACTGGAATTCTCATCCTTTTCCTATGGAAATATCAAATATGCCAGCCATTTGGGACACAATTTGGCAGTTTCATAAAAAGAGTAACCAGATTTATCATACTGGCCAGCAATTCTGTATCTAGGTATCTCAGAGAAATTAAGTTGTATATTAACACAAAGTCTTGTATATACATTTTCGTAGCAACATTATAATGATCAGAAACTGGAGACCATCCGAATGTGTATCAGTTGGTGAATGGATAAGCAAATTGTTATGTATTCATACCGTGGAATGTTACTCAGCACTATAAAGGATAATACTATGGGGCACTATGGTGGCTCAGTCAGTTGAACGTCTGACTTCCGCTCAGGTCATGATGTCACAGTTTGTGAGTTTGAGCCCCTCATCGGCTCTGTGCTGACAGCTCGGAGCCTGGAGCCTGCTTTGGATTCTCTGTCTCCCCCTTTCCTTGCCCATCCCCTGCTCATGCTCTGTCTCTCTTGCTTGCAAAAATAAATAAAACACTAAAAAATTTAAAAAAAAAGTATAATACTGATGTATTCCCAATGGTAAATGAACTTCAAAAACATGGTAACTGAAAGTAGTCAGATACAAAATTTGACATATATGATTCCTTTAATGTGAAATTTCCAGAAGAGGCAATCTGTAGAGATGGAATAGTGATGAGTGATTATCTGTTGCTGTGGGTAGGAATGGGGAGTAATGGTAGTTGGGTTGGAAGGATTGTTTTGGGTCAATGGAAATACTTTAAAGGAGCAATATTATTATGGTTGCACAGCTCTGCAAATTTACAAAAAGTAAATTTGTGCAACTGAATGTGAGTTTTATAATTAAATTATTCCTAAATACAGTTATTCAAAAAAGGTGAACCACTTAATTTTTTTATATTAGTACACATGATAATAACATCTGTTGCCACATTTTACACTATAGTGTAATAAAATTTATAACCAGGGCAATGAGGCAAGAAAAAAAAATATAAGGGCTCAAATGGCATGATGAGTGAAAATGATAAATTTTTTTTTTTTAATTTTAGAGAGAAAGAGAATATTAGGCAGGCCCTACTTTTAGTGCAGACATCAATGTGGGGCTTAATTTCATGAACTGAAAATCAAAAGTCAGACACTCAACCAACTGAGCCACCTAGGTGCCTCAAGAGTCAGGAGTTCTAAATCTCCATGCCTCCACAAAAGCAGTGAATAAGCTGGCAAAAAATATTAGAAAGAACGCTTTCTGATTTCTGGCATCTAATCAAACACAACAATCAAGAGACTGTGTCACAAAATAAAAACAGCTGAATTTCGATGAGAGCTCTGTGACATTTTAACATACTCTATTATAATCCCTCACTCTCCACCTTGGAGGACCCTGGAAGGTAACAGCCTGGATCCCTGGTACAGGGATTTTTTTTTCCCCACAGAGAGAGCAATAAATAGACCTTGGTCTCCAAAAATTGTGGTTGCATGTTATGACCTGTGTGGTGGTTTCTTAAAGGATCCCTGAGAGTTTGTCTTTATTTTGTCTGCCTTGGACCTTGCCCAGAACTTTCAGGACAGCATTTGTTGAAAGCATTTAAAGTAAATGAAATAAGCCAATGACACTTGGGGCTAGGGCTAACACTTGGGGCAAACTATAGCCAAAACAAAAGATTTGAATAGGAAGACACTGGGGAAGGAGATACATGGAAGAATTAGACTTTTAAAAACCCACATAATCTGTACAATTTAGATGACCATGCATATACCAGGACTGGACACATACTCAGAAAAGACCCGAGGAGACTTTGTTTCTACCTTTTTCCTGAAAGTACTACCCAAGCAGCAAGTTAAGGGTAAGAAGACCTATAAACAGTGTCTCAACACATAGCCAGTCTGCAAAGAGTTTTTGAATTTTCTTTCCCTATCAGGTTTTTTGTTTTGTTGTTTTTCCTAAGTGTTTAAGTAAATCAAAATTTTATCACATCACTCAGTAATCACTAAGCTGATGGAACGAAAATATCAGTGGCCACATATAAAAAAATACAGACTTTACAAAAATAGCTCAAAAATATCACCAAACAGCAACCACAAAGAGTGTCACAACAGATTCTGGGACGGGGGACTCTAATTTCCAGAGTTATGACATTATGGTGTTAAAAATGCCCAGTTTTCAACAACAACAAAACAAATCGCATATAAAGAAACAAAGTATGGTCCATTTTTAAGAAAACAAAACAAAACAGAAATTAACTAAAGATTGCCCCAGAGCAAGTCCAGACATTGGTGTCACTGGACAAATATGTTAAATCAGTTATTTTAAGTATGCTCAAATGGCTAAAAGAAACTATGGAAAAAGAACTAAAAGAAATGGGAAGAATGATATTTCACCAGAAAGAGAGTACAAATAAAAGATAAATTATGGAAATGGAGCCGAAAAGAATTTTTGGAGTTAAAATGTAACAATAAAATTGGACAGTTTATTAGAGGGGTTAGACAACAAACCCCTCAGGTCTGAGTAGGCAGAAGAAAAAACCAGCTAATCTGAAGAAAGATCAATTTAGAGTATCCAACCTGAAGTGCAGAAGAATGAAGAGAAAAAGGAATAGAGCCTGAGAAACCTGTGGGACATAACCATGTGTGCCAAAATATACAAAATAGGAGTCTCACAACGAGAAGAGAGAGAAAAAGGGGCATAATAATATTTGAAGAAATAGCGGATGACCTATTTAAAGTGCTGATGAAGAAAATCTGTCAAAACAGTTTTATACCTGACAAAACTATGCCCCCAAAATAAGGAAGAAATTAAAATATCCCAAGCTAATCAAAAGGAAGTTCATTGCTAGTAGATCTTCCCTATGAGATTATGAAAAAGAGAATCCTTCAGGCTGGAATCAAAGGGCAATCAAGAGTAATTTGAAGCCATATGAAGAAATAAAGAGTATCAGAAAAGTTAACTCCATAGGTAAATGTAAAAGCCAGTATTATTGTGTCTTTGGTTTATAATTCTTCTTTTTTACCTACATGGTTTAAAAGACAAACGCATAAAACAATAAAAGTAAATCAAAGAGCTCAGAATTTATAAAAGTGTAATTTGGGACAATAACAACATAATAGAAGATATGAAGTTATTTATGAGCAAATTTTTTATGCTGTTGAAACTAAGTCGGTATTAATTCAAGTAAGACTCTTTTCATTTAGTATCATAATCCTTGTGGTAACCACTAAGAAAATAACTAAAAACTATATAGTAAAAGAAATGAGAAGGGAATCAAAATGGTGTATACACACACAAACACAAATAAACCCCAATTAAATTAAAAATAATTTCTGGAGAAATTCAGCATTAACAACAAAAAAGGTAAGACATAGAAAACAAAGAGCAAAATGGCAGCAGTGTTTCCCAATCAGTAATCACATTAAATGTAAATGGATTTAACTTTCCACTTAAAAGGCAGAAATTGGCAGAGTAGAAAGAAAAAAATCAAACATGATTCAACTGTTGTGATCTACAAGACAGTTACTTTAGATAGAAACACAAATATGTTGAAAGTGAAGTATGAAAAAGACATTCCATGAAAATATACAAAATATATTTGAACACTTAAAGTGAGAATTTTAATGAGACAAGGACAGTATATACTAGTAATAGGATTAAACCATTTGGAAGGTATAACAATGATAAACATATACATATATAACAACATAGTCTCCAAATATATGAAACAAAACTTGTAGAATTGAAGGAATAAATAGCTTGTTTTACAACAGTAGTTGGAGACTTCAGTACCCCACTCTCAATGATTAATGGAACAACTGGAGAGAATAGCAACTAGAAAATAGAAAACTTGAACAACACGATAAAACAAAAATAACAATCACACATGTATCGAACATTCTACCAGACAACAACAGGTTACAGGTTCTCAAGTACACATGAAATATTAACCAGAATAGACTGTATATTAGGTCACAAAACAAATCTGAAAAAATTTTAAAATATCAAAATCATACAGTTTCTTTTCAAACCACAATGGAATGAAACTAGAAAACTGGAAAATTTATAAATATCTGGAAAGTAATAATTTTAAAAACCTCTCTTAACCAATGAGTCGACGAAATACAAATGAAATGAACAACAAAAAAATGTAACATACCAAAACTTAGGGATGTAGTGAAAGTATTGCTTGCAGGGAAATTTGTAGACTTAAATGCCTACATTATAAAAAAATGAAGATATCAAATAAATAGCCTATGTTTCCAACCAAAGGAAATAGAAAAAGAGTGAACTAAACTCAAAGCAAGCTGAAGAAAATAAGATGGAGAGTAATGAAATAGAGCATATAAAAACAGTAGAATTAAGACACCCAAAAGTGAGTTCTTTGAACAGATCAACAAAGTCCTTATTTAGATTGACCAAGAACAAAAGAGATAAAACTCAAAATACTAAAATCAGAAATAAAATTGGGGACGTTACTTATAGGCTTACATAAGTTTAAAGAAAAGGATTTTAGAGAATACTCTGAACAATTGTATGAATGAGTTATATCAATGATTAGATTAGATAGGTGAAATGGACTTATTCGTATAAGCACAACAAATACTGAAGCTGACTCAAGAAAAAAATAAAAAGTCTAAATAGACATATATTAAGGAAAGAGATCAAAACTTCCCAAGCAAGAGAAGCCAAGAGCAAGATGGCCTCACTGGTGAATTTTACCAAACATTTGAAGAATTAACAACTGTCCTTTACAAAATCTTCCAAAACATAGGCCAGCAGAATCCACTTTAGATAACTGATTAATTTGATAATGAAGCCATTATTGAAGGCATTGCAAGCAAACTACAAATCAGTATATTTTATGAATTATTGATGCAAAAATCCTCTGCAAAATACTAGTATTAGTATATAAAAATCCAGCAGTATATAAAAAAAATATACTATGACCACATGGAACTTATTTCAAGAATGCAAGGGTGGTTCATAGCATAAAAGTAATTGACATAGAATGAAGAAAAGACAAAAATGAATGACCATTTTTGCTCATGTAGAGAAGGCATTTCACAAAATCTAACATATTTTCATGATGGAACAACAATAAAACACTCAGAAAACGAGGAATAACAGGTAATTCCTCAACATGACAAAAAAGTCATTATGAAAAATCCACAGATACTCAATGGTGAAAGCCTGAAAGCTTTACCCCTAAAATCGGGAAGACAAGGATACTCCCTTTGACTCTTGGTATACAACACTGTTCTGGAATTTTTATCCAGAGCTACCAGGCTAGAAAGAGAAATAAAGGCATCCAAATTGGAAAGGAAGGTGCAAAACTGTTTCTGTTCTAAGATAACATGATCTTACATATACAATATCCTAAAATATCACAAAAGGTACTAGAAATTGATAAGTGTATTCAACAAAGTTGCTGGATACAAGATGAAAAACTATAAATCAGTTGTATTTCTATACCTTCAGCAATGTTTTGCAGTTTTGCTAAGATCCTATATTCATGGATAAGAAGTCTTAAATAGTTAAGATGGCATACCCCTGCCCCTTCCAAAGTGATCTACAGGTTCAGTTCAATTCTTACCATGTGATAGAGAACTGACTTGAGAAACAAGGCACCATTTTTGTAGAATTCTGATTTCTTTTAATATGGTGTTCCTGTTATTTTATCATTCTTTTAAATGTTTTGAAAATTTTCACAGTAATATACCACTCAAATAATTTACATTTGCATTTATTGATAAATTTAAAATTTTAAGTAAGGCATTCTGAATATTATGCTTAATCAGTAGTTGATATTCAATTAAAGTCTTCAGTCCTTTCCTCTACTGGAATCACTTTGACCAATTTATTTGTATCTGGCCTCATTTTCTCATTTACCCTTTAGTGGATATGCTAGTGAGGGTTGAAATGATCAAAAGCCTAGAGAGAGAGCACTGGAGTAGAAGCAAAGGTGTCTGGACAGTGCCCATAGTGGATATGTTATTCTTGAATGATCAATGATTGAGATTATCAATGATGAAGAATAACCAATAACTAGAGGAATTGTAATACTAGCATAGCAAAAAGTACTTATACCCAGTGTAGTGAGCTTTTTGACATCTCCTTTGCCATGATAAAACTAGGGTTACTTAGTGATATTTTTTCTTTATTTTTACATAAATAAAGAATCATTAAAGCTCATCAAAGACTGGTATTGCGTATGGTAGTTTAGATTCTTTGCTGAATACAATATTTTTTGCTCTTTTATAGCATGTATGTAATTTACTGTTGCAAGACTCAGCAGTTACCAGAACGAGGTATAAATGATAATGATGGTGATTAACTTTCCTGCTTGTATACACTGAGGTTTTAGTAGCATGCTAGGATGCTTTTCATAATATTCTTGAGTATAAGGAACATGTGCTAATTGAACTTCACATCCAATTTCAACTAAATGCATTAGTAGAACATTAGCTCACTTTAAAAAAAAAGAAAAGCTGAAGTCTTAATTTTGGAATCATAAAAGAAATTTATAATTATTTTTAAAGTCACCTCTGAAGAAAGAAAGACTCAACCATTCATGTCACATTTCGGTGCTTTTCTTGGATATATTATGCATCTCTGTATCTAAATCTTTCCCAAGACAGAAGACACGTCATTGTCATAACTTTGTAATAAAAATACATAGAGTTATAAAAGTAGAGTACATTGTTTTAGGAAAGACCATTTATTTTTTTTAAATGTTTCTTTACACCTTTGTACTTGTACAGACTAAATTTTCCTTCCCTTAGCTTTTCTTGCCATGCCCCCTGCTTCTTGCATAACCTTGACCAAACATCAAGCCTAAACTATCTTTCATTTTTTTAATGTTTTATTTTTGAGAGAGCGCAAGTGGGTGAGGGGCTAAGAGAGAGGTAGACAGAAGATCCAAGGAGGGATCTATGCTGACAGCAGCAAGCCCGATGTGGGGCTTGAACTCACAAACTGCAGACCATGACCTGAGCCAAAGTCAGATGCTCAACTGACTGAGCCACCCAGGTGTCCCTGTCTTTCATTTTTAAAGGGAAGAAAATGGCTCACACAAATCACGAGGTGAAAATTGTGCAATGAATTGGGGAAAATAAAAAACAATGTTCTTTTTTTTTATTTTTTTTTATTTTAGAGAGTGCATGTGCAAGCAGGGGAGAGAGGTAGAGGGAGAGAGAAGAATCTTAAGCAGCCTCCATGCTCCGCGCAGAGCCCCACACGGGGCTCTATCCCTGGACCTTAGGATCATGATTTGAGCCAAAATCAAGAGTCAGATGCTTAACTGAATGAGCCCCCAGGCGCCCCAGAATATTTTTTTAAATATTTTCTTTGGCAAAACTATAAAACGATAAAAGAAATTGTTTTATTTTTTTAAAAATGAATCTTTGTTATCTTACTACCTTATATTTTGGGGTCACTAATTCTGACTCTTCTACCTAATTTTAGACTTTTTTTAAATGTTTATTTATTTTTCAGAAAGAAAGAGACAGAGTGTGAGCAGGGGAGGGGCAGAGAGAGAGGGAGACAAAGACTCCAAAGCAGGCTCCGGGCTTTCAGCTATCAGCACAGAGCCTGATGCGGGGCTGGAACCCATGAACTGTGAGATCATGACCTGCGCTGAAGTTGGACGCTTAACCAACTGAGCCACCCAGGCGCCCCCAACTACCTACCTAATTTTAATTCCCCAAACTATTTACTGGTTCCTAAAAGGAAACCAATTTGTTTTTGGTATCCCTTTACCTCTTTATAGTTCATGCCTCAGTGGAGACTGACACAATGTCCTGCACTAGATGTAGTCCTGACTGGTCTAAGCTAACCATGGTAGTCCCTTTCCTCTTGCTAGTGATTAGGTTAGCTGTAGCCGTATATTATCATCTCAGCTGATGATACATGACTGGCATTCTTCTCCAAAGAGAAGTATACACACAAACCATTTATCTGATTTTTTTTCCCATTTCTAGAAGTGACACATAGATTTGCTAAAGTTGTCTAGTCAGAGGGAATAGCTAGGATTCTAAAGATGAATACAATCTGGAGCCTTTGGGATATTTTTGAGCACGGATTTAATGTCTAGATTCTTGCTATATCTGACCCTCTTGTCGTATGAGGTAATAAGTTTCATGATTATTAAAAGTTTGAATTCTTAATCATTATTATTCTTTGCAGAAAATGTATCCTAACTAGTGAGCATCTACTTAATAGTTTTTTATTACTACTACTACTACTAATAGTTACTCCAGGCTATTCTTAGAATTATTTTTGCTGAAATCATTCTCATGGGTGGAGAAAAATATGAATCTACATTCTAAATACTTCTGTAAATGTATCTGTATAATTTGAATAGATTTTTGATAAACATTTATGGAACATTCATTTATTAATAATAAGGTGATTAAAAATAGACACAACTTCAGTCTTATTGGCAACTGAGGTGTATATAGAAAAGCAGAGGTAGGGGAAAAATAATGAAAAACAAATTTATTATAACTGTGACAATTGCTATATGGGACCAATTTAATGTATTTTGAAAACACACAACCAAAAGCAAGTGGAGTGAAAAGGGGATTGAAGTGGCCTAGATACGATAATTGAGATGTCTTCAAGGTAGTAGAATGGGTGAGGTGTGATTAGATAATTTCAGAGTGAGGAAAAGGACTGACGAGGGCTTGAGATCAGAAGTAACATGGCATATTCAATAAATTAAAGGTAAGTTTGCTAGGCTTTAGTTTGATGGCAGTCTGGCCACATGAAGTGATGGGGAAGTCATATCCTGGGCCTTCAGAAACAGCAAAGTCTCACCAGAATAAACACGTTCTTTCATAAACCCAGGTGGTACCAATCATACCCCACACTGAGACATGAATCAATTAAATATATTTTTAGCAAAATGTCCTGTGGAAGCCTACAGGGTCTAAAGACTATATGGCAGAAATGATTTGATTATATCTTACCAAAGTCACTGTATGCTTGTCTGGAAAACTGCTAATGAGAGGGAGAGAAACTGAAACAAAGATGAATCAGGGTGGATCTGGCAATGATTGGACCGCTGCTCACATAAATGCACTCTTGGTACCAAATACGTTTTCTTATTCTTGTTGACACAACATTGCTTAATTTTTTAGGAATTGGATACAGCACGTGAGCAAGCCATAGTTTTCAAAATTAAAAATTTGTGTATGTATCCAATATTAAAAATGCCAAATTTATCTTTTTACAAGCTAAAATTTTGTTTTAAAGCAATGTGAAAAATGCTGCCAGATGCTTTTTTTCAGGAGTTCAAGGTTGTGGGAGAACATGAACTGATAAGAAGTAATGTTAGTATTAATTAATAAATTTTAAATGAAAATTGGAATTCTGAAATATTCAATAAATGAAAGAAACATTGATTCTTCAATTCTGATTAGTAGTACAACTCTTATGGAAAAATAAATGTATAAAATGATCATTTGAAATTTAAAAAGTAGTGTGTTTTAATTATGTTTCAAATGCAACTGCTTGGAAAACTTGCAGTGATATCAGAACAATGATATTTTATGCATTGTGACAGACTGAACAACCAGGAGGACGCTGAGCAAAAAGCTACACTAATTTTGCTGCTGAACTAATGCAAAATCTATGGAAATAACTCTTTCCTTAAAAGTAAATCCCATCCCAAAGTTTTGTTTCCTCTTTAAAGTGGAGAGACATTTTTACACCTTGCTTTTACCTCATCTGATATAATGACAGTGAGGAAGATGTTCAGTGAAATATGCATCATTGCTTAGAGAGTTTAAAATTCATAGAAGAGGGGCGCCTGGGTGGCTCAGTCAGGTAAGCTTCCGACTTCGGCTCAAGTCATGATCTCGCAGTTTGTGAGTTCGAGCCCCGCGTCGGGCCCTGTGCTGATAGCTCAGAGCCTGGAGCCTGCTTCAGATTCTTTGTCTCCTCCTCTCTCTGCCCCTCCCATGTTCACGCTCTGTCTCTCTCTGTCTCTCAATAATAAATAAATGTGTCAAAAAGTTTTTTTTAAGGGGTGCCTGGGTGGCTCAGTCGGTTAGGGGTCTGACTTAGGCTCAGGCCATGATCTCAGGGTTCGTGGGCTGGAGCCCCGCATCGGGCTATGTGCTGACAGCTCAGAGCCTGGAGCCTGTTTTAGATTGTGTCTCCCTCTCTCTCTCTGCTGCTCCCCCGCTCGCACTCTGTCTCAAAAATCAATAAACATTAAAAACATTTTTTTTTAATTCATAAAAGAAAATGTAACAGATAGTTGTGATTCTTCTCTGAAATGCATTTGTGTAACCATCCACATGGAGGACTGGATGTTTTCTATATACCTATTAGGGCCATAGAAGCTGGAGTTTTAAATTTAATTTTAGTAGTTTCATCATAGATAAGTAGAATGGGCTCAGACCTCAGCTTTTTTAAATATATGTGTCTGAATGTATATGTATAAATTTAAATTGACTCTTAAAAGTTTCTGAAATCCTTTAACTCACATATGTCTGTGCATGAAACAGTTCAAAGACCTCAGACATTAGCCAATAATAACAAAGCTAATACATTTTTGAAATGGAGTCAGCAAGGGAATGACCTTTAAAATAACTAATATAAATGAAACAAATCTTTTCAAGTGAGAAATACCATAATGTTAACTCTCCAAAGATGAGAACAAAAATTTACAACATGACTGAGCTTAATACTGCTTTTTAAAAATGATGTCTGAATATATGAGTAATTTTAATTTTTGTGCTTAAGGAACCATCAGTATTTAAAAGATTGATATCAAGGGGCACCTGGGTGGCTCAGTCAGTAAGCGTCTGACATCAGCTCAGGTCATGATCTTGCAGTTTGTGAGTTCAAGCCCACGTCGGGCTCTGTGCTGACTCCTCAGAGCCTGGCGCCTGCTTCAGATTCTATGTCTCCCTCTCTCTCTGCTCTTCCCATGCTCATGCTCTGTCTCTCTGTGTTTCTCAATAATAAATCAATGTTATTTTTTTTAAAGATTGCTATCAATACGTCACTAACAAGTATATGACGAAGAAAATCAAATGCTAATAAATTTTTTGAAGTATTTACAATGAAATCCAACTTCCCTAAAATTAATTATCTAGATATAGATATCCTCAAATATCTAATATAGGTTTATTTCATGAATATCCATTAAAATAATTATAAGATTATTTTTCTTAAAATTTTGTTTTACTTTTATGTTTTAATCTAGGCTCCAAAGAGTCCTTTTCTTTAAGAATATTGTTTTATTTAATTAACATGTTTATTTTTTTAATTTTTTATTATTTAAAAAAATTTTTTTAACGTTTATTTATTTTTGAGACAGAGAGAGACAGAGCATGAACGGGGAGGGTCAGAGAGAGGGAGACACAGAATCGGAAACAGGCTCCAGGCTCTGAGCTGTCAGCACAGAGCCCGATGCAGGGCTCGAACTCACGGACCACGAGATCATGACTTGAGCCGAAGTCGGCCACTTAACCGACTGAGCCACCCAGGTGCCCCTTAATTAACATGTTTAAAAAAGCCCATAAGCTAAACTTTAATTGGGTTTAATATGTCCTATTCATTACATGTAAGTCATAGAAATGGGAACAACAAGAATGTGTTTAGAGTTGCTTTTAAAGTGTAGAACTCTCTATGTGTATACAATATTTTGCAAAACTAACTCCTTTAAATGAGGGAAGAAAAAGTTGTAAACTAGTAGCTTTTCATTAAATTTATCTTAGCTTCTTTCTTTTATCAGCAAATGGCCTTTGTTTTAGGTCTTTGGCATCTTTTCTGTCATGAATAACCTTACACCATTTTCTGTTCTATTTAATTATTCTCTCTGGCTTAAAGCATAATCAGCATTAAACCAGCTGTGCAACCTTGAAGGAGTATCGTTTCAATAATACATTGATTTTTTAAAAAGCACAAGGTGACTATTAATTTTACTTGAAACTCTCCCTCCTGACTATTGCCTGCACACAATTTTAGAACCTGTATCCATTTGTTGCTAAGTAGTACTATCCCTAGTATACTCATTATACCAAGGAATTCTCTCAAAGTCGGACACTGGGAGTGGCCAGGCAACTACTAAAAGCCAGTAAAGACCATTTTTTGAGGAGAAGTCATCCTTGTCATCATGACTAACTAGGTCATGGAAAATCTTTTTAGTAGCACAAGAAACAGACCCATTTCTTGGAAAAACAAGGGGGGGGGTGGTGGTAATTTTCTGAAAATACATTCTACTAGGATATAATTGGTCCATATATTAAGATGACCCTGCATGTGAAGCAACCATAATCTTGTTAGAGAGGTGTTGATAATTCATTCAATCAACAGTAAAGTTAGATTGCAGGCAGAAAAAGCCTTAAACACTCCAAAAAGAAACACATTAATCGTGAACATTTAGTGTCTAGGTTTGAATCTTGGCTAGTGATGAGGCCTAGGACTCACAGAAAATGAATTACATGGGTTTTGGCATGAAATCTAAATACCAAATTTCACCTTGGGTGACCCATGCAGGTTTATGGAATTATGAAACTCTAAAAAATGATTGTTGCTGCCATTCTACCCCAGAGATGATGTCATAAAATCATAGATTACTAGTGCTGTAACAAACCTTGATGGTCAGTCCAATTCATTAGTTACCTGATAGAAAAACAAACTGGGAGAACCCAAGTGAATTACCAAATATATAAACCCTATTTATTTTTGTAATTTTTTCTTACTTTTACCATCATTACTACTGAGATTTTGAACTTTGGGTAAAATTGCACTTTGTCACATAGATTTATCATAATAATTATAATATCTATAATAACCCCAAACCTCTGCTCTTCCTTAATATAAAATGGGTTCAATTTTTTCTTATAAAAAGTCCAAACTCAGATATTTTATTTTTTTATTATTTTTTTAAATTTAATGTTTTATTTATTCTTGAGAGAGAGAGAGAGACAGAGCATGAGTGAGGGAGGGGCAGAGATAGAGCAGGACGCAGAATCGGAAGCAGGCTCCAGGCTCTAAACTGTCAGCACAGAGCCCGACGTGGGGCTTGAACTCACGAGAGGTGAGATCATGACCTGAGCCAAAGTCGGACGCTCAACTGATTGAGCCACCCAGACACCCCCAAACTCAGATATTTTAGATGACAATATTCATCCTGGTCACTCAGGATTTGAGGTTCGTTTAACATTCTGGTTTTACTGTAGAGTCTTGTCCTTTGCTGGACCATCTGTAATAGGCAGCACATGGAGGAAGACAAGAGTGTGGAGGATTATGCAGGAAAATTTTATGTATCACGCCTGGAAATTGGATATATCCTTTGTTCATACCCTGGGAGACAGTCCAATATCCTCTCTCATTCTGTCTACCTTAGAGCTTTTCTGGTGATAGCTTCAGCAGGTCCAGCAATCACTGAACCAGAAGCAAAACAAGGTATCAGCCCATAATCCATCAAATACATGATGGTGGAAGAAAAAAAAAAAAAAGAGAAAGAAAGAAAGTATGGAAATTTAAAGACAAAGCATTACAGATACGTTTTAATGTTTGACGTCCTGGTAGGCTTAATGGAGGCTCACACTGCAATAGAGGTTTGTAGGGAAAATTCATTGATTAGACTCTGATTTTGACTTCTGGGAGAAATATCCCTACTCTATCAATCATTCTCTGAGGGCTTTGGCTCCACCATTTTTGGGTCCTTTCTTACTGTCCTCAGTGATCATATCTTACATGAACAAAGGAGAGTATGTTCTGATTGGGGTTGAGATGTGCTTGCAGTTTACTTGCTGTTTAGGTTTTTTGTTGTTTGTTTAGGTTTGAAAAACCACAGGCATTTTAGATGAGAGTCTTACATTTTTTTTGTTTTTTTGTTTTTTGTTTTAAAAAATTATTCGGGGCGCCTGGGTGGCGCAGTCGGTTAAGCGTCCAACTTCAGCCAGGTCATGATATCGCGGTCCGGGAGTTCGAGCCCCGCGTCGGGCTCTGGGCTGATGGCTCAGAGCCTGGAGCCTGTTTCCGATTCTGTGTCTCCCTCTCTCTCTGCCCCTCCCCTGTTCATGCTCTGTCTCTCTCTGTCCCAAAAATAAATAAACGTTGAAAAAAAAATTATTTAAGTGCATTTGGCATACAATTTATATTAGTTTCAGTAGAGTTTTTTTTTTCTTTTGGCTATAATTCCCATCAAAACTTGCAAAGCTTCTGATCTGAGTTCCATTAGTTCCATGGGATAATAAGCAAACCCAAAGTTCTTTCCTAAAGTTCTTAAATACTTTGATTTTCTTAACTTGCTCACTTTGTTATGTTTTTTCAACTATTTCACTTTTTTACCCATTTTAATTTCCCTGAATCATTTTTGTTCACTTTTTTTTCCTCCATACTTAGCACTTTCTAGAGGAGAATCCAAAATAGTTGTCTTTCCAGTCCTGAAAGGATTTGATCTCTGGAAATTCTCCAATGGTTTTTAAATTTTTTAACATCATCTTTTTAGAAACACTTTGCTAAAGGCAGCCAATAATAACCAACACACATTTTTTATTCTTTTCCCAATCACTTTCTCAGTCACTTTCTCTAGAGTAATAGTCTCATGTATATGACTTGCTTTCCAGGTTATGGCAGATGGAAGTTTAACACAGTGTAACAGAAATCTCTAGGGGTTCGGTCTGTATTTTTTCTTGTCCTATAAAAATATCACATAGTTTAGTTTTTTAATGGTGGCACATCAATTACAGTTCATTTTTTGTATTTAAGGTAAATAATTGTTTAGGTTAAGTAAGTATTGTAACAAACAAACACACCTCTGAATTTCAGTGACATAGCACAATATAAATTTTTCTCTCTCACCTAAAGTATACTGTGGATATTTCCATTCTTTGCATAGCCTTGGACTTGGTTGTCTAGGCATTTAGACTCCTTTCATGTTTTTCTTTCCCATCTTCCCAGTTGTGATGGGTTGTCTGCCTCTGGCTAGCAGTTAGGGGAAGGGAAGTTATAGAAATTATTTGTGTAAGTTGTTTTCTGGGCCGGCCCTGTAAGTGTTGTACATCACCTTCAAAGAAAATCCTTTGGTCAGAACTTGGTCACAGAGCCACATTTATGTGTAAGGGATGCTGGGAAATGTAGTCTGGTTTCTGTAATAGGCAGTAGAAACATAGTTCATGAACACAGAATATCTGCTGTAGAGTCTTACTGTTTATGTCTTTTTCACTATGTATTATAAAAACTATAACAAAAATTATCATGTGACATTATTGTCATTGACATATTTCATGAGTACCCTGGTTAATTTTATTTCTTGGCTACAGTATTCTTATAATTTCAAAATAAGATATGCAATATATTAAGTTATGTCATGTCAAAAAATTCTTCTGGGGCAAATGTATAACTTTATCAATTGGTTAAGATTAAGGATAAGCAGGGCACTCACATCCAAACAAATGATTTTTGGAAAATAACTATTAACTCTTAGAGTATATAGATGTACACAACCAAATTTTACTTTGTTTCCATTCTCCTGAAATGTACCCTATAATTACATTTAATAGTCCCTAAGTAAATACCATGTAAACTAGAATCTTCTTTAAAGGAGAGAAGCAATCACATATTCATACTGTAATGATGGGGTATTTGCATGGCAATTACCAAGCCATTATATTGTCTTTCCTTTAATTTAGTCAACTTCATCTCCTGAATCTTGTTCAGGCAAAGTGGTTGAGCTAAATAACTTTTAACTACCAGAGTGTATACTTCTTCAAGCAGTTGTCATTGTTATTTTTGTAGTTATTCTGATATTTTTCTTATTTTAATAATTTGATAAGGAACATTTTAGACATCAGTTAAACATTTATGCAAATAGCCTATCAAACTGATTGTTTCAAAAATATTCCAATCACAGTAATTAGCCACCTTCACTATGGAGAATTGAATATTAAATTATAGGTAAAGAGTACAATATACTCATTCCAAAATACAAACCTGGGTGAAAGTAATTTTTTTAAAAAACTATTTATTTATTATTGAGAGACAGAGAGAGACAGAGCATGAGCTGGGGAGGGCAGACACAGAATCCGGAGCAGGCTCCATACTCTGAGCTGCCAGCACAGAGCCCCATGTAGGACCTGAACTCATAAAATGCGAGATCATGACCTGGGCTGAAGTTGGATGCTCAATGGACTGAGCCACCCAGGTGCCCCTAAATTTGGGTGAAAGTAAAACCAAAGATTAAATTATAAAATATTCCTTTTAGTTATGTGTCTGAGTATCATGTTGCTTTTTAAACTAAACTTTTATTGAAATATAGCATGCATACAAGCTTGCACGATTTATGAATTTATAGACGGATTTTCATAAATTGAATTTACCCGTATACTAATTACTCATATTGTGAATAGAACATTATCAGCATCACAGAAACTCCTTTCATGCCCTATTTGACTTACTATCTTCCTAAAGTTAACTTCTATCTTGATTTCTATTGATACATATTAGTTTTATTTGTTTTAAAATTGTGTTAAGTTGAAATTATGCAAACTGTAATGTAATGGATCCTGGGTTGTGTTATCCAAATCCCCTTAAACTTAAGGTACTTACTCCTATGGCGGTCAAGAATATTGGCTGCTGAGGGGCGCCTGGGTGGCTCAGTCCGTTAAGCGGCCGACTTCAGCTCAGGTTATGATCTTGAGGTCCGTGAGTTCAAGTCCCGCATCAGGCTCTGTGCTGACAGCTCAGAACCTGGAGCCTGTTTCAGATTCTGTGTCACCCTCTCTCTGACCCTCCCCCATTCATGCTCTGTCTCTCTCTGTCTCAAAAATAAATAAACATTTTAAAAAAATTTTAAAAAGAATATTTGCTGCTGACAGTTCCAATATGTGGCCCTTTCAGACAGTTACTCTTAGAAAAAGTAAGCTGCATCATCTAAGATCACATATTCTCCATGGAGGCAACCTACATCTAATGCCATGTGGGGTACAATAATTGAGCCCCTTTACCTCATTTTGGGACCAATTTAAGGGCCATCTCAGCTCCAAAGTTTGAAGTGGATCATCTGGGACTTCTCTTGCAACATATTGCTGTTGAACATCTTCCTGTACTCATTTTAGCATCCCTCATTCCCTTCAAATATTGTTTCTGAGGTCATCCTCCACACTTCTGTCCTACAAATCTCTACCTCAGAGACTGTTCCAGAGAATGCATCTAACATAGTAATGGAGGTATTTCTGGGAAGAAGTCTCTAAAATGGGTGTTTGACTTTGGAAAAAAAAAGAAAAAAAAGGGGGGGACCAGTGCCTGGGTGGCTCAGTCAGTTAAGCATCCAACTTTGGCTCATGTCATGATCTCATGGATGGTGGGATCAAGCCCCATATCGGGCTCTGTGCTGACAGCAAGGAGCCTGATTGGGATTCTCTCCCTCCCTTCTTCTCTGCCCCTCCCCCACTCACACTCAACCTCTCTCGCTTTGTCCCCCACCCTCTTTCTTTCAAAATAAATCAACATTAAAAAAAAATAAAATGGGTTTTTGAAGTTGGAATCCCTGCTAGCAGGCTGACAATGAGACCTATTTTTGAAAGTAGGTGGAAAACTGATAACTCTTGGAATACGCTAATGATATAATTGTCAAAACTCTAATTAGCGTTGAACGAGATAGTAGAGAATACACTGTACAGTGCCTGATATATTAGAGAAGTATGGGTTAAGGACTAATTTTAAGTATGATAGAATTGGACCACTACTGCTGGGTGTTCTCAAAACATTGAAGAAAGACAATGAAATTCTGAGTTTGATTAATCACCAATTAAGATTAAGTTTGAAAGCCAGAAGTCCCCTTTGGCAGCTTGGAGGCTCTCATCTCTTGCACTTGGATGCAGAAAGAGGTTGAGATATGATGCTTAATTAAAAAGGGAAGCCGAACTCCAGTAGATTTTATATTCTACTCAAGTAGATTTTATATTCTAAGTATAGAATCTAAGCAGAAACTTGAGATCAACTCAAGTAGATTTTATATTCTAAGAGGGCTTCTTATTAGAAAGAATAAGGACCATGGAATTTGGCATGAAAGCATCTGGGTCAGGTTATTTGAGAAACTTGAAATCCTGAATCCCCATTTTTCTTTAGGTCTTTCCACATTTAATATCGTATCAAGTTACCCTGAGGTGGGTCACAAAGGGAAGAAGGAATGAGGCTTAAAAGCAATGAGCAAACATCGAAAAATGAAGTCAGGATCCTCATTACAGATATTGAAGTTACTTATTATTGATTATTTGTTATTTTAATGTCCAGATTAAATATGAATATTTTGGTTATTTTATTTTTATAGCCCAAGACTCACTTGTAATCTTTGTATAATTTAATTAATACCACTTTTTCCCAGTTAAAGAGTCTCCAGCTGACTCAGTGGTATTTTCAAGGATTGCTTTCTGAACTCCTATTTTGTCCCTTCAGAATGGTGAAACTGCTGAAAATCTCATGGTTTCAGTTTCATTTATATTTAGATTCTTGTTTCTTATCTCTCAGGTTAGTCTTTATATATTTAGAGTTTGGGGGGGGGAAACCACAAAAGTTAAAGATTCAAGTTTCTCGGTCTCTGTTCTCTTTGGGAGCTTGGCCCCATATGTAGCAGGTGCTTTTGTAGCCCAGAACTCCAAGTCTTGCTTTCCAAGTTGTGTGAGGCTGCAAAAAACTCTGTTGGTCCATCTTTCCCTTAATAGTAGCCTTTTGCTTAGATTTGCCAAAAACAGATTACATTCCTTGTGGCAAAATTGACTTCCTTTTTGTTTGATTTCCTTTTTGTGTGTGTGTGATCTTAACACGCTAAGGTTTTGGTCTCTCACCAGATCTCCAAGTCTTAATTGTATCTTTATATCTATATATGTATATTCAGTTATCAATCTGATCATTCCAGTGGAGTGTTGGACTTCTGCAAGTTGTGCATTGCAGCTAGAAAGTCTTCATTCAACATTTTAAATTAAAATTTCCTATGTTCTTTTTAAGCCTTTAAAAAGCCTATTTCTTTAACAGAGAGAAATAGGAATATGAATACTAAGTGTCTAAAAACTGGTAAAGTCGAGTACAATTTATATAAAATGCTATGGTAAGTCTGGGCGGTTGTAAATTTAATGTCATTACCATAATTCTTTATTTTGATATTTGATTCTATAGTTCTACCTATTTTGTAAATGACTTTCCTTTTTATAACTAAGTGATTTTTTAGAAAACACCATGATAATTCAGTTGGTTTAGTTCAACTCTTCACTTTTTTTAATCCAAGTCTTGGTATTTTAGCACTATCTCTAGTTAGATAGATTCTATAATTAGGTACTACATTTTAGCATTCTGAAAATTAGTGAATATACTTATCTAATTTTACAATTAGATTTTGTCAACACTACCACTCCTTTTATTTACCATTTAGTAGAATATTTTGCAAGTAGAATCTTCTCATATTTAAACTCAAAATATATTTTACATTTGTAACTATAACGTACTGCAGTTTCTACCAATAGAGTCATATCACCCAGTTTTCAAAAAACTTTCAATTCATATACATTTTTTGTGTATTCCTTTAGAAAATGTTTGTTTTCATCTGTGTCAATTATCAGTTATTTGCAGCAGAAAACTAAGTTTTTTACTGTCATCTTTTACATTGAAAATCAGTACCACGATATAGCACTAATTAGGGATGTAGGGACATTATGTATGCTTTATGGATCTTTGTATTGAGGTAAAAATGTGCTTCAGATTATCTCATATATTTTAGGATTCATAGCTTTTTTCACATATTTTAATACTAAAGGTATATTGATATATTTATTATTTTAAGATCTTAAATTTTTTACCATTTGTAAATTTTATAGAATTATAGTAAAACTTAAGATAAAAGTAATATTAGAAAACTTCAGTAAAAGCAACGAATGGGATTCTAAGGACTTGGGAGAAGGTATTTTGTTTTTATTTTTTGTATTTTCCTTAATTATTTTATGTATGTCGGTATGTATGTATGTATTTATTATCATTATTATTTTATTTCATTTTTTGCTGTTGAATTTGAGGCATAGGTGTTTTGTTCCTCTTCTTACACCTTGGAAATTAAGCTTTCTTTTTAGGCCTTAAAAATAAAGTGGGAATAGAGTAAATTTAAAAGCTGCAGGGTACCATTAGAAATAAACAGAGAAATGTGAAATGTTGATTAAAGATCAAAGGATAGTAGCAGAATTAATTATCTAGAAGCTGTGAAATCACTTACAAACTGCATAAAGCCAAGACAAGGGAATTGAAAACATTACTAATTAATTCTTATAATACATTAATAAAACGGACAAGGCACATCACAATATTTTTAGTGAAAATTTGGCTTTAGTATCCAAAATAATTTTTGACTCGTATATGGTTCAATTGATTAAAGTCTAAAATCCCGGTTTCAGAACATGCACATCCAACTGGAAGGTAGGTTGCAATACAAGTGGAAGTGGTGTAGAGATTATGAGGGGGTTTAAAGATATGAGTGTCGTGGCATAATTATAATGAAGTGTGACAATACCAGTAACTCTGTAGGGGACGTAAAGTAATTCAAACTCAACCACTGAGCAAATGGTATAGAGCAAAGTGAGAGGTATAGACAAAAAGGCTAAGTTGTTTCAAAATGGAAAGATGGATTTATGCAAGAATTTATACACTGTGATTTTCAAGTGAGTAATACCTTTCAGAGTACAAACCTTCTAAAACTGGATTCCAAACTTAATACCAACAACATTTTTCCCCAAGACTATCAACTCTCTCAATTTGATGTTTATTCTTAAATTCTAAGTAGTCTAAGTATTGAATGAAAAATATTACCCATTTTCACCTTCATTGTTTTAACATCAATTGACATTGCTAGAGAAGAAGTGCACAAGACTTGAAGACTGGAGCTATTAAAGTCATACTTTCCAGATATACCTGGTATCTAAGCAAAGTCATAAAGCTGTTTGTGGTGCCATAGATTCTGCAAAACACATAGACACCATTTTTAACTATGGGGAAACACTGTGTCACTCTTACAAAGACAATATTTGTACCCAATATTTTAGAGATTAAAAATAATGTCAGAAAAAAATCCAAACCTTCCATCCCCTTTAGTCCCTAATCTACTACTCTATTCCACTTTTCCATTTGGTCATAGAGGCTGTAATATCTCTTGTTTTTCAAAGCTCCTCTTTTCTTTACTTCTGCTTCCTACAAATATTCACCAGGAATCTTACACCCCTAATTACCTTCATTATTCATTCATTGTCTTTCTTTCTCTCTGTCCTCTCTCCTTTTCCTGTGTTGCTGTCCTTCTTTCTGTCTTTGATCCTTAGTTCTCTCTACTGTCTTTGTGCCAATTGTTGTGTATAAACATTTTTTCATAATGAAAACAACAAATTGACCCGGAAGAAGACTATCATTGTCCGTTTCCTTTGAAAATCCTTATTTCCTTTACCACATATCATCTTGAAATAACATTTTGTGCTAGTGGTTTTCAGCTTTCTCAAATTTCTCAGTGGCACACATTTCTTAAGGCATTTTTGCCTGGCTGTTACTCAAACTATTTTATTCAGTATTTTTAAAAATTATTTTCAATATCAGCTTATGTTTATCAGCTTATACAAAATTATACTAGTTGATTTATAGGAAATGTTTACCATATTTTATCTCTGCAGTATTCGATGATGTTGTCAATATGCTGATTTTACAATATGTTCGACATTGGCTTCAGCAGTTCATTTCTTCTGATAGCACATGATTGTGCTACTAAATTTTTGACAGTTCTTGCTTTTGTGGGTCATTCTCCCCTACCTGCAGATGAAATGAGCACTCTCAAATTGGTATCTCTTTTTCTAAACTATACTGAATTTCAGAATGCCATTAATGAAAGTTCATACCACTATTTCCATATAGAATTCTCATTTAGAATTATTGTAACTCAAACTATTTTATTGAATTCATGACTTACCCTCACAAGATATTATGTAATATATGTAAATTATCTTGTTAACAAATTCTATTACTATTTACTTCCCCCTGCTTTTTTTTTTCATCCTAACCCAGTTTCATTAACATTTTTATAGTCATTTTATTAAATTTATTAATGAACTTGCTCTTGAATAAAGGTTTTCTTCTGTACTATACTGCCAGTGTTTAAATCACCACTGATTAACCTGTATTGGAATATATCAAGAAAATTATTAGGTCTTGTCTACCAATAATCTATTTTCATACTGGCTTACCATGTACTGTATTGCCAGTTATCTTTTTTTTTTCTAAATTTTTAAATGTTTATTCATTTTTGAGAGACAGAGAGAGACAGAGTGTGAGTGGGGAAAGGGGAGAGAGTGTGATGGAGATAGAATCTGAAGCAGGTTCCAGGCTCTGAGCTGTCAGTACAGTGCCCAATGTGGGGCTCGAGTTCACAGACTGTGAGATCATGACCTGAGCTGAAGTTGGATGCTTAACCAACTGAGCCACCCAGGTGCCCCTATATTGCCAGATTTCTTCTTAAAAAACAATACACCCTCTCGAAATCAGAGGTGTGTCTATTAGCCAGGCTTATAGTTACATATTTATCTGTGCCATAAAAGATAACATCAAATTATTTAGCTTAGTCCAAGAAGTTCTACACAATCTCTCTCATATCTTATTCCCATACTTGACATACTTTGCCATCCTTTTGTACTTTGTGATCTTCACATATGTTTCTGGAACATAAAAAGATTTTTAATGACTCTAGTGTTTCTGATTTCTCTTGTTGAATTCTCTTCTTGAGTTAGCTTTCAACTTGGAAAATTTTTGTTCGTCCCAAATTCTTACTCAAACCTTTTTCCCTTTGTTATTTCCAAAAACATATTTTTCCTATCTTCTTTACTATTACTGAATGTTGCTCTTCTTGTCTTCTAGGTAAACTGCTTAAAAATCAAGGTATACTTCTTGAATGATTAGACAGGGCATGTCTAAAGAATTGATGGGTTTGGGGCGCCTGGGTGGCTCAGTCAGTTAAGCGTCCGACTTTGGCACAGGTCACGATCTCGCGGTCCGTGATTTCGAGCCCCGCGTCAGGCTCTGTGCTGACCGCTCAGAGCCTGGAGCCTGTTTCCGATTCTGTGTCTCCCTCTCTCTCTGACCCTCCCCTGTTCATGCTCTGTCTCTCTCTGTCTCAAAAATAAATAAACGTTAAAAAAAATAAAAAAAAAAGAGTTGATGGGGTAGATTTTTCAGGTATGTTATATGAGGATTTATATGAGGGCTTAGGGCCTTGTGAAATGTAAGTGTATTTAAAAGAAACAGTTCCACATATTTAGAGTACTACTCCACATCTTTTTCTAATCCTGCATTAATGGTAGGCCATTACTGTGATTAAGGATAGTGCTACAGAAAAAAAAAAAAAAAAGATGACCTTTTTGAGATGTTCTTTAGTTACACAGTAACTAAACACAGTTTACAGTTCCATGGTTTAGTAGAAGTATCTTGCTTATTTCTTTTTGTCTCCAGTTTATTCCCCCAATTTCCTTTTATCATATTATCCTTAGGCAAATCATTACTCCTGATAGAACTTGCTTATCTAAATATTAACAATAAGGACACCACACCATAAAACATGCATATTGATTGATAGTAGGCAAAATAAATACAATGGATAAAAGGTAGGTAAATGGTAAAAATAATATTCATGGTGTTCTGTAAGAACCAGATAAATACTACCCTCTATCCTAAAATAGAGAATATGACAAGAAAATAAAGGCAATGAAAAATCATTCAGAAATTTAAGAAAGAATATGATAATAGCAAATAAATAAATGCATTTTCACTTGAGTAAAAGATACCTAAGGTTTAAATAAAGACATAAAATAAATGAAACAAATTAATATCAGTAAGGATTAGAAAAGATACACCTTAAAACTGAGTTAGGGAAATGGATGTCAAGTGTGAAAAATTATATAATTTGCACTAGATAAAGCCTAGACAGGTAAGCAAATAAATACATGTACCCCAAGAGGTGGTGATGTATAAATATTAGGAAAAGGGTTACAATTTAGGCAAAATTTAGGAAAAGGGTTACAATTTAGGCATAATTGATGTACCTAAAATTATTAACTCTATAATAGAGTAATATAGTCCCTACATAAAAATCTCAATCTCCAGATCAAATGACATATTTATTCAAGAAAAGTTGATAGAATGCTCTATATTTTAACTGATATCCTTGTATATTATTGAACCAAAAAGAGTAAAAAATTGAATTCTATTGAAATTTGGGGATCTCTGCTTTATTACCAAGATAAAAAAATCCTATGAGTATTCAGGCAAAGACTAGGTACAAAAAAAGAAGAAAATATCTGGTTTGTCTTAATGTTCAACACTACACCATTCTTTGTAAGATGACCAAGGAGCTTATATATCTGAAGGGAAAATGAGCATGAAGCAAGTATTTCTTTGGGTGGAGGGAGGAGGGCAGCCAAATTCTCATTTAAGTATAAAAATACAGAAAGTTGCAAATACATAAAGCCCTTGAAGATGGTAGCACCCAAGCATTCCTGGAGAACAAAATAAAAATGTTAAAATTCAGCCATGTTCTGTAATATAAATAAAATTAATCAGGGATTATGGTATAAAATGACTTTCAGTAAGCACTGCATGCATTTAAATGTGTAATAGAATGAAATATATGTTCTGTCGATGGAAAACTAGTGAAATAAAATATGGCAAAATAAAATATTGTGCAGCCTTAAAAAATGAAGTAACATTTTTCATACTAGTATGGAAAAGTATCAAGGATGAATTTAAAATTTCTTCTTTCTGTAACCTATGAGTGTGGGTGTCTGAAATTCTACCATGTATAAACTATCTTTTATGGGGACGTGATTAGGTAAAGTGACATAATCTACTTATTGAAACATATAGCCCATAAAGTGGATAATGAGCCAAGCAGAATAGACTTTTATGATTTGTGGTGTAACTGCCCAAAGATGGATGTTTTAGATCAACAGAAAGGGTCCTACATAGTCATTCAGGAATGCAGACTACAGTGTCTTTGCTTCTCTAAATGTGTGGTCTCAAAGGCCATCATGAGAATTTCTACCCTACCTTGACAGAGGAAGAATAGCAAAGAGGAAAGCAAATGGCTTTATGGTCTATATCTTTAAAGTTATAGACAAAGTTACACACATTACTATTTCTGGATAGTACTCAAGTCTTGTATGTGGCTACACATACCTGCAAATGAAGCTGGGGAAATATATACCCAAGGAGAAGTGGAGAAAAGAAAAGAAGCTTTTTTTTTTTTTTTTTACCATGGCATTCATGATAAATAAATAAAATATATTGAGGATTAGAACATTGAGCTGTTGGGGGCTCATGGGTGGCTCAGTCAGTTGAGCATCCGACTTCGGCTCAGGTCATGATCTCACGGCTCGTGAGTTCGAGCCCCACATCAGGCTCTGTGCTGACAGCTCGGAGCCTGGAGCCTGCTTTGGATTCTGTGCCTCCCTCTCTCTCTGCCCCAACCCACTCACATTCTGTCTTTGTCTCTCTCAAAAGAAAAATAAACATTAAAAAAATTAAATAAAACATTGAGCTGTTAAAATATGATCAGAATGTACTTGTTAGTCTTTCTTTTTATGTCTTAGGGGAAAGAGAATATTAATGCCAGAGGATACACGAAGGATACTATTCTGGAATATGTGATAGAACACATGGAAGGAAAAGTTGAAAGAAGAGTTCTTTACCTGCTTTGGGCTTTGCTAATCCTCCTGCCACCCCAGGAGGCACAACCACAACCACCAGGTCACCTAACCTTGGTCAATCCCATCGTGTTCTTCCCCAAAATCATCAACAATGAGCCTTTGGGCCATGTCTCCCTTGAGCTGTTGGAAGTCAGAATTCCAAAGAGGGCAGACAACTTGTGCTCTGAACCCCGGGAAGAAAGGTTATAAGGATTCCTAATTTCACAGTATTATTCTGGGATTTATGTGCTAGGGCAGTGACTTCCCATGCTCCAGTGGCACTGGTGGCAAGTCCATCTATAAGGAAAATTGGATCATGAGAACTTCATCCGGAAGCATAGGGGTGCTGGCCTCTGGTCCATGGAAAATACTGGACCCAACATAAACTGTGCCCAGTTTTTCATTTGCATTGCCAAGACTGAGTGCTTGGATGGCAAATGTGGTTTGTAGCAAAGTATGAGTATGTAGATGTTGTAGAAGGGATGAAGAACTTTGGGACTGCTACTGAACCCAAGATTGGCTCCTGGTCGCTTAAAGGATCATTACTCAAGACACAAGTTTTGATTTTGATTGGAAAGGATTTTGAACATTTTTCTGGAGGCTGGCCACCTGGGGAGAAGGGAGATTCTTGTCCAAAACCCATTTCCATTTCCAAGGCTTCTGTCTAGCCCAGGGGTTTTTAAAGGAGTTAGAGTATGGGTACCTGAGTGGCTCAGTCACTTAAGCTCCCGACTTTGGCTCAGGTCATGATCTCATGGTTTGTGGGTTTGAGCACCACATCAGGCTCTGTGCTGACAGCTCAGAGCCTGGAGCCTGCTTTGGATTCTGTGTCTCCATATCTCTCTACCCCTCCCCTGCTTGTGCTTTCTCTCCTTCTCTCTCTCTCTCTCAAAAATACATAATAAAAAAATTTTTAAAAGATAAAGTGGTTAGGGTAATCAGCAAAGGGAGTGCAGTGGCCTGCAATATTCGTTGATTGCGTGCAGACTCAATGCTAGCCACAAACATTATCTCACTGCTCAGGGGTTGTACAAGGGGGTCCAGTTATTGTTTCATGATGTGCAAGAGTATTCTTTTTTTTTTTTAATTCAAGTCAGTTAACATACAGTGATACAGTGTCATATTAGTTTCAAGAGTAGACCCCAGTGATTCATCATTTCCATATAATACCCAGTGCTCATCCCAAAGGTGCCTTCTATAATGCCCATTACCCAGTTAACCCATCTGTATGTTGATTTTATATCCTGCAACTTTGCTGAATTCATGTATTAGTCTAGAAGTTTTTGGTGGAGTCTTTTGGGTTTTCCACGTAGAGGATCATGTTATCTGCGAAGAGTGAAAATTTGACTTTTTCCTTGCCAATTTGTATGCCTTTTATTTATTTTTGTTGTCTGATTGCTGAAGCTAGGACTTCCAGTACTGTGTTGAACAAAAGTGGAAAGAGTAGACATCCCTCTTGTGTTCCTGACCTTAAGGGGAACGCTCTCAGTTTTTCCCCATTGAAGATATTAGCTGTGGGTCTTTTGTAGGCCTTAATGATGTTGAGGTATGATCTTCTTTTTTTTTATTTTTTATTTTTAATGCTTATTTATTTTTTTGAGAGAGAGACAGACAGACAGACAGGGGAAGGGCAGAGAGGCAGAGAGAGAGAGAGACAGAGACATGGAATCCAAAGCAGGCTTCAGGCTCCAAGGTGTCAGCACAGGGCCTAATGTGGGGCTTGAACTCATGAGCCATGAGATCATGACTTGAACCAAAGTCAGAAGCTTAACCAACTCAGCCATGCAGTGTCTCTATCCCTACTTTCTTGATGGTTTTTATTAATAAAGGATACTGTAGGTTGTCAAATGCTTTTTCTTCATCTATTGACAGGATTGTATGGTTCTTATCCTTTCTTTTATTAATGTGAAGTATCACAGTGATTGATTTGTGAATATTGAACCAGCCCTGCAGCCCAGGAATAAATCCCACTTGGTCATGGTTAATAATTCTTTTAATATACTTTTGAATTCGATTTGCTGGTATCTTGTTGAGAATTTTTGCATCCAGATTCATCAGGGATATTGGCCTGTAATTCTCCTTTTTAGTGGGGTCTTTGTCTGATTTGGGAATCAAGGAAATGCTGGCTTCATAGAATGAGTTTGGAATCTTTCATTCCATTTCACTTTTTGGAACAGTTTGAGAATAGGTATTAACTCTTCTTTAAATGCCTGGTAGAATTCTCCTGGGAAGCCATCTGGCCCAGGACTCTTGTTTGTTGGGAGATTTTTGATAACCAGTTCAGTTTCTTTCCTGGTTATGGATCTGTTCAATTTTTCTATTTCTTTCAGTTTCAGTTTTGGGAGTACATGAGTTTCTAGGAATTTGTCCATTTCTTCCAGATTGCCCACTTTGTTGGCATATAATGTTTCATAGTATTCTCTTATAATTGTTTGTGTTTTTATGGTATTGTTTGTGTGTCTATGGTATTGTCCTCTTGCATTTGTGATTTTACCTATTTGGGTCCTCCTTCTTTTCTTTTTGAGAAGTCTGACTAGGGGTTTATCAATTTTGTTTATACTTTCAAAGTACCGGCATTTTGTTTCATTGATCTACTGGATTTTTTGTTTGTTTGATTGCTTATTTCTATATCATTTATTTCTGTTCTAATCTTTATTATTTCCCTTCTTCTGCTGGCTTTGGGCTTTATTTGCTGCTCTTTTTGTAGCTCCTTTTGGTGTAAGTTTAGGTTGTACATTTGAAAACTTTCTTGCTTCTTGAGATAGGCCTGACTTGCAATGTGCAGTGTAATTTTTCTGTTATGATTACCTTTGCTGCACCCCAAAGGGTGGACTTCATTTCATTTTCATTAGCTTCCATTTATTTTTTTAATTTCTTCTTTAATTTCCTGTTTAACCCATTCATTCTTCAGTAGTATGTTCTTTAACCTCCACGTATTTGAGGGTATTCTTGATTTTTTCATGTGGTTGATTTCAAGTTTCATAGCTTCATAGTGATCTGAAAATATGCACAGTATGATCCAGATCTTTTTGTACCAGTTGAGGGCTGGTTTTTGACCCAGTATGTGATCTTTTCTGGAGAATATTCCACTTTCTGGAGAATATTCCATGTACACTTGAGAAGAATGTATATTCTGCTGCTTTAGAATGAAACATTCTGAATATATCTGTTAAGTCCATCTAGTCCAGTGTGTCTTTCAAAGCCATTTTTTCATTGTTGTTTTTCTGCTTAGATAATTTGTCCATTGCAGTAAGTGAGATAGTAAAGTCCCCTACTGTTATTATATTACTGTCAATGAGTTCCTTTATGTTTGTTATTAATTGATTTATATATTTGGGTGTTCCCAAGGTGGGCACATAAATATTTACAATTGTTAGATTTTCTTGATGGATAGACCCCGTAATAATGATATAATGTCCTTCTTCATCTCTTGTTACAGTTCTTAAAAATCTAGTTTTTCTAAATATGGCTACTCTGACTTTCTTTTGATATCCATTAGCATGATAGATGATTCTCCATATTCTCACTTTTAATCTGCAGGTATCGTTAAGTGTAAAATGAGGGTCTTGTAGGCAGCACATAGATGGATCTTGACTTTTTATTCATTCTGATACCCTATGCCTTTTGATTGAAGTATTTTATCCATTTACATTCAGAGTAATTGTTGAAAGATAGGAATTTAGTGCTATTGTGTTACCTATAGAGTTGGTGTTTCCTATGATGTTCCCTAGTCCTTTGGGGTCTTTGTTGCTTTGGTCTCCCTTGTTTTTTTTTTCTCTCAGAGAGTTCCCCTTAAAATTTCTTGCAGGGCTGGTTTAGTGGTCATGAACTCCTTTAGTTTTTATTTGTCTGGGAAACTCTTTTATCTCTCCTTCTATTGTGAAAGACAACCTTGCTGGATAAAGAATTCAGCATATTTTTACCATTCAGCTCATTGAAAATTGACTGCCACTCCCTTCTCGCCTGCCAGGTTTTAAGTCTGCTGCTAACCTTATGTGTCTATCCTTGTAGGTTAAGGACCTTTTATTCCTAGTCACTCTCAGGAAGTCCACATGGTAAAGTGAGGGCAGTCAACTCGCCCTGTGCCACAATTCTCCTGCATTTTTTCCTTCGCGCTGAGCTGGGATTCCAAACCCGTGGTCTTCCAGGACCTGGTACTGTGTGGATCTGCCCTCCTCCTCTTGAGTAGAGCCTCTCCACCGTGTCTGAAGCCCTCTGTCTCTGAAAAACAGTCCCATGCCTGCACAGTGCACTGCTAAAAGCAGCAAAGGTTATATTCCCTCTGGGTGCGCTTCTGTCCCCTGTTGATGAAAGGCCTTTGGCTGGTGCCTGTAAGGTCTTTTCTCCTTGGGGAGATAATATGCCCTCTTCCAAAAGTTTTCCAGGAAGGGGAATGTTCTCTCCCAATGCACCCTGGAGCTCCCTACACCACACCTATGCACTCTGTGGCCACCTCTCCCCTCCCCAGGAGTGTGCACCACAGCTCCACTCCAGAGAAAGTGACATACTTCCAAAACCTCAGAGTTTGAGCTCCACACTCTGTTCACAAAAAAACCCTGTGACGGTCACTACTTCTTGCTCCCCAGTCTGTGCTCCAGAGAGGTTTTCCTCTTGTGTGAACTTGATGCCACAGTTTTTCAACTTCTCTCTCTCCTTTTTGTCTTTCCATGGAAAGGGTTCCCTCCACTCCACGGAATTGCCAGTTTTATCTCACTCTGTTCACTTCCACACACCTTGCACCTGCCATGCTGTCTCCCTCCAACTGTGAAGATCCTTCTGCCACTCTACAGATCGATTTCCTGGATATTCCAAGTTGTCTTACCACATTAGAACTGTGTTTGAGGGACAAGGGAAGCCCCGGATCCTCCTACTTCTCTGCCATCTTAACTCCTCTTTCTGTGCAAGGAGGATGAAGTCTACAGATACACAAAGGGAGGCCAGTAAAATAATTTGTGTGACCTAAAAGAAAGAAAACATCGCAATAAAACAAAAACAAAACAAAACAAACCAAAAAAAAACCCAAAGAAACAAACAAGCAAACAAAACAACCCTAGGCTAATCATAGCTGGGGCAGCTTTCAGACAGACTTTCTGGCCTCTGCAGCCTCTGAAACTTCTGGTTCTTCAGTCCTCAAGGCCAGAGTTTTGAAAATCTCCAAGAAAGCAAATTAGTTCTATTATAGGTCAAGGGCCTTAGGTCAGCAAATTAACCCTTAAGAGTGGCCAGAGTGCTATAACAAGTTCAGGAATGGCAAGACCAGCAAGATCATCACTGACAACGGTGAACATCTCTAAAAAAATTTGACTTGTATTTTATCTGAACCGTCAGACTGTTCCTTTTGTGGCTTAGGACAGCACGCCTCTACCTCTATCTGTCTGCTCTGCATACCCTATCTTTGTACTCTCACTGCAGTTTTTTGAGTCCCATATTTTCCTTTTCCTCCTCCAAGTCTACCTAGATTGCAAGAGTTAAGTTCCTAATTATAAAATACAAACTAAACAGTTTAAAACTTTTTAACTCTTCTGCAATTTTATTCAAATCTGGCTAAAGGACAAAACTATCTTTCAAATGCCTCGGATTATTTTGTGATAATGAGTTCAGTTATTTTGCTCTATGAAGAAGAGAATTACTTGACCCTTTTCAATTATAAAGAAAAATTCTGAAAATAGAGACATTGAACATTTATCCATATCTGTGTGGATATTCAAATGACAAAAGTCTTTTTTTTAAATTTACACTTGATTTTCCTTTTGTGGATGGTTTTTCAAAAGCTTTGTTCAAATAGCGGATTTGATCCCTCACTAAACTTGGAACTTACTTTGTAGGGAAATGATTCTTTCTCTTCAGTAGATTGCAATTGCAGACAGTATACTTGAAGTTTAAAATCCCCATTTCCTTTCTCCTTTTTTGGTCAATTATTTCACATACTCATGAAACTAAAAATTATCGAATAATATAATTTTGAGCCCTAACTATTTAAATATAAGAAAACTTTTCTGAAAAATACGGTGTAAGGTACAACACCATCTTGAGATTTAATAAAACATTAATGCATTTTACATTTTATTATGTTTTATTACTGCCTAGCACCTTATTTACAATAAAAAATAATGAACAGTAGAAATATCTATTAAGGGATTTCATGAGAAATGACTTCATTCTTACTACGAGACTAAATGTAGACAGCAGCACAGTATTGTTCAGGATAAATGACTGTTTGATAAGATGATTATACCAGGAGGGATAACCTTCTCTGTGGTGCACAAAGATTCTTAGGCTCAGAAATCTAGTCAAATATAAGTAGGAGTATCCCTGAGAGACCTTTTCTGGCAGTGGATGAAAGCTCTTTCCTTTAGGACATTCAGAGGTCAGTGCTTACAATTTCACCAGAAACCACTGTCTATTTAAAATGTCCCTTGTTAGAGGAATGATGGGGATATAGGATCTCCTCAAATTTAATTCCAGAAGATAGAAAGTACTGTCAAGAACAAGCAAAAGAGAATGTGGCAAATGTATAGAACAGTATAAAACTGAGTTCTTCTATATACCTGTAATTGAAGGCTTCAAATAAAAATGAATATGGTAGTCAAGTAGAAATGAAGCCATGAAGCTTAAAACCAAAATTATCCTGCGTGCTGAGAACCACTTCCAACCTTTCATTTTTAGAAGTGGTCAGAGATGTGACATAATTCTGGAGGATTATTTTGCAAGTCTTTTCTGTTGTCATTCTCTTCATCTCAGACTTTGGAGTATTAATGAGTTGAACTGGGGATAAATAAGAGAATGCATAGAGTGGCAAACCTAGGTACAATAAACTGTTGTACAATAATAATGATTTGAAAACCTTTACAATTCCCAAGATTCACATGTGTGTTTAATCCCGGATCATTTTTAGAGTCACTTAGCTTGCTTATACGCCTTGGGGAACTATGGGATAAACAAGATTTTTTTTCCCTGAAACTTATTAGAAGACACATTATGTGCATTTTGGGAGCTGAAGATCAGGAGGGGGCTAGGTAAGGAGTGCAGTGAATTTAAAGCTGTTTGTAAAGTCCTACCGATATGTTAGATCATGTGTTGCAGTAGTGAGTTCACAGGCTCTCATGAAGAAAATCTGGACAATCCCTGGGAAATGTGAAAAGGCTGTTTTAGTTGAGGACTCCATTTTCCTTAGTGCCACATAGGTGACATATGTATTCTTTATCTATAAACTATTGACTTATCTTTTACTCTTTAAGGGAAGGGTAATTGGAAAAATTTAAGTGCACCAAAGTGCTATCAACTATGTAGTTATATTAATTTCACATTCTGGGATTATATTTACTCAGACTCAGCCATATATTTTTTTTTTTGAAAAAAACTTGTGCAAACATTATTTCTTTGTTTGTGTGTGTGTTTATTTATATTTTAGAAAGAGATAGCATGAGTGGGGAGAAGGGCTGAGGGAGGGAGGGAGAGAGAGAGAGAACCCTAAGCAGGCTCCATGCTGAGGGTGGAGTCAGACAAGGGGCTCAATCCCATGACCCTGGGATCATGACCTGAGCTGAAATCAAGAGTTGGATGCTCAACCGACTGATCCCCCCAGGCACCCCCAAATGTAAAATCATTTAAAAGGTGTTGAGTTACTTAAAAATATCTATGTAAGTGCTTCCTACGTATGAGGAACCATGAAGGAATAGAAAAATGAATATAGGGTATATTCAGTTAAACACAAGACAGAGAGGCCCTTTAGGAATTCTGCCGTATTCTTAGTCCACCTCTCCCTACCAGAATGTTCCATCACCTGCAGTATGAAATATGCCTTATTTGAGGCCCTATGAGTAATAAGCAGCAGAAGAGGGGGTTGTGGATGCTGGTTTAAGTCTCAAAACTATTCTTAAAAAAATTCATTTTATCTGTTATTTGCTTTGTGGACTTTTCTACTACCTTTTTTTTTTAATCATTTAAAATCTTCAAGGTTTAAAAATATGTGAACGCATTTTGTGCACTTCAGCATTACTCCCGTTCTGAAGCTTTTAGTCATGTCATGTTGTCCATGAAATATTTGATAGATTTGCTCTTTTCTTGAGCATCATATTTGCTTCTACAAACATTCCTCAAAGTGTGAGGAATCTGTAATTTTCATCATAACTGACAGGACTGGCAGACACACTTCTCTCAATTGACTTGGTGCATATTTTTGATATACATAAATTATGAAAGCAGCGTTTATTTGTTTACAATTTGAAGTTCTCAGAGCAGCAAAACGGATTATAACATAGACTTGCTCAAAATTAAATGAAAATGATATTCAAATTATTTTAGGATAAAATACTCTAATTCATTGTAGAACATTGAAGGTATTTGAAACAACAAAAATGATACAGTTAGAAGAATGCAAAACAGGGATTCCTGGGTGGCTCGTTCAGTTAAGCGTCCGTTGTCGGCTCAGGTCATGATCTTGTGGTCCATGAGTTCAAGCCCCACATTGGGCTCTGCGCTGACAGCTCAGACCCTGGAGCCTGTTTCAGATTCTGTGTCTCCCTCCCCCACTCATGCTGTGTCTTTCAAAAATGAATAAGTGTTAGAAAAAAAATTGTAAATTAAAAAGAAGAAAGCAAAACTGATAAACACTGTCAAACACTTTGGGCTAATGGTGTACATACTGCTTTAAATACACATTGCTAAGCTGCCTTAACATCAAAGAGCATTTTGCTTTGTAAGTTCAAGGTAGTATATTGCTTCATGTTTCAAGTTTCAGCTTGCTGAAAATTGAATCAGCTGAGTTGCAAAATCAAATTTATCATAAAAGTGGTAACTGACCATTAACTACTATGTAATGCTGTAAACATGACCCTATCACGAAACTACAAGACCGCCTCTTCTAGAACATGACAAACAGTTAGGAGGAACAGGAAAAGTCAGTGTATTTGTCACTAAGAACAAGAAAGATAAAAGGAACATGATCTTGTGCTGTTTTATTGTTTTCTTCACAATTTTAAGACACGCACTGTGCTCTTAATGGCAAATGCCTAGAGGAACGGTGCCTTCATTTTAAATTACAGCTATGTATGTTTAAGACATCCTATCGGCATTTTCAAGGAGTTACTTTTCTATACTAGATATTTTGTTTTAAGTGCAGCAAAAGGCCAAGCTCAAATTCATTCCTAATGAGCCATGTGTTAATGTCAAAGTCTCTGCTGTCCACTCAAATGCCAAAGAACACATCTGACTTTATAATGAGCCAAACAGTTGTCTCTTCATAATCTCTGTTAGCCTTCTGTTAGATAGCTGCATCCAAAATTTATAACACAGTGATGGAGGTTGTTGCTGTAATGGCTGAAATCCAATCAAAGATGTAAAACTTCCCATGTTGTGTCAATATTGTTACCAAGTCTTTACCATTCTATCTCCACATTGAATAAACTGGTGCAACCAAATCCAAATGGAATCTTGCCTGATTTTAATCTACTCTGTACACTAATGGGGGAGAGATCAAAACCAGATGACAGGCATCAAGGCAATCAGCCAGTGACAGGGTGGTTGGAATATAGGCAAAAGTCTGAAGTGGTACTGCTCCCCCTCCCCACCTCCCCCAGAGAATACCCCTTTCAACTAACCACCTAATTTCTTATAGTTTTAGGTTCTAAATTTGTTTGGTTCCTGATCTGACATTCACTGTCACTCAAAAAGTTTAACATTTCTCTTCTTTGATTCTCTAGATAATATGTCATACCTGCTTAACATGAAAATGAATGTCTTGACATAGTCATGGATAATGGATGGGATATCTAAAAATATGGGGGTTTGGGCATTTTTTGGGTGAAGTGCCATACATATACATGACATGACAACTGTGAGTTGAGATTAGATGTATAATTCAGGCAAATCTGTAAAATTGAGGGATGTTTCCATTTTTGTTTCCTTTCCTAGTGAATCAGTCTATATTCCTAGATAGATTTTTAAAGTATTTACCCTTAAGTTCAATAGGTAAATTAGCATATTCATACATAAGTTGGAAACATTTTTTACTTTGGTAGTGATAGAACTATGTAGAAATACCTCAGAAGAAATACACGAAATAAGTAGAAAATCTCACATTGGAAACAAATGCAGTTAAGTGTTACTGTCTTTGATGGATGAAAATATAAGAATTTACCTACTTATATTTTGTGAATTGTCTGTAGTGAGACTGCAGTTTTTAAGTTTCATTTGAAGTATATGAATATCCAGCTTCTGCCACCACACAAATCAAGCCTGATACTGGGTTTTACTCAATGAAAGAAGGGGGTCAACCATGATAAAATGATGTCACTGCCTGAATACCTTTGCTGCATGCTTTAGGATCTAACTTTTTGTTTGTTTTTTTAACAAGTTTTTTTTTAAATAATATTTATTTTTGAGAGAGAGAGAGAGAGAGAACATGAGCAGGGGAGGGTCAGAGAGAGAGGAAGACACAGAATCTGAAGCAGGCCCCAGGCTCTGAGCTCTCAGCATGGAACCCAATGCAGGATTCAAACTCAGGAACCAGGAGATTATGACCTGAACAGAAGTTGGACACTTGACTGACCGAGGCACCCAGGTGCCCCTAACAAATTTTCTTAAACATGTTTTAGTAAAGGACTATAGCAACTAAAATGATAGTTTATATATACATTCTTTCCATGTATATGTTTATAAAATATGTAATTTTAATATCAAATATAGCAAATACCTAAGAATACTTTTAAAATGTGCAAAACTTGTACAGTAAATTTGTAGAAGGACAAGCTAATTCTAAAATTGGCATGAAACTGCAAAAGAGCAAAATAGCAGAGATGGTTTTGAAAAAGGCAAAAACTGGAGGGCTTACACTGTCAGATGTCAAACTAATTACCAAACTATTGTGATTATGGCAGTGTTGGCAAAGAAGAGAATGTAATTGTTGAAAAGATCAACTTAATTCAAAGCTAAATGTGGAAATTGGTGTAAGATGCACCACCAGCTGGGGAATAAGGGAGAAGGAAGAGTGAGAGAGACTGATTCTCAAATTTGTATCTTTGGCTCTGATTTTTCCCTTGAATTACAGGTTCATATATCCAGCTATATACTAGACCATATCGTTTTGTTGTCTCATATTCACCTCAAGTTTAGCATGTTCTAAAGAGAACTGTTGACTTATTCTTTTCATGTCTATATCTTTCTTAGAAAATGTTACAGTCCCACTCAAACAAAAATGTGGTCATGATCCTTATTTGCTTTGTTTTCCTAACTCCATCCAGTTTATATTTCTTTCTTCTCTACCTCTGCTATTTAGTCAAAAGTACATTTGTCGTGGGGCACCTGGGTGGCTTAGACAGTTAAGCATCTGACTTTGCCTCAGGTCAAGATCTCACTGTTTGTGAGTTCTAGAGAGTCCGGGGTTAGATTTTGTGCTGACAGTTCAGAGCTTGGAGCCTGCTTCGGATACTGTCTCTCTCTGTCTCTCTGCCCCTTCCCCATTCACGCTCTGTGCCTCTCTCTCAAAAATAAATAAACATCAGGTCCTGTGGGTGGCTCAGTTGGTTAAGCGTCCAACTTCAGCTCAGGTCATGATCTCACGGTTTGTGAGTTCGAGCCCCGCGTCAGGCTTTGTGCTGATCGCTTGCTCAGAGCCTGGAGCCTGCTCTGGATTCTGTCTCTTTCTCTCTGCCTCTGACCCACTCACACTCTGTCTCTGTCTCTCTCAAAAAGAAATAAACACTAAAATTTTTTTTTAATAAATAAACATTAAAAAATTAAAAGAAAAAAATTAAAAAACCCTACATTTATCTTTTGCATAAAGCAAAGCAATTGTTTCCGACTTGATTTCCTGATTCCCCTCTTGCCCACCTCTTTACAATTTGTTCTCAGCACAGCAGACTTACATTTAAAAAACAACAATCACACTTCTGTACAAAATAAATATAATAATAAATATAATCCTAAGAGAATAATTGGCACCTTTCCAATCTGTGCACACTCTTTCTCTTACCTATACTGTACCACTATACACAGATTCAATGTGATTTTTATTCTTCCTTTTCTAATTTCATGAACATACATAGTTTCTATCTTAAATTCCTTTGAACAAGCTGTACTCTTTACCTGCAAAATCCTTTACTTTGATCCTTATTGGCTGCATCCTTACTGTTGTGACCATAGCTATCATGTTATTTCCTCTACCTGGTCAGTCAATTTAAAATAAAATCCTGATACATAGGCTATTTAATATTGAATATAATATTTACAATAATCTGATATTACTGATTTACACAACACCCAATTTCATGTAAACTTATAAACCAGGACCCTGTTTTTAGCTGTATCCCTGGCACCTAAAATATTGTTTACCATGTGTAAGTTTTTTTTTAAGTGTGAAATGTTGAATGACTGACAGATTGCAATGGAGGGCATACTTTGACAAGACCAATGATTGAATTAGGACTGGAATGCTAGTCCTAAAGAAAGTAGGAAAAAGACTGAAACCAAGATAAAATATTTGAATAGGCACACTGAGAATCTATTTTCTCTGCAAAGGCAGATACCAAAGTGGAAAATTTATTCATAATATTCTTCTTCTCGAAATTTGTCTGAGACTAGAATATAATAATTACAAGGTTTTCACATATTTTGAGTAGCTGTATTGGCATAGAACCTTTACATCTATACTTTCTATTATCATACTAATCCATGTTGCTTGTATTAGATTATTGCATTGTCCTTTTGCCTTTTGTTCAAATCTGAACAAGTGTAATGAGTATTTACTCTTTTTTCTAAGTGCAAGTTAGATAGTTAGGAACTATGATGTGGGTTATCATCCAAATAATTTAATGAAACTCCTTTGCACCTGTAGTAATGAAAAACAGTACATAGCAAACACTACTTACTTTTTTTTTCTTCATTAGGAAAACGACAACCTATTCAAATAATGTAGCTTTATTTACAGCTTATAATGCCACCATTTAATTTATTCTAAGAATTGCTAATAAACCAATAGTAAAACAATAGAAGAATAAATGTTTTAGGATAAGCAGCATTCTAACTATGATTCAAAATTATAATTCAATGCTCATAAACTGGTTCCCTCCAGGGGAAAAAAAAGGTTTGTGTTGTGTTATGATATTGCAATGTAAATCATATTAAATCTGTGGTTTAGATTTATGTTCTAATGAATAACTTGTGATAGAAGACAATCAAACAATTCAAGAAAATGCTTATCACCAGTTATAAAAGTGTAGTAAATATGAATAATTATCAAATACATCAAATGAATGTGATATTTTATCTAGGACTACCTCGGAATACATGGTAGTGCTATTAATCCTAATGAGATAGTTGTAAATTACTATGTTTGATTTTCTTTTTTTCTCTTTTTTTACTTTTTGCTAGCAGTTGTTTCTGTGTTCCCATTCTCTTCATTCTGCATATGGAGATAATCCAATATGAATTGCCTTTCTCATATGAAGATATAAATATTTAAAATGAGGAACAAGATCTTACCAGCTCTTGTGTCCTCCCTATATAGATATATGCATATGGATTTATTTATTTACCATAAGCATTTATGTGTTTACCACATACCTTAAATCAAGATTCATAGACATTTTCCAAATATCAGTAGATTTAATAAATATTTTCTCTTTAAGAGCATTTAGGATAGCATATTACTATTAAATATACTCTAATGCAATAATCATTTATTAAGATCAGCTGAGCAATATAAATGATATTTGGTAAGTTTTTTTTAATTTTATGCTGTTTAATTTTAATACACTGTCCTTTTAATAAATATAGTAAAGCTCCTATTTTAACTTGTAACTACTTGATGGTATAGCTCACACTGTACATTTATAAAGCATTAAAGTTCAGTATAACTACTTTATGGGATGAATCAGTCATTTAAGAACTATGTTACTGATTATCATCCAAATACTCTCCCTCCTTAGAACCAAAGGATCAGCCTTGGCAAAAAGTTCGGTTTTAAATCCTATGCAGCACTTAAAGATATGGTATGTATGTATGGCATGGTATGGTAAATGTGTGATTGCCATATATACTTAAAAGATTCTAGCAGATTGAGTAAAACTCTCAACCCAGATCTCAATTAATGTACATAGAGTAACAACTGTAGAAGGATAGAAGAATCCATTTACATCTATGCGTGTTACTGAACTCTTTCTTAGCTAATACCCAATCTATTCCCTGAACTATCCTGGTTGAAAGTTAAAACCCTGAGTTAGACTTTACGGGTTCAAATCTCCAGTCTGCCGCTTAACAACTGTTTGACCTTTGGTAATTTACTTAATTTCTCTGCATTTCAACTTTCCTATTTATAAGGAGGAGATAACAATGGTATCTGGCTGTTATAGTTTGAATGTTTGTGTCCCCCTCAAAATTCTTATATTGAAATATTAACCCCAAAAGATAATGGTCTTAGGAGGTGGAGGCTTTGGAAAGTGCTTAGATTATGAGGACAGACAGGTTCTTCCATTATATTGTTGGAAATTTAATATGATAAAACCTCACAAAGAGAAGATTTCACAAAGGGATGAAATAATGCAGCTGGTGTATCCTGTAATTTTTTTCCCCATAGAGAGCTGTTTCTTACATACAGAAAGGGCAGATACCATAGGACTGGGAAATTATCATTTGTAAACTCTTAAGAAAGTTTATACAGTTGAGAGTTAGATCTAGATACATTATTATTCCTATAATATTTCTTGAGCCATAAGTCATTCAACTTTTCTAACACTGTCACCAAAAAGAAAAAATCCATCTTTATTTTATTCTTCTGATCATGATAAGTATACTCTTCAGTCCCCATCACCTATTTCACCTATCTCTCCATCCACCTCCCCTTTGGTAACCATCAGTTTGTTCTCTAGAGTTAAGAGTCTGTCTCTTGGCTTGTCTATTTTTCGCCCTCTCTCTCTTCCTCTCCTTTGCTTGTTTTGTTTTGTAAATTCCATATGAGTAATTTGGAATTCCATCTGACTGACTTACTCTGACTTACTCTGTAGCTCTATCCATGTTGTTGCAAATGGGAAGATTTCATTCATTTTTGTGGAGGAATTATACTCCGTTGTATATACATGCTACATCTTCTTTTTCCATTCATCATTTGATGGAAACTTGGGCTGCTTCCATAGTTTTGCTAATATAAATAATACTGCAATAAACATAGGGAATTACTATTTTTATAATTGGGGGGTTAATACGCAGTAGTGTAATTACCAGATCATAGGATAGTTCTTTTTTTCAATTTTTTGAGGAATCTCCATACAATTTTCTGCAGTGGCTGCACCAGTTTGCATTCTCACCAACAATGCACTAGAATTCCTTTTCCTTCACATCCTTGCCAACAATTGTTGCTTCTTGTGTTTTTGATTTTAGCCATTCTGACAGGTATAAAGTGATATCTCATTGCAGTTTTTTTTAAGTTTATTTATTTTGAGAGAGAGAGTGCACATGCACACACAAACAGGGGAGGGGCAGAGTGAGAGGGAGAGAGAGAATCCATGCTCAGTGTGGAGCCCGATGTCAGGCTCTGTCTCATGACCATGAGATCATGACCTGAGCTAAAATCAAGAGTCAGATGCTCAACTAACTGAGACACTCAGGCACCCTATCTCATTGTAGTTTTGATTTGCATTTCCCTGATGATGAGTTATATTGAGCATCTTTTCATGTGCCTGTTGGCCAGCTGGTCTTCTTTGAAGAAATGTCTATTCATGTCTTCTTCCCATTTTTAATTGGATTTTTTTGGGGTGTTGAGTTGTATCATTTATTTCTTTATATATTTTGGATACTAACCCTGTATCTGATACGTCATTTGCAAATATCTTCTCCTATCCCATAGGTTGCCTTTCAGTTTTGTTGATTGTTTCCTTTGCTGTGCAGAAGCTTTTTATTTTCATTTAATCCCAATACTTTATTTTTGCTTATTTCCCTTGTCTCAGGAGACATATCTAGAAAAAATATTGCTACTGACAGTGTCAGAGAAATTGCTACCTGTGCTTTCTTCAAGGATTTTAATGTTTCTAGTCTCACATTTAAGTTTTTAGTCCATTTGGAATTTACTTTTGTGTACGGTGAATGAAAGTGGTCCATTTTAATTCCTGTGCATGTTGCTGTCTAATTTTTCCAGCACCACTTGCTGAAGAGACTTTTTCCCCACTGTGTGTCCATTACTCCATTGTCAAAGATTAATTGGCCATAGAATTGTGAATTTATTTATGTTTTTTTATTCTAGTTCATTGGTTTATGTGTTTGTTCTTATGGTAATACCATACTATTTTAATTACTACTGCTTTGTAATATAACTTGAAGTCTAGAACTGTGAATTTTGTTTTTTTTAATTCTGGCTTAGTTTATATTATGCTAGGACCTTAGGATCTACATTTTGGGTGCAGTAAGGCATTAATATTCAAGGCATCAACTCACTGATTTTTTTTTCTGCTCATTTATTTTTTAGGTATGCATAGCAATTAGGAGATACCAAGCTGCATAGAAAATTCCTTACAACACAAAACGACAAAGTTCAAGTTAATAATGTACCTTGTGAGGACACATTCATATAAAGAAGCAATATGGTTATTTACTCACCACATTTATTCATTTATTCAACAATTAGGTTTTGAGCATCAGTTATGTCTCAGGCACTATTAAGCACATTGCAGAAACATCTGAAAGCAACAGCAATCAAAACAAGCTCCCTGTATTGGAAGAGAGAGATAAGTGTGTAAGCGGATGCATAAATTAGATTGTTTTAGAGTATGAGGAGTGGTATGAAAGATTTTGGAGAGGGTGACTGGAAAGAGAGAGAAGGAAAGGAGAGTCATCTTTAGTTAGCTCAGACTTCTTTGAAGAGATGACATTCGAACTGAGAACTGATTAATGAGCTAAGTCTAGTTGTGTGCAGATCTGGACAAGAGTGCTTCAGGCAAAGGGAACAGTTAGTCATGCTAGTGAAATAAAAATGATCTTATGTCGATAAGGAGCATGAAGAAGCTCTTTGTTTGCTGTAGCTGGAACAAAATGGTGGAAGAAAGTGTTAACAAGAGATGAAATTAGCAGAGTAGGAGGAATGGTATTTTTAAGTCTCCTTAAACTTTAGGAGTTTAGGATAAGAAGTTTAAACTTTAGGAGTCTCTTAAAGTCAGAGACTAAGTCTCCTGTGATAAGGCCTTTGGATTTATTTCTAATCATAAGAACATCTTAATTCTCTGGAACCTCATAGATACATAGAGATGATAGATAGATGATAGATAGGTAGATAGATAGATAGATATATAATCATGGAACAAAACTCCTTTAAAAAAACTTTTCACAGCCATTAATCTTGACATTAGCAATGGCCAGTGAACTGTGGCTCCTTCATATCTTTAAAATTTACCATGTATTTTGGCAATTGTTTCTCTACCTTGCCAAATTCAGCACCAAATGCTTCACTGTCTCTCTAACATATTAATAAAATAAAACATGTGACAACTTTTTCTCTTAGATTCTTGGCTCTAGTGTTATTCAGTATTGAATAGTATTGACTAAAAAGGATATAACCTGAAAATCTATAGTAGGAGCCAACAATACCCAACACTGTGCTCATAAATGGTTAGTGTATTCAAATACTTTATACTAAAAATCCTGGCTCCCTCCCTGCCCAAATGAAGGTATATGGTTTTCATAACAGTTATTGGTATTAGAGTTATTTTTTTTCTTATTCATTAAACTTTTATTATAGCCAAACATATCTAATACACTACAACCTTTAGAGCTTTGAAGAAAACAAAAATGATAATTTGCATAAAAAGGTATTACAAATTTAGCTTAAGTGGAAAAGAATGTGACAAATTATATAATGAATATATCTGCAAATTCTTTGGGAATATAGAATAAATATCTCCAGTATTGAAAAAAATTAGAGTCTAACCTCAGGAATCCAGAAAAGTTGGATTTATTTGTTTATATCTCAGTCCCGTTTTCCAATAAGGATGTTGGACCCCGTTTAGAAATACACATACCCTCCTCCCTCCATCCTCCTCCCTCCCACCACCACAGTAGGAGCTAAAACAGTAGACTGGGCCACTGGACAAAGAGAACCAAACCTAGTCTTAATTTGGAATTTGTAAAACTTTAAACAGATCAAACTAGAAAAGTATAGTCATGGTTTTTGTTGATAGTGTGTTTGTTTTTTAAAGCTGTATTTCAGTAGGTAATTCCATAACAAGCAAGGACTAAAACTCAAACATTTACATAATAGTAGAGTATATAAAGTGTCTTTCATAGAATGCTTGCTCAGTAAATACTTGAATATATAAGGAAATATATTCTGGTTGTTGTCCTGCTAACGCCTCCCTGACTGGTACCTTGCCTGCCTTTTGTAATGCCAAATTATACCCTTGGTTGTATTGATCAGTTCTTGTTCATTCTAGTTCTTGCTTAACTGCAGAGTCCTCACCTGCATTTTTGGATGTCTTCTTGATACTGACTTCTATTTGAGATTATTCACATTCACTTTTAATGTGCTGGTTTAACTGACAATTCAGATTTCGGAGACATGCTCCTATTTCATACCCTTTTTCTAAGGCCTACAAGCAACAAACACAGGTCTAGTGAACAGATTTTATAATGTGTTTCCTATTTGGTTACTCGATGTTTTTGGCTTCATTCTATTTTTGCTAGATTCTTGCCATGCTAAGGTTAATTTACAGTGCCATGCAAATAACCTTAAAGTAAAAAGTGTATGTAGGTCCTTTTACCCAAAATGAACACTTGAAAACCATTGTGATTTTGATGCTGCTGTTAATTACAATATTTCCTTCAAGCCATTGTTAATTAAACTACCTTTAGATTTATTCTTTTCTGTCAAAAATTTTGTTGAGTTTTGTAGTATTTGTAACTCTAGTAGAAAGTAAAGTGTTTAATTCTATAATTATTATTTCCTCTGCCATTTTAATGAAAATGTTTCACCTGGGTACTTATATTTATGGCAATCCTAATTATAGCACTTAACCATTATTGTAAGTAGTCTGCTGTATATTAATATTCACTCATAGATTGTGAGCATCTTAATGGTCCTCATCATTTGTCCATTCTAGTTGTGCCAATGCAGAGCATTATGTTTATCTGGAACATAAAATGTACTAAGTAAATGTTATTGAAGACATGGATGAATGAGAAAACCATATGAAAACTTATACCAACATTAAGAGCAAAGTTACATGGCATTCTGTTTTTTAAAAAAATGAATTTAAAAAATTAATTAATTTTTTTTCAGAACTTCAAGGACAATAACTTTAATCCTTTCTAAAGACAAAGTGATATATTGCTTTCTAATCTTTAATAAATACCAATATTTTTCAACTTTGTCAAGACAAAGACATTTTTTCTATGACTTTGTCCATGACTTCACAGTTTAATTCTCTTAGGATGTTCTGATAAGTGCAATCTGGTCCTCTTGATTTACTCTGATTTCTCATCTGGCTTCATAATTTACTCCTTTGAGAATTTTGACTTTGCCGATTACATATTCAGATTTTTCTTAAAATACACCGTTAGCATAATGATTTCTCTTTGTCATATTACCCTAATATAAAAGGTATGTATGCAATAAATTCATTCTGTACTCCTAATTCTCACCATTTTTCTTTGATGCATTAGGGCATAAATAAAATAACACATTACATTTTTCTTCCAGTATATGGTTATTTTTTATGTAATGCTGTTAAAATTCTTTCTGAGCATTTAATTTCCTTTCTTTCTTTCTTTCTTTCTTTCTTTCTTTCTTTCTTTCTTTCTTTCTTCTCTCTCTCTCTCTCTCTCTTTTTGTTTCTTTCTTTTTTGTTTTTTTTTTTGCTTCTTGATATGTATTTTTCTTCGTTTTTTTCCCCAAGCTTTTATTTAAATTCCAGTTAGGAAACATAAAGTGTAATATTAGTTTCAGGTGTATAATTTAGTGATTCAGCACTTCCATATAACACCCTGTGCTCATAACAAGTGTTTTCTTTCATCCCCATCACCTATTTCACCCAGCCCCCAGCCCACCCTCCCTCTGGTAACCATCAGTTCTCTATAGTTAAGAGTCTGTTTCTTGGTTTTCCTTTCGTCATTCCCCCGTGTTCATTTGTGTCCTAAATTTCACATAGGAGTGAAATCATATGGTATTTTAGCATAACATTCTTTAGTTCTATCCATGTCATTGAAAATGGCAAGATTTCTTTCTTTTTTTTTATGGCTAATATTCCATTGTGTTACACACACACACACAAACCACATCTTCTTTATCCATTCGTCAGTCGATGGACATTTAGGATCTTTCCATAATTTGCTGTTGTGGATAATGCTGCTATAAATATCGGGGTGCATGTATCCCTCCAAATTAGTATTTTTGTTATCTTTTGGGAAAATACCTAGGAGTGCAATTGCCAGACCTAGGGTAGTCCTATTTTTAACTTTTTTGAGGAAATTGCATACTGTTTTCCACAGTGGTTGCACCAGTTTGCATTCTCACCAACAGTGCAAGAAGGTTCCCCTTTCTCCTCCTTGCGAGCACCTGTTATTTCTTATATTGTTGATTTTAGCCTTTCTGACAGGTGTGAGGTGATATCTCATTGTAGTTTTGATTTGTATTTCCCTGATGATGAGTGATGAGCATTTTTTCATATGTTGGTTGGCCATCTGGATGTCTTCTTTGGAAAAATGTCTATTCATCCTTTCTGTCCATTTTTTACTTGGGTTATTTTTTTGAGTGTTGAGTTTGATAAGTTCTTTTGTAGAGTTTGGATACTAACCCTTTATCCAATATGTCATTTGCAAATATCTTCTTCCATTCCATAGGTTGCCTTTTAGTTTTGTTGACTGTTTCCTTTGCTCTGCAAAAGCCTTTTTATTTTGATGAAATCCCAATAGTTTATTTTTGCTTTTGTTTCCTTTGCCTCAGGAGACCTATTTAGTAAGAAGTTACTATAGCCAAAGTGAAAAGATGTTACTGCCTGTGTTCCACTCTAGGATTTTAATGGTTTCAAGTCTCACATTTAGGTCTTTAGTACATTTTGAATGCATTTTTGTGTCTAGTGTAACAAAGTGGTCCAGTTTCATTCTTTTGCATGTTCCTGTCCAGATTTCCAAACATCATTTGTTGAAGAGACAGTCTTTTTTCCATTGGATATTCTTTCCTGCTTTGTTGAAGATTAATTGACCAAACAGGTGTGGGTTCATTTCTCGGTCTGCTATTCTGTTTTTTCCTTCTATACTTCTATTTTTGTGCCAGTACTATACTGTCTTGGTAACTACAACTTTGTAATATATCCTTTAATCTGGAATTGTGATGCCTCCAGCTTTGCTTTTCTTTTTCAAGTTTTCTTTGGCTATTTGGGGTCTTTCGTGTTTCCATACAAATTTTAGGATTGTTTATTCTAGCTCTGTGAAAAATGTTGTTGGTATTTTGATAGGGATTGCATTAAATGTGCAGATTGCTTTGGGTAATGTAGACATTTTAACAATGTTTGTTCTTCCAGTCCATAAGCATGGAATATTTTCCCCTTTTTTGTGTGTCATCTTCAATGTCTTTCAACAGCATTTTATAGTTTTCAGAGTACAGATCTTTCACCTCTTTGGTTAGGATTATTCCTAGACATATTATGATTTTAGGTGCAATTGTAAATGGAACTGATTATTTGATTTCTCTTTCTGCTGCTTCTTTTTTGGTGTATAGAAATGTAACAGATTTTTGTACATTGACTTTGTATCCTGAAACTTTACTGAATTTGTGTATCAGTTGTATCAATATTTTTTGGTACAGTTTATTTTGGTTTTCTAAATAGGGTATCACATCATCTGCAGAGTGAATGTTTGACTTCTTCCTTGCTAATTTGGATGTCTTCTATTTCTTTGTGTTGTCTGATTGCTGTGGCTGGGACTTCGAGTACTATGTGAAATAACAGTGTGAGAGTGGACATCCCTGTCCTGTTCCTTCCCTAATTAATTTTGAATTTTATTCTATATTTTGTGCTTTTACTCTTTCTGCTTTCTTGATTTCCAAATGTCATAAACATGTATTTGTATGTATATTTGGGTGTTGTAATTCAGTGTGCTTCAGGTTGTTTTTATTACTTTTATATGGGAACAAGATTTACACCTTTGCAGATGATATAATTTTGAACACTTATGTGTCATTCAGTACCTCTCTCTTTCTTACTCAACCCCTCTTTTGGTTTTCTTTAAAAAAACAAACAAACAAAAAGAGCAAAGAAACAGAAATCCAGAAAACAGGTAGAATTTATCTCCCTTCACTTTGAGTCTCTCAGGAATACCTTAATCCACAGTAACTCATCTTTTGGCCTTGAAATGCTTTTAAAGGTAAGAAAGAAGAAAGAGATTTTTGTTATTTCTTTCTCACTGTTGCTATTTACTGGCATGACACCTTATGTGTTTATACTATTTTGTTCACCCTTTTCTCTTTCCAATTTGTACATTCAAACTCATATATCCATCAAAGTAATAAACAAAATTTTAATATTGACAATTCCAACTCCTGGATTGTTTTAGACTTTCCCCACTGAGATAATTGAGTTTCTCTTTCATTATTTGCATCAGTGCAGGAGCAAGTTTTTACTCATTTATAACCATGACCTCCATGCCTGGCTCAGGTCTTATTACATATTAAGTGTTAAATAAAAGTTATTCAGTAATATGTACATCTGGATATTAATAAATCATATGGCAGAATTCTTGTTTCAATTTCAAGCATTTAGTCAGGCTTCTAATTGTAGGTAACCAATCTGTAAGTTGTCTGTTGCTGTCCCTTCTGTGATTTAACATCAGTAAATACGAAAACAAATTACAATTACATGATTTTAAATTACTCTTTAGAATCTTTCAGAGATTTAAAGTTCTGTGCTGCTTAGCAAGTCTGTTATGAGTTTAGTGAATACTTTATCAAGGAAAAATAATAGCAGGGCATTACTGTACTTACTCTCCAGGAGACTGGTTCTCTTTTCATTTGCTTTGGTTTGCAGATTACAAATGTGTTGGCTTTTGTAGTCATTTTGTACTATATGACAGAATGTTTTTTTTACATTATTTCATATAAACTTGTACTAAAGTAACATATACTTAAAAAAGATAAAAGGGACTAATGAGACATAGATCATATATGGTAACGAGTCATAATTCAAACCTAGTGTGTTAAAAATAAAAGTAAATAAAACACACATAAGTAAAACTTAGTGTTTACATACTCCCTGAGCCTAATAAAACTTTGAAAATGAGCAGTGTGGAAAAATTATGAAGGATGGAAAATCAAGGTTTGCATTGTTAGTGTTTGGAAGTAAAGATTACGAAGAACTTTTAGTCATTTGAATATTGAAGATAAAATGTCTGTGTCCCCATGTAGAAGCAGTTGAAATTTTAAGTCTAGTTAATTCAATGTGACATTTTTTCATAAGCCTGTTCCAAATTTTGTATTCAAAAGGAAGGATAAAATTGAACTGAATGTGGAGAAAATTGTAGAGTCACAAGGCAATTATGTTATAGTAATTATGTGTAAAATTATAGAGTATTGTCTCATATTTAAACAATATATATCAATAATATAATGTAAAATTATACGGTGTAATCTAGTAACCCATTTAAGGGTAGGTACAGTGATACACCACAGAGTTTTTAAAACAAAGATCTTTGTTATTACCTATAGAGTTTAAAACTAAAAAGGAAACACTTTGCAGATTTCGTATTTTCTGTATCTTCATGTTTACCAGAATACCACCCCTGCCCTAGGAAGATAATGTGTAAATGTAGAAACACATTCCTCTTTTAAAATTCTAAGTCAGAGCTTTTGTTTGAATATTGTATCTTTAACTGTGATTTTGCTGAAAACAAACGGACTTTTACAACAATAATAAAAATATGTGGATGGGAATTATGTTTGAGGCACAAAATGGTAAATATGTGACTGCATTTCTTAAACTCTCCTTCACCCCAATGCTTTAAAATAGCCACATGGAACTCAATTCTATAGCTTTTTAATAAAAATAAATATATGCTCTTTTAGCAAAGTCAAAAGACATGGAAGTTTCTGAAAAAAAAATCTGTTAACTGTTTTCATCTCACTTTCAACCCACACACCCTCCGTCTCCAACCTGCCTTTCTAATGCTGCTTATGACTGTTTATGTAATTCTGTATATTTCTTTGATTACATGAACATTTATGCACACAATATTTAATTAATGTCATATGCCTGTTTTCAAGCAACAATCGGTTATACTCAATTAGAAATAAACACCTATTGCCATGGCAATAGTTGTAATGAAAAGTCCGTATTTTCAATTCAAGTAACACAATTTCCTAGTTGTATTCCCAGTAGTTCCTCAGAAACAGCCAGTAAGAATATTACAATTTATTACTTCTGCATAAATGACTGCTTCTGTTAGAGAACATAAAAAATAATATATTGAAATAATAGGTATGCTGGAGCATTGAAGAAAGTTTTAGGCCAAAACTTAAAATCACAAAGGCAGAAAATAGAAAAATTAAAGCTTAGCTACCAAGGTTATCAACGTTGCATGTATTATAAAATGAAGTTCAACCTGAAGATGTTGAATTGCTGACAACTGCATATGCAGCTCTTCCAAATTCAAAATAACTGCATAAAGACAAATCAGCGTTTCTTTACAAAGAGGTACATGGTTTTCACTGGAGATTTTTTAGACAATAAAATGTTTATAAGTTTTTCATAGATATTAACATAAATTTTTTAATGTAGCAAGTATATGGAAAATTAATATAATTTCCAGCATTTCCTAATATTTCATTTAATATTTTAGAATTTCGAAATAGTCATGCAGAATAGGGGGAATCTAGTTAACATTTAAATATTTTGAAATGAATAAACATTGAAAAATTGTTAGGGAATACATACATGGAGATTTTAATTTTTTTTTTTAACGTTTACTTATTTTTGAGACAGGGAGAGACACAGCATGAACAGGGGAGGGTCAGAGAGAGGGAGACACAGAATCGGAAACAGGCTCCAGGCTCTGAGCTGTCAGCACAGAGCCCGATGGAGGGCTAGAACTCACGGACCGGGAGATCATGACCTGAGACGAAGTCGGCCGCTTAACCGACTGAGCCACCCAGGCGCCCCATTTAAAAAGTAATTATATTGAGAAACTTATCACTCTACTCAAACGAATATCTTCTCTGGAATAATAAAATTTATTACTAATAAAAATATCTATTTTCCTGGCTCTTTAAGTCTAAATTGACTAAAGGAATAACACTGAGAATTCTTATCCCAAAAAAGACTTTAGTTATTTCATTAGTCTTTAGGAAGTTTCCTTATAGCAAAACAAACATATGCATACATAAATAAATACATATATAATTTATTGAAATTATATTTATTGAATAAGTACAATCTGCCTAAAGGATATAAAGGATAAAGTGGGAGACAAGGAAAGAGTCTAAGCTCTAGAATATTAGGAGATATGGATGGAAATGAACAAAGTGTTCAAAGGTTTGAAAACTCTGATTCTGATGTAGACCTCAGTCTAATGCAATTTCATTGTTAATATCACATACCACTGGGGGGTGTTATATGCGTTTTTCTTTTTGACCTTTCAGATCTCCATTTTGGCAGTCAGTCATTTGAAGGAAGAGGTCATGTCCCAAGAACGTAATATAATAGTCTCTCATTGCTACAGAAACACTGCACAGTACATATATCAATAAAATATATTTGACATAAATTTGCCTTTATTTTGCAATTCTTCATATTCAGCATATTTTCTACCCAATAGATTGGTACTTGCTCTAATAAACTCACTTTCGATAAGATGTGACAGATGAAATATGCTACCTATCCCAGGGGCATTTCTATTTTAAAATAAGGAAAAAAAAATAAGAGAGGCTCTTCAATTTCCTGTTGCCTAAACTTTTACAAGTTTCTATATAATAAACTTTTTTTTTTTGTAGTCTCCACACCCAACATGGGGCTCAAACACACAACTCTGAGATTAAGAGTCACACACTCTACCAATTGAGCCAGCCAGATACCCCTATATAATAACCTTTCTCAACCCAATTTTGAAGTAACCTGAGTCATTTCTATCAAACAAGCTTCACTAATGCATAAATAAATCACTCAAGGTGGATTTCAAGCTTTTGTGCAGTAACAAACAAATAAGTAAATGTAGAGGAAGGGCTTTTTACAGAATCCTTCAAATCAAGCCTGTGAAAGCCTGGCTACTTTGCGAACTGATAGGGTCAATCTATGTTGTTTCCTTTCTAGTCTAACCAGTGAACCCGAAGTGCCTTATAGATCCTAACTTGAATTCAAATCTACAAAAAAAAAGTTGTTAAAGCCAAATGGGAAAAAATAATGACAGGTCTTCAATATTGAATTTGTTCATTTTGTGTCCCTTTAACTCCTGGTCTACATAAACTGTGCTCATTAGTTTTTTTCAGTTTCTTTTGCATATGGTTCCATTTTTCAATTGTTGAGAATTCCATATATATATATATATATATATATATATATATATATATATATATATATATGTATGTAGTGGTGAGCACAGCAGACAGTCCCTGCCCTCAAGGAGTTTACTGTTTAGGGCAAAGCAATGTACTTAGATAAAGCCAATTTGCCAAATGGAATGAAAGGAGCATAGATTGAAGTTATCACATCTAGTGTGATTTATTTAGTTATTGATTTAGTTTAAAGGAATGTTGGTGCTTGTGTTTTCCAAAAAAAAAGCAGTATTTGAACTAAGGTTTGAATGCTTGTGGAATTTAGGTGAGTAGAGAGTGGGCAGTATAAGGAAAAATAAGGAGGAAGAAAGACCGGCAAGAAGAGGGCTGTGAAATTTAAGATCTTAGAAATAAGAGAGGGCATGATGTATTCAAGAAATTCTGAGTAGGGGCACCTGGGTGGCTCATTCGGTTAAGCTTTGGACTTCGGCTCAGGTCCTGATCTCACCATTTCTGAGGTCAAGCCCCATGGGCTCTGCGCTGACAGCTCAGAGCATGGAGCCTGCTTCAGATTCTGTGTCTCCTTCTCTTTCTTCCCCTCATTCACTCATGCTCTCTCTCTCTCTCTCAAAAATAAATAAATATTTTTTAAAAATTCTGAGGCTTAGTTAGTACATGATAAGCTCCAATATTATTAAAGGTATAAAGAAGTCCTTGAAAATGATGGAAGCCTCCCAAAAGGACACTAGAGCAAGCTTGAAGGGGCCCCCACTGGCCAAATCAGAGACAATTTTGGCAAAGGAACACATAATGTAGTATGAAGGATTGTAACTATAATATGTCATGACTCCATTATTGATACATACAAATGAAAAAAGAAGGGAAAACTCTTCCTTGAAGTTTAATTTCAAATAATAAATGTAGAGAGCATGATGGAATTAGAAAAGTCACTATTTAGAAAGTGCCATAGCAATACCTGTTTTAGGCGAGATTCATCAATGGATGTTACATTTTTAAAAAGTTTGTTTATTTATTTATTTGTTTTGAGAGAGAGCACATGTGTGTGAGTGGGGTAGGAGCAGATAGAGAGGGAGAGAGAGAATCCCAAGTAGGGTCTGCAATAAAAGTGCCTCAATCCCATGAATAGTGAGATCGTGACCTGAGCTGAAAAGTCTGGCACTTAATGGACTGAGCCACCCAAACGTCGTGGATGTTACAGTTAATAAGCAAAAATATCGTAATAATATCTTTATATATTATCAAAGTTTATCCCTGTAAGTTACCTATTAATTCAAAGAGAAAAGTAAAGAAGCCTGACAGCACTTAGTGAAGTGAACAGTGTGTACATTACCTGCAAGGGGACATATCAGTATTATACTCCTCTTGATATATGTCCCTTGAAGGATACAGTATCACTTCTGTGCTATTTCTGCCCCAAATCCCTAATCTATATCAAATCATGATGACATTTCAGGCAAATGAAAAATGAGGGACATTGTACAAAATGACTTATCTATCTATACTCTTTAAAAAGTATTGAAGTCATGAAGAATACATAAGGAAATGTTCCAGATTAAAGGAGAATGACAAGACCTGAAAACTGTTTATCATATGTGATTCTGGACTGAATTGTGATTAAACCATTAAGTCTTTGTTTTTGCTATAAAATATAGGATATTAAATAATTGTTGCTATTTGAATGAGATTTATATTGCATCATAGTTAATTTCCTGAGTCTGATAATTATATATAGTTGTATAAGAGAATGTCATTACTTTTAGGAAACTCATTTTGAAGTATTTACAGGTAAAGTAAGATTATATAAAGAGTAATAACACAAATGTCTCAATGGTTAACATTTGGAGAACCTGGAAAGGTAGTATATAGGAAATCTTAGGGATATTTTTGCTTTGCTTTTTTAGAACTCTAAAATTATTTCAGAATAATGGCTATTATTAAAAATTAGCATCAAATCTAACTTAAACCAATGCCTTTAAGGTCACTTGTAATGCCAAATTTTTATGTTATTTTCTATTAAAGGAAAACATATTAAAATCCTGCAATTCCTTATATCCCTTTTGCTATTTTTTATTTTCCTATTTTTAACTGAAATATAGTTGACATAGAATCTTCTCTTAATTTCAGGTATACAACATAGTGATTTAACATTTAACATTTAATATATTATGAAATATTCACTACTAGTTGCCATCTGTCACCATAAAACTTATTACAATATTATTAACTATATTCCCTATACTGTACTTTTCATTTCTCTGACATGTTTTTTTATAATTGGATGTTTGTATTTCTTAATCTCTTTACCTACTTCACCCCCTGGCCCACAACCAGTTTGTGAGTCCATTTTCTTTGTTTGTTTATTTGTTTGTTTGTCTTGTATTTTTAGATACTTCTTATAAGTGAAATTGTAGGGTATTTGTCTTTCTCTAACTGACTTATTTTAGCTTAATACTTCCAGGTCCATTCGTGTTGCAGATGGCAAGATTTCATTATTTTTTTATGGGTGAGTAATATTTCTGTGTGTGTGTGTGTGTGTGTGTGTGTGTGTGTATTTATACATAGTTGTCTTGATCCATCCCTCCATCAATGGACACTTAGATTTATTCTGTCTTGGATATTATAAATAATGCTGCAAAAAATATTTGGATACAAATTGATTTTCAAATCAGTGTTTTTGTTTTCTTTGGGTAAATATGTGGAAGTGGAATTATTGGGTCATATGATATTTGTATTTTTAATTTTTTTGAGGAATCTCCATTTAGTTTTTCATGATGGCTGTGCCGATTTACATTCTCACCCACAATGCACAAGTGTTCTCTTGTTCACATCCTTCCTACTACTTGATATTTCTTGTCTTTTTGAGACTAGCTCTGACTAGTGTGAGGTGATATTTTACTGCAGTTTTGATTTGCATTTCCCTGATGATTAGCGATGTTGAGCATCTTTTCATGTTTTGGCCATCTGTATGTCTTCTTTGGGAAAAGGTGTAGTTAGGTCCTCTGCCCATGTTTAAATTAGATTGTTTGTTTGATGTTGGGTTATACGAGTTCTTTATATATTTTAGGTATTAAACCCTTATTGGAGAAATCATTTACAGTACCTTCTCCCATTCAGTAGATCATTTCTTTGTTCAAAAGCTTTTTAGTTTGATGTAGTCCCAGTAGTTTATTTTTACTTTTGTTAACTTTGCCTGAGGATATATTGGATACAGATTATATATATATAGCTAAAAGATCCCTGGGTGGCTCAGTCAGTTAAGAGTCAGACTTTGGCTCAGGTGATGATCTCACAGTCTGTGAATTCGAGCTGTCTGTGCTAACATCTCAGAGCCTGGAGCCTGCTTCAGATTCTTTGTCTCCCTCTCTCTCTGTCCCTCTCTTGCTTGTGCTCTGTCTGTCTCTCTCAAAAAATAAACATGAAAAAAATAATAACAAAAAATGTTGCCAAGACTAATGTCCAAGTGTTTATTGCTGTTGTTTTCTTCTAGAAGTTTTATGGTTTCTTACATACCTCAGTTCGGATTACATATGAAAAGCAACATCTTTTAAAAAATGAACTGAATTAATGTAATTGAGTTTATATATGTGTGCGTGCATACATTTATGTGTACTGAGTATCTTTGTCAGTATGAGATAAAACAATTCATAACAGAATTTTTTTGCAACTAAATGTTAATCTTGAACTGCTCTTATTTGGATATAATCTTGAAAAATAATAACTCAGGCTATGTTGAACACAGAGATGAGTAGATAGATAATAGATATATACAGACATTGATGTATTCTTTCACATTAAAGTAATTTATCCAAAGTTTAGAGGGTTTTAAAATCATGAAAATATAATATGTTCCATAACATAGTCAAAGAATGTCATCTAAAAATTAAAATAAATTCCATAATGATTAATATATATGAAAATTTAGTTAAGAAACATTATTTCCTGCCCTGCAGGCAAACAATGATCCATATTTTCAATTGTTTCCGTTCTAGTAGAATAAAATATAGCATAGATACGTGTACACACACACATACCCCAAGTTGCTTTTAAGTCCTTAACTCATGTAATAATGCTGAGCAATTATTTTTTATCTCCATTAATACATATCACTTATACACACCACTTAAAACCCATATTCATATCCTGTTAAGTAAGTGGATAGAAGTGATCAGATGAAGGGAATAGTTAAGCCTGGTGAGGGGAGTCAGGAAGGGAGACCTCAGATTTTGTTTGTTTGGTTTTGGATTCTAATCTAAAAACAGTAATTATAGGATTGCAAAAAATAAAAACAGTGTGAGTAGGCATTATATTTAATTAATTGCTTGAACAATAAGTGCAGTATTCATCTGTGATGCATTGGCAAATGGTTTGAATAAGCCCTGAAGAAGCTAAGTGGAAGGCTGAAAGTGGAAACCTGAAAAGAATATAGGAACTCTAAGCCACAAACACCTGTTAACTATTCTGAGTATCTTCAGTGCTGATTAATTCATTTCTTTTGGCACCCTTTGAATGCATGGCATTGAAATTGTCTCCTGTCTAGCGATCTAGTTAAATGAGAGTACTGTGTTTTCCATCCCAGTTAAAAGCCAAGGGCTGGTGGCATTTTTATATCCTTATGGAAAACTTCCTTTTTTTAACTTAAATACCTAAAATTGAATCCTGCCTTTCTCTAATCAAAGAAACCTCAAATACTGTATCTTAGGCCAACACCTTTACTTCCTTTTCTCCTTTGACCACCTGCCTGACCTATTTTCTTAGTATTGACTTCTTGTTATTCAGTTAAGGATGATTGTTAGCAGTGAGGCCCAGGAACACTTGGTTCTATTTAAAACAAAAGCCTACTGTTGAATTCAGTGTCAGAGCTGAGGTTTATAGCATTGAAGAATTGCCTTGATAAATGGCCCTGACATTACAGCTTCCACGACTCCACCTTCAATGTCATCACAACACAGCGTAAGTGTTAAAGTATGGCCGTTGCTGCCTCCCCAAAACATATTAACTTGATGCTTACTCTATCTCCGGATCCCATAGGCGCAATAAATGGAGAAAATAACACATTTACAAACTGATAAAACCCAGCAAAGCTAATAAAATCAGACACTTTATAGCTTGGCTAATCGTGTCCTTTGAAGGGCATCAAATAACACATCATGTACTGCTCAGGGGGAAATCAAATTAGGTGCAGCAATGTCCCTTCAGAACGAACACATTTGAATAGACAGAAGCTATTGTGGCTAATCAGCTTGTATTGTGGATGCTTTATCATTAATACAATGTTTATGTTAAGTGAGCGTTATGCAGTTTTTCTATGAAAAGGGAGTAAAGTATTCCTTAAATTGTTGCTCAGTTTGCATTCTGAATCTTTTTGTTTGCTTGGTTTTTGTTGTATTGATTTTAGTTCTAATATGTCATAATGTGGTGTGCATCCCTGTTAATCGTGTTTAAAAGTCATTTAGCCTATAAGGAATTGACCAAGTTACTTGGTTCCGAGATACCCTGCCTTTCATTTTCCTCTCTTCTTATCCCCAACTCCAAATGATCACCATATCATTGGCTTAGGAAAACATAAAGAAATATTTATAACAAATAGAGCCAAGTATCTTGCTCCAGAATGTTTAGCTCTGTCTTAATGCAAAGTCTATAAAGAGAAAGTGCCAATAGTCTTTCTTCAACAAATTCTTGAATTCAGAATTCACATTCTTAGTTATGTGCCAACTTCTCTTACATATAAAAAATTTAATTTTTAATTACATATAAAAATTTTAAAATATCTCTTTGCAAGGAAGACAATTAAGAATCCCCAAAACTAGAAGTTATTCCTGGAAAAAGGTTATTAGACCATAGAAAGAGGATCTGGGAGTAAAGGTCTTAGAGACATTGAATTAATGTTCTAAGACAGGGGACAGCAATCTATGGCCTCTGACCCAAATCTGCCCCACCTGCTTCTATAAATAAAGTTTTATTGGTTACAACCACAGTTAATTATTTTTAACATGTTGTCTGTGACTGCCTTCACATAGTTATAACAGAAACCGTAGGGCCCAAATTATTTAATAAAGCCAAGAATATTTAATATCTGTCCCCCTACATAAAAAAAAATACTGGCCTAAATTTTAAGAGCATGATTCTATAGACTTTATTAAAGGGGAAAGGATGAAAAGAAAAAAGAGGATTCCTAGTGAGAATAAGGCATATATATGTAACTGAAATTAAATAAAATCTTTGTCATAGATTAGGAACCAAGGAAGCCATACTAATACAAATAAATTATTTAAGAAATAAAAATGGAGAAAAAAGACAAATCTCCTACGCAGAAGAATTCCAAATGGTTTGTGTAAATATCCTGACCTTAAGGAGATGGGACATTTACTTCTCATTCCTTAAAAGTAAACTGTACATAGAGACTTCCTTCCAAAGAGTACCATATGAAAAGGAGGAAAAGACAGTGTAACTTTACAGTGAGAAACCTAACAAACAAACATGTGGTGAAGATCAGTATCAACATCGTTAAGTCATGTTGATATGATATGAAGAAAGTGACATTTTAGTTCTATGGTCTTCCTCTCACAAAACACTTAAATCCAGTCTAATCATGGGAAAAACATCAGATAACTCCCAGCTGTGGAACATTCTACAAAATAACTGCCCAGTACTCGTCAAAAGTGTCAACGTCATTAAAAACATGGAAATTCTGAGAAACTCTCACTATTATGAGGAGCCTAAGGAAACATGACAACTAAATATAGTATAGTACCCTGCATGAGATCCTTGAATCAAAGAAAAAAAAGGATGAGCCTAGAAATTAGGATATATGAGTAAAGCAGGGACTTTACTTAGTATTAAATGTATCAATATTGGCTCTTAATTATAACACCTTCCATACCAAGGTAAAATGTTAGTAAGAGGGGAGAGTGTGGCATATATGGGAACTCTGCATTGTCTTTGTAATTTTTCTATAAATCTTGACATTGCTAAAATTAAAAAAAATATTTATAAATGTCTAGGAACTATATTATGAAAAGATCTGGTTCTAGATCTTTTCTATGAATTTAAACTCAGTAAAAACTCATTCTTCTCATACATAAGGACGATTATAAAGTTAGTGCAAGTGAAGGAATTGTACAAAGTCTCGATAATATGAAGCTCCTTCATAAAAATGCTCAATGATTGCAAGCTGTAAGTAAAAATTATTGGTATGTAGGCTACTACAAACCCGGACTCCACAATAAATTTTAGTTTCTGTAGTACTGTCCTGATATGTCCACCACACCCAAGTGGCTGCTGACAAGGTTCAATGACTTGGTCAACTCATTACAATTATTTTCTAAGCATCATTCACTCTTTAGGGCCTGTATCTTACTATCAAGGATAGAGAAGGAGTGACTGAATCTCTCTATTCATTTTCTTTCCGTTGTTACAGTCTTTCCTGAACTTACATTCAACCCCTACCCCTTTTCTTCCTAGCACTGGAGACTTGTTACCCCAGTAGATCTAACTGGGGGAGAGATACAGTTATATCTGTATTCTATGGTGTAATTTTCTCTTTGGAAAGTCAGTAGAACATTGAAAATTGGTATGCCAAGATTACAGAATTCATTTCTTAAAGTATATTATCTAATATACTCATTCTGAGGCTTCAAAAAGTGGGATGAAGTTGATTTTTTTACACTTACATGATACTTAAAATTTATAAACTATATTTGTGTTCATATGTCTGACAACTTATTCATTAGAAGTTTGCAGCCAATGTAGATCAGACTTCAAACTGTTTATAATCTTTTTCTGGCCATATGATCTTTTCATAATGACAATTTATTTCAGTTTTGTCACCTTCATATGGGTATAGAGATGTTAAAGATATCACTAATGATATTACATCATTATGATATCATGACAGTATTCTTTCTGACAACTAGTAAATAGCCAATAGATGATAGCTGTAATTAATGACAATAAAAATATATTATAGCTATCATCTTCATTCCTTGGATAGCTAGTTGTGATTCAAAATAATTAAATGACTTGTTGATTATTGTCCAGCTAGCAAATGACAGTACTAAGGTGTAGCCATTGCCTTTGAAATATCCTTATTCATGCAGTTACTAATATAAGAAATACGTATTTATTATCTATTATCACCATCTATTTAGTTTATGAAGCTTAGATTCAAATACAAAGGTAAGAAGCAATAAAAAAAGAATGACAAAATACATAGAAAATATATAGTAATTAAAAAAAGGGTATGTGTTTAAGAAGGGTAACAGGGGATATGGATGGCAGACCAGAAATATTTTAGCATCTGAGTAAACTGAGCTGGCTCAACAAGAATAAAGACGCACAAGACCAATATAAAAAAAAAACAAAAACTTTTTTATTAATAAAGTCCTTGTATCTTTCATTTCTAATTCTTTGTATTTAAAACATTTTATTGCTATGCCTACCCCCCCAACTTTAGACAGAAAGCCCTGTCTATATATTTTTAAATTTCAGAGATGAAGTCACAGCAGATGGGATGGTTATTAGAATGCGTTCCTAGGCTAATAGAGACATCGTTGTATTCTTTATTTTTTTCTAGAACTTATATAACACCTTTTATTTCAACTAATAGACAGCCTTCTTTGATAATTTTGTCGTTATGCTCTGAAGCATTTTTTTCTGCCACAACCTTGTCACCTTGCTAGATGATAACATGAAATAATCCTCTAAATTATCCAAAACAAGAGTTGAATATTATTATTTAAAAGGTAGTTGACCATTGGAGGAAAAAGGACGGGAGAAAAATGGCAAGCAGTTCTTTAAATATATTTTTAAAGTATGTGAAAAAAACCCATATGAATTAATTTGCACAAGCTGGTTCCCACTGGTATCGGCAGCTCTGGAAAGCAATCAGACCTAGATCTATTAGCATAAAAATTAAAAACAAATAAAAAATTCAGATGTTGCATTTGTGATCAATCAACCATCATGCATTATTTTACTAAAGACTTTGCTTCTGCTAGCTATACCACTAACCACAAATTTGGAATGTCACTATTTTTAACATGTGTGTAATTAGTGTAAGCAAGAATATTGTCCAGAAAGGGAAATAATTACTTTGGCATCATTTATGAACTGATTTCACACATTTGTATTAATCTCCTTTCCCTGGAAGCATCATCCCCAATTCCTTACAATAAGATACAAGAAAAAAAGCAGACACTTGATTCTGGGGTATAGGAAAATAGATTCCTTTAAGAGGAGATTGTTGAAACTATTACATTTCCCTCAAATAAATAGAATTTTTACTATTCTACCATAAGGTTCATTATTTTCATTAAAGTCTACTGAGACTCAGAGAGAAAAGTATTCATAAACTCCAAAGGATTACATACACTGCTAAAACGAATTAGGTTTATTTTTCACACAAACATGTAATGGCTCTTCTCCCCTTGTAACTAAGGTTCATTGTCATATCATTTCTCTTAGCAAATCAGTGGACATTACTTGAGGTTAGAATCAAGTCAATTAATCAGGATCTTCAGCTGGTTACAGAAAATGGAAGTTTTCTGCTTGCCAGAACACCTGCGCTACTCAAATGGTCTTGGCGCTTAATTGTTTCCAGGTGCAGCACATGCTCATTCTGGGCTAACACAGAATTGTGAATTTCTGCTGCCAGAGGACCCACTTTGAAAGTTGGATTTCACTAGTAAGAGAATTAACCCTCAGTTAGAAGAGGTGTCTATCTGTGCTGCTCAATCATTAAGATTGAGATTTGCAGAATATTCTTGATATTCAATTAAGGAACAGACTTTTTTTTTTTTTAAGCTAACTGATCCTACACTTGCAAGACTTCAAAGATCTGTGTACATGTGTTGGTGATAATTTTGTGAAGTTTACTCTATAAATATTTATTGAGCACCCTCTATGTTTCAGGACCTTGAAATACAGCAGTAAGCAAAACAAAGATTATTCCTGGAGGTTTTATTCTACTGAGAGACTTTTCTTCCTTCTTTCCTTCCTTTCCTCCCTTCCCTCCTTCCCTTTCCTTTCCTTTCCTTTTTTTTTAATCTTCTTGCCTACCTTCCTCCTTTCTGTCTTCTCTCTCTCTCTCTCTCTCTCTCTCTCTCTCTCTCTTATTTCCCTACTTTAAATATCCTTAAGTAGGATAAACCTCTCTTTTTGGAATCTAGTTTCCAGGAAATAATTGCACCTAGTTTTATGCCTGCTTTGGAGTTTGGCTATGAGTGGATAGTCAGTTTAGTTTTGCTCTACAGTCTAACTTATCTCCAGTTTAGAGTACCAGGGAATAAGAAACCCTATTTTGGAACCCGGTCTCTTTCTTATTTTCTTACTTTATAAGAGATAATGTTCATACTCTGTTTTAATAGCCATTTTATATTTATTTCCCAATTGATTAGGACATTGGATCATCATTCACTATAGGCCTCTCCCACTGTATCCAGTTTTTTTGGAAAAAAATAGTAGCCAAATTATATTTCATAGAATCAGGATTATACTCTTCTCCAGTGAAGAATGTGTGGTTTCTACCTCAAAGCAACAGATCACCAACAGAAACTTTGGAGGAATTTTGAGTTCAGTTTCCTTTGTTTCAGTTTTTACCCTGCTGTGTGGTATTACTAAGATCTATTCTCTGAGGAAGGGTAAAACCAGGAAAAGAAAGTATCATAGATTTAGGCAGTCATGGAGTCCACGTGATCAGCATTCATGAGGAGGATTGCTGATGAAAGATTCTAGTTCTTTGCTCATCTGTTTTTCTTTTCTTTCCTTCTTTCTTTCTTTTTTTTTTTTTTATTTCTCGTTATGCAAGTGTGTGCCTTCTAGCTTGTTTATAGTTAGAAAAAGATCAGAAACTTGAAAGTAAGTCTTATCTCTGATTAAGCCAGAAACAGACACCATAGGATTACTTCCCTTTTGGCTAAAGATCTTCATTTATACAGTAAGTGTTCTCTTTTAGCTAGCTCTGTTTGAATTAGGAGATGAGAAAGGATGATGGTACAGGCAAACTATATCTCATTGTAAGGCTAACAACAAATAAATTACTAACTACTTTGGTATGAATCCATGATTATCTTAATAACTCTTTTGAATACTTCAAAAAATTGTTGTTTTTGTTATTTTAAATAACATGTCAAAGCTGACTGTTTATGGGTTACTTTCCAAAGACCATGAAGCTGTTTCTCAGGCAGAGTAGTTTGTATTATTTTGTAATGTATTTTTCTTCCTAGAGCATCTTGTTTTAAGTGTTCACTGCATTTTCAGTTCCAAATATGTTAATGTTTAACTTAAACTGATTATTCTTTAGGGATTTAACCTAGTCGTTTATATCTCTTCCTCTCCCTCTTTTTATACTACGTCATTTCTCTATATTGGCTTTTTTTAATTGTGTTTAACAGAAAGCAAGTGTCTTCTGGCATATTAACTGCTATTACTCTAAAAAGAAACTAGTGGTTTACCAGAAATGGTGTCCATTATGGGTTTTCATAGTTTTATGATATTTATTGCCTAATTGGCTAGGTCATTGGAAGGACAGTGGATAACACAAACACTGTTGGTGGTATGTTCAATATCCATCCTTCCTTCTGTAACTAACAGAACTCTGGATTTCCTCCAAATGTTCACTCTCATTTCCCAGATGAGTCAAGCTTATTTCAGAGGCTTACCCCAGATTAGTTTAATGCAGTTATAGGGGTTCCAGTCTCATTGCTTAATCATCAATGTGTGGTGAAATTCTGGAAGTGACGAATGAGGAGAAATACACTCATGCTTTTCAGACACAGAAAAAAAGATAATCCCTTTGCATTTTGTCATATCTAAGTATTATTTTTATAATTGTTGAAACTCTCAAACAGGCTTTCAAATTTTATATATTAATATAAGTGATTCTTTCAAGGACAACTGGCTACAAAGGAGTACAGAGAGGTGGGGTGGAAGCTTATAACAATTGGGATGCTGATGAAAAAGATCCAGTAGAGAGGAAAAATTATGGTATAGAAGAGAATTAGGGAGGATTTCTGAAAGTAATATCCTTGAACAGGTAAGAATGGCTAAGAGACAAGGAACAAATAGATGGGTCTAGGTAGGAGCACAGTTAATCCATGCATGTTGTCAGTCAAAGGGTATTATGGGTACGCATGAATGTAGCTGAGAACATACGGTTGTGGAATTCTTGAAAGCTTTCATCTAATTGTTTCAATTTCTGAAATATTCTTACATTTGTATAACTTGTTCAGGGTCTCTTCACTGATAAAGGCAAGAAACAGATTCAAACCCAGGGGTCCATTCATATGTTTTTCCTATAAGCATCATAGCATCTGAAAATAGGCTGGTGTTACAGACAATGCTGTCAAGGCAAGATCCCAAAATATCTACTTTCTTAACAAAAACTCAGTTATTTTGTGATGCAAATGTGAACAAATCTAGGCATTTGAGCATAATTGACTGAAAACAGTTAAAACAGTTCTCCTCTTCACTGTCCCAGCATCACTTGCAAATATACGTGGTCCAATTCCAGACAATAAAGTACAAGTTTGTTGCAAATACCTCTGGAAATACTGCTTTCTTAACTAAAAGAGACCAGTGTGGTTAGTGCTATCCCTGTGTTACATTCTGCCTTTATGAATACATTGAACATTTATGATGGTTGGAGCTACAGCAGCCATCTTGCCATTGTTACAAAAGAGAAGAGGAGAGGAGAGGAGAGGAGAAATCCTGTACTTAAAGGCTGGTGAATTACAAAGACAAATAAGTCTAGATTCCTAATGGCATCATAGGACAGCTGAACTGAATACAGACAAATAAATGACAGTTTCATTAAGTTATTACTATTTAGGTACTTGCTGCCTAATGAAGTTCTTACTGATATGGCTGGAATTCCATCCTTCTTTATCTTTTTGGAAAAAAATAAAAATAAGCTAAAACTGTCAGTTACGATAGAATTCTCAAAACACAGATATTAATTATGAAGCTATTGCTCTCATGATTCTGCTGTGTTCTAAGAAATGCAAAATTAGTTGTAAATTTTTAATCTGGGTAGAAAATAAATCCTACCACTAAATGTTTAAGTAATGCTTGCCCCCTGTTCATTTAGCAATGTTATTCATTTCATGTACTGCTGACACAGTCTGTTTTAAAATTCTTAAACTAAATTAACTTTATATTTGCTAGAATTAGGGGAAATTAGACGAATTAAAAGTTTGAAAATTAAGACATGTGTCTAAATTAAAACCATGTTTTTAAATGGAAAATTTCTTTTAATACTACCTTACAAAATTACATAGATCAACTGGCATGCCAGGAACAGTATTTCCATGTATATTTTGATATAAGACTTTATGGTGTGAACTTGAATAATAATTTAAAAATTGATGCTGGCCGAGTGAAAAGAAGAAAGATCTCTGGGGTGTTCCCTAATTGTATTGATCCATTGAATCATCCAATTCAGAAGTTACTTTACTTACGTGTTTTGTTTTTGTTTTTTTGTTATGAGAGATGATAAATGGCAACATTGGTTAAACCACTTTGGATTGAATTTAGTATTAATTCTAGCCAGTGTCCTAACTGATGAATAGTCAAACAATTCTGGAAAACACTAGAATTAACAATATTAAAGAGTTTTTTAATTCTTTAATTCTAATGTTTGTTTGGAGGGTTAGTTTTAGTTAGTTTGTTTGTTTTTGTTTGTTTACTGCAGAACTTCACTAAGCCTTTAATATACTAAAGTATATATTGAATTCCCTAAGCCAAGAATAGAGTAGGTAGTGTTTTGTAAATTTATTTGACCATGGAAGTCATTATCTTACAAGCCGCTCTCCCCACAGACACTCTCTAAAACACATATTAAGTGGATCTAGCACTCACAGAATCAACATTCTAGCCCTGAAAGGGAAAGAACAAGAAAGGGAAAAAAACAACACATCTAAAAACTCAGACATACGTGGTTTAAAACCCGTCTTCCACTAAATGCCATGTAGCTTTAGTTATGTGGTCTGACTTTTCTGAGACTTTGTTTCTTCGTCTGTAAATTGGACGAAATAATATTCCTGTATAACAGTACAAGTCAGAGAATTCAAATGTTGAAATTTGTTGAATATCTTGAACATACTGAGTACTGAGTCATTGCTGGTAGTATAAAATAACTATTGTGAATATTATTAAACTGATATTTTAATATTATTATGTAATTTATCTATGCTAATCCCTGACCCTTAGGGGACCAATAAATGACTCCTGCTGTCTTTGATAATTATTTTGCTCATGTTTTATATTATAAATCTGAGATTTATTGAACCTCAGTCAGGATAGAAACAAGGGGCACATTTCAAATATGTTTGTTTTATTGTTGTTGTTGTTTTTCTGAATTATCCAAGTGCTTAAGAGTGAAAAATTCCTTGAAACTTTAGATTTAGACAGAATGCACTTGAGCTAGGGGGTTATAGTTGTTTGTTCAGTATTCAGCACAGAAATATTTTTTTCATATAATAAGTGGACATGAAAAAGAATTTACTATTTGGTAGAAAAACAGGGAAGTTTCCAAGGATTTTACTGGCTTTCTACCACTGTGAGAGCTCTCACCTCACAGGACAAGAATCCATTTTGGGAGTTACTTCAATTCCCAAGTATGCTCATCAAAATTTGCCCTCAGGGTGGGAAAATGGGCACTGGGAGAGTTTGTGTACCCAGAGGATACATTTTAAACCAGACTAGCCAACCAAGGCTTACTACTTGGTCCCCATATTTACCACTAGCTGCTGTGTGTTTCCATAGTGCCCCATTCTAACTGGGGGGACATGATGTCACTTCTGGTCTTTGGGCACCTGTATCAACTCAGCTGCTGTACCCAGTAATCCTCAGAATATCTGAGCACTCCTCTTTTTTCTTCTGTACAGTTACCTGAGTAAATGGCCATAGATAACTTTGGAGTTGAACAGGAACACTTCATAGCTTTTCCTTACCAGGCTGTTGCAAGGTCTGCCTCTTTTGTCAATTTGTCCCACATCTAAATGCTGACTCAAATCTGGGAACTGAGCAGTATATTGCCATATTTTATCCACACAATCACACACAGCTTCCTACATTTTCATTCTTGCCTTTTTATTATGGATGTTAAGAAGCACCTTGCTCTTTCCCTTTCAGGGCTAGAATGTTGATTCTGTGAGTGCTAGATCCACTTAATATGTGTTTTAGAGAGTGTCTGTGAGGAGAGCGGCTTGTAAGATAACGACTTCCATGGTCAAATAAATTTACAAAACACTACCTACTATTATGGATGTTAAGAAGCACCTTTATTGGCTACCTATTTTTCCCCTGGCATTTTTAATATCTCCATGAGGATTCATTCCTATTGGCTGCCTTTCCATGCTTGCCTTCTGCCCTGCCCTTACAGTAACTGTAATCTCATGGATTCTTGGATTTAATTGTCACCACTTGGCCTGTTATTTCAGTGCCCCAGTGTCCCTGTTCACATGGAGACTAGCTCAGTGATAGCTAAGTTATGCCTGGACTGCAGAGGACATGGCTTTGGATGGATGATATGTCCTCTGGGCTCTCCTGTGAAACATAATCCTGGGTCTTCTGGCTTTACCATCATGTACCCTTTCCAATATTCTCACTTCTTTAAACCCTATTTCTTTTCCTACCATTTTGCAGGGAAAGAAACAGAAGCAAGTTAGGCATTTATATTTCACTTACTGTGGGTCATTCTTATTCCAGCTTCTAGAGTCATTCTAGCAGCAAGTATGCCCTCTCCCCTGGGGTGCTTGTCACAGGTTATGTCCTATATCTTTGGAAGGACCCCCAAATTAATAAAATTTTAAATATTTAGTCTTACTTCTGGCCCCTTTGATGAAACATCCTAAAAATTCATCTTTTCGATATTCCCTAGGCTCCTACCCATACATTCTAGTTAATACTTGTATCATCTTCAGAGTGTAATCTCTTTCTTCCCTATCAGACCCAGCACATTCCCAACTATGTTGAGCTTCAATCAGCAGGATTTCATATATTTCATTATATTATATTATATTATATTATATTATATTATATTATATTATGAATCTAACGATTCATATTGTTAGATACGAAAATCAAACAACAAGTGAATCCCTCTTATACATTGTTTTCTGCTTTCTTTCTAAATGTCACCATATAACCATACTTATTCATGTTTCTCTTGCATTGGTTTTATTTTTATACTACAGTTTTTGTACCTTTCTAAAAATGTAGCTCACTTTTTTGTTAATATTTGCTATTAACCATCATGATATAAAAACATTCCAGTTTGGATTAATCAAGAAATGCCAGTATTGTTTTACAAACTTTCAATATACCATCTTTTTAAGGGATCATATTTTATACCCCCCTGTGTTCAACTATGATTGATTAAGAGGGAGCCCGATTCCAATGACTGCAGTATTGGAGCTCTGTAGCCAATGTGGACCTCAATACTGGATTTGTTGCTTATTAGTTCTGTGACTTAGATATACTATAAAAGCTCTAACGTAATTTCCACATCTACATAAAGGGAATATTTATACTTGCTCTCTCATAGAGCTGATGTGATAATTTATGAAATAACTAGTACATTGAAAGTACTAAGCAAAAGACTTAGCATGGAATAAGTGCTCAACAAACACTACCTGCTAGAGGATTATAATGAGATGTCAAATCCTTTCTTACTCCCATTTAGGTATATGTCGTATGATCAAATCTCAGCTCAAATTTTGCTATTCATAAAATCAAAATAAAATATAGTTATAGCTAAAATAAGCTTTATTTTGCTGAACTGCAGAGAGGTTTTTCTATACTTTGCTTAGATTGCTTATACACTTATTTTTTTTATGTTTTGATATTCATATATCTTATATCCTAAGATATTATAGGTGTTGTTTTTGGGACAGACATTCTGATTGGAATATTATTTTATGCTCTGACCCCATTCTCTATAGTGTCTTGTTACAAGTGTTCAAACTTGTGTTCAAATGCTTGTATACAGGTGTTCAAATTATATTTTCTAAAAGAAATAAAGAGAACTAAATCTTAAGTAATATTGATTTTATCAACAATAAAACAGTAATAACCATCCACCCAGTCTTATAATGATAGCAAGATTTAAATTATAAACGTGAAAACTGAATTGGGGAAAAAAGCAAACGTAGAAGTTAAGATAAAATTATATGCATTTGTCTCAAGGTTTCAGATTCTTAGTTTATTAGTGCTTATGTAATGAGTTTCATTACTTTCATTGGCAAAGATGTAGGGAGATCATACTGTTGAATATTGCTGAAGTCAGCCCTCAAACAAGTGTGTAATCCGTACCGAATCCTTAAGCTTTTGAATGAATCAGGCAAAAGACCATTTTTTTCAGCTTCATCCCTCCATATTTCATCATCTCTTTCTCCTTGCCTTTGTCTTATTTCTAAGCCTAAGTGAATCAAAAGAAAATAAAAATGTGCGTTTGTCCTTACCATATGGGCCTTTTGCTAAAGCCTTTAATTAGCTGCTCCTTACAAAGAGGGAATTTATATCTCTAAAATGTAGGATCCTTTACTTATCTAACTTTAACTGGACAATGGGAACACAACAGTAGCTTCATTACTCTTCCTCTTTTCCAGACAGCTTAATAAATGCATATACACATTTAAGTACGAAATGCATATACATTTAATTTATGTATAAAGGTGCCTCAGAATTATTGTTGTAGACTTTCCTTGGATATTCGTCCTCTTCTAAAAACAACTATTTCTTCTCTTTTTTATTTGCAAACTACCACGAAGCAGGAATGAGAAAATATTATTGACTCCACCTCCCACTTATTTTTGGAGAATCAAAAAAAAAAAAAGGCAATTTGATTGGTGTCATGGAGCAAGTTATAGCATCCTCACATTGAAAATGAAATCATTCAAGGGTTGCCTGGGTGGCTCAGTCAGTTAAGTGTCTGACTTCGGCTCAGATCATGATCTCACAGTCCGTGAGTTCGAGCCCCGCATCGAGCTGTGTGCTTACAGCTCAGAACCTAGAGCCTGCTTCAGATTATGTCTCCCTCTCTCTCTGCCCCTGCCCCTCTCCCGCTCAAGCTCTGTCTCTGTCTCTCTCAAAAATAAATAAACATTAAAAAAATGAAATCAATCAAGTACTACTATTTCCACTCACATACATACACAGAAAGCATCAACAAAGATTCACTTTCCTACCTATGGCATTTGGATCTATGGTTAGTGGTAACATAGATAAACTATAGTATAGTTTAGAATTGGACATTTTATTGGTTAGCAGTTAGTATAATCAGTTTATGAAATACATTTTTGTGTTTCTTTCTGTTCCAAAAACATTTTACCAAGTTTATCAATGATTATTTCTAAGTAATTGGAAGTAATACAGGTTTTACCTTATTCTTTAGGTGAGAATAAACCAAGTTCAAGAAATTTCAAAGAACCACATAATCAGTGGGTACAGGTATTAAAAATATAAGTCAATAGGGGCTCCTGGGTGGCTCAGTCGGTTAAGCGTCCGACTTCAACTCAGGTCACGATCTGGCAGTTGGTGAGTTCGAGCCCCGCGTCGGGGCTCTGGGCTGATGGCTCAGAGCCTGGAGCCTGCTTCCGATTCTGTGTCTCCCTCTCTCTCTGCCCCTCCCCCGTTCATACTCTGTCTCTCTCTGTCTCAAAAATAAATAAACGTTTAAAAAAATCTAAAAAAATATATGTCAATATCTCCCTATTTTAATAGTTTACTTAATATATAGCTCCTGTTTTGCAAGAACAAACATGTAGTATTTTTACTTTCTGTAGAAAGAAAAAATAAAGACTGAAAGAATAAAAAGTTCAACAAAAAAGGTACTTTGACAATCTGATTTATGATCATTGATATATCTGTGATCAATAATAGGAAGCATAACCAGCAGTAAAAGAACAGAATAGAAAAACTGTCATTAAATAACATGGATTCATACTACTGTGTTAGAGGCCATTCCTAGTTGAATTAAAACAATTGTTCTCGGGGGGCCGCTTGGGTGGCGCTGTCGGTTAAGCGTCCGACTTCAGCCAGGTCACGATCTCGCGGTCTGTGAGTTTGAGCCCCACCTCAGGCTCTGGGCTGATGGCTCAGAGCCTGGAGTCTGTTTCCGATTCTGTGTCTCCCTCTCTCTCTGCCCCTCCCCCGTTCATGCTCTGTCTCTCTCTGTCCCAAAAATAAATAAACGTTGAAAATAAAAAAAGCAAAAAAAAAAAAAAAACAATTGTTCTCGGATTATTTTTCTGTTTTCAGTCCATTCCGGACAAGAAACTGAATAGCCTAAGCACACACAGTACTTCCGGCTTACATAATTAAGACCCCATTATTGCACTTAAAGAGTCCTTATCATGAAACTATTTTAGGACTTTACTACACTAATTATGACACACTTATATCAATGTCAGCACGTACATTAGATCACTGAAAAAGAGCAGAAAGTCCACAAGTATACAAATACACATATGGTCAATGGATTTTTGACATCGCGCCACAGTAGTTCAGTGAGGGAGGAAGGAGTGTGCAGGGTTTTAGAAACCCACACCAGGTGGGCACTGCATGCCCCGCATACTAAGGCTGAGTAAGCTTCCCTGGTTGGCAAAATTACACAAGTGTTGTCATACGTCATTGCCAGAAGAATTAACAAATTCACGTGTGATTCCCTTGGGAGGAAATACTTGTAAATTTACGCCTGTTTTCTCCTGGACTTTACCCCATATGCTTTTCCCTTTGATGATTTTATTCTGTATTCTTTCACTATCATAAACCATAACCATGAGTGTAACAGCTTTTCTGAGTCCTGTGAGTCCTTCTAGCAAATCTTTGAGCCTGCCGGTAGCCTTAGGGATCTCGGACCCAATAGTTTTTTTACCAAATGGTATTGGAATTTCTGGATGTATATGAAGCCAAAACCAAAACCAAAAACTTAACCCTTACCTCACACCATAATTAAAAATCTATTTGGAATTGGTCACGGGTATAAATATTTAAGCTAAAACTATAAAACGTCTGAGCAGAAATATTAATAGAAAATGTTCATTAACTTAGGATAGGCAGTCATTCTTTACATATAATGCAGAAAGAAAAAATCGTGACAGAAAAAAATTAAATTTTATAATATCCAAATTTAGAAGCTATTTTAACTGCTGTTGACTGAACTGGTGTACCCAAAATTCATATGTTGAAGCCTTCACTCTCAGTATGGCTATATTTGGAGGTAGGGCCTAAAGAAGGTAATTGCTAAATGACTTAATAGGATTGAGGCCTTGATCCAATAGAATTAGTATCTTTATAAGAAGAGACACCAAAAAACTCATTCTTTTTCTTTTTCTTTCTTTTCTTTTTTTTTCCCCTCTGCCATAATAAAACGCAGCAAGAAGGCAGCTATCCATAAGCCAGGAAAAGAGCTATCACCAAGAATCCAATCAGCCAGCACCTTGAACTTGGACTTCCCAGCCCCCATAACTTTGAGAAAAGAAGTTTTTGTAGTTTAAAACATAGACTCTGTAATACTTATTATGACAGCCGAAACTGATTAATATGGATGACAGAGGATTTTATATTCTAGAATAAAGAACCCTCAGAACTCAGTAAGAAAAGTAGCCCCAACAATGGGCAAAAAAATTGGGCAGGACTTTTATTAAGAAGAAAGAAACACAGGGGTGCCTGGATGGCTCAGTAGGTTAAGTGTCCAACTTTGGCTCAGGTCATGATCTCGCAGTTCATGGGTTCAAGCCCCACATCGGGCTCTTTGCTGACAGCTCTGAGCCTGGAGCCTCCTTCTGATTCTGTGTCTCCCTCTCACTCCCCCCCACTCACAGTCTCTCTCTCTTTTTCTCAAAAACAAACACTAAAAAAATTAAAAAAAAAATTAAGAAATAAAAATGTTCAGTTAGCCCATGAAAAGGCATTTAGCATCATTAGTTAAGGAATCCAAATTAATGCCTCAATGAGATACCAAGAACTAATCAGTAGAAAGGCTTTAAAAATATTAACAATACCAAGTGTTGGAGAAAATGCATAACTTCAGCTTCATTCATTACTTCTATGAATTTAAATGATACAACCACTTTAGAAAATATTTGGCAATTTGTTACAGAATTTATTAGATACTTACTACATGGCTAAGCAATTCTACTCCTAGAAATTTATACAAAAGAGATGAACAAATATTTGTACAGAAAACCTTATATGTGAATGCTCATGGCGACTTTATTCTTGGGTCCAAAAATCAGAAATAATGTGTATATGTCTCCATAGGTGAACAGATAAATAAAATATGCCAAATCCATGCAAAATAATATAGTTAATAAAAAGAAATAAATTATCAATGCATAAAAATTACATGGGTAAAAGTCAGAAATATGAAGCAGAAAAAAAATCGGGCACAAGAAGTGTGCCCTTTGATTGCATTCCTGTGAAATTCTAGAAATAATAAAGCTATCATGGCAGAAAAAAAGATCAGTTGTTTCCTGGTATGATATGAGGGTGCAGGTACTGATTATGAAAGGGTAAAGATGTACTTTGGCAAAGAAAGAAATATTTTATATCGATTTGCATGGTATTTACCTTCTACATTTGTCATATTTCATTAATCCATATGTTTAGCTGGGTGATTTTTTTGTTTTTAAATGATACCTCCATAAGTTAGTTTTAAAAGGAGAGAGTGTAATATGAAACATGTGTATTTGATTTACATATGCAACTATTATCTCTGTTAACACGTGAGGTACTGCCACATTTTTAAAAAAAAATTTAAGTTTATTTATTTATTTTGAGAGAGAGAGCACAAATGGGGTAGGGACAGAGAGAGCAGAGAAAATAGCAAGCAAGCTCTGCCCTCTCAGCCCAGACCTGGATGCTGGGCTCAACTCAGGAGCTGTGAGATCATGACCTGAGTCCAAGGCAGATGCTTGGCCGACTCAGCCACCCCATCCAGGACCCCAGAGACACTTGCCGACATTGGCTGCTCCTGTACAGGGTAAATGTTTCGAGAAGGTTGTTTCATGGTGTACCTTAGTATGCTTTTTGAATTTTGAATTTATAAATGTGTTACCCATTAAAAAATTACATTTTTTTCTTTATATTCCAGAACCTAGCAACATTCCAGGAATAAAGTAGGTACCGTAAATGTACATTTAATTAAAACTAAGACTATGAACTGAATCATGACTCACTGTTTACCACATATTGAACACATATTATAACGATAGCTTTCCACATATCTCAGAAGAAAATTATTTACTGGATAGTATTTCAAGCAAGTAATATTTTAGGATAATAATCGAAGAAAATTTTGGCAAATATCATTAGTTCTTACAGTATGCTACAAATTGGCATAAAGGAGCAGTAGCAATGAATCAGTACAATAGAAATCTTTAAAACGTTGATGTAGTTTCTAGTTGGACAGAAGCCCTTATAATCAATCAAACAGAACATCTGTTTAAGTCAAGGCACATAACAGATAGTGGTAAAGATATATTTTTGTTCATAGAAATTTATAATAAAAACAATATGTAGAATTAGTTGACACATTTCTTGGGGCTAGTAAATTACATTATTCATTTGTTATGATTTTATATTCATTATCTTCTTTGATTCTAGAAACATTTATTAAATACCTACTGTGTGGGGAGCTACTTTTCCATCAATACAAAATTATTTTGCTCCTATAATAACAGTTATAAGTAAGTCAAATGACACTAGAAAGAAATTAAATACAGATTTATATATATATACATATATATACACACACACATACATACATATTTCAAAATTATAATTTGGAAAATATATTTAAATATTAGCAAGTTTAGTTTTAAAACATAATTTTGAGAATAGGAAGATCGTTTATTCTGTTACTAATTTTCTTCTTTGAATATGTGCTACATCCATAATATTGTGTTTGGTTTTTTTTCTCCTTATGCATTTTTCAAGGGACACTAACAAATTAGAATGTGTAAAAAAAGCAAGTGGCCTGTATAGTTAGTGGGTAGAAAGCTATGTTGCTGATAGTCAACTCTCCTAAAGATCACCAGAAAAAGTTGTGGATAACGTAAAGATGAATTTATTAGACTAACTTTAGGAAGGATGATCCAACCTTGAGACCATCTTAATAGTGTCTCAAAAAAGAAAAATTAGGGGAGGGCATCTATAGTGATTTAAGGCATGGATTCAGTGATTTTAGAGTGGTGAACAGGGTGGATAGACAAAGTTTATGACAAGTTATCTTTGTATTAGTGGGCAGGGTGTGGTGGTGGTCTTGAAGAGAGCCTTGATCAGCAAAGTTTTCTTTTAATAAGTGAGGTATTTATGTAGGCTCGTGGCATTGCTTAGCACAGGAAAGAGTAAATCTCTTTTGTCTCAGAACTGTTTAGCACAGGGAAAGAAAGTATATTTGTGTTAGTTCTCTGTGTCAGATGAATGGCAGTTTAAAAAACTGGGGCTTTTTAGTATATATTTAACAATAGAATTCCCAGCTTGGAGTACAGAAGAATGATGGTGATCATTAGTTTCTTAAATAAAAATCAGTTGTAAAAAATTCTACAAGAGGGATTGAGCAACTGTAATAGTATACCTGACATAGTAGCCCCAAATTAATTTCTTGATGTCCTAAAGATAAGAAAAATTCTAACACTGTAGAAGTATAATAAATGTAAAAATTACTTGGAATCAGCTATATAAATTGTAAAAGAGTGCTGTTCTGTGTTTGTAAGTGTGTGTATTAATATAAAGTCACAAATTTTCAGTCATCTTTATTTTACATTGTACTTAATACAGTATTGGATATTAATAGCATTCAACATTTAACTGGTTTAAGGATTCAAATATTTTCAAGGAACTTTTGTGCCCTATAGGAAAAATAATCTTGGCATCTTTTCATATTGGAAAGTTTGACATGCTATGAGACGTGTCCTCAGTGAGGATCCAGTCCTCTTTGGTCTGTAAGAAAAACCACTGTGTTGGAGTAAAAACACTTAGATTTCTGATCTCTGCTTTGCCAATTAATTCTAGCTGTGTGAACTGGAACAAGTCATTAATGTTATTGACCTCAATGGTTCACTACTAAAATCTTTCTAATAATCTGAGAAAGAAATTGCATAGTGTATTTGAAACATTATAACTAGAACACAATTTACAGGCGAGCTAAGATCATCTTTTTTTCCTTCAAACTTAAAAGAAGTTCACCCTGGAGATGTCTCACTTTGTCATCTCATATCTAGCATTGCTTAGATTTCTGCATTCCATTGTTCAGAGAGTACAAATCTTTGGCTTCCTTATGTTAATGTGTAAATTAATATTTAAATTTGTATTTATAATACAAAATACTGTGGAATCTGGTTTACAAGAAAAGCATATTTCAATAGTCTGTGTGTTTTTGTTCTTTCCTGTCCCAACGAATGTAAGCCATTGAGTTAAATAACTGTTGTGTTTCCCAATTCCCTAAGGTGGTTCGATTTGTACAAAGTAGGAAATGTTTTCTACCAAGTAAGACAATTTGGATTCAGGGCTTTTCTGGGCTGAATGGGGTACACACTTAATGTTGTAACTATTATTGTTCTTGCTATTTCATTAAAATGAGCTATTATAAAGTCTTTGAATTGTGTCCTAGCTAGATATTCCCTGATAAATATGTATAGAACTTTTTCATCTCTACATTTGTTATCTGAATAATTGTTTTCCATAATAACTCATAGTAACAAAAAGATTTCTGTGCCTTATTATCCTAGTGTCTTTAAGTTTCAATTTTATTCAAAATTATATGTACAGAATTCTTTTTTTTTTTAAGTTTTTGTTTAAATTCAAGTTAGTAAACATACAGTATAACATTAGTTTCAGGTATACAATTTAGTGACCAAAAACTTCCATACAACACCCAAGTTGTCATCACAGCAAGTGCTCTCCTTAATCCCCAACCCCTGTTTTACCCATCCTTCCACCCACCTCCCCTCTGTACCCATCACTTTGTTATCTAGAGTTAAGAATCTCTTTCTTGGTTTGGCTCCCTCTGTCTTTCTGCTTTCCTTTTGTTTTTTGTTTTGTTTCTTAAATTCCACATATGAGTGAAATCATATTGTATTGTCTTTCTTTGACTTATTTCGATTGGCATATTACTCTAGCTCTATCTATGTCATTGCAAATGGTAAGATTTCATTCTTTTTATGACTGATTAATATTGTGTGTATATATATACACATATGTATATTATATGTGTGTGTACATCTATCACTTCTTTATCCATTCATTAGTCAAAGGACACTTGGGCTGTTTCCATAATTTGGCTATTGTAGATAATGCTGGTATAAACATCTGGGTTAGTATTTGAATTAGTATTTTTGTGTTCTTTTGAGTAAATACCTAGTAGTGCAATTACGGATCATAGGGTAGTTCTATTTTTAACTTTTTGATGAACCTCCATACTGTGGAGTCAACCTCCACATTGACTGTACCAGTTTGCATTCCCACCAACAATGTGAGAGGGTTCTTTCTCCACATCCTCACTAGCACGTATTGTTGCTTGTATTGTTTATTTTAGCCATTATTTGACTTAGTGTTTCTTGATTCTTTCCTCAGTCTTAAGGACTTTCATGTCATGCATGTATAAACTTAATGCACCAAAGACTCAAAGAAACTCTCTTGCATCTCTTCGTATCCCCTTCTCTGTACTGCTCCCCATTCTGCACTGCTTCCCTGAAAAGTCTAGTCACCTCAGTTTCCTTGAACTCTGATCTCTGCCTCCTCAACTCAGCAAAAGAGTGAAAGCATATGAGTTCATCCTCTGCACTGAGTCTTGGAGCACTATCACATAGCAGTAAGATGGCATAATTGTAGAGCTCATCTCATTCATTTCTCTTTTCTCAGGAATGACAGTCCTGTACTGACCTTTGTCCAATGTCTGAAAACCATTGTTCATTTTTTTTCTCTCTGGCTTTTTAATTGCTTAAAGCAGGACAGCATTCTTTTGGAAAATATTTCTTCATGAGCCAAAACATATCAGGTTGGAAGTTTCTGATGAAATTAAACATAAGCTTAATATATGAAACAGCAAAATGCCACTCCTAGGTATTTACCAAAGAGAAATTAAGTCATAGGTCCAGAAACAGCCCATACACAAATATTCATGGCAGCTTTATTTATAAGAGATATAATTTTAAATAATCCCCAAACCTACCAAACTTGAGTGGATTAACACATTTTCCTATATTCATATAATGAACTATTACTGAGAAATATAAGGATGTATCACTGATATACACTGCAATGAGGAATTTCAAAACCATTTTGCTAAACATAAGGAGCCAGACAAGACAAGAGTGCATTCTCTATGATTCTATTCATGTAAAGTTCTAGAATGCACAAAACCAACCTACAATGACAGAAATTGGACCGGTTGTTGCGAAGGGGTGCAGTTGGGAAATTGAACACTAAGAGCCATGAGGGATCTTTATAGAGTGGTGGAAAGTTGTCTTGTCTTGATTGATATAGTGACCACACACACACACACACACACACACTCTGTAAATTAAACATAAATACATTTTTTAATAAAAGATAACTTAGACCAGTGTGGCGGCAATGCAGATGAAATGAATATGAATTTGCAAAATTTTATATATTTAAATAGACAGGATTTAGTGATGGAAATGACAGTAAAAGAATGGATAGAAAGTTTTTTTCAAGAGTAACTCTGGGGTTTCTGGCTTGGGGAGAGGTACATTCACTGAATCAGGAAACCCTGGACAAGAACTAGACTGGAAAAACCTGAAGGGTAGCAGGTAGAGGGCTGTAGTTCCAACTGAAGTTGGAAGTACCTTTGATATATGCAAGTAAAGATGCCATGCAATCGATGGATTTATAGGATTGAAACTGAGAGGTATGTATTGGAGAATCTGTATACCATTGGCATTTAGGAATAATTAAACTATTAATGTAGATCAAGATATACCTGAAAAAATGAGAAGAGAAGTAGACTTTCAGGAATGGCAACTTTTACTGATATTTTAGGAGGATGCAGATAGAGGATAGATTTATTACTCTTTGGATTCATTCATTGATTCAGTAGATAACTTAGTATAGCCTTTTATTTGCCAGATACTATTTATTGCAAGCACTAAGGATACACTATAGATAAGATAGAGTCCTACACTTATGATCACAGATATAGAATGGAACCAGTTTGACCCAGTGTGTAATTTTTCCAACAGTTCATTCATTCTCTGTTGGTACATAATTAACATATTCATATACTTAGGTTGATTCATGATTAGGTTTCTATCACCCATATTCTAAACAACAACAAAAGTTAACAGACTGGAAGCATGATTTGAAGACTATGGAATCTGGATAATAGATAAGAAGGTATATAAAAATAAGGAAAGTCTATATTATGATTAATAACAAGATTATTATTTCAGAAAGAAAAAATAGTAAAGGGTAGTGAAGATGTCTTCTCATGTCTTGGACATAGCATGGTTGCTCCTAACTCTGATCCTAACTCTACTAACTCTACTGCACTAAACTTTATGTTCCATCCATATTCAAAGGCGCTATATGGAGTCCTTTTCATTTCATACAGAAGCTGGCCACACACACACACAGACACACACACACACACACACAGACACACCAGTTGCTCTGCTGAACTTAATGTACCATCCTGCTCTTCCTTTGTATTGTTTTAAGTTAATGGATAGGCAAATTACCAAACATTCAAGTAAACTGTCTTTCGACCAAAGAAAAATACTTTGTAGAAAATAGAAATCAAGATCGGGACAGGCTTATTTTCTTAGAGAAATTCAACAGCTGTCTCAGGGAAAGAATACCTCAAAGGCAAAAAACATAATATGAACATTTAGAATATGTACGCACATCATTTACCTATAAAACAGATAAATTTATAATCTCTTGTGAAATAATGAACAGTTAACACAGAAACTTTTAAAAAATGATTAAATGTTGCAATTATATCTAAGAAAATAAAATAAATGTTCATTATAGCATTAAATTAAAACTGAGCCTGTTGAAGTGGCAGATACTTTCTGGAAGCAAAATAATAGGAGACGTTCATTAATCATAGAACCAGAGCAACAGCAAATGGAAAAGACACAGACCCAGACATGCAAACTGTCCTCTTATAGCAGAAAACTGTGTTCCTTTGACAAACATCTCTCGCCAGTTTCTTGACATATTTACAATTCTAGGTTTATTAAAAATACTTGTACAACTGTTCTGAAGAGTCAGTATTGCATTCACTTATTAAGTAGTTCTAATACTTAATGTACTTGCTATAAAATAATTCCTGATATTCAACTAAGAGCTCCCTTAGTTTATATTTGTTCTTCAACTAAAATATATCTCACTATTATTACCATATTTGCGTAATTTGCATCAACATGTCAGTTCATACACAGATCCTCACCCAAACACATATGTTTTTTTATTGTTCCTTTGTTCCTTTCAAAAAATAGCTGTGTTGATCATCATTTGCAACTTATTTTGCTAAGTGGTTGAAAGTAGGATGAGGGTCCTCAGATATAATGGTAAATATCATAGGTCGGAGTCAGTTGCCTGTATTCAGTTCCTAGTTTCATGATCTGGTAAATGTATGATCTTGAGTAATTTTTTTAACTTACTAACCTCAACTTCATTATCTGTAAAATGGAGAGAATACTGATCGTATTACCGAGCCTTTTCCAGGCAAAGGTCTAATGTTAATGTATTAACTCATTAATCCCCTCAAGTACTCTTATGAGATTATTATTATCAGTATTTAGTTTAAGATGAGAAATTTGAAAAACAAGGAAAGAAATAATATGCACTGTGCTATATACTTTGAATCAGGTTATGGTGACTTTATTTAATCATAAACACTGAACAGTGTCAAATCCCACAGCCCCACATGAGATCTACCACTTAGTAGAATGCCTATTCCATAGTATGAGATCCAAAAATATCCATCTTCCCATTTGTTGTGAGGGATTGGCTGCCTCAGATTTTTCAGCTCATGAGGTAGTAAGCATCCTCTTTCTTCTTTGCCTGTGAAGCTTTCCTCTCTCAAGCTTCAGATATAGTCATAATGTCAAAAATATAGAATTACCAAGAGTAAAGTATTAAAGTTCATTTAGCTCCTCCTCCCAGTTCCAATCTAAATATAGTCATTATTAATGATTTAATGTGTTGATATAAAGTTGTTTTTACATTCTCTACTCACATACACATAGAAGGTCGTATACAAATACCTTACTTTCATTAAGTAATTTGATCATCATACAAATATGAGATTGTACTATATACTCTTTAAAGAAACTTTTTATTCATCATATTTAAACTAAAACAGTCAGTTCATCTGTTCCTCCCATCTTCTACCCCTGCCTTTGTATCACCAATCTGTTTGTTCTCTGTATCTGTAGGCTTGTTTGTTTATATATTAGAGTCCACATGTAAGAGACATCATAAGGTATTTGTGTTTCTCTGTCTGACTTATTTCACTTAGCATAATGCCCTTGAGGTCTGTTTATATATATAGTATTTTTTATCTTATTTAAATCTTATTTTGGTAAGCAGGTGTCCTGTTTAGGTACAGCCTGTAGCTTCTAGAGGCCTTCAGAAGCTGTACGAAACGTCTGGCGGTGGGTAGATAAGGTGCTGCTGTGGGAAGGTATAGGGGAGAAGAGGGATCAGACTTCAGGGCCTTGCTGGCGATGCTGCCACAGAAAAATGGGCCTCAGCTGCTGTTAGATGAGGATCTTAATGCCAAGTGTCTGCTGCTCAACCCCTTTCCGGATCCCTTGGTCAAAGAAATCAGACTTTTCTTGTTTTCTTTTGTCTTTTCTTTTTTGTTGTTGTTGTTGTCGTCTTTAATGTTCATTTTTTTTGTTTTCTCATTTGTTTTCCCGTCCAGAAAACGGGAGAGGTTGGAGGGTTCCTGACACTCAATTAGATACATATGGGACATGAAAATGAAACCCATATGAAAATGAAACAGCTGTCCCTGTTTAAGTCTTGTGCACCCTCGCCAGTCTACCTTCATCCTTTTACTCTTCAGAGTCCTTTTGTAGTTGTCTTTTGAATTATTTCTAAGGTATTTAGTTGAATTCAGAGCAAAAGAACAGGGGAAATTGGTTCTACACTGTCTTACTCCAGAACTGGAAGCTCATAGCATCTATTTTTAATTGTTTTTTTGTCATGAATGTTGCTCTTGGTTTTATTAAATCCTCTCTTCCACATCTTTTGGGTTTATTCCATTGCTTTTTTAAATTACTGACTTTAATTTCGAGCATGTTCCGTTAAATCTGGTTTTAAAATAAATTTGGCATTGCACGTTTTTATTTTGCATAGAAAACAAATGGGGTCATGTCCCAGAATTTTTATGTGCTGGGCTTTCAAAGTCTTTTGAAAAAGAAAACTCTAGTTCACCAAGTGAAATGCAGGCATTATTTTCCATAGACGGAGTTGACAGTGGAAAGGGACAGCCAGCCAGGAACTGCCTTCACACTCCTTTTTCTTCTAGGAGTGGCCCTGTGACTATTTCTGGGCAGTAGAGTGTGAGCAGAGGCTTTTGTGCCACATCTGCCTAGTCAGTAAAAACCTCTAACACGTGCAAAAAAACAGTGGAGAGCCTATTAGCCCAAATTCTCAAATAACTCTGAAAGTTGACTTTCTTTGTTTATACCCTCAGTACTTACCTGAAAAATAAATGAACTTCAATTCTATATATCCCTATGTACATGTTTAGATCTATAATATATAAAGCTTGTTTGCAGACTGAATGATACCCTCATATGCAGATGAGTTATTCACAAGAGCCTTTCTTTAACTAAAAGACGTAATATTTTGATTAGTACTTCAGTATTATTTTCTAATTGCATTTATTGCATTTAAAAATGTAACATTAAAAATCTGCTCTTTGGGATGTATTGATATCTTTATGAATCCATATACAATTACTGTTACTAATATTGCATAGGTTTTAGGGAAAAAAGAAGAATCTCTGTAACTAGAGTACATTATTCATGATTTATCTCTTAGATCAAGCTTACTAAGAGGCAATTTATTTAGTCTGTATCCTTACTAATGTTTTTCCACTTTTGCTATTGATTTCCAAAAGGAGTACGTTAAATTTTCCAAATACAGTTATATATTTGATGATTTCAATTTTTTCTATATATTTCAAAGTAATGGTTAAATACATTAAAATCCACAGATATTATATCATTAACGTGTTTTTCTCTTCAGTAACATTTTTCTCATATTCATTTTCTCAAATGCTATTTTATTTAATATTAACAAGTTAATTTTTGCTATATTTATGGCATTTAAAAATCATTGTCATAAGAACACTTTAGAGACGTCTACCATCTTAACAAATTTTTAAGTGCTTAATACAGTACTGTTAGTTCTAGACACAGTGTTGTAGAGCCGATTTCTAGAACCTCTTCATCTTGTGTAACTGAAACTTTATGCTCACTGAAAAGCAACCACCTCCCTTCACCCCTGGCAGATATCATGCCACTTTTCATGTTTATGAATTTGACTTTTTACATACCTCATATAGTGGGACCATGTAGCATTTGTCCTTCTGTAGCTGGTTTAATTCACTTAGCATAATGTACTCTAGGCTCATTCATGCTGGTGCCTATGGAAGGATTTTCTTTTTTTTTTTTTTAAGGCTGAATAATCATCCATTGCGAAATTGTGTGTGTTTCTCTGTGTGTATGTGTTGTGTAACCACATTGGGTAATTTATTCATTGATCAGTGGACAGTTAGGTTATTTCCATATCTTGGCTCTTGTGAATAATACTACAGTGAACAGGGAACGCATATATTTCTTTAGGATCCTGCTATCAATTATTTGGGGTTTATACCCAGAAGTGGAACCGATTGATCATATGTTCATCTATTTTGAATTTTTTTTAAAGGAAGATCCATTGTGAGTTCTATAGTGACTGCACTATTTTACATTACCATCAACACTATATAGAGGTCCAATTTATCCACATCCTCTCCAACACTTGTTATTTTGTGTCTTTTTTTATAATAACCATCCTAACAATGTGAGATGATAACTCATTTTGGTTTTGATTTGAATTCATTGATAATTAGGGATGTTGAACATCTTTTCATATATCTGTTGATATACACATGTCTTCTTTGGAGAAATGTCCTTGCAAATCCTTTGCCTTTTTTTTTAAAATTTTTTATTTGAGCTTTTTCTTTTGAGATGTAGGTGTTCTTTATATATTTTGGATTTTAACTCATTATCAGATATATGGCTTGCAAATATTTTATCTCATGAAAGTTGCCTCTTTAGTCCTTTGATTGTTTCCTTTGCTGTACAGTTTTTTTTTTTTTGGTTTAGTTTTATATAGGCTCACTTGTCAATTTTGCTTCTGTTCCTTTTGCTTATAGTTCATTTCCAAAAATCATTGTTATGAGGCTTTTCTTGTACATTTTCTTCCTGGAGTTTTAGAGTTTCAGACCTCACACTTAAATCTTTAATCCAGTTTGTATTGATTTTTATGTATGGTGTAAGATAGGGGCCCAATTACAATGTTTGCCTGTAGATATCCAGTTTTTCCAATATCATTTGTTGAAAGTAAATGCTTTCCCCATTGTGTATTCTTTTTTTTTTAATGTTTATTTTTGAGAGAGAGAGAGAGAAAAAGTACAAGCAGGGGAGGGGCAGAGAGGGAGAGAGAGAGGGATACACAAAACCCAAAGCAGGCTCCAGTGTCTGAGCTGTCTTGCACAGAGCCCAACATGGGGCTCGAACTCACAAACAATGAGATCCTGACCTGAGGCAAAATTGGAAGCTTAGCTGACTGAGCTACTCATGCACCCGTCCCCATTGTGTATTCTTGACACACTTGTCAAATAACAGTTGCCCTGGTTACCCTAATTCCAAAGTCAGAAAAAGATGCTACAAGAAAAGAAAATTAAAAGCCAATATCTGTCATGAACATAGGATGTAAATATCTTCAACAAAATACTAGCAAACCAAATTTAACAGCACATTAAAAGGTTCATACATGATAATCAAAGGGGATTTATCCATAGGATGCAAGGATCGTTCAGCATGTGCAGATTGGTAAACACGATACACCACATTAACAGAATGAAGGACAGGGCGCCTGGGTGGCCTAGTCAGTTAAGCATTCAACTTCAGCTCAGGTCACGATCTCTCGGTTCATGGGTTTGAGCCCCGCGTTGGGCCCTCTGCTGACAGCTTAAAGCCTGGAGCCTGATTCAGATTCTGTGTCTCCCTCTCTCTCAGTCTCACCCTTGCTCAGGCTAGTGTCTTTTTCTCTTAGAAAATAAGTAAACATTAATTTAAAAAAAAAAAAAGAATGAAGGATAGAAATCACATGATCATTTAAAAAGATGCAGAAAAACCATTTGACAAAATTAAACACTGTTTCATCATAAAAACACAGAACATACTAGGTAGAAAAGGGATGTTTTTCAACATAATATAGGTCCTATATTAAAAGTTACACACATTAACTTTTAGCTATTACCACAGCTAACATGATATTCAATGGTAAAGAACATAAAACGTTCCCCCCCCCCTTTTTTTTTTTGAGAGAGAGAGAGAGAAGGTGGGGCTGAAGGAGAAAGAGAATCTTCAGCAGGCTCCATGCTCATCACAGAGCCCAACATGGGGCTTGATCTCATGACCGTGAGATCATGACCTGACCAGATACTGAAAGTAGGAGGTTTAATAGACTGAGCCACCCAAGTGTCCCAAACTTTTCCTTTAATATCAGGAACAAGACAAGGATTCCCCCTCTCACCACTTCTATTCAACATAGTACTGGAAATCCTGGCCAGATGACTTTGGCAAGAAAAAGAAATAAAAGGCGTATGAGTCAAAAAGGAAGAAGTATAATTGTCTCTTTGTATATGATGTAATCTTATATGTAGAATACCATAAGATGCCTCCAAAAAATTGATAGAGCAAATAAAAGAATTCAGCAAAGTTACAGGATGCAAAATCAACACTTATGACATTGCACTTCTTGCTAACAACAGTGAAGTGTCAAAGAAATTAAGAAAATAGTCCCATTTATAATAGCATTAAAAGAATAAAATACTTAGGAATAAATTAACACAGAGAAGTGAAAGATCTGTACACAAAAAATTTAAAACATTGATGAAAGAAATTGAATAATATATTCATAATTTGAAGAATTAATATTGTTAAAATATCCATACTACACAGTGATCGATTCAATGTAATCTCTTATCAAGATTCCAATGTCATTTTTCACAGAAATAGAAGAAAAATAATCCTAAAAGACATATGGAACTACAAAAGATCCTGAATAGTCAGAAGAAATCTTGGACAAGAACAAAGCTGTAGATATCACCCTTCCTGGCTTTAAAATATATTACAAAGCTGCAGTAATCAAAACAGAATGGTACTGGCATAAAAGTAGATATATAGACCAGTGGAACAGAATCGAGAGTGCAGAAATAAATCTACCCATATGTGTCTTCAACTATGTTTCCAAGAACACACAATAAGGAAAGGGATAGTTTGTTCAATAAATGGTGTTGAGAAATCACAAAATGCACATAGAAGAAAGAAATTGGACCGTTATCTTACACCATATACAAAAACCAACTCAAAATATATTAAAAACTTAAACATAAGACCTCAAACTATAAAACTACTCGAATAAAACATAGGGAAAAAAACTTGATATTTGTCTGGGCTACAGTTATGGATATGACTCCAGATGCACAGGCAGCAAACTAAAATAGATAAGTGGCATTGCATCAAACTGAAAGCTTCTGCATAGCTAAGGAAATAACACAGTGAAAAGGCAACCTAAAGAATGGCAGAAAGTATTTGTAAATCATACATCTGATAAAAGGTTAATATCCAAAATATATATGGAACACGAATCAATAGCCAAAAAACAAATAAACTGATTAAAAAATGGGCAAAGGACCTGAATAGACATCACTCCAAAGAAGATAAACAAATGGCCAACACCTGTATAAAATGGTGCTCAACATCACTAGTCTTAAGAAAAATGCAAATGAGAAGGGAAGCAAAAATAATATAAAAACAGGAGGGAGACAAAACATAAGAGACTCAAATATGGAAAACAAACAGAGGGTTACTGGAGGGGCTGTAGGAGGGTGCATGGGCTAAATGGGTAAGGGGCATTAAGGAATCTACTCCTGAGATCATTGTTGTACTATATGCTAACTAATTTGGATGTAAATTAAAAAAATTAAATTAAAATTAAAAAAAAGAAAAATGAAAATGAAAATTCAAATCAAGATGAAAGATTATCTAACAGTTATTATCAAGAAGACAAAAGATTACAAGTATTGGCAAGGAGAAAAGGAAACTCAGATACAATGTTGGTGGTAATGTAAATTAGTACAGTCATATGGAAACAGTGTGCAAGTAGCTGCCCCAGTAATTAGAAATAGAGCTACTATATGATCTAACAATCCTACTTCTGGGTATATATTCAAAGGAAATAAAATCACTGTGTACAGATATGCCTGTACTCTCATTGTATATCTACAAGATAGGCGATGTTCATCACAGCATTATTCACAACAGTCAAGATATTGAAACAACCTAAGGGTCCATCAATGAATGAATGGATAAAGAAATTGTGTGTGTGTGTGTGTGTGTGTATGTGTGCATATGTTTGTGTGGGTGTGTGTGCACGTGTGTATATGTGTGTGTGTTGGAATATTATTCAACCTTAAGAAAGGAACCCTTAACATGTGTAATGACATGGATGAAACTGGGGAACATAATGCTAAGTGAAATAAACCAGACACAAAAAGAAAAATACTACATGATTTCATTTATAAGTAAAATCTAAAAAAATTGAACTCATGAAAGCAGGGAATACAATGGTGACTATTGTTAAAAATACTGTATTTTATGCTTGAAGTTTTCTGAGCAAGTAGATCTTAAGTATTCTCATCACACGCAAACAAAAAGTAGTATGTTAGGAGACGTGAATGTTAATTAGCTTGATTGTGGTAATCATTTTGCAATATATACATGTATCAAGGCATCACAGTGTATACTTTAAATATATATAATTTTTATTTGTCAATTATATGTTATTAATGTTGAAGGAGAAAACATACCGACAGACAGTGGAATAGAATAGAGAGCCCATCTGATCTTAGACAAAATTGCCAAGAATGCACAGTGAAAAAGGGGTAGCCTCTTTATATCATTTGTAGTTAAAATTTCCCTTTTGAAAATTGATAATGTTTAGCTGTACATAGCTACACATATATTATGATAAAAACATGTAGCTGTGGAAGGAACAGAGCTTAAAGAATGAAGAGTTTTACAAAGTGTAGTTGAATTTCCAGTGAATATATTATTATTGGTTCCCACTGTCTTGTTTTAGTGACACAAATATCCTGGATTTGTTTTTTATCACTTCCATGATTTCTAAGTACATTCATAAGTTTTAAATACATTCATTTTATACACACACACACACACATATATGTGTATATATGTGTGTGTGTGTGTATATATATATGTGTGTGTGTGTGTGTATATATATATGTATATATATATATGGTTTCTAAGAATTTATAGCATTGATGTGAATATTTTCATACTTTTATAAAAGAAATCTACTTCAAAAACTTACCTTCTTGATAAAAATGAAGGTTGTAAATTTATCCATATTGTTACTTTTGCTACTATATATGACTACAATATATGTCCATGTCTGTTTGTTTAACCATTCTCCTACTGAAAGATATTTAGTTTCCAATTTATTGCTATCAGAAACAAGTCTGCTAATTGATGTTTTGTCCTTCACTATTTTTAATACATGTATTCCTTCTATTAGATGCATACACATGCACAAGCACACATGTACCCAAAGGAGTGGGTTTTCTGAGTTATAGGTTTCATGCAACTTTTACTTAAAATAGTTGTCACAATAGTTTCTGAAGTGTTTGTGTCTACTTACACCCTAGTCAGCTCTGTTTATGACACTGGCATTCGTTTAAATACTTTTAATATTTATTATTTAACTATAGATATAAATACTGTTACAGAAAGCAATATATATCCGTATATACATATATATGTATATACATTTACACATATGTTGATACTAAGATATATATTAGGAAGAACTGAATATTTTTAATATTCTCCAGTCAGCATTAAACAACTTGGCAGTGAAGATCAAAAGCATTAACTTCAAATCATTGGCCCATATCCTAGGCTAATTTTTAAAAAAAATTGGGCTTATTTGCAAAAATTCATTCACAAGATTATTTACTGTGTTCTGTATTTTTGGCAAAATTTGGAAAAAATACCTTTCTAAAATTACGTTGTTATAGACATAACAACATATGACAACGTGTGACATAATAACAGCATTCTGATAATTTTATTAAGTCAAAACTGGAAATTGTAAACATTACTTATGAAATAATTTTTTTTCATAAAACATCTAGGAGTTCATTGCTAGTTATATCGCTGTTTGTTTCCAGGCCTTGGTACTTGATTTTCTTTCTACATGAAATAATCTTCCTTGATTTTCTTTAAAATCATTCAAATTTCTATATATATTTTTTCTAGACCTTAGAGCAAGATTAAACTGTAATTTTTGAAGTTATTTTTTCTTACATGATTACTTATGTCTTCAGAATATTTCCAATAAAACGTAATTGAACGTGTTGAGTTAAGCCAGATCCTCATTAAATATTTTTTCAGCCATTTATACCAGAGACATATTTATCCATTAAACCTTGGATGGTTTACTGATATTGTTGATAATGTTAATATAGTTATCCTACAACTGGGCCTCTGTCCATAGTCAAATAATTTAACAGCATCAAAGGAATTAGGTAACCATAATTGCTCAGAACATTAATTAAATGTCTGGCAGAATTTAAAATCTGAAATGTTATTTAAAAATCTATTCAGTTTTGGTTGTGTTACAAATATATTTTGTTTCTCTGCATTGCAAATGTTGTTGTCGAATTCATCTGTACTTAACACAAGCCAATATCAATCAAATATTAAAGCAATTTCAGCTAGTAGCTTCAGAATTTGTTGTTTTGATAAGAATAATATTATATGAACAATTAACAATATAACTTCTGAGAGAATTATCATAGTTTTTTTAACCTCATAATAGTATTTAATCCAACATGATCAATAATTACTGATAAATTGAGATAATCCCTCTCCATTCAAGCATATGTATTCAGCACATAAATGTATGATGAAATAAACAAAAAAGTATCATTGTTTTTATTTTAGTAATTTGTTTGAATTTTCTAACTTAAAATATTTTATGACCTATGGTCTTCAATTGCAATGCACATTAACTGAATAGAAATTTTAGATGTGACACAAAATGCTATTTGTTTTCTATTTCATAGATTAGATTCTATAATGTTCCTTTGAGATCTGTTTTATTGGCTTTTTATTCTTATGCAAAGTCATATGAATGGATCATAAACCACAACAAAATTATCATCAGTGTTTATCTTTAAAACAATCTACATTTCTAAAAGGCCACAGACAGCTATTGGAGGTACACAACCTTGGTATGCAATAGATCTTACTCCTACTATTGATACTTGAAACATCCTGGTAGCCCAGGAACCAAAGTATTAAAATATAATTTACATGGTTTAATATTTTGTTTCTTATATTAATTTTTAAGCAAGTGTTATATGGAGACAGCGAGATACAGCATTCTCCCCGTTCCTGTACTTTGCTCTTTCCTCCCCTGATAAAAATACTACTTACAGTTCAAGCACTTGTTTAATTTCCCAAAACAAAACCCTTGAGGCATAGTAACAATTTCTAAAAACCATTCAGGAAGAGATAAATATATTTTTAAAAATTCACCGTCAAATACAGAAAAGTGATCAAAACTTCTACTATCTTTAAATTCTCCTGGATATGAAAATACTTTCATAGTTAATTATGAATTTTTCAAAGAGGTAAGTTATGCAACAATAAAATTATAGTTTCTCTGAGCAGAGCAAAGATATTTCCAGAAAATTACTGCATGCCTGAAGAAGAAGGAAGGAAGGATGGAAACAAGGAAGAAGCAAAGTTAACACATTTGACTTAGAAACTGTTCATGAATTGGAAAAAAGGAACAAAATTGGATGGCTTCAGAACAAAACTTCTTAGGCATGTACGCATAATAACATTTACAATTAGTTTCCATTTTGTTAGATTCTGGCATCACCACTTAATCGAGGTTTCTGAAGAAATGTTCAGCCAGCCCTTAAATGATAAAGATTTTGCTTGAAAATATGTATCCAGAGGTCTGCTATATGTGATTTAGGATGGGAAATACATATTTTATTATTCTAATATATTTGTGATATTTTAACACTTTATAATTTAAGGTAGTATTTAAAGTCCATCAAAGTTGAGCAACTTACTGAAAAAAAAAAACTTTTATCAATGGAATTATATCGCATATGTATCCTATATTTAGGAGGAATAAATGGGCACTTTTTTTTATTTATTGAGAGAGAGAGAGACTCAAAATAAACTTTCTCATTCACTATAGTACTTTATAACTCAATTTTAAAATCATGGTTTAGTTGCCTGTTGTAAAAAGGTCCCATTCCAGATACGACAGTGCGTGCCAAATTTAAAGGTGTGCTCAAATCACCAGCTATGTAAAATCAAATAATGAAAACAAAAATAACGACATTCATATATAATTAAATAGTGTTCAATTTAAAGTATAGAAAAATGCCATATTTCAAATATATTTTAAAAAGGAAACTTTTTAAAAAGACTTTTTTTTCTGAGCAGTTCTAGGTTGACAGAAAAATTGAGCAGACGTACAGAGATTTCCCATGTATTCCCTGTCTCCACGCTCAGACTTCTCTATCAACATCTCCTAGAATGGTACATTTGTTACAACTGATGAACCTACACTCATAAATTAAATACGTTTAAATGTACCAGATAATAATAAACCATTATTGAAGTGCATTTATTTATGTATTTTCCTACCTATGTATATGATTCCTGTTTCTCCCCTACTTGTTTGTTATTCAGTCTTTTTATTTATTGGTAGTCTCCTTTGTGTAAAAGGAGTGTTTCATTGTAGTTTTAGTGTGCTTTCCCTGATTAATATTTAGGTTGATATTTATTGATCATTTTGTGGAACAAAATACTTGGAAAAAATTCTATGTGTAAAACCCTCTTGTAGGAATTGTGGGAAAATGTGATAATATAGATAAGAATTCCTGCCCCAGGAAGCTGATATTCAATACAAATACCTGCTTGCCCATTTTTATTGAGGTTTAGACATTATTAGTGTATACTGAATTTTATCAGCAGATATTTTCTCTCCAATTGCTACTTTTATTTTTACTTACTTTTCGTCCTTGTGTCTTTTGATACATAGAACTTCTTCATGTTTTCAGTTTTATCTACATTTTCCTTGAGGATTTGACCTTTTGGTGTTTTTTTTTTTAATTTTTTTATGACATTTATTTATTTTTGAGAGACAGAGTGAGATAAGGTGAGAGTGGGGGAGGGGCAGAGAGGGAGACAGGTTCTAGTCTCTGAGCTGTCAGCACAGAGCCCAATGCAGGGCTCGAACCCACAAACTGTGAGAGCATGACCTGAGCTGAAGTTGGATGCCTAACTGACTGAGCCACCCAGGCACCCCAACTTCTGGTGTTTTTTAAAAAGAAGTCTTTCTTATCTAACAGTATATTTTCTATAAGGTTAATCTTTTGTCCAAGTGCCACTGACTGTTTACCCATTTTGTGCCAGAGATTGAGTATATAAACTTGGGTCTATTTCTGCCATCCAGTTTTTATTCCCTTTTATTTGTTGTCTTCCTGTGCCAATAGTATGCTCTCCAATTACCAAAAAGTGAGCATATCTTGTAGGGTAAGGTACCATTACTTGTTTTTCATCATTTGTCGCATTGTGGCATTGTGACTTTTTAAAGACCATCGTTAGCCTATTAAATAAAGCTGTAAGTTCTCTCAAAAAAAAAAAAACCCTATTGTCATTGTTTTTGAAATTGCACCAAATCTATAGATAAAATATGGAGAATTGAATCCTAGAAACAGACTTATATAATGACAGTGTTTTATTATTCCAAATGCATATATATCATTAATTTTAATACCCAATTTTGTGTTTGTGTTTTTACTCTCTTTGGAAAAAAATTTTTTTAATTTTTTTTATTTATTTTTGAGAGAGAGAGACAGAGTGTGAGCAGGAGAGGGGCAGAGAGAGAGGGAGACACAGAATCCAGAATCCGAATCTGTGCTATCAGCACAGAGCCCCACATGGGGCTGGCTGAACTCACCAACATGAGATCATGACGTGAGCTGAAGCAGATGCTTAACGGACTGAGCCACCCATGCACCCTTGTGTTTTTACTCTTTTAATGTGGTATCATTTAATGAGAAGTTACTCTTTTTTTTTCCAATATATGAAATTTATTGTCAAATTGGTTTCCATACAACACCCAGTGCTCATCCCAAAAGTATTGAGAAGTTACTTTTAATGTTCATGTAATACAACTATCATGTTTTCCTATATGTCTAATTTTTTTTTTAATTTAAGAAATCTTTGCATACCATCATATTGGGAATATATTCCTCTATGCCTTTCTTTTTGTTTGTTTTTATTGTTTTGCTGTGGGCATTTACATCTCAGACTGTTTAGAACTAATTTTTGTGTATGGTGAGAAATAGGGATCAAGTTCTGATTTTTTTTCTCATAGATATCCTAATAACCCATCCAGTTTCCATAAAGAATCCCTTTTTTTTTTTCCTACATTGTCATCACTATTTTTAAAAATCTGTGTCTGGACTTTCAGTTTAACCAATCAGTCTGTCCTGTACCGATATCACATTTTGTAATTAATACAGCTTTATAATAATCTTAATCTGATAGTACAAGTACTCTAGCTTTGTTGTTCTTCATCAAGATTGCGATTGCAGGGGTGCCTGGGTGGCTTAGTCAGTTAAGCGTGGGACTTGGGCTCACGTCAGGATCTCATGGTTTTGGGGTTTTGAGCCCCGCATCGGGCTCTGTGCCGACAGTTCAGAGCCTGTAGTCTGCTTCGGATTCTGTGTTTCCCTCTCTCTCTGTCCCTTCGCCACTCATGCTCTGTCCTTCTGTCTCTCAAAAATAAATAATAAAAAAAAAAGTTGAGAAAAGATTGTGATTGCTACTTTTACCTCTGGTATTTCTAATTTTCTAACTAACTTGTAAATTTCTACAAAAATATCATGCAATAATTTTTGTTGGAGTCAAAAATATTTTGTATACCTTCACAACCTTTCAATTTTGTCCTGTCAACCATGGACATCATTTTTCCTTTTGTTTTTGTATATCTTATTAAATATCTCCTCATGATATGTGGAGATTTTATTGTAAGAGCTTTACATTACATTGATTATTTTATGTTCTTTACTGCTATTATTTTTATTTTTTTTAATTTTAACGTTTATTTATTATTGACAGACAGAGACAGAGCATGAGCAGGGAAGGGGCAGAGAGAGGGGTAGACACAGAATCCGAAGCAGGCTCCAGGCTCTGAGCTGTCAGCACAGAGCCCCATGCAGAGCTCGAACTCACAAACCGCAAGATCATGACCTGAGCTGAAGTCGGACGCTTAACCGACTGAGCCACCCAGGCACCCCTTTTTAATTTTTTTTTTAATGTTTATTTAGTTTTGAGAAAGAAAGACAGAGTGCGATCGGGGGACGGGTAGAGAGAAAGAGAGGGCGACACAGAATCCGAAACAGGCTCCAGGCTCTGAGCTGTCAGAGCCCAACGCGGGGCTCGAACTCACAGACCAGACTGAGCCACCCAGGCACCCCTTTTTAATTTTTTTAATGTTTATTTCGTTTTGAGAAAGAAAGAGTGAGATTGGGGGAGGGGCAGAGAGAGAGAGGGAGATACAGAATCTGAAGCAGGCTCCAGGCTCTGAGCTGTCAACCCAGGACAGGGCTGGAGCTCACCAGCTGTGAGCTGAAGTCAGACACTTAATGGACTGAGCCACCCAGGTGCCCCCATTATTTATTTATTTATTTATTTATTTATTTATTTATTTATTTATTTTTAATTTCAATCTATTTGTTGTTGGTACATCAATGTACATTTAAATATTGAATATCAACCTGGTTTTCATAGCCTTAATATAATTTTGATTTGATACAGTCATAAAAAGCATCTTTGTCTATTTTTCAATCATATGAACACATATAATTTAATCATTAGCTAAGATAATTGAAGGTTTTAAAAAAGCTTTCTGTAAAGATATTGTCTTTTGTTTCTAGTTTGCTGTAACTTTTTATTGAATCATGAATAGATCCTGAGTTTCTTCAAATGATTTTTCTGTTCCTCTTGGGATGATTATATATCTTTTCTCCCTTTATTCTTTGAAATAATTCTAATTATTTATCCAAATATTCATTATCAGTCTTTATTATGATTATTAATTCTTAGCATCCTTACTAACATGGCTTCCATCATACATCTCTGGTCAGCTGCTGGTAAGATAAGTGGCTCTACTGATTTGACTGTTTTTTGCATAGTTTGAGACCTTGTTGAAATGGTTCAGTTTTTCTCAATTCGTTCTAAGATCCAGCAAGGAAGCTGAAGCTTGTCCTTTTGGGGGAAGACAAGGGCTAGAGAGAGAGAGACAGAGACAGAGAGAGACAGAAACAAAGAGAAAGAGCCTGTAAAGCTTTCTGAGACTTGGGCTTGGAACTGGAACTCACTTTGATCACATTATGTTCTTCAAAGCAAGTAACAGAGCCAGTCTAGTTTCAGAATTGGGGGTAGGAGATTCTGCTTCTCACTGGAAGAATAGCAGTCTCCGTTGCTCAGATTATGGATAAAGGGATTAGTAAAAAAGTTGGGACATTTTTGTGCTCAGGTTACCACATATATATAAACACTGTCACTACTAATAGCTTTTATTTTATAATTGAAGTGTTCCAGATATTGTGCTAAGTAGTCTATGCATAATCTGTTTGCATTTGTAACTATAGGGGGTTGTCTTAGCTCAGGCTGCTATAACAAAATACTGTAGACTGGGTGGTTTAAACAACAGACATTTATTTCTCACAGTTCTGAAGGCTGAGAAGTCTTAGATCCATGTGATAGGCACTTCACTTCGCCTTGATGGCTTTCTTCCTAGCTTTCTGACAACCACCTTTCTCACTGTGGCCTTACATGGTAGAAAGAGAGAGAGCTCTTGTCTTTCTCATTATCACATGGACACTAATAAAGACATCCCATCATGGTGGCTCTATCCACATGACCTCAACTAAATCAAATTAACTTTCAAAGTCCCCAACTCCATATACCATCACGTTGGGTGTTGAGGCTTACTTAAGTATATGAATTTGGGGACAGCAGAAACATTTAGTCCATATAGAAGTGAATGAAAATTTTATCTTTATTTGGCATATGGTGTATTTTAAATTAAAATTGTATTATTAATAACTTTACTGTGGGTCTTTCAAGAAAAGTGGTATGGGAAAATTTGTATGTTGGTTATATAATGATTATAATAGGAAATACATATTGATAAATATTCCCTGGACATATGAAAAAAGTATATTCTTCATAGGAAAAAATGAATTACAATTAATCCAAATAATTAATTTTTTACTACCTGCATGATCAAAATTTAGTTTAGCTTCTATATAATACTTCAGTTTTGTTTGTCTTCTCCTAAATGTTTATCCTAAAATGAGGGCAAAGAAAAACAAGTTCTCAGAACAACAGAAAACTGAATTTGCCTCATCACATGCACTATAATAAATAATAAAAGGAATTTGAACAGGCTAATGATAAACTACCCCAGTGGAAGATAAGGGTAAGAAGGAATGGAGAGTATCAGAAAAGAAAATAGTTCCGTAAATGTAAAAGACTATCAACAGTTTGAGAAGATAATAATTGCAATATTTATAAAATGTGTCATAACAAAATAGATAATAATACTAAATAAGGTAAGTGTAGAGTTAAAAGAATTAAATAGTGAAAAGTTGTTCCATTTAAGGTGAACTAAGATAATTAATTTAAGGGAGGTAATTTAGGCAACTTTCTTGATTCCTAGGCAATTTCTGGGTCCTAATTTGGTAAGGGTTATATATGTCTGTAAATATATCAAATTTATTGAGCTCTGGTGAAGACTTGTATGTTCTTAGTTCATGTGTTATACTATATTAAAATTTAAATAAAAATTTTAAGGTATTAGAATTTTTATCCTTTTTATAAACTAAAACTAATCAAACAGCATAACACACTTTTTGTTGTAAAAATAAAGATAACTTTTTTAAAAAATTATTTTATTTTTGAGAGAGCACAAGCAAGGGAGGTACAGAGAGAGGGGTGGACAGGGGATCCAAAGCAGGCTCCATGCTGACAGCAGAGAGCCCAGTGTGGGGCTTGAACTCCAGAACCATAAGATCATGACCCGAGGTGAAGTCAGACACTCAACTGACTGAGCCACCCAGGTGCCCCAAGATAACTCTTATAAGAGGGCCAAAAATAGGATAGAATGAAAATGTGTGTAGGTTTTAGAAATGAACTTAATCAAGTGAGTGAAATACTTGTATCTGCAAACTACTAATCATTGATGAAAGAAATGATTGATGAAGGACACAAATACATGGAAAGACACTGTGTATTAATGGATTGAAAGAATATTGTCAATCTGCTAATACTACCCAAAGTGATCTATAAAGTAAATGCAATCCCTTTAAAAATCCCAGACTTTTTTTTAACAAAAATAGGAAAAAATTCAAAATTCCTATGGAACCACTAAAACTGAGATAATCAAATAAATCTTGAGAAGGAAGGACTAAGCAAGGGACGTCACACTTGCTGATTTCAAATTATATTACAAAGCTATACTACTGAAAACATTATGGTACTTGCAAAAAAATAAAATGAAACGTAAGAAACAAAAACATATGAACAGACCAATGAACCACATAGAGAGCCATAAATAAACCCACATGTAAACAACTATCTCTGATAAAAGCGCCAAAATACACAATGAGGAAAAGACAATTACTTCAGTAAATTATGTTGAAAAGTATGTATATCCACATACAGAAGGATGAAATTGAAATCTTATTACCATGCACAAAAATCAACTCAAAATGTAGTGAAGATTTGAATGCAAGACTGGAAACTGGAAAACTCCTACAAGAAAGTAAAGAGGAAAAACTTCATAATGTTATGATTGGCAATGATTTCTTGGATGTGATACCAAAAGCACATGAATCAAAAACAAAATTAGAAAAGTATACTACCTCAAACAAAAAGTTCTGCACACAAAAAACAAATGAAAAGGCAAAATATAGAATGGAAGAAAATATTTATAAACCATCGATCTAATAAGGGTTAATATCCCAAATATATGAGGAAGTCTTACAATTTAATGGTTAAGAAAAAAACCCGATTTGCAAAATGGGCAAAGGACTTGAATAGACATTCTTCTAAAGAAGACATAATAATGAGGTATATGACGTATATGACAACATGATTCTCAGCATCACTTATTATCAGGGGAATATAAATCAAAGCCATATGAGATACAACCTGAAACCTGTTAGGATGGCTCTTGTAAAATAAGAAAATAAAAAAAGATAAGTGTTAACCAAGATGTGGACAAATTAGAACCCTTCTGCACTTTTGGTGAGGTTCTAAAATGGAACAGCTATTATGGAACACAACATGGAGTTTCCTTAGAAATTTAAAAATTGAGCTACCATATGATCCAGCAATCCCACTTCTGGGCATATGTCGAAAATAATTGAAATCAAGATCTTGAAGATACATATGCATTCTGATATTTATTGAAGCATCATAGCCACTATATGGAAACAACCTATGTATCCATCAACAGATGACTAAAATTGTGATATAGAAACATAATGGAGACACATCTAGTAGGAAGTTGCTACAGCTGTCAAAGAGGTTGCTGCCTGTGTTCTCTAAGATTTTGATGGTTTCCTCTCTCACATTTAGGCCTTTATCCATTTTGAATTTATTTTTGTGTATAGTGTATAAAAGTGGTCCAGTTTTATTCTTGTGCATGTTGCTGCCCAGTTTTCTCACTACCGTTTGTTGAAGAGATTCTCTTTTCCATTGCATATTCTTTCTGGCTTTGTTGAATATTAATTGACCATATATTTGTGGGTTCCTTTCTGGATTTTGTATTCTGTTCTGTCGATCTATGTGTCTCTTTTTGAGCCAGTACCATATTGTCTTGATCACTATGGCTTTGTAATATAACTTGAAGTCTGGAATTGTGATGCCTCCACCTTTGCTTTCTTTTTCAAGATTGCTTTGACTATTTGGGGTCTTTTGTGGTTCCATACAAATTTTAGGATTGTTTGTTCTAGCTCTGTGGAAAATGCTGGTGGCTTTTTGATAGATATATAGTGGACTATTATTCAACTTAAAAAAAAATAAGAAGAAGGATGTGTGCCTGGATGACTTAGTTGGTTGAGCATCTGACTCTTGATTTCGGCTCAGGTCATGATATCACAGTTGGTGGGATTGAACCCTGTGTCAGGCTCCGTGCTGACAGTGTGGAGCTGCTTGGGATTCTCTCTCTCTCTCTCTCTCTCTCTCTGTGTGTGTGTGTGTGTGTGTGTGTGTGTGTCTCACTGTCACTCGCTCTCTCTGCCTCTTCCCCAATTGCGTGTATGCACACATGCACGCATGTACACATGTGCTCTCTCAAATAAATACATAAACATTAAAAAAAAGAAGGAAGTTCTACCATAGGCATCATGCATGAGCTTGAAGAACATTATTCCTATTATAGAAGGAAACATACTACATGATTCCACTTACAATGTATCATAAAACAGGTGATGCCGGTTGAGAGAAATACAAAGTTGCCATTCAATTGGTATAGAGTGTCAGTTATGAAAGATAAGTAAGTTCCAGAGATCTGCTGTACAACCTTGTGCCTACAGTTAACAATGGTATACTGTGCACCTAAAAATTCGTTGAGGGTAAATCTCACAATGAGTGTTCTTACTACAATAATAGATAAAGTACTCAAAATATAACAAAGTAAATCCACCAAGAGTTTAAAATCAATACAAATGTGAGAATAAATTTCCTTTGCTGTAAATGAAAATATCTTAAAATGTTACTATTGAAAATACATCTTATTTCTATGAAAACAAGACAATAACAACAAAAACAAAATTAAGTGTACAAGACCTCTACAGTGAAAACTTAAAACATGTTTTTGAGATTAATGGGAATAGAAATATGTAGAGTGATGTACCATGTATATGAATTAGAAGACTTAATACTTTTAGGTATCAGTTCTTCTGTAATTGATATATAAATCCAGTGCAGTTCAAATCTGATAAAAAAAAATCACAGTAAAGCTTTTCTAGGGAGATGGATGGATGATTCTAAGTTGCATATTGTAATACATATGGCCCAAAAAATAACAAATGTGATACTGAAAAGAGAAAACTAAAGGACTTATCAAACGAATCCTATGATAATATTATACTGGTATAAGGAAAGACACATTAGCCAGAGAACAGTATAGAGACAAGAAACATTCACACACATACATAATAAAAATTATGATAAGTACGATATTGTCATATAGTGATAAAAAGGTGAGAAAAGGCCTTTCATAAATAGTGCTGCTTTAATTAGATATTATGTGAAAAATTATATCTTCATCTCTGCCTCATATCATGCATAAAAATCAGTTTCAGTCTGCATTATAGACCTAATATAAAAAGTGAGGGAAGGTAATATTTTCACAATGTTATACACAGTAAAGATAATTTTAAAAAGACACAGAAAAGGAAAAACTGATAAATTGGACTACATTAACATATACAAAACTCCTCAAGTAGTAAGGCAGATAAATTGATGTAAAAAATAGGCAAAAGGAACTGAACACAGAACCTCACAAAAAAAGAATATCCAGTTGGCCAATAAATTTATGAAAAGGTAGTCTATTCTATGAGATATAAAATGAATGCTTATTCAAACCACAATTAGATACCACTATACATATGCCAGAACAGCTAAATTGTTTTTGAAAAGATAAATAGGAATAACTAATGATCATCTGGAATAACTTCAACTCTCCTGCATTGCTGGTGAAATGTAAACTGACATACATTGGAAAACTGACAGTGTACATATGTACCTCAGTATATGCTTATACTATGCCTCAGTGATTCTACTTGTAGGTCTATACCCAAGATAAATGAATTACACATTTTAAAAAAGTTGTATGTATGAATGTTAGGTAACAGAATACTATTTGCAATAGCCCCAATTGGAAACAACTCATCAGAAGTCATATGTGTAATTGATGATATATTCATATAATGAATTATTACACAACAATGAAAATTAGAATGAAAGTATAACCGCATATATGACAGGGATGACTCTTAAAACCAATATTTTCCAAAAGAAGGTGGGTGCAAATTAAAAGAGTCATGCTTCTTTATTTTAATTATGGAAAGTTCACAAAGGGGTAAAACTAATTTGCAGTGTTAGTGGTCAAGACAGCCACAAAACTATGTGTGTGTTTGTTAGGGAGACAGGTATGAAGTGGGGAGGAGGACAGGAGATGGGTGATGTAATGGGATTGAAGGGAATTTCTGTTCTGCAGTATTCTGTTGTTTCATCCATGCTGATTACACAGTAGTATTCATTTTATGAAATGTATTGATCTATATACTTTTTAGTGGAAACTCACAGCATAAACCATTTTTAAGCACATGATTCAATGGCATTTAGTACTTTCATATCATTGTGCAACCACCACCTCTATGTAGTTCCAAAATATCTTTATCCACTTAAAAGAAAATCCCATACTCATTAAGCAGTCACTCTGTATGCCACCTTTTCCCCCACCCCATGGCCACCACCAAATTGTTTTCTGTCTCTGTGGATTCACCTATACTGGATATTTCATATTAATGGGATCATACTCTATGTGATCATTGTGTCTTGTTTCTTTCATTTAACATAATGTCTTCCAGGCTTATCTATACTGTAGCATGAATCAGTACTCCTTGCCCTTTTATATGGCTAAATAATATTTCATTGTGTGTGTGTGTGTGTGTGTGTGTGTGTCTGTGTGTGTGTGTGCATGTAGCTATATGCCTTTTACTTGACATTGACATTTATCTTCCTAATAAATTTACATATTTTGCTATTCTGTTGAGAATTTTTAAATCAATTTTTACATTTGGAGGAAAGCTATTAATAAAGATACAAATTTTTAAATTCTTAAAAATTAGTTTTGCTTTGAGAAAAAAAATGCTGATGTTTTTGTTCCTCCTAGCGATTTTGATATTATTAGCTAATAAAAACAGTTTTTCACTGAGACTATTACAATGCACTTTTTATCACTTGAGAGTCACTGTAATAAAAATATGTCATAAAATTACAATTTGAGAGATTGTCCAGATACAAAATTAAAGAGGGTTTATATCAAATCTTTAAATACTCTTCAAATCTTACTTGATAAGTTTATTTATAACAATGCTTCCTATAAATTTATACCTTATTTTAGAAAGTTTGACTTGCATCATGATCTTTTGACCAAATGTGATGTGGAATATTATATGTAATGAAATTCTAGCTTGCAACATACTGCAATTTTTTTTCCTCCCACTCTGCACTGACTTGCCTTATTACAGCTTTCTATATTTTCAACTTATTGATATACTTTAGATAGTGGAATTGATTTTCAGCAACCAATCTTTTCCCTCTTACATTATTTATTAGTTCACAAATTCAGTTGAGATGAGAGAAAGTCTTTTCACTTGACTTGTACATAGACTAACCTCATTTTCATGACATTGTACAGTATAATTTTGCTATTTATTCAGATGACTAAAATATTGAGCATGAAGAGTACTCATAATGAAAATGATGAATAAATAAAAACCCTATTTGATGATACACAATATTGGAACTCTCGTTGCATCTCATTATAAGAAATAAAATCTATCAATAGTCTAGGCTAACCATTTGATTAATTTTCAAAATAAGAAATACAAAGTTAATTTCTGCTGACACAGAAAATGTGAATAAATGTTTAAAAAACTTTTCTAATAAAAGAACTATTTCTACAGATAAGGTGATTAGGAAGAAATGAGGTAAATGAGAACTAACTTTATGATTCAAAAACAAATGAGTTAGTTGAAAAAAAATTCTTCAGACAAGTGCCCTCCTTAATCCCTACCACCTAGTTAACCCATCCTTTCACCCACTCTCTCCTGGTAACCACCTGTTCTCTATAGTTTAGAGTCTGTTTCTTAGTTTGCCTCTTGCTCTTTTTCTTCCCCCTTTGCTTGCATGTTTTGTTTCTTAAACTCCACATGTTTGAATTCATATAGTATTCATCTTTCTCAACTGACTGGTTTCACTTAGCATAATACTCTCTAGCCCTATCCATGTCTTTGTAAATGGCAACATTTTATTCTTGTCTGTGGTATATTGTACACCTTATATCATGAAACTAATATCACACTGTATGTTAACTAACTGGAAATTCATTAAAAACTTTAAAAATACCACATAGGTAGTCATCTTATGCTAAAATAGGTTAAGACTGTAGTTATATAGCTCTGCTAACATTTTTTCATTAAACAAGCAATATCATATATAAATTCTTACGCAGTTAACTCTTTTTTGGCCTACTGTAATGGAAAGGGCTTTGGACTTCAGTTTGAGAGATACAGTCTTTATTCAACTATCAATGTCCTACATGCTAATAGTCATGACATAAGTCATAGATTATGGTTTTTCATCTGTAAATCATGGCAGTTAATTTCTTTTTAAAAATTGTGTCCCAGGGTGCCTGGGTGGCTCAGGTTAACAATTTGATTAATTTTCAAAATAAGAAATACAAAGTTAATTTCTGCTGACACAGAAAATGTGAATAAATGTTTAAAAAACTTTTCTAATAAAAGAACTATTTCTACAGATCAGGTGACTAGGAAGAATCACCTTTAGTGATTAAGTGGCTGGCTACGGCTCAGGTCATGATCCCATAGCTTGTGTGTTCGAGCCCCACATGGGGCTCTGTGCTGACAGCTCAGAGCCTGGAGCCTGCTTCGGATTCTGTCTCCGTCTCTCTCTGCATCTCCCTCACTTACACTCTGTCTCTCTCTCTCAAAAAATGAATAAACAGTAAAAAAAGAAAAATTGTGTCCCAGGGGCACCTAGGTGGCTTAGTTAAGCATGTGATTCTTGGTTTTGGCTCAGGTCATGATCTCATGGTCCATGAGATCAAGCCCCATGTCAGGCTCTGCACTGACAGCATGGAGCCTGTTTGAGATCCTCTCTCTCCCTCTCTCTCTGCCCCTCCCCTGCTCGTGCGCACTCTCTTAAAATAAATAACATTTTAAAAAATTTAAAAAAATTGTGTCCCTATCTCTAATTGTATGTTATATACATTTTGGATATATCAGCTATTTTCTCGTGTCTCAGATTTCCTCAAAAATCATAGATTTTGGTTATAAACCACCATTGAAAGCAAAAGTATTTGTACTGTATTTTTTTAAGACCCTGAATATTGCCAGTACTTACAAATTTTGAATTCTGATCCAGCTGCATTAATCCTATAGTGAGTTGATAGGGGGACATATTCATTTTAATTTTTGCTATTATGTCCATTCATGTGCCACAACATCATTTATTAAAAATAATAAATTTTTATTTTTATTTATTCTTTTCTGAATTATTTTATTTTTTTAATGTTTATTTTTGAGAGCACGAGAGAAAGAGAGACAGAGCACGAGTTGGGGAGGGGCAGAGAGAGAGGGAGACACAGAATCTGAAGCAAGCTCCCAGCTCCGAATTGTCAGCACAGAGCTCAATGTGGGGCTCGAACATATGAATCATGAGATAGATCATGATCTGAGCCAAAGTCAGATGTTTAACTGACTGAACCACCAGGCACCCATGAATTATTTTAAATTTTTTTTTACTAAGGCTCCACTGACTTTTTTTTTTGTTAAGGCATAATTAGTATACATTGTTTTATTAGTTTCAGGTGTATAAATATTATTTTGACAGTTAAATGCATTACATGGTGCTCATTATAAGTATAGTCACTATCTGCCACCATACAATATTATTACAGTATTATTGACTATATTCCAGTGTTATATTTTTATCTCATGACTTATTTATTCTACATATGGAAGTTTTTACCTCTTAATCCCCTTTGTCTATATGTCCCTCGTCTCCCATCTACTAACCACCAGTTCTCTCTTTTAAAGAGTATGTTTTTTTTGTTTGTTCATTTCTTTTGTTTTAAGATTGTGCATATAAGTGAAATCATATGGTATTTGTCCTTATTTGACTTATTTTACTTAGCATAATACCCTCTAGGTTATAACAATACTATCTATGTTATCACAAATGGCAAGAGTATATCCTTTTATGTGGCTAAATAATATTCCTGTGTGTGTGTGTGTGTGTGTGTGTGTGCGCACGCACGCGTGTGTGTATGAGCATGCACATATATTGTCTTTTTTTTTTTTTTTTGAGTTTTCATTTTAATTCCAGTTAGCATACAGTATTATATTGTGTATTGGTTTCAGGTGTACAATGTAGTGATTCAACAATTTCATGTATCACCCAGTGCTTATCATGACAAATATACTCCTTAATCCTCATCACCTATTTAAACAATTCCCCCACCCACTTTTCCTTGAGTAACCATCAGTCTCTTCTCTATAGATGAGTCTGTTTCTTGGTTTCTCTTTCTTTTTGCTTACTTGTTTTGTTTCGTAAATTCCACATATGAGTTTAATCATATGTCATTTGTCTTTATCTGACTTATTTCACTTAGCATTAAACTCTCTAGCTCCATGTCTTTCCAGTGGAAGATTTCATGCTTTCTTATGGCTGAGTAATATTCCATTATGTATATATATCACTTCTTCCTAATCCATTAATCAGTCAGTAGATACGTAGGCTGCCTCCAAAATTTGGCTATTGTAAATAATGCTGCTGTAAAGTTAGGGGTGCATATATCCATTTGAATTAGTGTTATTGTGTGCTCTGGGTAAATACCAAGTAGTGTAACTGCTGGATCATAGGGTAGTTCTAATTTTAACTTTTTGAGGAAACTCCATACTGTTCTCCAGAGTGGCCACACGTTTTTGCATTCCCACCAGGAATGTAAAAGTGTTCCCCTTTCTCCACATCCTCACCTACACCTGTTGTTTCTTGTGTTGTTGATTTTAGCCATTCTGATTTGTGTGAGGTGATATCTCATTGTAGTTTTGATTTGCATTTCCATGATAAGGAGTGATGTTGATCCTCTTTTCATGTGTTGTTCACCATCTGTATGTTTTCTTTGGAGAAATATTTATTCACGTCTTCTACCCATGTTTTAATTGGATTATTTGCTTTTGGGTGTTGTATCAGTTCTTTATATATTTTTATACTAACCCTTTATTAGATATGTCATTTGTACCTTTTTTTCCCACCTCATAGGTTGCCTTTTAGTTTTGCTGATTGTTTCCTTCACTGTACAGAACCTTTTTATTCTGATGAAGTCCTAATACTTTGTTTTTGCTTTTGTTTCCCTTACCTCAAGAGACCTATGTAGAAAAAAAAAGTTGCTGCAGCTGAAATCAGAGAATTACTGCCTGTGTTCTCCTCTAGGATTTTAATGCTTTCAGGTCTCACATTTAGGCATTTATTTTGAATTTATTTTAGTGTAAGGTGAAAAAAAGTAGTCAAATTTAATTCTTTTGCATGTGTCTGTCCAATTTTCCGAGCAGCATTTATTGAAAAAGACTGTCTTTTTCCTATTGGACATTTTTATCTGCTTTCTTGAAGATAAATTGACCATATATTTGTGATTTTATTTCTGGGTTTTCTATTCTGTTCTTTTGATTTGTGTGCCTATTTTTGTGCCAGCAGCATACTGTTTTAATTACTATAGCTTTGTAATATCACCTAAAGTCTGGAATTGTGATGCTTCCAGCTTGCTTTTCTTTGTCAAGAATGCTTTGGCTATTTGAGGTCTTTTGTGGTTCCATACAAATTTTCAAATTGCTTGTCCTAATTCTGTGAAAGATGCTGTTGGTATTTTGTATTTTGATAGCTATTGCATTAAATGTGTAGATTGCTTTGGGTAGTCCAGACATTTTAACAATATTTGTTTTTCCATACCATGAGCATGGAATGTCTTTCCATTTCTTTTTGTTGTCTTCAGTTTCCTTCTTCAGCATTGTATAGTTTTCAGAGTTATCAGTCTTTAACCTTTTTGGTTAGGTTTATTCCTAGGGATCAGAATACCTTTGGTGCAATTGTAAATGGGATTGTTTTCATATTTTCTCTTTCTGCTGCTTCATTTTTTGTGTTTACAAACACAACAGATTTCTGTATGCTGATTTTGTATCCTGCAACTTTACTGAGTCTGGTTATTCTGTCAGTTTTTGAGTAGATTCTTTTGGATTTTCTATGTATGGCATAATGTCATATGCAAATATTTAAAGTTTTACTTCTTCCTCACCAATCTGGATGCATTTTATTTCTTTCTGTTGTCTGATTTCTGTGGCTAGGACCTCCCATGTTATGTTGAATAAAATTGGTGAAAGTCAACATCCTTGTCTTGTTCCTGACCTTAGGCAAAAAGCTCTCAGGTTTTCCCCACTAAGGATGATGTTAGCTGTGGGTTTTTCATATGTGTCCTTTATTATGTTGAGATATGTTCCCTCTAAACCTACTTTGTTGAGGGTTTTTGTCATGAATGGTGTTGTACATGTCAAATGCTTTTTCTGCATCTACTGAAATAATCATATGATTCTTATTCTTTCTCTTACTGATATGATGTATCACACTGATTTATTTGTGCATATTGAACCACACTTGCAACACAGGAATAAATCCCACTTGATTGAGGTTAAAGATTTTTTTAATGTATTGTTGGATTCAGTTTGCTAATATTTTGTTGATGATTTTTGCATCTGTGTTCATCAGAGATATGGACCTGTAGTTGTCTTTTTTGTGTGTGATGTTTTTAGTGGTTTTGGTATCAGGAATGAATACCAAATTCCAAATGAATTGGAAGTCTACCTTCATTTTCATTTTTTTGGAAGAGTTTGAGAAGAACATGTATTAACCCTTCTTTAAATGGTTGGTAGAATTCACTTGTGAAGCTGCCTGGCCGTGAACTTTTGTTTCTTGGGAGTTTTCTGATTACTGATTCAATTTCTTTGCTCATACCACATCTTCTTTATCCTTTCATTTATCAGTGGACAATTAGGTTGCTTCCATATCTTGTCTACTGCAAATATTTCTGCTATAAACATAGCAGTTCATATATGTTTTTAAATACACGATGTTTTCATTTTCTTTGGCTAAATAGCCAGAAGTGAAATTACTGGATCATATTGTATTTCTATTTTTAATTTTTAATCCCTACTGTATTCCCACCAGTAGTTCATAAGGGTTGCCTTTTCTCCACCTCCTCTCCAACACTTTTCATTTCTTATCTGTTTGATACAAACCATTCTGACTAATGTGAAGTGATATTTCAAAGTAGATTTGATATATATATTTCTCATTTAGTGATGTTGAAATTCTCCAAGCTCAATCTTGCTGTTTCCCCTCTTTCCTAACACTTTTAGCATTGTGTCTGAAAGCTCCCCTGTTCAACTTACTGTTACTGTACCTGTTTTATATCACAGGCATATCCCTCAAACTGGCTAAGCTCCAAACTCTATCTCAGTTTCTGCTTTTTGGAGGACCCAAGTGGCCTTATAATATTTTACATTTTGTACATTTGTACATTTGATAACTCTCTTTCTTTGCTACAATACAAGCTCTATTAAAGAAGTATTTTTTGAAGATTTTCCTGAGCAGCTAGATAGGATCTGACACATAGTAAATATTCAGAAATATGCATTGTATGCATTGTATGACATTTGTTATGTAACGCACCAAGACTACCTCCAAATATTAGGAAGCCTTGATTGTGTAGTTGATAAGTAATGTCCTATTTTCCCATTCTTTACTCCACACAATGTATAATTAGAGATGTATTCTAAGAACTCAAGAAAGTCTGACCTTGAAGAACAAAAGAAAAACAGAGAAGCATAATTTACTGTTGCCTTAAGATATATTAGTCAACCACAAACTTAAATCCTTTGAGCAGAGTAAGTGAGAATTAAGATGGCAATATAATAGCTTTCTTTTTCCATTATAGACAGCCCTCTGACACCCTCCCTGGTAAGAACAAGATGAGAAAGTAAATCAAGTATATGAAAGATATTTCACCCTGCTATTGATTTACTAATGCCAGCTTCACACCAACTTACCCTACCCACTGAATGCATATCTAAAATAGAAGGATTCTGTGAAAGGATTAGAAATGAATCAAAGAGAAGAAAACTGAAGACACATTTGTAGCGATATGAATATCAATTTTATAAATGTTGAACATAAATACATCTTCTCAAGCATCCTCCACAGAATGTATACATTCCCACTGAGCACTAAATGTACATAACTAGATATTGTACCTATAATAATCATCATACAGTAAACAAAGCCCTCCAAATGAGTATACAAAAAAAATGGATCCTACTGAGATAAGTTATAAAATATTTCTCAAGCATAATTCCTCAGAGTCCATGTTTATTAATTAGATTCACTAAGTTTGAGAGCTATAAGTTAACAATGTACAAACCTTTTGCACCAGAATCCTAATTTTATATCTTATACCACAGGTGTTTATTTTGTAACATACAAAATAAGATTTGTGTGTGAGAGCATAAATACTTACATACATACATACATACATAGCAAAGAAAATAATAACAACTTAAATGTTAATAGTATACTAGTTAAATAGCTATAATACTGATATAGCTATAACTGATCCTGCAGTGTCATACAGAAAAAGGTATATCAGTCGTTATGTAACAAAGTTATAATTTGTTTCCCTATGGTTAAAAGGGAAGGTTGAACAAATTTATGAAAAAAATGAAAATATTATAACTGGAAAATGATTTTATTATATTACATCTATTAACTTTTAACTCAACACAATGAGATAGGTTCTATTATCATTTCTATTATATGAAGGAGAGAAAAGAGGCACAAAAGGGTGCACATATTTGGAAAGTTCTTTGAGTATACCTGATATATGTAAGTGTTCTTTGAAAATTAAATTAATTAAAAATAAATAAGTATGGCATGATTGACTTTCAGTGTGAACTATTTTATGTAATAAAGTTAACTTTTTTTCAAAAATATTAACTTTTCCTAGTACTCGTACTGAAAATGAAGGGATTAAATTATGATACCATTCTTATAGAAACAACTTGTAAGTTATAGGCAAAAATTATGGTAATTAATTTTTGTGTCTGGTGTGTAAATGAACAATATTAAATTAGAATATCTTTAGTCCTTAATAATGATCAATAGATATTATGAGATACAATGTGCTGTTGAAGTCTGTGCATTCATTTTTCCTATATACCCTAGAATATAATTCTGCCCCTAGAGGCAGATACAGAATTTCTGAATAAAAGGAAGACTAATTTCTGCCCCAGTGGAAGAGTACAGCAGATTCACATAAATGAACAGAAATCCTTAGAAATAAATTGTACTATATTTCCAAGAAAAAGCAGGATGTGACTCAAAGACTGTCAGTACAACTAATTTGTGGAAATGATCCTTGTTTTCCTCTCTTCCTTTATATTAGTTTGGGCTGCTATAACAGAATACCATATGCTCATGGCTTTACAAATATTTATTTCTCAAAGTTCTAGGAGCTGGGAAGTGCAAGATTAAGCGCCAGTAGCTTCAGTGTCTGGTGACAGCCTGCTTCCTGACTCAGAGATGGCGATGGCCATCTTTTTGCTTTATCTTCACATGGTCTCAAGAAGATGAGAGCTTTCTGGGGTCCCTTTTATAAGGGCACTTACCCATTCATGAGGGCTCCACCCTCATCACCTAATTACCTGCCAAAGGCCTCACCTACTAATATCATCACTTTCAGGGTTAGGATTTCAACATCTGCATTTGGGGGGTGGGGACAGAAACATTCAGTCCATTCCATTCTGCTTGCCTGCTCCCCCCACCACTCACCCACCCTCCTTTCTTCCCCTTCCTTCTTTCCTTCCTTCTTTCCTTCCTTCCTTCCTTCCTTCCTTCCTTCCTTCCTTCCTTTCTTCCTTCTTCCTTCCTTCCTTCCTTCCTTCCTTCCTTCCTTCCTTCCTTCCTTCCTTCCTTCCTTCTTTGCTTTGGCCTATAGACCAAAGTTTAGTTCATTCTTCTAACCATTCCAGCCATCAAAGAGAATTCTGACTTACTGGGCTTCGTCTTGATTCCTGGATATTCTCCCCACTCTTCCCTTTTTGAGTTATATTAACTTACTTCTTCTGATATAGAAATGTTTGGAAATTTAGAATTGGTGATGAATATACAGCTGTTTGATATATACATAGTTTTATTAGACTATTAAATGTATCCTCCCTAAATCAAGGTCATATAATGTTTCATTTTCTAAGATGTTTTGGAGCTATTGTTCATATTCCAATTCTCTGCACAGATAATAAATTTCAATAGTCTATTAATTAAGAACCATAGATTCCTTCAAATATTCCAATCAGAGAAACTTAACTATAAAGTCTTCTGTCAAGTGACAATATAATATAAAAGATTATACAAGATTTTCCAGCTTTGTTTCAAAAGGAGGCATCAAAGACAAAGAATCTTTCACAGAGAGAAACTTTTTCTCTGGACCCTGGGTACTTTATCGAGATGGTAAATGGGAAAACTCTGTCTTGAGCTGATAAGGAAATTGAAACGAAACAGGTTTTGATTAGCTGATTAATCACATTGAAGCAGTGCCCCCAAAGACTACATTTAACTATATCATGCTCTATATCTCAAATGCAAAATTCCTCTTTTGCAGTTGTAAAAATGTGCCTTGCAGGAAATAGTGTTACTTAATACAGTATAACTATTATTTTTTATTTATTAAAATGCTACTGCCAATAAATCTTATTTCTTTCTGTTTACTTTGTTCTTTTAATTATATGTTAATTCTGTGAAAAATTCCAAGTTGTATATATGTGTCCTTCATAGCAGCTAATGGTTTTCAGAAAAACAGATTTTATTTTTTAACAACAAGTTTTGGGGCACCTGGGTGGCTCAGTTGGTTAGGCATCCAACTATGGCTCAGGTTATCGTCTCATGATTCATGGGTTCAAGCCCCGCATCAGCTTTGTACTGACAGCTCAGAGTCTAGAACCTGCTTCGGATTCTCTGTTTCCCTCTCTCTCTGCCCCTCCCCCAGTTGCACTCTCTCTCTTTCTCAGAAAATGAATCAACATTTTAAAAAGTTTTAAATTTTTATGTAGGTACCTATTTTGTTACAGATAAAAATGAAAAAAAAATCAATAAGAATTTTTAAGAAAAAAATACCTTACATTATTATAAAATTTCCTGGGTTATTATAATGAAAAGACAAGCTCAAGGAGAAATGGAATATTGTAAAATTTCCAGTGTTAAAGAAAATCCTTTCCATGCCACTATTTCCAAATGGATAATAGTATCCAATTGTTATGATATACTGATTCCATTGGATTCATTTTAAACAATGATGGCACTCTTTTATTTTAAAATGTAATATTTGAAATAAACTGAAAATTAAATACTCTTCAACTTCTTTGACTTGAACTAAAAAAATTAGAGATGTTAATGTATGTGTGAGGGAGTATGTACAATACTTTCTGTAAATAATATCCTTTTTTGTCTTTTGTTAACACTCTGACTGAAAGCCTATTTTGATTGATCTGTCTCTGTCTCTCAAAAACAAATAAATGTTAAAAAAATTTTAAGTTTATTTTGATTGATATTAGTATAGCCACCACTGATCTCTTTCGGTTATCATTTGTATGGAATACTTTTTGCATGCTTTCACTTTTAGCTTATATGAATCTTCTAGGAACTGAATATTCCCATCTTCCCTGCCAAAATTCATATGTTGGAACCCTAACCCTCAATATGAAAGTATTTGTTAATGTGGCCTTTGAGAAGTAACTATGTTTACATGAGGTCACGAAATGGAACTTTCATGATGGGATTAGTGCCCTTGTAAGAGGAGACATCAGAGTGCTTGTTTTCTCTTTCCTTCTCTGTCCCTGTTTCTATCCTCTCTCCCCTTTCTCTCTCTCTCTCTCTCCCTCCACAAGCACCTTGGAAAAGCCATGTGAGGACATAGCAAGAAGTTGACTGTCTGCAAGGCAGGAAGAAGATTCTCACCGGGAACAGAATCTGTTGATACTTTGCTCTTGGACTCCCCAGACTTCAGAACTGTGGAAGTGAATATCTGTTGTTTAGGCACCCAGTTGATTGTATTTTGTTATAGTGGCCCAACCTGACCAAAACAGTGTCCATAAGTCTGAAGTGAATTTCTGGTAGACAGCATATAATTGGATCCTGCTTGGTTTTTCTTTTTTTTTTTTTCTTTCTTTCTTTCTTTCTTTCTTTCTTTCTTTCTTTCTTTCTTTCTTTCTTTCATTCAGTCAGGCTTTGTCTTTTAATTGAGGAGTTTAATCCATTTGCATTTAAATTATCAGGATGGAAGAGCTTCTTATTGCCATTTTCATGATTGTTTTCTATATGTCTTATAGCCTTTGTCCCTCCTTTTCTCTTTATTGTTTTCCTTTGTGTTTTATTAATTTTTTGTAAGGACATACTTCATTTCCCCTCTTATTCCCTCTTGTATATTTTTGATAGATATTTTCCTTACGGTTACCATTTTTTGTTTGTTTTTCTGGCACTAACTCAAGTTTTTCAGTCCCCAGAAGTGATGACTAAGGGGAGGGAAAGAAGGGCAAGAAGAAGACAGAACAAGCCAGAGAATGGGAGGTGATTGAAAGGGAAGGGACAATAAACCACTGTTCTGTTTAAGTCTCAGGACTTGTTCAGTGTTGGTATTCCTTCAGCACGTATTATCACCGAGGAGGCATTGTCTGTTTTCATCATTAGGAGGCATAGTATTGATTTTATTATCTCTCAGTGTGATTTTTTTATTTACTGAGTTTTCTGTCTCCCTTTTTGTTAGCCCACAGTGTCTGTGGGAATAGCCCTATGGTACTAATTTTAATTTCTGGAAAGGGATTAGAGAGGGAGCCTGAATTAATTATTTACCTCTTATAACCTAAATATTGAGAGAGGTTTTTTTGGGTGGTAGAAGTTTGGGGTCCCATAACACATAGACAGCTGCCTAGCCTGTGAGGCCATCTATGGTAAGGAATCCCAGTAGAATATGTACCTTAATCTGGTCTCCATCCCTTGTGGGTTTTAGGAATTATGGCAAATTTATAAAATAAGGATAGACATTATAAAGTAACTCATATGAAGGGAATCTTCATATTACATAAAGGACAGACATATTCTTTGTAAATCTAGGTAGAAAAGAGCTATGGGAAGATTTTTTACATTGGTGTGAGGTGTGAGTCCAAAAAGGGGCCTTAAATTAAGAGATATTAAGGCCTGGGGCAAGAGAGAGATCCATTTATGGATGCGTTTGTTTGGTGTTTAAGAAAGAGATGTTTGAGGAGACCATCATTATCTGTAAGGCGAGCGATTTCTGAGTTCTTCACCCTGAAGGGAAAAAATCTTAGTTAATGAACCAGTAGTTCAGAAGCCACATGAAGATGCAACCATTTCTTGGCTAGAGCATCCAGTGCTAAGATGACTGCCTGAAGTTGGGCCAGTTGGGTTTCTTCCTTTACCAGGGACATCATGGATAAGGGACAGAAAGCAGCAACATTCAGTTGAACTCCACTATTAATGATGGTGTCATTTTCAGCAGTACAGACTATGAGCTCCCATTGCTGTTTACTCAGTTAATCTCAAGGGACTCAGGTACCAAAGGCTCTGAAGAGGGGTGATCTTCAATAGCACAATGGCGTTTGGCAAAAGACTGAGGACACAAGGCTACCCACCTTCTCCTGCAAGTGGAATGTGCCAGAGGGCCTAGGGTTAGCTCCATTCTGTATTAAGGATATCTCGATGGCCATGCTTAGCTTGTGGAGTATCGCTTCTAAGGTCCAAAGTATAATGGACAGCTGGATATGGAGGGTCACACTTTAAGGGTCTGTGAGGGCCATTGTTTCCAAGAGACTCTAGTATGCGGCCAGCAAGTTTTACTTTAATGGTGTACAGCAGAGGGTTGAGAGAGGCAGTTTCTTGCATCAGAAGCCCTTGGGCAACTTATGGCCATCATAGGTGTGTCCAGAGACTCCAACATGCATGAGAGGAGGTTGTCAAAACCTCTACAGTGAAGAAGTCTCTGAGGACACTAAGAAGAGTGTCTGTTGATTTTAATTTTTCCATATTCTGCAGCCTTTTGTTGGAAGGGCCCCCACTTAAGGTAGACCGATTTATAAGTAACAACATCAGTGAAATTAAGTAAAATATGTTAAAGAGGATTATGTTGTCACCAGAACACAAAAAGGACTGTACCATATTGGACTTGTATGTCCTTAATGAATGTGTCAAACAAATGTTGGAGGAAGTTGCCATCAATTTCATGTCATACACCTGTACCCCTAGAGAAAGGTGGATACAGTTCATATTTTGTCTTCAAAGACTGTGCATTGAGGTACCCTCTAGGTAGCTTATAAAAGATGTGCTGTGATCCTTTGACAGTGAAGGAAAACTGCAACTAAAAGGCTGTTGAAACAGATCCTGAAAAGAATATATTAGACCTACCTATAATAGCAAAACATTTATCAGTTATCATTTGGATGGAATAAATAATTTAATAATATTGGATAGTGGGTGTAATTGACTTATTGGACCTCATTATTAAGGTTGTAGTAACCTGCCATGAGGAGAAATGTATTCCCTCCATGTTTAAGAGCAGGAAAATTTGGTTGTAAAATGGGGAGCAATGAGCTTAATCACCTTCTTATTAACTAGGTCTTTTATAGTAAGTTTCAATACTCGAAGACCCTATTTTAACTTAAACTGGCACATATTCACATTTTAACCGGAGGTCCATAGGGCCCCATTTTATCAAGCCAGTTTGTAAATGTCAAAAACTTTAATTTGAATTTACTACTCAGTGTATTTGAGTGTCTGTGCCAACTCTGGGATATTATAGGGCAATGGATACTATGACAATGGAAAATTTATGGAAGGCTATGTTTGAAGACACTCAGCTCTATTTTTTTCTCTGTTTTATTATGTTCATTACTTTCCTAAGATTATAGGAGGTACTGTGTTTAAATTTAATCTTTTTAATGTTTATTTATTTATTTTGAGAGAGAGAGCATGAGTACAAGCAGGGTAGGGTCAGAGAGAGAAGGAGAGAGAATCCCAAGTAGGCTCCTTGCTGTCAGCACAGAGCCCAACATGGGGCTTGATCTCATGATCCCTGAGATCATGACCTTAACCAAAATCAAGAGTCAAGACACTTAACCAACTGAACCACCCAGGCGCCCCAAGTACTATGTTTGAATTTAATGGGATACCCAGGTATAGCTATGATTTGGGCACCAGTATTTATTAAGTACATGAGCTATGTCAGTTGGTTCATTTTACAAGGTGTTAATCTAGAACCTATGTTGTAGAGACACAAAGCCATTCAGTGCCCTTTTTATTTTTTTGTTATATGAAATCTTTTTGCAAATATTTGATTTCCATTTGGGTCAAATTATAGATGTTTGTTTTGATTTAGTTATACATATACAACATATGATATATCACATATACAATATTGTATATTACTTATAGATACAGTACAATCTTGGTTTGTGAGCATAATTCATGCTTGTAATCCAAAGCACTTGTATATCAAAGCGGATTTAAAGAAACATTGGCTCAGTTGTGATCCTTTGACATTGGACGTCAGGTACTACTCGTATCACAAGTCATCACTTGTTTATCAAGTTAAAATTTATTAGAAATATTTGCTCATCTTGCAGAACACTAGCATAACAAGTTACTCGCAATCCAAGGTTTACTGTAATTTAATTTATTACCTTTTATTTTCTTCCTTGTATTTGTTTTTTTAAAACAGTCTATCTCTTTCCTTTTTTTCCCCCTGTTTTAGCTACCTGAAGCCATAATTTTTAGTTTCTGTTTTTGTCTGACAGCTCATAGTACTGACTTTCAAGGTGGCCACAGGACAAGGCAGCAGTGGAGAAGGGGCACGATGGCCTAACTTACAGGTTGTAGTCTCCAAACTTTCTCAGTCTACCTTCCAGCAAATGTGATTTGCATTTAGACAGCTATATCAGCCTTTCCTTGGGACAGTGCAGTCAGCCCCCATGTCCCAATTATCTATCCCATTTTTATTATCTTTTTGAACAAGTCGTTTTAGAATGGCTTGCATTTCTAGGTCAATAAAATTTCTAGTTTCTGTTTTAGTCTCTTGTCTACCCCTAACTGCTTTTACCCTTTGGATATTTACCGTATAAATTCTTGGTGGTCCATTGTAGTAAGCTTGTTTGTAGGCATCTGCCTCTGGTTCCAGGGTGTCCTAGTTGACCCCAACCATAGTTGGGGTTGGCATCCAACCCCAAACAGCAATGCTACTTCTAGCAAGGATTACCAGGCTGTTTTATCTCAGTAACAAGCTCTTAGCCAGACAGTAGGCTGTGGCTACATTGACTCCATATACCATCCAGGGCTTGTAGATAGTCTGTGGGCAGTCTCCCACTACCCAACGGTAAGGCGACAATAAATTAGATTTTGACTCATCTATGCCAAGCAACTTCCTAGTAGCCTTAATATAAAACTTTGTATTCATTTTGTATTGCTTCTACTATAGAAAGCATTAGGATCTACTCAACTCTGTAATCACTCAATTTATCATTTCAGTGTAGTTATATAAATGTATAAAATATCAGATGCTGTGGGTGAGACATTGAGATTATATTTACAAATTTTTTTAGATAAAAATACTTGAAGAACTGTATGATAACTACTGGAATATTCAGTTTCATAAAGGGAAGTGATATGAAGTAATTACATTTGGAAGCTTCAGTGAAGTTTTATGAATAAATTACTAATACTATAAATTTATTGAAGACACGGGCAGCCATTTCTTTCTTTCATTTAATTTTTCTCCCCATATCTAGTTTTAATCTATATTTACAATCGTTTCTTGTATTTTTAACTGTCATTTTCTTGTTTATTTTCTTTCTGTGCCCTATTTGTTTCTACCTATTTCTACCTTCTGTTTCTTTTTTCTGTAATCTACATTTCTTTCTTTCTTTCTTTTCCCATAATTCATATTATTTTCTTTAATTAACTATTAATAGTAAAAGGTTAAAGATCCATGTTAAATATTCTTTATTCAGGATAAACATATTTTTTCTCCCTTCAATGTTTTCCTCATTTGTTCATTGAGCATACTATAAAATAACTCCTTAAATTTCTTATTTTGTGTGTTCTGTGTGTGTGTGTGTGCGTGTGTGTGTTCTTTGATAGATATATTTTCCTTGTGGATCAGTATCCCTCAATAGAACAATTTGCTGACCTTGTCTTTGTGTGAGTAATTTCTCCATTTTATTATAAATGCATAAAATTCATGACTTAGTCAATAGCCAAATTACAGAGGATATATTATAATAATATTTTCTCATGTATAAAAGAATGAGTGAAATGATAACTATTTGGTGATCATGAGAATATATACAGCATTAGAATTTGCTCCAAAAATTACAAAGAATGTCATCTAGATTTCTCTCCATTTATGACAGTGACAATTATTAACTTTCTTTTTAACCATCACCTAATTTCTAAAATTGAATTTGTGACCTTTGAAGCATGAAAGAGGGATTACAACAAATATATGTGTCCTTCTTGAAACACATGCTGAGCTTGTTATTTTATTTTTTTCACAGACTGATGTAATGCTTTTCATCGAAACTGAAAACAAAAAATAGTGTGACTTTAACTACTGGATTATTTGAAATTTGCAGAATGAGGAAGAGGATATCTGTTTATAGTTTTTATTTGTGTGTCTTCATTTACAGAAATTTACTATGGTATTTTTTCATATTTACATATTTTATTACTATTAGGGTTAATAACCTTACAAAACCAAGTTACATGTGTCTTTAAAAGGCAGATAGCACAGATTCTTGACACACAATATTCTTTTTGAATGAGTAAATGAATGTATGAATGAATTAATAAAGTTGGAAATACATTATTGAACCCGATGAGCAGTCAGAGCTGTACTCCGTTACAGTTTTAAGACTTGTGACATTGAGTAAGTTACCTCAATTTCTAATAATTAGATCTTCTGCTTGGTGGATGAAAAGAGTACTTAGTTTAGAGGTATTTTGAAGACTATTTGGGAAAGTGTATATTGAAATCATTATCAAAATATTTGGCATACAGTGAATTTCAGGAAATATTAGCTCTTTTTTGAATGCAATTATAAAAAGAATGTAATATCATTTCTCTTTTCACATTGATCACCAGACTAGAAGAAATTTAGCATAATTTAGGACACTGAATAAGTGGGAAAACTTGGATTTAAACCCACATCTATTTGACCCCAGAGCTAATAGTCTTTAACAACCATTACAACAAAAACATATTGATATGTCATAATAAAATATAAAGAATAGGGAAAATAAATGGAAAAAGAGAAAGACTTTAACAGGGACAATTAGCTATGCAATTCTGTTTTTAAATCCATTATCCTGTTCTTTACATGAAGCAACAATGTCAGTGATAAGTTAATGCAGCCTGGAAAAGTGTACGATATACTGATATACTCTAGGTGGCTTTAAAATAATCACCTAATACCAGATGTTATAAATTATCTTATATTGGAATAACAACCTGCCCACAAAGGATTCACTTCTCCTCATGAACTACTGAAAGGTAGTAAAGTTCCAAATGATGATGCAAATGGGAAACAACTTATCAATCGTCACAAATTTCAACTGTAATGAACTATGGTAAAGTTAACTGTTCTGGGTGGACCTACTTTTCCTAAATTTATCAGATTTAAATAGCTCCAGAGCAACCAAGCTGCTGCTAATACCCTCTGTATTTCACTCTTTTCCCCTCCTTTACTGCCAACATGTCTGAGATTTAAAAGCACTACTAATGTTAGAATAGAAATATAGGAAGTTGGATTTACCTTATGCTGGATTTCACCTGATTTGATCTAGGATCCAACCCCTTCATTCATTACCACACTGACCCTAGGAATTGCTGCAATTTTATATTTCCATAACTTTTCTCCATTTAGTAATTAAAAGTTTGCTTGCAAGCCCCTAATGTATTTATTGTTACACATATACAGAGGAAAGAGAGATTTCTACACCTTCTTATTTGCCTGTGTGTATTTGTGTACAGAACTATGAATTCATACTAGTAACTCCAACTCTAATCCAACACCACAGAGTTATTCTAGTCTGTTCCCCTTTTCTATTTGTAACTCCTTTCTCTAAGAGTGAGAAATCGCATCTTATTAGGCATATTTTATTTACTTGTGTACACAATCCTAGAATACACATAAAGTATTTCAGAATTACTAAGCTATGCCTTTGTGAAAAGCAAATTTACTAACCAGAGTACAGTATTTATATATAGCATTTTGTGTGTTTCATCTTAGACGAAGATGGCCAAAACAGTTTTCCAACTTTACTGAGGTTACTTCTTTTTCCTTTTCCACCCAATTAAGTGTTTTTATGTTATTATTTGTAATACAGTTAGTCTTTTCCAGTTTGTATTGTATTTGAGTTGTTTCTACATCCTGGTTGAATCAGGTGTAATTTTTTTTTTCTTATCCATCACTTGGTCATATAGAAACACCACTTCCCACTCAAGGCCATAGGTGTTAGCTGAGGGAGAGAAGTCAGTGCTGCAGTTATGCGTGACATAGCAATCTAGGCCATCTATTCATCTAACTCATTTGTGACCTGTAAACCTGTTTGAGCTTTCTCCTGAATGTACCATTTAAATCATATGAACTGCCACTATGCATAATATCCTTAGATCTCTTCATAAATTGTATATGCTAGGATGCTATGGTAATATACCACTTGGTATCTATGATCAGGCATGTAGTTTCTACTAAAGCACATTATTATACCAGGAGCTGTCTTTGGAATAAGAGTAGTTCTTTGCTATAGAAAGTATGGAGTTATTATAGAGCCATGAGTCTGCACAGTGCTTCCTTTCTTGGGGCTTGTGGAGGACGCCACAGTGACTCAACCTACTATGAATGCTATCAGCACCCTGAAACATAATAGGCCATATGGGAAAGCGGGCAGGGCCACTTATACTGCAGTTAAAATCTAATACACAATATTCTTGTATTCTGAACCCCAATCAAAAGTACCATGAGAATTATATCATAAATTGGTAAAATTAGAATTTTCAAATGTATTATGTGCTCTCTCCAAAATTTAAATCAGCCAACCAAGAGCTGTTACTCTTTCTTAGGGACAGGAATTGAAAGGTGAATATTGTCTTTTACCATGTTGGAAATGACTTCGCGTGCCAGAGTTTTTACCTACCATCAACAATTGGATTCTTATAATTTTTTGGCCAACAAGTTACCAATATCCTTTGTATCATCCTAAGGATCCTTATTTGGTAGGAGAGTGGATGTGTAAGAAAAAGAAGTTGAAGGCATATAATAAAATGTGGCTTATCAAGTCAGTGACCTCTTTCATCAATTACATCTTATTTAAATAATTTTATTCAAGTATAATTAACAAATAGTGTTATATTGGTTTCAGGTGTACAATATAATCATTCAAAAATTCTATACATTTCTCAGTGTCCGTCAAGATTAGGGACACTTTTTATCTTACCCTTTTATTTATTTCACCCATCCTCCACACTCCCTCTCCTTTGGCAACCATCAATGCTTTATATTTAAGAGTTTGGTATTTTTTTCTTTGTTTTGTTTCTTAAATTACACATATGAGAGAAATGATACACCTATTTCTCTTTTTCTAACTTATTTAGCATTAAACCCTCCCAAGTCCATCCATGTTGTTGCAAATGGCAAGATTTTATTCCATTTTTATGGCTGCATAATATTCCATAGTGTGTGTGTATGTGTGTGTGTGTAATCGTATTTTCTTTATTCATCTATTAATGGACACTTTGGTTGCTTCCACATCTTGGCTACTGTACGTAGTGATGCAATAAACATAGGGATGCATATATCTTTTCAAATTAGTGTTTTTGTTTTCTTTGGGTATATACACAGTAGTGGAACTACTGGATCATATGGTAATTCTATTTTTAATGTTTTGATGAATCTTCATACTCTTTTCCACAGGAGTTGCAATGATTTTTATTCCTACCAGCAGTCTACTAGGATTCCCTTTTCTCCACATCCTCACCAACACTTATTATTTCTTGTGTTTTCTAGCCATTCTGATGGGTGTGAGGTGATACCTCAGTGTGGTTTTAGTTGTATTTCCCTGATGATTAGTGATGTTGAGTATCTTTATGTGTCTGCTGGTTATCCGTATGTATTTAGAAAGTTATCTATTCAGGTCCTGTGGCCCTTCTTTAATTGGATTCTTTGTGTTTTTCTTTTTTTCTTTCTTTCTTATTTTGGTGTTGAGTTGTATGAATTCTTTATATATTTTGGATATTAACTCCTTATCAGATATCTCATTTACATATATCTTCTCCCCTTCAGTAGGTTACCTTGTCATTTGTTGATGGTTTCTTTTGCTGTGCAAAGGCTTTTTATTTTGGTATAGTCTCAATAGTTTAATTTTGCTTTTGTTTCCCTTGCCAGAGGGGACATATCTAGAAAAATGCATCTATCAAAGAAATATCAAAGAAATCACTGCCTATTTTCTTCCATGAATTTTATGATTTCAAGTCTCACATTTAGGACTTTAATCCATGTTAAATTTCTTTTTGAATATGGTAGGGAAAAAAAAGTAGTCCATTTTCATTCTTTTACATCTAGCTGTCCAGTTTTCCCAATATCATTTATTGAAGAGGCTGTTTTTACCCCAATGTATATACTTTCCTCCTTTGTCATAGATTATTGGCCATAAAACTGTGGGTTTACTTCTGGATTCTCTAATCTGTTCTATTGATCTATGTGTCTATTTTTTGTGTAAGTACCATACTGTTTTGATTACTATAGCTTTGCAGTATATTTTGAAATCTGGGATTGTGATACCTCCAGTTTTGTTATTATTCAAGATTGTTTTGGCAATTTGGGGTGTTTTGTGGCTCCATACAAATTTTAGGATTGCTTGTTCTATTCTATGAAAAATGCTATTGGTATTTTGATAGGGATTACATTAAATCTGTAGATTGCTTTGGGTAGTATGCATGTTTTAACAATATTGGTTCTTTCAATTTATAAGCATGGAGTATCTTTCCATGTGTCTTATCTTCAGTTTCTTCCATCAGTGCTTTACAGTTTTTAAAGTACAACTCTTTCACCTCTTTGGTTAAGTTTATTTTTGGTGCAACTGTAATTTCTCTTTCTACTGCTTATTATTAGTGTATAGAAATGCAGTGGATTTATGTATATTGCTTTGGTATCCTGTGACCTTACTAAATGCATTTATCAGTTCTAGCAGTTTTTTTGGTGGAAGCTTTAGGGTTTTCTTTTTATTTTTTTTAATTTTTTTTTCAATGTTTATTTATTTTTGGGACAGAGAGAGACAGAGCATGAACGGGGGAGGGGCAGAGAGAGAGGGAGACACAGAATCAGAAACAGGCTCCAGGCTCTGAGCCATCAGCCCAGAGCCTGATGCGGGGCTCGAACTCACGGACCGCGAGATCGTGACCTGGCTGAAGTCGGACGCTTAACCAACTGCCACCCAGTTTTCTATATATAGTATATCATCTACAAATAGAAGTGTTGCCCTCTTCCTTACCAATTTAGATACTTTTATTTCTCTTTTTGTCTGATTGCAGCAGGTAGGGCTTCCATACTGTGTTAAATAAACATGGTGAGAGTGGACATCCTTGTGTTGTTCCTGATCTTAGAGGAAAAGCTCTCAATTTTTCACCAATGAGTATGATGTTATCTGTGGGGTTTTCATTTATGGCCTTTATTATGTTGAGGTATATTCCCTCTAAACCTACTTTTTTCAGAGTTTTTATCATGAATGGATGTTGTACCTTGTCAAATGCCTTTTTCTTTGCATCTATTGAAATGATCATATGATTTTTATCCTTCATCTTGTTATGTAATATATCAGGTTGATTGATCTGTGAATATTGGACTACTTTGCTTCCCTGGAAAAAATCCCACTTAATCGTGGTGAATGATTTTTTTAATGTATTCTTGGATTTGGTTTGCTAGTAGTTCGTTGAAGATTTTTGTATCTGTGTTCATCAGAGATATAGCCTGTAGTTCTCTATTTTTGTAGTGTTTTTACTGGTATTGGGATCAGGGTAATGTTGGCCTCTAGAATGAATTTGGAAGTTTTCTTTCCTCTTCTATTTTTTTTTCAAATAGATTGAGAAAACTATGCATTAACTCTTCTTTAAATGTTTGGTAGAATTCACCTGTAAAGCTATCTGGGCCTGGACTTTTGTTCATTAGAAAATTTTTTTTATTATTAATTCAATTTCTTTGCTAGTAATTGGTCTGCTGAAATTTTCTACTTCTTCCTGATTCAGTTTTGGAAGTTTCTATGTTTCTAGCAATTTATCCATTTCTTCTAGGTTGTTAAATTTGTTGGCATATGTTTTTAAATATTATCTTACAGTCCTTCATATTTCTGTGGTGTTTGTTATTATCTCTCCTCTTTTATCTTTAATTTTATTTATTTTAATCCCCTCCTTTTTTTTTTTTTTTTTTTTGGATGAGTCTAGCTAAAGGTTTATCAATTTGGTTGATGTTTTCAAACAAGTAACTCCTGGTTTCATTGATCTGTTCCATTGTTTGTTGGTTGGTTTGCTTTTTAGTCTCCTTTTCATTTAATTCAGCTCTAATCTTTATTATTTCCTTTCTTCTACTGGCTTCTGGGCTTTGTTCTTCTTTCTCTAGCTCCTTTAGTTGTATATTTAGGTTGTTATTAGAGGTTTTTCTTGCTTCTTTCAGTAGGCCTGCATTCTTTAATCTTTCGTCTTAGAATAGCTTTTGATATATCCCCAAGATTTTGGTCTGTTGTGTTTTCATTTTCATTTTTCTCCATATATTGATTTCGATTTCTTCATTGACCCATTCATCACTTAGTAGTGTGTTAGTTAGACTCTACATATCTGTGTTGCTTCCAAATTTTTCTTGTGATTGATTTCGAGTTTCATACCATTGTGGTTGGAAAAGATGCATGACATGATTTTAACCTTTTTGAATTTATTGAGACTTGTGGCCTAACGTGTGATCTATTCTAAGAATGTTCCATGTGCCCTTGAAAAGAATGTGTATTCTGCTGTTTTTGGATAGAATGTTTTGAATGTATTTGTGAGGTTCATCTGATTCAATGTGTCATTCAAAACCAATGTTTCCTTTTAGGGTTTCTGTCTGGATGACCTATCCTTGATGTAAATGAGGTGTTAATATCCCCTACTATTAGTGCAATACTATCACCTTCTTCATTTATGTCTGTTAATAGTTGCTTCGTGTATTTAGGTACCTTCATGTTGGGTGCATAAATATTTAAAATTGTTATGTCCTCTTATTAGATTGATCCCTTTATCATTATGTAGTCCTTCTTTGTCTCTTGTTAACAGCCTTTGTTTTAAAGTCTATTTTGTCTGATATAAGTGTTGCTACCCCAGTTTTCTTATTGCTTCCATTTGCCTGGTAAATACTTTTCCATCCCTTCACTTTCAATCTGCATGTTTCTTTCCGTCTGGAGTGAGTCGTTTACAGGTAACATATAAATGGGTCTGCTGTTTTATCCATTCAGTCACGCTTTTTCTTTTGATTTGAGTATTTAGCCTGTTTACCTTCAAAGTAATTATTGATAGGTATGTAGCTATTTCCATTTTGTTACTTGTTTCTTCTCAGTTCCTTCATTTTGTTGCTCTCTTCCTTTGTGGTTTCATGACTTTCTTTAATGATAATCTTGGATTCCATCCTTCTTATTTTTTGTGGATCTATTACAGGTTTTAGATTTGTGGTTATCATTAGGCTCATATATAGCATATTATGCATATAGCATTGTATATTAAGTTGTTGGTTGCTTAAGTTTGAACCCATTCAAAAAACATTAAATTTTTCTTTTTACCCCATGTGTTTTGTATATGGTGCCATACTTTATATCCTTTGATTTTGTGAATCCCTTGACTGAGTTTTATGGATATAATTGATTTTACTGCCTTTTTTTTTTTTGCTTTAACCTCTATACAGGTTTACAAGTGATTAATCTACTTTCATTATGTTTGTATTTACCTTGAATTTTTTTTTCTTCTCATAAAGAAAGGCCCAGAGAAATTCTTTTACCCTTTCTTTAAAGGCTGGTTTTGTGGTGATGAACCCCTTTCACTTTTGTTTGTCTGGGAAACTCTTTATCTCTTCCGTTCTAAATAATAGCCTTGCTGTATAAAGTATCCTTGGCTACAGTTTCCTTCTTTCTTCCTTCCTTCCTTCCTTCCTTCCTTCCTTCCTTCCTTCCTTCCTTCCTTCCTTCCTTCCTTCCTTTTCTTCCTGCATTTCGAATATATCATACTACTCCCTCCTGGCCTCCAAAGTTACTGTTGAAAACTCAGGTGGTAGCCTTATTGTGTTTCACTTATCTGTAACTTTTATTTTCTCTTGTTGCTTTTCAAATTGTCTCTTTATCACTGCTTTTTGCTATTTTAATTACTAGGTGTCTTGGTGTGGACCTCCTTGGGATGATTTTGTTGGAGGCTCTCTGTGTGTCCTAGATCTGGATATCTGTTACCTTCTTCAGATAAGGGAAGATTTCAGCTATTATTTCTTTAAAAAAATGTTCTGCCTCCTTTACTCTCTCTTCCTCTTCTGGGATCCCTATAATGCACATATTATTATGCTTGATGATATCATTGAGTTCCCTTAACTTGTTCTCATTCTTTATTTTTTTTCATTTTGCTGTTAAGGCTGGTTGTTTCCATTACTCTGTCTTCCAGCATACTAATGTGTTCTTTTGTCTCCTCTAATCTACTATTGATTCCTTCTGAACTTTTAACTTCAGATATTGAGTTCTTTATCTCTGATTGATTCTTTATATTTTCTATCTCTTTGTTGAGGGTCTCGATGAGATTATCCCTCTTTTCTTGAGTCCAGTGTCTTTATGACCATTACTTTGAATTATTAGCATTTTATTGCTAACTTATTGCTTATCTTTGTTTCATTTAACTCTTTTACTGTGGTTTTGGCCTGTTCTTTCATTTGAAACATATTCCTCTGTCTTCCCATTTTGTCTAAATCTCTGTGTTTGTTTGTATTTTTGGGCAAGTCACTTACATCTCCTGATCTTGAAAGTGGTGGCCTTAGGAAGAAGAAGTCCTGTGGTGCCTGTAGTGCAATATCCCCTGTTCACCAGGACCAGGTGCTACAGGTTGTCTCCTATGTGGGTTGCGTGTGCCCTACGATTGTGACTGAGCCTGATTTTCCTTCAGTCGGCTTCATTGGCTCACTTTGTTTGTTGTGGCCCGGGTTTGGTCCCTGTGTTTTAACAGGTCAGTCTGGGGTCTTCGTAGGCTTGTAGTTAGGCCTTGTCAGCAGCCAGACCAGATGCCCTACTTCAGCCAGTTTGCCAGGATTGTGGTCACACCAAACCACAGGGCATTCTCCCTGCATTGCCCAGAGAGGGTTTTGTTGGTTAACAGGACTATCAGTCAGTACAGATGCCTGCAGGGGCTGCAGATGCACTGATCTGTAGGGTACTCTGTCTGCCCTGCCAAGATTTGGTTACTGGGACCGTGAATGTACTAGTCTGTGTGATTATTTTCCCCTGTCCTTAGGGCAGGAATCACATTGGAGCAGTGTTGGTCCCTGCTGGGGCTTGCTGGTAGGATGAGACATTGAAGGAGCCACTTTGGAAGGACTCTTGCTGAGTGGGGTGGGTTGGATGGGGTAGGTCCGGAGGAGAGCAAGGGGTAGGGCGTTGTACTAGTAAGTTAGGTGGAGAGTGTTTCTGCAGGTTCCTGCAGGTGTCTGTGTATGTGGTATGGGGTCAGGAAAGGGAAAGAGAGAAATTGTATCTGCCAACTCTTTTGTTCTTGGAGAACTTTCCTATAGATCCTGTCCCTCCAACATGCATTCTTATTAGGAAATAAATCTCCTTCACATATACCCGAGGCACTTTTCAAAGTGTTGCTTTTGTTGCTTATATGCTGTATCTCAGCAGGGTTGTTTGTTATGCTGTCTCTATAAGGCGGGGGGCGGGGGGTGGACTCAGTTTCTCATCACCCTTGGGTTCTCCCCAAGCCAAACCCACTGATTTTTAAAGTACCCAGAGCTAAGATGTGCTGGTTGTAAAAACTCAAGAAGTTAAGCCACACGAGGTTTCAAAGCCAAATGTTATGCAGACTCATCCTCCCAGCTCAGGTTTCCCATTCCATTGAATGTATGTCAATGTAAAAAAGGCCATATATAACAAGCCTATAGCTAACACACTCAATGGTAAAAAGCTGAAAGTTCCATTCAGAGTAATTAGGTGAGAAAAAAATAAATAAAAGGTATCCATATCTGAAAGAAAGAAGTAAAACTATAGATAACATAATTTTATGCATTGAAAATCCTAACTATTTCACCAAAAGAATGTTAGAACTAGTAAACAAATTCAATAAGGTTGCCAGATAGAAAAATCAATCTGTAAAAACCAGTTATGTTTCCATACACTAACAAGTTTTTGGAAACAGAAATTAAGAAAACAGTCTCACTTACAGTTATATCAAAAAGAATAGAACACTTAGGAGTCCATTTAACCAACGGAGTGAAAGATCTGTACACTGAAAGGTGTAAGACACTGCTGAAAGAAATTCAAGAGGACGCAAATAAATGGAAAGATATTCTGTGTTCATGAGCTGGAAAAATTATACTGTTGAAATGACCATATTACCCAGAGAGATCTATACGGTACAATCATATCAGTAAGTATAATCTATCAGTACAATCCATATCAACATTTCAACGGCACTTTTAACATAAATTTTAAGAACAATATGAATATGGGCCCAAAAATACCCTGAATAGCTGAAGCAACCTTGAGCAAGAAAAACAAAGCTAGAAGTAATCACACTTCCTGATTTTAGAAATAAACCCATGTGGGGAGCCTGGGTGGCTCAAGTGGTTAAGCGTCTGACTCAGTTTCAGCTCAGGTCATGATCTCATGGTTTTGTGAGTTCAAGTCCCGCTTCCGACTCTGTGCTGGCAGTATGGAGCCTGCTTGAGATCCTCTCTCTCCCTCTCTCTCTGCCCCACCCCCACTCTTGCTGTTTCTGTCTCTCTCAAAATACATAAACCTAAATAAATAAATAAATAAATAAATAAATAAATAGAAACCCATGCATATATGATCAATTAATTTTTGACAAAGCACAAAGTATATATGATCAATTAATTTTTGACAAAGCACAAAGTATATACAAAGTATACACCTTTAATAAATGATGCTGGGACTGGGGCGCCTGTGTGGCTCAGTTGGCTGAGCATCCAACTTCGGCTCAGGTCATGATCTCACGGTTCGTGAATTCGAGCCCGGTGTCCAGCTCTCTGCTGAGAGAGCCTGCTCTCTGCTCTCTCTCCGCTCTCTGCTCTCCAGAGCCTGGAGCCTGCTTTGCATCTGTGCCTCCCTCTCTCTCTGCCCTCCCCGCTCAAGCTCTGTCTCTCTCTCTCTCTTTCTCTCTCTCTCAAAAAATAAACATTAAAAAAAATTTTTTAAAGGTGCTGGGAAAACTTGGATTTGCATCCACTTAGTGAAAAACTACCCACTTGGAAAAGGATGGAATTGTACCCCGCTTTTTTATGTTTATTTATTTATTTTTGAGAGAGCAAACATGCATTTGAGCCAGTGAGGGGCAGAGAGAGAATCCCAAGCAGGCTCTATGCTATCAGTGCAGAGCCCGATGAAGGACTGGAACTAACAAACTGAACCATGAGATCATGACCTGAGGCAAAACCAAGTGTTGGATGTTTAACTGACTGAGCCACCCAGGCATCTCTGTACCCCTATGCTACACCTTACTTACCATATATAAAAATAACTCAAAATGGATTAAAAACCTAAATGTGAAACTAGAAACCATCAAAATCTTAGAGGCGAACACAGGCAATAACCTCTTTGACATTGGCCATAGCCACTTACTAGATACGTCTCATGAGGCAAGGGAAATAAAAGCAAAAATAAACTGTTGGTATTTCATCAAAATAAAAAGCTTCTGCCCAGTGAAGGAAACTATAAACGAAACCAAAAGGCCACCTGTGGAATGGGAGAAGATATCTGCAAATGATGTATCTGATAAAAGTTTAGTATCCAAAATATATAAAGAACTTATAAAACTCATCACCCAAGAAAACAAATAACCCAGTTAAGAAATGGGCAGAAGACTTGAAGACATTTTTTCAAAGAAGACATACAGATGACTAACAGACACATGAAAAGATGCCTATCTTGCCTGAAATTCCTTATATACATAGAAATCTCTTTCTTTCTCATGATGGGGGAGGGGAAGAGAGAGAGAGAAAGATTGGGGTAGTTGATGTACCTTGTTCACCACATTTACCTATGCTTGGGGAGCGAACATTGTCTGCTTTTTACATATCCATAGACCAACCTAGAAGAGTAAAAGGAAAAGGATTGAGGCTTTAAAAGTAATAACTTCCAGAATAGCTCTAATACAGATAAAAGAACATGAAAAAGTAATTAATTAATTAACTCATATTAAAGATGCTCTACCCCTTCTTTTTTTATCTTGATCAGTTTAAGTAACAGTTGGTTTCCTGTTGTGTCACTTTGTTATTGGAATGCATTGTCTTTTCCAAAACTTGCAAGTTTAAACTAGAAAAAGGATACACATAAAACCAGCATCATAAACAACCAAATGTCATACTCCTGTTCATAGTATGAGAAAAAGACAATTCCTTTTACAATTTAGGACTAGACTTCTTAGAAAGAATTCTGAAGGAAAGGTTGAATAATTAACACTGCAAACTATCTAATTCTTTTAGCAAAGCTTATTTCACAGTTTTGCTTCAGTGTTCACCAGCTGTAGAGGAGGCAATTCAAACTCCCTAAATTAATCCCAGCTGCAGTGCTTGCAACACAATTAACACATTTAAAAGTGATAAATATATGTTAAAAAAACAACAATTTGGGGTCGATTTAGAATGAGCTGTCAGAAAGTCGGAGATTGCCTAAATCCTTTTCATTTGTTTGTTAATTGTACATTTTCATAATCAATTTGGATTGGGGGAAAGGTTTTAAATTACTAAAATATTAATGCTATTTTCAAATATGTGTGTACTCTTTAAATTCAAGGTGAAGAATGCTACTAGAAGAATGCTTCATAATTTCAGAGAATTTGGAAGTTATCAGCTTATTCATTTTGACATTCCAGAGAGAAGGGAGAAGAATAATTATGGTACAATTATCAAGGGGATACCTCTTGGACAAATAGTTATAAATAATATACATGGCTGCTGTTAGACTGTTTCAGTCACCCGTATGCCATGTGATTTCCATGCCACACAACCTTTACAGTAGGAGGTAATTGGAAGCAATCACCAAGATTCAGGAAGTGATAGTTTGAAGATCTGTATACAGTGGACTAGTTTGGAGGCTTCCTGCTGCCATGTCTCACCTTAGTCCCACATCCCTGGAATCCATATTTGGAAATACACCCAGCTTGGAGGAGATCATTTTTACTTAAAAAAATAATAATTTGTGTTCCAGCGATTTTCAGGGTTTTAGCTACAAAATAGATTGTACCTTTCCTTATGGAAACAAATGGAAGGTCTGTTGTGCACTTGTAAAAATTTTATCATTTCATCCTCACAATAACCGTTTGAGTATTACTGTCTCCATTTTTGTACTTGAAGAAAGTGAACCTCATAACAAAGATTTGCCCAACAATGAAGAATAAGCATGTGCTAATAAAAACACACACCAGTCATTTTTTACTTCAGGGCACACAGTGTTTTAAACATTTCACAGGTGCATCACTCTATATATTTTGTCTTCATGAAGTCAGTAAATAAGTGAAATAAGTGAAGGATACAGTTAAAATTAAAAACCACTTTTTATTTGAGATAATTTAGAACATTCATTTGTAGTGGGGGTTTTTCAGTTAATGGGTTGAATTAGAGATGTGGCAGAGAAAATAGTTAACAAGGTCCAGTGATAACTTGTATATAAAGAGACAAAGCAGAGAAGTAGCAGCCTATTCACTGAGATTGGGAGTTTAGATGACTGGTATAGTGTAGATTTTATACTAATAGCAACAGCAAGTTTATAGGAAGAAATTATGTTTTAAATTTTAACATGTTAGGTTTTATATTTGGAATGACTATTAAAGTAAATATAAGAAAATGAACACTTAGCACAATAATTTATAAATGGTAAATTTATATATGTTGGTCAACACTTTAAAGTGAAGAAAATTTCTTTATTTACTTAGGTACGTACTTACTTACTTTCAAAGTGAAGAAAATTTAAAAGAAGGAATCAGGAAGGGGGGAGAAAAATACCAGCTGGAAAAAAAAGAGCTAAGAAAATTTGACTAAACTAAAATCATAAAGCTGTTTAAACACATAATTGCAGAGATATCTTAGGAGATACAGTACAAAATCATTTACTATTTACAAAGGCAAGAGAACAATAGCTATTGCTGGGTGATTATAGGAATTAACTAGAACTCATGGATGAAGGACTATGATGGACAACAAAATCTTTGTAGTAAAAAGGGAAGGTTACATTGTGAACATATGAAAATAAGAAAATATATATTAACGTGATTTTGCTGATTATCAAATGAAAACCAACACAGTTTCATAGTGTTAGAGCTTTACAGTAATCTGTTCTAGGCACTTATCTTAGTGCCCTATGGCCTCAGGAAGTAAAGGCTCCTCTTTTAAGTTTACATATCTAGATAAGCTAAGTGCCTGGCCAGTAGTGGCACCAGACAACTTGTGGAGCTGGGACTCAAACACGGAATTTCAAAGTTGATGCAATTCTGCTTCATATGATCTTCTCTATATCAGATTAATTTAGAAATAAACAGATACAGTGAATAATATGGCCAATTTGTGGACCATTGAGTGATGAATGGATAAAGAAGATGTGGTGTGTGTTCGTGTGTGTTTTGTGTGTGTGTGTGTACACACATACACACACATACATACATACAATGCACACAACATACACACATACACAATGGAATATTACTCCATGATCAAAAAGAGTGAAATCTTGCCATTTGCAACAATGTGTATGGAACTAGAATGTATTATGCTAAGTGAAATAAATTAATCAAAGAAAGACAAATATCATATGATTTCACTCATATGTGGAATTTAAGAAACAAAATAGATGAACATCAAGGAAGCGAAGGAAAAATAAACTCAGATAAAAACAGAGAGGGGGCAAACTATAAGAGACTCAAACGTAGAGAACAAACATTTGTTCTGGGTTGCTGGGAGATTGGTTGGGGGAATGGGCTAAATGGGTGATGAGCATTAAAAAAGCTCAGTTGTTGTGATGAGCACTGGGTATTATATGTAAGTGATGAATCACTATATTCTCCTGAAGCCAATACTGCACTATATGTTAACTAACATGAATTTTAAAAAAGAAATAAGTAACATGGTAAAAAAAATAGGCCTAAGACTTAGCAAAATCTTGAAGTAATCATAAAGGTAAATAATAGCTTCAGAAATTTGCAACAACTATAGTGATATAAAATATTTCTGCATTTTAATTGTCAGAGTCACAGGTGCTGCTAATATTGCTTATTTTTATAATTGCAAACATTAAAAAAATAAACATGTAATTGTTTTTCCCAACCAACTTCTCGGGCATTCTGAATTCTACCCAGTATCTTTTGGAGAGCCATAAAACAAGGTTAAGAGTCATCACACAAAACTTCTTTGTAAGGTAGAGGCAAATTCTCTTAGTGAGACAGTTCTGTAGCATGAGGATGAGAGTTGATTCTGAGTATGGACCTATGGTCTCTTTTTTTCTTTTCATTTTTCACGATTAACCTATAGCTACACCTCTTAATCCTTTCTGCTTAGGCTAAAAACAGTGGATCCTCTTTCTGTAATAAGAAATGTATTATATATAGTTATCAGAATACACGATGCATCAAAGAATTCAGGAATGTGGGTGTTCTATGCCCTTTCTCCACCAGCCCAGTTACACTCACAAGAGGAGTATCAATATAGTTGTACATTTTGAAGTAACAGATGAGCTTTCCTTTGGAAATTGAAAAATATAAACAAGACAAAAAATTTGCATTGGCCAGGAAATACACACATCAAAAGCTGGCACTTACATCCATTTTATTTATTTTTTATTTTTCTTTTTATTATTTTTTTCAATATATGAAATTTATTGTCAAATTGGTTTCCATACAACACCCAGTGCTCATCCCAAAAGGTGCCCTCCTCAATACCCATCACCCACTCTTCCCTCCCACCCCCCATCAACCCTCAGTTTGTTCTCAGTTTTTAAGAGTCTCTTATGCTTTGGCTCTCTCCCACTCTAACCTCTTTTTTTTTCCTTACACTCCCCCATGGGTTCCTGTTAAGTTCCTCAGGATCCACATAAGAGTGAAACCATATGGTATCTGTCTTTCTCTGTATGGCTTATTTCACTTAGCATCACACTCTCCAGTTCCATTCACGTTGCTACAAAGGGCCATATTTCGTTCTTTCTCATTGCCACATAGTACTCCATTGTGTATATAAACCACAATTTCTTTATCCATTCATCAGTTGATGGACATTTTGGCTCTTTCCATAATTTGGCTATTTGTGAGAGTGCTGCTATAAACATTGGGGTACAAGTGCCCCTATGCATCAGTACTCCTGTATCCCTTGGGTGAATTCCTAGCAGTGCTATTCCTGGGTCATAGGGTAGGTCTATTTTTAATTTTTTGAGGAACCTCCACACTGTTTTCCAGAGTGGCTGCACCAGTCTGCATTCCCACCAAAAGTACAAGAGGGTTCCCGTTTCTCGACATCCTCTCCAGCATCTATAGTCTCCTGATTTGTTCATTTTGGCCACTCTGACTGGCGTGAGGTGATATCTGAGTGTGGTTTTGATTTGTATTTCCCTGATAAGGAGCGACGTTGAGCATCTTTTCATGTGCCTGTTGGCCATCCGAATGTCTTCTTTAGAGAAGTGTCCATGTTTTCTGCCCATTTCTTCACTGGGTTATTTGGTTTTCGGGTGTGGAGTTTGGTGAGCTCTTTATAGATTTTGGATACTAGCCCTGTGTCCGATATGTCATTTGCAAATATCTTTTCCCATTCCATTGGCTGCCTTTTAGTTTTGTTGATTGTTTCCTTTGATGTGCAGAAGCTTTTTATCTTCATACGGTCCCAGTAATTCATTTTTGCTTTGAATTCCCTTGCCTTTGGGGATGTGTCGAGTAAGAGATTGCTACGGCTGAGGTCAGAGAGGTCTTTTCCTGCTTTCTCCTCTAGGGTTCTGATGTTTCCTGTCTCACATTCAGGTCCTTTATCCATTTTGAGTTCATTTTTGTGAATGGTGTGAGTAAGTGGTCTAGTTTCAACCTTCTGCATGTTGCTGCCCAGTTCTACCAGCACCATTTGTTAAAGAGACTGTCTTTTCCATTGGATGTTCTTTCCTGCTTTGTCAAAGATGAGTTGGCCATACGTTTGTGGGTCTAGTTCTGGGGTTTCTATTCTATTCCATTGGTCTATGTGTCTGTTTTTGTGCCAATACCATGCTGTCTTGATGATTACAGCTTTGTAGTAGAGGTGAAAGTCTGGGATGGTGATGCCTCCTGCTTTGGTCTTCTTCTTCAAAATTACTTTGGCTTATTCGGGGCCTTTTGTGGTTCCATATGAATTTTAGGATTGCTTGTTCTAGTTTCGAGAAGAATGCTGGTGCAATTTTGATTGGGATTGCATTGAATGTGTAGATAGCTATGGGTAGTATTGACATTTTGACAATATTTATTCTTCCAATCCAGGAGCAGGGAATGTCTTTCCATTTCTTTATATCTTCTTCAATTACCTTCATAAACTTTCTATAGTTTTCAGCATACAGATCTTTTACATCTTTGGTTAGATTTATTCCTAGGTATTTTATGCTTCTGGGTGCAATTGTGAATGGGATCAGTTTCTTTATTTGTCTTTCTGTTGCTTCATTGTTAGTGTAGAAGAATGCAACTGATTTCTGTACATTGATTTTGTATCCTGCAACTTTGCTGAATTCATGTATCAGTTCTAGCAGACTTTTGGTGGAGTCTATCGGATTTTCCATGTATAGTATCATGTCATCTGCAAAAAGTGAAAGCTAGACTTCCTCTTTGCCAATTTTGATGCCTTTGATTTCCTTTTGTTGTCTGATTGCTGATGCTAGCACTTCCAACACTATGTTAAACAACAGCGGTGAGAGTGGACATCCCTGTCGTGTTCCTGATCTCAGGGAAAAAGCTCTCAGTTTCCCCATTGAGGATGATGTTAGCTGTGGGCTTTTCATACATGGCTTTTATGATGTTTAAGTATGTTCCTTCTATACTGACTTTCTCAAGGGTTTTTATTAAGAAAGGGTGCTGAATTTTGTCAAAGGCCTTTTCTGCATCGATTGACAGGATCATATGGTTCTTATCTTTTCTTTTATTAATGTGATGGATCACGTTGATTGATTTGCAAATGTTGAACCAGCCCTGCATCCCAGGAATGAATCCCACTTGATCATGGTGAATAATTCTTTTTATATGCTGTTGAATTCGATTTGCTAGTATCTTATTGAGAATTTTTGTATCCATATTCATCAGGGATATTGGCCTGTAGTTCTCTTTTTTTACTGGGTCTCTGTCTGGTTCAGGAATCAAAGTAATACTGGCTTCATAGAATGAGTCTGGAAGTTTTCCTTCCCTTTCTATTTCTTGGAATAGCTTGAGAAGGATAGGTATTATTTCTGCTTTAAACGTCTGGTAGAACTCCCCTGGGATGCCATCTGGTCCTGGACTCTTATTTGTTGGGAGATTTTTGATAACTGATTCAATTTCTTTGCTGGTAATGGGTCTGTTCAAGCTTTCTATTTCCTCCTGATTGAGTTTTGGAAGAGTGTGGGTGTTTAGGAATTTGTCCATTTCTTCCAGGTTGTCCAATTTGTTGGCATATAATTTTTCATAGTATTCCCTGATAATTGTTTGTGTCTCTGAGGGATTGGTTGTAATAATTCCATTTTCATTCATGATTTTATCTATTTGGGCCATCTCCCTTTTCTTTTTGAGAAGCCTGGCTAGAGGTTTGTCAATTTTGTTCATTTTTTCAAAAAACCAACTCTTGGTTTCGTTGATCTGCTCTATAGTTTTTTTAGATTCCATATTGTTTATTTCTGCTCTGATCTTTATTATTTCTCTTCTTCTGCTGGGTTTAGGCTGCCTTTGCTGTTCTGCTTCTATTTCCTTTAGGTGTGCTGTTAGATTTTGTATTTGGGATTTTTCTTGTCTCTTGAGATAGGCCTGGATTGCAATGTATTTTCCTCTCAGGACTGCCTTCCCTGCATCCCAAAGCATTTGGATTGTTGTATTTTCATTTTCATTTGTTTCCATATATTGTTTAATTTCTTGTCTAATTGCCTGGTTGACCCACTCATTCTTTAGTAGGGTGTCTTTAACCTCCATGCTTTTGGAGGTTTTCCAGACTTTTTTCTGTGGTTGATTTCAAGCTTCATAGCATTGTGGTCTGAAAGTATGCATGGTATAATTTCAATTCTTGTATACTTATGAAGGGCTGTTTTGTGACCCAGTATGTGATCTATCTTGGAGAATGTTCCATGTGCACTCGAGAAGAAAGTATATTCTGTTGCTTTGGGATGCAGAGTTCTAAATATATCTGTCAAGTCCATCTGATACAATGTATCATTCAGGGCCCTTGTTTCTTTATTGACCGTGTGTCTAGATGATCTATCCATTTCTGTAAGTGGAGTGTTAAAGTCCCCTGCAATTACCACATTCTTATCAATAAGGTTGCTTATGTTTATGAGTAATTGTTTTATATATTTGGGGGCTCCCGTATTCGGCGCATAGACATTTGTAACTGTTAGCTCTTCCTGATGGATAGACCCTGTGATTATTATATAATGCCCTTCTTCATCTCTTGTTACAGCCTTTAATTTAAAGTCTAGTTTGTCTGATATAAGTATGGCTACTCCAGCTTTCTTTTGGCTTCCAGTAGCATGATAAATAGTTCTCCATCCCCTCACTCTCAATGTAAAGGTGTCCTCAGGTCTAAAATGAGTCTCTTGTAGACACCAAATAGATGGGTCTTGTTTTTTTATCCATTCTGATACCCTATGTCTTTTGGTTGGCGCATTTAGTCCATTTACATTCAGTGTTATTATTGACAGATACGGGTTTAGAGTCATTGTGATGTCTGTATGTTTTATGCTTGTAGTGATGTCTCTGGTACTTTGTCTCACAGGATTCCCCTTAGGATCTCTTGTAGGGCTGGTTTAGTGGTGACAAATTCCTTCAGTTTTTGTTGTTTGGGAAGACCTTTATCTCTCCTTCTATTCTAAATGACAGACTTGCTGGATAAAGGATTCTCGGCTGCATATTTTTCCTGTTCATCACATTGAAGATCTCCTGCCATGCCTTTCTGGCCTGCCAAGTTTCAAAAGAGAGATCAGTCACGAGTCTTATAGGTCCCCCTTTATATGTTAGGGCACACTTATCCCTTGCTGCTTTCAGAATTTTCTCTTTATCCTTGTATTTTGCCAGTTTGACTATGATATGTCCTGCAGAAGATTGATTCAAGTTACGTCTGAAGGGAGTTCTCTGTGCCTCTTGGATTTCAATGTCTTTTTCCTTCCCCAGTTCAGGGAAGTTCTCAGCTATTATTTCTTCAAGTACACCTTCAGCACCTTTCCCTCTCTCTTTCTCCTCTGGGATACCAATTATGCATATATTATTTCTTTTTAGTGTATCACTTAGTTCTCTAATTTTCCCCTCATACTCCTGGAATTTTTTATCTCTCTTTTTCTCAGCTTCCTCTTTTTCCATAATTTTATCTTGTAGTTCACCTATTCTCTCCTCTGCCTCTTCAATCCGAGCCGTGGTCATTTCCATTTTATTTTGCATGTCGTTTAAAGCATTTTTCAGCTCCTCCTGACTGTTCCTTAGTCCCTTGATCTCTGTAGCAAGAGATTCTCTGCTGTCCTCTATACTGTTTTCAAGCCCAGCGATTAATTATATGACTATTATTCTAAATTCACTTTCTGTTATATTATGTAAATCCTTTTTGATCAGTTCATTAGCTGTTGTTATTTCCTGGAGATTCCTTTGAGGGGAATTCTTCCATTTGGTCATTTTGGATAGTCTCTGGAGTGGTGCAGACCTGCAGGGCACTTCCCCTGTGCTGTGGTGTATAACTGGAGTTGGTGGGCGGGGCCACAGTCAGACCTGATGTCTGCCTGCAGCCCACTGCTGGGGCCACAGTCAGACTGGTGTGTGCCTTCTCTTCCCCTCTCCTAGGGGCAGGATTCACTGTGGGGTGGCGTGGCCCATCTGGGCTACTTGCACACTGCCAGGCTTGTGGTGCTGGGGATCTGGTGTATTAGCTGTGGGGGGTAGGCAAGGTGCATGGTGACAGGAGGGGCAGGCTTAGCTGGCTTCTCCTTAGGTGATCCACTTCAGGAGGGGCCCTGTGGCAGCAGGAGGGAGTCAGACCCGGTGCTGGAGGGGGGGCTCCGCAGAAGCACAGCTTTGGGTGTTTGCGGGGAGCGAGCAAGTTCCCTGGAAGGAACTGGTTCCCTTTGGGATTTTGGCTGGGGGATGGGCGAGGGAGATGGCGCTAGCAAGCACCTTTGTTCCCCCACAAACTGAGCTCTGTCATCCGGGGGCTCAGCAGCTCTCCCTCCCTTTGTCCTCCAGCCTTCCCATTTTCTGAGCAGAGCTGTTTACATATGACCTCCCAGATGCTAAGTCTCGCTCGCTGTCTGAACACACTACGCACGGCCCCTCCGCTTTTGCAAGCCAGACTCGGGGGCTCTGCTTGGCTGGCGGGCCACCCCTCCACCCTGGCTCCCTCCCACCAGTCCGTGGAGCACGCACCGCCTCGCTGCCCTTCCTACCCTCTTCCGTGGGCCTCTTGTCTGTGCTTGGCTCCAGAGACTCTGTCCTGCTAATCCTCTGGCGGTTTTCTGGATTATTTAGGCAGGTGTAGGTGGAATCTAAGTGATCAACCGGACGCGAGGTGAGCCCAGCGTCGTCCTATGCCACCATCTTCCAAGGATCCCCACTTACATCCATTTTAATTTCATCCAACAGAAAGTCTATGCCACAGTGAAGTCCTAGATCTTTAAGAAGGGGTTATTATACAACACTCGTGTAAAAAACACAAATTAATAATTGTGTTCTTATCATGTTATTAAGTAATTTTGGTGCTTCCCAATTTATATTTAATTCCAAATATTTCAATATATATGTGAGAATACATAAAATGTAAATAAAGTACTCTAAAATTCTTAAGAACAAATTAGTGATACTGCTATTTTCCTGGATATTGCTTTGCTGAGTTAGGGAAGAGAGAAATACCGAAGGGATTGTTTTATACCTAATTGGGTTGGATTTTCTTTTCTATGCCAAGCAAACAACACCAGAGTATGTGTGGGTGTGCTAGTAAATGGGAAAGAAACAGCAAGAGAAGAGACTTGGAAAGTTCAAGGTTCGTACCCAAATAATGTCGTCTGAACTATTACCCAAGGCCAACATCTGAGAGCTATTCAGATCAATTCTGCATTATGAAAGTTGCTGTCCTAAGGATGAGGCTTTTTATGGATTTTTTTTCTTCATGCTAGGAACTTTATTTTCAAGGGAGATTCAATTGCATTCTGTCGGACCTCAATATATCTGGGCCAAAAAGTGAACTGCTAGAGAGAATGATAAAGCTGAATGAGATCTAAAAAGATTTACTATTAGTCAATGTGTGGAGAGAAATTTATTCAACCATTATAGATTATATTTTCCAACAAAAGAGAAAAAAAATAAAATGACATGGGGGTCTATCTATATCAACAGATTGCTGATGAAATCCAGAGTTGTTAATTCAGTAGAGGTCCACAGCATCACCTGTATCATCATCTGCATCTCGCACCATTCATTGATCTTCAGAGAAAAAATGAGAGCAACACACATTTTGTGGAATGCATCATCCTTAAAAGTACACACAGAGGAAAGCAATTCCCACCAGCTTTAACCTGTGAATTATGTCTGAAAATACAGTTATTACAATTTTCCATTTCTAAGCTGATGGCTGGCTGTGCCCACCTTTCCCAAAAGTTGAATAGCTGGTAGGTGAAGCAGGAGGAAAAGTCAATGTAAAATAATATAGAAAGTCTTAATGAGTAAACTTCCAAAAGATTGATCTAACTGTCTTAAGATGGACAGCACTTAATGAAACACTTACCTAAATTTACTTTCCTTTTTTAAAATATTTTTCTTTAATTGGTCTATCAATTGTTCAGTAAATTCATGGAAACAATAGCTTAGATAGATAGAGAGATAGATAGTTAATTCACAGCTTTGTCACTTTATTGGTCTCTCCAAACCAATATTATTACTTTAAAAATGACTATTTTAGGGAGATGCAAAATCAGAGCTTAGGAATAATATCTTCACACATCTCTATCTTTACTAGCTTACTTCTAATTTAGGTCAGCATAAGTATGTATATATCACCCTCTGTAGATATATTAGCTCTGAACATTGTTTTTGACTTGATGAAATCAGAGGGGAAATTTATTTTGTGGTTAGAATAAGACAAAATCAAATGAGTCATGCAATGGATTGGGATGGATGGCTGGGTGGGTGGATGGATAGATGGATGGATAGATAGATGATAGCTAGCTAGCTAGATAATATTTCACATGCAGAATTCTGTCTAGCCTTGGTCCACTTCCAAAGATTGCTAGTAATAATACAATTGTTCAGCTTTTATTTTCCTGAAAACTGAAAATTAATATAATATTGTGTCAATATGAAAGAAGCAGTGCAATATATCACAATTTTATCCTCACTTTAAAAAATATGGATTTTATCTATTTGAACTTTCCAAAAGTTTATTAGTTCATTACTTAGGAATGAAAAAACCTAAGTGTGCATTTACTTACAGTCTTTATATACATTAACATACAGGCTCACCTATCATCAAAGAGGCTGATTATCACAATTGTTTCTTAATACGTTAGTACCATAAATGTGAACTTCAAAGGGTGATGCTCTTTATTTATATTTTTAACTGAGAATGAAAATTATGAAAAAACAAACAATAGATGACTATGTTCTGTAACCTAAAAGTATCACAGCAAGTTAGGAATAACAATAATATTCAATTCTCTCCTTGTTGTCTTAATTTATTCTATCAGTAAAGTGAATGTTTAGTAGGTTAGGTATATTTTCATTAGGTTATTTTAATAAAGATGTACATGAAATATTTGGCAGTACAAGAATAATACGGTGGTAGTATGGTTCATAATAAAACTAGTAAATTTTGAAGTTCACTAAAGTGTTCTGCTTAAAGTAAAAAGGAAACAAGGGGAATCCTGATACTACCAATAATATTAACTATCACTTTAAAAAATTGCGTACTTATACTTCCAGATAATTTACCTACCAATATGGTTCCATTTATCTAGGAAAGAACTAGCTTTGGTGGGGAATGTAATTAGAAGCTCAACTTGAAATATATAAATTACATTATAAATTACAGGCATATCTTGGAGATATTGCAGGTTCAGTTCCAGATCACTGCAATAAAATGAATGTCACAACAAAGTGAGTGAAATGGATTTGGGGCTTACCTAGTGCATATAACAGCTGTGTTGACACTATTCGTCTATTAACTGTGCTATAGCATTATGTCTTGAAAAAAAACCCGAATATACATACCTTAATTAAAAGAAAAACAAAAATGAAGGCATCACAATTCTAGACTTCAAGTTATATTACAAAGCTGTAGTAATCAAAATAGTAGTGTACTCGCACAGAAATAGACATATAGATCAATGGAACAGAATAGAAAACCCAGAAAGGAACTCACAATTATATGCTCAAATAATCTTCAACAAGACAACAAGTATCCAATAGGAAAAAGAATGTCTCTTCAATAAATAGTTTTGGGAAAACTGGATAGCAGCATGCAAAAGAATGTAACTGGACCACTTTCTCTACATAAAAATGAGTTAAAAATGGAAAAAATGCTTAAATATGAGACCTGAAAATATTAAAATCCTGGAAGAGAACACAGGAAGTAATCTCTTTGACATTGGCTGTGGCAACTTCTTTCTAGATAGGTCTCCTAAGGCAAGGTAAACAAAATCGAAAATAAACTATTGGGACTACACCAAAATAAAAAGCTTCTGCACAGTCAAGGAAATAATCAACAAAACTAAAAGACAACCTACAGAATGGGAGAAGATATTTGCAAATGACATATCTGATAAAAAGCATCCAAATCTATAAAGAACTTATTAAGCTCAACACCTAAGAAACAATCCAATTAAAAAATAGACAGAAGACATGAATAGACATTTTTCAAAGAGGACATCCAGATGGCCAGCAGACACACGAAAAGATGCTCAATGTCACTCGCCATCAGGGAAATACAAATCAAATCTACAATGAGATACCACCTCACACCAGTCAGAACGGCTAAAATGAAGAGCACAAGAAACAACAGGTGTTGGTGAGGATGTGGAGAAAGGGGAACCCTCTTGCCCTGTTGGTGAGACTGCAAACTGGTGCAGTGACTCTGGAAAACAGTATGCAGATTCCTCAAAAGAAGCTAAAAATAGAAGTGCACTATGATTCAGCAGTCATAGTGTTGTGTATTTACACAAAAAATACGAAAATACTACTTCAAAGTGATACATACCCCGATGTCTATACTAGCATTATCTACAATGGCCAAATTATAAAAAGAACACAAATTCTCACTGACAGATGAAAGGATAAAGAAGAAATAGTGTATGTATATATGTACATACACACACACACACACACACACACACACACATATATATATATATATATACATGAAAGGATAAAGAAGAAATAGTGTATATATATACATACACATATATGTGTATATATATGTATACATACATACGTACACATATATATGACATCTTGCTATCTGCAAGGACATAGATGGAGCTAGAGAGTATTATGCTAAGTGAAATAAGTCTTTCAGAGAAAAACAAATACTATTTGATTTCACTAATATGTGGAATTTAAGAAACAAAACAGATGATGAGCTAAGGGAAAAAGGAGGGAGAGAGATAAACTAAGAAATAGACTTTTAACTATAGACAACAAACTGATAGTTACCAGAAAGGAGATGGGTGGGAGGATTAAGGAGTGTACTTGTAATGAACACCAGTTGTATGTAAGTGTTAAATCACTATATTGTACACCTGCAATTGATATTACATGGTATGTTACCTAATTGAAATTTAAATAAATACTTAAAAATATTTTTTTGCTAAAAATTGTTAACACAAAAAAAAGCCAATCTGAGCTTTTAGCAAGTCATAATCTTTTTGCTGGTAGAGGGTCTTGCCTCAGTATTGCTGGATGCTTACTGATCAGGATAGTGATAGCTGAAGGCTGGCATGGCTGAGACAGTTTATTTTTGTTTAATTTACTTTTATTATATTTTGACAATTTCTTACAATAAGGCAACAATGAAGTTTGCCACACATATGGACTGTTGCTTTCAGGAATGAGTTCTCCATAGCAGGTGATGGATGCTGTTTGATAGCGTTTTACCCATCGTAGAACTTTCAAAATTCGAGCCAGTCTTCTCAAACCTTGCTACTATTTTATCATCCAAGTTTATGTATATTCTAAAAACTTTATTGTCATTTCACCAATCTTCACAGCATCTGTACCCGGGAATAGATTCTATCTCAAGAAACGACTGTCTTTTTTATTAAGTTGTTAGTTAAATTTTAATTATTTATAATACAATGTAATACTGGTTTCAGGTGGACAGTTTAGTGATTCAACACATATGTACAACACCCAGTGCTCTTCACAAGTGCATTCGTTTAATCCCATCACCTATTCAACCCATGTCCCACCCCAACTCCTTTTGGTAATTGTCACTTTCTTCTCTATAAGTAAGAGTCTGTTTCTTGGTTTTCCTCTTTTTTTTTTTCCTATTATCATTTCTTTCTTTCTTTCTTTCTTTCTTTTTTCTTTTTTGAATATTTATTTATTTTTGAGAGAGAGGTAGAGAGACAGAGTGAACCGGAGAGAGGTCGAGAGAGAGAGGGAGACAGAATCTGAAGCAGGCTCCAGGTCTGAGCTGTCAGCATGGAGCCGGATGCAGGGCTCGAACCCACGAACTGTGAGATCATGAACTGTCCGAAGTCAGAAGCTTAACTGACTGAGCCACCCAGGCTCCCCATATGATCATTTGTTTTTTAAATTCCACGTGAGTGAAATCATATAGTATTTGATTTTCTCTGACAGACTTATTTTGCTTAGCATAATACTCTCTAGCTGTTTACATGTCTTTGCAAATGGCAAGATATTCTTTTTTTATGGCTAATACCCCATTTTGTGTGTGTGTGTGTGTGTGTGTGTGTGTGTGTGTGTGTGTACCATTTCTTTATCCATTCATCAGTTGATGGACATTCAAACTCTTTCTATAACTTGGCTGTTGTAAATAATGCTGCTATAAACATCAGGGTGCATGTATTCCTTTGAATTAGTATTTTTGTATTCTCTGGGTAAATGCCTAGTAGTGGGATTGCTGGATTGTATGGTAGCTTTTTTTTTAACTTTTTAAGGAAACTCTATACTATTTTCCAGAGTGGCTGTACCAGTTTGCATTCCCACCAAGAGTGCAAGATGGTTCCCTTTTCTCCACATCCTCACCAACACCTAGAGTTTCTTGTGTTGTTCATTTTAGGCATTCTGACTGGTGTGGGTGATGATACCTCATTGTAGTTTTGATTTGCATTTCTCTGATGATGAGTGATGTTGAGCATCTTTTCATGTGTCTGTTGGGCATCTGTATGTGTTCTTTGAAAAAAAATGTCTGTTTATGTCTTCTGCCCATTTATTTTTGAGAGAGTGAAAGAAAAAGCAAGAGTAGGGGAGGGGCAGAGGGAGAGAGAGAAGGATAATCTCCAGCAGGCACCATGACAAGCACAGAGCCTGATGTAGGGCTGGATCCCATGACCATTAGATCATGATCTGAGGTGAAATCAAGAGTCAGATGCTTAACCTACTGAGCCACCCACATACCCCAACTTCTGGCTATTTTTTAATTGTATTATTTATTTCTTGGGTGTTTAGTTTGGTGAGTTCTTTATAGATTTTGGATGCTAACCCTTTATCAGATATGTCATTTACAAATATCTTCTCCCATTCTGTAGGTTGCCTTTTAGTTTTGTTGATTATTTCCTTTGCTGTGCATAAGCTTTTTATTTTGGTGTAGTCCCAATAGTTTATTTTTGGTTTTGTTCCCCTTGCCTTAGGAGACTTATCTAGAAAGAAGTTGCCCCAGCCAATGTCAAAGAGATTACTGCCTATGTTCTCCTCTAGGATTTTAATGGTTTCGGGTCTCACATTTAAGCATTTAATCCATTTTTAATTTATTTTTTTGTATGGTGAAAGAAATTAATAGAATTTTATTCATTTGCATGTTGCTGTCCAGTTTTCCCAGCACCATTTATTTAAGAGACCATCTTTTTTCCTATTGGGTATTTTTTTCCCGCTTTGTGAAAGATTAACTGACCACATAATTGTGGGTTTATGTCTGGGTTTTCTGTTCAGTTCCACTGATCTATGTGTCTGTTTTTGTGCTGGTACCATACTATTTGATTGCTACAACTTTGTAATGTAAGTTGAAGTCTGGAATTGTAACTATTCCAGTTTTGCTCTTCTTTTTCAAGGTTTCTTTGGCTATTTGAGATCTTTTATGGTTCCATATAAATTTTTGGATTATTTGCCTTCACTCTGTGAAAAATGTTGGTGGTATGTTGATAGGGATTGCATTAAATAAGTAAATTGCTTTTTGAAGAACAGATATTGTTCCTTGAGCATGGAATACTATTTCCATTTCTTTGTGTCATCTTCTACTTATTTTATCAATGTTTTATTGTTTTCAGAGTATAGGTCTTTTACGTCTTTTGTTAGGTTAATTCCTAGTCATGGGTTTTAGTAAAGCTGTAAATGGGACTGATTACTTGATTTCACTTTCTGCTGCTTCATTATAGGTATATAGAAATGCAACAGATTTTTGTACATTGACTTTTTCAATTGTACTACTTTATTGAATTTGTGTATTAGTTCTAGCAATTTTTGGGTGGAGGCTTTCTGGTTTTCCATGTAGAGTATTGTGTCATCTGCAAATAGTGAAAGATTGACTTCCTTGCTGACTTGGATGTCTTTTTCTTTGTGTTATCTGATGGCTATAACTAGGACTTCCAATATTATGTTAAATAACAGTGGTGAGAGTAGACGTCCCTGTCTTGTTCCTGACCATAGAGGAAGAGCTCTCAGTTTTTCCCCACTGAGGATGATATTGGCTGTGGGCTTTTCAATTATGGCCTGTATTATGTTGAGCTATGTTCCCTCTAATTGTACTTTGTTGAGAGTTTTTATCATGAATAAATTTTTTAGACTTTTTCAAATGCATTTTCCGTATTTATTGAAAGGTTCATATTGTTGTTATCCTTTCTTTTATTAATTAAGTGTACTACATTGGTTCATTTGTGAATATTGGACCACCGTTGCAGTCCAGGAATAAATCCTACTTGATTGTGGTGACTGATTTTTTTTAATATACTGTTGGATTTGGTTTGTTAGTATTTTATTGAGAATTTTTGCATCCATGTTCATGAGAGATATTGGCCTTATATTTCTGTTTGTTGTTGTTATTGTAGTTGTTTCTTCTTGTTGTTGTTTAGTGGAGTTTTTATCTGGTTTTGGTTATCAGAATTATTCTGACCATAGCACGAATTTGGAAGTTTTCCTTCCTTTTGCATTTTTTTAGAAGAGTAGGTATTAAGTCTTCTTTAAATGTTTCGTAAAATTTACTTATGGAGCCATCTGGCCCTGGACTTTTTTGGGAGATTTTTTATTGCTGATTCAATTTATTTGCTGGTTAATGGTCTGTTCAAGTTTTCTTTTTCTATTTCAGTTTTAGTACTTTATGTGTTTTTGAGAATTTATCCATTTCTTCCCAGTTGTCCAACTTGTTGGCATATAGTGTTTCATAATAATCTCTTTTTTTGTTGTTTGTATTTCTGTGATGTTGGTTGTTATTTCTTCTCTCTGATTTGTGATTTTCTTTGTTTGGTTCCTTTCTCTTTTCTTTTTGATAAACCTGTCTAGGTGCTTATCAGCTTTATTATTATTATTATTTTTTTTTTTAAAGAAACAGCTCCTGGTGTCATTGCTTTGTTCTAATGTTTTTATTTTGTTTTTCTTTTGTTTGTTTATTTTTTTGATTTTAAGTTTCAGTATCATTTTTTTTCTGGTCTAATCTTTATTATTTCCTTCCTTCTGCTGGCTTTAGACTTCATTTGTTCTTTTATCTCCTTTAGACGTAAGGTTAGGTTGCTTATTTGAGATTTTTCTTATTTGCTGAGGTAGGCATGCACTGCCATAAACTTCCCTCATAGGAATGCTTCTGATGTATCCTAAGCTTTTGAACCATCGTGTTTTCATTTTTATTTGTTTCCATGGATTGCTTTTATTTATTCTTTGATTTCCTGGTTGACCAGTTCATTGTTTAGGAGCATGCTATTTAACTCCAATATTTGTGATCCTTCTAAATTTTTTCTTGTGTTGACTTCAAGTTTCATCACGTATGGTCAGGAAATATGCATGGTATGATCTCAATCTTTTTCTACTTGTTGAGACCTGATTTGTGACCTATTATGTAATCTGTTCTGGAGAATGTCCCATGTGCACTTGAAAAGAATGGGTATTCTGCTGTTTTAGAATGGAATGTTCTGAATATATCTGTTAGGTCCATCTCATCCAGTATGTCATTCAAATCTATTGTTTCCTTGTTTATTTTCTATTAGGTGATCTATGTATAGTTATAAGTGGGTGATAAAGTCCCCTGTTATTATTGTATTTCTATCAGTGTGCTCCTCTATGTTGGTATTTGCTTTATATACATGGGTGCTCTCATGTTGAGGGCATAATGTTTACAATTGTTAGATCTACTTGGATTGGCCCCTTTATTATGAGATAGTGCATTCTTCATCTCTTGTTTTTGTGTGTATGTTTGTTTTTGTTGGTTTGTTTGGCTGGTTTAAAGCCTAGTTTGTCTGCTATAAATATTGCTCTTCTGGCTTTTTTTTTTTTTGATGTCCATTTTAGGATAAATGCTCTCCATCTTCTCACTTTAAATCTGCAGTTGTCTTTAAGTCTGAAAAGAGTCTCTTGTAGGCAGCACATAAATGGGTCTTTTTCATCCACTATGACACCCTATGTCTTTTGATTGGAACATTTATTTCATTTGCATTCAAAGTAATTACTAATAGATATGTTCTTGGGGCACCTGGGGGGCTCAGTCAGTTGAGCATCCAATTTTGGCTCAGGTCATGATCTCATGGTTTTTAAGTTTCAGCCCCACACTGAGCTCTGTGCTGACAGCTCAGAGCCTGGAGTCAGCTTCTGGATTCTGTCTCACCCTCTTTCTCAGCCCCTCCCCCACTCGTTCTCTGTCTCTCTGTCTCTGGCTCTCAAAAATAAGTAAACATTAAAAAATGAAAGTAATGACTGATAGATATGTTCTTACTGTCACGTTATTACTTTTTTGTCATTGTTTCTGGAGATTTTCTCTGTTCCTTTCTTGTCTTTTTTACTTTTTCTTGCAGGCTGATTTAGTGGTTACAAACACCTTTAGTTTTTTTTTTTAATTTTTTTGTCTGAGAAACGCTTTATCTTTTCTAGTCTGAATGATAGCCTTGCTGGATCAAATATTCTTGGCTGCATTATTATCCCATTCATCATGTTGAATATATCAGGCCACTCTCTCTGGCATGCAATGTTTCTATTGTGAAATCTGCAGCTAGCCTTATGGGTCTTCCCTTAGCAGTTAAGGACAACTTTGTCTAGCTACTTTTAAGATTTTTTTTCTTTTTCACTATATTTTGCAAATTTAATTATAAAATATCCTGGCATTAGCCTGATTTTATTGATTTTGATGGGAGTTCTCTGTGCCTCCTGGATCTGGATGTCTATTTCCTTCCCCAGATTAGAGAAGTTTTCAGCTGATTCCTTCCAATAAGTTTTCTGCCCTCTTCTCTCTCTTCTCTGAGACTCCTTTTTTGGGGGGCGGGGATGGGCAGAGGGAGAGGGAGACAGAGAATCTTAAGCAGACTCCATGCCCAGTTCTTAGCCCAACATGGGACTCAATCCCACAACCATGAGACCATGACCTAGGTCAAAATCAAGAGTTGGACATTCACCTGACTGAGCCACTCACACATCCCCTGAGATTCCTATAATAAAAATGTTATTATGTTTTATGGAGTCTCTGAGTTCCTTAAGTCTATTCTTATGCCCCATAATTCTCTCTCTTTTGTTCAGCTTCATTACGTCCCATTATTTTGTCTTCTATTTCACTTACTAATTGATCTGCTTCTTCCAGCCTTGTGTTTATTACACCAAGCCTGTTTCCAATCTCAGTTACTTCATTTTTCGTTTCTGACTGATTTCTTTTTAAATGTCTTATATCTGTGGCAAGGGTTTCCCTAAAGTCTTCCATTCTTTTCTCAAGCCCAGGAAGTATCTTTACACTCCTGAGTATCCATCAGACATGTTACTTTGTTTTAGATCTCTGTCCATGACTTTGTCTTTTACTTTCATTTGGGATGGATTCTTCTGTCTTGGCATTTTGTCCAAGTCTCTGCCTTTTTCTCTCTGTTAGAAAAGCCTGTTATATTTCCTGCTTCTGAGAGTAATGGCTTAATGAAGAAGAGATAATATAGTGTTCTAGGCCTTGTACCTCAGGGAGTGTCTCTAGTGTGTGCTGTGTATGCTCTGCTGTTGTGTTTTGGCTGCTCCATCATTCAGGCTAGTCATCTGCAGAGCTTCTCCTTGCCTACAGTTGACAGTATTTGGTCCTTGGCCAAAATGTGATGAGTTTTAACTAGGTGCACTCTGGTCTGCTTATTAAATGACACTTGACACTAATTCCACCAGAACCGAGACCCTGAAGAACTCTCTGGTCAGGAGACGTAGTGTAGGCAGGGTTATCTGCTGTTCTTCTGAGGCATGACCCACCTTGCTGAGACTGAGGCACACTTGACTTAGAGGAGCAGTTGCACCAGAGTACATGATGGTGGGACTTGGTGTAGTCAAGTGTGGCAGGCACTGTTGGCACAGCTCTACTTCCAGAAGGTGGCTGAGGGCTAGGAAAAGGAAAGGATGACAGCCAGCTCCTTTTTCCCCAGAAACGTATCTTTGTGAATGCTGCCTCTCAGGAAGGCATTCCAAAAGGAGCAAATCATCTCCACCCTGTGTGCCCTAGGTGTTCTTCAGATCGCTGTTTCATGCTGTCTTCTCCCAGGTTGTTTGCCCGGCTTCTCTCCATGACTAGAACAGTGCCTTCAGGGCTTTATTTCAGCCAAGAGTGCTGAACTTTAAAACTCCAGCCTTTAAGCCCTGCTGTTTGCAAGAATTCACAAAAATCAGCCCTTCTCCTTTTCCTAACCAATAGCTTTGGATAAATGTCCTCCTACTTCACCACTATCTTAGCTTCCACCTTCTAAACCACTTTCTTTGTTCATTCATAAGAAGCAACTTCTCATTCATGAAAGTTTTTTCATGAGATTACAACAATCTGGTCACATCTTCAGACTCCACTTCTAATTCTAGTTCTCCTACTTTTATACCACATCTGTAGTTACTTCCTCTACTGAGGTCTTGAACCCCTCAAAGTTATCCCCAGTATTGGAACCAACTTCTTCCAAACTCCAGTTGATGTTGATATTTTGACCTCTTTCTATGAATCATGAATGTTCTTAATGGCATCTAGAATAATGAATCTTTTAGAGAAGATTTTCATACTTTGCCCAGATCCATCAGAGGAACCTATCTATAGCAGGTATCATCTTATGAAATGTATTTCTTAAGTCAGAAGACTTAAAAGTAGAAGTTATTCTTAGTTCCACGGCCTAAAAATGGATGTTGTGTTAGCAAGTATGAAAACCTCATTGTACATCTCCATCAGATCTCTTGGGTGACCAGGTGCATTATCAATGAGTAGTAGTATTTTTTCTGGGTAGTAGGCCTCAACAATAGGCTTTAAATACTCAGTAAGCCATGCTATAAAAAGATGTGCTACCATCCATTTATAAAGCAGAGGCAAAGTCCATTTAGCGTAATTCATAAGGGCCCTAGGATTTTTGGAATGGTAAATGAAAAGTGGCTTCAAGTCACCATCTGCATTAGCCCTTAAAAAGAGAGTCTGCCTGTTTTTGAAGCTTTGAAACAGGTATTCATTTCTATCTATAAAAGTCCTAGCTGACATCTTCTTTCAGTATAAGGTTGTATTGCCTACATTGAAAATCTGTTGGTTAGGGTAGCCACCTTCATTATTATCTTAGCTAGATCTTCTAAATAATTTGCTGCAGCTTCTACATCAGCATTTGTTGTTTCACCTTGCACTTTTATATTATGGAAATAGCTTTTTTCCTTAAACCTCATTAGCCAACATCTTCTGGCTTCAAACTTTTCTTATGCAGTCTTCAAAGAATTGACTAGAGTTTGGACCTTGTTCTGAATTAGGCTTTGTTTTAAGGGAATGTTGATTCTGGTTTGATCTTCTTTCTAGATTACTCACACTTTATATATATTAGCAATAATGTTGTTTTGCTCTTTTATCATTTGTGTTCACTGGAGTAACACTGTTTCTTTGCATTCTTTTTGGCCCAAAAGGCCTACCTTTTGGCCTGTCTTGGCCTTTGACATGCCTTCCTCACTAAGCGAGAGAGGTTTGGCTTTTGTTTTTACATGAATACCTGCAAGCCATTGTATGGTTATTAATTGCCCTTATCACAGTGTTGTTGTATCTAGGGAATGGGGATGCCCAAGAAGAGGGAGAGAGATGTTGGAACAGCCAGTTGGTAGAGGAGTCAGAATTCACACATTTATTGATTAAGTTCACTGTTTATATGGGCACAGTTTGTGGCACCCCAAAACAACTACAATAGTAACAGCAAAGATCATTGACCACAGATCACCATAACAAAGCAATAATAATTTAAAAATTTGAAATATTGACCAAAATGTGACATAAAGACATGAAGCAAGTAAATGCTTAAAACAAAGATGCTGATAAATTTGTTTGACACATGGTTGCCACAAATCTTCAATTTGTAAAAAAGGCAATATCTGTAAAGCAAAATAAAGTGAAGCACAACAAAATACCCATTTCTTTGGATATATATTTAGTGCTATAAGATGAAATTCCTTTATGTCTTCATTAATAAATTGGTTGGGAGAATAATCAGTGAAGTAAATTTAAAAAGATGTACTACATATTTTGCTTAAATAATGAAAAATAATATTGTAGAGTATAAGATAATTATTATATTCTAAATAGTCAGTAACATTCAATCTGACCAATAATTGATTTGAGAAATGGGTACTAGAGTTCTTACAATATATTTTTAAAGTGATGTCAAAAGAAGGGACAATGAGACACACAACTGTAAGGTTTTAAGGTAAAGAAGTCTAGTTAGAAAATTATATATATTAATATTTAGTAATAATTTTTTCTCTAATTTATAACAAGGAGAGCAAATTCAAAATGACTCTAAAGTTTATACCTTGCATCATAAAAAATATAAGTATATTTTGGATAGGAGTAGTTTTCTACATTTAATACATATCCTTTTCTGTAAACTCGAAACTTGAGGTTCCATGTCTAAAGAATAACATTAAAATGTAAATAAATAAGTAATTCTTCATTGAAAAAATGGGCTATGGTTTACACATTAAAGGATTGATGGAAAAGATTAACAAACAAGAGCCAGCACAGGGAAAGAGAAAAACTGGAATGAAGTCACAAATCAAGGGCAGTCTTTTAGGAAGATGGACAATGATGTGTAGAACAAATGCAAAGAAATTTGCATAAAATTAACTTTCCTTATAATTTTTGGGTCATTGACAAATACTTGAGTCAGGTAGAGTATGACTTTACTCCAGGAAATCCCAGAAGTCTTAATATAAATGCCTTGCTAAAGGAAAAACAACCTTAGCTTGACATTAGCTAGGCCTCCAGCATCCTGTAAGTTTAACATTTGAAAATCTTTCTGGAAACTTCCTTTGCTTTACCTCCCACCAACTCCAAAGTATATGATCAAATGCTCCTCACAATCCCAGTGCAGCTCTTTCTGCTCGCTGTTCCTGTCCCTGTGCTTTAATAAAACCAACTTTTTTGGTATTGAAAATATCCCAAGAATTCTTTCTTGAGCATTCACTCTCAAACCCCACATCAAATTATGTCATTTTGGTGCCCCCTGTGGGGACTGAATCACTAGGACAACTGCCAATCTTAAGACTCCTGTGTGAGGTTTCTTCCTCATTCGTCTAATGTAATTCCCTCCACATCTCTGGTCTAACCACTTGTGGCCACAGGACCCTCACTGGGAGCTGGCTGAGACCTGTTGAATTAAAACCCTCAACTAGGAACCATTTCCTAGGGAAGTCAGCTGTAAAGTCTATGTGTGTTGGAATGTTGTTTAGACAATGATGTATTTCTATTTCCATTGTTTTCCATCAGTGTCCCTTGCTAACTACTTAAATTACAAAATTGGATAATTTCCTCCTTGTAAAACTTTTCTTATTTTTCCCCTGGGTTAAAAATGGCGGGTTCTTCCCAGCAAGGCAAGTTGAGACAAGGTATGGTATCCTGGCCCATACACTGGCATCCATTTGCAGTCTAGAATGCAATGAGGAAGTGGTGGGACACTGGCATACCTCCTACTGGGCAGGGTGGTGATCATAGCAATTTTGTTCCATGGGTGACTTAGGACACTTTGACACAAGGAGCTTCTGACATATCCTGCATAGGATGCCACCCAGGAGTTGGGGGTGTGTGTGGATTTTCTTGGAATAGACCTTCTCACTTCTTGGGTTCTCAAGGACTCTCCTTTGGGATGCCTTTTAACCCACTGGAGACAATTTAGATTGCAAGATTTAAGGAAATAAAAAAAATCTAGTCTTCTATTATAACACTTCATGACCTCAGTACTCCTTAGAAAATAAGGAAAAATGGCCCATTAAGGGGGCATTAAACTTCAGTACAATCTATCAGACCTCTTCTACAGGAAATGGACAGAATGTACTCTATGCCCATCCCTGCATGGCCCTAAAATCAGTACCCTGACCTAAGAACCTCTTGCAGAATGTGTTTGGCTGATAACCAGGCTAGTAAATATCCTCCTGCTGTATTGGATAATAATTGTCTAAACAGGTCTTCAAGTAAACCCAGATTGCTGGAGAAAGCACAGGCCATTCCTAACTAAGGGGACATTGACTCTCTCTTATACTACCTCCTTCCTAACAGACTCAGCTTACTCCTATATGTGGGAGTTTCTCCCTCATTCATTTCATGAGTTAGTGGCTATGATAATTGAAGCCAACTATCTCTAGTGTACCTCAGGATGGAGACTTGAAGGAATATTCCTAAACTGCTGCTGGAGCTCCTTTACTTCTTTTGTTTTGGGGAAGGTTCCTGTCTTCTCCAGGCTGATATGGACTGCCTAATTCCACGAGGTGGAAGGAAAATCTGTCTTTTCATCAGTCCAATTTGATGAACTTTAGGACCTGGAGACCTCTTTCCCCATCCTCCAGATTTTTATCATCCTCCAGCCTTCCTGGTAGCACCTCATGTTTTCTGCCTTCCCCTTTCATCATTCTGTTTCTGCACCACCTCAGGTGCAACCTGCATAACTGGCTCCTTTACCATCCTGGGTGCCTCTGGCGCCATTGGCTCCTGCTTCTCCCCTTGCTATTAAAAGTAAAGAGCACCCCTTGGGCCTAACACCCCCCAATTCACATTTCCCCACTGGTGCCCCAGGAAAACATTGGCAATGGGGAACAAATTGATTATTATCAGCATTATATATGAAACTTTTATTCTACCTAGGTTTACTAAAGGTCAAATAACATCACATTGTGTCTGTTGCAATTTGTCAGCAAAAAGATGACTTAAAGTATCATTAATTTTGTCTGTCTCAAAGTTTTCATGGGTAATTGTTATGACAGTTTTCAAAGTCTTTGGTAACCTGAAACTTTAAAGTTGTGCTTGGAGAATAAAGCGGATTGTATTCACTGGGCATCTAAGTCTTTACCAAATGAGGTAAGATACTAAAGCAATGATTACTGAATGTAGCTTTGTGCTTGGCAATCTTACTGCAGAGAAGCTGAGGATACTTGGGTCTGTTGGTAAGTATGCTTTGTGCTTTATTGAAAGATTGTGCTATGGAAAAACCCATGTTTTTAAAATTATGAAATATATTTATAAATTTCAAATCTAAAGAATTCTGGTATAACTGTTCACAGTTGGTTCCTACTTACTTTTCACTGGAGACTAAGATTTCTAACAAATAATAAGCCTTAGATTATGTTTGGGTAATGCTATAACTGTTCTAGAGATTATATGTAATTCCTGAACTTAATGTTTTGATATGAGGCCATCATTGGATATTCTGATGCTGGAAGTGTTATGAGTCACAGAAATAACCAGATTTCCTTGCTAGCTGACCTCTCATCAGATCTTGAACCATGTCCATTTCTGAGTCTTTTGTCATTTGCAATTATTATTCTTATTCTCTTGCAAAATGTGTTTCATCTTCAAGGAGATTCATACAAGGGACTTTTGACACATACAGTTTTTTTATATCTTTAAAATTGTTAAGAATTTCCAGAACTAACTAAAAAAGCTGCATTTATCCTCAGCCAAGAATTAGTAACATGGGATTAAATGAAATGAGGAAGATGATTAGGGTTTTTGTGACTCGTGTTAGAAACATTGCTGGTTCTGTAATGTTTACTCTTCCAGATTAAGAAAACTTCCTTTTAAAATATCCATGATATACAGAAATTGGATACAATACTCCTCTGTGAACAAATCGAAGCATTTAACTTTTCTCTCTACCTGAACCCTCTGAAATTCAAAAACTCTCAGTGAGTGTTCTTTCTTTCATGGCAATTGAAATTATTTGCCTAAGTTCAGTAAGAGTCTGTTCTCCTTGTAATAGGACACCATTGGAAATATTGGTTATTCTACCAATGCTTTTGACAGGAATGCTTGAATGTCATATTTGAGGGACACGAATAGATTCAGATATGACCATACGGCTTTAAGAAAATAGGGTTGACTTTATGAAGCATGAAGCCAATAGAGCCCCCTTGGAATTGTTGGCCTGATACCTTCTTATAGAGTTGCGAGCAGCCTTACCAGGTGAGTAAAAATGTCACTTCCTGGCAGATGCATGAACCTCAGGATATTTTGGGGACCTTGAGTAGAGCAATTCACCCAAATCTACAGATATCACAGGCATGTCTGATGGCAAATATTTGGCTTGGCTGCTGGCCTACAGAGGCTACTAAAACTTCAATCTCGAGATTCCTTATAAAAAGTTCTAGCAAAGCATTTTAAAAGAAATTATGTAGATAATTAGGCCAAGTTTACTAAAATCGGTCTTGTTTTACAAACAAATTAGTCTTGATTTGGCTATCTCTGATTAAAAATGAGGGTGATTGTAGAGAGAAAATGTTTCAATAACATCTTTGTAGATATTAGATTTTAAGCACTCAAGACTCAAGACACTGGGTTTGTAATTTGCTCCAACCATTAACTTATATTTTTATTTTGTTTCCATAAAGATGCCTCTTATTACCTGATGGCTTACTAAACAAAACAGAGTGTATGATGGCTAACACCACTTACTACACCATTAAGACCTTAAATGACTCTCAAAATGCCATTAGATATTTTAAATACTACACAAGATGGAACATGGGCTAGCAGAAAAACAAAATGTTGTGTATATATTCCAGATATCACAAAAATGTAGCAGGATTGCTAAAAGATATAAATACTCAAATTGATACTTTAAATGATCTCTCTCTTCCTCTAGTGATTGGTTAAAGTCAACTGGAGGAAGATTTTGGTTCGCTATCAAAGGCCATTTTTATTGGGCTTCTTTTTCTCATATAATATTAACCTTCAGTGTCTCCCTGCCTGGTGCCAAAACTTTCACTGCCATAAACTTCAAGCCAGTAAATAGTCCTTTCTACTTAAGGAGGTTGTCTACCTTGGATTCAGCTGCCTCTGCCTTTGGTAGCTCATGTATATATATACACACTAACGTGTGTGTGTGTGTGTGTGTGTGTGTGTGTGTGTATGTGTGTGTGTGTATAAATCCCCCATTGTTGACCCATAGGCAGGGACATCTCCATGTCCCTATTCAGCAGGAAGAAGTTACAGAAGATAAGATCTTTCACCCTCAGCAAACTTAAAGATTTAAGGTCAAAATTGTTTAGGGAGGAATGATGTGGAGAACAAAGGCTAAAGGAAATGTAGATAAAATTAAATTCCCTAATAATTTGCAGCCCATTGATAAATACTTTAGGCAGGTAGCATGTGACATTCCTCCAGGAACTCCCAATTGTGTTAATGTTAATGCGTTGCCAGAGGAAAAAATAACTTAGCTTCACAATAGCCAAGCCTCCAGGATCCTATAAGTCTTCCTTAGCATATGAAAATCTTTTTGGAAACTTCCTTTGTCTTTACTTCTCCCATGTCCAAAGTATATAATCACTTGTACCTCACAATCCCACTGCAGCTCTTTTTCCCTCAGGTCCTGTCCCCATGCTTTAATAAAACCACCTTTTGGGGTACCTGGGTGGCTTAGTTGGTTAAGAAGCATCCCACACTTGATTTTGGCTAAGCTCATGATCTCATGGTTCCAGAGATTGAGCCCCTCATTGAGCTCTGCCCTGACAGTGCAGAGCCTGCTTGGAATTCTCTCTCTCCCTCTTTCTCTGCCTTTCTCCCACTTGTGTTCTTTCTCTTTCTCTCTCTCTCTCTCTCAAAAAAATCAATATTAAAAAATTAAAAACACCCTCTTTTTTTGCACTGAAACATCTCAAATTTGTTCTTGACCATTTGTTCCCCAACCCCACATCATAAGACAGTATGAGCAGAAGGCAGAAAATGTTTTTGGAAGTTTTATAATTTAGCTTAGTATAACACATAATTCATAGACAAATTGGTTTCAATACTTAGTTTCATAATGTCCTAATTTCTTTATATTAAAACCATATTTCATTCTGTATTTGTAAATATTCTGATTTTTTAGGCACTATTTATTCACTATCCTTTTATTTGTCTCTCTTCTTCTTTACAATTTGGGCATTAGCATCTTTCATTTCCTTCACATTAACACATCCCTAGATTCCTGCCATTTGCTTATTATCACCTCCATTGGAGAAAACCAAAAAAGAAATAAGAAAAAATATACACTAGTCACTTATTTGAAATCTTAATGCTGCTAACACTTTAAATAAGAAAAGAAGCTTAAAAATATAGGCCGTATTAAAGCTTCAAGGTTTTCTATGAAATTTAACTACCCAGACAGTGGCATTTTAGCAAACGTCTTTTAGGAGAAAGATTACAATTTAAAGGAAGGCTATCTTTGAGTTTGTTGTTAGCAAATAGAGGAGTATTTGGTAATATTATTTTTTCCTACTTACACTATTAACCACAAAGAAACAGATCTCGAAATATATATTTATGTCTGGGATATAGCTTTTTAACATATTGTATGAAATAAATTTTAATATTCCTAACAGTTTATTTCAAAGATTTGAATTTTGTGTGCTTGGGGTGACTATACATATCTTTATACATATATAATGTATATAATATACTATATATTATCAGAAATATTTATCAGAAATAAAGAGTCAATTAACTTCTATTTTGAACTGAATATAAGGGAATTCCTGAGAAAATAATGGGTGGATTAGCAGAATGTGTTAAGGAAGAATATGAGCTCCTCTTAACTAATATTTAAACATTTATTGTTGGGCTAGAAAAGACAAAGAGCAGTCCTGTCTACGTTCAAAGGCAGAATATATTAGAAATCTTCAAACTTTTGATTTTTGTGAACCAGAAAGACAGACAATATTTTCACTTTCTAAGAAAGATCATTGAAAATAACACTGAAGGGGCACTTGGATGGGTTGGTTGGTTCACTATCACACTCTTCATTTCAGCTGAGGTCATGATCCCAGGGTCATGGGGTAGAGACACTTATCAGGCTCTGTGCTGAGCATGGAGCATGCTTAAAATTCTTTCTCTTTCTCCTTCTGCCTTTCTCCTCTACTTGTGCTCTCTCTCTCTCTCTCTCTCTCTTAAAAACAAAACAAAACAAAACAAAATGCAAATGACTGAAAATGGTAACTGATTATCTCTGGAAATGAAAGTGAATTTAACTAAAAGGCAACTGACAGAATGGGAGAAGATATTTGCAAATGACATGTCACATAAAGGGTTAGTATCCAAAATCTATAAAGAACTTATCAAACTCAACACCCAAAAAACAATACAGTGAAGAAATGGGCAAAAGGCATGAATAGACACTTCTCCAAAGAAGACATCCAGATGGCCAACCGACACATGAAAAAATGCTCCACATCACTAATCATCAGGGAAATACAAATCAAAGCCACAATGAGATACCACCTGACACCTGTCAGAATGGCTAACATTAAGAACTCAGGCAACAACAGAAGGTGGCGAGGAAGTGGAGAAGGAGGATCTCTTTGGCATTGTTGGTGGGAATGCAAGCTGGTGCAGCCACTCTGGAAAACAGTGTGGAGGTTCCTCAAAAAACTAAAAATAGAACTACCCTACGACCCAGCAATTGCACTACTAGGCATTTATCCAAGGGATCCAGGTGTCCTGTTTCAAAGGGATACATGCGCCCCCATGTTTATAGGAGCACTATCAACAATAGCCAAAGTATGGAAAGAGCCCAAATGTCCATCGATGGATGACTGGATAAAGAAGATGTGGTGTGTGTGTGTGTGTGTGTGTGTGTGTGTGTGTGTATCTATAATGGAGTATTACTCTTCAATCAAAAAGAATGAAATCTTGCATTTGCAACTATGTGGATGGAACTGGAGGGTATTATGCTAAGTGAAATTAGTCAGTCAGAGAAAGACAAAAATCCTACGACTTCACTCATATGAGGACTTTAAGACACACAACAGATGAACATAAGGGAAGGGAAACAAAAATAAGATAAAAACAGGGAGGGGGACAAAACAGAAGAGACTCATAAATATGGAGAACAAACTGAGAGTTACTGGAAGGGTAGTGGGAGGGCGGATGGGCTAAATGGGTCAGGGGCACTAAGGAATCTACTCCTGGAATCATTGTTGCACTTTATGCTACTAGTTTGGATATAAATTTAAAAAAAATTTAAAATAAAATTAAAAAATTAAAAACTAAATAAAAAATTTTAAAAAGAAAGTGAATTTAAAGGAGATAGAGGGAATATATATTTAGTTTTTATTCTACATTCTTAGATACTACTTGTTTTATAAGAGCTTATAACACTTTTGCATAAAAATATTAAAAATGAAAGAAAACTAGTATTTGTCATTATATTTACTTATGTGATATTTATAGGATATTTATTAATCTGTGTTTAAATGACATAATCATTTAATAACAGAATTATTTAAAGTAAATTAATTTGAAGCAAAACCTCATTATACTCTATTATATTGTTTTTCCATGGGCCCATTAATAATAACCATAATGATGATGAGGGTAGCTAACAGTTAAAAGTACATACTATATGCTAAACACTGTTCAGGATACCTACATACAGATGTGTGTGTATCCATTTATTTTACCCTCGAGAAAAAAATAAAAGCAAAAACAGAAACTATAATACAGGTGCTACTTAATTAGCCCATCTAATAGCAGAAAATTTTAAGATTTAAAGAGATTTAATAGTATTCTCAAGACCTCACAATTATATAAATGGGACAGGATTAAACACAGGCATTTATTAATGGGTGGCCTCCATCCTTACTTAATATTTTATGTATGTAAGGTGTTGCCAAAAACTCTAAATTGCTAGAGGGAGGACTCTGTGAAACTAATGAAAGCAAAGATTGTGCACACACAATTTTGAAAATTCTTGGGGAAAAATACCAACAGTAAGGTTCGTTTTGAAAGAAATGTGGTGACACTCTGATCGTGAATCTTAAGAGAGGGATGCCTAACGAATGTAAGGACTGTTGGATTTCTCTGTGTTTCAGGTTAGTAAATAAAGGATTTCTACTTTTTCTAGTAATTTGTGTTTTTCTCAAGTTTATATTACTGTTGCAAATAGATCTACTTCAAGTATCCTGTATCCTTCAAATATACATTTTGGGTGAATGCTGCAACTCAATATTTTGATATGTTAGTTGCCATGAATGCATTTCAAAGTCTATATATTTTAAATTTAATGATATTCTAACAAGAAATATACATTTAGAGATAATCATATGTGATATAGTTATTAGTGGGCATCTGGTAAGTTTAACATTGTGATAAATTGGTATACACATGTTAGTTAAAACTTTTAACAATAATAACAATATTTAGTAATAATATGTAACATTTTGAGCTTCTCTTATTGATCAGGCTATCTTGACATATATATATATCAAGAGTCCTGCTAATTTAAAAGCAATTTTATATTCAATTTTTGCTATTTTGATTTTCAACATATTTTCAATATAGTTTTAAACATTCATTAGTATCCGAAGTTTCCGGACCCTGAAGTATGATTGCAGTCATAGATTATTAGACATCCTGGAATTCTTGAATATGTGAGAGAAGGATGACCAGTCCAAAAAGTCACCACTGTTTTTTGTTTTGTTTTGTTTCCAATTTTGTAGTGAATGCTTTGTCTTTTTGGCTCTGTAAGAGCACCATCTGGTGGCACCCCAGACTTTGAAAATAATGTTTAGACATCATTGTTGCCAATGATTTTGTTGTGTATAGCAGAAAACTTGTTAGAATGCAGATTTATATCTTTTAGATTTGTTTTGTTTGTTCCAAGTTCAAGAAGGCAGTCATTTATTATTTTGAGTGAATAATCCATACATGAAGTCAAATTCCATTAATGAAGTACATAAAAGATAGACTTTCCACAGGAGAAAAAAATACCTTTTCTTGATTACTGATTATTAGATAGAAGTTTACAATGACTAGGACTTAACCACAGAGAAATCAACTTGCTTCAAATTGAAATGTGTATATCCCTGCTAAGACTATATTTAGGGGGAGAGAAGCTGTTAAAAATCAGACTAGTTTCACTGCAAAATATTTTGCTTATTCCAGTCCTTTGTAGGTGCAAGAAATGTAATACTTGCAATAACTTTTTACTGAAAGTACTACTAAATGTTAGGATTATTTTAACTGAATTTTGACACATCTGTTACATTCAGTCTTGTAAGCACCATCTCATAAAAGTACGTTTTATGTAAGAAAATGTTTAGAATCATGAATGGCCGATTAGCTTGTGATAAGATATAGTTCCAATAGAATATGATTCCAGCTTTAACAAATATATTATCCAATGCTTTACTAATATCTTTCTTACAAAAATACAATTTTCTAGAGAAGCAAATTCAGTTTGTAATACCTAGAGAAAAATAATAATATAAACATTGTCTTAAGTGGACAGTTACTATTTATAAGTTAGGAATATAAGGCACCAATTTTTAAGTAATTTTGTTTCCTTTGTTAAAATAAAGTATGCATCAATATTTCTTCTCTTTTGGTTAATGATGTGTGGTGTTCTCCTGTATCAAGTGAAAATTAAAATTTATTTATATAAACACATTTTATAAATTTTACATCAGCAAATCTCTTCCCAGCACGTCCTTTAGAATTCAAAAGATTACCACTTACTCAATACTAATTTTTACTCATTATTGGCAGATTTAAAAATAATGGAAAAAAGGCCATGGTAAACAATTTAAGGTTTGGAATCAGGCTATCTGGATTTGATTCAAGGCTATCTCTTACTTCTTTCCATTCATGTGCTCTTGAACAAATTATTTCTCTAGACCATAGTTACCTTACCCTAAAATGGAGATAAAAGCTTCGGTCTCAGAGTTGTAATAAGGATTAAATGACTTAATACAGATGAAGAGATGGAGTCGTGCCTACTTTAATCAAAGCACTAAATAAATAGTATCTAATGAAATATTTTCATAAGAGGTATTCATTTGACTCCATTTGTAATTTCCTATAGAAGTACATTTAACGAATATTCCTTCTGTGTGTTGATGCAATGTAAGAGTAACTTTATGCAGTGGGAAGTATATTTGTATGGTAAAATTTCCTAGCTAATGCTGAAAATGAGTTCCACGTTCTTTGGCCATTGGTGAGCAGAGCCCCTCAGTTTGTTTCCATTGACTATGGGCACCCTTCTTTGTCACTAGAGTATGTTGAATAAATGTTTCTGGTCTTCTTTGTGTAATGACATGTAAATGTTTGGGAAACATTGCTCTAAGTTGATGTTGTGAAGCAATCATACATATTTCAGTAATTTATCATGTTGTTAGAAAGACTTAGGGTTATAATTCATCATAACAAAACCAAAGCAAATTCCAAATTAGAGATTTTAAGTGAATAGTTCTTAATACATAAATGCATGGAATTCTAGTGGGTATCTCTGATTGCCTCTTTGAAGGATCAAAAACCATTGTCAGTTTCCTTTACTAGGAGTTGTTATTTCCATGACACCAGGTTATTAGAATCCTAGATTTTCTCATAAAAATGAGCTTTTTTTCATAAGCATCAACATCTTCTACCTGTTTATAAAAATGTATTTTTTTCATTTTATGTTTTTTTTTAACTACTTCACAGTATTTGACTCCCTATTGATTTTTTTGTTAAGCTATCATCTCACTCAAATCCACTTTTAAGTATTTCATTTTGGGTATGGCCTAGCAGATCAAAACAACAATTTATATATCAAGTGAGTCAAATTTCTATACATGAAGCCAACTCGGAAATATAAAAATTGAAAGGATAAAGTGAGTATTTCATTGTTTTGATACGAATGCATATAGTCTAAACCAGAACTCAATAATTTTATTTTGAAAATAACGAGTTAATGGGAAAAACAACTTTTTGCCAAATTGATTGCACTTCTTAAGATTTGGATATAACCAAATAGTTTACCAGGTTCCATATTCCTCTATCTGATTTTTGCATATATGTATTCATTACCTAAGGATAATACTGTTTAAATAGGAATAAAATTTTATAGAGCAAGAGATTACAGAAATGAGTTGTGTACAAATAAAGCACAAATAAACTAAGGCTATCTAAAAGTATAATGAACTGTTGATTAATAATACATTAGCAGTTAACACAAAAATCAAATTAGTCATCTAAAGAAGTTTGCATATATATGTTTCCCTTGTCATTGATGGGGCTGTAATAGTTTTTAAAGCAAGTATGCCTGTATGATGAGTTCATTTGGTATTCAGTGTAATAGCACAGATAATAATGAAGTCATTTGGCTTCCATTATATAAACATTAGATAATGGATACCTATATTAAAACGCAACTCTTATGTTTGTGCTTATTTTTGTCTTCATTTGTACACAGTACTAAATCTTTAAAGTTGAGCTTTTATGCAAATCGTTGACATTTATAACTCGGGATCTCAAGTGAGTTTTATGGACAAAAACATTCCATTATATTGTTTTAGACTCCAAGATAAACAGCAGTTGGATTTGTTTAAAAAGGGTTCTCTTATACCATTACCAATTGTCTAATCTAATTCTCCCCTCTCACTTTTTGTTGGTCTCTTTAATGGAAGCAGACATCTACAAAACATCTTGACAAAATACACCATTACATAATATATTTGAAATGTTTGATTTTTATTTTTTATTTCTTAGGTTTTTGTGTGCTGTTTCTTTTGTTGAATACTTTTATTTCATTCAAACATCATTAAACAAATAAAGTGAAAATTATATTTTAAAATTATAATAAGATTTTTCCTTTCCAAAGTCTCCTACAGCTAGAGGATAATGGTCAAGAGTGACAAATACTTTTAGCTTCTTATTCTCTTGAATGACATTACTTATTTCTGCCACTTGAGATGGCATAAACTCTTTCGAGAGAGGAAGGATTATACTTGTTATACTTCTGTGTGTTTGTGTTTCTAAGAAATTGCCCATTTTAGAGTTTTGAGGCACCAAATACATGGTGATTTTCTAATTTCAAAAACCAAGCAGACATACAAAGCATATTACATTTTTTGTTTATTACGTATATGTTCAATATTTCGGTAAATCCTTGTTGTGTTTGCATACTACAACATACAGGTAAAAAGAAACTATACAGGTAATTATAATAGTATACTAAGTAATTATACTTTTAGAATAAAAATTGCACCGTAGAACATGAAAAATTTGTATTACTCTTCATTTTTCATGGTCTGTTATAGAGAATTATAGAGAGGATAGGAAGTTTAGATTAAACTCTTCTTCTAAAAATGCTTTCTCTGTATAATGAGAAAATTCCAAGTGTGGCACAGCCTTCAAAGTTGATAAGAATGAAAGAAGTAAAGAGATAGGTAGAAAGAGCTTACATTTAATGAATAGAATTGATAAGTCTTCCTGTGTTTGATCACTCCTTTCTCTGACACCATTCACTGTAAACCTCCTCTTCCTTTAGGTCTCAGATTTGAAGAGGAAGCCCCCTTTAGCCCTTCCTCAGTTGGATGCTCCTCAGACAGATTTTCTAATCTCCCTGTGCATTTAAAATGATGTGATAGGTTGGTTTGTTTTAAATGTACAAAAAAAAAAAAAAAAAGTCATCCAAACTCACTAACACAGATGCGTAGTTAGAAAAGAGAATGGTATTTTAACTGCTGTTTCAGATAATGGTGCATATTCTTTGGTTCTACAGCCAAATTCAACAGTGGTAGTTTCTTGAAGGTCATCTGCAATGTGGAACCTAAAAACATACCAATGAATTTTCATTAGGTGCTATGCAAAACTCCATTGGCCTGTCTTGCATTTTTAAATGTATCTTTTATCTGTGTATGATACTGTCATAACACACTTTGATCATTTGGAAAATATAGAAAATAAAGGTTTGTGGAATTATAAGGATGTTCAAAATGATGATCATTTCATTATAAAAATAAAAAATTCATATTTGTTAATATCATTAAGAGTCCCATCAAAAAAAACCTCTGAGTATTAGGAAGTTCTTAAGCTCAAGGTGGCAGACACAAGTTTTCCAAAATTCCAATTCTCATTTGAAATGGTGAGTATTAATATTGGTAACCAATGTCATCAGTTTTTTGTTTGTTTGTGTTGAAGCAGCAGCCTTACTTAGCTTATTTGTTGGAAATGTCTACCAGATACCCACATATGGGTAACTACTGTTTGTCCATTGGCCTTTCATATCAAAATGGTTTTGTATGAAAAAAGGGCACACAAACACTTTTCTTCACAATCATAACATAAAAGTATATAGCAGATATGCTTTGTGCATACTTCTCATACTGTAACAATATATTGAAAAGACATGTACTCACATGGGCGATATATAATAAAATGTTTACTCTGTCAAGGACATTTTTAAATGAAACCAGCTTTTTGTTTTGTGTTTTCTTACTACAAATGTGTGGCAGTGTAGAATCAAAATCATCAAAGTGAACATCTCTGGTAACAGGTACAACTTAACACCATATTAGCTTTTCAATATGATATTTTGAAATAGACACAATATCATTCTGTGACATTCTTACTAAAAATTCATGACCTAAATTGAATCATAGGTAAACTTAAGGCAAACCCAAATTGAAGATCATTCTGCAACATAGCTGTTCAAGAGTCAAAGTAAAAAACAAAAACTGAGGATGTGATTCAATAAAAGTAGACTGAGGAACATGACAGCTAAATGCAAATGTTACTCTCTGTTGGAATCTGGACCAGGAAAACGTTTCTCTTCATTTATAGGAGTTAAAAAAAAACAAAAAACAAAAACAAAAAACAAAAACACCACACACACACACACACACACACACACACAAAAAGGAAAATTCTGTTTTACATTTGTGATAACTCCATATATTCCAATCAAATATTTTATCATAATTTACTTAAAAATATAAGTACTAGGATATCAAAGGCATAGCAGATTACAATAAATTATAAAATATAAGGGCAGGACAAGAACTCAAACATCTCCAGAGAATGGTTAACATCTTAAAGCATTAAACTGACAATATATAATCGAGATTTTTATTAATTTATGTTATTAACTCTTTCTTGAAACATAAAAGTAAAGGACAGCCCCAGGAAGTCATATGGTTGGTAATGGCTGACTGCATTGTTAGCTGTTTGGTGATGCACTAACAAATAGCAATCATGAGAGCCACAACATGGAAGATCTCTAAAAATAAGGCTGAACTGTTAATGGAGATACTCCCTCACACCCTGGTCCCCATTCTCTACTACTTTTCTCTCAGTTTTTCTTAACACTTCTATATTTTGTTTGCTGGAACAAGATTCAATACCATTGTTTCACTATGATATTTATTATCTGTGCTGATATTGACACCATACTCTATGTAGTCAGCATTTCTTTTTCAATTTTTCCCAGAGGCTCTGGGTTTCCCAGTATCTAGCTAAAGTGATCTGGAAAACCCAGAAGTAGTTTTTAGACACATTATTTACCTTGCCTGGTATTGCAAACAATACTACCACCACCACCAACAGAAATGGTTTCTTTGTCAGTGTTTTCTGTTCTCTCCTATCAGAATGGGAAGTACAAAGATGTCAATTCTCTTATAGTCTCTCTCTAATTTAGATGCTAGTCTTTTGCACGTATAGGGCAGATTTTGTCTTTTGTTGTTTCGTTTGTTGGGTTTATATAGAATTTCCATTCTCCTATACAAAGGCATCTCCTGTGTGATTGATAGATATCAACAATAATTATTTCTCAATATCTCCCAGTGGTTGTCCTGTGTGTTTTCATAACTGTAGTCTTTGCCTCTTCCATGATTTTGCAGTTCTTGCCCTCATTCCCTTTGGCTGGTACTTATTGTCCTAGAAAACTATGGAAGTAGTATCTGTCTCTACTACTGTTGGAAATTTTCTTTGTGAGATTACCAATGCATGTGCCAGGGCTTCAGGTATTCCCAGAGTGGTCTTGGATTCTTTATCTAGGTTTGGAAAATGGCTCATTTCGCATGTCCAAGGAACAGGTGATCAACTGGGCCCTGAAACAGTATTGCTTGCTTCCTGAATCTCCATATATCTGGTAAGAAAATCTTCAGGTGTTAAAAACAATACACAAAAACCCAACAAAAATATGTTAATCATTGGAGTGGAAAATTATCCAACCAAGTCCCATCTCCATGCTTTCCTTCTTCAATACTTCCATTCGAAAAGTAACAAAAAACAAAAATCTCTTGAACAAAGCAATAATGACCTTAAGACACAATTTAATCTCTTTCACACAGCAATTTTCATTAATGAAATACAATATCTAACAACAGCATTTAGAGTTAAAGTTGATTTTGTAGCTTTCCAAAAAAGCTTTTAACTTGGGTAACTGAAGTTGTAATAGTAAATTTTCTTAAACAAAGATATTTTTGTTCCAAAGGTCAAGTTTAATCTTTACCTCTAGAGACATGAAAAGGCTTGTATTTCTACTTTCATCTTATTTTATGTCTTTAAAGTTTTAAAATGGAAGAGTTTACTCTTGGAAGTTGACCCACATTCTTTTGGTCATCATGATTCTCCTTGGGCACAGAATAGTAGAAGATTTAATCCTGACTTTCTATTTACAAATGATCTAGATTTCTGATGTGGCATTCAATGAGCAATATGTTCCAAGGTATTATGTCTTTTCTTCTTTCCCCGTAAATAGTTCATGGTTCCTCTACAAATGTAGATGTGTATGGATCTTGTCAGGGTCTTCCATAAAATTGGAAGTAATGACAGTTTTAATCTGCAGTAATAACAACTATTTATAAGCATTGTTTCTGTAACTATGCTCTTAAGGCCTTGTACTGAATGTGTAAATGACATTGTCTAAGCATTTAATTCAAAACCTCAAGCCCCAAATTTTAAAGTATTCCTAAATTTGTGTCATCTGTGGTGCAGTTTTGCAGTGAAGATCATGGCAATAGAAGACAGTGTTTAGCGGACTGAAAGCTACTAGTAACAACAAAAGCCCAGATACATGTGTTTAGAATGGTGAAATGCAAAATGGGGGTGGGAAGATGTGATGTAATATTCAAAAGAATGATTGGCCTGCTGATTACAACATGCCTCAAGTTGGGTGAATCATGTGGTTTTCTTATGATATTAAAAACAAGGATACAAATAGAAAAAAACGGAAAACTAAAAATAAAGCTTGTTGTATAGGCAATGAAAGGAACTCATGATTTCCCTCAAGAAATAAAAGAGAAAAATCAATACATAAAGTAGAATACATCAGAATTTTTAAGAAATACATTTACATAGAAAAACCCAAACCAAATCAAACTCAGCAGCTGCAGTCTGTAACATAATGCAGATTGGAAGCCAAGTTGCTTAAGGGCATGGAATCAGACTAATCTGGGCTCATATCTGGCTCTGTTGGTTACAAATGTGATTTCTGGAAAGACCTTTAGCCTCTCTGATCCTCTGACCCTCAGGAGTTCTTAGAATCTCCTTCATAGCAATATTAAGAGGAATGAAATGAGAATTACATATAAAAAGTGCCTGGCACAAAGTTGATAACAAGTAACTGGTTGTTATTAACAGTAGTAGCAGTATCACAAGGTCAGGAAAAAAGTCATAATGCCCTCTTCAGCTCTAAACTCATCTTTTTTTACAATGCTATCTACTTGATAGGCCCAGTGCAAAATGGTCATATCCAGAGACTCTTAAATTTTAATCACTGCTGATGAATTATATAGTGCAGGAGCTGCTCTGAAGGCAGCTTTTGGAATGGAGACTAAACTTTCACTGGTGGTTGGAAGTGGATAAATTAATTTATCTTTTCATCTCGGGTGAGCCCTTGGAGGAAATCATTATCATAAAACATTGTAAATCTATAGACTTGGCAGCTTTTGCCCTGCAGAGTCTCGGGACTTGAGTAAATATGGAGATTTAGAGATTTACTGTCTTTTCCTTTGAAGAGGTTATTTCCCTTGGTAGGAAAAGACGGACATGGCAATAGGAAAAAAATTTCTTGTTTTAACTTTGAACCTGAACCAGCTTTGAAATACATATATCTTTTTTACCAGGATAGCTTTCACAGCTGCAAAGCCATTTTTATTAAATTACAATATTAAACTTTAGAGCAGAGATGAGCTGGGGGAAAAGATCTTACTCAATATATGCACCTATCAAGAATCAACATTAAATGCTATGAACTATTATCAACATTTCCTGTGAGGCCTGGTGAGACAGAGAAACATCATTAGTATACATTGTCAAGCCAGGAAATTGAAAATAGAAAATAAAAGTAGCCATTCAGCCTAAAAGTTAAAAGTTGCATTTGTTTGTAACAAACAAAAAAGTTTGTTAAGAAAATATTTGAATAGATTTTTACAGTAATTATCAGAGTGTTTATCTAAATTTATCCTGAGATACACATAGTTAAAGCCATTACATATTCTTTATATATATATAAATATATATATATTATATATTATATATATATATATATATATATATATATATAGGTATCATTTAATTTAATAAAATCAGTTTAGAAAGCCTCCTGAAGAATGTCTAAAGGGGGGGGCATTCTTTACCAGAGAACGTGTATCCTTGAAGTTAAGAAATTTTCCACCTTGAATCAATTCTTCATTACAGCACATAAATTAGAAGTAAGATTCAAGCACAGTAGGACTTTGTACATAGAACAACAACAACAACAAATGAAGGAAAATAAGTTTTAGAAAGAAAAATGTTGGTCACTCTGAAATGGAAGATCTTGTGTCATAGAACAGGTTGGAATTTTTATGTTTCTGTGGGGTGTGTGTGTATGTGTGTGTGTGAAAGAGAGAGAACAAGAGAGAGACTGAAAGAAAATGAGAGGGAATGTATGTATGTGTCATCTTGATCCAAACTCTCCACCTTAATTGCTATTGAGCAGCCAGAGGCTGAACCTTCTTCATGTACTAAGAGAACCCTCTTCTTTCTTTTGTCCCCTTTTTCATTTATCCTATTGAAAATGATAGGTCACTCCAAAATCTATAAAGAACTTACCAAACTCAACACCCAAAAAACAAATAATCCAGTGAAGAAATGGGCAAAAGACATGAATAGACACTCTTCCAAAGAAGACATCCAGATGGCCAACCGACACATGAAAAAATGCTCCACATCACTCATCATCAGGGAAATACAAATCAAAACCATGAGGTACCACCTGACACCTGTCAGAATGGCTAACATTAACAACTCAGGCAACGACAGAAGGTGGCAAGGATGCAGAGAAAGAGGGTCTCTTTTGCATTGTTGGTGGGAATGCAAGCTGGTGCAGCCACGTTGGAAAACAGTATGGAGTTTCCTCTATTTTAGTTCCTAAAAACAGAACTACCCTATGACCCAGCAATTGCACTACTGGGCATTTATCCAAGGGATACTGGTGTGCTGTTTTGAAGGGACACATGCACCCCCATGTTTATAGCAGCACTATCAACAATAGCTAAAGTATGGAAAGGGCCCAAATGTCCATCGATGGATGACTGGATAAAGAAGATGTGGTATATATATACAATGGAGTATTACTCTGCAATCAAAAAGAATGAAATCTTGCCATTTCCAACTACGTGGATGGAACTGGAGGGTATTATGCCAAGTGAAATTAGTCAGAGAAAGACAAAAATCCTATGACTTCGCGCATATGAGGACTTTAAGAGACAAAACAGATGAACATAAGGGAGGGGAAACAAAAATAAGATAAAAACAGGGAGGGGGACAAAACAGAAGAGACCCATAAATATGGAGAACAAACTGAGGGTTACTGGAGGGGTTGTGGGTGGGGGTGGGATAAATGGGTAAGGAGCACTAAGGAATCTACTCCTGAAATCATTGCTGCACTATATGCTAACTAATTTGGATGTAAATTAAAAAAAAAAAAAAGAAAATGGTCACAAAATTGGTTTATAAATGTACTAGAATTTTTTTCCTCTGAATATGACAAGTACAGGTCAAAAGCAAATGGGAGTTTTTAAAAAGATAGGGCGCTTGGGTGGCTTAGTCAGTTAAACATCCAACTCTTGATTTCGGCTCAGGTTATGATCTCCTAGTTTGTAAGATCAAGCCCCAAATCAGGCTCTGCACTGACAGTTCAGAGCCTGCTTGGGCTCCAATCTCTCTCTCTTTCTCTCTCTCTCTCTCTCTCTCTCTCTCTCTCTTTCTGCCCCTTGCAAGCTCTCTCTCTCTCTCTCAAATAAATAAATAAATAAATAAATAAATACATAAATAAATAAATAAATAAAATAAAAATTTAAAAATTAAAAAATACTTAAAAACATTTAAAAATTAAAAAAAATCATATATGAACATCAAGTAGATATACCATGTTATGCATACCTAATACCCAACAATATCTAGTGACAGGTCTCAAGAACATAGAATACATTTTTTGTGATTTCTAGAATATATGATATGCATAGTTCTATAAGAAGAAAAAAAGTTGAACTATTTATAGTTGATATATCCAAAATGAAGGAGTTTCCTTAGGAAATTTTTCAATATTTAGAACAAAAGCAACCTACATTAGTTTCTTACAACACTTTGATAATTGTGGTAATAAAACAGTAAATATAAGAAACATATCTTCTCAACAAGGAATTCTAAACACCAAATTGTGAAATAAGTAATTTATTTTTTGTTATTATCTCCAAGCATACATCTCAATTAGGCACTAAGGACCCCAAGGTGGAAAATTGGTTACCATCTTAGGCCAACTGCCTCCATTTCTGGACTTTGTCAAATAAAGTAGCCTTATGTCAACTGTAACTTTGGAGAGACCTTGTAGATTGGAGTATGGGGCCAAGAAGCAAAACTCTTAATAAAACAATAACTTATTAGTGGTTTACCACTTCTAGGCTTCTTTTTAAGTCTATATGTTGGTTTATGTTTGTATAAGTATGGAAAAATTTTGAAGGATACTTGGGCTAGTGTCTGGAAATGTGTCACAGATTCCTACCTCCCTGATTGCCTCAGGAGAGTAAGAATTAGAGTCAGAGAGAAAGTAGGGTATTGACATGCTATATTAATCTTTCCATTATTTGACTACATGTAATGATTGTTAATACATTCTCAGGAAAAAAAAAAACAGTTCTCTAAAGAATTGTCCAAGTCTTAACCTAAAGGTTTTCAATCACTGCTTTAGGTTGCAGAGTTTCTTCTGTCTTCTGCTTCTCCTTATATATTTTTCCCTCTTCTTGTATACATTCTCATTTTTCTTTTGTCAATGATTAAATGGACCCTTACCTGAAACTTTATTATATAAACCAGAGGAAAAGAAGTAAGGGCAGCAAGATCAACACATAGATAAGGACAGGAAACCAAGTCTTAAATAAACACCACTGATGATCAGTGCCTCTTTTCCCATCTATAGGATATGCCCAGGCCACATAAACAACCACAGAATTTTAAAGAATTCAGTTTGAAAACTGTGTGCTTAACTAAAAGACAAAATGCAGTAATGGTAAAATTTCTCTTACTATCTTAGAATTTCATATATATATATATATATATATATATATATATATAAAATATAACCTATTGTCAGATTGGTTTCCATACAACACCCAGTGCTCATCGCAACAGGTGCCTTCCTCAGTGCCCATCACCCACTCTCCCCTCTCCCCCACCCCCCAGAATTTCACTTTCTTACTTTATAGTTATTTTATCAATGAAGTTGCCTGCCTGAAAATTCAGATAATTCCACTAAGGCAATAATAACTTCTTCCTACTCCACTTTTATTTCTGAAATTTTAATCTATCTTTACTTTTGAAGCTAAATGTTTCATATTAGCTTGTTGGTGATCATAAGATGGAACTTGAATTCCTGAATAATGTTATTCAAAATCTTTTAGTAATCATGTTACTTTTCCCCAGTTAATAAAAAATGCTTTGAAAATAATTTTCTAATGTTTTGATAAGCAGACTTATGTATTGCAGTATTGGATAATTTGCTTGTTTTTGTAAAACAAATACACTGCCTGAACACAATCTAGCAGACATTGAAATGGTAGTCATGTTCATGTCTTTTGCTCTTCTTTTAAATTAGTGGTCTTCTCATCCGTGTCCATAGGTGCAACAGAGTAAATCATCTCTAAGTCATAAATAATCAGTATGAAATAGGGCTACCTGGGTGGCTCAGTCGGTTTAGCATCTGACTTTGGCTCAGGTCATGATCTCGTGGTTTGTGGGTTCAAGCCCTGAATCAGGCTTTGTGCTGACAGCTCAGATCCTGGAGCCTATTTCCGATTCTCTGTCTCCCTGTCTGACCCCTCCCCTGCTCTCTCTCTCTCTCTCTCTCTCTCTCTCTCAAATAAAAAATACACATTAAAAAAAAGAAATCAATGTACATAACTCTGATGGTCATAACCATCTGAAATTGAGCATAATGGAGAATCATTATGGAGGAAAGAGAGGAACACAGCATATACTCCTAGTGTAACCCCATACTACCTTGTTCAAAAAAAATAATTCCTCAGCTAATTTATCTATCTCCTTTTACTCTTCTATAAAGCAGTTTATCTTTATCAATTTTTCTGTTGACCATCAAAGATATTTTTATATTTGTCCCTCAAAATTTCTGACTCTGAGAGTGGTGGAGTTACTTGACCATCAGTCAATACTTTCCACTACATTTTCACCATTAATATCAGTAGATACAAATTGATTAAGACATACTAGGGAGATATGACCTAGAAATGGTTTAAGGCAAACCAATACATTCTATCATCTTATCAGATGGTGATTTTGATTATCAATTTTGAGTAGCTTAATTTTTAAATATTTGACAGCCTTGCTGACATCTAGCATCTTGAATAATAAAAAAATAAATTAACTGAAAAATCAAGTATTTATAAATACTCTAAGAAGACATACAAGTAAATTAATGAATATATCACAGCCAGAGTAAAAATACAAGAATCTGTAAATAGGTATAAAGCAAATAAAAATCTATATTACAAATAAAATTGGTAAAATATTTTCAAGTAGGTCTGGAAATAAATGGAAGGAATCCTCTAGAAAAAGTATTGAAAAATACAAAGATAAAAGCCAAAGGAAAAAAAAATCCAGGATATATGACCAGTCTAAGAGGTCAATAGCTGATGCGTAAAAGTCCCTGAAAAGAGAAGAATAAAATTGGGCCACCATTAATCAAAAATATTAAAAAGGATTTTCCCAGAGCTGAAGACATAAATCTCCAAATTGAAAGATTCTACCAAGTGCCCAGAAAAGTGAACAGAAATAGTCACACTTAGATTCCTTATTATGAAACTTTGTGGGGGGTACTGAAATAAGGAAATTTAAAAGCTTCTAATGAGAAAAAGCAATAAAGGTGGTTCATACTCCTTCAGTTTTAGTAGTTGTACAGTATACTGACAACAGTACAATAATTCCATCAAAATCATGAAAAATAACCATTTTCAATCTAGGGTTTTATTATTTGTGAGAATAATATAGATTGATTTAGCTGTGCAAGGTTTTGGTAAATTTGCCTTCTACAGACTTTTACTAAATTATAGAAAGACTTCCTCCAACAAAACGAGACACAAGCTAAGTAAAAGCAAGACACATCCTTAAGGAGGCAGTGCTTCCAACTCTGACAAGCAATGAAAAAAAGCTCCACCATAATTGATATCATCAGGAGTAGAAAAAAATAAATGGGTTTGTATGGAGCCAGAGAAATCTAATCTGCAAAAGTTTTTAAGAATATACGGACTAGATTAGAGAATAGAAAAGTTTGAGAACTGGGAAAGATGTACGAAAAGTTTGCAGTACTGAGAATCTTGTTTTATAAAATAGGGGCTTATTATTGAAAAGGTGAGGTTTAAATAAATCTTTGTTTAAGCATATGATTTAAAGTTACATAAAATAAGCTGGAGAAGAACTAAATAAGAGTAACACTGATATCTATATAATGGTCAGGTATCTGGACAGAATTGTCAAGTACCTGGCAGAGAGGATGGAGTGGATAATAGCCATGAGTTATGGATTATCATTTAGAAAATCAAAAAGTATCATCAGGCTATATTTAAAACACCAGTTACCTAGCAAACGAAAGCAGGTTTGAAGTGATAAATCGATGCATCTATGAGTTAGGTTGCTCTGATACTACGACGAATTTATATTGTAATGCAGATAATAGGAAAAACAATGTTAAAGATACATGATGAGTGCAAAAAACACAGCAAAGCAAAATAAAATAAGTAAACACTAGATTTTTTTTTTAAGTGGTTATTCACCAAATGAAGAGAGGCCTGTTTGAAGTTTGCTGGTGGGAGAAGGAGAATGGGGGCTGAAGTGACTGCTGCTGGTTGGTGATATGTGCCCGTGAGAAGGGTAAGCAAAGTAATGAATGTTTAAGATTTGCTAAGAGAACAAGGTTCTTTGGGGCATAAAGAGCTGAAATACAACTGTCTTGACTACACACTCTCTTAACAAAAATGCTCAATTTAAGTACATTTCACTGGCACGTGCAAGTTGATTCATTATAGCCAGTTTTACATTCAGATAGCAAGTTTTGAATAAAATATTTGTGAGTCATCTAAGTGAATATTAAGATAATGGGAATTCGAATGGCAAGGAGTGTCTGCATTAATTTAAAAATATTTATGAAGTGACATATCCATTTTTTTCCTCTTAACTCCAATTCAGTAGGGATTTTTTTTTCCTCCAATGTGTGGATCATGGGTTTACATTTCCTTTGTTGCATATTAAACCATTAAATGTAAAATTTTAATTTCTGGAATGCAGATATTTTTCCAGTATTCCCTCTAGATGTAGCCTACATATCCTGTTTTAATCATTGTTTCTTTAGAACTTATTGTTCTAAATTGAAACAATAGCTGTCAAATTGAAAATTTTGTTTAGGTTTTATAAGTGATGAGTGTATAAACTATTTGTTAGTCTTTTTAAACTAGTATTTCATTTAAAAATAACCAAAGTTGTTCGAGCCCCTCATCGAGCTCTGTGCTGACAGCTCAGAGCCTGGAGCCTGCTTTGGATTCTGTTTCCCTCTCTCTCTGCTTCTCCCCCACTCACGCTCTGTCTCCATCTCTCTATCTCAAAAAATGAATAAACGTTAAAAAAATTAAAAAGAATAAAAATAACCAAAGTAATTTTTATAGGGGGGAAGAAATATAAGCAGTTAGCTCAATGCCTGACATAGAACAAAAGTTCTAGATACATTTGTTTTCTGTTACTGTGTCATGAATTGAACCATGACGCACTGATATTTTTTATGCTCTATATGTTGCTAAATAATACATTGATATAATAAGAACTTACAGGAATATTCTATGAGCAAATAAGGTTGTTTGTGAAAAAAGCTTTCAGCAAAATTCATATTAATTGCAAATGCTCAAGGCCTTCCATTAGAGAATAGTTTGATGGTCTCATTTGAAGTACCATAAATTCCTTAAAGCAATATGTATAAGGTGAAATTATAATTTGCTATTATTTGTATTTTATTTGTCTCTACTAATTCCAGATTTGTAAGATACTCTAGTATTTGTAGTTTGTGCGTTGCCTTTAACATGCAAATGGTATTGCTTAAGTTAAAATAATCCATTAATTTTTAGGAAGGTTAAACATGCATTTGCTGGCCATAAAGTTTTTCATAATATCAAGCATTCACTTTTCTATATGTCTTGTAATATATCCCAACTCTAAACTAAGAAAAATGTCAAGTTGATTCGCTTTTACTTAATATGGTCTGAATTAAATATATCTTGTTGAAACTTTGTTCACCTGATAATTTGTTTTTTTATTTTTAAGTAGTATTATCTCTACTTTCTATGTGATTATATCTACCTTTTGTACTTCTTTGGTACCGGAAAATATTTTATTTATAATCATTAATTCAGCAAATATTTACCTTTCCAAAACAATAGTGTTTCATTAGCCTTCTCAAGAAGCACTAGTCCAGTTGAAATATACATTTTATTTCTTTTCATTGCTAACATCTATCTCCACATTCCTGGCGACTTTAAATGCTGTCTATTTATGATTTGTGTTCCCTTTGAAAAAAAGCAATTAACTCCTCCCTAAATTGTTTCTCTTTTCCATTAAAATAACAAGACATGTTAACATCGCTCTGTAAGAATTGCTTTGACAATGTATGGCTTACTGAATTGATTTTCCATGATTATTCAGATGGTTAGTCACTTCTGAATTCTCTCTGGCATCTCTGATAAGCCTCTTACAGAGCACAACATTTCCCTGTTCTTGATTTGAGACTTATCATCCAGACCTGTTTATTTATCTGGTCACATTAACTTTATGGTTATTTAAAGAAACATGTTGATTATCATTTTGGAATATGTTTAAAGTAAAATTTAAAACATTTGGCTGAAAGTGTTAATTTCCACTATTTAAATGAAACATTCCCTGTAGTAATATTTGCAAAATAACACCTTTACTGCTACTGATTAATTATACAAATCTCAATAATTTTTGTCATAGATGTAATCCTCCCTGCAGGCAGGAGCTAAATGACTCCTCTTTTCTGTATACTGACTTTTCAGCCGTGAAAATACTATCCAGTGTGTCGAAGTAGTCATATGTTAATATATGTGGCCCTAGAAATGTTAATATAGATTCCAGAAGTTCTACTGAAGAACATATACACTGGATTAGAAAATCTTTTCCAAGACATAACTAAACCTAAGTGAAATAATATATATTTCCTAATACTCTTAATTTTCTTGTCTCCAAAATCCTATCCTCAGGCTAAAGCTCTTTGAGAGCTATTCAGCAAGTTTAATACACACATTATATATTAGTACTTATTATAATTATATAGTACTTGAAAATCTTTGAAAGTGTATACCAAGGTTCTTAGTTGTATAATCAATTCAAATTGATTTTAGAGTGAGCAAGAGTTCCTAGATTAAAAACAAGTTGAAGGTCATAGAAAAGATAATGCAACTGTCATTTATTAAGATTAATGGAACATTTCCCAAAATAATCACCATAGGCTCACACTTGGTTCAATATCTATATTATAATTCTAGAGATGAAAACACATAATGTCATAAGGAAGTGATCACACTCTAAGCTGTTGAAATCATCGAGGCTAAAATCAAAGTATTTGAGAGTTCAAAGGAGAATATAAGCAAACAAAACAGGGGAAAAAAAGAAAGGAAAATGATGAAATTTTAAATCTGAATATTTTTGTGTACTATATTTTAATGTGTTAATTTGCAGTGGAAGAAGGAAAATGACCTGGTGTTACATGTGGGATCAGTTTCTAATTAGTTAGATAAGCTTGGATAATACAGATTATAATAATGGTCTGTTAATAATAGTAATAATTATAATAAAAACAATAGTTGAGTTATTTCTGCTAGTCAGACATTATTAATCACACCGTGCGTTATCCCGTAGTTTTTCTAAAAGACTACCTATAATTTTATCACCGTTTTAAGGACGAGAAAGTCAAATTATGGAAAGCCAAAGTAACTTGCCCAAGTTCATACAGCTTGATAGTGGTGGACTGACAGTTTAAATTCAGATTGTATAACTCCAGGGATTAAACTCTTAAGTTCTAGATTATTTACCTCCTCGTTATTGAAGTTCTCTAAAGATCACTTTCTTCACTTATAGGTAGGAATTATAAATTTAAAGGCCTAGGACTACTGTGAGGTTCAATTTTCAATCAAAAAAAATATTTAAAGAATGCATCCAATGCACTGAGGATACCACTCACTTCTTAACCATTATGGTTTTGGTATACTGAGCAATAATAATAAGTAAGCAAATAATTAAGGTAAAGTGTGATAAATCATTCGTCATAGTGCTCCTTCCTTTATTCCCATACTCAATAGTCAACAATGTTTTTTTTTTTTTGGGGGGGGCTCTACTTCCCCATATATAAACCTAAAACCTTATCTGCTCTACTGCTAAAATCCTAGGTCAAGGCAAAATCAGTGTATCCTTCAGAGTACATAAAAAGATTTTTAACCCACCTACTTGCTTCCCAAGCTCTTGGCCCAGGACAGATTGATAGAGAAATGAAGAAGAGGCAGCTAGAGGAGATTTTGAGGGTTAGGTTCTAATAAGACTGTTGGAGAACAGTCCCCTCAAGGTCCTTCTAGTTGTACAACGAACCAAACTGACATGAGATAGATTAACAGGAGAAAATCAAATTTAATAGCACATGTATAAGGAATCAACAAGATGTGGAAATTCTAAGACAGGCAAGATGATGCTTGTATGAGCTAAGGAAAGGGGTAGGGGTAGGAGGATACAAAGAGGAGAAAGACCTTTAGCCAGGAAGGGGAAAGATTTTTGGAAAACAGAGGTTGCCTTATTGTGTAGATAAGTTTCTTAGATAAAGAGGAATCTCTGTTAACAGCTATATCTTCCAGAGGAGAGCTGGCAGTTGAGGTAAAGAGCTGCTTCTGATTGTGCTGGCTTTGGATTGCTTTTAACTCAAAATGATGTTCATGCCACAGTGGCCCTTCTTATGGCGGCTGCCCTTGGCCCCTACAAGAGTCTACAACAGCATCCTCCGCATGTTTAAGATTTAACTATGACACAGTTCAGGAAGGAGGATAGAGACTCTTTGAGGAAAGGTGAATCTTAATGTAAGGAGAAAGAGAAAATGTAGCATCTTACCAAAACCAAAGAATTTCAGTTTGTTGGAAGAAAAATAGGTCATAGGAGAAATGAAAGAGATTAGGTCAGATCATACAGTCTGGTAGGAGATATTGAGGATTTTGTTAATCATCTTCTAAGTTATGGAAATTTATCAAAAAGTTTTAAGCAAGAAAGAATGTAGTAAAGGCTGTGAAGTATTTCATTGTCTTAACTATGGTGTTCACAACATCTGAGGTATTCATATCATTTGCATTTAATGTGAGTTTTGATATTGTTAGGTTTAAGTCTATCCATGTACTGTTTTCTATTTTCCCAGTCTTATCTTTGTTCCCTTTATCCTTATAATGAATTTAGTTATGCTGCTCTAGGGTATTGCTGTCTCCACATGCATTCTGTTTGGCCAAGCAGCCTGTGGGGTCCTTTACCTGCATATAAGTGCATGACGGAGATAACAGCCTACCGAAACAGGAGCAAATGTAAATTCTAGATATGGCTTTTCCAGCAGCCCTTGTGATAATCTCCCCTGCCTCCCAGAGACTTCCCTTGTGTAGCCTTAGATAAAACCCCTGTAGAACTTCACCAAAGCTCCACTTTTTTTTTATTTGAATTGATTACTCTGGCCTTAAACCCAGAAGCACTCCACACAGACCCTAAAGAAGACCTGTGCTTCTCATCCTGCTTTTCTCTCTGCCAGCAACCTGCTTTGACTTCCCTGTGTGGCCCCTCAAGGCACACTGCGTTTTCTGTAGGACCTGCTCATTATAAACTTCTGTCCCACTTTCCCTTGTGGTCTTTTGTTGAACCAAGTCTCACTGTCCACTAACGAATGTTAATTGAACAGTCACAGCAATCCTCTTTTTCTGTCTTCTTATGGATTAATTTAATCAAACTGTGAATCCATTGTACCTCCTTTTCTAGCTTATTAGCTAAAACTCATTGTTTTGGCATTTAATGGTTGCTTGACATTGATAATATACTTTATCTTGTCACATTCTACCTTTGAGTGTTACTGTACCACTTCCCTATCTCTGCCCTCCTGGATTTGTGTTATTATTGTCATGCCTTTTACTTTTATGTATATTTTATTTTATTATTTTTTTTAATTTTTTTTAACGTTTTATTTATTTTTGAGACAGAGAGAGACAGAGCATGAACGGGGGAGGGGCAGAGAGAGAGGGAGACACAGAATCGGAAGCAGGCTCCGGGCTCTGAGCCATCAGCCCAGAGCCCGAGGCGGGGCTCGAACTCACGGACCGCGAGATCGTGACCTGAGCTGAAGTCGGACGCTTAACCGACTGAGCCACCCAGGCGCCCCTATGTATATTTTAAATCCCCCAATACATTATGATTTTTAAGTATAGTCATTTATCTTCAAAATAAAGTTAAGAAAAAAGAAAAATAAAGAAAAACATAAGAAAAAGAAAGAAAGAATGAGGAAAAAATCATATATATTTGCCCAAATAACTTCCATTTCTAGTGCTTTCATCCCATTTTACCATCTGGTTGTCTTTTCTTCCTCTGACTGAAAGAAAATGGCTTTTTTGTCATGATGGTCCGGAGGTGACGTCTAAAAAAGTCTTTTTTTCACACTTTTTGGAGAGATATTTTTACCAGCTAGATAGTTCTAGTTTGACTGCATTTTCATTCATGACTTTGAAGATACTACTCCATTGTCTCCTCATTTGCATATTTTCTATGGGAAGGAAATCATCCTCATTTTGCTTTTGTACATATGTATTGTGTTAAATACATGGTTGGATTAAATAAGATGTCTCGTTTGGGGCCATTTAAAAATTTTTCCATCACTGGTTTTTAGAAATTTGATTATGTTGGGGCTCCTGGGTGGCTCAATATCTTGAACAACCAACTCTCAATTACTACTCAGGTCATGATCCCAGGATGATGGGATTAGGCCCCACATCAGTCTGTGCTCTAAGCCTGGAAACTGCTTGAGATTCTCTCTCTCTCCCTTTGCCCCTCTCCCCCACTCACACTCTTGTTCTATCTTGCTCTCTCTCAAATTAAAAAAAAAATTGATTATGTTGAACCCTGAAGTACTTTCCTTAATGTTTCTTGTGCTTGAGATTTATTGAGATGTTTGAACTTCAATTTTTGTTTATTTGTTTGTTTAATTGAAATATGGTTAACACAATTTTACATTAGTTTTAGGTGTACAACATAGTGATTTGACAAACACTATACAACATGCTATGTTCACCATAAGTGTAACTACCATCTGTCACCACACAATACTATTACAGTACCATTGGCTATATTCCCTGTGGTGTACATTTCATCCCCATGACTTAATCATTCCATAATGGAAACATGTACCTCCCATTCCTTTTCACACATTTTCTCATCTCTATGTCTTCCTCCCCTCTGGCAACCACCAGTTTGTTCTCTGGATTTTGGGTCTGTTTCTGTGTTTGCTTTTGTTTGATTATTGGGTTTCTCGTTTTCGTCAATTTTGGGGAAAAACTCAGCAATTATATTTTGAATTTTTTTCTGTCCTTCTTTCCTCATTTCCTATTTTTTTGCCTCATAATGAGCAATTTTTCTTTCATGCCTCATATTTTTTTATTGGATATGAGACATTGGTGCTTTCATCTAGTTAGGTGTTGGATATTTTTTATACCTAACATCTTTTTGAGCTTTGTTCTAGGATGCAGCTAGATTACTTGAAAACAACTCTATCCTTTGAGATTACCATTTAAAGAGTTTTCAAGGAACAACAACAGGAGGTGTGTTAAGTATCTTTCATGGGCAGGGAGAGCTGAGTATTCTCCATGATGGAGGCAAGACCTTTTGTGTACTCTACTCAGTTTTCTGAGAATCGTAAGGCTTTCTATTCCTTCTGGTGGGAAAAAAGCACAATTTCTGGTGCCTGTAAGCACCAGCCACTGTTACTTTCAGTCATGTCCCTTGCTTTATTTACCAGTATTGGACATTTTCCGCAGGCCTGTACCGATGAGTTGTATGTTGAATACTGCAAGGATATCCTCTATAGATTTCAGATGTTTTTTGTTTATGCCGCCCCCCCCCCCATATTCTCTGATACTCTGATCTGCAAGATCTAACTGCCTAGAAAATTCTTGTTTCTCCTGATGCTCAGATCCACCTTTTCAATTCAGGGAATCTTCCTCGATCTGGATAGGTTCCCCCTTCTCTGCATGGTGAGCTGGAATCTCTATTGAGGCAGTAAGCTAGGGTGGTTTTCTGGCTGACTTCACTTGATTCACATCTCTTAGAACCTCCTTGTCCACAATCAGCATCTTAAAAACCGTTGTCTCAAATGTTTTGTCAGGTTTTTTGTTTTTTGGTTTTGTTTTTTTTTTGTTTTTGTTATTTCAGGCAGAAGGGTAATTTGGGTCCTTGTTACTCCATCTTGTCCAAGCCAGAAGTTCTTTCTTCTGGGTTTTAGCCAGGTAGACAACCATCTAGCTAAAGACTACACATATTTACCCTTATATACTGGTGTATCCATGTGAAGAATTACTGGTGGATGGGGTGAACTGAGTTATATGTGCACATTCTGATGACTGCCACTTACAGGGTTGCACCTGGATTCCCCTCATCCTTTCCCCCAGTTAGCTTGTAATGATGAGAACAAGAAAAGATGCCTGGACATTGAGAATAGCAGAGCTATTTAGGTTGACAATAGAGGGAGAGACAGAAAACCTCATACTTTGATAAAGCTACTGAATTCTTGAGTCTTGTTTTATAGCATAATAGTCTATACTCTAAATAAGAGAAAAAAGATGTTGTGAAGAAAACCTATAAACCCAAAGATTGTTGAATTTAAAGTCCTTGTGGAGAAGGTGCATTTGGGTGGCCCAGTCACTTAAACATCTGACTCTTGATTTCACCTCAGGTCATGATCTTACAATTCATGAGTTCCAGCCCCCTGTGAGGCTCTGCACTGGCAGTGGGGAGCCTGCTTGGGATTCTCTCCCTCTCTCTGTCTCTCTCTCTCTCTCTCTTCTCTCTTCCCCTACGCCTCTCATTCTCTCTCTGTCTCTCAAATAAATAAACTTAAAAAAAAAATAAAATCCTTGTGGAGAGGATATATAAATGGGGAAGATTCTGAAGCCCAAGACAGTGTTCCAGCTGGAGACATAGACTCGAAAGCAACCAACATGCAAATAGAAAATAAAATCATACTGTATGAATACACAGTGGTAAGAGAGAAAGGAATAGTCTAGAAATCTGAGACAGTAGTTCTCAAACTTGGCTCCTGAGTTTCTCCCTCAGATATTTGTATTGAATTGTTATAGGGTATGTTCTGGGCACCATGACACCTAGAAGCTCCACAGGTGGTTCAAATATGCAGCAAAATGGACCTCTGCTGCTCTAAAATGTATTAAAAGAAAAATATATTAAGGAGAAATAGAAGATGTGCTCACAGAGGAGACAGGGAAGGAATAGGGAATGTGATAAGAGGAAATCTAAGAGAAGGCATTGTTTTGAACCAATTTTGCATACAATAGACCCCAATAAATAAATGCTTGTGTTCCAATTCTGAATTTCGCGTGTTATCATATAGCTGGTTTGAGAATACGTTTTTAACCTAAAGCAACTCACCAGATCAGAACCTCAGTACAATCAGCTGTAAAATGTGGATAATATTACCCATTCAATTTCACCTCATCACTATATGGATGACACTGCCTTGCAAACTATAAGGTTGCACCATTCCCGAGTGAGGTATTTAGTCAAATTATATTCCACTACTGACTTCCTGACTTTCTAACTTTCTTAGGAAAATTACGTTTATATTTAAGAAAAGTGACTCAGGAAAGAGGAATTTAGGGAGAATATAAATGACAGATAATTGTTTGTGTTTCCTTTCCTTCCTAATGGCACAACTTCATCACCACTATGATTACTGTAACAGTTCTATTAATCATGGTTCTGATGAAATTGGCAGTTCTAGCAACAGAAGACAGTCTCGTTAGAAACAGAAGGCACTTCTCTCATTATTGAACTAACAACAAAGAACTCAAAAAATTTTGGGGGTAATGGCAAGACGAATCATTGTGGTTCATATGTAATAGATACTGGATACTGATCGGAGTATATTATATGATTTCCATTCCTTCCAGAGAGATTCCTGGTTTAGCCTTGGGGTAGAAGCATTAGAAGACACACTTACAGAACCTCTTTAAAGTTCAGAGTGACAAAAATTTTTTTAAAGAAAAAAATATACCATGGGGAATAACCCTGCCCAGAGAAAAGATTAAAAGGGCGACTTAGCAGGTTATTTACATCTCTAATTTCTGTGACTCCATTGGAATTGGAAGTAGCAAAGTGATCTTGAATATTCTGATTAAAACACTTACCGGGAGCAAGCAATTAAATCCCAAGTGAATCAATAAGTGGATAGCCATTTAAATGCAGTAAAATAAGGCTTGCATAATCATCTAAATATTAGATATCAAAGAGGAGAAGGCAGTGCAGCTATATAGGTATATTTGGAGAACACATCTAGATTTCCATGGCTTGATCTTCTGAGGCAGACTTAAAACAAATCTTGAACAGAAGATAGAAAAACTTACACCAGGATAAACTGCAGAACTGCATCATGGTAAAGTTTACATGGTGAAAGCTACCATTTTCATAGGTTGAGGAAGAAGCTTCAATTTAAAAAACGCTGATTGCACATAAGATACGGGATCTAAAAATCAAGGATTAAAAAAGAAAATACTTAGTCACTTGGAAAGTATATGATTAAACTGATGATTCGTATACTTGGAAAGTATATGATTCAACTTTCTCAATTTAATATAAAAATCTTGTGAAGTGGTTTGTTATTGGAATTTCTATCTTAACAGATTTATGTCTTTGCTCACTAATCCATCAATAATGTGTTATTAGATGTCTGTTTTATTGTGGTATATGTGAAGGTTAATTAAGGTTTTGCCTTTCAAAAACTTGCATCTCTATAGGACAGAAACAAAACGTGTATTTAATTATAAAATAGAGGATATAAAGTGATGTAGATCACATAATATAGGAGTAAAATTATGTAGGTGGGAGATGATATTTGCAAATTTAACAAATAATTCATTCATATCTAGAATATATAAAGAACTCTCAAACTTAGCAGAAAAACCAAACAGTGAAATTATAAATTAGGCAAAATCATGTACAGATACTTCAGTGAAGATGGTGTACAGATAGTAAATAAGGACAGGAAAAGATGTTCAACGTCATTAGCCATTACAGAAATACAAATTAAAGCCGCTATGTGATATTAGGTATTACCTATCAGAATGGCTAAAATAAAAATAACAATAACACAAAATTCTAGGAAAGATTAAGGAAAACTTAATCACTCATCATTAGTGGTTAGAATGTAAAATGATACAGCCCTCTGGGAAAGAGTTTGTCAGTATCTTACAGAACTAAATATACTTTTATCATATGACCCTACAGTCACACTCTTATGCATCTATCCCAGAGATGTAAAAATGTATATTCACACAAAAACCAACACACAAATGTTCATACCAGCCTTATTTGTAAACCCCAACCTGGAAATGACCTAAGTTTTTTTCAATTCATAAATGGTTAAACAAAATGTAATACATCCATATCATAGAATATATTATTCATCAATAAGGAGAAGTGAATGATTACTACACACAGTAACCAGAAGTCCCAAAGGAATTAAACTGAGTGAAAAAAAAACTAATGCTAAAAGGTTACATACAGTATGTTTCCATCTGTATAACATTCTTTAAATAACAAAATTACTGAGATGGTGAATAGATTAGTGGTTGCCAAGTGTTAGGGATGAGTAGGGAGGAAACTATGTAGATGGAAAGAAGTAATATGAGGGAGTCTTGTAATTGGTGATGAAACAGTGTTGTATCTTAATTGTGGTGATAGTTACAGAAATCCACATGTGTCATAAAATTGTATAGAACTTTATACACATCTATTCAACAAAAAATGGGTGAGTGTAAAATTGGTGAAATCTGCATAAAATCTGCAGATTATACCACATATCTGGTTTTTATATATAGTACTATAGTTTTTGCAAGATGTTACCATTTTGGGGCAACCGGATAAAAGGAATATGGGATTTTCCTCAATAGTTTTGTTTTGGCTTTTATTTATTTATTTTTTTACTACTTCCTGTGAATCTGTATTTCAAAATAAAAAAAATAAATAAATGATATGGTATTCAGAGTAAAGAAACAAGAGGTAATTTCATGAAAAAAAAAAGGAATGGAACTTTAAGAATAAGGATTTGGCTTGTTCAAAGTTTAGAGGGCTCCATGTTTAGGAGAGGGACCTTAATAAAGACTATATGTAGATGGAAGTGTTTAAAAGATGGAAGTCACATGAAGTAACTCTTTTGGAACAAGCTTAGGGTCAATGAAGTAGTGAGAGATAAGTGTTTTGGAATCTAGGTCAGGCTTAGACGTTATGGAGCTTCAAATGTTAGGATAAGAAGTCTGATACCATTAAGTCTGAAGCTGTTAGTCCTGGAAGGATTTTGAGATGTTAAGTAATATGATTAAAGCTATGCTAAATGGATTCAAGGTAAAGTAAACATAGGGAGGAAATGCATGAAGGCTATCTCAGTAGCACAGATGACAGATAATGAGATAAGTGTATTTACTAAACCAACATGTATGAGTATATGTTAGTATTATCATGAATGAAAGTGTTATTATTTCATAGAAGACAAAAGAGAAAATAAAAAACAAATGCATTTCTTTTAGCCTATGCTGTATAAATATATCACAGAGCAACGAATATTTCACTCACTTTATATTCATCTGTATTCTGTTAGAACATTTATTAGAATTTCTATCATTATTATTATTATTATTATTTATTATTATTATTTGAGAGAGAGAGAGTGTACATGAGCAGTAGAGGGAGAGAGAGAGAATCTTAAACAGGCTTCATGCTCAGTGCAGAGTGCTACACAAAGTTTGATCTCTCAACCCTGAGATCATGACCTGAGGCCAAATCAGGAATCAGATGCTTAAGTGAACCATCCAGGCGCCCTTAGAATTTCTTTGTTAATGTCATAAACTTGTAATAAATACGCATATTTTGTTGCCATAGGTAAATATTAAATTCATAGACTTTGAAATTAGTCTGGATATATCATCAAAATGTGTACTCCAAAATATCATTTATGTCCCTGACTTGGGAGTTACAGGTAGAGGGATAGTGCAGTTTTTGAGAAACCAATATTAATATCTTATTCACCTTTTGGTTTTTTAGATAACACACTCTACTTTCAAAATATTATGTAAAATAAATACTAACAAACTGAAGAATACTCTACCTCCCTCCCTAGCACCTAAATAAGGACTGAACTCATTAAATTCAAACTCTTTCCTTCTCCTTATTACAGATCAATACTGGATGTAAAACTATAAATCTAGTATCTTTTAACTTTATTATATTTAAGATAATTCATTCCCTTTCCCCAAATCTTAACGTATACATGTAGGCTTCTGCAGACCACTGAACATAATCTGTGTTATATCCTGAAGCAACTACTTGAAGGGAAATTATAAGTCATAGCACAAACTAATCCTTTGTCACAATTGAAAGCACAGTTGAAAGAATGAAATTCTGCATGAAATCCATACTGTATATGAGGTATATGGATAAACATCTGCCATATACACATATGTAATATATATATATATATATATATATATATATATATATATATATATATTTTTTTTTTTTTTATGGATCATTCTTCCCCCTTAAGGAAGCAGAATTTGCCACCCCAGAATAATGCCTCTTTCACATAAAGATTGTTTTGAGCTGATTTTTAAGAAATAGCAGCTACAGAAAAGGTTTTGAAAAATGAGTAGAAGTTACCCTTTTGTAAGAGACATTAAGTATTTGTAAGGGTGTCTCCCTCTTGGTACCAGGAAGAAGAGGATAATCAAATCTCCAGAAATTCTTACCAATGGAGAAGGCAGGAATTTAATCCTATAATAGTCATACATATGCTTTGTCTGACAACCTCCCACACATGGCTCTCATGCCCCTCAATATTTTTCTTTGGTCTTAAACCAGAGATCGCATTTAAAGTAATGACTTGGGTCATTTCAGGTAGTTACTCAGTTTTCCTGGGTCTCTCTCATGTATGTTGGAGATAAACATGTTATTATACTTCTGTTTGTTTTTGTTCTGTTGATCTATCCTTGTCTAAAGGTCAGGGTGGGTGGAGCGGGTGAGAGATCTCAGCCAAAAATTTAGAAGAGTAGAGAAAAAAATATTTTTCCTCCCATACAAATCAAACCTGAGATTCTCCCCATTTCATACCTGAAGAGAAAAATGCCGTTAATGCAGAGAAGTAAAATCCTTGAAAACTTTTCAACCTCTGTTCTCATTTTGTCTCATTAATCCTGAACTATATGAGCCTAAACAGAACAAGTGTTTTTCCTAATATTTACCTTCTTGAGGCTTGTTAATAAATAGCTAAACAAGCTAGAGGGAATAGTAACAAAATATTACTTACCAATGTAAGCTTTTTAAAAACTCAGAATGTTGCCAAAAGAAAACCATTTATAAACATTTTGTTGCATATAAATTTAGAAACATGAGTTTGAGGGCATGGATTTGAGTTGAGAAAACTTGTCATCTCTTTTCTTTTATTTACCGAGAATAGTGATATTTCAGACACATACTTTGAAACCAGTTTGAAACTTCTTTGGCTTAAGAAGTTTTAAATATGAAGACAGGAGGTTTGGTAGTAGAATTAAAGAAATTAAAACAAAACAAAACAAAAAAAGCTGCAATGATTAACTTAGGACTTACAAGTTGAATGTAACGAGTAGGCAGATAAGTATAAGAGACCTAGAAATGCAAGATATACAGAGTGACCTGAGATGAAAGCATGGATCCAGAAAAAAAACATTCTATAGACATAGGCCCAACCATGATGTTTTGGGTGTCTGAGTGTGATATTTACATGAATGTTTCCTTCAATATTGCTTTCCTCAAATTACGACACTTACAATGTCATTAAAATTAATAATCTGTAATATAACCCTGCAAAAATAATTAGAACATTGAGTATCCAGATAACTCATATTTCTTCAACTAAAAAAAATTACTTTATTTCTATTAAGGTTTTATTTCTTTTTTCATTGTTTTGGGATAATTATGTGAAATAGTTCTGCACATGCTGTAAAGTAGGCTTGTTCTAAAGCCTATATCAATACAAGGACGTGGGTATAAAGTAGTCTATCTCCAATGTAATCCAAGGTGGTACAAGTGAGAGAATAGTAAAGTTAGACAGGGAATGGAGAAAAGCCAAGAACATATATAAATGAGTAGATTATCATTGTAAGCAACAGAGCTCAAACACATTGGGAGCCAGATAAGAAACTATGTGGAACACACCTTCGAGTTGTCCTACAAAAGGATGGGTATGCTGTTGTTGGAAGGAAGAATTTAACTACCCTTCAAGGTCCTTCTGGCTGGACTAAGAACCAAATTGACCTGAGACAGATTAACAGGAAAAAAATCAAATTTAGTAGCGTATGTACGGGGAATCCACACAGATATGGATATTCCAAAGACAGACCACATGATGCTTATATGGGCTAAGGAGAGGGGTAGCAATCTGAGGACACAAAGAAGAGAAAGACCATTAGCAAGAAGGTGGAAGGAGATGTTTGGAAAACAAAGCCTGCCCTATTAGGCAGATAAGTTTTTAGGTAGAGGGGGAACTCTGTTAAGAGCTCTCTCCCTAATATAAGCAGGCAGTTGAACATGATAGTTTCTTCTGAATCTGCTGGATTTTGATTGCTTTGAACTCAAAATGATGTTAATTCCAACATGGCCCATCTTGGGATGGTCTGCCCTTGGCTTCATATTGGTGAAGGTTGTCCTTGGGCCACTGCCTCCTTCAGTCTTATAGATTCCACTTGGGCACAGCAAGCCGTCTCCTGAAGTACATGAGGAAGACTTCCCCCAAATTCTTAACTAAGGGGTGGAATAATGCAGGCATTCAGTAGGAAGCTATCAGCATGCCCAAACTGTGTGCCTCTACCCCTACCACAACTTCCGGTAACTCACATGGGCCAAAAGGATATGGGAGAAGGGCATCAACAGTATCTGCTACAATTGATGATTCTACATTTAAAGTCTAATATCGAATCACCAGGTGTTGGAAATCGTATGTTTGCTTTCTTAGAGGAAACTCTTCAGTTTAATCATGTCATCTGTAAAATCAGTGATAATTGGATAAATCCAAGGATTTCTTTTTTTTTTTTTTTTTTAACGTCATTGTGTAGGCAAAAAGTTTCTAGGAATCTGACCACACATTCAATTTTGGTGTGTGAGACTGAGGTTTGAAGAACTTATAAGTTTCTCTGGGAAGGTAACGAAGAAATACAATAAAAGCAATTTTTTTTACTTAATCCTTCTTGAGTCATAAATGTCTAGTCTAGCACATCTTGATCAAAGGAATCAACTTTGTGCTAGAAAAATCTGCCTACTTTTACTGTTTTTTTGAAATGTTTATTTATTTTGAGAGAGAGAGACAGAATGGGGGGAGGGGTGGAGACAGAGGGAGAGAGAGAATCCCAATCAGGCTCCATGATCAGCTCAGCCTGAGAGCCCAACACAGGGTTCAACCTCACAACTGTGAGATCGTGACCTGAGCCAAAATCAAGTCAGACACTTAACCAGCTGAGTCACCCAGGCACCTTGCCTACTTTTACGGTTGTAGAAAACTGACTTCTGTGCTCCAGAGCCAAAATATGTAACACAAAAACAAGTTTAGGTATAAAGGAGAACAATAACTTTTTTGCTTTTCCAGGCAAAAGAGACCAGAGGAAGGGGCTCAGGATTTTATAGGGAAATACACGATCCAGTTGGCTTCAACAGGAATTGTGTGTATGCTGCCATCCTCTTTCCTCATGTTTTCAGGATGGTACTGAGTTCCTGAAACAAAAACTTAAGAAGGGAGGGGGAAAAGTTTGCAGAAGAGAGGCAAAAGGTTACAAAGTTTAAAATTGATCCTCCCTGAAGCATTAATGCAGCCATTTTGATTTTTGTTCAACTTTATGCTTTTAAGCAGTTTCATCACCAAGGAAGTTAAGTACCTCATTGTACTGAATTTTCTTAAATTTAGTGAAAAAAATGTTATGAAAAACTGGTCAGAATTATATTCAAGAAATAGAAATCAATATAACATTTGCACTATGCAAGAAGACATATAGGAATAATAGGTAAAACAGGTATATGTGTTATTCAGCTTGAACTCTAAAAATATTCATAATACTTTAGGAGTAGAAAAGTTTACCCTTCTTCCCTTTTAGGTTCTTTGGCTGGTCTAATAATTAAATTGATATAAGACAGATTAACAGGAAAAAAACCCAAGTTTATTAACATGTATACCTTCTTGTATATCTGGGAGAGACTCAGGAAAACCTAGTAACTCTCCAAAATGGCCCAAGGTGTCCCTTTAAATACCATCATCAACTAAAGACAAGAAGATGTTGGGAGTGGGGAGTCAATTATGGGAGGATGCCAGGAAAAACAGTAACAAGGGTAAGGTGCTTATGTAGATTTAAACTGTGGTCTTCTCCATTGGTAAGAGTTTCTAGAGGTTGAATCATCCCCCGTCTTCCCAAACACAGCTGGGACGGCACCCTTACAAATGGAGAGTTCCTTTATAAATGTACCTGTCTTTTACAAAAGGGTAACTTCTGCCCAGTTTTCAAAACTTGCCCTGGGTCTACCTTTTCTTAAAAATAACAGTTAAAGGGGCGCCTGGGTGGCGCAGTCGGTTAAGCGTCCGACTTCAGCCAGGTCACGATCTCGCGGTCCGGGAGTTCAAGCCCCACGTCAGGCTCTGGGCTGATGGCTCAGAGCCTGGAGCCTGTTTCCGATTCTGTGTCTCCCTCTCTCTCTGCCCCTCCCCCGTTCATGCTCTGTGTCTCTCTGTCCCAAAAATAAATAAACGTTGAAAAAAAAATTAAAAAAAAATAACAGTTAAAATAATCCTCATGCCAAAGAGACACATTTTGGGGTGGCAAATTTTGCTCCTCGTCAACACTTTCTACTTAAAATGAGAGAATGTCTGTGTTCATAAGATTGCTAGGTACTCTTTAAACTATGGGATTACTCTATTTCTTTGAATTCAATAGGAAGAGCAGAATGTTCATCAAGGCAAGTAGGAAACTTCATGCACAATTTCTGTCATTTTAATGGAAATTCTGTCTTTAACTCCCCTAGTTTTCAATAAGCACATCTCTTAAGATGCTTTAATCTATTTAATTGTTTTTGAAGTTTGATATTTCTTCTATGAAAATGGCTTTGCTACTGAGTTGTTTTTATTCAATTCTGAAGACGTGAAGCATAGCCATTTTATTCTCATTTTAAGCAAATGTCTTTTAAAAATACATCAAAAAGGCAAATACCATTAATGAATAACACTAGACATTTGAAAATCCAATAAAATGTAATAAGCATGTTGGTTTCAAGTATAAGAATATACATATGTATGTCTCTATTATACATTTGTATCTTATGTATCCTTCAATATTAACACATTCATGGTTTTGCAAAAACAAAATAACTAATGAGAGTTTGGAAAAAGAGAATAGGTTTTAAAAAGGAAATAATCAAAACAGGCTATGACCATTTTTTTTTTCAAAACAAAAGGTACAAATTTCTTGATTTAAAAGACTTTGAGAGTCACCTGGGTGGCTCAGTTGGCTGGGAATCTGACTTTGGCTCAGGTCATGATCTTGCCATTCATGGGCTTGAGCACCACATCAGGCTTTGTGCTGACAGCTCAGAGCCTGGAGCCTGCTTCAGATTCTGTGTCTCCCTCTCTCTCTGCCCCTCCCCCACTCATGCTCTGTCTCTCCCTCAAAAAGAAACATGAAAAATATTAAAAAAAAAAGACCTTTGATTACCAGTATTATGGTGGGAATGAAAAATGATACTGCCACATTGAAAAACAGAATGACAGCATCTTCTAAAGTTAAACATTTATCTACTCCTAGGTATTTATTTAAGAGAAAGAAAAATACATGTCTACACAAAGATGGGTATGTAAATGTTCACAGCAACTTTATTGAAAATACTCAAAACGCAGAAACCACCCAAATGCACATCAACTTGTGAATGTATAAGCAAAATTTGTATCTCTGTGTAATGGAATACTATTCAGTGACAAGGAATAAACTACGGATAAAACATCAAATCAGTTGAAACTCAAGAGCTATATACTAAGTTAAAGAAGCCAGACATGAAAAACCATGGGCTTTTGTGAAATTCTAGGAAAATAAAAACTATGGTAACAGAACGGGGTGATTGAAATGTTCTAATTCATGAATGAAAGGCTATTTACATGATTTTATACATTTGCCAAATCAAGTAGAATTATACATTTAAAACTGAAGAATTTTACTGAATATTTATTTCACCTCAAAGAAGTAACTGTGCACCAAAGCATATCATCGTGTAATTTCAAAGCTTTAGGACAAAGAGAAAATACTAAGGGCTTCTGAAAAGAAAAATCAAAGCAAAACAAACAGAAGATATTCAAAGGATTAGTTTAACTGAAATTTAGAATTTTATGTAACTCTCATGTAACTAATTATTTTGTAACTAAATGATTTACCAATAAAAAGATAGAATAAAATTGTTTCCTGACTTGCAAAAAGCAAAAACAACATCAGATCAGTATCCCCTATGCACCTTCTCCAAAAAGATTCTGGCTGATGTGCTACAATTAGCATAATCCAAGAACATACTTAAATAGCTAATGTAGCAAAGAAGGGATCAAATATTGGAATATGGATTTCCCAATTCATGACCAAGGAGTTCCAGTCATTATAGTTGGGGTGATGGGGCTAGAGAGCAGCAATTTCTAACGGCAGCATGAGCAACTCGAGTTCTGATATGATATTAATTGGAATTTGTTCAAGGAAGCAGAAAGCAGTGTGTGTAATCCGTGTCAGAAGGATTTGAATAGATGGAGTTAGAGGCTAGCACATCTGTTTGGAGACATTAAGAAGTGATGGTCAGGAGGCATACTACTTAAAGGCTCAGCCTAAAAGGTTCTAAAATATTACATAAGCAGGAAGCCACTGATATTTTCAATTTAAGGAGGTTCTTGAACTTTCAGCTTTGTTGCAGAGAGACTGCTCCTTTGGACACCGTAGTGCTCCTTGCATACGCCCAAGCATTTGGCTACAACAACCTGCTTAACTAACATCGTGTCCTTGCCTTCCCTTCTGCCTTTGAAATCTTACATGAGTACTTACTGGCTCATTCTAACCTGGAACCATGTAAGTAAAAAGATATTGAGAAATGTAGGTCTCAGCTTCTCTTCTGAATAGTAGAATAGAGGTTTGAGGCATTAGTAGTGATACAGAATTAACAGAACTGATATCGTCAAGGAAAAAAATAATTGCCATCAGAAAAATTTTCTTTTATGTTAGAAATAGAGTTAGAAGTTACATTTGAAAGTCGATCTCATTCAATGAATAGAAAACAAATGAAAACAAGAAATTAATGATTAACTCCAAGGAAAGCAAAACTTGTCCAAGAAATGAAAAAAATAATTGCATTGTACTCTAAGGCGTAGCTTGAATTTAATGTCAGTCTGCAATATAAACATTACATTATGACTTAACCAAAAATTTATTTTTTATATGGACAATGGAGTGGAGAATATTATTTCTAGGTTGGTTGGGAGTGGCAGCAAGATGATACCCTAAATTCTCATCTTTCATAATAAGCACTAATAAATTATGTCTAACATTGGAAACAAAACAATAAAAAATAGCAACACCACTGCAACTTACCTGACATTTAGTAATCAACAGACATGCTGTCTCCAACATGGTATGGATCTCAGTCTTTGCCTATACCCCTTTGGGCATTGCATGAGCTCTTCCTTACATTATTTGTATGTTACTTAGAATTTGTTTTGCCAATACTTCATTACCCGATCCCAGTTATAGTTATTAATTCTTCATATTGCATTCCCTGTTATTTGTTGAAATTACTCCGTGGTTTCTGTATCTTTTTTCAATCTTAAGTGATATATTCATTAAGATTAGCTTTTTAAGATTAACTTTAAAGTATAAAGTGGAATTCCATTTTGAATAAAAATGGAATGCATTAAAACTCAAACGGCATAATGTTTTTCTGAAATCCAGATGTTTAAGCAAGAACAATCTAAGTTTTAAAAGAATATTCTTCATTATATTTCAAAGACATTTGAGAAGTATATGATGGGATAATAGAGCACATTAACATAATTACCTGTTTATTGTAGTACTGCCCAAAGTTGCATAAGGAGACATAAATGTGCATCATCTCCTTTGCTCAGTACAGGGAAAAGTAATAATAAGAGTAATAATAATAATAATAGCAACAACAACAATAATAATATTCCTGGAGTCCTTTAAAAAAAAAGAACTAATGGGGTACCTGGTCATTCAGTCAGATGAGCGTCTGACTCTTGATTTCTGCTCAATCATGATCTCCTGGTTTGTGAGATTGAGGCCCCTGTCAGGCTCTGTGCTGATAGTGCAGAAACTGCATGGAATTCTCTCTCTCCCTCTTTTTGTCTCTTCCCCTTCACCCCCCATCCCCCCAGCTGGTATACTCTCTCTCTCTCTCTCTCTCAAAATAAATAAACATTTAGGAAAAAAAGAAAAGGACTAGTATAAATGACAGATATTGTGTTGTGTAAGTTTCCCCTTACAGTCTATAATAGTTTGGAAAAACATAAGCAGTACATACTTAAGCTCTATTTGAAACTATATTGTTACAACAAAATTTTCCATCATACTCTTACTTTGGAGATTTTACTGCTTAAAGGTAATAAGCTTGATATTCTTCCCTGGTGTATTCAAAGACTGTCCAGTTGATTGAATGAGCTAATTGCTTTTCTTCCTGTCTTTTGGCATTTTAAATGGTTGTCTAACCTTCATGGGTTTTCATACTTCTTAAGGAGGAGAAGGAAAATTAGAAGACAGTAAAAATAAATACTGCAAACTTCAAAATTGTTTACGTCTACACTTCCTTGTACAGAATTCTAACTATGTCTTTAATGATGTCTAAAATTAAAACGACATATAAGTCGTTAATACCCTAGTTAAAATAAGAAAAATGTTACTAAAATATGGTTTAAAATTTTGAAGTATGAAAATTTCCAGTGCAATTTTTGTTCATAGGTATTAATTTTATTTGGAACACATAATGTTGTCCTATGTCAAAAAGTATATTTTATTTTTTATCTGATTTATTTATTAAAGCAATATTTATCAAATTAAAATAAATTGATCATTCCGTTAAAAATGTGTAAGGTCTATGTAAATAAGTTCGCTATGCAAGTAAATTATAATGGTTTACATACAGGTAGTATAACAGAATTATGGAAGTGGAAAATTAAGCAACTAAAACTATCTAATACTACAATTTGTTAAATAGGTCAAAAAAGATAAATGGTTTTCTCGGCTTAATATAAATTAATGACAAGAAAGCACCATAATTCATTTTCTTATTATTCCAGTGTTCGTTCCTTTATGTCACAATATCATGCATATATTCATTTATTGAATACATCTATTATGGGCTAAATTATGCCCTCCCCCCATAATTTATATGTTGAAGTCCTAATTCCCAGTACCTCAAATGTGACAGTGTGTATAGGTAGAACCTGTAAGGAAGCAGTAATTAAGGTAAAATGAGGTCATATGTGTGGGCCCCAATCCAATGTGACTGACTGATGTCTGTACAGGATAAGGAGATTAGGATATAGACACACATGCACGTAAAGGAAAGAGCATGTGAGACAGAGTGGACATTTGCAGTTCAAGGAGAGTGACCTTAGAAGAAACCAAATCTGCCAACACTTGTAGACTTTTAGCCTCCAGAACTTTGAGAAAATAAATTTCTGTTGTTTAAGCCACCCTGCCTGTGGTTCTGTGTAATGGTGGTGCTAGGAAATTACTATAATATCTGTATGCCAAATATCATGCCAGATGCAAAAATGCAAATAGGAACGAGATGCCTTTAACTTTTAGAAACATATTTTAGTGGGAAAAAGAAATACCAAATACATAATTACAGAATAATGCCAAAATAATGATATAAGTTATGAAGAAATCACTGTGTCAATATTTTTTAAGGCATGATTGTTGGAATGGTTGTACACGAAAAATTCTGGAAACTAATTCTGACAGTGACTACCTAAATAAGCAGGAAAAACAAACAAACAGACACTTGTTACTATATGCACAGAATTTATTAAAAACATGCTTCAAGACCTTATACCTGGAAAAGAACCCCTGTTATCTGGTCTGCTAATTACATCATGCTGTAATATCCCCGTTGAGAAGTAATGTAATTGCAAAGTAAAGCACTGAATTTCAGTTGTTTATAATACACTTTTTACAGAATTATTATAAGTAAACCGAAGAAAATGCACGTCATAATTCTCCAGTTTGACTGATAACCACAAAATGAGCACACATGTGTAACCCCCAGCCACATCCTTGCTAACACTTAGGAAACTTACCATGCTATCTCTCAGTCATCACACTTTCCAAAAGTGACCATAATTCTGACTTCATAATATTAGTTTCGTAGTTGAATTTTCCTAAAGATAATTATAGTATGTATTCTTTTGTGCCTGATACCTTTTGCTTAGAAAAATACCTGTGAGATCCAGCTATACCACTGCCTATATGCTAGTTCATTGGATTCTCCATTGGTAAACAGCAGCAATTCTCAAAATGTGCTCCAGGGATACCCCAAGTCCCCAATATGCTTTCAGGAAGAGTGGGAGGTTCAAATGATTTTCATAATACGACCAAAACATCATTTGTCTTCTTCACTGAGTTTACAATTCTACTATTAATGCAAAAACAATGGTAGGTAAAACTGGTGGCATCAAGTCAGGGGCCCCAAACTCTAGCAGTTGTCAATATATTCTTCAGAGCCACACGTGGAGGGAAGATATATGCATATGTCACTTATGAAGCCCTTCAGAAATCTGCAAAAATGTTACTAAAATTCTCACCCTTGATTACATGTCTTCTCACGTTGTATGTGACAAAATCAGTATGCATAAAGCATTTTGCTTCATATCAACATATGGTTATTGTCTTGAGGAAAAACACTTATGCATTTGTATTATTATGAACAGGCATTTGACATTGCTGACCCCCTGAAAGGGTCTTGAAGATCATAAAATGTTCCCAGACTAATTTCAAGAATCACACTCCTAGAAGAACTCCTAAAGACAATAACAACTCAATAGGTAAGGGTAAGAATCAACAGGGCAAATAAAAAGGTTCAAAAAAAATTTTTTTATTTATTTTTGAGAGAGAGAGAGAGACAGACAGAGCATGAGCAGGGGAGGGGTAGAGCGAGAGGGAGACACAGAATCTGAAGCAGGATCCAGTCTCCGAGTTGCCTGCACAGAGCCGAACACGGGGCTGGAACTCCTGAGCGGTGAGATCATGACCTGAGCCAAAGTTGGCCGCTCAACCAACTGAGCCACCCAGGTGCCCCAAATAAAAGGATTTTTTAAGTAATCTCTTGGAAGCCAGGAAAATACAACAACAACAACAACAACAACAACAACAAACCAAAGAACAGATAGAGAAATTTTTTTAAAAAAGTAAAAAAAAAAATGTGATAGATTTAAACCCAGCATTAACAGAAAGTAAGTTAATTGTAAATGTGTTAAAAACTCCAAATAAAAGGCGGAGATTGGTACATTGAATTGAGAACTGAGAGTAAACTATATACTGTTTTTAAGAAAGTCATCTTAATTATAAACAGGTCAAAAGTTTAAGGAGCAGTTTTACTAAAATAAAACACACACACCCTATTAAAGAATAGTAAAAATATACCTTACAATCATTATTCAAAAAAATCTGATTTAACTATATTAATACCAAACAAATTAGATTTCAAAATAAGGTATGTTAATTGGGAAGATCAAGTAAATTTTTTCAATGACAAGTTCTTCATCAAGATGACTTAATACTCTTAAATGTGTATGTGTCTAATATCAAAGCTTTGAAGTAACTGTAGCCAAAACTGAAAATTGAAAGCAGAAAGGGAAAAATCTACAATTTAAGGTTGAGATTTCAAGAAACATCTGTTAGTAGTTCAGAGAACATTTATAGAGAAAACAAATAAGGATATAAAAGATCCGTATTATATTAACAACCGTTTTCCCCATTGATATTTACAGAACATTCTACCCCAAAACAGAAGAATGTACATTCTTTTCAAATGCAAATAAATATTCATCAAGATATAACATACACCGTATTTTGTTGAATTTAAAAGGACTAAAATCTTCCATAGTATATTCTTTGACCACCATGGAATAAAGTTAGAAATCAGTAAATTAGACACTGATAAAATCTCCTAATACTTGGACATTTTACAACGTACTTCCAGGAGACTTCTACTCCTGAGAAGATGGTAGATATCCTACTCCTTCCATAAAGTATAACTAAAACCTGGCACATCATATATAAAACAAACATAAGAAGGTTGTAAGTGGTGAAAGAAGAAAGCAGACCAGATAGGGACCTTAGAAAGAAAGAACAGTATGATGATGAGCACCCTGGGCTTTTTGTCCAATATATACCACCCTTAGAACTGAATAAGTCAGCCAACTGGAAATGTCAAGGAGTGCAGGCAAAAACTCCAACTAAAAGGTTAGGGAAAGACTAGGAAAGGGGCAACCTAGCAAGAGAAGAAATCTTTATATAATAACTACCTACTCCAGCCAAATCCTGATATCAAACAATAGCAACACAACAACAGCAACAAAAACAAAAACAGCAACAAAAAACGAAAAACAAAAAAACACCTATGGCTCCATTCCCACCACACTTGCAAAAGTTGAGTAGAAAGTCTTGACTTTCATCCTCACAAGGATGTTGTAAGACACCATAAAATCATGATGTCAAGGAAGGCCAGCTACAGAGCTGAGACTTATATTACCACCAGATGGTAATAAGTACTCCTACTCAGCAGTGTCAGTGAAAATCAATCATATTGAGAACATAAATTTCCAACTCATCTGGTAGTAATTAGGTGCCTATCTAAATCAGGGTAGATTCAGAGGAGGCCATTGGAGAATTAGGAATTTCACCATCACCTTGTGGTAACAAAGCAACTTGGACCACAATGTCAGTAGAGTCTGGGAAACCAGAACTCACGCTACTGCCTAACAGTAATAAAGAGCCCCCTTGAGTGTCAGTGGAGAATAAGTAGGAAAGCTGGACTTCTCTTTCTTTCTGGCAGTAATAAAGTTTTATTACTACCTACCCTGTTGGAGGAGTGTCACAGAAAGCATGTTAAAGTTTAAAGATGATAAGTATGCCTGGGTGACTCAGTCTGAGCCTCTGACTTCAGCTCAGGTCATGATCTCCTGGTTCGTGGGATCCAACCCTGCTTCAGGCTTTCCGCTGTCAGCGTGGATCCCACTTTGGATCCTCTGTCTCTCTCTCTCTCTCTCTCTCTCTCTCTCTGCTTCTCTCTCTCTTTCTCAAAAATAAATAAATAAATAAATAAATAAATAAATAAATAAATAACATTATGAAAAAAAAGTTTACAGATGATAATAGTGTCTCATGCCATAATACAAAAATATCAAGCTTTCAATTATAAATTGCTCATTATGTCAAAAACTAGGAAGATCCCAAAATTAATGAAACAGATGACCAATAGATGTCAACACTGAGACTTCAGAGATATACAACTTCTCTGAAAAATATTTAAAGAAGTTATGATAAAAATGCTTAAGCAATTGCAAAAAGGCTTGAAACAAATAATAAAAGTAGAATGCCCTAGCAAAAACACAAAACATCTCATCAGAGAAATAGGAAATATAAAGAAGATCCAAATGGGAATTTTAGGGAAAATATTCAATTACCAAAATACAAAAGGTCTGTGAATGGAAGGGTCAGTGGATGGGCTCAATAGTAGAATGAAATGGTGAGAAAAATGGATCTGAACCTGAAGATAAAACAATAGAAATTACATAATCATTGTGAGACTACAGCAAAAAAATCAAATTTTATGTTATCAGAATCCTGGGAAAACAAGAGCAAAGACTGGGGCAGAAAAATTACTTGAAGTAACAAAGGGGAAAACTTCCTAAATTTGGCAACAGACATAAACCTACTGATTTAAGAAGCTGACTAAATACCAAACCTAAAGATATTCATGCCATCAAGATTTAATTTCTGAAATGACATCTTGACTATAGAGGAAAGACAAAATGAGAGCAAGTATCCTTCAGAAACAACAAAGGCCAAGGAAGTGGCATAATATTTTTCAAGTCCTGGAAGAAGAGAATTACCAAATCAGAATCCTATATCTAGTGAAAAAATTCTTCTGGAATAGAAGGGAAATCAAGGCATTAGCACATAACTGTAAACTAAGAGAGTGTGTCACCAGCCGACCTAATCTAAAAGAATGGCTAATGGAATTTCTCTAAAAAGAAATGAAATATAAACATGAAGGAAACATGTAATATTCTGAAATAAGAAAAGAATAAGAAAAAATATCAGCACACACAAATACCTTTCTTCTCCTTATGAGTTTTCTAAATTATTATTGACATTGGATCAAAAATTATACAGATTGATTTTGTTCTAAATGTATAGAACAAATATTTAAGAACATTGTATTCTAAAAGGGAGAGAGTAAAGATGTAAACAGATATAAAATTTCTGTGCTTCACTTGAACTGGTAAAATGAGGACACCAGTAGACTGGCAAATTATGTATATATGTTGTCATGCCTAGAGCAACCATCAAAAAATTCTATATAGGAAAGTACATAAATACATGAAAATATAGAAAAATAGAAATTAAATTTCTAAAAAAAATGGTAATGATCATGAAAGCAGGAAAAAGAAAAAAGTGCCACAGAGAATAAAAAACTAAAATGATAGACTGAAGACCAAACTTATCAATAATTGTGTAATATAATTAAATGTAAGTGGTCTCAATTCACCAAATAAAAGATGGTTTGGCAGAGTGGATTTAAAAAACTTGACCCAATTATTGTCCATCAACAAGAAATTTAACTGAAGTACCTGATATAGGCAGATTCAAAGTAAAGGATGGATAAAGCTATATCACGTAAACTTGAATCAAAAGAAAATAAGAGTGACTACAATATTGGAAAAGTGGATTTCAGAGCAAAAAAGAAGAAATTACCAGAGACTGAGAGGGACACTACAGAGAGATAAAGGAGTAAATCTACCAAGAAGACAGCATTCCTCAAAATGTATGCACCAAACACGAGAGCTGCAAAATATGTAAAGCAAAACTGGTCAAACTGAAAAGAGAAACACAGACATCCACAGTTATGGTTGGAGACCTCAGCATTCCTCTCTGAACAATTTAAAGACCAACTAAACAGAATGTCAGCAAGTACATATAAAAACTCAACAATACTATCAAACAACAGGATCTAATGAAAATTTCTAGAACGGGCTAGCTGACAACAGAATACACATTAATTTCAAGTGCGTACAAAACATGTAGACTTGTTCCTTAAAACTTTAAAGGCACAGAAATCATACAGAGCATATTCTTCAGTCACACTGTAATCAAACTAGAAATCAATAACAGAAAGATAAGAAAATTTCCAAATACTAGAAGCTAGAATACACACATAAAAATAATCAATGGGTCAAACAAGAAGCATCAATGGAAATTTCAAAAATGCATTGAAGGGCACCTGGGTGGCTCAGTCGGTTAAGCGTCCAACTACAACTCAGGTCATGATCTCGTGGTTTGTGAGTTTGAGCCCCACATCGGGCCCTGTGCTGACAACTCAGAGCCTGGAGCCTGCTTTGTATTCTGTGTCTCCTCCTCTCTCTGCCACTCCCATGATCATGTTCTCTCTGTGTCTCTGAATAATAAATAAACGTTATTTTTTTTCTTTAAATACATTGAGATGATGGGATGCCTGGGTCAGTCAGTTAAGCCTGGGGCTTCAATTTCAGCTTGGCTCATGATCTCAGGCTTCATAAGATTGTGACCTGCATCCAACTCTATGCTGGCAGTGTGGAGCCAGCTTGGGATTCTCTCTCTCCCTGTTTCTCTGCACGCACCCTCGATAAATAAATAAACTTAAAAAAATACTTTGAGATGAATGAAAATGAAAAGGCAGCATACCAAAATTTGTGCTACACAGCTAAATCAGTGCTGAGAAGGAAATGTATAGCAATAAATGCAGACATTAGAAAAAATGAAAAACCTCAAATAAATCATGTGCACTCCCACTTCAGAAACACAGAAAAAGATGAATAAAATAAACCCAAGGCAAACAAAAGGAAGGAAACAGTAAAGATGACATCAGAAATCCCTGAAATAGAAAATAGAAAAAAATAAACATTGGAAATCAGTCAATGAAACAAAGAATTCATTATTTGAAAAGGTCAATAAAATTGATAAACATCTAGCAAGACTGACAAAAAGAACAAAGTAGCAATATCAGGAATGAAAATAGGATATCAAGACAGATCCTGCAGACATTAAAAGGATAAAAAGGGGGGCAGTTAGGTGGCTCGGTCAGTTAAGCATCCAACTTTGGCTCAGGTCATGATCTCACAATCCTTGGATTCAAGCCCAGTGTCAGGCTCTGTGCTGACAGCTCAGAGCCTGGAGCCTGCTTCCGATTCTGTGTCTCCCTCTCTCTCTGCACCTCCCCCATTCATGCTCTGTCTCTGTCTCTCTCTCTCTCTCTCTCTCTCTCTCTCTCTGAAAAATAAATAAAAATTAATTTTTTAATTAAAAAAGGATAAAAAAGAAATACTAACAGCATTTCTAAAACACATAAATGTAACAACTTAGACAAAATGACTTATTCTTTGAAAAACTTTTCCACCACCCACCCAAAATAAAATAGATAATTTGAATAGCCTTATAGCTATAAAGGAAGTGGATTTGTAATTTAAAACTTTCCCTGAAAGAAATCTCCAGGTCCAGAGAGTTTCCATGAAGAATTCTACCAAACTTTTAAAGAATGAATACAAATTCTATACAATTCTTTCAGATATTTAAAGAGGAAACACTTCTTAATTGATTTTTTGAAGCTATTATACTAATACTTTATACCCCACAAAGATGTCCCCCTCATCCCTAGAGAGTAATGTCATTTATGAATATAGACACAAAAATGTTTAACAAAATCTGAAACTATACAAAATGTGACAATTATATACCATGATCCAATGGGGTTACTCTAGGGATGCACAGCTGGTTCAGTAGTTACAAATTATTTAATGTCATTATTAATAGGCTAGAAAAGAAAAATGACATGACTATATCAATCTAAGCAGAAAAATTATGTGAATAAATTTAGCACTCATTTATGATAAAAACTCTAGAAAAATAGGAATAGAAGTGAACTTCCTCGACTTGATCAAGAGTTTCTACAAAAAACCTACAGTTACCATTACATTTAATGGTGAAAGACTGTCTAGTAAACCAGTCATTTCAGCATAATCAGGAAAACCATCAAGTTGACCAGAGATATAGTAGTCATTGATCCTGCATAGTTTTGCAGTCCCCTTCTACTCTGGGGTATAAAAATGCTGTAAATAACCTCCTCTATTTTGAGACTATGAGAGGCGAGGCAAGGTTTTGAGACACTGAATATTTTACCTAGAGCGACTTTGAAATGTCATCCAAAAGAGGTTGTTTCAGTTGTGGTCGAAAGTTGTATTCCTATTCTATTGCTATTGTAACGATTTACCAAAAACTTAGTGGTTTAAAACAGCACAATTTCATCACTTTACAATTCTGAAGTTCTGAAATCCAAGATGAGTTAGTAGGCTAAAATAAGGCATCGATGGAACTATATTGCTCCTGAAACCTCCAGGAGAAAGTTTGCCCTTACTCTTTTTCAACTTCTAGAGGCCGCCTTCATTTGTGGGTCCACAAATGAATATGGTCCATTCCCCCACATTTGAAACCAGTAGTGTAAGAACTTCAAATCTTTCTCACTGGTTCCAACCCTTCTGTCTCCCTCTAAAAAGGACCTTTGTCATCCATTCTATGAGCCCACTGGTTAATCCAGAATAATCGATTGCAAATTGCTTTATCTAATCATATATGGAAGTAACTTTTGCCATGTAAAGTAACATATGCACAGGTTATGGGAATTGAGATATCTTTGAGGAAAGGCATTATAATGCCTACCATAAAAAGTTGGAATAAATCAAATATATACAAAAAAAATTATCACATGGACCAAAAGTTAGCATTGTTATTTACTTATTTATTTTTCCCCTTATCAAAAAGGAGGCAAATCTTTTAGAAAAGAGAAACTACATATTTCTCAGCATATGTGAGAATACAGATTTTCTCATTCCATAAGTATAGCAAAACAAAACAAAACAACAAAAATCCTCCACAAATTTCTTTTGCATTTTTCACAATATACAGTGTGACTAAAATATAAAAATAACACATTCTTTCTCTTCTTCTCTCATTCTCATCCTCTCTCCCTCTTTGCCTCTCTCTCTCTCTCTCTCTCTCTGTCTTGTCTCCGTCTGTCTTGTCTCTCTCTCTTTCTCTCTCTCTCTCTCACACATACACACACACACACACACACACACCCACACACACACACCCCCAAGAACAAAAGAAAAAGGTTTAGTCCTGATAGAGTTTAGGGTTGAAATTATGTTTCAGACAAATTCACTCAACATTACAAGTTTATGAAATAATGAGGCCATTGGTATTTATCAAATTCATTCAATGTAAATGTATACGTAAGGAATCTACTCTGCTGAAAATTGACTAGACAATAAAGGGATACACGAATGAATCAAGTCTGATATGATAGTGTAGTTAAATAAACAAGAATTCTTCTCAATAATTATATTACCAGGTAACAATAGCTCAGCACAACAAGGAAAGTTAAAAATTTCAGGTGAAGGAGGGATTACTTTGTGTGAGTAGTAATAGTCAAGATTATATAAGATCAAGATTCTGTGATCACTGAAAGAGTTATGAGTCAGTGATTTACTAAAACCCCAGGTTCTCTTTACATTTTCTTACATTTGTTGTGTATTTACAGTGTTTTGTAACAGAGACATAACAAATAAAGTTCCTCTCAGCATTGTTTGCTAATTTTTTTGGAAAAAAATACTTTGCAGTTACTGTTTTTTTTTTTTTTGAGCACAACAAACTTTTAATTTATAGGTAGCTATTTAACAACCATATGTTTTACAGAATAATATGGTTATTATATTAATTTAAAATAAATACATAGAGTTTATTGAACCTAAGTTCAATATAGGTTCTTTGGTCTGCTGATTCCAATATTTAGCTGCTCTGTAGGTAAGTTTCTGAGTCATTGCTTCAGCAGTCATTCTTAATTGTCTACCCAATGTCTGTTGTTCCCTTTTGTTCTCACTGAAAACACCCCATTGAAGTACCTAGGTGCACAGCTCAAAATACACACTTTTTACATTCTCTAACAGCAAAGTTTCATCATGTTATGGAATTGTAGACATTAATATGCAAGCAGAATTCTCCAAGAGGCTTCAGGGAGAGGTTTAGTGTCTCCCTGATAAAACGTTTCACAAATTCCTCCTGTTTGCCTTCTTCTGTCTCCTTGGAATACAGATTGCTACCAGAAGGAGCATCTTGCAGCTATGAGGAAGCAGTAAACACTTTTTTTTTTATGTTTTAGCCACTCATACTAGGTTTTTTGTTACTTGCAGCAAATATATTCTTTTTTTTTTTTCTTTATTTACTTATTTTTGAGAGAGAGACACACAGAGCATGAGCAGGGGAGGGGCAGAGAGAGAGAGACAGGGAGATACAGACTCTGAAACAGCCTCCAGGCTCTGAGCTGTCAGCACAGAGCCCTACGCGGGGCTCAAACTCATGAATCATGAGATCATGACCTGAGCCAAAGTCAGACTCTTAAGTGGTTCTTAACCCACTGAGCCACCCCTGCACCCATGCAGCAAATGTATTCTTAATTCAATTACATGTTTGTTGTGTTTTAAGTTGCTAATTTTTTTTTGCAAATTAAATAATAAATCTAGTGCTGGTGTATCAATTCTTAAACTAGTAGTTCAACACCCCTGTTGAGTTGATTAAATTACCCCCACTTGTTTGTTTTTTGTTTTTTTTTCTTTTCTATTAACTTGCTATATTTAAAATTACTGAATCTTCTGAAGTGCTGCTCTCGCTGTCCTTTAGGTATCTTGTTTTTAACTGAGGCCTATTGCTCTATGTAGATGATTTTGTGAAGGTCCAGGAAAGCTTGGATTAGGGTGTGCCATACCAGACATTATTTCTTGATTTTTCCTTCATACAAGTTGGTCCTCAAGAAGTGGACAAAAATAATGGAAGAACTTCCCTATGATATATGTAATTTTAGATATTTCTCAATGAAGTAAGATAATTATCAGGATAATTAATGAATTGTTTTACCATCCAGTCTTGATCCCAGATTTCCTCTGTCAGTCTCAGGAATGTCATCTGGCCTTCTACCATGTTTTCCAATATTTTACTTGCTACGATTTCCTCTACTACCAGGCATTAAGTTTCTTTTCCTGAATGCCTTCCAACATCAGTTTTTAATAAAAAGAACCAGATCGTACATAGTGATGAGTTGTTTAAAACTAATGGCATAAAGATATGATTAATAGTTTCCCAACATGTTATAAAGTAAAGAGTGTTAAGGCTTATGATTTCAAAATATTTATGAAAACAGGGATAGAAAGACTTATGCAGATATGAAAGCAAAAAATAGAGTAATGCATCAGGTTTCATAGTTGCATATGTTAGCACAAAGGGTCTGTTTACCAAGAAGACTCATGAATCTTGAGATCTCATTCAATATCAAATTTTACTAATTTTAAGGACATGGATAATTGTGAAGCATGGGGGAGGCGTGGAGAAATCCAAGAGTGTCTGCAACCCTCCTCATGTCCTTCCGTTTTATTTTACCGTGTGTCTGACATGGATTTAACACACACCTTCTCTCCTCTTCTTGAAGACCACCACTTACACAAAGGGAGCTATGTGAGTTATGAAATATTTTCATTTTTACCTGAAAATTATCTAGCCTATATGACATTCTCTAAAGAGATATATCAGTTGTATCTACATTAAGCAATTTGGATGGAGCAGGTACAGTTTGTGTAGGGCTAAAGTGTATCCCCCCAGATTCATGTACTGAAACTCTAACTCTTAGTATCTCAGAATGTGACAATATTTGGTGACTGCTCCTTCATAGCACTGATGAAGCTAAAATGAAATTAATTACGTTAAAATTAGGGCCATTAGGAAGGTCCTAAATCAGACAAACCCAGTCTGATTTGTGTCATCTTAAAAGGAGGCAACTTGGACACAGAGACACCAGGGTTGCAAGCAAACTGCAAAAAGACCATGTGAGGACACGCCAAGAAGGCAGCCATCTGCAAGCTGAGAAAATAGGCATCAGGAGAAACCAGACGTGCAAAATCTTGATCTTGGACTTCTGGTGTCTAGAACTGTGAAAAACAAATTTCTGTTAAGACACCCATCTGTGGTATTTTGTTATGGCAACCCTAGAAAACTGATAGAGTTTTCTAAAATACTCCTAGCATAAGGGCTTTCTTACTAGGAAATATCAGGATGGCTTTTGCAGACGGATAGACATTAATATGTTTCCAAGATGATTTGAGTAAGGCATCTTTCTGTCCCAGACATACAGATAGGTGGGAAAAAATAGATCACGGGCCTTTTCTTCCAAAAACCATGACACCGAAACTCTACTTGGTATATATCCAAAGACATTACCATACAAGTATGTTTTAGGGAATGCTTTAGTGTATGTTTTTTGTGATGAGATTTGTTGTAGCACCTTGTAGATCATCAGGCAAGTATACAGTTCGTTTTGATGAGCATTCACCATGGAACAATAGGCAGCAGTTAAAGCAGCAGACTGCATATGGGTAAGGCAACAGGGATGGACCTTCAAAACCTAATGTAAAGTTGAAAAAACAGTTAATTATTTTGAAATTGATTACACATTTCCGTTCTGTAAATTACAAGTACTGAATATAAATGCTTGTTTTAAAAGAACATATACCAAAAAATCGTTCCCATACTGAACGTTACAGAATGGCTTTCTGAGTGGTATGTGGGAGAGGGGACTGCAAGTAAGGAATACAGAATAAAATGAATTTTAAAAAGCTTAAGAATTGTATGACATACACCAGTGATAATGATGTGCCATGAAATGAGGAGTATTATTAGTTCAATACACTGCATCTGAATTCCAACTTGAGAAGCTTACTTTAAAAACAAGATTTAAACAGAAAATCCTGAACCAAAAACCTTAAATAAATCTTAGTCACAAATATAAAGACATATTTTATAGTTAATTCTAAAGAAAGTAACCTAAAAAAATATATATAAGAAGGGAAGATACAGTTTATTTTGGCGAGCTAATTACATAAAACAATAAGGAAATCCAAGAAAATAAACTAAAGACTTCATTAGATGCTATTCATAAGAATATGTATTACACATGCCTTTGGTGGTTGAAACTCTCATAGGAATTGAAAGGAAGGGAACAACAAGAATGAGGAAATTGCCTCAGGTTTTAGATACCAAATCTAAAGATTTTGGTGACCTACTTACTGATTACATAGGAATATAAGAGAAGTCAAAGGCAACACTGAGGTAAGAAGAAGAAAAGCACTAAAGGTAGTATTGGTAAAAAGGACTAAGCATTTTTCCCATTTCCCTACTTACTTATATATTTATTGCTTATCTTGCCCACAAGATTATACCATGAAGGCAGAGATCTTGTTTGTCTCTTTTTTCTCAGTAAGAAACCATCCAATCCAGGGTCCATATGTTCTGGAAATAATGTACACTTAATAACTGAGGAGTATATTTGAGATGGACAGAAATAGAGGACAGCTTTATCAAATAGCGTGGAAATTCCCTATAGGCAAGTAGCACCACAGGGTATTAGATCTAGAGCTTCTTGGTAAAACATTTGTTTCACTGACTCTTTTAAATGTGACCCAAGGCACATCGTTGTATTGGGAAGAATTGTACGGGAAGAATGTTAGGAATTGTATTGGGAAGAATGCAATGGCCAGGCAGACCCTTGTTCCTTATCTTATCTGGCTAGGAGAAGGCATGATCTTTGTTCTTGTGATTTCTTCATACCAAATAATAACGTGAATAAAATTAGACATCGCTTTGTCATTTTAAAATTATTTTAACCTGTATACACTTTATATGGTAGATTCAGATTGCAAGCCCTATGAAATTCTAAATTATCTATCAAAACACTCCCAGAAGGTGTGCCAGTGATATGTAATCTGTACATATATATGAATGTGGCCCTTTCACTTACTTTGAATTAAAGTTCCTTCACAAGCACTGTTCCTCCCTGTCTATTTAAGATTGACAATGGCATTTGTCTTTACTCATGCAGAGATGCCTGATAACTCACTTCTATCACACACTCCACAGTCATGAAGTTTTAACACAATAGATCAAATCTGTCTTGGATTTCTTTTTCACTTTCCCTATGTTTGCTGCTTGGAGAAAACGGGAAAAAATGGAGAGTAGCATTAATTCATAACGTAAAATAAATTATTTTTGGATTATTTTTCTGTAATAGGATATAAAAAAACTCTCAAATACAATGACAAATTCAGCAATACATGGTTTTATGACTCTGGCCATCGCATGGTTTTGTTCCTATGGCTGTGGTTTTCCTCTGGTGTAGGCCAGATGCACAAACGCACACGTGCACATACTATATCACATGTCTACTGGTGAGTGACTGGGCACTGAAGTCAGAGTTTATTTTTGGATTGGAACTGAACACTATTATTCATTTACCTTCTAATCATGGTATGATACTTATCTATGCCTCATTTTATCTCAGCTATAGATATCAATAAAATACGTATAGAACTAAAATGTATTTAAAGATTAAAAGAAACCGTATAGTTCCTGACATAGAGTAAGAACTAAATAAGTGTTTTCTAATAATATGTGTATGTGTGTTCTGTGTGTCTGCATATATATGCATATACATGTATGCACACATGCAGGTATATACATATACCTATGATATAATTGCATATTATGCATCTTTGAATAGGACAAATCTGAACTGCACTTAGGTTAAAAGTGTAACATATCCTTCATTGATTTAACCACACACATCAGCTTTTCTTTATAAATTTTACTTGCAATATATGAAAGTGTAAAAATCCCCATATATCATAAGCAAATAAAATATTTAGGTAAAAGATTGCTTTAGTTTCTGAGAAAAAATGCTTCAGGCTCCATATGCCTTATAACTAAGGGTTACCATATCATTCAAAGTAGGGCAGCTTAAGAGTAAAATGTGTTTGCTTTTAATAATCACTCAGGCAAACCAGAAAGAAATGTCACACTGCTCAATGAGAAGCAAACATTTTACGTGTTCCAAGGACAAAGGCATTTAAACAAGTGGTCCCAATTCTTCTTGGTGAAATAGTGTCATCTGTTTATGCTTTGTCTACAGCTCGGGCTGAAATTATAACTCAGGTAGAATTGGCCATCTTTAATTTTCAGATTATTATTAGTAGTATTATTATTATACATAATGCTTTGCGTCTCATGACAAATAACACTTGTTCTAAACTTTCCAGCGTTGCTAAGGGGCAGCTGCCAGGATTTAGTGTGGATCACATTGTTTGAGGCGTTTGCTCAGCTGTCTGTTGAATCCCCTGAAACTAATGCTCAGTCTATATTAATGTCTCAGTCCCGGGAAACCTCAGCCTATTCTCTCCTATAATTAATCTTGCAGGTACTGCCTTGACATTATTGGTTCACCAACAGAGCAGAACTGCCTCGGCCATCAATAATAATTCAACGCATTAGGGTGAGGCCTATGTACGGGCCACAGAGGGAGCCAGATCTAAACGATCTCCTGCATTCCTATCCAGTGGATGGGAAACTCTGCAATTGAAACTAGTTGTTTTGGTGGCTCGATAATTTGTAATAGAGGGGTCTTGGTGTTACTAATTGTTTTGCTTTATGCTTTTCTCCAAATGTAGCCACTGCTTGGCACAATGGGAGTGATTGTCTGTTTACTGAATCTTAATATTGAGGCTGTTACAAATTGTCTTTCACAGATGGTGGGAGCTTTTCAGATCGAGAGAGGCAGGGAATTTATTACTCAATATTTCTGTATTACTGATTGGGACGTGAGGAGCATAGACAATCTGTCCTACTGCAGGGTTTGCCGCATGGTTTTTTTTCCCTCTGCAAAATTATGGCTGGCTGTAGACGTTTTTCTCATTTTGTATAGATAGCAGCTGTGTAATTTCAAGCAGAATGTTTGCTTTGATCCCCCTTCCTTTAATTGAAATCCACAATTATGAGATTTGTTTCTTTTATGTTTGCGAGTTTATTGGTTTAATCTACAAAATGTGCTGTCTTGCTGTCTTACACAGTTAAAGGCTACAGCACAGTTGGGACTTAAATGACAAACATTGGAAGGAGGGGCTTTCTTTTTTTCTTTATTGGTTGGCTGTGGAAAGAAACCAATAGATACCTCTCCCCTCAGATAGCAGGCTACATGACAACCGCAAAAACTGTCATTCTGGAGAATTTGAAGCTACATGTCTTGTGTGTGGGTGTGTGCATATACGTATACATACATATGAATGATTAAGCTCATTTCTAAAAATGTGTGTGTGTGTGTGTGTGTGTCTGTGTGTGTGTTTAGAACAGAAGGGTAGCCGACTGACATAGGATCATCCTTTTGATTAGAGTAACCAGTACCATTTACAAAAAGTCAGCCTTAGCACATTTTAGGGGAAAGAGAGCAAAGGATTATAAAGTAGATAGATAGATAAACAAGATTGCATGGTCTCCAAGAACATTTCACAACAAATACCTTCACTGATTACATGTCAATATGCTCTACCCCTGGATAGGACAGGTTTCCTAAATGGAAAATTTCCAGACACTTGGAGTTATTTTTGATCAAAATAAATGAAAAAAAAATTCAGGTGGAGAATTAAAAGATTCTGTTGCCAAGTTTACATCCTTCCATTCATAATCTGTCATACACCCATAACTACTTTTTTTTTTTAAACAACAATTCTTGTTAATATTTTATATGTTTGGTAGGTACCTTTTTTTTCCCTGGTGCAGTATGGTGAATTATAATTTGGAAATCTTGTCTGTGTCTATAGAAAAGAAATCCTCTATAAACTGGTATTAGGTCAATTAGTTTGTAAGTGAATTAAACTTTCTATGCAAAACCCTCATCCCACTTCAACTAATTGAATTCATTTAACAGCGTTGATATCATTTGGGCATTTCTTTTAAATGCTCACGAATAATTAATTCACTTTGACTTCATAAACCAAGGAATTTCTCACAAACTCTTCCATTTTTTATCATTCCTTTGGAGGGGGCAAGAAAAACAAGTAATCATACGAATTTTTTTAAACTTTAGAACTGTACATTATGAACTGTGTCTGCAGTTCACTGTGTTGACTCCTAATTATTACATGGCGAGGTCTAAAATCATTCAACTGTAGTATATATTCTTTATGTGTTGTCTGTGTGGGCTGTGTATTTTGAATTCAGAATATATTTGGATATTTCCTATATCCCATAGTAATAGTTGTATCCGAAGAAAAAAAAATAGCCATTTAATAGACTACTGCAAAGTCCTGATATCTACTATTAGAATAACTTTTTAGTAGTTATAATTTAATTACATTTCCAAACTTCCAGGAATTTATTTATAACAAAAACCTTGGTAATTTTAGATATTTGCATTTTACATATGGAAAAAAAATTAGACTAATGAATCTTAAGTTATTTGCTCAAGAACATCTAGAAAACTAAGGAAAAGGAACAGAATTCAAATCTATATCTTTCTGCAAAAACTGTGTTTTCTCTAATCTGACCCTACCTGTTTATCATGGGTTATGTAGTGACTTAAGAAACTAATGCCAGGCTTTGCATTATGTGATGGAACTTCAGAAAATTTAAGAACACGACTAGCCTGAAGATGGAGGGGGAAGGTGGATGGGAGAAAGAAAATAGTGAGATCTGGAAACAGAAAGGAAAAAATGGAAAAGGGGATTGGAAGGTAAAGAGAACTCACGGTAAACTACCTCATTCACCATGTTTTTATGGGCAAATTCAGCTCATGTTTGAATAAAAACTATCCTTATGGATAAAGTGTTGGTTTTGGCGGGGGGGGGGGGCGGTGTCATGCTCACCTTTTTCACTTCCTACATGCAAGTTGGATTTCATTTATGAGGTGTTACATCAGCTCTTATGAGGGAAATGCGTTGAATTTGCATAAAGAGGTTTCTAAGGTAACATTGCTTCACATCTGGCTTTATTCACACCAGAAGGAAATATTCTCTCTCATTGCTCTCTCTAGTGGCTGCTAGAGTAAGAAACTCACTCCTCCAGAGAGTACAGTAAGGAATACAACTTCCTATGTCTGCTCTCTCTATTCCTTCTCTCTCAGGAAGCCGTGAATTATCAGATTGGTGAGATTGAGATAAAAAAAATTCCAAATATGTGTTTCAGCCACTGCCTCTGTTGGGACAGTCTTTCTCAGTTCTTTTTCGTTCTGTTTCTCAATGTAGTGGGGCAGGCTCTGCCCCCTACTGCATGGGAACACAGGCTCTGTCCCCCTACTGTGGGATGTGTCTCTGTTTATTTCTGAGAATAAAGTGTGGTTAATCTGGCCAGACATCATGTTGGTGTCTTGATTCACCTTTGCTGGTAACTAAGCCATTCGTGTTTATGACATCTATTTCCTCAGAAGTATAATTTCACTAGTGTCGCCCCAAAACATCTAAAGACATATTGATATATCTCAGGGTTTTTTTAGCTGTTGCGTAATATTTTTCCAGCGAACTCCTTATAGGCATCCTGGTTGTTTCCAATGTGCTATAAGTTACAAATATGATACTAAACAAGTAATATGATAATAAACCTCCTTGTTTATAATTTAGCATGTGTATACAAGTGTATTTTAGATTGAATTTTGAGATTCATAGCTCAGTCAAGCCATATGTACACTTTAAATTTTGCTCCGTATTACCACATGTCCTTGCAAGAGTTACACAAATCTATAAATCTACAAATTATAATTTTCCCCACACCCCACTATTGCCCCACACCCTCACCAAACCTTGATTTTATAAAAGGTTTTAAAATTTTTCAATGTGAAAAATGTCCTTGCTGCTGCTGCTGCTGCTCCTCCTCTTCTTCTTCTTCTTCTTCTTCTTCTTCTTCTTCTTCTTCTATTTCTTCTTCTAATTCTTCCTTCTTTTTTTTTTTATTTTGGAACACATTTATTTCTTTGACTTTAAAATGTCTTATTTTAATCTACTGTTTTCTCCTTGATAGATTCTTATTTTATAAAAACATTATTGTCATTTCATTCTTCTATAGAATTATTCCTGGGGGCATTTTGTATTTTTCGTTCATTATATTTTACAGAATGAATTCCCAATCTGCTGCCTGCATGTTCTTTTGTTGCCTTGTCTTCTTACTGTAAAATGATTTCATACTTGCCATGATTTGCAGGCCTGCCAGGCCGAAGATGGACAGCTATTTCACTCTAATGTATTGTAGACAACTTTGTCCTTATTTTTCACATTTGAGCTACAGTTTCAAGACTGGGTTTTGAAATGTGTCCGCTTTTTCTCTACCTGAGTGTGTAGGGAATAGGCAGATGATCTCAGCTGGTATGCAGCATCGGTTAAAGGACCTGGACTCTTGTTCCCACATCTGAAATTTCATTAAAGCCCCAATATCAGACTTTGCTTCATTTTCCCACAAGGAAGTTTTATTTCCCAAGAGAAATAGCCTAGCTTTTGAATCATTTCTGTAATTTAGCATGAAGCCACTAAGTCTTTGCCTGTATCAACAAGCCACCTCAGACGTTACCATCGCCCCGTTTTGCCAGTTCCTCCCTTTCTACCTCTATTCCCCACCCCAAACCTTAGTGGAAAATAAGGATTTGGTTGAAAGGGGTATGATGTCTTATCTTGTGTGGCACAGGACAACCTGTTCATCCAAAGTTTAAGGTATTTTCTTTGTTCTCTTCATTCTGCTAGAGACATAGGTTCTGGGGGTATTTATGATGGTGTCGCATTCCAGCCAGAGACATTAAAATAATAAGCTGTAACTATTTTCCTATTTGTGATAGGAAATGAAAATTAATATTTCATGGAAATTATCAGGTATCTGTCAGGCTGCCTACAGAAACCCTCATATCACCTGTCTTTAAATACGGGCATTTCTGAGATGTTTTGTACCTTTTGTTTTTCAAAATAAAGGTAAATGCCATATGCTCTCTGAGAAGCACATCCCCCATCAGTTTTCTAATATAGCCTGTGTTTGAGAATTAAAGCCTTGTTTGGACACTGGTTTAATTACAAGCATACTTTTTATGTTCCTTAAAAAAATCTATTGTTTTGCATCTCCTATTAGTCATTAAGGTGAACCCAAAACTTTTTCTCTCTCATCTCTGCTTCCCACTAAAGTCCATCCTCCAACAGAATTGGACATGCCCTTGGTTAAGTGTATTGAAAACAACAATCAAAATGAAACCCACAAAGATAGCTATCGCAATCAGTCAGAACTGGCTTCCAATCATGCTTTGTCATCTGCTCATTGTCTGAAAAGGAGTAGATTACTTAACAACTCTGAGAAATGTTTTAACAGTCAAAAAGGTATAATGATGTGTACTTCACAGATATTTTGTGATGAGGGAATTATAAAAGGTAATTATAAAAACTTGAACAAGAATCACACTTTCCCATGTTTTCCACTTCTCTAAGCCCATTAATTTTTCTCAGCTATATTTCATTTTACATAAATACTAGTTTCACTTTATACAAACATTTGCATATGTACCATATAGTCTGAAATGTGCAATGCCCTTTATGTTTATAATGTTATTTTCTTTAAGAATTTAAAGAGGTACATTCTTTGCTTTTATTTTTATAATCTAGTTATGAATGAAACTTTATTTAGCTGGAAATGAATTTTGCTCTACCCACCTATGAAAAAATATCTGCAATTTAATACAAAGCAATTTGGTAGAAGGGTGAGCTGCTCTGCCAAATATTTAAAAGAATAGATATTAAGGTTGCAGACATTGACAGAATGCTGGCATTATCTGGGGCCTCAAGCATTTGGTATCCAAGCAAATGTCACTTTAAGTTATGCTTCTTAATTCTCTGAGAGTATTGCCAGGATGGGCTAATTTCTTTATAGCAGATGTTAAAAGTTTATAATTTTATTACTCCAAGCTGATTTGGTTGTCATACATTTTATTTGTATCCATCTTACACTTATGTATTTGCTTCCACCAGGAAGTAACATTGAAAATTAGAATTTTCATTGTAATTTTTCTCCTTTGTATTTCAATTTTGTTTAATTTACCTGAAATTGCTTTAGAAGGCAAATTTAACTTCTTAATTATTTTTCTGTACTTTCTGTTTGTTATGCTTGTTCTACCTTTAAACAGTTCTCAAAATAGATTGAGTGGTACCATAGGATTTAGCACAAAAAATAATTACAAGTGTCTTATAATTTAAAAACTGATTTTTTGAATGCTGAGTTAGATGAGTTTATTCAGTTTAGACTTTTTTCCCCCAAGGAAATAATGCATTACTTATTCTACCAATATATCTCTCTACCGTGAAAAAGTGAAACTATATCTTACAAAGTTCCAAGGAATGTTGATGGAAAATCTGGCTATAGATAACACTAGAACATTTTATGCTTTTAGTTTTGTTTTTCTCAAAAAAAACACCCAATAAAAAGTACACAACAACTTAGCTATAGTTACTTAAAACACACACACACCCCTTGCACACAAATCTGAGTGGTATTTGCTTTTAATATGGAAATTTAAACCATTTACATTTATTGTTATGAGGGATGTTTGGTTTTGATTCTCTTATCTTTTTTATACTTTCATCCTGTAGTCTTCCTTTTGCTATTATCATTTTGTTAGATCTTTTTTTATGTTGTCCACTGATTTTACGATTTATATTCTTTTTATTAACTACTCTTAACATATGCAAAAATATGATTTTTGGCAAAGAACTTAGTGATATTTTCCCATGTTTCTCTTTACTTCTCAGTGTTCTATTATATTTTAGAGTTTATAACTGGATGGTTTTATTAATTTTTTAATATAACATGGTTTTTCATGACTCATACATCGTATAATATTTCTACATTAATTTTACCATTAATAAAAAGCCACTCACATCCTTTTTACTTTCCCATTATTTACCTAGGAACAAGGTATTTTGCATATACTTTACCACTAGAATATTTCCAGTTAGAACCATCATTAAATTTATTTTGTATTGCCAATTCTGATCTCTCCAACAGAATTACAAATTTTAATTCTCCTATAAGACTTGTTATATTTCTTGAAATTATTTCTGATGTCATTCACACCCTCTTCCAATTCATTCTGCTGTCCATTCTCCTTTCCTTTTATTTTCTTCTCCAAGTTTTTTGAGGCCACATTTCCCACATATTTAATTATTCAACCATTTCCTAATATGTTTTTATGATAAAACATTTTCACAACCCTTTTTCTCACCAAGTAATAAAAAATCATCTAACTAATTTTCTTATCAGCACTAAATATTTTGTGTCTGAGCTTATCTTTGTGGCTAATATCATTTTAGTATTTCTATTTGCATTTCCTGAAATTACAACTGCTTTTACTCACTGGTTATATTTTATAACAAACAAGATGGAAGTTTAGTATATTTCCCTTTTGTCTGGATAGACTATGAATATGAAGTTCCAGAGGTGAGAGAAAGTTCTGCTCATTTAAATATTTCTCATGCTTTCTTTTTAGATTTTGCATGTTGGCAGGTGCAACGTAGATGGTCAAAAAATAATTTCAAACAAATGAGCTGATTACTTGAGGGAAGTTATTCAGTGGGAATATGAGAGGAAAAATGTCAAGTAGAGGAAGATAGAACAAATGGGTGAAATGTTAGGATAAAATAAAATAATAGGACTCATTATAAGACCAGGTTAAGTAGAGGAGTAATATAACCATATTTATTTTTTATACAATCATTATGATTGCAAATTGACAGTACTGGAGAAGGGTGATCAGTTAGGAGGTGAGCATAACTCAGAGGAGGATTGATAAAGGACCAGACATAAAATTTAAAAACTATTTAGAATATACAGTTGTTACTACTTGCTGACTTTGTGTGTGTGTTACATGTGCATGCATGTGATAAAGGAGAGAAGAACAAAGACAATATTAACGTTTCATGTATGGCTGTTTTCTGATAGGGAATTTGGAATGCATCTTCTATTGTCATTGATACTTCCCTGAGAATCATAATAAATGACATATATGTAAAACAGAATCTCCACGATATAATACCACTAAAATATTCCATGACTTTAACTCAACATGTGTTAGTATATTACCTGAATATCCAAGATGAATTATGCAAATGCAAGGCACCTATATGTTCAATCTATACTCTCACTATTCATTGTCCCATTCTGAGACTTGTGCTTCTCAAATAAATATTGACATTTTGTATGAAAATAATGTAAAATGAAAGAAGCTAACCCTGAATTATTGACAAAAAGTAGCTTTATAAGTCTTTTTAAATTTTTTTGAGTTTTTACTTACTTCTGAGTCTTTAAATTGTTTTGTAGGAATCTTGAAGTTGTCAGCTCAGGAAGCATTAGCCATAAATTAAAACACTTTGTCATTAAACATCTATTATCTAGTTGTGATATGGTTTCCTTTAGTCAAGTCATTTGAAAACCAACCTGGTTCATTCTTCTGTTAGTTGCTGTATACTCTTGACTACTTTATTTCCACTAGATAATTACCTTATTTAGGTACACAAGAATAATATAGCTCTTTGGCATAGCATCCTTTTGTTATTGAGTTTAGATTATAGTTAACAAAGATTTCTCAGATACACCTTTACAAAAGAGAATGACATATGAAAATGTTCTGTTTTGTAGTTTTCATTATCATCTGGCTGGGTTACTTTGGACAAGTCTTTTCAATCCTCAATCTTTATTCTTCTCATTAAAAAAAGGGAGCATAAGTGGTAATGGCCACTAAAGCTAAGATTCAGAGATATCAACTTGCTATTTAACTTATTTTTTGTATGGATATAAAAAATGGTGCCCTTATTTCCACATTCTATCATTTTCCAGGACATATTAAAAAATATTAGCACTGAGTCAATTCGCATTATAAATTATTCTCTCTCTTTAAGCTGAAAGTACATAGAAAAAATTAGCACATTTGTTGTCTTATGAATATATGAAAGATTACAACAGGAATTCATGATGCTTATCTAAACTATTCCAACCTTTCATTTGGCCCATTTGTGAAATATCTGAGCTCTACAATCAATGACAAGTGTCTCATTTTCTTTCTTGTCTCCTTTAATTCCTGTTTTATTTAATATCTCTTTAGCAGATATTGAAATATGACAGGATACTTAAGAAATAATAAAGCAATCATATTTGCAGTCAAATATAATAGCTTTCCTCAGCTCACATCTGATGATCAGAAACTCAGGGAAATTTTTATATTTTTTAAACAGTTTTTTTTAGTAGTTAAAATTTGTAGGTTAAATTTACCTAAGCATACTATCATTTGTAGAAATTTAAGTCATTATTTTCAAACAGTGGATTTTACTCAAAGTCCCTATTCATGTAAATATTTAAATATTTGAAATATATACACCCGAACTATCTTCTGAAAAGCTCAGTGTCTGATACTGAACAGAATAAGGCACACATGACATAACAATGTATGATAAAAGATATCTAAAGTTTCATCAATTAAATAAATTAAATTGTATTGAACAACTACTATTTTATGAGCATTGGGATTAAAAATGCTAAGTGATATAACATTAATATTATCAAGTAGTCAATCCATCAAGAATATTATCCTAATTTTATAATAAGTAACAACATAGCTATAAAATATATTAAGAAAAAATAGAATTAAAAGATGTACATACACTCACAACCACAGGGAATTTTGATACATCTGTCTTAACGGTTGATAGAATAAATAGAAAATAAGTAGTATAAAAAATCTGAGCATATTTTACGAATTAAACTATAGACATACATAGAACACTGCAGAATCTACATTTTTCCCCTAGTACACAGACATTTATAAACTAGATGTATAGTGAACCATAAAGGAAGCCTCAATAAAAGATTAAAATCATTCAGAATATTTTCTGACTACCATAAAATGAAATTAGAATACAATAACAAAAGAAAAAATATCCCAAATATTTGGAAGTAGCAGTAGCATTTGACATAACCCATGAATCAATGAACAAAAAAATCTTAACAGAAATAGAAAGCATTCAATTGGATGATAATGAAAATAAAACATAAGAAAAGTGTGGAATGCAGCAAAAGTCATCAGGTGAGGAGATTTATAGCATTAAAATTATGTATATAAAAATGTTGAAAATCAATTACTATTCATATTTAGAAGTTAGGAGTAACAAAATTAGAACAGAAATGGATGAATTATCAAATAGGTTGTTATCCAAAAAGTTATTAAAACAAATGTGTACTAGAGAAAATAGATATAAGGTAAAAAATTGGATATTAAAATACTAATATAATCTCTAGTAAGAGAGCTTTTATGTATTTAGTATATATGCCATTACATATCTGACATAGTTTATATTATATATTCTATATTATTAACATATTTGTCTAGAGTTCAACTGAGCTGGAAGAGTTAGGTCTGAACTGCCAGGTATTAGAATTAGCCAATTAAAGCAAGAGCCAAAAATGAATAAAAGTGATGAGAGTGGGCATCCTATCTTTTTCCTGATATTAGAACAAAAGCTTTCTGAATATCACCACTGAGCATGATGTTAGCTGTGGGCATGTCATTTATTGTTTATATTGAGTGTTTTCCCTCTATGCTCAGTTTATTGAGAGTTTTTATTAGAAAAGTTGAATTTTGTCAAATGATTTTTTTCATGTATTAATATGATCACATAATTTTTATCCATTATTTTCTTAATGCAGTATATAACATTGACTGATTTGTGGATATTGAGCCAGCCTTGCATTTCTGGAATAAACCGCACTTGATCATGGTTTATGATCCTTTTCATGTATTGTTGGATTCAGTTTGCTAATATTTTGTTGAAAAATTTTTCATCTATGTTCACCAGGAACATTGGCCTATTTTTGTTGCTTTTTTTAAATGTCTTTGTCTGGTTTTGTTATCAAGGTAACGCTGCCCTTGTAAAATGAGTGAAAAACTGGGTGCCTGGCTTGCTCAGTTGGTGGAGCATTTGACTCTTAATATCAAGGTTTTTGAATTTAAGCCTCAAGTTGGATGTAGAGATTACTTAAAAAATAGTCTTAAAAAGCAATTGTTCTCTCTTCTTTTATTTTTTACAATAATTTGAGAAGGATTGATAGGTATTATCAATGATTGGTATCAATGATTGATAGGTATTATCAAGGTTTGATAGGTTTGGTAATCACTAGTAAAGCTTCTCTTCCTGGACTTTTGTTTGTTGGAAGGTCCTTGATTTTTGATGCAAGTTCCTTACTTGTAATTGGTCTTTCCTATTTCTTCATGATTCAGTCATGGTAAGTTGTATGTTTCTAGGAACTTACTCATTTCTTCTGAGTTGTCCAATTTGTTGGTATATAATTGTTTATAGTAATCTCATGATCCTTTGTATTTCTGTGGTATCAGTTGTGATGTCTTCTCTTTCATTTATAATTCTATTTATTTGAATCTTCTCTTTTTTTTTTTTCTTGGTGATTCTAGCTAATGGTTCATGTAGTTTGTTTATGGATTCAAAAAACCAGCTTTTAGTTTCCATGATCTTTTCTATATTTTGAGTCTGATCTTTGTTATTTTCTTCTTTCTGCAAGTTTTAGGTTTAGTTTATTCTTCTTTTTCTAATTATGTAAGTTATAAAATTGGGTTGTTTGAGATTTTTTAGATAGATGTTTATCTAATATAGATGTTTATCTAAAAAAAAAATCCCTCATAGAACTTCTTTAATGCATTGCATAAGTTTTGGTATATTGTCTTTCCATTTTCACTAGTCTCAAGATATCTTCTGATTTTTCTTTTGTTTTCTTCTTTGGACCATTGTTTGTTCAGGAACACGTTGTTTAACCTCAACGTATTTGTGAATTTTCCAGCTTTCTTCTTATAATTGATTTCTAGTTTATTACCATTGTGGTCAGAAAAGATGCTTGATTTGACTTAAATCTTCTCAATATTAAGATTTGTTTGTAACTCAACATGTGATTTATCCTGGGAATATTTAGGTATGAAAAATAAATTTAAAAAGGCATCCAAAACAGAAAGGAAGAAGTAAAATTGTTTCTATTTGCAGATTACATGATATTATATATAAAAAAAATTCTAAAGACTCACCAAAAGATTGTCGAACTAATAAACAATTTCAATACATTTTCAGGATACAAAATCAATATATGAAAATCAGTTGCATTTCTATACAATAATGAGCTATCAGAAAGAGAAATTAAGAAAATGATCCCATTTACAATAATATAAAAAAGAATAAAATTCCAAAGAATAAATTTAACCGAGGAAGTAACAGACCTGTACATTGAAAATGATAAGACCTTGATCAAAGAAACTGAAGAAGACACAAAAATTGAAAAGATAGTCTACATTAATGGATTAGAAGAAGTAATACTGTTAATATGTTCATATTACCCAAAGTGATCTACAAATTAAGTGCAATCCCTATAAAAATTCCAATGTCATTTTTTATAGAAATAGAAACAACAACAACAACAAAATAATTGTAAGTTTTGTATGAAACCACCAAAGACCACAAAAACCTGAAGCGATCTTAAGGAAGAATAAAGCTAGAGACATCGCACTTCCTGATTTCAAACTATCTTACCAAGCTATAGTAGGGTATTGGCATAAAAATAGTCAAACAGATCCATGGAACAGAATAGAAAGTCCAGAACTAAACTACTATATGTATGATCAGTTAAATTTCTACAAAGCAACCGAGAAAAAAAAAATGCGGAAAAGGTAATCTCTTAAATAAATGGTGTTGGGAAAACTGGACAGTATATACAAAAGAATGAAAGAATAAAAGTAGATCCCTCACTAACATCATACAAAAAATCAACCCAAAAATTGAATAAAAACTTGTACATAAAACCTGAAATCATAAATCTCCTAGAAACAGAGGGTATATGTTCCTTAAGGTCCTCGACATTGATTTTGGCAGTGATTTTTGGGGATTTCACACCAAAAGCAAGGAAACAAAAGCAAAAACAGTGACATGTAGTACAACAAACTAAAATGCATTTGTATAGCAAAGATAACCATTAACAGCATGAAAAAGCAACCTATGGAATGGGAGAAAATCTTCACAAATCACATATCCACTAAGGGGTTAATATCCTAAATATACAAGGAACTCTTATAATTCAAAACCAAAAAACAAACAAAAAATCAATTAAGACAGGGGAACTGTTCAGAGGAACTGAACAGACTTTTTTTTTTTCCAAAGAAAACATACGCATTGTCAATAGATGTATGGAAAGCTGCTCAGTGTGACTAATCATCAGGGAAATGAGAATCAAAACCATAATGAGATATGACCTGACATTTTCTAGGATGACTGTTATCAAAAAGACAACAGATAGCAAATCCTGGTGAGGAGGTACTGAAAAAAGGTTCATTTCTACACTGTTGGTGAGAATGTAAACTGATACAGCCACTATGAAAACAATATGGGCTTTCCTTAAGAAATTAAAAGTAGAACCATATGATCCAGCAACCCCACTTCAGGATACATACCCAAAGCAAACAAAGTCTTTACAACAGAGAAATATTTGTACTCCCATTATTAATGGTAACATTATTCACAATGGTCAAGATATGGAAATAATTTGTCCATCCCTGAATGAATGGATGAATGTTTGAATATATACATAGCATGGAATATTTTATTCAGCCCTAAGAATGAAGAAAATCCTGCCATTTTCTATACCATAGATGAGCCTGGAGAATATCATGCTAAATGAAATAAGACAAATACCATATGATACCATTTACATGTGGAATCTCAAAAAAGAAAGAAAAGGTTGAGCTCATAGAAAAAGAGAGTAGAAAGGTGGTCGCTAGGGGCAAAGGGTTGGGGAAATATGGACAGATTGGTAAATGGCACAAAATTTCAGTTATAAGGCGAATAAGGTTTGAGGATCTAAGGTATAATGTGGTGACTCTGGTTGGTAATGCTATGCTGTATAATGGAAACAAAGATATAATGCACAGTATAGTGAATATAGACAACGATACTGTGTTTTAATCATCAAACTTGCTGAAAGACTGGACCTTAATTATTCCAGCAGCAGAAAATAAATGATTATTATGTAATTTGATAGATGGTATGGCAATCTACAATATATAAATGTATCAAATTAACATGTTGTACACATTAAATTTACACATTATACGTCAGATATATTTCAATAAATAAAAAATAAGAACCAAAAAATAAAATAAGAGATACTTCTTACTCTTAAAAGATCAAATATTCAATAATTTAAATGAACAGTTGAAGAAAAGATAAAAGAAATTTGCTGAAAAAAAAGAGAGAATTAAACCTTTAATTATTACTGAGATGGAATAAGCAAGAGTCCAAACTTGAGAAAGCACTGACTCCTTCTGTTCCATTATCTCATGTGGCATGGCAGATGCTTGAGGGTCAGGTGGAACAGCCACAGTCGTAGGGGTCATGTCACTGTTGAGGAAACTGCAAACACAATGCTCCAGCAATTTTCTGGACCTTGATGTGGAGGCAAGGAGTGCACGGAGGGGGAGCAGTGTGAAGGAAGACTGAGAGTAGAAAATATAGGGTACTAAGTCTTAGTGGGGAAAAATGTCTTCAAGGTTTCCCTTTTCTTCTGTGTAAGGAGAGCTCTTTAGAGGCACCTGAAGAGGACTTCTGCCTGAGGGCTCAGTTAAAAAGACCTGGGAATGAAGGTTCTGGGGCTGGCAAGGTAAATGTATGAGAGAGCATGGCCATCCTGGGGCCTGAGACCTTGAGTGTGACTCCCTTCAGAGACCATAGTCATTAGTTGTGCTCCAAGTTGAGGGCAGCTGTCCCCCATGAGATGTGTCAGGTAAAGCCTTTGTAATAGCTTATTTTCAGGCCTGAAAAATCACACCGAAATTTTTAACCAGGAGCCAGCCTCCTCAATCTTGAGTAATTTTATGCCAATTTATTTTGGAAGATTTGGGCAAATTCCTAGAAAACATAACTTACAAAAAGGACACAAATACAGTTATATATTTGATCAGTCCTGTATCTGTAAAAGAAATGTAATCCATATTTTATTTATTTTTTAATGTTTTTTAAAAATTTATTTTAGCAAGAGAGAGAGTGTGAGCAGGGAAGAGGCATAGAAAGGTAAAGTGTGACATATGAATCAAATCATGACAGTTGGAATTCACATAAGCCCTCTCCATTTCACAGAACCATTATCTAAAAGGAGTAATAAGGCCCTTCCCTATTTTAAACATCAAACTTTTGTATTAATTATTTTGAATGTCAGTTTTTCTTAATTGGCTACATTTTTTATGGCCTGTGTATACTGTGTAAATTCAATTATTTCTTTATAACTAGTTATAAACATGTGTGTGTGTGTGTGTGTGTGTATAAAACTTTTCAGCATCTCTTGGATATAGAGATAGTCTCAATATTTGGCTATTTTTATGAAGGTATGCCATAATTGAGTGTTAATGTGTTCATTGGGGCACCTGGGTGGCTCAGTCAGTTAAGCCTTCCACTTGTGATTTTGGCGCAGGTCATGGTCTCACAGCTAGGAAATGGAACCTCATGTCAGGCTCCATGCTAGGAGTGGAGCCTGCTTAAGATTCTCTCTCTCCCCCTCTCTCTCTGCAACTCCTCCTCCCACATACACATACCCTGCATGCTTTCTCTCTCTCAAAATAAACAAATAAACAGACAAAATGTTAATATTTTCATTCTTTGTATGTTATTAAATAGCACAAGCCTAAGGTGAATTTATCTTGTTAAATGATAAACTGAGATACTTTAAAATGTTCAAGAGGTTGTTTTTTGTTGTTGTTGTTTTTGTTTGTTTGTTTGCTTTATCACACATCCCTTCAAATCAGGCAACACCAAACCAAAAGTGGTTAGGAGCACTCCCCAACAGGATCTAAGGGAGAGTTTTTTATAAAGAAGACTAAGCAAAGCAAGGAAATTATTTGATTGGCTCTAGCTTAAGTGGTTACCTTATTTGGGAAAGCCTAGTTGCTTGTTTGTGATTGGTTGTTTTTAATTTAATTTTCTTAGATTTGAGTGCATTGATTTTTGCTTAGGTTTTGGTTTGCTTATGCAGGCTGCCAAGACATTAGAGCCACCCTAGTCTAATGACCTCCTTGTTTACTAGTTTAATTACTTTAATAACCCCAATGTAGCTTGACCCAACCCCCCCCCATAATCTTATATAAAAATCCATTCCAAGTGGATTACCAACATAGATATAAAAGAAAAATAAATCTCTAATGCTTCTAGAAAATGCTAAGAGAATACATTCCTAAACTGTGGTGCAGAAAGTTTTGTTTAAAAGGATACATAAAACATCATCCATAAGAAATTAATATATTGGAATGTGTTTTCATTAGAAACTTCTCCAATGACAGCATTAAAAAGAGTATACACGCTAGCTATGGACTGGGAAAAGGTATTTGCAATGCATGTAAGTGAAGAATGACTTAATCAAGTCAACAAAACCTTTCTGGATTGCAAACATAGTTATACCTGAGGTCAAATTTTACACATTTCCAAAGTTTTGAAAGAACTCTTATTTTAACTTAACTACTTCAGCTTTCCTAAAAGTAGAGCAAAAGTGAGAGTGCAGATTAAACTGTATAATGAGCAGTTAGCTCAATAACTTTTAATGACCATAAAAAACGGTTATGTCCAGGTCTGAAGCACAATCTCATCCAGGGTCATAAAAGTCTACTTTATGTGCTGTAAATCTCATGGGAGCTGTGAAGTATGTGTCCCCTCTCCCAGTCTGAAACCTTGTGGCTTGTCTGATTGCCCTTTACAATGAGTGAGGTTAATATCTCTTGCCTATAAAATCTCTTGCCTATTTTGTTAAGAAAAAATTGTGAAGATTTCTTTATAAAGAGAGATTGTGAACTGTATACTCACAGTTACTAACATAAGATATTTACTCAATACCTTTTATTTAAAAATAATTCAATTAAAAAAATCATATCCTAAATTTTTTATGCTCTTAGAAAGACAACTTTATTTTTTATAGTACATTTCAGGTTGAAAATTCAAGTTTAATACCATGGTGCTGTTAATGTAATTAAATCTTATTCATTCTCACTAAGAATATGGGCAATGACAAGTTTCACATAACTATCTAGAATTTATTTTAAAGCCTGGACAGTTCAGTACACAATCTAGGCAATTAAGAAAGAAAAGAAACAGGATTTGTTTTACTCTAGGTAATGTCATTTGGTTCTTTATTTCACTTTGCATGTGTCGGCACTGTTTATGGAATTAAGTTAGCAAAAAATATATGAACATCTGACCCACAAAAATCAGGTGGACAATTTTTTGTCAACCTTTGTGCTGTTAGTTAAATACATACATTCCATTAACTGTAAAAGAAGGAAAACTCTCTAGCAGTTTTAAAGTATATATCCTAGACTGTGAGAGAAAGCTGTTTTTTGGCTATTATTTCCCATAAAATCTTTTTAACTGTTGTTTATTATAGCTACTATTTATGATAATGCTGTTGTATGCATTATTACAACCCTGTATTTTCAGTAAAATGCTCAATAAATGTATTTTTTAAAATGCATTCTTCTCTAACTGCTTGATATAAAATGTTGCTGTCATTTTACTGAACTGCACAAGCACATAAACATGGCGATAATAAATGTTTTAAAATTTCTAAAGCACTGAATGGTATGAAATTAATCTGCATCATCACAAACTCTTTCATAACATTTTTTAATGAGTCAGATTCATCTACTCCATTTTGATGGCAAAAAGTGGATCATTTCTTCAAGAGATACGTCAGCACAAAAAGCAATGTGAATTTACCCTGTACTTCAAAGGTCTGAAAATAGGGAGTGAAACTTTTCAATTTAGTACAGAATATAACTTTTTATCTACCTTGCCTTCTTCCAAGATCACAGATTCATCATTTAACCTAGAACTAGGTGTTCTAAATGGGAAAAGGGAAGCATTCTAAAATTAATGTTACAAGGTGGTATTTGTTCCAGTGAATTTAAAGCAATTCCCTTAATCAGCATATGTCCTGATTTTGCTGCTGCCAAGATGAAATGGAACAACTGAGATCCTAAGAAATAATACTATTTATCACATTACACAGAAATTTCAGGACAAGAAATATAGTCTTTAGTAAAATCCTCTAGTATACTTCAAATATAGTCACATTACATGAGTAAAGTACCACAAGGCATGGTTAGCACTTTGCCTCTCTGGAAATACTTCTTTATTTTTCTGATATATTTTATAATTCCATCATGCTTTTCTAATGAACGAATTCCATGAGTTCTTAATAATCTGGCAAAGGCACTGAATATAACCCATTTATATATCTCATTTATCAAAACTTTTCACAGAATTCATATATACCTGCAATTTATTAGGCTTCTCAGGGTTTTATGAACCCTATGAACACATTGTTTTCCAGAGATTTATTAGTACTGCATGTAGCGATCATTAAGGTTTTTCACAAATATTCCAGTTCTCTCCTGTATGCTTGTAGGCGATTGATTGTATTTCCCCACTCCTTTGAACTTAATCTTGGCCATTTTCGGTTTGAGCTTTACTTGCTCTGGAAAATGCAATTTGAAATATTTGAGAACCAGATTCTATACCACCATCCCCCCCCCTTTTTTTCTTTTTCATGTGTAGAAGTACATGTTGAAATGAAACCTGTATCAGCTTGGCTCTGTAAGTTGTTGACATATTAAGTAGAATCCCCTGAATTATACATGTAGCACGAACCAGATATAAGTATTTGCTATCTTAGAACTCTAAGAATTTTTAAGAGGGAGGAAGATTGTTATGCCACATAATTTAGGCTATCTTGGCTCATAGTGTATGCTCTTTTATCAGTCATAATGATAATATAATGATAAGGAAGTTGTATATTTCTAAATAATGCTTTCTTTCTCCTTGGTAGCTCTAAGGGATTTAATTTTTTTAAGAAAGTAAGATAATATTAAGTAATAATAATGTTGAGCATAAAATATATAATTGGTATTTAGGGTAAAAACTATAAAATATGATATATTTCTAAGCATATAAGTGACAACTCATGTGTCCATAGAGTAGCCCTCAAACAGTGAATTAGGAGAAAGTTCTTAAGACTGTCTCTCCGTGTGTGGATATTTTTTGTAGAGCCTTCTAATAACCTTTGTTCTCTTCTTTTAAAACCTAAAAATAAAATATTGCTAACCACAATTAGGATCGGTCATACTTACCGATAGTTGCCAGAAGGGGGTAAGGGGAAAAACTACAACAATGGTCAAAAGAAATGAAAAAGAACACTGGACATAAAGCCATTTTGTTCAACAGGAAAGAGCCTCAAATATATCAATAGATATTTGGGAAATGTAGTAATAAAATAGGTAGGTTCTACAAATATCCATTTCCTGATACTAAAGCTACACTGAATTAAAGTCAACATCTTCGATTAGTACATCTTTATAGTAAGGTTTGGAATCAGGAAGTGTGAGACCTCTAACTTTTTCTTTTTAAAGACTGTTTTGGCAGTTTGGGATCCTTGGGACTCCATATGAATTTTTGGATGGCATTTTCTATTTGTGAAAAAGAAAATCATTGGGATTTTTATAGGAATTACATTATATCTGTAATGGTTTAAAGGTCACTTTGGGGGGCATCTGGGTAGTTCAATCAGCTGAGTGTCCAACTCTTGATTTCAGTTCAGGTTATGATCCCGGGGATAGGGGATCAGGTTGTGTATCAGGCTCACACTCAGCATGGAGTCTGCTTAAGATTCTCTCTCTGTCTCTATGTCTCTCAGTCTGTCTCCATCTGCCCCTTTTCTCTACTTGTGTTCTCTCTCTAAAATAAAGTAAATAAAAAAATAAAAAAATAAATAATCACTTTGGGTAGTAATGGAATTTTAACAGTGTTAAGTTTTTCAATCCATGAACATGGGATATTATTCCATTTATTTGTATATTCTTTCTTTCTCCCTTCCTTCCTTCCTTCCTTCCTTCCTTCCTTCCTTCCTTCCTTCCTTTCAGAAATGTTTTGTAGCTTTCAGGGTACAAGTCTTTTGTCTTCTTGCTTAACTTAATCCATAAGTATGTTGGTTTTCTATGCTATTGTAAATGGAGCTGTTTCTTAATTTTCTTTTGTTTGTTTATTGTTAGTGTATGGAAATGCAAGTGATTTTTTTATCCTGCAACTGTTTTAAATTTGTTTATTTATTCTCACAGTTTGTGTGTGTATGTGTGTGTGTGTGTGTGTGTGTGTGTGTGTGTGTGTGATTTCTGGTGTTTTTTACATAGAAAATCATGCTGTCTGTGCACAGATAATTTTACTATTTCCTTTCCAATTGAATACATTTTATGTCTTTTTCTTGACTAATTGCTCCAGCTAGGACTTCCAGTATTATGTTAACTAAAAGTGACAAAGGTGGGTATCTTTATCTTACTCTTGATCTTGAAGAAAATGCTTTCAGTCTTTCATCATTGAATATGATTTCAGCTGTGTTTGTTCATGTTTTTTCTTTTGGTAGTTTGCATGAAACATTTTCCCATGATTTTCTTTATAATTACAAAGCCTTATTTTAAGTTATATATCTTACAAATACTGTATTTTTTAAAACTTAAATGACTTTAATAATCTTTGTTTTTGTGATTGTATCTTTAGTCTTTATATAGTTAATATTATTACAGATATATTTCAGCTTAACAGTTTTCTAATTTTTTGAACTAGCACATTTATAATGCTTTATTTCTCCTTGTCTTTTTAAAATAAATCACACTATTTCATATTCCATGCTTTCCTTTATTAACTGTTATTCTAAGTATATTAGTATCAGACAATTTTACCTTCAGTAAGGGAGTTTATTCATTCTCTCCTACACAAATGCAATAGGGCTGACCAATGTTATCAAATTCAGGCTGGACCTGAATTGTGATATGATTTCTGTTTTGACAATATTCATTTTACCTCTATTTAGCCATATTCTTTATGATAATGTAATTTATGCCTTGGTGATTTCACTGTGGCCTCTAGAGCTTCGAGGACATTAAATCTAATATTTATCTCTTGGATTTCTTGAAAAAGTTCTAGAATGTCCTTGTTACTGTGGCATACTTAATCATATTACCAATTTCACTCTTAAAATTGTTGAGTATCATACATATAGCTATAGCCACCCTTGTTACAGTCATTCTATTTAGTATAGTAAATAGAACTATAGGTTCTATAAAACTATAGGTTTTGTAGTATATAAAACCTGGTTTCTCACGGTAGCTAAAGCCAGCATTTTAATGAGAACTGTATTTATTAATGATATACGGTATTTGTGTGTAATAACGTGTTGAAAATGAAATTCACACAGAACAGGTGGAATGTGAAGTTAAGTTAAAGTAAGACCTGGTATACCTTATACATAAGTGAAATTCCACTTGGGCATTTCATTTAATTTTGACAAATTCACTTATTGAAGCTCTGTTATATGACGGGAAATAGTCTATGCATTTTGCACGCGCCAAGTAATTTAATTCTAATAACAAAAGTTTGCTGCATACCACTTTTATCCATGTTTAATACCTGAGAGAAATGAGTTACAGACGAGGTTAAGTAATGTGCCCAAAGTTGCAGATGGAGCAACTGGTAGATCTAGGATTTAAATTCAGGAAGACCAGTGCCAGAATCCATCATTTTAACCACTATACTGTACAGTCTTGTCATACATATGTGTATGTGTATTTTACATATGATTGACAACGTTTTATGTATAGTTCTTGTTGCTGAGAAATATCTGATATACACAAGTGAAACCTGTAACCATGGCAACGAAGATATGTGATAGCCTGAGGCTTATACTGTGTGCTGCTTAATTTATCTTTCAAAATAGGAGATATTTTCAAATATACTACTCAGACTAATGATCTAAATATGAATTATTTCATGTTGCGAGTTCATGCTACTATTGCCATCTTCCTAATACACCATTGGAAGCAATGAGAGAGGAAGTACAAAAGAAACCTAAGGTAGATTGATCTATTGTGTTAAAGCTTCATGATTGTGGAGAATGTGATAGATGTAAGTGAGTTATCAAGCATCTCCACATGAGTAAAGACAAATGTTATTTCACTCCTAAACAGACAGCATTGAGCACTTTGCTTGTGAAAGAACACTTATTTCCAAGTAACAAGAGATTAAAGTCATATGTATTTAGAAATCACACTACACTAGCACTCCTATAGAGTATGTTTCAGTGGAAAAAATAAAGATGCTGGCCACCTGAATTCCCCCATGCAAAGTAATATATTGAGAAATTAGTTTGCTCTAGGAAAGCACTCCTTGCTCTGAGGAGAACACATAAGTAGAGAATCTGGCATATAGTAAGCAGTGAAGATGAGAAGTCACTAGTTCTTTCCATAGTGTCTTAGGTTACATTTAAGAAACTAAGTTGACAGGAAGCTCCAGGCTCTTATGTCCAAACATAAACATCAAATAAACAACCACAGACTGACTACAATAGCTATAGGAGCCCTAGAAACCTGCAAATAACCCACATCAACCAGGTAAACGCCCAAACAAGAAAAAGTCCTATTCAAAATGGTAGGACACTTTGTGGCATTTTTATTCACTCTTGCCTCACTGTCCACCCCCGCCCCCTAATGCTGCATAATTGGGAGGTTCTTTGCCTTGTTCCACAAAAGGTAAAATAAAATATTTGACATATGGCTTTCTGAGGGACTGTATCTATCTTGCCTGATGGAAATCAGACAGGCAGGGCAGCTTTGCTAGGATCTTGGACTGGAAGCCATAGGGGCAGTGGCGGGTGTTGTAGCACCTGACAGCTGAAGGAAGACTTCAGACCTACACATTCCTGGAGCAAGAATTATGAGCAAAAGAACATGATAGATTATTTAGGTCCTGAGGAGATTCTAGGTGATACTCTTTGGAAAATTAAGGCATTTCAAAACAGCTGGGGGAAATTAGAAAAACAAGCACACACACACTCAGGTCCAGACACGACATATGACCTGAGACGACCATAAGCTTTTACATCAGGAGATCACAAGGCTTCTGATTCTGATGATTAGTAATGGTCTTCCATACCAGATAGCATGACTGAGAGAGTCTGTTGATTCTTCAAATGTCTAATTTCAACAAAAGATAATAACACATACAAAGAAATAGGGAAACATGGCCAACAAAACAGTGCTGAGGAAAAACACACCAGACATATTAGACAGTGATTTTAAAACAAGTTGTTTTAAGTATGCTTAAAGAGCTAAAGAAACACACAGAAAAGAACTGTGGGAAATAAAATAACTCATGAACAAAACAAGAATGTCAACATAAGAGACAGAAATTAAATAAAAAGGTCAATTCACAAAGAAGATATTTACCATATACGCATGAAAAATTATAATCAAACACCAGAGATCCAAAATACATGAAATGAATGTTTACAGAATAAAGGGAGGAGAAAAAAAAACAAAACAAAACAGCTCTACCACAATAGTGGGAAATTTTACTTAATGTTCCACTTTCCATAATGGGTAGAATAATCAGACAGATGATCGATATGGAAATAGAGCACTTGAACAATGCTGCAGATTTCTTGTACCTACCATATGTATACAAATCACTCCATTCAACAACAGCAGAATACACATTTTCCTCAAGTGTACATGGAGTATCCTCCCTGATTGACAATATGTTAGGCCACAAGACAAGTGTTTAGAAAAGAGAGAGAGAGAGAGAGAGAGAGAGAGAGAGAGAGAGAGAGAGAGAGAGAGAAACTAAGTTAAGTAAATAGCTTAGAAATTTCTAAGGGCAATATGAAGAGATCACCTAATTTCTCTGCAGAAAACAAGAAAATCTGGTATGCAATTTTCTAGATCAACGATTTAAGGGTATTTGAAATATATGATAAATGGGAGATACAAGTATGAGAAGAATTACTTCTTAAAAATTGTTACAACTTTGTGTAAGAAAATGAATCTTATCCTGCTCCCACCGGATCATTAGATTCTTGGCTGTGGGGATAAACATCTGTAGTTGCCAGAGGTGAAAGAGTCAATTCAAAATGGAGGATAAAAACCAGTGTCCCACATCAGGACTGGAAAAACATTTTCTAGTCCATTTTGGAGTGTTTGGAAGACCAGCCAGAAATCTACTTGGAAGAATCTGGAAGCGAGAAATCTATAGGACTAAGGTAATGTCTTCACACATCCCTGGCTAACTGATAAACTATTTTTATGTTCAGGAGACTCAAGAGAGCACAGCATAATATGACCCAAGAGACACTTAAGAACTGGCTGCAAGTCTGTTCTTCAATCAGAAGATATCATCTTCAATCAAAACTTAAAGCATGTGATCACAACATTTGCCAAACTATTGGTTGACCGCTAAACTATGCAAACAAAGGTCCCTCAGAAACCAGGCTAAAAAAATGTAAATTACATTTATAAAATCTGATGATAAATATCAGCTTTGGGGAAACAATGTAGAAGAAGGAAATACCACAATTTAAATCTAGCCAAGTTAGCAAACATACAATAGCAACAACAACAAAAACCCTCAAAAATAAAATAAATCCCATTCCAGAGTTGCATGATAAAATGTTATCTAAAATATATGATTTTCAACCAAAAATAATAGATATACAAGACAAAGAAAATTGTTAACTTGGCCCACACTCAAGATTAAAAAGTATTTAATAAAAACTGACGTTTAGTGGGATCAGATATTGGATTTAGAAGAAAAAGACTTTGGGAGCACCTGGATGGCTCAGTTGGTTAAACGTCCAACTTCAGCTCAGGTCATGATCTCGCAGTCTGTGAGTTCAAGTCCCACCTCAGGCTCTGTGCTGACAGCTCAGAGCCTGGAGCCTGCTTCAGATTCTGTGTCTCCCTCTCTCTCTGCCCCCTCCCCCATTCATGCGCGCGCACGCACGCGCTCTTTCATAAATAAACATTAAAAAAAAAGAAAAAGACTTTGAAGCAGTTATAAATATATTCAAAGAATTGAAGTAAACTATGATTTAAAAATTAAGACAACATGTGAACAATGATTCAACAAATAAGGGGTATGAACAGAGTAAAAGAAATTAATCATAAATAAACCAAAGGAAAAGCTGAGGGTGGAAAAGAATAGTAACTAAAGTGAAAAACTCACCAAAAAATCCTCAACAGCAATTTTGTGATGGTGAAAGAAAGAACCAATTAACTTAATACAGACTAATGAAAAAATTCCAATGAATAGAAAAAAGAATCCTCAAGGAGAAATGAACGGAGTCATGATAGAAGGAAACAGTACAATATACCTGTCGTGGGAGCAGTAGGAAATTAGAGAGAGAAATGAGAAAAAGAAATATCTGAAGGAAAAGGAAGAGAAGGAAGACCAAGCATCACATGATGTCATTTACATGGAGCTGGAGCCAAAGTTGATGGACTCAAGCCATGGCCTCACTCACCACCCTCCAGCCGGCAATGCAAATGAGCCAAGTTAGTGGTGGATATTCCAATCCATTCCTTCCCCACCTGACCCTGCACGAAGCAAAGACCAGGTATTCCCCACAAGCCCTGCCCAAGCTGAAGATCTGTAAGCAAAAGAGATGATTTTTGTTTTCAACCGCTGTAGTTTTAAGGTGGTTTGTTAGACAGTAATACGTAACTGAAACAATGTGCATAATATTTAAATTTATAAATCATCCAGTAATATGTTTCATGATAAATAAATAGACATATAGTAATTTGGGCCTTTCGAGTTTAGAAGAGGCTTATAATCAGCAATGGTCAGGTTAACAGTGATAAATACACATTCTAATAATGAGCATAAACTTGCATGCCTCAAGGAATGCAGTTCATTGCTGCATGGGCAGTTGAATTACAGAGGGGTAGTTTGTGAATGTTATGGCATTGCAATTTATTTAAAAAAATTTTTTTTACATTTTTATTTATTTTTGAGAGGCAGAGAGAGACAGACTTCCCTACATAGTTTCAAAAAGAAAGTAAAATACATTAAAATATTTTATTAAACTTATTTACATTCTATGTTTTAATGCTTTACAGAATTTGATGTTTATGAATCAAATGACACATATCCACAGTTATAATCCTTGTATTATACCCATAGTGTATAATATTACTACTTACATTTAAATTGCAATTTCATAGGGGCGCCTGGGTGGATCAGTCAGTTGAACGTCTGTCTTCAGCTCAGGTCATGATCTCACGGTTTGTGGGTTCGAGCCCCGCATCGGGCCCTGTGCTGACAGCTCAGAGCCTGGAGCCTGTTTCAGATTCTGCATCTCATTCTCTCTCTGCCCCTCCCCGACATGTGCTCTGGTAGAAGAAATGTTAAAGAGGTTAATTCATACATCTTTGTGAAGTAAGGTGGGCTTTATCTGTATTGCCCAAGACAGATGTGGTTACACTACCCTTTACAAGCTCTTAACAATTTGGAGGTTGCCCAGAGAAGAAAAAACGTTAATTAAGAAAGGGAGCACAGACTCAAAAAATGGCCACTGGTGGGAGTTGTGAAGAAGAATGGCATCTGACAAACAATTCCCAGTATAGGCAGAAATTTATCATTTCTGTTTTGTTTACTATTTGGCAATTTGATGTGACTTTATTTTCTCAACCTACGTCTCACTAGATCTAGTCTCTAAAAGGCTTTGCGGGAGTGCTGGTTTTTTGAAGAGGGGAAACTGAGAGAAAGTGATTTTAAAGACATGGAGTGAATTTTATATATGATAGGAGTCATGTTACAGATGAATTTGTGTCCCATCCCCAAATTCATAAGTGGAAGACTTAACCCCCAAAATGTCTGTATTTGGAGTCAGAGCCTTTCAAGAAGCAATTAAGCTTAAATGAGATTTTAAGTAAGGGGCCGCAATCCAATATAGACTGGTGTTATTATAAGAGGAAGAGACATCAGAGATCTTTGTCTCTCTTCCTGTCTCTATCTTTCCCTCTCTGCATGCACACAAAGGAAAGGCCATGTGAAGACACAGCAAAGATAGATAGATGATCATCTTCAAGCCTAGAAGAGAGGCCTCACCAAAAACCAACCCTACTGGCCCCTTGATCTTGGACTTCCAGCTTTCATAACTATGAGAAAATAACTGTTTGTTGTTTAAGTCGCAAAACCTGTGATATTTTGTTTTGGCTGCCCCAGCAGACTCAAACAAGGCAGTAGCAGGGGCATGAGAACAACCATCTAAAGTGATATATAAGTAGGATCAATAGTTTGGTGGAAACTGAAAATTTAAGTAAGAGGTAATTTTGAAAATGAGTTCACAGTAACTTAAACTTCAGGAGTGCATTAGACTTCCCAGAAAATAGTATCGAGGATTTAGCCAATTTCATTGAACTCATGTGATACTTAGAATTATTTTAGATGATTTCTTTGGTATATTCTGGGTTATTCTATTAGAACACCATGAGGAGTAAGAGTAGCATTAAATTTCCTGACACAATATGGTTTATTTGTTTTGTTTCTGTTTGATTTTGTTCCATTCCAAAACTCTATTCCTATGAATATCTGTTCCTATGTCTATCTTGTTTATGGTTTTCATCTGAAACACAGTGGTAATACCCATACGACTTGTTTTATATATTGGACAGTTTCAACTATACCTTTCAATATGGAATCTTTGTGCATTCAATTTGATTGGAGATTGACATAATTTGAATGTTAGGGTGAAGGATGTTCAGAGTTTTCTGCCTTCAGTTTAATGAATTTTATTGTCTAAGGTATGAAAATTAAGGGCTGTGCATCTCTTTCAACTGCATAATTGAGTAAGAAAAGTGATCCTAGCTTTTAGACAGTAAGTGCCTCAAGAAGTTTACATCTTATAACTTCAGATTATAAAGAGATTAGCAGTGCTTTTGTGTGACTAAGAAAAATAAAAAAAAATCTCTTCGCTAAGACTGTTAATCAAATTACTTGACAACAGACGGAAAGCAGAAGATTTGGGGAATTGATTAACAGATTTTGCCAAATATAAAATCAGAAATCTGCCTAAAATCCTATTTAATGAAATTTAACATGCTATATTTTCATTGTTGCATAATATCTTTTAAGTAAAAAACATTTAAATCACATACTTTACAGAGTACGTGAAATTAATGCTTGTGGCTTTTCTATGTCCATGCATATATAAACTTTAAAAATTATTGTCTAAAACATATGGCATATTAAAGACTAATACATCTGTAAGTTTAACATTTAAAGTAATTACTTTCCATATCATCAAAATGTGCCCAAATTTCTATATGTACATGTAGTTTTACTAGATGAATAATGAATTAATTTAAATATTCTCCCACTTGACATATTATAAATAATAATGCAGCTAACATATTTATGATGAAATACCTATCTGCATTTCTCTCGAACTATACATTAGATGCAAATAACTTTTTATCTATTGATAGTTCTTCCTGTACAGAAATATGTTCAATGCTACTCTTCATCCATCCTAATATAATTAAAAACAATAATAATAATAATAACTAAGTTTGTTACCTAGAGGGTTTTTTGTTTTTGTTTTTTAATTGATTCTTGTCCAGGAGACTATTGTGTAAACAGAGTAGTCATAAGTAATGTAAATATAAATTATCTTAAAGAGATTATTTTGGATGAAGGCCTGTGATGAAAATAAAAGGCATCAAGAAAGAGCTATCTTATGCTATTCTGAGAAGGTCATTTCCAACATTAAAAAAAAGTCAGCAATCTTAAAAGAAATATATAATAAGAATTTACAGTGAATGTAAATGTTTATAATTTAAGAGTACACCTAACATAGTGTTCTTCTTAAAATATACTAAAGGTCGAATTGTATTGATTTTATTAATAATTACCAGGGAGGGGCACCTGGGTGGCTCTGTTGGTTAAGCGTCCGACTTCAGCTCAGGTCATGATCTTGCGGTTTGTGAGTTGGAGCCCGCATGGGGCTCTGTGCTGACAGCTCAGAGCCTGGAGCCGGCTTCAGATTCTGTGTCTCCCTGTCTCTGACCCTCCCCTGCTCATGCTCTGTCTCTCTCTCTTAATAATAAACAAATGTTATAAAATTAAAAATAAAATAAAAATAATTACCAGTGAAATAAATTGATAATAATTCTAAAACAAATGATGTGTATTAAATAAACGCTTTTTAAAAAGAATTTCACATCGACAGTATTTTACTGAAATTGTAACAAACTTCAAATTATGAACAAGCTTCTCATTGCACATTCACCTTTATGTATTTTTCATGGCATCTTTCAATAGATTTTAATTAAAAGAAATGTGATACATACACGTATCAAAGAACTACAAAGTATACAAAAAGAAAACAGCCAAAGATGTGATCAGACAGCATTTTAAAAATCATTTATGCTTGACTAATTAGCATAAAAATAAGTCAAGATACTTAAAGTAGCATGCACAAAATGAATATCAAAAGGTATTTTGTATATCAATAAGTGCCTATAACACATTGAAAATAATTTCATAAATCCAAAAAGGAGCAGTAAACAAAATGCCATTTGTAGTCATAGCGTCTCTTTTTAAACGCAATTTATGTGCTTTGAATAAAATTACTTTCATCAATAAATGATAAAAGCTTCATAAAGGAAATATCTAAAAATAACATTGAAATTAACGTCTTGGAAATTTCTTTCATCTAAATGTTTTCTCCTGTAATATAAAGCAAAAAAAAAAAAAAACAACCTACAAATTAAAGAGCACCTAAAATAACTTCAAATATCTTTTTTAGGAGAATTGATTCATGATGCATACCATGCAGACCTCTGAGCTACTTCAAAATCAAGATTAAATTTTCAAAGACATTTTCTTCGAAACTGAAAAAAAGTCAAGTTGCCTGTCAAATGATTTTTTACAGCTTCCATTTTATGTCAGCTGACCCTTCATGAATATCTACATTTCATGCTGTGTAAATAGAACCTCTTGTACTATTTTTCTCAAAATTGTCTGAATCAGTCCAATCTGGAATCCTAGCGACAGACCACTTTGCTATGTGCTATTTCTCTTTTTGAGCAAATAGCTTCTAATTGTCAGATTGCAGAGATTCAGAAATGAATGTCACCGAATGCTTGACACCAGCCCATTTAGTGCCCTGGATTATAATCTTCTCCCTCCAGAATCTTAATGAAAGCCTTCTTATTAAATCACTTAAACATAGATTTTAATGATTCAATTTACTTTTTTTTTCACTTACAAAACAGTATGCAACTATCATGGGAACATATTCTGACAAGCTCCACAGAGCAAAACTATGTGAATGTTCAGTCTCTTTAACTGATACATTCTTTGTTTTAGACACCACCACAGACCATGGTTAACAATTTAGCTCGTGTTAACTTGGTTCTTTTTCCATGTATTTGATGAACATAATTATATACATAAACCTCCACAAATAAACATTTTATTTATAGAAGTCTGTATCATTCCATGTTTTTTCTGACTTATATTTTTTACTTAACAATATCCCTTTGAGATTTTTTTCGTACCTGTAGTACTTGGCACAAAATATATATTCAATATTGTTACCTTATTTTCTCATTTAAACATTTGTTTTTCTCTTTGACAGATTTTTAAAAATGCATTTACATTCTTATTTAGGAACAATCAGAAGATTTGAAGTATCATTTTGGCCAAGATAAACGTGTATTAGCAGTTTGCCCCTGCTACCTCCCTTATCCAAATCCACAGATACAAAATCTAGACAATGTGCAATTTGCATCTTGGAAACAGCAGCATTCCCACAGGGGACCTCGTGAGGCCTGGAGACTCAGCCCAAAGCGGGCAGCCCACTCCTCAGCCTTGCACAGCCATGGTCCAAAGGCAATGATAGAGTTTTTCAAGTATAATTGTGTAGATGAAAGCTATGTATGCAAGAGTGCCATGAAACTTGTGACAGATTGTGACATTTGTTAAATAATTATTAGTATGTATGTTTTTCCCATTGACATTCCTGACTACAGAATGTTTATTTTGTTGATCTCAGTGTTATCTGTTTGTGGAGTAGGGTATGTTTTGTGAATGGGAGTTACAGATTTTCCTAGAAGATTAGGAGAAAAAAATCTAACTGTCAAAAATAGGATTATGCAGTAATATGAAAGCTTTGAACGCCAGGGTAGTTTCTCAATATAAGACTTTGCTAATTATTTTAATGTACATGTATCATTCTCCAGTTCAAGGGAGTAGTACCACTTTGTAAAGTAGACAAGATTCAGCTTTCATCTTCTGCAACAATGTCTTGAAGGGTGGTGTTCTACAGTAAAAGGATGCAATATAAGAGACATAAAAGGAAAGCGAAATACGTTTCCAGCTGCAGGAGTTGCAGAGCCCCTAAAGCTGATCAGGTAACTGAGAGTCAGATTGAGAGTAGAGCTTTGAAGGACTAATATGGGACAAATAAATCAAAGAAAATTTGACAGCAAATGTTCAGATAGAAGGAGGTCCTATAATTTAGTGTCTTAATGTTTCTTAGCCCCCGTTAGTTTCCTTGAAGAATGGAATTGAACCAGAAAGCTGAAAGTGCATCTGGGAACTTGTCAAAGGAGAGCATTCTGACAGGGTCTCCCTTGCTTTGCCCCGAAGGCTGTATTATAGACTGACCTCTCTGGGACCAAATAAGTCACAGCACATTTTTCAAATGTTTACAGTACTGCAAGGGCCTGGGATGTCATGGAGTTAGCCTGAGACTCTCGCCCAGGCTCTGACCAGGACAGGGTCACAAGTTACACCCTTTGCAAAATTCAGTCTTGAATGCAACAATGCAAGCAGAGGGAATATAAGAGATATTGCCCCATAGAACATGAATAGGATCAGATAGCATTAGATTAGAGGGGATTAGATGTTTTGTTTTGGGTTTTCCCCTCCCTAGATATTATTTATTCATTTTATATTTTGCTTTAAAAAATGTTTTTTACATTTATTTATTTTTGAGAGACAAAAAGAGACAGAGCATAAGTTGGGGAGGGGCAGAGAGAGAGAGGGAGACACAGAATGTGAAGCAGGCTCCAGGCTCTGAGCTGTCAGCACAGCTCCCCATGCAGGGCTCAAACTCATGAACCAGGAGGTCATGACCTGAGCCAAAGTCAGACGCTTAGCTGAATAAGCCACCCAGGTGCCCCTGTTTTATATTTTGCTTTAATTAATTTCCTCAAAACCAGAAAAATACAAAATGGAGATGTAGCAACTTTTCATCTAGAAGTGATTTTTCAGATTAAAATGTCTCTCTGAAATTATTTTACATAATAATATAATAAAATAATATGTTATTTTTAATTTTATCTATTTTAATTTATTATAATTATTATAATAACATGATTATAATAACATAATTTAATAATAAGTGTTCCTAAAATTTTTTTTAAGGTTTATTCATTTTTCAGAGACAGAGCGTGAGCGGGATAGGGGCAGAGAGAGGCAGACACAGTCTGAAACAGGCTCCAGGCTCCAAGCTGTCAGCACAGAGCCCGATGCGGGGCCCAACTCACAGACGGCCAGATCATGACCTAAGCCGAAGTGGGGCACTCAACCGACTGAGCCACCCAGGCGCTCCAATAATAAATGTTCTTTCAATCATTGAATTGAATACATTGTTAGCCAAATGGATACTTAGTTAAGTTTTCCAGCTAGCCAGCAAGCTGAAGGCTTAAGAGAAAGGTCAAATTGTTGAAAAAAAACAGTAAGATTTAAAATTTTCCTTCCAGGTCCAAATTGAAGCATAAGTGAATCTAGCTAAGAAGCTCTTCTCTCTTTTTTTTTTTTTTTCAAGTTTGCTAAGAAATGTTTCCTTGTTGTTCTTCCAGTTGTTTTATTTTTATTCAGGAATGGGTTTGGGGTTTTGCAAATGCTTGTGTATAGCATTTTGGGGATAAAATATATTTTGTCTGTTCTCACTCATCATTTTACATTTGGTCAACATTTCCTCAAATTGCTTCACTCACTACAATGAAGGAATATAGATACTCAGCGCTCCATGAAGAAACGATTCCAGGGAGAGGGAAACTAGTTAAAAGGAAGATGGATAAGAAAATGATACTGGCAGGGATAAATGGTTTCCCTTGAGGTCCCATGACTTTGATTCATCCAGGACTTACTGTATTTGGTAGAAAAGTGTGACTATTCCAGCAAGGGGCAGTGCTAATTGCTCTTCCAAATCCTATTCCTGAGATCTTTTAAAGTGATCTTTGTTTAATGAAAATGTAGTGGCTAAACAAAAATCACAGTAATTCTTTCCTATTCTATATACATTAGTAATATTACATTGTAAGTTATATACACATTGTGTGTATGTGGTGTATGTGTGTATAACAATTGGCTCCATAGTCTGTATTGTTTTCCAGACATATTCTCCCACATTTTAAAGGACAAATAACCCTATAGTAAATAACTAACCAGATGTTTTTAACTTTGAGTCTACAATAACACTAATATCCAAAATTGAGCAAGAAAAACAACAAGGGAAAATTATTTGGTTAATTTCACTTGGAGTTCTGGGTTTAATGACATACTTTCCATCATTAGTCTCCTTGATATATTCAACACTAGTTTCTTAATTTAAAAAAATAATAAATGTTTATTGAGTCTACCTGGCTATATTTTATATCCATTACCTTCCCCCCCCCCCCCACACACACACCTATAAGACAGGGATCATTATTAGATCATTTTACAGGTGAGGAGGCATAAACATCTTAAGATTTAGTGCCCACAATTCTTGGATTTTCTGTTTTGTTTTTTCAGTTTTTTTTTCCTCTTTACATTTCAGTTTTGGAAATTTCCATTGACATATCCTCAAGCTTAGTGATTGTTTCTTTAGTTATATCTAGTCCACTAATGAGCCCATCAAAGGCATTCTTCATTTATGTTGCAGTGTTTTTGATATGTAGCATTTCTTTTTGATTCTTTCTTCAAGTTTCTAACTCTCTGCTTACATTGCCCATTTGCCTACTTTATCCCTTAGAGACCTTAGCATATTAATCATAGCTGTTTTAAATTCCTGGTCTGAAAATTTCCACATCCCCATCATATCTGAGTCTGGTTTCAATGCTTGATGTGTCTCTTTGAACTATTTTTTTGTTTGTTTGTTTGTTTTGGGGTTTTTTGCCTTTTAGTATGCCTTGATAGTCAGACATGATGCTCTAGGTAAAAATAACTGTGGTGAGTAGGCTTTTAGCAATGTGGTGGTAATGCATGGGGGAGGGGAAGCATTCTGTAGTCCAATGATTATGTCTCAGTCTTTTAATGAGCCTTGTCAACTTCACAAGTGCTTCTCAGGTTTTCTTTTCTTTTCTTTTTCTTTTTCTTTTTCTTTTTCTTTTTTTTTATGTTGGAACAAGATGGCTAGAGTGAACTGGAGTTGATTGTTTCCCTCACTCTAGGTTGGTTAGGCTCTGAAAGAACTCCAGTACTTTGGCTCTGGTAAAATGTTTTCTCTCAAGGGCAGACCTTGTTAAAGAGAAAATAATACTCTGGCATATTTCAAAATAGTGTTCTTTCTCCTTTCCCTGCCAGAAGCACAAAGGAATTTTTCTCCAATGTTCACTGTGAGAATCGGGTCAATCTCTTGAAGGTACAACTTAACAAAAGCTTGGAGCCCTCCATGCCTGGGTTGCCCTGAAGTTTTTCCTTCTCCAACTTGTTTACACCGAACCTCCAACAATTTGTCAATTACAGTTTAGGTTTTCCTACTCCACACTGCTGTTCATGAATGTTTTTGCTTGTGGATGTATGAGTTATGAGTTGCAATTCTTTGTATTCACCTACCTGTCTCTCCAGCAGATAGCCCCATGACATCAGTTCTCTGAAATATCTACCAAGAGTTGTTGATTTCTTCAGTTTGTGCAGCTTTTTACTCGTTAGAACAGAATAGTGACTTCAAGCTCTTTACCTGCTGAACTATTAGCTGAAAGTCCCTCACACAAATTTTTAAAGTTGAAATGTATTTAAAAATACATTTTTTTAAAACCATGAAGACATAATAATGAAAAGTATTAAGAATGACATCACGATACTATTCTTATCTTACCATTCCCACTCTCCCTGCCTGTTGCAAATTAAGTTCCATCTCAGACAAATTCACTGATGAGTTCTTTCCAACTTTCAAGAAAGACCTAATGCCTATGCTAACTGTCTTCCAGAGCCCAGAGAAAGTACCTTGTCTTCTTAATACATTTGACAAATAGTAGCTGGTAACACTAATACAAATGTGGGTGGGGGGTGGGGAAGGAGATGGTCATAATTTTTAAATGAAGTTTTAAAAATTCTTGAGCTACAGGACGGGTTATATTCTTTGTTCAGCCCTTCTGTTGTTCGTGAGCCAGAAAATGAGATAGGGGGGAGCAGCAAATAGGTATCATGCCCTTTTCCTTTAAAATTGACTAATTTGAACAATCCCCAAATGCATGCCCCTGTCCGCTTGTAGTGAAAATCTAACAGTATCAGGCAAGCTGGTATAATCAGGAGTAGGAACAGCAGAGTTGGAGAACCCACTTGCGTTTTCAGTTTCTTCTCAATTATCTTTGTTTTAATGCTCCAAGATAGACTCCCAGGTAAATGATTATGGTTTTCTCTTGTACTTTCTAACACCTAGATCTCTTTTGATGAGAATTAATTGTCTAGAGAGATTAAATTGATCTCTACAAAAAATTTCTTCCTCATCCCATTCTGTGCCCTTTTGAAGAGAAGAATGTGGGTTCAAGCAGGATATTTCCCATCTCTCATATCCTACCAAGATTCCCATCCATGCAGAGTTCACTGGAAGGGAATCTATAGCACATTCTAGATAGAAGGATGAGCATAGAGTCAGTCTGGCAGCCTTCCAGTCTTAGCTCTACAGCTTGTTGATGCTAGGACCTAAAGTTTGTTAATTGCTGCTATGCACTCTCTCAGGTCTAATATCATTTCCTCAGGAAAGCGTTCTGTCATATCTCATCATAGTAGTGGTTTACTTATTGCATTTTAGGTTTATTGAACTTTTGTGACTCTTTGAAAAAGTCCTCCTTCCTCTCTTCAACTATAAAATCATGAGAGTAGAGACTGAGTTCAGTTTATAAACATAATATCATCAACTAGCAGAGAAACTAACCAGGGGTAGACACTCAGTAAATAGGTGTTGAGTAAGTGAACGTATTACACCATAGCTTTAAAATGTTGTTTGCACATAGACTCCTAACTTATCAGCAATACTATTGTGTTGAATTTATTTGATAGATGATGTATTAACATTGATGTGAACATAACTCAATATAAACTGATGTGGATCTATGTGATTTTATTTGAAATAATTTCCCAATGATAAAAATGAGAGTTAATGGCTTTTTTGATGCATGTTAACTGTATTTTAAATGACAAAAACTGAATATGTAGAGAGGATACTGTAAACTGAGAAAGTAAATATAGTTATTGACATAGATATAGTGACAAAATTATTTTTAGAGGAGCACAATAGCTGTTACTTTCCCTGACTGAGGTAAAGAAACTTTGAAATTAGATAAAACACAGAGATAAAAAATTACTTTAACCATTGAATGATTTACAAGGAATTCATCATCTCTATTATTACTGATTTTAGCAAAAAAATTTTTTTTGAATATTGACTTACTCTTGTTAAAAATACGTTATATATTTCCTTCTAGAAATTTTGTATATGTGTCTTTACACCATAAATTATGATCATGGTTAATTTTTTTCCATTAAAGCACCACTAAAACTTGATGCATAGTTGAAATTTCTTTGAATGGCTACATTTTATATTATGATATTTAAACAAATTGGATCCTCGGACTCCATAATACAATAGTATCTTTTTTGTTACATTCTATCATGTACATTTATATTTTAATGACATTACATTGAGTAAATTTGACACTTGAGGATCAAACTTTACACATTTATTCTCTGGCTTGTTATATCCATGGAACAATGTCAATATGTCTGAGATAAGATATCCCACGATATTGTAATTTTGTACAGAAGAGAAATCTGCTTAGAAAAATATGACCTTTACATTTTCATTGCAGTAATATATTCAGGAAAAAATTGACCAAAATTTAATTCCTCTATAGATGTCAAGCTTGAGAGTTCTTTTCATAGTTTAATTTCACCACTTAATTGTACCAAAAGAATGTTTTATGTTATTTCTGTGTTAAATTTTTTGTTAACAACCCATTTAAAATGTAAAAAAAAAAAACCAGTATTCATTAATCTATATTTATCTAGCTACAATAGTTTTAGGCTATTTGTGAATTTGTATGTTACTTCTATAAACATACAAATGGCCAAATCATTGATGCAGGCTTTAATACTAACAAATGATTAAAATGAAGCAGAGAGCACAAATACCGTTTATAACAGGAGAAAAGAGTATTGTTGGAAAAACTTCCCTTTTGGAACTTTCATTTAGGATATCAAACAATCCTTGTGCTTTGTAATCATAAAGTTCGTAGCAAATTCATTATATCATCAGAATGAGGAATGTTACATATAAAGAGGTCTGGAAAGTTTTGATTTATGGGCATAGAATTATTCTTAATCTGAAATGTTCTGTCCAGTTCTAAATAATGTTCCTGTCCTAAATTTTTTTCATAGAAGGACCTTGCTAGATGAGACCAGCTGAAGTTGCCACAGGCTTCACAGTTTGGCTTGCCTGAATTGTTTGTTATTGGTGTCTTTTTCAGGCTATTGCTCTATATAACCTTAACATCCTGCAGGAGTCAATATCAGACCCAAGTCCATCTGAAAGTTTCCTTTTACTCTCTGGCTTGAAAAAATTGACACATTGACTCTCACTTTGTATCTACTTTAACCTCCATCTCAGGGCCTGTAAAATCTGGGAAACTGATTAGAATTCATTGGTCCCACTATTTTCTCTAGGTCATTTGTCTTGCCTAAACTATCTGATACAACAAAGAGCAGTGTGGCCCTAGACTAGATGGAAGAGAACTAACAAAGTAAGGGCAGGAAAGCAAAATATTTTGCATAGCAACCCCAGAGTTTGACCAGCTCCTGTGAAATTGGCATACTTCTTGAACTTTCTTTTCCCACTGGGTTATTTACAGTCTGAGTCAGAATTAAAGAGTATTGGTGGGTATATGGTTATTGACTATCACAACACAATTTGTGGATACTTGTGTGTAGTTGATA